>NC_140579.1:94751050-96158050 GCF_964204655.1 Triturus cristatus | reverse complement strand
GTTCACTCGCTATTGCTCTTAACCTGTCATGTGTACTCTTAGCCCTCCAGGTGATACTTTTACACATAAATAACAACTCTCCATCATGATGGTTTTTGAGTATATCTGTAGGAATTGTCCCTGCAATAAGCTCCTCCAATTCTATGCGCAACCTGGCTACATCAATTGCCTGTGAATCTTTATCCTTCTTTTGAAGAACCTTCAACCAATCATTCAAATCCTCAGCTGTTATTTCAGTAGACTTCTTCACTGTACCCACTTGTTCTGTCGTCCTTTGTGGTTCCAAAATCGTTCCTCCCAAACAACCAGTATTCAATCCTGAATTAGGCTGCACATCTAATCCTCCACTACAGGCATCATGTCTTGACTGTCTCAAATTATTTCCTCCTGTTCTCGTTCCTGTTTCCTCCAAAATGCAAGAACCAACCAAACCATTTCCAACATAAGGAACCGTCAAACTATTTTCACCCATTCTTTGTTTATCAAAAATAGGCGCAACCTTGCTACATCAACTGCTTGAGAATCTTTCTCTTTCTTTTGAAGAACTTTCAACCAATCATTCAAATCTTCAGCTGTTATTTCCGTAGACCTTTTCACTGCAACCACTTTCTCTGGCATCCTTTGTGGTTCCAAAATCGGCATCCCTGAACAACTAGTATCACTAGTATCCAATCTTGAATTAGGCTGCACCTCTAATCCCCCACTACATGTATCACGTCTTGACTGTCTCAAATCATTACCTCCTGTCCTTATTCCTGACTCTCCTGAAGGACTAGCCAAACTTGTTAATTTATTCCCAACATATGGAACCATCAAACCACTCTCACCCGTCCTCTGCTTATCAAAAATAGGCATAACCGGACCTATGGTTACAGGCACCGTAACAGCTTCCAAATTCTTTGTCAGCTCTCTAATCTTTTCAGTCAGCTCAGATGTAGTTCTGGCTAATTCTCTTGTATTCTCGTCACCACATCGACTCTCTCTCTCTTTTTCTCTGCAAGAGCTCCCATTTTTTAAATCAGGTGTCCCAACTTCTGTCTTAATGATACGCAAAGTATCTCTTATTGGAGTAGCAACTGGTGTGCTCTCTTCTGGTTCTGGCCTATATGGAGGTGGTCTCTTGTAAATCATGTCGTCCAAGACTTCATCCTCATAATCATTAACTCCATACCTTTTCACTTCTGCTTCAGGTACCCTTCCTGTTTCCTTTCTTCCTTCCTTCTCTTCAATTGCCCTCATAGGATATAATCCTTCTGTCATACTAGCATCTCGCCATCTCCTCATTCGATCATGATGAGTTTCACGATCATATTTCCTCCCAAACATATACCTATAGTTGCCTCCAGACCTTTGCTTTTCTCGCTCATGTACTTCATCTTCCCATTCCACCAACGCCTCAAACTGTGTCGGCCTTGGTCTTGTGTCAAGACACAACATCTTCTCCCGTAAATTTCTCAACACGGCCATATTAAATGAACAATGCTCCGGGAAAGCCAAAAACACCATCTTCTCTAGTGTACTTAACCCAATTGTCTAACCATATACAGGTATGATACCCATATTTCGCAACCATGAAGGATGCAGGCGTTTTCGTTGGAGGTAACAATTCACCTTCTCTTGTTTTAATGTCTTTATCCTTGTCGAACCATCTTTTTATTTTACCGAACAAGGATTTCTTCTTTTTCTCCTCTTGGTAATACATTTTAGCGTTTACCAAAATTTTCTAATCCCTTCCGTAACGCAACTGTACGGTACGATCTTTCGTCCAATAACAGCGCGACTCACACCAACGCACCAATCCTGGAGCATCTACGTCACCCTGTATTCCTTCCAATCCCTACGCGGCTCACACCAACGCACCAATCCCAGCGCGAGCACTGTTCTGATCCACTACCCAATCAGAGCGCGGTCTGTATGACGTCACCAGTCGCTGACTGCAGCTTCTGCTCTGTCTCCTGTCACTCGTCTACCCCTCCTTTACAAAACCTTCTCAGTAGACTTCGTTTTAAATTTCTACAAAATGTATTAGTTACAACATTAAAACATCACCATTGTCTGCTTCACTAACCACAGAACAGTAAAGAAAATCTTTTTCACAAGAATCCCGTCTTTCCCTGAAACAGCACTCACTTCTGCTCCACTACGAAATTAATACTCTCGTTGACACAGTTGCACATCCCTCTACTCTGCCCTTCTAACATGCATTAATTAACTGTTTCCTCTAGGACTGCTCCAAAGAGTCTTACAATCAACTAAATGCTCATACATTCACGCACTTTCATACAGGAAAATGTAGTACATACACACAGAATCCTGTTTTTTTTTGCCGAGAACAGCAAACAGTCTGTCCCACTACAGAATTATAACACACGTTAACCAAGCAGTGTTTACCTCTGCCCAGTCCTTCAAACAAGCTCAGAGAATACCCATTACTTCTCCAGCGGTAAGCTTTAACGGCAAACCTTACGGATCCCTGGGACTTAAGACCAGAGTTTCACAGATAACCTTTGCTAACATACACACTCCTTTTATACCGGAAATATATCTCTAATAGTAACACACGACGATGTCACTGATTCTGAACCCAGACAATGTGACGCGCAACTTCAATTGTCACACGTTTCTCCTGCATACGTACAGGACCAACAATCCCGTCTTTCCCGAGAGCAGCATACACTTCCCTCTGCCCTACTACGGAACTGCCACCAGCTCCCAAGTTCCAGAAGCACTACATAAAACTCAATACGACGACTCCAACGTATAGTATTAGTACATATACCAACATTATCAGTAAATCAATAAATCAAAAAGCCTATGTACAAGCAATCTATCAGATCAAGACAATAATCAAAACCATTACTCTGCTACCAGGAAATTGCTGCAGATCAGGGCATACAAATTCTCCCTACTTCCACGGATAGAGTAATTTCACAGATACACGCACATGCACTCATCATACACTTGGGCCCATTTCACTAACACACGCTCAATTACTCTATTAGCACTGGACATGAGAGAGAAAACTCCTGAATCACCCTGTATCTACAGTAAGGTCAATGCGACCAGATTGTTATCGTCCTGAGTCATGATTTAAACAACAATAATCGCATTAGAGTATTCAATAAATGACAAGAAATAACCACTAACACCGTATTTCAAATAATGGTATTTTATCTAAAATTAGTTCGAATGAAAGTCAATCAATAGCAAATCATTATTCTCATAGTTACCTATTCTAGCTAAATGTCATAATTGGGTCAGGACAGGTCTCTCAGTAAAGTCTCCCGAGTCGCCGTCCTCACAGCATCGATCCTCACCAACGCAGGTTTGGGAAGAAGTGGCCTTAGACCCTCTCTAGTCTAACAATATTTATAATAGAACTTGCAAAATAAAGCAACATAAAAATTCTAAATGTTCATTGAGTCAGCAAGCGAAACGAGCAGGAAAGGATGTTGCATCCCAACATTTGTAAGAACCTCCGCTCAGAAAAATCACAAAAATAAAAAGACGGAAGAAGGAAACACGAGTTTTGCAAAAGATACTTTCATGAATATATTTCCTCGGAACCATAGCGAAGCCACCGCTGTAATCACAAAGTTCATTGTGGCTTTCTTTTTCCTCTAAGGACAGTTGGAAGCTTGCCTGGAGTCGCTGTCATCACGGAAACTTTCAAAACTCCAGCAGAAGCCATGGTCAGGTGACTTTCAACCATGTTCAGCAAGGCCTTTTGTCATATTTTATTCACTCGAGTGCAGGCTGTAAACGGCAGCCATCTTTACTTAGGCCAAACGGACCATCTTAATTGAAAGAAACACAAACAACGTTACTACATCATCGCAATGATTAAACAGTGTTAATTCCCACTAATACCCTTATGTGTATGTAATTAACTAGCCATCTGCGACATAAATAAGCATTAGCACACGTTATTATTTAAAAGCATCAACACAAAACAAATAGCACACTTTTATTAAATAACTGCACATATTATTAAGCAACATATATGCATTCCCACGTGTAGTTTCTCTTGTTAATAATATTGGTTAGTCAAAGTTTCTCACAAAACCAATAATTATCGATTACAGATTAATGATTTTAGTTATGACATATAGACAAAACCGGAGCTTAAAACTTGATAAATTTTCAACAGAAAACCCTGCTCCAGCAACTGCGGATGTGGGAACCTGGCGGCAAAGCTTTGGCATTTTGCGTTTTCGTTTGTGGCGAATAGGTCTATCTCTGGATGACCCCACTGTTGGAAGTACGGCTGGAGTACTGATGGATGTAGCTCCCACTCGTGCATCTGGTGGCTGTGTCTGCTGAGCAGATCCGCCATCTGGTTGTCCTTGCCCGGGAGGTGTTCCGTCATGAGGAATATGTTCCTCTGAATGGCCCACTTCCACATGCTCTGAGCCAGATGAGACAACTGTGTAGAGTGTGTTCCTCCCTGCTTCTGTATGTAGTACATGGCAGTCATGTTGTCCGTCCGGATCAACACGACTTTGTTGCATAAGTGTACTTTGAATGCCTTCATGGCTAGGAAGATTGCCATCAGTTCCAGAATGTTGATGTGCATCTTCTTTTGCTGTGTCGTCCATAGTCCCTGCACTGTGTAATTGAGTACATGAGCTCCCCATCCCTGGAGAGAGGCGTCCGCCGTCAGTATTATTTGCGGAACAGGCTCTTGGAACGGTCGACCCTTGCAAAGGTTTTGTGGATTCCACCAATGCAGAGAGTTGTATGCCCGACCGCTCACCAATACTAGGTCTGTTAATTGTCCGTGAGCCTGATTCCATTGACGTGCTAAGCACTCCTGAAGCGGGCGCATATGTAGTCTCGCGTGCAGGACTATGGAAATGCAGGAGGCCATCATGCCTATCAACTGCATGAACACTCGCGCTGGCAGGGAGTGTTGAGGTTTGAACTTTGTGATCAGCAGTTGCATGCTGTTGATCCTCACTAAATTTGGCTGAGCTGTGGCTGCCAGAGTGTTTATGGTCGCGCCCAGGTACTGTTGTATGTGTGCGGGTTGAAGATGTGATTTTGGGTAATTTAGTGAGAATCCTAGACTGTGAAGAAGGTGAATGGTGAGGGACATGTGGCTGGCACATTGCTGGGCTGACTTTGCCTGAACAAGCCAGTCGTCCAGGTAAGGGAAGACGTGAATGTGCTGTCTCCGTAGATGTGCAGCCACTGTCGCTAGGCACTTGGTAAAGACCCTGGGTGCCGTCGTTACGCCGAAGGGGAGAACTTTGAACTGATAGTGGTGATCCTGAATAGTGAACCTGAGATATTTTCTGTGCGATGGGTGTATGGGTATGTGGAAATACGCATCTTTCAAATCCAGTGTGGCTAGGAAGTCTCCCTGACTGAGTAGCGGTAGAACCTGCTGTAGGGTGAGCATATGGAAATGCTCTGATAGAATGTAGTGGTTGAGGGGTCTCAGGTCTAGTATAGGTCTGAGAGAACCGTCCTTTTTTGGGATTAAGAAGTACAGAGAGTACACCCCTGTCCCCTGTTGGTTGACGGACACGACTTCTTTTGCACCTTTTTGCAGCATACTTAGTACCTCCTGCTGCAATAATGCCAAGTGCTCTACGGACATAGGACGGTGCTTTGGCGGTATGTTGGGTGGAGTGGACGTTAATTCCAGACAGTAACCGTATTGGATAATGTCCCTGACCCACCTGTCTGTGGTGATGGTTTTCCAGACTGACAGGAACTGCTGGAGTCTCCCCCCGACAGGTGTTATGTGGTCAGGGGGCAGGGAGAAGGCGTCACTGTTTGTTTTTGGGGGAGGACCTGGTGTTGCCGTACCCACGTCCTCTGCCTTTGGTGCTGGATCCACGATATCCACCTCTATTGGTTTTATCATAGTTACTTTGCGTACCCCCTTTATTGTACTGCTGCTGGGACCCCTGACCTCTAGCTGCTCCTCTATTCCCGGGGCGACGAAAGGAGCCACTACGAAACTGCTGCGACTGCAGAGCCCCCATTGATTTTGCAGTTTCAGTGTCTTTTTTAATTTTTTCGAGGGTAGTGTCAACCTCAGGGCCAAATAAATAGTCTGGGTTGACCGGTTGATTTAAGATATTGTTCTGAATCTCAGGCTTGAATCCTGAGATTCTTAACCATGCGTGCCTCCTCAACATGACGCTTGTGTTGATCGCCCTTGCTGCAGTGTCGGCTGCATCTAGTGCGCATTTGATGGACGCATTTGTAAGGAGTTGTCCCTCTCTGATAAGGAGCTCCGCTGCCTCTTTGTATTCATCTGGCAAATGTTGTAGCAGTGATTCTAGTGTGTCGTAGTGGGACCTATCATAACGGGCCAGGAGTGCCTGTGTGTTGGCAATGCGCCAGATGTTTGCCGCTTGCGCTGCTATCCGTTTGCCTGATGTCTCCAGCACTTTGGACTCCTTGTCGGGGGGAGGAGCATCACCCGTTGTTTGTGAATGGGCTCGTTTGCGAGCATTAGCAACAACCATGGAGTCTAAAGGTAACTGACCCCTAATGTACATAGGGTCTCCGGGTGCAGGCTTGTATTTCTTCTCGATTCTGGGGTTCAATACCCGTGCCCTGGTTGTTTCTTTAAAAATGTCTTTTGCAGGTTTTAGAACTCCCTTCAACATTGGCAGTTTTGACGGTTTTCTCAGAGGAGGCGAATGTGTCCACTAAGAAATCTTCTTCTACAGTGTCAGAATGGAGTTCCACTCCATGATTGGCAGCAGCCCGTTCTATGAGGGCATTAAAGGCAGCAGTGTCCTCTGTGGGAGATGTCTTTATATTGTAAAGCTGCGTGTCAGGAGTATCTGGTGCGTTACCCTGGTCGGTGGGGTCATCCCATGCCTGATCTGGGTCTTGCATGTGATCATCAGGATCGATATCCCCAGGGTAGGTGGTATCATCCCCTATATAGTCCTCTCCTGCGTCTGCCTCTGAATGCGTAGGAGAAAAGGACGGCGGATCCTGAAGGAAGGGGTGAAAGGTTTCATGAAGCACTGGTGCGGAACCTGCCGGCAGTTTGTGTTTCAGAGGAATCTTGTATGAGTCCAAGCCCTTCTCTGGTGTGATTTTCCGCTTGCGGAGCATCAACCTACCAATGTCGGCGTCGATAAAGTGTGCCTGTGAAGGCTCGATATCGATTCGTCCAGTGGATAGTGACTGAGTTTGGCGGACACGTGTCCGAATTTCGAAACTTTTCGGTGCCTTGGGCGGCGGCAATCCAAATGTGATGTGCGCCGGCGCCGAGTGTGATTTTGCGGCCTAGTGCGTTTCGGGACCCGACGTAGGTTGGAGGGTTGCCCGGTCTCTGATGCGCTGAAACGATGCTGAAACCTGTTGCAAGGTGAACGCAGATGGCGCTTTGGAACCGATAGGCACCTTGGAGGCAGGCGTCGAAGCGGCATCCGACTTATTTCCAGTCTTTGGGTCGTCGATCCAAAGGGAGGTATCGACGCTCGTCGGAGTCGATGATTTGGCAGGCGCCGCAGTCTTCGATGTCGACGCAGACGGGTCGACCACCTTGACCTTGGTGGGTTGGGCCGTAATCTTCGGTGCCATAGGCCGAGGCGCCTTGTGGGGACTGAGGGCCTTCTTCCTTGGCTCGGCGCCGGGACCATTCGCTGTGAGCTCGGCACCGAAATCTCGTTTTGTGCGTTCGGTGCCGACGACCTGTGCCGGCGTCGAAGAAGTGGAGGGCTTCGAGGCCTTCGATCCGATCGCAACCTGTTTCACTTTCGGTTTCGATGTAACCGGTGCGACGGACGGTTTCGGTTTCACTGAAGGAAATCCAGTCGTCTTCGATATTAATGGCTCCTGTGAAATGTTTGAGGCCGGGCCTTGAGGCAGGGCCGAAGAACCGTGTGACTGATCTTGGGTAAGGCCCGCAGGCGATCCCTCGACCTGAGCCTTATGACGACTTTGTCTCTCAGCCTCCGTATCGACGGGTTGGCCTAGCTCTTCGCTGGAGCTATCTTCCTCGGCCCCAAGGGCCTCATTGTAATCTCCTACCTCTTCGACGACGTCTTCGCCCTCAAAGATCACCTCATCATCGTCTTCCGATCGGGAGTCATGTTCGGAAGCGTGGCTGGAGTCTATGTCTTCTACGCTCTCGGCGTCTTCGTCCTCGGTGCTAAAGATGTTGGCCGGGGCAGGCGCCGATTGCTGTGCCTCCAATCTCGCTGTCCGTCGGTTCCGGAGAGTCTTCTTCGAGCCGAACCGGGCGCAGGCCATACATTTCGACTCATCATGATCCGGTGAGAGACATTTGTTGCACACCGGATGGACATCGATGTGTGGGTATTTCGCATGGCATAAAGGACATCTCTTGAAGGGAGTCCTCGATTCCATCGTCGATCGAAGTTCGATGTTCGGACCAAAGCGGATCCGAAAAGCGTGAGCTAAAACACAAAATAAACTGGTCGATACCGAACGGGAACAATACCGACGAGATCTAAAGGCCTTTTGGCCTCAAACTAAAGTTTCCGAACTTGAGCTAAGATAAGCACATCCGAACCCAATGGCGGAAAAAACCAATCTAAGGATGGAGAGGATGCCCATGCGCACTGTAGTCCAGGGGAGGAGCCACCTATCTCGTGATACTTCGAAGACTCTTCCAGGACAACAATGTGCAATCATCCGGACCCAACACTAGGCGGCGATCTATGCACAGATATGAATTCAGCAGCCCACATGCCTCGAACATTGCGACATTCAAGCTATTACTGGCATGATGATAGCTCACCTTTGACACACTGTGGACATTCATGACATTATTTATTCTAGCTCTAGAAAAAGAGGCCAATTGCATAATATGGATATTTATGCTGGAGTTCTGCCTATCTCTGGAATAATGTGGCCCAATCTGTGATATTTTGTGAGCATCCTTGACAACATACAGCATATTCCTGCCATAATAGTGGCCAACAAATGCCATATTCTGGGTGTTCCTGGGCCTCGGAATATTCTTCCTGTCTCTGTTATAATAGTGGCCGATTGTTGACAAAGTGTGAGCTTTATTATTATTATTGATAGCTCATTCTGGCTCTTCCTGGCATCACTGTGGCCCATTTTGAACATATTGTGACCATTCCCGAAAACATCCATGCTATCCTTGACTTAACCGTGGGATAACCCTAGCACATACTGGCAGTGGCTATGCCAGGCATCATGATGGCATATTTAAGACTTATTTTGAGCATACTTGGTAAACATTTTGCTATACCCGGTGTAACTGTGGTACTGCGGACAATCTATAAATCATTCAGGCAATCCATGGCACAAAAGTGCCCCATCCTAGACATGTTGTTGGCATTCCTGAAGATGCCCTCACTATTCCTGCCATTATACTGACTCATTCTTTCAAATTCTGGGTATGATTGATAACATTCTGGTTATTAATGGCACAACACTGGCTGATACTTGATATGTGTGTTATTTTTAAATTACATTTTGTTTATCATTTCATTTGCATAGTAGTGGGCTGTGCTTCATATATTGTGGACATTCTTAAAAGAAATGTTGTTTCAGAAATATTGCCTCTAAAATGTAATTGGTATAGGAATGGATGTCCACCCCTAAACATGCCATCATTAATAGCATTCCATAACTAAGATTAAATGCAAATCTTTGACTGGAGGCAGAGATAATGTTTCCTTCATGTACTTTTTTGTGGTCAAAAGAGTGGACACTGTCCCAACCTCTGTATGTAAACTGATCATTTTTGAGAAATCTACTTTGATGAGGCACAGTTTAATTACATTTGTTCTATCTAGGGTGGATATAGGGTTTTGTATGCTTTGATCTATTATTGTTTGTTTGTAGAGTATTGTTGTTGGCATTCCCAGCTCCTCATTCCATTACATTTGTTTCCTTATCTTCTCTTTGTTTTACCCTTCTCTTGATTTGATCACATGCTAAGAAAAACAATGATCTTTGCTAATATTTACTTATTGCTTTTTCAATTTATAGAAATTCTCCTCGATGACTGTAAAACTACTGTGACCTGTATGTTATGCAGTCTATTTACTTACTGTGTTTGCTCTTTCGTGTTACTGAAACTTGTGTTTGTTGTGTCATCTGTCAAATAACAATGACCAAATGGTGGTAGCTTGTTGGGTGGTGGTGTCGTCTTAAGTCACCGCCAACTTACCACTCATAAACTATTTTTTCACTTTCTTAGAACTGTTAGAAAAGCAGGAGAAGAAACCTAGGAGTGTTAAAACTGGTAGATACCTTTGGGGAGTTGGAAAAGGATCTTAGAACCCTACTGAGCTTTATAGGTTTTTAAGCACAGATGAGACAATGCTGTTTGCCTGCCTATGCAAGGCATAATTTTCCAACCTTCCTTTCTTGACAATGACCATATTGATGCTTCTATTGCTACAATAGCACCGCCATGGTGGTGGCACCATAGGACATGTCCCAACAGCACCCCGCCGTAGATCAGAATTCAGTGGTCCTGCATGTTCTGATGGTGGTTGTGGAAGACTTATGCTTGATAGTTACAACTAAATCAAAAAAGTGATGGATATGAAATTAGATTCATACACTGCTCAACTTTAGTCATAAAAGAGCTTGCGACAACCCAGACTACTTGTCATGCCCACTTCAAATCAGAAACTTCCAGAAAGAGCATTAAAGAATCTGTGCCAGCCGGCGAGCGCTTCCCCTACTGTCAGGATTCAATTCACGGATAAACTCCCCAAAACATATAGCCGACACTCAGAACCAACGACCTGTTCCAACCGATGCACCGCATAATAATACATCAGTTAGGAACACGGGAAGAATTAGGGGTCGGGTAAGACACTGCTTCAGAAAAGCACTGACAGCAGCCCCAGATCACCCAAGAACCACTGCTTGGCGCTGTTGACATAACATAAAGACAAAGAATACGTAAATTCTTGTAAGCAAACAAGAAACAACAGTCAAGAGCTGTGTGTGATCAACCAAGAAGTGCCTTGAATAACCCCAGCCCTACCAGGATACAGCTTTGGAGATGAAGATGCCAAAGTGTGGAGAAGAGTCCTGCCAAGTTTGAATAATACACACAAGAATTGTAAACAGTTCATATGGTTGTACATGAAGTCAAGACACCATTACACAAATGGAATAAGAGTGCACAAAATACAAAATTCTTATGTACAGTACATCCAGTCACACAAGACATAAAAGTGATACACAAATTGTGTGTGTATATATATGTTTAGGATGAGGAGTGCAATTAATGGTTTTCATATTCAAAGTTTATGTGAGATTATCCTCCATTATACTCACACATTAGAAGCTCAGACATTAGGGGCCTCATTTATGAGCACTTTTGCGATGCTGGAACGTCACGTTTTTGACCCAGTAGCGCAATGTGCCCCGACATATTTATAAGGCCTCGTAAAGCCACTTTACATGGCTTATTAAGGGCTTGTAAACATGTGCCCGTTTCAGGCACAACACCGCGTGAAAGGAGCGTTCCATGGGTGTTGCTGCGGGTGTTCCCACGCAACATCCATTGAATCTGAAACATTCCCAAATTTAGGAGAAATCATAAACCTGGGAATACGTCAGAATCTAACGCCACCCCATTGGTGGTGTGAGGGAGGCGCAGCGAGGATAAATGTTTTCATTTCTCCTTTTCTTTCCTTTTCAATTTGTGCTGCATTCTTCAGCACACATAAAAAGATGAAATCACCAGTATTGATTGATTTGTAGAGGAAGGTGCACCTTCCTGCACACAATCAGCCCCGCAGCACAGGCACCCTTGCACTATGGTGCAAGGAGGCCTGCATTGGCGCATGCCAGTGCGCCAGTGAAGTGGAAAAGGACAGGAATGCAAAGTATTTCATAGATATTGCGCATTCCGGCCCTTTTGTTTTGATGTAGGGCAGCGCAGCAAGATTCCTTGCAGCACTGCCCTACGTCAAAACGTCATACATGAGGCCTTGGTCTTCCACATATTAGTTGAATGGAATGAATGGACAATGGGATGATTCAAATAGAACATAAAGATTCTTGGAGGCGAATACATAGCAAAAACAGGAGTAAAAACAATAAAGTGTGTGGAGAACTATGAATCTGCAGACAAGCTGGTGGCTGAGTCAATTTGTAACAGTGGATATTCAAAGATTTCGTCACGACAACTAATAATAATGTTTGCTATCATGACTCAATATGTTTCTAAGAATGTAAATACACAAAATATTGAAATTGGATTGTAGATTGCACGAACGTTCAAAAAATGTATTAACATCGCTGATTCAATGCTATTCTAATGGAATGATTAGAAACTTGCTGCAGATTATGTATTTGAGCGCGTAGTATAGGTTGAATTCGAAAATGGATACTGACAAACTCCAGTATTGTGATAATGTTAGTGTTCCTCTGCTGATGACATATGTGTCTTTATGAAAAAAAAAAAAGTGTAATATATGTATAGCTAAAATTTAATGGAAGAAGACATGGGCAAATAAGTGTCTAAATACAGTATTAGCATCAGCAGAGGATTGCGGTCGCGTGAGTTATAGTTGCCTGCACTAACTATAACGGGGGAATTTCATTGGTTTTTTATGAGTAAAATCTCCAGCTAACTATAGCATGTGTGAAACCTATGGTTTTTTCACTGAATTTGCAAGGTTTTTTAAATGCTAATTCCTAACTATAACGTGTGTGAAACCTATGGTTTTTTCAGTGAATATATATATATATATATATATATATTATTTTTTTTTCTCCAAACAATGGCCCTTACGTTTTGGGAGATCACTCGACGGCGCTCGTGTGCCATGCAGCCTGCCTTCTTAATTCACGAAGTGTTAATTTGCCCAACGCGTTTCAAGGTGAAAACCTCTTCCTCTGGGGCTGCAAATTATACATCTGAGGCTCGCATCATGTATACCACATCCGGTTTTATTGCATTGTCACACCGCCCTCCAGTGGGCGTGTGCACAGTGCCTGTTGTTATGATGCATGATGGGACATTTAGTCCTTGATACGAGAGTCAATATACATTTTGGTAATTTCAAATGTTCATTTGCTCATTTTTTATACATTATTTCCTTAGTAGGTCGTTTTTCATTCCGGCAAGCTAAATTTGCATATAGAACGTCGTGCTTAGCAAGTTCAAACAGTGCAAACCTGCAGCCTCGCTCATCTGGTTTCCATTTCGCTGCCAGATGACGATGGTGCCTCTCCCCACGGCCAGGCTGCCATGTAACAATCTTTAAAACAATGGCCCTTACATTTTGGGAGATCACTCGACGGCCACGCCCATTAAGGACGATAATACTAAATAAAGGAGAATGGTGAGCGCTCAGTGTATCATTGCCTGCCCAAGAAGAAGAGGCGCAAAGCCTCAAAACGCGTCGGCTTTATGGTATAATGTCTGGGTGAAGACAGGCGAGTTGCAGCGAGGCTTGTCACTGAGGAGAATGCCGTCGAGTGACCTCCCGTTGCTTTGGGGCACTTTCATCTACATATTTACACGCCCGCCCTTGCCGTGGGGAGGAGCACCATTTTCCGAACGATGAAAAGGCTGTGAAGTGGAACGACTCCAAATCACGAAGCACGGCGTTCTCATGCAGATAAAATGCTCGTCTGCCTGAATCCCATCCTACTTAGGAAGAAAATTGATTTCAAATAAGACATTTGATACGCTGCACCTACTAAGGAAAACAATTAAAACACTTACCATTGAAGCCTACCAGTCCCAGAATGCCATCAGGCCAATGAGCCACGCCCATTAAGGACGATAATACTAAATAAAGGAGAATGGTGAGCGCTCAGTGTATCATTGCCTGCCCAAGAAGAAGAGGCGCAAAGCCTCGAAACGCGTCGGCTTTATGGTATAATGTCTGGGTGAAGACAGGCGAGTTGCAGCGAGGCTTGTCACTGAGGAGAATGCCGTCGAGTGACCTCCCGTTGCTTTGGGGCACTTTGATCTACATATTTACACGGCCACCCTTGCCGTGGGGAGGAGCACCCTTTTCCGAACGATGAAAAGGCTGTGAAGTGGAACGACTCCAAATCACGAAGCATGGCGTTCTCATGCAGATAAAATGCTCGTCTGCCTGAATCCCATCCTACTTAGGAAGAAAATTGATTTCAAATAAGACATTTGATACGCTGCACCTACTAAGGAAAACAATTAAAACACTTACCATTGAGGACTACCAGTCCCAGAATGCCATCAGGCCAATGAGGCCACGCCCATTAAGGACGATAATACTAAATAAAGGAGAATGGTGAGCGCTCAGTGTATCATTGCCTGCCCAAGAAGAAGAGGCGCAAAGCCTCGAAACGCGTCGGCTTTATGGTATAATGTCTGGGTGAAGACAGGCGAGTTGCAGCGAGGCTTGTCGCTGAGGAGAATGCCGTCGAGTGACCTCCCGTTGCTTTGGGGCACTTTGATCTACATATTTAAACGGCCGCCCTTGCCGTGGGGAGGAGCACCATTTTCCGAACGATGAAAAGGCTGTGAAGTGGAACGACTCCAAATCACGAAGCACGGCGTTCTCATGCAGATAAAATGCTCGTCTGCCTGAATCCCATCCTACTTAGGAAGAAAATTGATTTCAAATAAGACATTTGATACGCTGCACCTACTAAGGAAAACAATTAAAACACTTACCATTGAGGACTACCAGTCCCAGAATGCCATCAGGCCAATGAGCCACGCCCATTAAGGACAATAATACTAAATAAAGGAGAATGGTGAGCGCTCAGTGTATCATTGCCTGCCCAAGAAGAAGAGGCGCAAAGCCTCGAAACGCGTCGGCTTTATGGTATAATGTCTGGGTGAAGACAGGCGAGTTGCAGCGAGGCTTGTCACTGAGGAGAATGCCGTCGAGTGACCTCCCGTTGCTTTGGGGCACTTTGATCTACATATTTACACGGCCGCCCTTGCCGTGGGGAGGAGCACCATTTTCCGAACGATGAAAAGGCTGTGAAGTGGAACGACTCCAAATCACGAAGCACGGCGTTCTCATGCAGATAAAATGCTCGTCTGCCTGAATTCCATCCTACTTAGGAAGAAAATTCATTTCAAATAAGACATTTGATACGCTGCACCTACTAAGGAAAACAATTAAAACACTTACCATTGAGGACTACCAGTCCCAGAATGCCATCAGGCCAATGAGGCCACGCCCATTAAGGACGATAATACTAAATAAAGGAGAATGGTGAGCGCTCAGTGTATCATTGCCTGCCCAAGAAGAAGAGGCGCAAAGCCTCGAAACGCGTCGGCTTTATGGTATAATGTCTGGGTGAAGACAGGCGAGTTGCAGCGAGGCTTGTCACTGAGGAGAATGCCGTTGAGTGACCTCCCGTTGCTTTGGGGCACTTTGATCTACATATTTACACGGCCGCCCTTGCCGTGGGGAGGAGCACCATTTTCCGAACGATGAAAAGGCTGTGAAGTGGAACGACTCCAAATCACGAAGCACGGCGTTCTCATGCAGATAAAATGGTCGTCTGCCTGAATCCCATCCTACTTAGGAAGAAAATTGATTTCAAATAGGACATTTGATACGCTGCACCTACTAAGGAAAACAAATAAAACACTTACCATTGAGGACTACCAGTCCCAGAATGCCATCGGGCCAATGAGGCCACGCCCATTAAGGACGATAATACTAAATAAAGGAGAATGGTGAGCGCTCAGTGTATCATTGCCTGCCCAAGAAGAAGAGGCGCAAAGCCTCGAAACGCGTCGGCTTTATGGTATAATGTCTGGGTGAAGACAGGCGAGTTGCAGCGAGGCTTGTCACTGAGGAGAATGCCGTCGAGTGACCTCCCGTTGCTTTGGGGAACTTTGATCTACATATTTAAACGGCCGCCCTTGCCGTGGGGAGGAGCACCATTTTCCGAACGATGAAAAGGCTGTGAAGTGGAACGACTCCAAATCACGAAGCACGGCGTTCTCATGCAGGTAAAATGCTCGTCTGCCTGAATCCCATCCTACTTAGGAAGAAAATTGATTTCAAATAAGACATTTGATACGCTGCACCTACTAAGGAAAACAATTAAAACACTTACCATTGAGGACTACCAGTCCCAGAATGCCATCAGGCCAATGAGCCATGCCCATTAAGGACTATAATACTAAATAAAGGAGAATGGTGAGCGCTCAGTGTATCATTGCCTGCCCAAGAAGAAGAGGCGCAAAGCCTCGAAGCGCGTCGGCTTTATGGTATAATGTCTGGGTGAAGACAGGCAAGTTGCAGCGAGGCTTGTCACTGAGGAGAATGCCGTCGAGTGACCTCCCGTTGCTTTGGGGCACTTTGATCTACATATTTACACGGCCGCCCTTACCGTGGGGAGGAGCACCATTTTCCGAACGATGAAAAGGCTGTGAAGTGGAACAACTCCAAATCACGAAGCACGGCGTTCTCATGCAGATAAAATGCTCGTCTGCCTGAATCCCATCCTACTTAGGAAGAAAATTGATTTCAAATAAGACATTTGATACGCTGCACCTACTAAGGAAAACAATTAAAACACTTACCATTGAGGACTACCAGTCCCAGAATGCCATCAGGCCAATGAGGCCACGCCCATTAAGGACGATAATACTAAATAAAGGAGAATGGTGAGCGCTCAGTGTATCATCACCTGCCCAAGAAGAAGAGGCGCAAAGCCTCGAAACGCGTCGGCTTTATGGTATAATGTCTGGGTGAAGACAGGCGAGGTGCAGCGAGGCTTGTCACTGAGGAGAATGCCGTCGAGTGACCTCCCGTTGCTTTGGGGCACTTTGATCTACATATTTACACGGCTGCCCTTGCCGTGGGGAGGAGCACCCTTTTCCGAACGATGAAAAGGCTGTGAAGTGGAACGACTCCAAATCACGAAGCACGGCGTTCTCATGCAGATAAAATGCTCGTCTGCCTGAATCCCATCCTACTTAGGAAGAAAATTGATTTCAAATAAGACATTTGATACGCTGCACCTACTAAGGAAAACAATTAAAACACTTACCATTGAGGACTACCAGTCCCAGAATGCCATCAGGCTAATGAGGCCACGCCCATTAAGGACGATAATACTAAATAAAGGAGAATGGTGAGCGCTCAGTGTATCATTGCCTGCCCAAGAAGAAGAGGCGCAAAGCCTCGAAACGCGTCGGCTTTATGGTATAATGTCTGGGTGAAGACAGGCGAGTTGCAGCGAGGCTTGTCACTGAGGAGAATGCCGTCGAGTGACCTCCCGTTGCTTTGGGGCACTTTGATCTACATATTTACACGGCCGCCCTTGCCGTGGGGAGGAGCACCATTTTCCGAACGATGAAAAGGCTGTGAAGTGGAACGACTCCAAATCACGAAGCACGGCGTTCTCATGCAGATAAAATGCTCGTCTGCCTGAATCCCATCCTACTTAGGAAGAAAATTGATTTCAAATAAGACATTTGATACGCTGCACCTACTAAGGAAAACAATTAAAACACTTACCATTGAGGACTACCAGTCCCAGAATGCCATCAGGCCAATGAGGCCACGCCCATTAAGGACGATAATACTAAATAAAGGAGAATGGTGAGCGCTCAGTGTATCATTGCCTGCCCAAGAAGAAGAGGCGCAAAGCCTCGAAACGCGTCGGCTTTATGGCATAATGTCTGGGTGAAGACAGGCGAGTTGCAGCGAGGCTTGTCACTGAGGAGAATGCCGTCGAGTGACCTCCCGTTGCTTTGGGGCACTTTGATCTACATATTTACACGGCCGCCCTTACCGTGGGGAGGAGCACCATTTTCCGAACGATGAAAAGGCTGTGAAGTGGAACAACTCCAAATCACGAAGCACGGCGTTCTCATGCAGATAAAATGCTCGTCTGCCTGAATCCCATCCTACTTAGGAAGAAAATTGATTTCAAATAAGACATTTGATACGCTGCACCTACTAAGGAAAACAATTAAAACACTTACCATTGAGGATTACCAGTCCCAGAATGCCATCAGGCCAATGAGGCCACGCCCATTAAGGACGATAATACTAAATAAAGGAGAATGGTGAGCGCTCAGTGTATCATCACCTGCCCAAGAAGAAGAGGCGCAAAGCCTCGAAACGCGTCGGCTTTATGGTATAATGTCTGGGTGAAGACAGGCGAGGTGCAGCGAGGCTTGTCACTGAGGAGAATGCCGTCGAGTGACCTCCCGTTGCTTTGGGGCACTTTGATCTACATATTTACACGGCTGCCCTTGCCGTGGGGAGGAGCACCCTTTTCCGAACGATGAAAAGGCTGTGAAGTGGAACGACTCCAAATCACGAAGCACGGCGTTCTCATGCAGATACAATGCTCGTCTGCCTGAATCCCATCCTACTTAGGAAGAAAATTGATTTCAAATAAGACATTTGATACGCTGCACCTACTATGGAAAACAATTAAAACACTTACCATTGAGGACTACCAGTCCCAGAATGCCATCAGGCTAATGAGGCCACGCCCATTAAGGACGATAATACTAAATAAAGGATAATGGTGAGCGCTCAGTGTATCATTGCCTGCCCAAGAAGAAGAGGCGCAGAGCCTCGAAACGCGTCGGCTTGTCACTGAGGAGAATGCCGTCGAGTGACCTCCCGTTGCTTTGGGGCACTTTGATATATATATATATCGTGCTTGATTTTACCTGAAAGACGAACTACAAGCTGACAAAGAATACGGTGGTAGTGAAATTTTCGTGATGAAGACTGTGGCCGAGGTATGGAACTTTCCTATTATAGCATGTATTGCTCTTGGCACACAGTTGAGTCAGTAAAGTTTTGCCAAAATCGACATTGGGAACCAGAAAAGTAACAAGGACAGTTATGAGGTATTGTGGGAGATGGAGTTCCGAAAATTAAATGAATAACGAAATGAAATGAGCAACGAAGATAAACAGAGAATAATGCCACTTAAGGTTTAAAGGATTAACCTGGAGAATATTGGAGAGACTGTACTGGCCTTCGCTGCGCAAAATATCAAGTTAATTGATGAAACCTTCAATAAATACTCAAGAAATGAACTGTTCCTTTAAACTGGAAAAATTGTCCTTTCTCAATGTCTCATAAGCTACGTTTTAAAAGCTAACGAACCCACCGTCATTGTGGCGATTGGCATATGATTAAGAGTCGCTAGACTCGAAACGCGTAATGCCTGTTTGGTTTTTTCTTTGAATAAAGAACTATACAAGCACTGTTGGTGTGGCCCGTTTGACGGTGAGGGAAGGAGCGCGCCTTTTTCTGTGGAAGTAAAAGAGGTGTCTGACACACCCTAACCGGGCCCCAAATCCGTGAAGCAGAGGCATTTCCATTGTCAGGGGTATGTTGGAAGCTGAAAGCTTATCAGGAATGCCCGCCGGCTGCGACACTGAGCATGAACTAAGTTTCGTTGGAAGGGCCGTTGTGTAAAGCCCGCCTCATCTTGGGATGTGAACAGATTGAGCAGCCAGGATTTGTGAGAGGAATGCTCCTATGCACTTCGTGCTTGATTTTACCTGAAAGACGAACTACAAGCTGACAAAGAATACGGTGGTAGTGAAATTTTCCTGATGAAGACTGTGGCCGAGGTATGGAACTTTCCTATTATAGCATGTATTGCTCTTGGAACACAGTTGAGTCAGTAAAGTTTTGCCAAAATCGACATTGGGAACCAGAAAGGTAACAAGGACAGTTATGAGGTATTGTGGGAGATGGAGTCCCGAAAATTAAATGAATAACGAAATGAAATGAGCAACGAAGATAAACACAGAATAATGCCACTTAAGGTTTAAAGGATTAACCTGGAGAATATTGGAGAGACTGTACTGGCCTTCGCTGCGCAAAATATCAAGTTAATAGATGAACCTTGAATAAATACTCAAGAAATGAACTGTCCCTTTAAACTGGAAAAATTGTCCTTTCTCAATGTCTCATAAGCTACGTTTTAAAAGCTAACGAACCCACCGTCATTGTGGCGATTGGCATATGATTAAGAGTCGCTAGACTCGAAACGCGTAATGCCTGTTTGGTTTTTTCTTTGAATAAAGAACTATTTACAAGCACTGTTGGTGTGGCCCGTTTGACGCTGATGGAAGGAGCGCGCCTTTTTCTGTGGATATATATATATATATATATATATATCTCCAGCTCACGGGGAGTGTCCAAAAATCGAATCGCACTCAGAGTAGCTTTCCCCATCGGTATTTATTGGTAAAGCAGTTGCACTTGCCAGTAAAATTCAGCATCCGACTACAGCCCTGACGCGTTTCGAATCATCTTTTTCAAAGGGTGATTGCAGTCTAAAAGAGCGTGTGTGGCTACTCTGTGTGCGAGTGCGATTCGATTTTGCTGAATTTTACTGGCAAGTGCACCTGCTTTACCAATAAATAGCGATGGGGAAAGCTACTCTGTGTGCGATTCGATTTTTGGACACTTCCCGTGAGCTGGATATTGAGCGGCCGTCCTGCCGCTGAATCTGCACCACTTCATAAGGAAGGTCACGTAGCTCTAGATGTCATGAGCTTCAGAGTGAGGCACAGAGATGGATCAATGCAGCGGCGCTTTCCAGGGCTCATGTTAGAGCTCGAATTGCATCAAATTTCAAAAGCTCATCCATTTGGGGACTAATAGCGGACTTCACCTACCAGCATGCAACGTGATGACTCATTCAGAGTTGTCCAATCAGGACTCACGATAACGCATTACAGGGTGGGCGTTGCCACACATGATCTTTTAGACTGCAATCACCCTTTGAAAAAGATGATTCGAAACGTGTCAGGGCTGTAGTCGGATGCTGAATTTTACTGGCAAGTGCAACTGCTTTACCAATAAATAGCGATGGGGAAAGCTACTCTGTGTGCGAGTGCGATTTGATTTTTGGACACTCCCCGTGAGCTGGATATTGAGCGGCCGTCCTGCCGCTGAATCTGCACCACTTCATAAGGAAGGTCACGGAGCTCTAGATGTCATGAGCTTCAGAGTGAGGCACAGAGATGGATCAATGCAGCGGCGCTTTCCAGGGCTCATGTTAGAGCTCGAATAGCATCAAATTTCAAAAGCGCATCCATTTGGGGACTAATAGCGGACTTCACCTACCAGCATGCAACGTGATGACTCATTCAGAGTTGTCCAATCAGGACTCACGATAACGCATTACAGGGTGGGCGTTGCCACACATGCTCTTTTAGACTGCAATCACCCGATTCGAAATGCGTCAGGGCTGTAGTCGGATGCTGAATTTTACTGGCAAGTGCAACTGCTTTACCAATAAATAGCGATGGGGAAAGCTACTCTGTGTGCGAGTGCGATTCGATTTTTGGACACTCCCCGTGAGCTGGATATATATATATATATATTCACTGAAAAAAACATAGGTTTCAGGGGCGTTATAGTTAGCTGGACATTTCCCTCATACAAAATCCTAGAAATTCCCCTGTTATAGTTAGTTCAGCGAACTATAACTCGAGGCCCCGCAATGCACTGCTGATGACGTCACATATTACATCACTCATGACATGGTCAGTGACATCACTCATGACATCACTGATGACATCTCAAATGACATCACTGATGACATCACTGATGACATCATCCATGTGGTAAATTACTGCATCTTCTCACACCCTAATTTAACCTTTGATACACCAACTCAAAATTTCAGACGTCCATTCTCAAAACCATAGATACTCCAATACCAATAGCTACATACCCACTCATTAACTCTTAGGTCTGCATACACCTCCACTCACTCACCTGTACAGTCACTCATACTTACAGTCACTCCGAACAAGACTATCATATGCATTTATACACCTATATAGACACTCACAGACCGCCAATCATCCATTGAGGTACCGACACACCTAGTCAGTCGTGCAAGTAATTAAACACAGTCCAATTTACTCACCTATACAGTTAAACACACTCAAGTTCACTTACTCATAAAAATAGTACCACATTCTTATGCTCTTATACAATCATTGATACAAGCACACACTCATCCATACAGCCACTCTCACAATCACACACTCTCACATATACCCACTTATATACTCTTACAAGCATATATACTGCCTTTCACATATGTAGTTAGTCACACATGTACCACTGAGATATACATTCAATCCCTAACACACCCATACATACACTCACCCAACCATACAGTTGATCACAGATGCACTCTTAAAACCATGCACCCATAGAATCACCCACTCACACATCTATGGATAGAGTCACACACACCCTACCCACACAAACACTCAGGCACCCATACAGATACTCAGACAACCAATCAATAACCCATATAGACACTCATATAGCTATTCACAAAACCATGCAGCCAGTTATACACCTACACACAGACACATACAGATATTCACACAGTTTAGTCACTAGTCCGCAGTAAGATACATTTAATGACTCACTTATAGAGTCAGTTACGCACCTAGAAAATCATCCATTCACACACTTGTACACACACTCATTCTTCCACAGGCCTTTCACTATAAATATATAAAATATATTTAAACTTTACAGAAACACACAGTCACTGGATGACATCATCAGTGATGTCATTTGAGATGTCATCAGTGATGTCATGAGTGATGTCACTGACCATGTCATGAGTGATGTAATATGTGACGTCATCAGCAGTGCATTGCGGGGGGGGCGAGTTATAATTAGCCGAACTAACTATAACAGGGGAATTTCTAGGGTTTTGTACGAGGGAAATGTCCAGCTAACTATAGCGCCCCTGAAACCTATGGTTTTTTCAGTGAATTTCTAAGGTTTTTTAAATGCTAATTCCTAACTATAACGTGCCTGAAACCTATGGTTTTTTCAGTGAATTTCAAAGGTGTTTTAAATGCCAATTCCTAACTATAACGTGCATGAAACCTATGTTTTTTTCAGTGAATTTCAAAGGATTTTTAAATGCTAATTCCTATCTATAACTTATCTCTAAACATATCATGAAAAGCATTCTTTTTTAAAAGTAGGGTGCACATTAGTTTTGTGGATAAGCATCTTTGTGATTGGTTAAGAAAAAGCAGTTTCAACGTGGAGTACATATCATAGGATAAAATTTGCTCAGCTCAACCACACCTTCTACTTGCATTTGGAAGGCACTGTCCGAACTTAAAACAATCGTGAACTTTTAACCTGCACGTGTCGTTAAATATTCAAGAAAATGATACAAAAAAATATCGTTAAGTTTTAAAAAATTGATGAACTTTTAACCTGCACGTGTTGTAGAATATTCTAGAAAGTGTGTTGATAGAATACGTTGCACTTCTGACTTCTATGTTTTGTTGAATATTAAAAAAACGGTTCATATGGAAAATTAAAAAGAAACCAATAGAGAAGTTTTGAAACCTAAAAGAATGAAGGAACTATTCTAGTTTATTCTTTACATGTATTTATGTGTGCAGCAACACAATTATAGACACAACAGCACTAGGAAGAGGAAGAAGCAGGGAGTGAGGGGAGGGGGGAGATGGGCAGAATGGCACACATGCACAATTAAGTACAACACACATATAGACTAACAATGGCCAAAATGAAACACACCAACAAGGAGCACAAGTCACACAACCCGCCAACATCACACCACTGAACAAGCATAGAAGTGAAAACCACGCTGCATTCATACAGGATGTGTACAAAGGCCAGTCGTTGGTGTTGTGGGATGTCTGCGACAGTGGTCATCATGGATGAGATGCCCAGCATGTGGCACATGGTCGAGTTCACTGTGTGTTATGTTGCCAAACGGCTGCTCCTCCCTCCCACGAGCCCCCACACTTTTCTACAGAGCGCTGTTGTATCTCATGCACTCGTACGGCACACCATTGTAATGCCTATTTGCGCATGTCCTGCTACATTCCAACTACACCATCACAGTGCCGTTTGTAGGTGGTGCATGCCACTTTACAACATCGACTGCTGCGGCTCTTGTAGCAGGCCACACCAGAACACAGAGACACACTTACCGCACTTCCTGTACACGGACATGTCCGAGACACCCCGTTCCCCTTGCCAGATAGGCACACCCCTGCACTGACCTGTGAACCCCAGACCAGCACACGCCAGTTGTGCATGCAGGAGGATGCGTGCGTAGCTACACGTCCAGGCTCACTGCCAACGCTGAGGTGACAGCACACTGTGATGTTGCAGGGCTTGTGCCTATCATGCTAAGACAATGACCAGAGGGAGACACTTACTAAGATGTGGGTTTGGGGGGCATTGGCAGTCCTGGAGTTGTTGAGATGAGTCTTCTGGCCCTCATGGTTATACCTGTATCATGCGGATTGACTCTATGGCACCTGTGGGTGTTCTGGTGTGGCTCTTGGCTGTGTTCCCTTTCATGGTGCAGGTAGTTGTCCTGCTTAACACCAGCAGAAAGCAGGTGTAAAATCCCTGGTGCTAACGTGTCTTATCGTCGGAATTTGTTTCGCATTGCAATTGGTGTGAAAGTTGTGATGTGATTTTTTTCGTGTGCAGAACAACATACGAACTGAGCAGTGTATCTCGTCAAGATCCAGCACCTGACGCACTATACCCAATCAATATAAATACAATGAGATTTCTTAATAGATTTTGTGTGTACACTGTAAGTGCAGCCAATACCTCAGTGCAATTCAATACAGGATTTTAGTATTTAGAATAAATCGGAAAGGTGCACCTCGTGTCTTTTTGCACAGGAACGGCTACTCTCCATTTCATTATCAGCACTTTAATGGAAGTAAAGTTGAGATAAATCTAACACACTATTCAGAAGTTGGTGCAAACTGCAGATATCACCAGTATTCCAGTGATAAGTGCCCCAAAATTTAACATCACGGTGGACTCCATCAAATAACAGTAATAAGAACAAGAAAGAGTCACACAGCAGTTAAGAGAACAACCAAAAACGTTATAAAAATTTTTTTCCAACTTTATTTTTTTATAATAATAAATATATAAACAATAAACTATTTTCAAACTTTATTTTTTTATTAACATATATATGAACAATAAACTAATAAACAAAATGTAACAACAATAATAAAAAACAACAAGGCGGAACACTCCTGTGGGGATAATGGATGTCGACGACACACCTGGAAAATAAGAAAGATTCTTAAAAAAAAAACAACATGGTATTCTCAACAAAATACCACAAGAAACAAATCACAAATATATAAAATGCATACAGCTAACAACATTTTATAAGTTTAACTTACAAAAACTGTAAATGTTGCCGCTTTAAAATATTTACCGAATCTGAGGAAATTTTTTTGCAGAAGGCACCACGCCAACAACGTTTTTCTTCAGTGGTGAGGACATTTTTTACTTTTTCCAAGGGGCAAACAAAGACCAATGCCACCTTCGTCTCTCGCAAGATTTGCCAAAGAGTTCTGTTACGAGGAGATCCTAACAAAAAATACTCGTGCGGCACAGCAAGTATGATGAAACACCTAAGGACCCTTCATCCAAACAATCTTGCACGAGAAGAGTGCAAACAGATGAGAAACACTCCTGTTCTGTATCTGTAAAAAAGAATCACAAATAAATGTATATTAATAACTTACAAATGTATACTATTCCATTACTGTACAAACACATTTTATATAAAAACTGACTATGAAACTATAGCCCTGAACCATAAGTGTGACGATCGTTAAAACACTACATGCATAGTGCATACTACTTTGAAGCAGTTCATGCCCTAAAACCTACCTCACTAAAAGACTACATGCTAACTGACTAAATGATTACAGTAGACACACTGGGTGAGTCATAGGGTGTTTCCTAGAAGAGTATGAATACTAACTAGGGAATAGAAGTTGTGAAACACAACTGTGTAGGTGATTAGAGGACTGCATCCATACTGCATAGGCATTTAAAGCAGTCCATGTGCTAAGGCCTGGCTCACTGCATGACTACTTGGGTACTGACTGAATGATTAGAGTACAGCAAGGAGAGTGCCTAGGTGAATTTATAAGAGTTCTAGGCTTTTCGCACAGGGAATAGATTAGTACTTGGTACTGAATGGGTCACTAGTGCAAAGGCAGTGACAAGTGCTGGACTGTATGGATACTGACTAGGAAATTGAAAGTGTGAAAGACAAGTGTCTAGGTGGTTAGAAGACTCCATGCATAGTGCATAGGGGTTTGAAGCAGTCCATGTGCCAAGGCCTGGCTCAGTGTATGAATACTTAGGCACTGACTGAATGATTAGAGTACTGCAAAGATAGTATCTTAGTGAATTTATAAGTGTTTGGGTTTTAGCACAGTGAATGGATTAGTACATGGTGCTGAATGGGTCACTAGAGGACTGCAAAGGGAGTGACAGGGTATTTCCTGGAAGTGTATGGATACTGACTAGGGAATTGAAGGTGTGAAAGACAATTGTGTAGGTGGTTAGAGGACTGCATGCATAGTGGATAGGGGTTTGAAGCAGTCCATATACTAAGGCCTGGGTCACTGGATGAGTACTTGGGTACTGACTCAATGATTAGAGTACTGCAAGGAGAGTGCCTGGGTGAATTTATTAGGGTTTGGCGCAGTGAATGGATTAGTACATGATGCTGAATGGGTCACTAGAGGAGTGCAACGGGAGTGACAGGGTATTTCCTGGAAGTGTATGGATACTAACTAGGGATTTGAAGGTGTGAAAGACAAGTGTGTAGGTGGTTAGAGGACTGCATGCATAGTGGATAGGGGTTTGAAGTAGTCCATGTGCTAAGACCTGGCTCAGTGCATGAATACTTAGGCAGTGACTGAATCATTAGAGTACTGGAAATAGAGTGTCTAGGTGTATTTATAAGTGTTTGGGTTTTGGCACAGTGAATGGATTAGTACATGCTGTTGAATGGGTCTCTAGAGGACTGCAAAGGAAGTGACAGGATGTTTCCTGGAAGTGTATGGATACTGACTAGGGAATTGAAGGTGTAAAAGACAAGTGTATAGTATGTTAGAACACTACATGCATACTGCATAGACATTTGAAGCAATCTATTTGGTACTTAGAAACTGACTAAATAATCAGACTACTTTTAGGACAGTGCTTAGGTAAAACTTTAACATTTTCAGTTCTGCCACAGTGAACAGAATAGTACATGGTACTGCACCTTAGTGTCAAACCCTGACTCATTTTATCAATGCATAAGCAAAGACTAGCTTCTAATGATACTAAAACTTGACAACATGAGAGGTTTTAAATTAGTTATCTGTCAGCAAATACACGATGTTACCAAATGCTTCTCTCACAGTGGTTCCCAAATGCACACAGACTCACAGTGTGATTCTAGACAACAACCACTATACCTAGGAGTTTACCAAAAATCATTCACTACTGTGAAAGTGGTAAAGGAACTGCACACAATCTTCATATTTCAGGACTGCACTTTTATGTCAAAGCCTGACTCATATAATCAAAGCATAAGCAAAGACTGGCTTCTAATGCTACTAAAACTTGACAACATGACCGGTTTTAAAACAGTTATCTGTCAGCAAATACACGATGTTACCAAATGCTTCTCTCACAATCCTTACCCAAATGCACACAGACTCCCAGTGTGATTTTAGACAAGCAACACTATCCTAGGAGTTTACAGAAACTCATTCACTAGTCTGGAAGAGTTAATGGTACTGCACACAATCTACATATTTAAGCACACCACATCAGTGTCAAAGCATGACTCATTTAATCAACACATAAGCAAAGACTGGATTCTAATGCTACTAAAACTTCACAACATGACAGGTTTTAAAACAGTTATCTGTCAGCAAATACATGATGTTACCAAATGCTTCTCTCACAGTGATCCCAAATACACACTAACTCACAGTGTGATTCTAGACAAGCACCACTATCCCTTTGAGTTTACCAAAACTCATTCATTACAGTGCAAATGGTAAGGGAACTGCACACAATCTACATATTTCACGACTGCAATTTACTGCCAATGTCTGACTCATATAATGAAAGCATAAGCCATAACTGTCTTCTAATGCTACTAAAACTTGACAACATGACATGTTTTAAAACAGTTATCTGTCAGCAAATACACGATGTTACCAAACACTTCTCTCACAGTGGTTCCCAAATGCACACAGACTCACAGTGTGATTCTAGAAAAACAACACTATCCCTAGCAGATTACCAAAACTCATTCACTACAGTGGAAGTGGTAAGGGAACTGCACACAATCTACATATTTCACGACTGCACTTTAGTGTCAATGCCTGACTCATTTAATCAAAGCATAAGCAATGACTAGCTTCTAATGCTACTAAAACTTGACAACATGACAGGTTTTAAAATAGTTATCTGTCTGCAAATACACGATGTTACCAAATGCTTCTCTCATAGTGGTTCCCAAATGCACACACACTCACAGTGTGATTCTAGACAACAACCACTATACCCAGGAGTTTACCAAAAATCATTCACTACTGTGGAAGTGGTAAGGGAACTGCACACAATCTTCATATTTCAGGACTGCACTTGTGTGTCAAAGCCTGACTCATTTAATCAAAGCATAAGCAAAGACTGGCTTCTAATGCTACTAAAACTTGACAACATGACCGGTTTTAAAACAGTTATCTGTCAGCAAATACACGATGTTACCAAATTCTTCTCTCACAATCCTTACCCAAATGCACACAGACTCACAGTGTGATTTAAGACAAGCAACACTATCCTAGGAGTTTACCAAAACTCATTCACCAGTCTGGAAGAGTTAATGGTACTGCACACAATCTACATATTTAAGTACAGCACATCAGTGTCAAAGCATGACTCATTTAATCAACGCATAAGCAAAGACTGGATTCTAATGCTACTAAAACTTCACAACATGACAGGTTTTAAAACAGTTATCTGTCAGCAAATACATGATGCTACCAAATGCTACTCTCACACTGATCCCAATTACACACTAACTCACAGTGTGATTCTAGACAAGCACCACTATCCTTAGGGGTTTACCAAAACTCATTCACTACAGTGCAAGTGGTAAGGGAACTGCACACAATCTACATATTTCAGGACTGCACTTTTCTGTCAAAGCCTGACTCATTTAATCAAATCATAAGCTATAACTGTCTTCTAATGCTACTAAAACTTCACAACATGACAAGTTAAAACAGTTATCTGTCAGCAAATACACAATGTTACCAAATTCTTCTCTCACAGTGGTTCCCAAATGCACACAGACTCACTGTGTGATTCTAGACAATCAACACTATCTCTTGCACTATACCAAAACACATCTCTTCATCTAGAAGTAGTACTACATTTTATTATAGAAACATAACATAACTCATTTCACAAATTCATAAACAATGACTGCTTTCCAATTCTACCAAAATATAAAAACAGCACAGTTATCTGTCTACAAACACATGAAAAACACAAATGCTTATCACAGAATGGTTTCTACATGCACACACATTGTAGAGAAAAAAAGTACTCCCTACACTTTAGCAGGAGAAATACATTAGTCTGATTAAAATCAAAATAGTCTACATACATCCCCTCACAATTAAATAACTCATCTTTCAAGTTTTTTTTGTAGATTAAGAAGTATATCAATCACTCACCATATTTTCTTTTACAGAATCTCTGCACTGTGCACCTCTCAGCAAAAACAAAGAATGGAAAAGTTTCCCTCTTATTTTCCACACATATACATGTTAACATCAAATCACAATCCTTCACACATAAACTCAAAAGCAAACACACATTTCTATTGGTTAAACATTTCAACCCTTTCCAACTGAAATACATTTCAACCCTTCCCCCAATCTGCCTTCTGCCTGTTACCATAGAAACAGCTCATGGAACACTGCACTGAGCTCACAGGTCACAAGTTCAGCACACAATGTTGCTAATCAAGACAGGAAGTGTGCTTGACTTTTCAACATATCAGCTTATCATATATAATGTTCCGTACAATCTCTTTTTGTTAATCAATAAGAATCATACCTTTAAAAAACCGAAACATACACCATACCTTTCAGTGTAGAAAGTAGTCATACAACCAATGATTTCTTGTCTTTTTAAAAAAAACATTGCCGTGGATCCGCGCACCCAACGCGATAGGATGCGTGCACCATGCACGCATTTCGCCGTTTTTGTTTTTTTTTTAAAAAGGGGGGCCCCAGGGGGACCTTCTGGGACCCCCTAAGCACCTCTAGAGGGTCAGAGTATTTCCACTCTGCCCCCTTTATATGTTTTACACACTTATTCCCCTTGCTTCTTCAGCCTCGCTTCTACCGAGGCAGAAAATGGCCGCCAACAGTTCCTGGTTTAGAATGTAGAGAGACACTCGACAGCCAATTAGCATGCAGCGCGTGATCGGGAGGGTGCGCGCTCGGTTCGGGGAGGGTGTGCTTACGGTGCAGGTAGAGTCCGCGGATCCTCCGCGGCCATAGATATCACTAAATTGTTTACCTTAATTTTCTCAGGAACTACTGAACAGCTTCACACCATATATACAAAAGGCACGAGTCCAAACTGAGGACTACCTCCTTGCCACATTTGGTGTCATTCCGTTCAGCGGTTCGGGCTGTAGGTGCGACAACAGATCCTATGGGAAATTGCATGGGGAAAACGTGTTTTGGGACCCCCTTTTTTCTCGGCCTCCGCTTGACGAATCACCACGAAACTTTCAGGGTAGGAGCGGAGCGGAGCTGGCCAAAAGTTTGGAGAATTTTGCGAAGATTCGGCAATCGGCGCCAAATATATTCCCAATAGAATGTTGCGGATTTCCTATGGAAAATAGGTCCTAACTATAACTATCTACTGGCGACCGCCAGTAGATAATAAATATATATATATATCTATATATATATATATATATATATATATATATATATATATATATATATATTCACTTAAAAAACCATAGGTTTCACACATGTTATAGTTAGCTGGACATTTCACTCGTAAAAAACCAATGAAATTCCACCGTTATAGTTAGTTAAGGTAACTATTACTCGCGCGACCGCAATCCACTGTTGATGACGTCACATATTACATCACTGTATTTAGACACTTATTTACCCATTTATTCTTCCAAGATATACATATATAAAAAATATTTATTTTACAGAAAGACAGATTTTCACTGGATGATGTCATCAGTGATGTAATATGTGACATCATCAGCAGTGGATTGCGGTCGCGCGAGTTATAGTTACCTTAACTAACTATAACGGTCGAATTTCATTGGTTTTTTACGAGTGAAATGTCCAGCTAACTATAACATGTGTGAAACCTATGGTTTTTTAAGTGAATTTGCAAGGTTCTTTAAATGCTAGTTCCTAACTATAACGTGTGTGAAACCTATGGTTTTTTCAGTGAATTTCAAAGGTTTTTTAAATGCAAATTTATGAATGTATAATTATATTTTTGATATATTCATTTTACAATAAACTACCTATGTATATAGTAATAGATTGGCTGTATCCTGTAATTTGGAATGGCTCACCTTTTTTTTGTTGAATTTGGATAAAGTTGAACAGCATAGTTAATATCTTCTATAAAATTATAAACAGTTTTAAAAGTTTTTTTTTTGTAAGGGTTTTTCACCATGCGCGCACAGTGCGCGCACCCTTGCGATTTTTTGAGAAAAAATCCAATTTTTTTTTCACCCTTTGGGGTCCTTTAGGGACCCCCTGACAAAGGCTAGGGGGTCAGAAACTCTCTACCCTACCCCCTTTTCACGTTCTTATATGGTTTTTTTTGTGTTTCAAGGGTTTTTTACCGTGCGCGCACGGTGTGCGCACACCGTGATTTTTTTAAAAAGAATAAAATGTTTTTTTTACCCTTCGGGGTCCTTCAGTGACCCCCAGACAAAGGCTAGGGGGTCAGGAACTCTCCACCCTGCCCCCTTTTCACGTTCTCCACCTTTCCTTTTCAGTGCGACAGACAAAATGGCGGCCGACACTTCATGATTTCGACCGATTCGAATGTTTACTGACATCTATCCACTAATCAGAATTACGCTCGCGCACGGCACCGTGCGTGCACCGTGCGCGCACGGTGCGTGGCTATAGATATTTATGTACTTTCAACTGCAATTTTCTCAGGAAATACTGAACAGATTGACTCCATATATGCAAAAGGCACTTCCTTGACCTGAGGACTACCTATTTGCCAAATTTCAAGTAATTCTGTTCAGCCGTTCGGGCTGTACCTTCGACTAAAGGTCCTATGGGAAAATGCATGGGGAAAAGGTGTTTTGGGACCCCCCTTTTTTCTTGGCCCCCGCTTGACGAATCACCCCGAGACTTTCAGGGTAGGAGCTGAGCGGAGCGCCCCATTAGTTTTGAAAATTTCGCGAGGATTCGTCAGCCGGCGCCAAAGTTATTCAAAATAGAATTTTGAGATTTCCTATGGAAACACGGTCCTAACTATAACTATCTACTGGTGACCACCAGTAGATAATATATATATATATATATACACAAGAAATATATGTGCCAATACCTTCTTTGATAATATCAAATAATCTAAAAATATAGTATACACATGAATGCTTCCTTTTTCACAAAAAGAAGGTATTGGCACATATATTTCTTATATGTGTTTATATATATATATATATGTGTATACATATACATATATCTCCATGCTGCAAATTCCTCAAGGAATTCAGGAATTTTTTGATAAGCAACTACAGGTAGATAATTTGAAAGATTTTCCTGACTGTGATTCATGATAGGGGATGAATCAGGGAAATTGTAAGTAAGTGCCAGTGTGATTCAGGAGAGCAGATAAATATCCAATGGACTTTCTCAAAATGGCTCCCCTTTATTCCTTATCACCATATATTGCCCCTGGTAGATGAGCCAATGCAGATAAGGAAATAGAGGTGTTTTTAAATTCAGGAACAGGAGAAATAAGGGGGAACAAAGGTGGAGAATAGTTGGAGAATAATGAGGTGTGCCACTAGAACAGAGAACCAGGAAGGGAAGAAAATAATAAAGTGTGGAGACAAGGCCAGATGATGAACTGGTTTAGAAGCGTAGAAAGCTGAAATAGCTGGTGAATGTTGCCAGGCCCCTATACAATCTTGGGGAATCTTTCATAGCACTTCTGTTCTCACTGCCCCGGAAGTACTTCCCCTAACCCAGAATTGAGGATCATGTAAGGTAATATACAAAATGAATTACATAATAAATTATTCTCAACAATTATCCAAAATATGGAAAGCAATTTTCAAACATTGGAAACTAAAAAAACCAGAAGTGAAACACATTTAAAGAAAAATACTTGTATTTTATCAATGAGAAAATAGTTTAGAGGTCTACTTTTTTAAATCATATCAGGAATCTTTACATAAACAAAAGATCACAGAACCAAAAAACTCAAATGTACTGTTGAATGAATGGTGGTAATTGAGATTACAAAGAGAAATATTGCAGATCACCAATATGGGAAGTAAAACTAAAGTAAATGATCATGCAAGATGTTGGCTAGTGCACACAGGGATAACAGAACATTCTGGGAAGTTATGTTTGAAGCATCATCATTGCAATATGAGCGTGAAGAAAGTTAAATCAACAATTGGCATACATTTCAATCAATATAAGCACAATCTAACACAAACCGATTAATCAAATATTAAGAGGTTTTAAAATCAATAGAGGAGCAGGAGATGCAAGACTGAATGCATTAAAACAAGAGATATTCTGGCTATAAACATTGAGAACCGTACATCCAAGAGGCATCAATGATGCAGATGAGCTGCCATCTTTTTTGAGACTGTAAGAAAAAAATTAATAAAGAATAAAAACAATTGAATACATCAAAGGAATTGTTTTGAGGAAAGATTTGATTAAGGAGACTGGTCACGAGGTAAACAAAATAGTGAAAATTCCAAAAGCAGGAGGACACCGAATGGATGTACATCACACCATCAGCAGATGGAAAATGCAGCTTACCAGTATGCATCTGTTCTTGGCACATAGAGCTGTAGAGTTGTATACTTTACCATATATCGCCATCTGGTGTTCGGCTCAGATGTTTGCAGTTTGTTTTTGTCAAAGAAGTCTTTGTAGTCACCGGATAGGTGACTCCTCCTTATGGTGATAGTGCGCATGGGCATCAACTCTATCTTCAGACTGTTTTTTGCCATAAAGGGTGATGATGGAGTTCGGAAGAAAATAGAAAAGGATGTCCATGTGATGTATCTAAGTAAGATAAGATAATACTGCAAAAGATAAAGGTACCCAGGGAGCTGACTGGGCCTATACAACTCTACAGCTCTACATGCCAAGAACAGATGCATACTGGTAAGTAGCATTTTCCGTTCGAGGCATATGAGTTACAGATTGTAAACTTTAGCATAGACTATAAAGCAGTTTTCTCCCTAGCGGTGGCAACCTGTATCCGTTGCAGTAGTGTGAAAAAGTGTTCTTAATACAGCCTGGCCCACAGTAGCTTGTTGCTTTGCTTGCACATCTACACAATAGTGTTTAGTGAAAGTATGTGGTGAAGACCAAGTTGCTGCTTTGCAGATGTCATCTAGAGGAATGCTCCCTAAGAATGCCATAGTTTGCGTGTGGAATGAGCTCTTGGGGGAATAGTTAATGTGCGTTTAGCCTTGAGATAGCATATTTGGATGCATTTAACAATCCACCTTGCAATTCCTGTTTTTGAAATGGGATTGCTTTTGTGAGGTGGGGAGAAAGTGACAAAAAGTTGCTTTGTTCTTCTAAAACTTGTAGTTCTTTCGATGTAGTAGAGTACGGCTCTTTTAATGTCTAACGTGTGGAGAGCGTGTTCTGCTACTGAGTCTGGTTGAGGGAAAAATCCTGGAAGTTCAACCGACTGATTAAGGTGAAAGGCAGATACCACTTTAGGTAGAGATTTTGGATTAGGCCTAAGAACCACTTTTCTATGGTGTATTTGTAGAAATGGTTCTTGTATGGTTAATGCCTGCAGTTCAATAACTCTTCTAAATGATGTGATGGCTACAAGGAAAGCTTCTTTCCAAGTAAGGAATTGTAACTCGATTTTGTGCAGAGGTTCAAATGGGGGACCCATAAGTCTGGTGAGGACTATGTTGAGATTCCATATCGGAGAAGGTGGAACTCTAGGTGGAATTATTCTTTTAAGTCCTTCCATAAACGCTTTGATAGCGGGTACGTCAAAAAAATGACAAATATTGACTGTTTTGTAGGTAAGCAGCAAGATGTAACCATATAGATGTATATGCTAGGTTACATTGTTGTAGCTGTAAAAGATAACAGATAATATTTTGGATGGAAGCATCTAGTGGATCGATTTTGTTATTTGTACAATAAATGGCAAATCGCTTCAGCTTTCCTACATAGCATGCTCTAGTAGTAGGACGTCTAGACTCCTTAATGGTGTTCATTCAGTTGATTGGGATCTAGGTGCCTTATCGCTCCATGGTTCTGAGTGAGGAATTTGGGAGAGAGGTGGAGCTTTTGATGAGGCACTACTGAAGGTTCCAACAGAGTTGTGAACCATGGCTGGCGTGCCCATGTTGGAGCAACTAGGATCATTGTGAGGGAGTGTTGTTTGAGCTTACGAACCAGTAACGGAATAAGGTGGAAAAGCGTATGCAAATCTACCTGACCAGTTCATCCATAGTGCATCGTCTTTGGACAATGGGTGTGGATATCTGGAGGCGAAGCTTGGGCATTCTGCGTTTTGGTGTGTGCCGAACAGATTCATGTCTGGATGACCCCACATGTAAAAGAATGGAAGAAGAACTTGAGGATGAAGTTTCTATTCATGGATCTGCTGTGTTTGATGACTGAGTAGATTGGCAATCTGATTGTGTTCTGCGAGGAGGTAAGTGTTTTGAGGAATGGCCCATCTCCTTATGCTTTGGGCTAGTTGTGAGAGCTGAAGAGAGCGTATCCCCCCTGATTTTGTATGTAATACATTGCTGTCATGTTGTCTGACGGATCAAGACAGCTTTGCCCAGCAGCAAAGTTGAAAAGACTTTATTACTAGAAAGATTGCCAGTAACTCCAGGTGATTTATGTGGAGTTGTTTTTGTTGATGGGTCCATATACCCTAAATGGTTTAGTTTTGGAGTTGAGCTCCCCATCCAGTGAGCAATGCGTCTGTGTTTAGCACTATTTGTGGAACCGGGTCGAGGAACGCCCACCCTTTGGATAGGTTTTGTGTGTTCCACCACTGCAGAGAGCAATGTGTGCGGCTGTCCACCAACATCAGATCTGTTAACTGGCCTTGAGCTTGGTTCAACTTGTAGGGGACGCATTTGAAGTCTTGCATAAGGAACGATGAAGATGCAAGAGGCCATCATACCTATTAGCTGCTTGAACACTCGAGCTGGAAGGGAGTGCTGAGGTTGGAATTTTGATATGAGAGCTTGCATGCTGGCTATCCTGACTGGATTGGGGTATGCAAGGGCTTTTGAGGTATCTATTGTGGCACCTAGATGCTGAATAATGTGAGACGGTTGAAGGTGTGACTCGGGTAGATTTATTGTGAATCCCAAGTCGTGGAGAAGCTGGATTGTTCTGTGTGTATTGTTTACACATTGTGTGTGTGGCTTGGCTTTTATGAGCCAGACAACGAGATATGGAAACACGTGAATGTGTTGTCTGCGCAAATGAGCTGCAGCTACTGCAAGACATTTTGTGAAGACTCTGCGTACTGTAGTCACTCCGAATGGGAGGACTTTGAATTGGTAGTGCTGTCCGTCCACTACAAACCGTAAACATTTTCTGTGAACGGGGGAATGAGAATATGAAAGTAGGCATCCTTGAGGTCTAGAGTGGCAAGGAAATCGCCCTGTTGGAGCAGTGGGAGCACCTGTTGGAGAGTGACCATGTGAAAGTGGTCTGACTGTATGTAGAGATTTAACGGTCGGAGGTCTAGTTTTGGTCTGAGAGCACCGTCTTTCTTTGAGATTAGAAAGTAAAGGGAGTAAATCCCTGTTCTTTGATGAGGTAAGGGAACTGGTTCTATTGCCTGTTTTTGTAATAAGGAGAGAATCTCTTGTTTTAACAGTGTCAGATGTTCTGGGGACATCGGGCGTTGTTTGGGGGTATCAATGGGGGAGTTGAAGTGAGTTCCAGGCAGTAACCATACTGGATAATTTGTCTTACCCACTTGTCTGTGGTTATGGAATTACAGACAGGTAGGAACTGTAATAGTCTTCCCCCGACTGGAGTGGAATGGTCGGGGGGAAGTCACTGTTTTGTAGTAGGAGAGGTGCAGGTGTTATTACCGCAGCCTCTACCCTTGTTGTTGTTGCCTCTATAACCTCCTCTGAAATAGCCTCTGCTAGGAGAGGTTTGAGCAGTGTTTTTGTAGGTGGATGTGGTGTTGTCCGTCCCAATAGATTTAGAGGCGCCCCTATAAAAGACGCGACGCAAGGAACCTCTACTGGTTGTTGCCTGTAGGGCTCCCATGGACTTAGCAGTTTCTGAGTCCTTCTTCATTTTCTCCAAAGATGTGTCTAAAGTGGGTCCAAATAAGTGTTCTTGATCAAAGGGTTGATTAAGAATTGTGGACATCTTGTATAAACCCAGAGATGTGCAGCCATGCGTGTCTGTGTAGTAGAACGCTTGTGTTAACTGCACGGGACGCTGTGTCGGCTGCATCAAGAGCACACTTTATGTGTTTGTGATTAATTTTCCCTCTTGTAGGAGGTCATTAGCCTTAGCCTTATACTGATCGGGAAGATGTTGTATGAGCTTTTCAAGCTCATCGTAATGAGCCCTATCATACCTGGCCAGTAAAGCTTGGGTATTGACAATGCACCAGTGATTTGCTGCTTGTGAGGTAATGCGTTCGCCAGATGCGTCTAATAATTTAGACTCCTTATCTGGAGGTGGGGCACCCCCTGATGTTTGGGGATTTAAACGTTTACGTGCATTTGACACCACCAATGAATCTAGAGGGAGCTGTGCTTTAATATAAGCTGGATCGTTGGGAGCTGGCTTGTATTTTTTCTTGATCCTGGGGTTGACAACTCTAGCCCTAACGAGATCTTTAAAAATGTCAGGTGCATGTTTGATGATACCCTTTAACATAGGTAGAGTGCTTGTTGATTTTTGTGACTGTGTGAAAGTCTCCAACAAAAAATCTTCTTCCTGTGGGTATGAATGTAATTCGACTCCATGATATTGTGCAGCTCTGTTTATGAGCTGTGCAAAACCTATGTTGTCATCTGGGGGGATGGCCTAGATGGGTAGGAGTCTGGATCGGGGAGATTTGGGACGTCTGGTGGATTATCATAATCCTCCCAAGGATCAGGTGGAGGGAGAGTAGTGTCATCATCATTATCCTCTTGTGGGATTTCATCCCCTCCCTCACTCCCACACTCAAGGTGATCATCATCACCATCTTGTGGTGTAGGCGAATATGGAAGCACTGGAGAGTGTGCTGGAGAAAGTGGTAAAGTGGTGTAGTGGGGATATTTGGAGGAGAGAAAGGCCTGGCTGGAGACGTTCCCATGTCTCTCTTCTTTAAGGGTATTTTGGGTTCTGCTGGGGAGTTCAAAGGTCTCTTTTTTATAGAATTGTTTTGATTTTACCAGTTTTAGGGTCAATATGAAGGTTTTTTTGTTTAGGGTCCACTAGATCTGGTTGAAATAGGTCTTCTAATCCAGTATCCTTGTTCAGCACCAATGTTTTTGGTTGTTGATTCCGAAGCTTTAGGAGGAATTTTAGTGTCCTTTTGCTTTGGAGGAGCTGAGGAGTCCGAGGACTTTTTTGGCTCTGAGGATTTATGGTCTTTTTTGGGCTCCGAGGATTTTTTGGGCTCTGAGGATTTGTTGAGTTTTTTCGGCTCCGAAGATTTGCTCTTTTTCGGCTCTGAAGATTTGTGGCCTGGTTGCGGCTTCAAGGGTTTATTCGGATGGTATTTCGGTGCCGAATGTTTGGGTTTCGGTACCATGAATGATAGTTTGGTACCGATACGTGGCTGGCTCGGTGCTGAGTCGCCTGAAGGCTTGTCTTTGGACTTCGGAGCCGAGCCTGAAGGCGGGGCATCAGAAGTTCTGTCAAGGTGTCGACCTGAGCCGGAAGGTGAAGGTGTTACCGGAGCCTTATGTTTTTGAGAATTGTAAGGGGTGTCGATGTCGGTACTCACGGTTCGTTGCCCTGGAGTAACCATCTGATCTATGGCCTCTGATTCGTCAGCCTTGGAGACGCTGATGTCCTCATTTTCCAGTTCTTATTCCTCAGGAGCATCAGGGCCTGCATCGAAGATGTCGTCCGGCACCGAGGTAGTGGATCGAGACATTATGTGACGTCGAGCCCGGTGATCACGTATGGTTCTCTTCGATGTGAATGAAGCGCAGGCCGGGCAAACTTTGTCCTCGTGTTCTGGAGAGAGGCAAAGGTTACAGACCTCGTGGAGATCAGTGTGTGGGAATTTGCACCACACAGGGGGCATTATTTGAATGGAGTTCTTTACATTAGCTGTAGGGCCTGATGGCGCGGATAGGCCCAACAGCCCAGCTCGACGACTGGAATCGAAGGTGTTGAGATTTGTGTTGGATCTGCGTCGAGGAGCACGATCAAAAACAATACTGTCGAGCGGTAAAGGATTTCGCTTCGGAAGGGGAATCGAATACGATACCGACCCGAAGCGCAGCCGTTTATATCCAAACCTGATGGTGGAAAAAAACAATCTTAAGATGGAGTCGATGCCCATGCGCACAATCACCATAAGGAGGAGTCACCTATCCTGTGACTACAAAGACCTCTTCGACAAAAACAAACTGCAAACATCCGAGCCCAACACCAGATGGCGATCTATGCTAAAGTATACAATCTACAGCTCATATGCCTCGAACATTTATTTCTGAAGAAGAACGGAGAATCAATCAAATATTAGTTGTGTATTTTGTTTTCCATGACAATGTTTGGGATTTATCTATTGAGGAACTGGAATATATCCCAAAAAGCAACAAGATGTCAAATTTTGTCTAAAATAAGATATTCTTTTTATACAATTAATCAAAAAATCCTTTAAAATTAATTGAATAAAAGTATAGAAAGGAAAAGAAAAAGTGTAATGTAATCTAAATGTGTGATGTTTCTATAGAGGGTAGCAATTTCATGGGGGGACTCATGGGTGTAGTGCAAGTTAGCTGCACCACGGTGTCTCGGGGAGGAGAGCTTGAACTGTATACCTCTGGACCTGCGGGTGGATTCAAAGAAAGAAAACACTTTTCTAAGTTTAGGGGAGGAGGAGCATTGAAGGAGCTGCACACCTCTGATGGCTATGTGAAAATGGAGGGAACCTCACAGATGTGGCCCAGGTCGTGTGGATAATCGATGGAGTGTTGCGCTCCTCTGACCAGGCATGGGGGATGGGAGTAGCTGTTCCTCAGAGGCCTAGGACTGAAGGTGGATTGAATGAGGTGTACAATCCAGCCCACAGGTTCTGACCTGTAAGGGAGGATGAAAAGAGCAGCATAACTTGAAGGGCTGCTCAAAGACAAAAGGACGGAGCTGCATGTCGTTGTCACGCAGCTCGTGATATAATGTGCGGAGACTTCATATATTTAGAGAAGGGATAAGGGATGGTAGGAAGATCTGTGCACCTGTTGCCAGGTCTGGCTGATGACACAGAAATTGCATAGAGGCAGCTCTTGGATGGAGCAAGCTAGCCAGACACCACTAGCCTACAGCTGGCACAGGATTGAGAAAGTTGCAACCCTGTGTTGTAGGGCTGGGGGACAGTCATGCCTCTGCTCCTGGCTGGGGAAGATGGACTCATTTATACACCTCTCGTTCAGGACTGATGAAAGCTCACAGTGGATTTCATTCTGTGTCCATGGGCTGCACCACCTCTTCCACTACTTCAAGCTCCAGGGGCGTGATGGTTTTCGTCAGTACTGCGGTGGTCCCCTTCCGGTAACGGTAAGACCCAAGCCTGGGAAAACAACAGGTTCAGAGGGCTTGAGTTAGACACTTGTGATAACTTGACATCGATCCATGGACCACAGAAACACATTGTTGTGACAGTGGAGACAGGATTCCTTAAAATGGAGCAATTGTAGGGGTCACAGGTACAAACACCATCTAAAAAGATCCAACAAACCGCTTATCCAGACACATTAATTTCTCATGTGGTCTCAATCAGAGTTCTACTGTTTTGCTCTGCCAGAACAAGGGGGAAGCACAGCTTCACATTGGAGACACATTGCACTGCTAACTACATACTGGGGTAACATTTCCCGCAGCAGAATTCACAGGAAGAATTCACAATTATAACCCTTTAAGAAAAGACCAGCTACAAGTTGCCAAGAGTCTATTAGGGATATGCATGAGTAAAGAAGCTCAGGAGCAGAACTGATTCAGGCTCACCTGTGTCCGCTCTGGCCTGGGCTGTCATACCCACGCAGAGACTCCGTGCCCTCCTTGGTGATGATGCACAAGTCCACATTGCTCCCGGATCCTAAGTCACCTGTGATTCCAGCAGTAATGGCCTCCCGCACCAGCTGTTTGGCATCCTCACGCTGTGAGCGATGAAGTGGACCAAAAAATGGCAAAAGGGAAGAAAAGGCAATAGAAGTAGTGAAATTGGATGTCACTTCTATGTGATCCTGTATACCCGTGGGGAGTCTGAAGGCAAAGCAATAAGCAAGAGAAGTACAACTCCAGGAACACACATTAGGAAAAGAGATGCAGAGTTGTACGGCGGAGAGACGCGTTCTTGAATAATCTACTATCACACACATGCTGGAGGGACATCTTCGTATTCCAGACAATAGTATTGTAGATCAACATTCACTCACTTACCTTCTGCTGGGACAGCCCGGCTTATACTCAAAGAAATCACATGTTGTGGAGGGAAGAGAAGCCAAACATCCTACACATAGGCACTAGGCCTCTTGTCCCATCAATCCCAGCCCACAGCAGACATAGCAAAATGGATTCCCGCAACCACATCTGGCAATCTGCAATCATCAGGCATTCACCTTGGCTATTTACAAGAGCTCTGCTGGGGACTGGTTCAGCAGATAGTGCTGGGAGTAAGTGACACATGCGTCTGGTTTTTTGGTGGTTGGAGAAGGGAGTGACATCTGCCCAGTTCATGATCTTACTTAGCAGTGATGAGTACAGTTGTTCTTCGCTTCTAAATTCTACACCACAGACTTTATCCAGCAATCACCCTGGCCCTTAGCCTCCCACTCCATTCCAACTTTGTGCCGCATGGCCTGTCTACGAGGGGACAGCATGCACAGTGTCTCTTCTGCTGCACTTGCTAGTCCTGCCGGCACATGACTTCCACTAGATAAACACAATATACAATTATACAGCGCGCTATTACCACTAAAAGTGTCCTGAAGCTAATGGAGGAAGCAGTGCACAGAATCAGGAATGCAAAAAAACTTAGGATCATTATCAGGAGACCTGATGATGAGATCCTGGCTTTAAGATACCCGCAACCAGTGGCTAGAAAGTCAATATTTCTGCATTCAGAATGTAGTTTATGGACTTTTGGAACATAGTTGAGCCTGAGAGCATCGGGTGTGGAATGGTTGATACATGACCAGTTTTTGTTTGTTTTTTTCAAAATATGTTTGGGATGTAAACCATGACAAGCCCCATAACAGAGGCAGAGGACCACAGACGCCGACCACTTCCGAAGGAAACCAGGGCAAAGAGCGGGAACCGGAAGAGACAGCGGCAGGGCTGAGGAGGCTGAGGAGAGATGCATGTTCAAGCTCAGACATAAAAATGGACTGTACCATGGCATTGTGAGGGTCCTTTGGAAGAAAAAGAATAATACTTTGGATGACCTGAAGATGAAAGAATCTGCTGGGTGCAAAATGGCAGAGTGGGATCAAAGCAAACTCCCATGTTTTTGGCAGAGTGAGTATGGGAGGGTAGAGTACTCACCCTCAGGTGGTCATAAAGCAGCTGACCATGCACTGGGGGGCGGCAATAATTATAAGTCTTATCAATGTTGAGTATGAGCCACAATATGCAAGACAAAGCAGAAGAATAATATGGGACACAATAGCTGCCGAGATATCCAGGAGGATCTAGGGAGCCAGGACTCCCCGATCCACTGCAAGTTTAAGATTATCAGTGACATACATGAAAGCAGATTCAGTGAAATACATGAAAGCAGATTCAGTGACATATAGGAAAGTAGATTCAGTGACATACAGGAAAGTAGAATCAGTGACTTACAGTAAAGCAGGTTCAGTGACATACACGAAAGCAGATTCAGTGAAATACATGAAAGCAGATTCAGTAACATATAGGAAAGTAGATTCAGTGACATACAGGAAAGTAGAATCAGTGACTTACAGTAAAGCAGGTTCAGTGACATACACGAAAGGAAAGTAGATTCAGTGACGTACAGGAAAGCAGATACAGTGACATACAGGAAAGCTGGTTCAGTGACATACAGGAAAGCTGGTTCAGTGACATACATGAAAGTAGATTCAGTGAAATACATGAAAGCAGATTCAGTGAAATACATGAAAGCAGATTCAGTGACATATAGGAAAGTAGATTCAGTGACTTACAGGAAAGTAGAATCAGTGACTTACAGTAAAAGTAGATTCAGTGACATACAGGAAAGTAGAATCAGTGACTTACCGTAAAGCAGGTTCAGTGACATACACAAAAGGAAAGTAGATTCAGTGACGTACAGGAAATCAGATTCAGTGACATACAGGAAAGCTGGTTCAGTGACATACAGGAAAGCAGATTCAGTGACACAGGAAAGTAGATTCAGTGACAAAGGAAAGCAGATTCAGTGACAAACAGTAAAGCAGCTTCAGTGCTATGAAATGGTCTTAAACCAGACTAATTAGAGTCCGGGAAAGATTTGAATTCAACAAAAAAGAAACCTGAGCATGAATATGCTTTTCTAGTGCTTTGGATGGCAAAAGGAGCAAAGATATGAGTGAAAATTGCTCACGACAACCGGGTTGGAAGAAAGTTTTTTTGAACAACAAAACTATGACGTGTCTTTTCAAATTGCAAGTCCGTAGTCGGAATTCAAATCATGGCTATTCAACTAATACAAAGTTGTTAGAAGTGACATAATATTGGTATTACAGGTGATTTCTGACTTCAGCATGCATCTGATAATACAAATAATCTCAAAGTGAGATTAGCATATATAATATAGCGTCACATTGTATTATATTATAATATAAAATATTTATACACTGCACGTCTCAAAGTGAATTTTGTAAATAAAAAGTGTTATTAGTAACTTAATAGTGTCCATTTTGTTAGCTTCTGAAAGATCTAAAGCTTAGTTAACCTTCCAGGACTGAAAACTGGTGACCTGTAGGCTTTACAAAGATCTCTACACCAGAGGCCGTATTACCACAGGCGTGTGCCACCGCTTTGTGTGTCCCTGGGGCACTTTGGCATTACAGAAGGGCCCGCAGCCCCCTCTGTAATACTGATAGCGCTGGTGTATTACCACATATGTGCAGCACAATCATCACCCCTCCTTCTGTGCACTGGGTGATAAAGCGACATTAGTGAAAACCATTGCTACATGGGGAGCAACTCTCACCTCCATGTTGGGCTTGAAACGATCTTCCAATACAGCGATGGCAGCGGCTGATCCGGAACCTGTGGCCGCAAGATGAGAACGGATTAGAACCAGCATCTAGTGACAAGTCACCCCTCATCATCTACAGACAGCTCCAGAGGTAGAGTATGTATGTCTGATCTGTCTACATTTATGAATTTGTGGTCTATCAAACGGTGTATCTGCCAGTCTCTGTGTCTGCTCATCTCTCCATCCATGGCCGTGTGTGTTTGTCTGCCTCTCGGTCGGTCATTCGTTCTCTTATGCACGTCCATCCATTAGTGTGCATTAATCTATCTATAAGTCTCTACTATGTCTACTTGTGTCATTGTCATAAAGGCATTCTCTCCACCATGGTGCACTGTCCATTACTCAAGCACCTCAGTCATGCTTACAGTACAGGAAAGAAAGTCTTACCCATGGCAACGAAGGGAAGCGTGTCGGTGGATCCATGGGGGTAGATGGTGTACAGGTGGGACCCCTTGCAATCCACGCCGCCCACAATTATAGATGCGCCAATATGGCCCTGGTACCTGTGGCAGAGGAGGGCAGTCATAAGCACAGAAGTGAGAACATGCATGACCTTAATCGCTTCTCGACCTGTGTTAAAGCACCATTGCACACGGAATACGCAGCCACTTGGATCTAAACGGAGGACGCGGTGACCAAGAGCATGCCTGCCTCAGCTCCCAGTGCTGGGTTGTACAGCGCCAATATACAATGACTAGACAAACATCTTCAGGGGGTGGGGGTAAATGAGAAGACGGGGTGGTCATTACCAAGCATTCCTTAAATCTCAGAACAGGGACGTGTGAGGTCTGTGCTCCATATCAGTCAGTAGTTACTGGCAGAATCTACTTTGGCGTCTGTCATTTACTACTAGCGCCCGGGGCTGCTGTTTTTTCCCGTTGTACACTTGACTCTCCGTGGGCAGTAAGGGCAAGCAGTCAAAGCTGTCTCTAGGAGGCAACAGCAACACAAGCAATTTCACAGAAATAAATTCAAAGTCTAGTCTGGTCTTTTTTTAAGAGTAATGCCTAGAATACTTCTAGGTGGGCCCAACACATGCCACATTTTCAAAAAAAACTTAAAACTATGGGCGGAGATTTACATCACCAAACCTACTTTTACTGGTTTTTATAGTAGATATTCCCAATCATGTGGCTGGACAGCTCAGCCATATGCAGGGATCTAGTGTGAATGTCTTGCGGCATTTCCCACAGGCTACTAATCTCTGTGCGGAAACTATATAGCACAGAATTCCTACAGAGAGAATGGAGCCATCAATGCAAAATCACTTTTTGAAAAACGTATTTTCACTGCAAAAAGCCCTTTATCTTCACCCCATCAAATGAGGGAGTAATACGTTCCCCTTCCCATCCTGGAAGGGGAATTACTTCAGCCTTTCCAGCCACTTTACCTACACAATAAACCTATGATTCATAAGTTCATATATCCAGGGTGGCAAAATAATCTCTATTCTTTTGAATACCATAATGGTCTCGGAGGCGCGATCAACATATACTATGGCCAAGACCAAAGAACATTTTTCAAAGTACCAGAATCTATTGGACAAAAATATTAAAAATATACGTAAAAATCCCTAACATGACTGAACCACATCACCGTTGCACACAGATCAAGAAAAGTAATTTTGAGGTAATTTAGTCAATTCTGAAAGTAGCCCTGTAGTTGCTGTACATGAAAAGAAACATAATCTCATTTTCATAACAGCCACAGAAGAGAAGATTAGCTGCAAATTACATTCAAACTGATTTTTTGGCTCTGCTATAACTTTTTGAAGTCTTTATCAGGGGGAAGGAGTGTTCTTTGTCTGCAATCCTCTATCCTAGACTGCAGATAATTCTATATGCAAATATCAATGAAAGGGATAACTGCTGATAGCAATTAATGGAAGAATTAGCATTATTGTACACCATCTATTTTGTTTTATCAATTGCAGTATATAAGGTAATGACCGCATAGATGGGCAAGAATACTTGTTTGCAGGAATCATGTCAAAGAGCATTCATAGCTGAAATGACCTTAAATCGATGAAGACAGCTATAAATACTCTTTCCAGAATCAATTTCACACGTATGGGCTTTTTCAGTTTGAATAACCGTTAAAGGTGTCCTGTAATTTGGCACCAATGACTGACACCAGTCAGATGTCGCGTCGCCATGTTGTGGTATAAACATCAAGAAAGTTCTCTGTGGTCTTCACAAGTACCTTACTTAGCTTTGCATCAAGCCGACACTTAACTTTTAACTTCTCACAGCCCCGCCTCCCTCTCATAGACCCTTCTTGCCCCTTAATTCCAACCTTTTTCCTCTCAATCCCTTGCTTTGCCCCTCAGTTCCTCCTACTCTAATCTAGGCCATTCCTTCCATCCCTCTCCTATTTATTCCTTTTTTGCCTCCGTATTGCCACGTGTTCCCTCTGTAAGAGGGTGTCCCGGTGAATTGAAGAAACTGTGACTTCTAGTAAGTATTCAAGTTATTACTGTTACAGAGACCCACGGCAGCTCCAGGTGAAGACAAGCAAAGAATGACACAAACTCAACAGGAATTCTAGATCTAAGAGTGAAGTGACCTGATACATCCTTATTACATCACACTTGATATACAAATAACTTTATTGATACAAGAGAATACCATATAACATAAGCATAAGAAATACAGCTCTCCCACCCTCTGATGTTCCTTTCCTCCTCGTTCACTTCTTTTCAATGTGCTATCCTATCTTTTCCTCATATCTATTCCCACACTCCTTACATTACCTCCTCGTCCAGTCTTCCTCGCCACAGTATTCACATATGAGCCTCAGGATCCACACAGAACTCCAAGTAAAATTAAAAGAGCAGCGCTCTAGTCTCCCCTCCCTCCTCCAATATGGCCCCCAGTGTCTTCAGCCAATCCCATAAAGTGATACAGAACCAACATCACGACCTGTTCTTTTTTCTGCACTTCTCCGAGTGCTGTGTTGCCTGTTGATCAGGTGAGTGGGGCTGGGTTCCTGCTTGAGCAGACCCGTTATGCCCTGGGGTATCTAGTATTGGGGGTAGTAGTTTAATTTTCACTGTTGTTACGGTAGTTTGTTTAATGTCTTTTACCTCCTGCTACTGCCTTCGCGCCTCTGGTCCTGCTTCAGCGGACTTTCAGTGGCGTTCATTTGTGTTGAGTCATGCTGTGACTCTGAATCGCCTTCTAGGTGGTTTTTTAACTTTACCGACCGCGCGTCCTGCTGAGCGGACACAGCGCGGCCGGAGAACGTTTGATCTGGGGACCGGAGGCTCCCGGTAGCGTTTTTTCCATCTTAACAGGGACGCGTGTGTTTGATGTGGGGGCGGGTGATTCCCGTTGTCATTTTTGGTCGAGTCCCGCATAACGCTGTCACGGTGCAAGTTGCTTACAGTGGTGGGGCGGTGTTCGCTCTGTCTCCATCCTCACACGTCAGTCTCTGTGTTTCATCGTCTGTCTATGGGCATGCGCGAGGCTGTTTTCCTACGACATTTATGTTGATTTGTCTGATGCATGTATTGGCTCGTTAGGTTGCCTAGCAACCCCGGGGCCTTTTATGCCAGGCGTGTTGTCTTCTTGCCTGCCTGTGTTTCTCTTCATGCGTTCACTGGTGTATAGCTATGATGGAGAGTGGTTCTGTGCCTGATTCTGCTCCTGTGGCTTCTGGTTCTGGTGTACAAATCCCATCTATGGACATGTTGCAGCAGATGATCAATTCTGCTGTGGCTGCTGCTATGCAAAGTCAGATGCCTGTTCCTCCTGCGAAGCGGGTTAAGGTTGATGGCGCTGCGGCTGATGTTTCTGACGTTGAGGAGGAGGTTGATGTCAGAGGTCGTTTTGTGCAAGGTGCCGACCTGAAGGAGGTGCTGGGTCACATTAGAGAGAACTTGGTGTTTCCTGCTTCTGTTGTTCCTCTGGAAGACGATCTGTTTGCGCAATATCAGCGTCCTGAACCTGATTCTTTGCCTCTGCACTCTTCAGTCTTGAGAGTCCTGGAGAATGAATGGAAAGATGTAGACAAGGGTTCCTTTCCACGCTTTTTGAATAAAAGGTACCCGCTACTGGACTTTGATGTGAAATTTCCTTCCTCGGTGAAGGTTGATTCCTTGTTGGCCAGCATGGCGTCTCATGGAACTGTAGTGTCTGAGGATTCTTCTCCTGCTGACCCGGTTGACCGTAAGGTGGATGGTGCGGTGAAGCGAACTTTTGCGGCTGCTAATTTCTCTATCAGGGCGGCTGCCTATGCCTCTTACACTATACAATCCTTGCTTAAGGATTTTCAGTCTCTGTCTGAATTGTTGGACCAAGGGGAGGATGTGTCTTCTACCCTGGCTATGATGGAGCAACAAGTTCGGTTGCTTTCGGATGTCTCCTTTGACTCTTTGGGTGCGGCGGCTTCCGTGGCTGGGTCTTCGGTGGCTGCGAGACGCCAGTTGTGGCTTCGTTCATGGAAGGCTGATGCTGCGCAGAAGAATCTACTGATGAAGATTCCTTTTTCTGGGGTTAAACTGTTTGGGTCGCCTCTGGATGACATGGTTAAGAAAATGGCGGAGGACCGTAAACTCCTGGCTCCTGAGAGGTCGGGTCACTTCCGTTCCTTTGGGTCTCAGAGGGCTTTTGGCCCTTCTCGGAGGGGTCGAGCTGGTCCGCCCTTTCGTGGGAGGGGGCGTGGCCGGGGTGCTCCTTCCTTTAGAAAAACCCGGTTCTCCGGTACTTCTTCCTCCTCCAACCCTGCACCGAAATCGTGACTGGATCGCTCCTGGTATGGGTCCGGTTGGGGGTCGCCTCAGTTTCTTCCTGGAGTTTTGGAACCTGACTGTTTCGGACAAATGGGTGCTACAGGTGGTTTCAGAGGGCTTGCGTATTGGATTTATCCAGACTCCCCCAGACTATTTCAGGGCCACTCCTTATCCCAGGGATCCTGTACGGAGATTGGCGCTTTTGGAAGGCATCGAATCCCTGTTGGTCAAGGGTGCGGTGATTCCTGTTCCCGTCGATCAATTGGGGTTGGGTGTGTATTCCATCCTATTCCTGGTGTCAAAGCGAACTGGGGATCTTCGACCTGTGATGGACCTGAAGTGGGTGAATACTTACATCCCTCACCAGAAGTTCAAGATGGTTTCCCTTCAGTTGATCCTTCCTCTGATATCTCAGGGCGACTTCCTTGCTTCGATAGACTTGAGGGATGCTTATCTCCATATTCCTGTTCATCCAGACTCTCAGAAGTTTCTCCGGTTTTGCGTGATGGGTCGGCATTACCAATTCCAGGTAATGCCCTTTGGACTCTGCTCTGCTCCCAGGGTCTTTACTAAGGTTCTGGCTCCTCTTATTGGCCTTTTGCATGGGGAGGGCATTAGTGTTTTTCCTTATCTGGACGACATTTTAATTTCTGCTTCTTCTCTTCCCAAGGCGGAGTTGCATGTCAAGAGGGTGTGCCATGTCCTGGAGCATCATGGGTTCCTAGTGAATGTACCGAAGTCCTCGCTGGTTCCTGCCCAGGAATTGACTTTCATTGGGGCTCTGTTCAGGACTCAGTTGGGTATGGTGTTCCTACCTCCTCCCAGGATTCTGTCCCTGATGTCTGCTGTTCGTGCCCTGTTGGTGGGACTTTCTCATCCTGTGAGCCTATGGCTGAGGGTTCAGGGTCTGATGTCGGCGTCATTGTTGACGGTGCCGTGGGCTCGACTACACATGTACCCGGTGGTGTCACACGTTTTGTCGCATTGGGACCCCTGTTCCCTAGATATGACTGTTTTGATTCCTATGTCGGAAGATGTTCGGGTGGTCCTGAGTTGGTGGTTGGACGAAGGTCATCTGTCCAGGGGCCGCCCATTTCTGATTGTTCCCACCCGCGTGGTCACTACCGATGCCAGCCTGCTGGGGTGGGGTGCTACTCTGGGGGATTCAACGACTCAGGGGGTTTGGCCTCAGTCGGTGTTGTCATGTTCCTCCAACTACAAGGAGCTGAAAGCCGTCCTTCTGGGTTTGTTGGATTTCTCGAATCTGGTTCAGGGTCACCATGTGCAAGTTCGAACGGACAATCAAGTTGTGATGTCATATATAAACCATCAGGGAGGGTGCAGAGTTCATTCCCTCAGTTGCCTCAGCCGTCGGATTTGTTGTTGGGCGGAGTTGAATCTGGAGTCCCTATCTGCCATTTATCTTCCTGGCGCGGAGAACACTGTGGCGGATTGTCTGAGCCGGGTGTTTCCCTCCATGGGCTCTTTGTCCCTGACACATGTGATGTTCAGGAGGTTGCGGCGGATGTTTGGTTGTCCGATTGTCGACCTCTTTGCTTCCCAGGACAATTTCAAGATCCGCTGCTATTGCACAATTATGCCTTGCCGGGATGCATGGAGGGTGGATGCCCTGTCGTTCCCTTGGCCGAAGGGTCTATTGTATGCCTTTCCTCCTGTTCCCCTGATTCCGGCGGTCTTGCAGAAGATCAAGAGGGAGGGATCCTTTGTGCTTCTCATTGCTCCGGGTTGGATGCGTCGTCCTTGGTATCCCCTGATGTTGGAATTGGCTGTGTCTCCGGGGTGGGCCTTGCCGTTCAGTCCTTATCCTCTGTTGGGTCCTCCTCTTCCTCTGCCTGTGTTCCGTTCCTTGGGTCTGCTGGCCTGGCTCTTGAGAGGGATTCGTTGATGCGAACTGGCTGTTCATTGGCTGTGGCTGAGGTCATTCAACGATCCAGGAGACCTTCTACTCTTAAATCCTATGCTAAACACTGGGATAATTTTGTTTCTTGGTGTCTGTGTCGCGATCTGTCGGTGGCTTCTTTGGATCCGGCTCGCATTTTGGATTTTTTGAATGATGGTTTTGTGCTGGGCTTAGCCATTTCGATTCTTCAGGCTCAGTGGGCTGCGATTCAGGCGTTCCATGTCCTCCCTTTGATTTCTGTTTCACCATTGGTTGCTAGACTTTTTAAGTCTCTCTCTTTCCAAAGCCCCCGTCCTATTATGTGTCCTCCACCTTGGGACCTGCCTTTGGTGTCGGTGGAGTTGAAGTTTTTAACGCTCAAGGTGGTGTTTCTTGTGGCGATTGCTTCTGCCAGACGTATGGGTGAGTTGGGTGCATTCCTTCGTTCTGCTCCCTTTTTGTTGGTTTTGTCGGACAGGGTGGTGTTGCGCCCTCATCCTACGTTCATTCCGAAAGTGGATTCTTATTTTCACAGGTCTTCTGAGGTGGTGCTTCCGTGTCTTTGTCCTGATCCTTCCTCGGCTGAGGAATCCCTGTTGCTCCTCTTGGATGTTCGGCGTGCTTTATTGATATATTTGTCACGCACGTCTTCATTTTGCAAAGTGGACAACTTGTTTGTCAATTATGGTTTGTCACGTCAGGGACTGAAACCCTCCCTCTCGACGATCAGTCGCTGGATTAAGGAGGCCATTTTGTTGGCGTATGCTTCGGTTTCTGAAGTTCCCTCCCTTCCTGTTCAGGGGCGTTCCACCCGCTCTGTTGCTGTGTCTTGGGCCTCCTTCAAAGGGGTGTCCATGGAGGATGTTTGCCGGGCTGCTACTTGGTCTTCACCTCATACATTCATGTCCCATTACCGCCTCCAGGTTGGGGGTGGGGGTTCTGTTTCATTTGCATCTTCTGTTTTGACTGCGGGGATGCCTTGAGAGGTTGTCTTTGATTGCTGTACCTCTGTATATTAAATTTGGTTTTTCACTGCACTTTGGTGTGGTCTTTTCCTTACATGAAGCTGATTGCTTTGGTATCGGCTCATATGTGAATACTGTGGCGAGGAAGACTGGACGAGGAGGTAATGCCCCGATTACTTACCGGTAATCTTCATTACTCCGAGTCCTAGTCTTCCTCGCCACAGTATAGTTTCCCTTCCCTCCCGGCCCTGGTGGTGGCTTCATGTCTGCGGCTTTGTGTATCAGGTCGTGATGTTGGTTCTGTATCCCTTTATGGGATTGGCTGAAGACACTGGGGGGCATATTGGAGGAGGGAGGGGAGACTAGAGCGCTGCTCTTTTAATTTTACTTGGAGTTCTGTGTGGAGCCTGAGGCTCATATGTGAATACTGTGGCGAGGAAGACTAGGACTCGGAGTAATGAAGATTACCGGTAAGTAATCGGGGCATTTCCTCACACTCTCCCTCTGAACCCTTGCTTCGCTCTTCTATTCCCCCAGGGCGCCTCGAAGCAGCTGTGATGCTAGAAAAGGCGCGACATAACTTGTAATAGCAGATTAGACTGCGAAAGACTGTATAGTCTGTATGATTTCGCTGAATAATATATTTCACTGGACTCAAGGCACCGGGCCTGCCCTGGCACCCACCTGAACAGCATCTGTTTCAGCATCCTGTTGACGGCCACCACGCGGGGGGTGCGGCCGGTGGAGAGGGCGTGCAGCTGCATGTTGGAGGATATGAGCTGTGTGGTCACCTCCGCGTCCGCCGCCACGCCGGCTCCGCAGCAGCTGTGCGGGGGTGCAAGAAAACAGGAGTCAGCGCACAGTGTTGGGTATCAGAAACTCACCTCAAAACACCCTCCCTGGATGCGGGCCTCTGCTGCACTGACATGTCCCAGCCACACTGTTTGAGAGGTCATATTTGTTGCATGAAATAGCCGGAAGGTGGCGGTGTTGCACAAGAAATGAAATTTTACAATTAATTTTTTTGTAAACAAACGCACTTGGTGCGCCTTTTACATTCTAGGCCCCGTAGTCCTGTTAGAATATTAGAAAAGAGCGGGAAGAACTGGACTGGATGAACTAGAACTACCTATGCAAGGAAATGAGAAACGTAGGAGCTAAGGATGCACCCATCGAATGTCAGTTCTAGTGTTCCTTCCGGTGCATATTCTTATAGCCAACAATTTCCTTGCATGGGAAGATTCCCAGACCCAGACTTCGCTCGTATTGTCTATTTGACGTCACTCGCAACCCCTCAGTGAAAAACATACCGAAAATTCCCCGTTACCCATCTATAAATCTATATTTTATCAGGTGAGTTAGCCTAGTTGGTTCAACTGAAGGAAACAGACTACAAATGTCCAAATGCACTGAAATAATAAAGTAAAGCTCAGCATTAAATGGTAGCTTGATATGGAGAGATACAGCAGCCAGTGGTGGGTGGGAGGAGATGCGACTTCCTAGATAAGGCAGTGTATAAAGTGCGTCTTTGGCTTGGATACTCCCTAAACATTAGAAGTTATGCCGGCTCTTGTGGAATGGTGAGGGATTCAGTACACACTAGATGTTAGTGGGTAGAAACTGTGTCCTGTGCCATCACCCGCACAGGTTTCCTGGTGCTGAGCAGGTGTGTGTGCCCGACGCTGCCTATGCTACGTTGGTGAATTGAAAAGCCAGATGTTCAGCTTCTTGCAGAATTCAAGAAGAGCGGAGGAGGCTCTAGTGCGGAGTGGGAGGCCGTTCCACACTTTAGGAGCTATGTAAGAGAACTCCCATCCACCGTAGCTGGTTCTGTGTACGCGTGGGATGTTGCAGAAGTCCTGCGGAGCAGGCGTGTCTGGATGGTTGGTGGAAGGAGATGCGACTGTTCAGGTAGGTGGGGCCTGAGTTGGGGAGTGCCTTGAATGTGTGTGAGAAGTCTGAATTGAGCGTGTTTATGTATTGGAAGCCAGAGTAGGTCTCTGAGGTGTGGTGTTATGTGAGGTTGAGGATGAGGTCGGGGTGGTCTGTAGTCTTTTAGTGAGTTGCTTGGTGGTCTGGGCATAGGGCCTGCTCTCATAGTGCAACCTGCTGGTGACAAGGGTGTGAGCGACAATTCTTCTTGTGTTGCATGGGAGCCATTTGAAGATCTTCCTCAGTATTTTCAGGGTGTGGAAACAGGATGCCCTGACGGCGTTGACTTGTGCAGTCCTGTCTAGTTTGCTGTTGATGATTGTTCTGAGGTTCTTTGTGTGGGTTCTTGCAAAGTGGTGGTTGCTTAAATACTCACTAGAGGCTATCAAGAGCGTCTTGTGTAAGGGTGAAGGGTTCAATACTTACTAGATGTTGGAGGATATGAATTGTGTCTTGTGTAAGGGTGAAGGGTTCAATACTCACTAGAATTTGAAGGTTATGAAGTACATCTGGCGATGGCTCCACTACTCACAGGATTTTACAGAGTATGAACAGTGTCTTGTGTAATGGTGATGGCCTCAATGCCCGCTAGATGTTGGAGGTGATGAACAGTGTCTTGTGTAATGGTGATGGCCTCAATGCCCGCTAGATGTTGGAGGTTATGAACAGTGTCTTGTGTAATGGTGATGGCCTCAATGCCCGCTAGATGTTGGAGGTTATGAACAGTGTCTTGTGTAATGGTGATGGCCTCAATGCCCGCTAGATGTTGGAGGCTATGAACAGTGTCTTGTGTAATGGTGATGGCCTCAATGCCCGCTAGATGTTGGAGGCTATGAACAGTGTCTTGTGTAATGGTGATGGCCTCAATGCCCGATAGATGTTGGAGGTTATGAACAGTGTCTTGTGTAATGGTGATGGCCTCAATGCCCGCTAGATGTTGGAGGTGATGAACAGTGTCTTGTGTAATGGTGATGGCCTCAATGCCCGCTAGATGTTGGAGGCTATGAACAGTGTCTTGTGTAATGGTGATGGCCTCAATGCCCGCTAGATGTTGGAGGTTATGAACAGTGTCTTGTGTAATGGTGATGGCCTCAATGCCCGCTAGATGTTGGAGGTTATGAACAGTGTCTTGTGTAATGGTGATGGCGTCAATGGCCGCTAGATGTTGGAGGTTATGAACAGTGTCTTGTGTAATGGCGATGGCCTCAATGCCCGCTAGATGTTGGAGGTTATGAACAGTGTCTTGTGTAATGGCGATGGCCTCAATGCCCGCTAGATGTTGGAGGCTATGAACAGTGTCTTGTGTAATGGTGATGGCCTCAATGCCCGCTAGATGTTGGAGGCTATGAACAGTGTCTTGTGTAATGGTGATGGCCTCAATGCCCGCTAGATGTTGGAGGTTATGAACAGTGTCTTATGTAATGGTGATGGCCTCAATGCCCGCTAGATGTTGGAGGTTATGAACAGTGTCTTGTGTAATGGTGATGGCCTCAATGCCCGCTAGATGTTGGAGGTTATGAACAGTGTCTTGTGTAATGGTGATGGCCTCAATGGCCGCTAGATGTTGGAGGTTATGAACAGTGTCTTATGTAATGGTGATGGCCTCAATGCCCGCTAGATGTTGGAGGTTATGAACAGTGTCTTGTGTAATGGTGATGGCCTCAATGGCCGCTAGATGTTGGAGGTTATGAACAGTGTCTTGTGTAATGGTGATGGCCTCAATGCCCGCTAGATGTTGGAGGTTATGAACAGTGTCTTGTGTAATGGTGATGGCCTCAATGGCCGCTAGATGTTGGAGGTTATGAACAGTGTCTTATGTAATGGTGATGGCCTCAATGCCCGCTAGATGTTGGAGGTTATGAACAGTGTCTTGTGTAATGGTGATGGCCTCAATGCCCGCTAGATGTTGGAGGTTATGAACAGTGTCTTGTGTAATGGTGATGGCCTCAATGGCCGCTAGATGTTGGAGGTTATGAACAGTGTCTTATGTAATGGTGATGGCCTCAATGCCCGCTAGATGTTGGAGGTTATGAACAGTGTCTTGTGTAATGGTGATGGCCTCAATGCCCGCTAGATGTTGGAGGTTATGAACAGTGTCTTGTGTAAGAGTGAAGGCTTCAATACTCACTAGAGGATGGAGGCTATATAGTGCGTCTTAAGGGTGAGGGCTTTAATACTCACTAGAGTTTGGAGGTTTTGAAGTGTCTTGTGTAAGGGTGATGGCTTCAATACTCACTAGAGGATGGAGGCTATGTAGTGCGTCTTAAGGGTGAGGGTTTTAATACTCACTAGAGTTTGGGGTTTTGAAGTGTCTTGTGTAAGGGTGATGGCTTCAATACTCACTAGAGGATGGAGGCTATGTAGTGCGTCTTAAGGGTGAGGGCTTTAATACTCACTAGAGTTTGGAGGTTTTGAAGTGTCTTGTGTAAGGGTGATGGCTTCACTATTCACTGGAGGATGGAGGCTATGTAGTGCATCTTAAGGGTGAGGGCTTTAATACTCACTAGAGTATGGGGTTTTGAAGTGTCTTGTGTAAGGGTGATGGCTTCAATACTCACTAGAGGATGGAGGCTATGTAGTGCGTCTTAAGGGTGAGGGCTCTAATACTCACTAGAGTTTGGATGTTTTGAAGTGTCTTGTGTAAGGGTGATGGCTTCACTATTCACTGGTTGTTGGAGGTTAATAAGTGGATCGTGTCTAAGAGTCATTTCTGGATACCTGAACATGTTTGCGGTTACGAAGTGGGCAGGTGCAAAGCTTATTTTGAGTCGGTGGTTTCCGGTGCTCGGCAGAGGCACTTAATACTCAACACTGGCCCTTATAATAGTCTGCAACATGGTAGCCCTGTCTATCTAACTTAATGATGAGCACAACAGTTGTTTATTAATTCAATATACATTAAACATTACTAATAACTGCCTCCCCAGCCATTCTTAAAGCTTTGGGGTCCTGGAAGAGTCTGAATTGTCACATTTGCAGGAGTGTGATGGTTAGAAGTTGTGCTGATACTTTTTGGTACTGTCATTGCAGCACTCACGGGGCAATAGGTGGTGTAAGCTGCACCTCCTGACAAGGGCCCCGGCTCTTATATTTTAAAAATGAAGCACTGGTCTGGTGTAAAGATAAGAGTTAGATTCTTAGTAGATCACAGGGTTACGAAGTGTGTCTTGCGTAAGGGTGAAGGCTTCGCTATTCACTGGAGGTTGGAGGTTATTAAGTGGATGGTGTCTAAAAATCGGCCCAGGATACTTGTTACATGTTTGAGGATATGAAGAGGGCCTAAGAGTAGGACCACACATAGGGATGAGCCACTAGAGCGCAGTGACCAGCTCGGATGATATGGTTCAACAAAATCCTGCAAATAGCTCAGACCAACCCCAGCTTGTGCTCTGGACACATAGCACAGGGTCTTAAACTACATTTGTTTTTCAATTGGGAGCCAGTGCAGGGGGGACGAAGGTCCCCCCTGGAAGCCTCGCCAGCATTCTTGTTGCAGAATTCTGGACCACCTGCAGCCTTCTAATGGAGGATTTGTCAGTCCCCAAAGCATGGTTCTGTAGTCCAATCTCAACATTGTATTGTATTGTATATAATATTTACAGAGCGCAACAAACACCCTACGGGTACCCCGGCGCTGAAGATACGTAAACACAGACCAACAAGGAACAAGAGGAAAAAATAATAATAATAATAATAAAATAGAGCCTAAAATGAGCATTGCTCAGAGATAACAGAATCAATTACTAGGGAACAGCCACGTTTTGATCCTTTTCCTGAACAGGGACAAGGTACTAATTTGTCTGATTGCGAGTGGAAGTTCATTCCAGAGTTTCGCGGCAGCCATGATAAGACCCTGTCTGTTGCGCTGGAAATGGAAGTAGCCAGATGATCTTCCGCAACCATTTCAGAACGGCAAAACAAGTGGCCGAAACCTTAGTCATTTGAGGCTTCATTGACAACTTTCATCCAGCAGGAATCCCAGATTCTAGACCTTGTGTGTGTGCTGGATCAGAGAGCAGGCTCAGAATTTTTTGTTCCAATGGGGGGTCCTTCACGAGGACGGATTCCTTCCCAGTACCAACATCTCTGTCTTTTCTCCGTTCATTTTTAGTGATATTCACTAGATCTTGGAGTTATGTTTTAAGTAGCAGAAGGGAAGCTTTGATATATGGTAAATGTTTTTGCTATGTTTTGAGTAGGAATTGAAGTGAAGCTTAGATACTTACTATATGTCAGGGTTTTGTTTTGAGTAATAAGGTAAGTGATGTTTAGATACTCACTAGATCTTTGAGTTACGTGTTAAGTAGTAACAGAAGTGAAGCTTTGATATGTAGCAGATGTTGTGGCTATGCTTTGAGTAGTGTTGGAAGTGAAGCTGCTAGGATATTCACCAGGTGTTGGAGGAATGTTTGAGTAGTAATTGAAGTGAGGCTTGGACAGTTAGTAGATGTTAGTTCAAGTTTCAAAGCTTTATTCGACAGCATGTCATAAAAGCAAGTAAACATCCTAACAATACCATAAATACTATGTTAAAATACAATATATAAATTTAAAAGTACATTAAATCATGATGCTGGCGAATTATTTAAAAAAAAAAAAAAAGAAAAGATAACATCAATTATTAAAATCTATTTTAAAAAAATAAGATCTTAATATTTAAAATTAATCAAACATCATTTAGTGTCAGAAATTAATTGGCCAGCTTCTAGGAATTTTAGGGTGCGAGAGCGTATTATCCATGCCCACCCTAAAAATTTTGCAACGGCAATAGCCAGACAAGAAGTGCAATCAGATTCAAGTATTCTTAGGGCTTCCTTATACCTACGTGTTCCCAAATTTGAACATACTGGTTTTAACCACCTATGGCGAGGAGCAATATACAGCGGACACACAAACAACAAATGACCTGTGTCCTCAGTCAGATCTAAACAATAGGGACAATTTTTGTCCTGGGTAGATGACCATCTGTGGGTAAACGCTTTTACAGGGAGAGACCCAATTCTAAACTGAAAGTACAGTTTTCTGTCAATGGGCCTTTCTATAATATCCCAAAATGCCTCGCAGGATGGTATAGATTTGATGTAAAAAAAACGACCCGTTAAGTTGGAGTTTTGACCAGAGCTAAAGGCAGATGTCATGGTCATATCCCAGTACAATTTTTTAAGGATTGACTTTGATGGGAAACTTGAACCATTTAAGTCATTTAATAGATGCCCTAATTCCAATTTTATTAGTAGATCTCTAATTTCTTTGAGCCATAAGATGGAATGAAAGCGGTCAGCCCTAATAATGTCCTTCAAGGCGGTGGCATAATGAGCTAGTTCAGGAGTTACCATGATCCGTCGCCAATAAAGGAGTGGGCGTAATCGTGCTAAATCCTCAACTTTTTTCCTGCCTAAGTCATAAATGAGCGGAATCATTGGGGTGCTTTGGGGAACTCCTGTTAGGCAGCGTAAAAACTTGTTTTCTGCCAATCTTAATTGGTTCAGATTAGCAAAGCCCCATAGTTCTGAACCATACAGGGAAGCACTAATGACTTTCATGGTATAAATTTCCAAGGCGGGAGTGATGGGTTTGGTCGGAGAAGATTTGTATTTGGAGACAATTGCACCTGTTAGCTGGTGGAATTTTAAAACAGCCATATCAATGTGGTTTGTCCATTTCATATTGGTCTGAAGGGATATCCCTAAATAAGTAAATGCCTCAACCTGTTCCAGCGGGGTGCCGTTAAATTTAATAACACCTCTGAAGTTTTGCCGCTGATTTAGGCACATAAACTTAGTTTTGGAGGTGTTTATCTCAAGACCACGTTCTCGACAAAAATCGCCAAATACATTTAATGCCTTCTGTAGCCCGCTTGGTGTCCGCGAAACTATCAACGTGTCATCCGCGAACATGAGGACAGGCACGCGAGACCCTGCCAATACAGGGGCATCCGTGGGGGAACATCTAAGATGGTCAACTATACCATTGATGTACAAGGAGAACAACGTAGGCGCCAAGACACATCCCTGCCGAACACCACGCTCAACAGGAAATGGGTCAGTCACCTCCCCCTGGGTTCCCCACCTAATTCGTGCATAATTGTTCTCGTGCAAGCGGACAAGTAGCGTTAGCAGTTCCGGGGCCATCCCTGCATCATCGAGAACCCTCCAAAGTTTGGATCGGGGCACTAGGTCAAACGCTGATTTCAGGTCAATAAAGACCGCATAAAGGGTCCCATTAGTCAGCTTCACATTCCTCCAGTAGAGTGCTAAAAAGTAAAAAACCTGGTCAACAGAGCTGGTACAGGGTCTAAACCCAGCTTGATACGGGGATAAAATGTTATTTTCTTCAATCCAGGATTGTAATTTATTTTGCACTAGACGACCTATAAGTTTTTGAGCTGAGTCTATAAGACTAATAGGTCTATAATTACTTGGTAAAGATTTGTCCCCTTTTTTAAAGACCAGGATTATTTCCGCCCCTTTCCATGAAGGCGGAATAGGTGCACCCATGGCTACAGAATTAGCTAGCCATTGGAAATATTGACACCAAGATGATCTATCAGTTAAAAATAGGTCCGCAGGTATCCCGTCCATTCCAGGAGCTCTGCCCCCAGTTACACAATCTAGAGCAAGATTAACATCTTTAATCGAGAACACCTGCGTTTGAAAATAAATAGTAGGGGGAAGTGAGTGCTCTCCTTCAGATAAAACAGAAGCATACTGCGGTCTGAAGAAGTCAACCCACTGATTTTTTGCCACGTTATTTTGTGGTGATGGAGCAGTCCCACCTCTATCCCACTTTACTATGGCCCAAAATTGTTTTTGGTCTCTAGCCAAGCAGGCAAGTTTCAGGTCTTGCCAATGCTCCTCGTCCCACTCTTTCTTAGCCACTAGCTGAACTTGCCTATATAACTTCCTGGCGGATCTCACGTCTTCGATGTTTCTTAATCTGAGGGCTACACTTAAATTCTGGCGAGCTACTTTACAAGTTTTATTGAACCATCCCGCCTCGGGTGATTTTCTTTTGTTGTCTTTTCCAATCTTGGGGGACTTCATAAGAAACCCTTGGAGTTTTGAGAAAAAAATAGTGTGAGCCTCAAGCATGGTTAAAAAGAAATTTTTGTTGGTCGATTGGATATTTAGATTATCCACTTCGTCAATGACCGCTTTTTTAAGGTCCTCTAATTTCTCCGGCTTCTCTATAAATCTATCCCATTTGACATGTTGCATGTTGTTTGATACGACAATGTCCAGGGTAGTTTTCTCCCCTCCGATTTTGGGTTCTCTAAGCCGATTAGGAGCTTGTAAATCTAAGCACAGGGGATTGTGATCACTTTCATCCCGGGGAATTATAATCATGTCGTTCAGTCTATACCAAACTCTGATATCCACCAGGAAGTAATCTATACGACTAGAGGACCAACCATTGTCGAAAGTACTTGCACCCTGGCGGTCTGACCGAGTGCGCCCATTAGCAGCTCTGAGCCCTCTCTCTAAGCAGAGTGCTTTAAGTTGGATGGCTGCGGATGACCATCTTTTAACTGGGGGAAGGTCCAGCTGAGGAACACCCCACCTACTATCCTCCTCGACAGCAAGAAACTGGTCCTCAGGGCCGAGGAGCTCAAATGTCGTATTGAAATCTCCTCCTACAATTATAAGCATCTCAGATGGAAGCGCTGAGAGATGACTATCTAGGGCAGAAGTCACGTCAGAAAAGGATCCTCCAACCATCCCTCTGGCATGAATGTTGAATATAGCCATTCCCTGGCCATTAGGCCAAATGATGTTTAGTGACAAAATGTCATTTGATGGAAGGCTTCGTTGGTTAATTTTACAACATAGTGATTGGCGGATCCAGATTATTAAGCCACCTGATGGACGGCCTTTAGATTTTTTGGTGGCAGGCATATAAAAATTGAGAAATCCCAAGCGAAAAACCGGGACCAAAGACCACGACTCCTGGAATAAGATTATGTCGAACTGGTCAACAAAGCTACACCATTCAGAAGAATGTAACTTGTTGCCAATTCCTGCAAGATTCCAGGATAAAAAAGTCAGTCGTGACTCGGTTACAGGAAAACAAAAAGGCTCTTTTGTTCTCAATGGGCCTTGGATCTCGCCAGCTATCCTGTTCACGTATTCAACGTTAATGCATGGAGTACCTGATGGATCATTTGCTGGTACCTTGGATCCTAAGCTTTCGCTTTCTGAATGGCTGGGGAGTGTTGACATGTGTAATTCGATTACATCTGCCTGGATTACTCTGGAGTTACATACTACCCTGTTTTCTTGGCAGCTGTCAGGGGCTGTCAAACTATCAGGCAGTACTATATTCTTATTCACTGGTCTAACTTCCCCATCGAGTCAATCACAGTCATTTAGATCTGACAAGGCCCCAAACCTATTTTCTAAGCCAATGTTCCACTTGCTGATAGAGTCCCTCCTACCCCCTACACTAGGGGCCGGAGTCCACCCTGGCCTCAGGGTCGCTTGATTAGCTTCCCAGCTTCTCTTGCAATAAAAATATTTTAAAGTTAGTGGGATGATGGCACCGTGCCTTCGTTGAGGGGGAAATATATTACTCAGGACATTGGGGAGGACTTCTGGGTTTGAAAAGTTAAGAACCACACAGTCTCCCTCAAATTTTTTAGGGTTATGCCCTAGCCAAGAAACTCTTCTTGCCATAATGATTTCCCCTGCTAGTTGTTGCTCACCCCAAGGGGACATCCTCATGTTGCTTGTCATCCAGTGCAAAGATTTGCTAATCAGAGAAGATGTAGATTCTACTTTGTCAGACGACAAGGTAGGTACATTAGCAAGAACCAATGTGAGAGGGTGGGCCTCAACGATACATTGAAATTGGTCACTCTCCGGATGTGAGGTAGTATGGCTAGGTGGGGGACCGACTTTAGGTACCTTCTGAAGGTTCTTTTCAATTATAGGTTGCAAAGGTGGGGGATTCACTATCTCTTTTTCTGTAGCCCTTTCTCCACCCCTGGAGGGCACCACATTTAGGGTAGATCTACTTGGGGCCGGGGACTTTACTCTAGTCACTTCTTCCACTGGCTTATTTATTAGAGCACTCAATCTAACTACCTCTGCCATGAGCTGATCGATTTTAGCTACCAAGGGTGTAATAATACTCTCTATTTTAGTATCAATCACGCTCACAATTTTTGCAGGTAGCTCGTACTCAGGATCTTTATTAACGTGTAAGCCTCTTCCTTATTCGAGCTTTTGATTACGGTGGTTGCCTTTTTCCTTCCTAAACGAGTCCCAATGTTTTTAATCTGGGATTTCCTACATGCTCTAACTGCCCTGATTCTGGAGGGAGGGGCAGGGGACTGGGGATCTGCTGCCTCAATACCCGTAGCTAGATCTAAATCAGGATTAGGTAGCGGGTTAGTGATTGAGGGCATACTTAGTTCAAGGATGTCACTGTCTAAGACCTCAATGTCAGTTGGAGTACTACTATTACCCTGTGAAGGAGAATCCAACAATGAATCAGACAGGGGAATCGACAATGGGAGGTTGGAAGAACAATTTAACCCCAATGACGCCCTCCTGTCATTATTGATTTTGCTGACAATCTGCACTAGATAATTGTCCATAGTGTTCGAAATAGAAGAGTTTTTTTGTCTGGACATACTACCACAGTGCTATAATAATACCTAATAGTAAGTCAATTAATGATGGCGGAAGCCGTAGTTCCTCTTGGACAACAACAGTATCTGTGCGGTCTTACTCTTGGTGGAGGTCACACAATACCACAGTTGAAAACAATGTCGCCCGTCCCGTCCTCGCTCGACCTCGGACGGCATCAGACGGCGCGCCCTTTGCCCGGGCTTCGCCCGGCGCCGACCCACGCGCAGACCCGCGATGCGGTGGCACTGATCGAATTTAAGCGCCTCCAGGCGCGAGAGAACGTCCGGCGGCTTCCGGGTCTGCCGCTAAGGCTGTAGGGAAATGTAGTCCGTTGCCGCTCCGCTCGGCGGGCTTGTCAAGGCTACAGCGGTGAAATGAAGCAGGCTGCCAGGGACCACGCCACACACCAGCAGAGGAACGACACCACAGGTAACAGGAGGCCAAACGGTGAGAGTCAGCAATAGGTCACCCGCTCAGTCAGCGGCACTGATCGAATTTAAGCGCCTCCAGGTGCGAGAGAACGTCCGGCGGCTTCCGGGTCTGCCGCTAAGGCTGTAGGGAAATGTAGTCCATTGCCGCTCCGCTCGGCGGGCTTGTCAAGGCTACAGCGGTGAAATGAAGCAGGCTGCCAGGGACCACGCCACACACCAGCAGAGGAACGACACCACAGGTAACAGGAGGCCAAACGATGAGAGTCAGCAATAGGTCACCCGCTCAGTCAGCGGCACTGATCGAATTTAAGCGCCTCCAGGCGCGAGAGAACGTCCGGAGGCTTCCGGGTCTGCCGCTAAGGCTGTAGGGAAATGTAGTCCGTTGCCGCTCCGCTCAGCGGGCTTGTCAAGGCTACAGCGGTGAAATTAAGTAGGCTGCCAGGGACCACGCCACACACCAGCAGAGGAACGACACCACAGGTAACAGGAGGCCAAACGGTGAGAGTCAGCAATAGGTCACCCGCTCAGTCAGCGGAACTGATCGAATTTAAGCGCCTCCAGGCGCGAGAGAACGTCCGGCGGCTTCCGGGTCTGCCGCTAAGGCTGTAGGGAAATGTAGTCCGTTGCCGCTCCGCTCGGCGGGCTTGTCAAGGCTACAGCGGTGAAATGAAGCAGGCTGCCAGGGACCACGCCACACACCAGCAGAGGAACGACACCACAGGTAACAGGAGGCCAAACGGTGAGAGTCAGCAATAGGTAGATGTTAGGCTAATGATTTGTGTAGTAACAGAAGTGTGGCCGGTGATGCTCACTAGATGTCAGGGTTATGTTTTGAGGAGTAACTGAAGTGAGGCTTCGGATACTCCCTAGATGTCAGGGTTAAGTTTTGAATCATAATGGAAGTGAAGCTTGGATACTCAATAGATGTCAGTGTTGTGATTTGAGTTGTAACAGAAGTGAGGATGTGATAGTCATAAGATGTTGGGTTTATGTTTTGAGTAGTAAAAGAAGTGAGACTCAAATGCTCACTACATATTGGGGTTATGTTTTGATTGGTAATGGTAGTGAGGCTTGGATACTCTCTAAACGTTGGGGATATGTTTTGACTAGTAATGGAAGTGAGGCTTGAACAGTCACTAGATGTTAGGCTTATGGTTCAAGTAGTAACTGAATTGAGGCTTCCATGCTTACTAGATGTCAGGGTTATGTTTTGAGTAGAAACGGACGGGAGGCTTTGACAGTCACTAGATGGCGGGGTTATGTTTAGACTAGTGATAGAAGTAAGGCTTGGATGCTTACTAGATGTCAGGGTTATGTTTTAAGTTGTAATGAAAGTGAGGCTTGGATACTCACTCAATGTTGGTGGTTTTGTTTTGAGCAGTAAGGGAAGTGAGGCATGGATACTCACTAGATGTTGGGGGTGATGAAGTGTATCTTGTCACAGTTCTTGTCAGCCACAACCATGTCATCTGTGGCCCTTGTATCTGCTCCCAGAACCACGCCGTCCTGCAGGGAGGGAGGGCAGTAAAGGGTGAAGGTGTAGCAAGGGAGCCTTTAATGTAGCTTGCATAGACACACACATGTACAGATTGGCATTTGGACACCGATATTGATTTGCAGATATACAGGAAAGCATTTCTAACTCCAAAGCATAATTACTATTCCAGCTCCAAAGCACACAATCGTGGTGGTATCCCAGCATAATTACTATTCTAACTCCAAAGCATAATTACTATTCCAGCTCCAAAGCACACAATCATGGTGGTATCCCAGCATAATTACTATTCTAACTCCAAAGCATAATTACTATTTTACTCCAAAGCACACAATCACGGTGGTATCCCAGCATAATTACTATTCCAACTCCAAAGCACACAATCATGGTGGTATCCCAGCATAATTACTATTCCAACTCCAAAGCACACGATCATGGTGGTATCCCAGCATAATTACTATTCTAACTCCAAAGCATAATTACTATTCCAACTCCAAAGCACAAAATCGCGGGGGTATCCCAGCATAATTACTATTCTAACTCCAAAGCATAATTACTATTGTACTCCAAAGCACACAATCACGGGGGTATCCCAGCATAATTACTATTCCAACTCCAAAACACACAGGCATGTGGGTATCCCAGCATAATTACTATTCCAACTCCAAAGCAACAATCATGGGGGTATCCCAGCATAATTACTATTCTAACTCCAAAGCATAATTACTATTGTACTCCAAAGCACACAATCACGGGGGTATCCCAGCATAATTACTATTCCAACTCCAAAACACACAGGCATGTGGGTATCCCAGCATAATTACTATTCCAACTCCAAAGCAACAATCATGGGGGTATCCCAGCATAATTACTATTCCAACTCCAAAGCAACAATCATGGGGGTATCCCAGCATAATTGCTATTTCAACTCTAAAACACAATCATGGGGGTATCCCAGCATAATTACTATTGTAACTCCAAAACACACAATTACAGGGGTGTCCCAGCATAACTACTAACCCAACTCCAAAATACACAATCAAGGGGGTATCCCAGCATAATTACTATCCCAACTGCAAAACACACAATCTTTGGGTTATCCCAGCATAATTACTATTCCAACTCCAAAACATACAATCATTGGGGTGATACAGCATTAACTGGGTGACAGCAGATTTATTATTCTAACTCCAAGGCCTACAAACCCTGGGGTGCACAGCCTGACCGGTGGGAGAGGGGGCAGCTTTACTGTGCTAATTCCAAAAGCTAAACTGTGAGGTAAGAGATACTTTTTGGGGAGTGCATACCTGCTATCCTAAATTCAAGGCATACAAACACTGGAATAACACAGCATAATTGGTGGAGGGCAGATTCACTACCTTAATACCAAAGCATAGAAATATTGGAGTAACACAGCATAAGTGGAGGAGACCAGATTTACTATTCTAAGTCCAAGACCTACACGCAATGGTGTAACACAATATATGTTTGGGAAGGCAAATTTACTATTCTAACACTAATGTGTACAAACTCTAAAATAACATGGGCTAATTGGGTGATAGGATATTTACTATTCTAACTCCAAGACCTACCAATAATGGGCAGCACAAATTTGGGGAAGAACAGAATTACTAATCCAACTCCAAGTCATACAAACATTGGGGTAACACTGCAAAGCTGCAAACAACGAGGTAAATCAATTTTGGTGGAATTTAGATTACCTATTATAAGTCTTTATTTTTTAAAACACTACCCAGCCTAACAGGCCATAAAACCCACAATCCAGATAAAAAATATTTGAACTATCACTGCATTTTTAAACATTTGCATTTAAAGCAAATTAGAAGAACTTATCAATATCACATTCAATATCAATATAATTAAAACACCTTTTTTTAAACTAAGAACTTATCAATATCACATACAATATCAATATAATTAAAACACTTTTTTTTAAACTACCTATCCAAAACCCCAATAATTCTCCAAAACCAGAATTGTTTTAACTATTCCTAAACTATAAAATGGAATCCGTAAAATTAAATTACTCTAAAAATTGAAAAACAATTACAAAATGATATTATACTTAATGATATTTAAGCAAACAATATTTAAAATGGCAATATTATTCCACAACAATTGATGTACTTACCGTCAATATACCTATCTTTGATATTCTGACGCTCATGATATTTCCAACTTTATATTAAGGTCCATCAAAATTCTAGAGTTGATATTCAGGATCTGCACCCCTCGCCACCACGGGGTAATTAAAAATGCAAACAAAACGGTGTGGTTGCTGGGTGAACATCTGCTGGCAGCTGTGCTCTTCTCCACTTGTGCCATGTGAACTCTGTAGCCTCTTCCCAGACCTTTGTTCAGTTAATGTGCATAATTTGCTCCACTGACTGTGCTGAGACTTAAATTGATGTCCTTACCAAGTGAGGTGAAGCAGGTGATATGAAGATGAAAGTAGAGTAGTCTACCTTCCCTTAACTTTGTAATTTATTTCTAGAGTGAATTAGGTTTTTACTTGATTTAACATGCAACAACATTAATGTATTTAATACAGTGTAATGATGTTGCGTCTGAAAGAATTCATCATAAACCATCAACCTTTGATGTAAAATGGGAGAGAGAAAGAGATACCCATGTAGTTGCTGAATTGAACATTGTGAAACCAGGAGGCCTGGGATTAATCCCGACTGCCCTGCTTGTCAAACCGTGTGATCCTAGGGAAATAGTGCATTTCACTGTGACTCGTTTTCCTTCATTTTCACATATAAGAGCACCTTGAAATACATCAGTACAATAACCTACCATGTACATGGTTTATCAGATTACAGTGTTGTTCCATCTGTAATTGCATCTTAGGCCACACATTGGGTATCCATGACAGCTGATTTGCCTCTCGTTCACTAATTGCATGAGTTTCATGGTGGGGGGCAGGGGAGCAGGAATCTTTTCAAATTAATTTCCCGATGTGTCACCTCAAATACATGTCACTGAATGCTACAACACAACCTAATGTACTAACAGGAAACACGTGCACAGGCTACAGAAATACACGTTTTTGAATTTCTAAGAGTCTGTATCATATGTTTACATGATGTTTGTTGCACGAGTTAGAAGCCGACTATGGTGATGACATGGCTCGTACAGCCAAGCTAGAACACTGCGCCGGCTTTGCCCAATAGCGTTCCGCCCTGCCCACCTCTATATACACATTTTAACACACAGCTACCAGGAGGAAGAGGGGAGCACACAGTTTGGAGTAACAAACCACCAATGACAGCAGAGGGTGCCTGTGATTGGCTGGCAGCTGTTGGTGATGTCACACAGGATAGAAGCCAGCACGCGAGACTGGCTGGTCAGTGTTGGTTGCACACAGGTGGAATTCACTCCTACCTTGAAGATGAGACCCGCTATGGTGGTTCCCGTCTTCCGTGGTTTGGGGGCCTTCGCCCCAGTTTCCAAGAGGTGCTTCTCGAGTGATGCATTCCTGTAAGGAGAAAGAAAAATACTGAGATCAGTAAATCTCACCTAAACCACTCCCACCAACACCACACTGAGCACTCGGGACTGAAGCCTGATGGGCCCGACACTCACTACAGACTCACGGTCCCCACATTCACTGACTCCAGACTGAGCTCTGTCAGTACACATTCGCCTGTATCTTAATATATAGGCTTTGTACACATATTCCCGTTGTCTATTGTATATTTTAAACTTTTGTGAATAAGTTCTGTAACTTTTGAACAACGTGATGGTGTGCCTGTATAACATTGCTGTGTTCTCCGGGCAAGTTTGAGTTTTCATATTTGTGAATGATTTAGCAATTTCCCTATAAACACTTTGTGGTAGCAGGAGTGTTGTCTTTGTATCCCCAGTCCAAACCGGACCATATTTCAAGACTGGCCAAATTCATTTGCTGAGTGTGTGGGTATTTTATGTCCAGCGCCACCATTGTGAGAGTCGATACTTGAGTTTTACCTGCTGTGAAATTGGGAAACATACGGTATTTTCACTTGTGTTGTTTCAATTTTTTGTGAGTGACTGAACCGTATGCTTTTCATACCTATTAATTGTGTGTGGGAAGCTTGCACATCTGCCTCTATTGCTATAAAGCAATTGTGTTTTAGAGAAACTCGGTATAAACCTTATCATTACACAAAATTACAAATGATGGTAACAAGTACTGCCACATTTTTAGAAATGGACCAATACATTATGTGAAAGCTAAAAAAAAGCTGTCCACGTCCTGTGTGACATCTTCATCCAGTCCTAACTTTTACAATTACATCACTTTGCATGCTAGGATTTATTAGACCATAATTACATGCTGTTTGTTGAAAAGCCCGGTCTATATCATGCTATCACACATGACATGGAACCACTTGGCAGTGGAATCAATAACAAGACGAAATGTACTCACTTTCCTTTATTGCATTCTGTAACGAAAAACTAGCATTGTTCATGATTTAGGCCCTTGTTTACATCTGGTCCTGCCCCTCAGCATACCTGGTGCACTAGACATGCATCTAGGCACTAACCGTACTAGTCCTCAACAGGAAGGCGTCAAATGTTTAGGAGTGTAATATATACAATCCATGTTCCTATTTGCTTTCCTACGTTCTCACATTCTGTTAGTGAGCTCGTGTTCATGTTTGCTTGCATGCGCGTGGTTTATGTACACGCGCATGCTGTGTGATATGATTTGAAAATAGCATTTCTCAAAGATGCATCCCCGTGCGTTCAACCTTCTTCTGAGCTATGAACGGTATCAGTAAACAGTTGCCGTTCATACTTCAGAAGGGAAGGACGCACTCCAGTGGTGTCTTCATGAATCCTAAATAAATCTTCAAGATCTACTTATTCTTGTCTATTTGGATTATTATCTTTCATTCTACAAATGCTTAAATGCAACTTTACATTTGGCGACGATTTATTTTAATTTAAAACCCAACATCACAAAGATTTGTGCTTCCTACTCACAGTCAACAAAGAAAAAAAATCTCGTTTCTTCAAGTACGTCCGTCTCGCTAAGGAATCTTCTTTGCTGGATCAAGACTGGAGGAGTTTCCGGATTAGCGTAAGACGCACCAAAGAGTTAACGCGTCTCTTTCATCCTAAGCTCTTCATGTTTTGTCGAGTTCTAAGTAACCGCTTGATTGGTTCACGCAGCAATCTCCCTTCGTCATCAAAACGTGCACGGCCATTGGATATAACTGTGTAATTGATTTTTCACACCTCGTAGACCTGCAGCGCTTTTGTTTTCACGCGCATGTGTTTAAAATCATCGGATAACGGAGAAAAGTAAACAGATCTCATCAGGGAAGCACTCTAATGATAAAGTAAGTGCTTTTCTTTCATACGCTCAACTTGCCAATAACTTTAATTATTTAATTAAACAAAGGCAGAAGCTAAATCTGGGATTTATTACATCTCTGACTGAATGAGCAGTGTCTTAAGCACAGTTTATACAAATTTAAAATGGCTTCTCAGCAAATATGTCAACTGGATCAGTTTCTTCCTAAAGCAGGAAAGCCAAAAGAGCTTTGGAGACTTTGGTTTAAATCTTTTGAGAATTACCTTGTTGCAATAGATGCTGAGCAATATTCACCCAAACGCAAACTTGCAATACTTTACAGTTTTTTGGGTAGTGCTGGACGAGAAACCTTTGACAATTTACCTGTCACCATCCCACCCCCAGGAGAAGGAGATGGTTGGAACGTTTACACTGATGCTGTCAACAGATTAAACAAAAAGTATTTAGAGCAACCAAGTGTGATGCTCGAGAGATTTAATTTTATGAAAAGAAAACAGAATTCAGATGAATCCATTGAAGATTACATATCAGTTTTAAGAAACTTGGCGGCAAATTGTAACTTTGGGGCTGAACTAGATTCTTACATAAGGGATCAGTTTGTTTACAGCTGTTTTCACAAAAAAATTCAAGAACGCCTCCTCAGCTGCAGAGATCCTTCCTTAAGTGAAGTTATTGACATTGCAAAAGGAATTGAGAGATCTATTATAACGTCAAAATGTCTAAGCAATGACAATGTTTCACCTGTTAACATGATTCAAAATGATCCTCACATTAACAATATTTCTTTCAGGCCAAAATTTGCAAAAAACTTCTCGCAAAAACAGTTCAAAACTAACTCTTTTTGTTTTAGGTGTGGTTCAAAATCACATTTAGGTGATAGTCCTATTTGTATGGCACTAGGTAAAAAATGTACCAAATGTGGGAAAATGGGTCATTTTTATACAGTGTGTAGAACTAGGAAAATGGTCAGGGTTAGTAATTTAGACACTGATGAAACTTCTAGAAATATTAATGTTGAAGCTATTCACTCACTTGATGATAATCTTGAAAGACTGATGTTGTCTATTGATTCTGTAGATTTAACCTCTTCAACTCAGAAATGTAAGGAACCATTGTGTGAAGTCACCATTGGAAATGTTAAGGTTGATATGATGGCGGACTCTGGTGCACCAGTCACCATTGTGTCTGACACTCTGTTTGAAGAGTGTTGGTCATCTAAGAAACCTCTATTAGCCTTGGACATTATTCCAAAAGCATATGGTGGTCACATAATCGACATGCATGGGTATTTCTTGGAATTTGTTACGTGCTTAGAACGAAAAATATTTACAAAAATATATGTGGCCATTAATGGCAAAAACATAATTGGGTGGCAAGATTTAGCCAAAATGGGCCTGAAACTGGTCCCTGGCTCAGATAATCCCATTCAGATTAATGAGGAATTTGTAATTTCCTCTATTAATGATCATAATAACTTGCTTAATTGTACAAATATTGCTGAAACCATGCTTACAGAATTTCCTGAAGTTTTTTCAACAAACATTGGTAAGGTCAAAAAAGTAGAACATGTCATCAAGCTAAAAGAAAATGCTATACCAATTTGTCATAAAGCAAGACCAGTTCCACTAAGTGTAAGGAATGATCTTAAAGTACTGTTAGATAAGCTGGTTAAAGAAGGTGTTATTCAAGCTACAGAATCATCAGAATGGGTAAGTCCAATTGTAATAGTAAAGAAAAAGGATAACTCTATTCGTCTGTGTGCTGACTTACGCACACTTAACAAGAGTATCATAGTTGATTGTCATCCGTTACCAAAGATCCAGGATTTACTATCCAATATAGCTGGCGCAACCTGTTTTACCATTCTGGATTTAAGGTCAGCCTATCATCAAATACCATTATCTAGATCATCCACTGACTTGACCACGTTTGTAACACCTTTTGGTGCATTTAAATACCTTAGACTTCCTTTTGGTCTAGCATCTGCGGCAAGTGTTTTTCAAAGGTTTATGGATCACATTTTAAAGGGTATTGACTCTGTCCAAGCTTACCAGGATGATGTTTTGATTTTTTCAAAAAATAGAGTTGAACATTTATCTACTCTCAGAGAAGTCCTTAATAAATTCAAGGAATATGGGGTTACTTTAGGTACAGACAAATGCAAATTTATGGCTGAATCCATTGAATACTTAGGACACACTATTTCTGCCTCAGGAATCAAGCCTAAGTTTTCCCTCACTCGAGCTATTGATGAGGTTGTTGTACCTGGAAACAAAGATCTGTTAAGATCATTTCTGGGCATGACAGAATACTATTCAAAGTTCATATCAAATTATGCTCAGGTGGTCCAACCCTTACGTGTTTTGTTAAAAAAGAACACACGCTTTGCATGGGGTATAGAAGCACAACAAGCTTTTGAATTAATTAAGAAACTCATCATTCAAGCTCCTGCTCTCTCTCCATTCTCACCAGGTGAAAAATGCACCTTGTCCGTTGATGCTAGCCAAAATGGTTTAGGGGCTGTTCTCTGTCAATGGGTCAACGGCAAGGAAAATACAGTGGCTTTTTCGTCCAGATCTCTTTCTACTGCAGAATCAAATTACAGCACAATTGAGAGAGAAGCTCTTGCTTGCACATGGGCTGTTGAGAAGTTTAAAACTTTCATTTGGGGTACACAATTTGAAATCTTATCTGATCACAAGCCACTAATACATTTACTAAATGGAAATGGTACAGGAAAGGCTTCTTCCAGACTTGTTCGTTTATTGTCACGCTTACATGAATACAACTTTATTATAAAACACATACCTGGTGGTCGCAATTCAAGAGCGGATTGCCTCTCTAGATTATCTTTAAAAGATAACTATTCATGTTCCAGATTTGATGATGTAGAATGTGTGGTAGCGTCTATTGATGATTTTGTCATTGACTTACCTCATATTACACGAGAGGACTGGCTGAAAGCGTCTGCGGAAGATTCCATTCTTTTAGCAGTAAAAAACATGATTGTTTCAGGTTGGCCTAAAGAACGGTCTCTTCCCTCTTCGTTAAAGTCTTTTGCACAAATTAGTCAAGAACTTTCACAAGTTGAAGGATTGGTTATGCGTGGCGATCTCGCAATCCCTCCAACCTCTTTGCGAAATAAAATTTTTAAATTAGCACATGAAGGGCATCTGGGTATAGGTGCCACCTCAAGGAGGTTGAAAGAAAACTTTTGGTGGCCTGGTTTAGATTCAGATGTTACCAAGTGGATAAATTCTTGTGCAACTTGTCTGGTATCTGATAAACACTGGAAAACGGTAAAAACACCTCTGCATAATGTTCCAGTTCCAGAAGAAGCATGGACAAAATTAGCTTTGGATTTTGCAGGTCCATTTGATGTACTCTCGACTGACAAAAAATACATATTAGTCTTAATAGATTATTATTCAAAGTGGGTGGAGGTAGAATTTTGTTCTTCCTCCTGCACCTCCTCTGTAATTGATTTTCTTTCTAGAATTTTTCTTTCTGAAGGATTTCCGAGAGAATTAGTTACAGATAATGGTTCTCACTTTACTTCAAGTGCAATGGAGAGTTTCTTGGAATCTCATGCTATTAAGCATTTAAAGGTAGCGTTGTATTCCCCTTCAGCCAATGGATTAGTGGAACGAATGAATAGATTTATAAAAGAGGGAATACAGTCAGCCTTAGCTACTAATGTACCTGTGGACGTGTTTTTAAAAAAAAAGATTTGGTCATATCTTACAACTCCCCACTCTTCAACTGGTGTTTCACCATTTAGATTGCTCAGGAAAAGAGATCCAAATGGAACTCTTTGTCCATCATGGATTAGAATTTTGAAGAAAAATGATAATTCATGTCTAGCTTGCAAAGACAAACAAAGCATGCTCAAAAAGGTTGCAGTTCAACAAGCTATACAAAAGAAAAGTTTCGATACCAGAGCCTGTAGCTATTTTAATGAATTCGTAATTGGAGACTGGGTGATGATAAAATCTCCTAAGAAAGTCAAGAAGGGTCTTTCTAAACTATCTCTTCCTGTACAAATTTTAAAATTATCTAAAGGTTCTGTGTTTCTTGGTCAGAAAGGTTGGTGGAGCAAGAGAATGTTAATTAAATTATCTCCGCATCAAGCAAAAGAAATTTTGGATAAAAAAAAAAATGTTCTTCAAGATGATTTACATTTTTCACACTTTCTAGATCCTTCTATTTCTTCAGGTGTACCAATGTCAGTTAGCAATGAGTGTTCAAGAGATTGTGTTTCTAGATCATCATTTTATGCTGACCCTCAAAATGTTGTTGTTAATAATTCTTCTGAGTCTAATTCTTCAAGACCTATTCGCAACTGTACATTTTCTTCTAGATACAGGGATTTTTATTTTCATTAAATTCAATTTTTGTTTTCTTTGTGAAAGGAGAAGGGTGATGTAATATATACAATCCATGTTCCTATTTGCTTTCCTACGTTCTCACATTCTGTTAGTGAGCTCGTGTTCATGTTTGCTTGCATGCGCGTGGTTTATGTACACGCGCATGCTGTGTGATATGATTTGAAAATAGCATTTCTCAAAGATGCATCCCCGTGCGTTCAACCTTCTTCTGAGCTATGAACGGTATCAGTAAACAGTTGCCGTTCATACTTCAGAAGGGAAGGACGCACTCCAGTGGTGTCTTCATGAATCCTAAATAAATCTTCAAGATCTACTTATTCTTGTCTATTTGGATTATTATCTTTCATTCTACAAATGCTTAAATGCAACTTTACAAGGAGTCTGCTTTCCACCTAGAACAATATCAAACTGGACGAGAGGGATATTTAGGAGCTCTTTATAGTAAGACTCGAAACAACCGCTACTTAGGGCCTATGTCGCAAACTGTGGCCATTTGGCATAAAGCTACCAAACACCGGGGCTGGGCAGATACATTCACAAAAGCCACACCGTTGTGGTCATCGCAGAAGCTGGGACTACTTTGCTTCCTCGCTGGGTTTGACAGGTGGGACACTATTGGTATCACTAACATAGGGGACTTGGTCAAAAAAAGGAAACTTCTCACCTTTAAAGAATTACAAACCAAACATGCTCTCGCACAAGGAGAGGTTTTCCGATATTTACAGATCCGACACGTTATTCTCACTAATGTTCCTGACCTCCCTTCCTTACCAGACGCTTCCCCCTTAGAGGACCGCTTGCTCTCTGAACCACTCTTGGCTAAAGCTAACTCCTACACTTACCGCAAACTCTGCAATAACATACCTGATACATTTCAAACCCTTTGAGACCGTTGGCAGACGGACTTGGGGGTACTGGATAATGAGGATTGGCAAACGGCGTTAATGTCCCCCAGAGAAACGGCTATAAATCATCGTTTCCACCTCATACAATTGAGAATACTCCATAGGTCCTACCTTTCAGGAGTACTCCTGGCCAAAATAGGTAGCTGTGGTTATCATATCCTATGGGGCTGCCCCTATATACGCCCTCTGTGGGAAAGGGTAACCGAGAAAATGAAAGATACACTAGGAAAACATATTCAACTATCACTGCGATTGGGGATTTTAAACATATGGGAAGCCACCAACCTGACAGAAGTGGAGCAACAGTGGGTAGCACTGAGATACCTATTGGTGAAACAAGCTTTAGCAATGTTTTGGGGATCCAACGAACGGCCACTGACGATTGGTTGGGTGGCAGAGATGGACAGATGCATGATCGCGGGAAAAGAGGTTTATAAACGGAGAGGTTGCCCTAGGAAATCGGATAAAAATGGGGAGGTTGGAACGCCTTTAGGGGGGAAATGTGCACCTCTCCATTAGAAGATATGGCGATGAAAAGAACTGGACTTGGTGACCCCCTAATTCCTTAATGTTTGTACAATTCACTTATTAACATACTGCATCATATGAATCACAAACCACGATGTAAAATTGTTATGGTGACTCTGTGCTTTATCTTTAATAAAAAATTGTTATTAAAAAAAAACATATTTAGGAGTCACGTGGGGGCAGAGGGCGCGCGCGCCGAGGAGGCCTCAGAAACTCAGATGCTCGCGGACACTACTACCGCACACGCACAACACCCCTGTGAATGAAAGGGTGGTGCTAAACCCACTTCTCCTCCAGAACAATGGGGGCTGCACCTGCCCTCTGGTAAAAACCAAGCCATTGTCTAACACCAGGTATGGTGTGTCTGAGGCAGGAAAATGAAACCAATGGCTCTCGCGGATCTGTCGCCCACCCTCTCTACCTTATCATAGCTCTCTTCTTCTCCCTCCACCAACACGCGTCTTCACCTTCTTCAATTTCCCACTCCTAGACTTCCATTCCTCCTCTGTCCCTCCCCGCTAGCCCTTGCTACAATTGTCAGAGACGGCACGTGGCCCACGTCAGGGGAACGCCTTAAGCAGCCCTGCTAAGTGCCACGCATCTAGGGTCGGGCTAATACATTTGGTGTGTTTTCCCACATCACCAAAAGGACCCAAATAGGAACACAGATATCACCGTGTTCCATCTCACAGTGCCTTGCAGTGATTGGAACGCTAAGCTGAAAGGTCTACACTGATGAGTTTTAGCCTCTGCCATGGTCTATTTAAAGTCATTTGTCCTGGTAACTGTTCAGATAGCGACGATCCTGACCTCATTGGCAGGACAGAGGACAGTAGTACCTGACCCCTGTCTGCTACGCCATGATTCAGGTTTTGGAGTAAGAACCATAAGTATTAATAAGTAAGCGTTATGCACTATAGGCAGCCCTGTAGCAGGATGCGGCACACCAAGCCTGTATGAAAGCACTTATGTTGATGGTGTCAAATCGCTGAGGTTCCAGGCTACCGTGACATTGCAGGGCATGCTCTGTCTGAGTACTGCAAAGAACCCACCCTTCAAGCCTAAATAGCAAAAGTGTTGTCCAAAATGTGCATTACTGAAATTATCCAGACTTATAGAAATGGTCAATTATAAAACAGACGGCAGCTTAAAGTGATTAATGTACCAGCCGGAGAGGGACATGCTTACTGGAGAGTCGTGGTGTGTGCAGCTACGAGTCGCACCTATCACAATCTCAAAAACATTCCCTATGTTTCGATCTTTGGTAGCATAACAAATCGAGTACCCTTACTCTCTCCCCCATATTAAAGCGTGTCTGTTAAATATCTGCCACTCCAATATACCAATCATGTCCATGTCCTGCCAAGGCTTTTAATCTAGTCAACTTGACGTAAAGCTCCTAATACCCTATTCCGTTTTAAGTAGGCCCCCAACTCCATCTTAGGTAATGGGAGTTGTCATTTTTTCCCAATTTATGTTGAATCATTGTCATGTCTGCCATTGATGCAGATGTCGTCTGCCCTTATCTTTCCAAGAATTGTGAAATAGATATGTCACCCGATGCAACGTCAGTCTGGGACCAGTGTCTAGTTTTCACAGCGGCAAGGTCAAATAAGAGCAAACACAGACATATATCAAAACAGTGTCGTCTGAATTGACGTCCATTTACCTTTATCTGATCATCAGGTTATGTATGGAACATACACCTTGATGCAAATAATCTATGTCAGAAATTCCTGAACTTATGTCAGAGATTCCAATCCTTGATAAGAGGTAGTGTAATGGATTGCCACTAGTCAGGAGAGGTCCTTCTCCCAGATTATCGCACAAAAAAACTGCCAGAGATGATCCAAACTGCTCCCAGCGTACCATGAAGATCCTACATCACACCTGATATGGATAACGAGTTAAGTCCAGGAGAAAGGACGCTGCCGCAGCATGCTTTTCCCACTTTTAGAGGGCACAGATTCCCCACCGCCTAACTCCAAATATGTCTCCCCCAAAAGAACACACACAGAGGAAAGTCACAGGGTTCTTTGGAGTGAGCTTTCCATGCAGTCGGGATGTGGCTGAAGGACCCGGTAGGCAAGGCCTGGCAGGGAGGAGACAGGTGGCCCTGACAAAGGAAGATCTGCTTGCCAGCTCTAAGGTGGAATTGCGGGAGGAGCTCAAGGCATATATTACAACAGAGAGATGTCAACGCCCTAAGATCTGATCTCGGTGACAAAATCGCCACGCTAAGGTCAGACGTGGATGCAGTGGGAGCCAGGATTGTTGAAGCAGAAAGCAACTTAGAGGCTCAGAAGGGCAAGAGCCACACACTGATGGACACTTGCACAGCTCTGCATGCCATAAATGATGCACCTCTGAAAAAGGTCGAAGCCCTGGAAAATCTATCCTGGAGAGACAGCATTCGAATCAGGGGTCTAATAGAGGGAGTGGAGGTTTCAGATCTTAAGCGCTTTGTTTTGGGACTCTTTTAATCATTAATTGGTACTGACTCCGCCTCGATTGAGCTAGACAGAGTTCACCGCATGGGCCCCTACCAAATGGCGAGATCGGCCAGACTCCAGGATGTGTTGGCCAAGTTCCATGAGTTCTAGATAAAAGCACAGGTCCTACAAGCGCCAGATCCAAGGACAACATCCAACACGAGGGCTACTCCAGCACATTGTTCCAGAACATTGTCCCGGCAATGCTCCTCAGACAACAGCAGTTCACGCCAATCACGGAACACTTTTGCCAAAATAAAATCAGGTATAGATGGCTCTATCCATTTGGAATTGCGTTTGATCATGGCAACAAGTCACATCAGACCTTAGACATGGCGGTGGTGGCACAAGTGCGGGGAATTACATTGGCGGCGCGGAGGGTTGGAGATCCCCCCCCACGACCATTACCCCTTGGCAGGTACAAGAGTTGCAGTGCCAGGGGCTCAGGAGGAACAGAAATGCAACTCAGAAAGAAGACTTATGACTTGTGAAACTGGACCCCTCCTGGTGTCCTGTTGCAGGGGAGTGGCAATAGCTCCTTCTGGACCTATAGATGCCATAACCACTATACCCATTGATGGGCAACGATGATGGATTATGAGAGATGTTACATAAATCCCCTTGGTTCCACCTCCAAGCCCTCCCTTATATTGACGGAGCTCAAGTATCCTCCTTGGGAAAGAGGGGGATCCCTGCCGCTCAGACAGGGTGTATTTTGGCACAGTGACATTGATTGGTGTTATGTTTCTATTCTGGTTTATTAGTTTCACACTGTTTGGGGTTATGAGGGGAAGGCGGGCAGGATGAACAAAAAGGGTGGGGAACCAGAGAGCCTTCACTCCTCACGAGGAGAACACTTTCAGTGGTCCACATAGTGGCCTGGATAATCGAAAGGCACAAACACTGCAAGACTCGGTATGTTGCGATTCGGATTCCCTTGTGAAAATGTGGAGGGCGGCTTTTGATAATCAAGATCCATGGTATGCGGTTTGGTTAAGGTCCTCTTACTCAATGTTAAGGGGTTGAACGTCCCCAATAAATGGACCAAGATTTGGCAATTCATAAAGAGGGGCAGGTACGGTCTCATTGCATTTCAGGAAATACAGCTGAAACAGGGAGAAGACACTAGAGTCAGACACAAACTATATCTTCAGGCATACTGCTCACTCTCTTCATACATCATGGATTCCCCCTCCATGTTGCTGAGTGCAAGAAAGACAGGGAGGGCAGATACCTCATGGTTAGGGGTCTCTGTATTTCCGTTTTTATTGATATTTACAGACAAATACAGACAGAAAACCATTTATTTTCCTGTCTGTATGTATTTTTAAATGTGGATAAAAACGTAAATTGGATTCTTTTTCGAGTGCTTCTGAATGCTGTCATTCATGACTGCCAGCCAATAGCTGTGCGGACTGACAGGTAAGGGGTTAAACAAAGAAAGGAATTTCAGTAAAGAGGCTTAAACAGCAGTAGTTATGTACAACCTTGATACCAAAATGTTCATGTTTTTAGACAAGTGCATTGATTTATCATCTTTGGGCATTCATATCATGGAAACCTATCAGGTGTTCAAGCATGAATGCACATTTATCGGTTACATAAATGTGGAAATATACTAGTTTCGATTTCACAAACCCCAAAATAAATATGGATAATATTAGCAAAAAATAAATATGAATAAATACAGAGGGAAATGTCCAAAGAATAAATACCATAAAACCGGGTGCCCAACTCATGATTAAGGACTCGATCGATGGCTGGGCACTGACAGTGATGGTGCTCTAAGCCCAAACACTGGCCAAGATGCCTTCCTGTGTAAAAGTATTGATCTAGTGGCAGAATTTACTGTGGGTGACATCATCTTTATGGGAGACTCCATATTAGTCTGGAATCTCTGAGATAATAGGACAGGACCGTGCACCCCACACTCAGGGGGATTCTCCGCCACACTGAAAGGACAGCTGTGGTACTTAGGGATTCATTATTGGCGGGGATGACACCCCTCTGACAAAGACTACACTTTCTTCTCCCTTGTACGCCAGACGCTCTTGAGAATACAAAAATATATTCAGTAGCTCTTACCTCTAGCTGCTCTAACGGGGGCCTTGGAGATTGGTATAGCTGATCATGCACCGGGGACAGAGATACTAGATCAGGGGGACCTACCTCAGAGATTCCCCAGGTGGATTATTAATCCTGGCCTGATTAGGCACCCAGTCCTTCGGACCGAGTTGATGGAGTCCATAAAGGACTATTTCCAACGTAATGACATCCCTGATATGTTGATGGAGAAGTTATGGGATGCTTTTAAGGTGGTACCACGGGGGACTTGCATAAGTAAACTATCCTACCTCAGAAGACTCAGACAGCAACAATGAGAGTCTCTTGAGAGGGAGCTTAAAGATCTAGAAAAAGACTATAAATTAGCCACCACACTCCCTAAGCAACAGCAGCTTATGGCACTCCGAGGCCAGATACTCACTATGGACACTAACAGGGCCAAACTTACTCTCTTCAATCTGAAGCAGACACATTACCAACAGAGCAGTAAGATAGGCTTGCCTACTTCACATACAACGTGTTTGCCACTATGTTAAAGATATTGTCTTAGAGTAGACAATGGTACCTGGTTCACTAAGGAGGGGCACATGTTGGCGGCTTTCCGCTCCTACTATATCCAACTATACAAGAAGGAGTGAGTGCAGCCGCATAGAAGCTCAAACTGAATATCTACAAAGGGACAACCTCCCCAAACTTACTGAGCTGAACGCTGCCAGCTAGAAGACCTTATTACAGAACAGGAGGTCAAACAGGCCATTACCACCATAATGTCAACAAGTCTCCAGGACGTTACAGCTATACGGGGATTTTTTATAAAACGTTGGGGCGCTGCTGAGCCCTTAACTGGCGAGAGTCTATAACTCTTCTGACTACAAAATTGGCTACCTCTACAAGGGAATCCCTCACCTTTTTGATACACACACCAGGGAGGGACCCCAAGACATGTGCTTCCTATCGGCCTATAGCCTTGTTGAATGTTGTCACCTAGATATTTACTAAAATACTGTCAACTCGCTTGAAGAATATCCTCCCCCCAAGGCTAATGCACATCTGGATCAGTCGGGCATTATTAAACATCGCCAAAGAAAAGATAACCTAAGACGGGTAATCCACCTAGTTGAAAAGGGAACCAAGAAAGAGATACTGCCTGTGTTGGTAACTTTAGATGTGGCAAAAGTCAAGAGAATACATATCTAAGGTTTGAATAACTGATTACAGCAAGACCACCGCGCAGTCTGCTCAATACCTCCTTATGTATCCTCTACCAGGTAGTGTCAAACCTATTGTCGTCTATACCAAGAATTTACAGTGGCTTAGAGCCCACCCACTGCGGCCAGTTGTTGGCCTTTTATCACTTTTATTTATTTTCTTCTTGTTTGTTAGCTTTCCTTGTCCATCCTATCCCATCTTTTTCTCTTCCCTGCTCACTTTTAAGGAACAACTTTTTTTCTTTTTCCTTAAGCACTCCATGAGAGTGCACGTGTTTTCTAGCTCTCACCCTTGTGTGCTTCTCCCCTGTCAAATACCCACCCCCATGCTGCTCTCTTCCTCATGTGTTGCACCCTCTCCCATGAGCTTCATCCCCCCCAAACCACCCACCCCACTCTCCATATTGCTCTCTCCCTCATGTTCTGCTTTTCACCTCCTTCCCTAACCAGGTTTTATTATTATTTTATTGTGTCGACCCCCCCCCCCCACTCTCCACCTGCTTCTCTATTGCTCCCCCACCTCTCGCGGGTATCTAAAGAATACAAAATACAACATAAATCAAGCATTTGCAATGCAATAGGTCTGGCATTTTACGCGAGTTTGAGCTATTGGCATTGTAAATGACAATGCCTTTTATTTATTTTTTATTTTTTACAACATAAATAAAAGGCATTGTCATTTACAATCCCAATAGCTCAAACTCGCGTAAATGCGATAATTATTGCATTGCAAATGCTTGTTTAGAACTTGTGCCCTTGGGACAGGGCTCACTCTGACACTGAGGGCAGTGACAATAGCGGTACACATCCAGATTGAGACGCCCTACAGAGACGAGAGGCATTGGAAATAATAACAGTGACACCAGTTTATTCTAAAGCTCTAGGTGCTAATGTTATCACATAACAATAATACACATTTGAGGGCAATGTAGGCGTACAACAACACACTAAAGAAAAGCCATAACACAATGTGAGCTGCCAGATGTAAGAAGATCGGACCCGAGGAAACCAACTGTCTGATCTTGGACAAAGTGGCTCATCTCTCATATCATCTCAATTTCGCTATTTGCCAATAGTGATGCATTCATAAACCAGCTATCGCATCATGGCTCAGTGAGCTGAATGCTCAGTGCTGACAAAATGTCGTCATCTAGACGTGGCGAGTTCCAGTCTCGGCATTCCATCATTCACACATCAATACATCTAGGACAATGAATTGGCGAACTAACAAGTGCAGGTGAAGTTTTTTTTTTTTTAACTTTATTTTGGGAATTTCCAACAATACACATCATAACACAACACAGTCGCATATGACACCATCTCGAAACTACTTAGTGTAGCGCTTCTCACCACACATGAAGCAAGTTTTGACAGAGCAGTGGCCGGGCATGAATTAACTCCATACATGTACACAGTGCGGCAGTAGCGCAGCAATAAAGAACATACAAGTGAATCGTAAGTACAGCGAACACAGTCCGGATCAGTGCCATGTGTAGCGTCGAGCAGAACCAAATGTATCATGTGGCGTCTGCAATAGTGCCTCCAGGGCAAGGAGAGGAGGGGGTGAGGCCCAGGCGCGGGTCGATGAAAGAGCGCCATTACTTTGCCAGTGGGGGAGACAAAATGTCGTTCCGGAGGGAGGGAGAGTTAGCGTGGTAACACAGGCAGGTGTCGTGGGTGGGAGGAGGCAGGGTAGATGATTAGCCGATACCAGCTGGGTCGGGATCACTGCCCGCGACGTCTCCTGCTGGCGCGTTGAGAGAAGCAAGATATGTCCTGTATGGACCCCAAATGTCTCGCGGCTTGGAGGTGGATGAGATGTCCTGAATGTAGGTGTCACAGTTCGTGTTGCAATGTGCTAAGCTGCGTAGCCAGGCAGATACGGAGGGTTTGGCCCGTGTGCCCCAGTGTAGCGCTATCTCCCGTTTGGCCAATAGCAGGGCCAGGGAGGTAAACCTCCTATGTGGACGCGCAATCTTTTTCGTGTATCCAAGGAGGGCAACCGCCGGGTCAGGGGCAAGGGGCGCGCCCAGCATAAGGCTAAGTGTGTGATGTACCTCGACCCAGTAAGCATGGATGTGCGTGCAGGTCCATGTCATGTGCGGGAAGTCTGCATGTGGCGCGGCGCATTTCACGCATGAGTGGGGTTTAGTGGGGTCCAGTCGATGTAGCTTCATCGGGGTGAAATAAATACGGCGCAGGAATTTGTAGTGTAGGAGAAGTTCAGAAACGGCAGAGTAGCTCTACACAAAAAGTTGATATATAAAGACTAAGGATACAACACGCCCTCAACTTTAGGTGAACTCACCTGTTTCGCACCGATTGCAACACTATAACTAAAACCAAGGAGTCACTGCGAAAATGATCGAGTGAGGGTTGTTAGTGACGTGCTGAGGCGCAACGGCCACTTATGCATAAATATAATTATTTCTGTCTTTTTTAAATATAAGACTCTAGCAAACGTAAGATGAAAGTAACATTATAAAAGTTTCTTTCCTCATAAAACAACGGAAAATCGATGCTCACATTTATCGAAGGTACGGGTGCAATGCAAATGTTTTTGAATGTTCGTCTCATCGTGTGAGCTTCAGCCTTCTGAAAGTTAACATTCCAGCGGCAAAATAAAGGCTGACAGAGCGCCAACGTGCCCGCGTGTGGGAGCCAGTAAAAGAAACACCAGACTTTACTCACACAAAGACATTTGCAACAAAAGTATTTTAAATGCTCGGTCTGGCTTTACAATCTATAGCCACAGTATGAGATCTACCGTTATGTAAAAAACATGTTAAATGAAATTACTCTCTCAGCCGATTTCTGGCTTAGTAGGGTCGTTCTTGAGAACGTATCTATGTTTATTTTTTTTTGGGGGGGTGCATAAAAGGCTGATAAAACCTGGCGCTTGGTTGGAAATTACTTTTTGTGCTGGGATACGTTCTCAAACGTCTGCTTGTTCTATAACACCTGCATCATCGACACCCCATGTTTTTTTCACAGAGCTGCTCGGTGTTTAATGCCTGGGTCCGTGGACCTAATTGATTACAGTCACGCGGTCACGTTGCGGGCCCAACAAGCCCAAATGTAATTCTGTCCCCCTCAGCAGCCCCCCAGGCTGCGGCAGAGCACAAGCAGTGTCTGTGAGCCTCCCCCATGGGTGGGCATCAGCCTCAACGATTATCCCGATCTGTCAAGCGGCTCTGTCAATAACCCTTCTAATCATAGCGGCTTCTGCGGTAGGTGTTTTTACACCTCACGCGCTCTGCGTGTGACCTTTGTGGTAATGCTCCTGCACGTTTGTAGTACACAGAGGCCTCTCTGATGTGCCTTCTCTGGACATTAAATACAGGCATCTCTGGTCAGGCAGCCACACCTATTAAATGCAGGCACATCCAATAGGCTTCTTGTTACATTTAATGCAGGCATCTGTGATGAGGCTTCTCATGATGTAAAATGGCGGCCTCTGAGATGAAGCTTCTCAGTGCAATAAACCACAGACCACTGTGATGAGGCGTCGCACTGCATCAAATTCAGGCTGCTGGGACGAGCCTGGGATGAGCGCAGTGTCCCTGAAGTGGACACCGCAAAAATATAAATAAATGATGTGAGCGCGGTGTCCCTAGCGGGCGCCGCGCTCATTTAGGATATAACAAAAACATACAATTTCTAGGGCATAGCGTTGCAGCATCGCGTTTCGTGAACGAATGACAAAAAGAAAGTGCCTACCAACTAATTGAAGGAGACAGTCTAACCGCAAGTAAAAGATCAGTCCGGGTGGGCGGGGCCAAAAGGAGACAGGGCGGTAACAAGGAGGGACTAAAAAGCCTCACTGACAATGGAAAGCCAGGGTTTAGCATGCACGATGACGCAAGACAATGGAAAGAGTCCACTTCTGAAATTGGCTTGATTACAAGAAGGCTTGCAGAGCGAGCAATGCATGCACGCTGCAACGCTAGGTGAGACCTAAAAATGTCAAGTTGAATTTTTTCGTAGTCTGTTAGCTCACTTTTTTTTACCAATCTAAGTGGTATTTCTAATCTTAGATTGGTCAATTAAAAAAGACAAACAGAAAATGGTGCCGGATTGCTGTTTTCTTCAACTAGTTCCAGCCAGTGTAATGCAATTACCTATTATAATGGGTGATATTACAAGGCGATACAGGCACTACTGGGATTTTGGTCCTATTCTATCTGCTATATCTGCATTTGGGCAATTTATACTACCACTGTTTCTCTGGATTAAAATCAGATTTATTGTGCCGCACATAAATGATTAAATGGCAAAGCTGCCCTTTGCTCAGAGAGTGCCCCATGTGACACCAAATTTGGTGACTCTCCCATTTGTTCTCTTTAACTGTCTGTTTGTTGAAGAAAATGAGAGGGGTAAGGGGGTATAATATTAGGCCTGGGAGGAGTCTGCGGAGTTCCACGTGAAAAACTCTGCTGAGTTCCGCAAGCGTTCACGCTGATCTTCCTGCACTAGGGTAGAAATTCTACCAGAGTGGCAGCTTGCGCACGCCAACTGACAGTGGCGAGCACGAGCGAGAGAAAAACTCCACCTCGCTACAGTTTTCTGTACACCGTGAGCGCCACCGAGTGCAGAAAACTCTGCAAACTCCGAAAACGGAGCGGAGATCACCGCCCAGACCTATAAAATATGGAGGTTTTGGGGGCAAGAGAAAGGAGAGCCATGAGTCAAAAAGCAGTCAAAATGCAGAAATGTGCACATGAACCCTCCTTTGGAACCACGGCTGAAGAAGACTGCTTTAGGCTGCTCCTACGCCCCTCTAAAGGCCTACTGTCTACGCCCTAGGCATGGGCCCATCTCACACATGCTACTGACTGGCCTTATTGCAAGGAATGTTCTTTTGACTGTGGCCATTGAGAAGGAAAACAAGCATTGGCATAGCCAATAGTTCTCGAATTTGGGACCTTATAAGTGTTTAGCCATGCAACACTTGATGTTGTTGCATGAAGGATATTGTGCTGGATAACTAAACACTTATAAGTATTTAGGTATGCATCAGGTCCCAAAGGCGAGAACTATTGGCTATGCCAATGCTTGTTTCGCTTATGGAGGGTGGTGAGGCAGTACAGACAATTGGAAGGTGATGGGTGGTAGGAAAGAAGTAGGAGGGTCAACAGAAGGATGGGGGTGGAAGGGAAGAAGTAACACGGACAAGGGGAGGTGGTGGAAGTGTAAGAAGCGTCCCTGACAAGCAGGGGCTGGAGGGGAGGAAGAAATCAAGACAATTGGGGAGTGGGAGGGGAAGAAGCGACATGGACCAGGTGGGGGGTGGGGCGGGTTGGCGGGGGAAGACAAAATCAAGACCATTGGGGGAGAAAAGCAGACTGTTACTGTCAAAGGAAGGACAGACGGGCTAGCGGTGGGGGAGACAGAGGGCAGAGAGAAAGAGAAGAGGGCAGTGAGTGAAGGCGGGGGGGTCTGTCAGAGGGAGCCTGGCAGACGAGCTGGGAGAGAGGGTGAGAGGGACAGCAGGATGGGAGAGAGGGTGAGAGATGATAGGATGGGAGAGAGAGGGTGAGAGAGATTACAGGATGGGAGAGAGAGGGTGAGAGATGGCAGGGTGGGAGAGAGAGGGTGAGAGATGGCAGGGTGGGAGAGAGGGTGAGAGAGATGGCAGGATGGGCGATGGGGTGAGGAAGACGGCAGGATGGGAGAGGGTGTCAGACAGACAGCGAGGGAGTGGGAGGAGCCGCCGGCGGACAGGAGCGGGAGAAGCAGTGACGCTGTTACAGACAGACAGAGAGGGAAGGAGGGAGAGAGTGACGGGAGGGAGAAACGGCCGCAATTACTGACACCTCAGGAGGGAGGGTGCGTGAGGAGAGCAGAGAGTGACAATGTCAACAAAGGACGGGAGGGCATGAAGAAAGGAGACGCTTGCAGAGGTGACAGGGAGAGAAGAATAGAAAGACAGCCATTGGGGAAGGGACAGAGACAGAGGGTACTGGGAGAGAAAGGCGACATTGGCAGGGAGAGAGAGCCGTGACGGAAACACAGTTCATTAGACATGAAGGGAAAAGGGTGTGAGATTGGAGGGGGTACCAGGTGCGGCCACTGCTTGGGGGGGGAGGGGGGGGGGTGCGAGACGAGGTAGAAACAGAGAACTCCACAGCCAGTAGCAGAAGATAAGGCCAGGGTAGAGGCGAGGAACAATGGGAAATTGGGTACAGGCAACATCCATAATAGGACGGGCTCGTGAGTGCCAACCCATCCTGAATAACAGACAGCAATGACCAGCTGCAGCTGCTCTGGCCGCGCGCCAGCGCCAGGAGAGGGACCTGTCTCAGCAGCCTGCAGGAAGAGTGATTCACCGCGGCTGGAACAACGGGGCCTGTGTGCGGCGGCAGCGACGGACAGAGGGCCCTGCTTGTTTTTGAACAGACGTATTGCATTGAAAAAATCAAGTTTACGAGGGCTTGAACCAGAGCTCAGCGACCACTGCTCTATTTTAGGAAGAGTCTCACGCTGTCAAATAGACGAAGGCAGCACGAGGCACGTCTGTGATCGCTGAGCTGGTTTGCAAGATGTTTGTCGCGAGCAAATGTAGCGCCTTGATGGTTACCCTGAGATAAGCATTACTGAGAACATCAAAGCGGCCGTGACAGTGAAAGTGATCGCGATCAAGCGCGGCAAGCGATGTGCGAGGAATGCCATATGGCGCCTCTGCCTAAGCGCGCGCCTGCGCACATGCACTGTAGCTCTAGGCTGGCCATGTTAGCATTTTTTTAAGGCCTTACAAAAAGTCTCACCAGACCAGCGCATGCACTGGGTGAGGCGAGACCTAAAAAGGAAGCACAAGAAAATCCATCCAAGAGGTTCACTGTGCAAAAGCACGCATGAGTATGCCATCTTGTAATTTTTATTCACTTTATTCTTTAATTACCATTTAAAAGTTGTAGACTAAATAAAGTATGCATAGGGATGCCACACAATGGCAGAAGTCACGATCAACTGAGGGGAAGTGCATAGCTGCTGGGTACTCACAAAATATTTTAAATAAAAAGAGGGAGGGGAGGTGGAAGTAAACTGCATGGGCAGCAGCTAATGGGAAAACAGTGAGCAGACTAGTGTCAGCATGCAGCCACCAGCCACTTGCCAAAAAGAAAGCCAAATTAAACATGTAAATAATAAACGGAGGGAGAGGGAAGTTGTGGATACAGGGATTGGCAGCAAATGGGAAAAACGATCAGGCCCTGGGCAAACATTATAATAATAATATATTTAAAATAAAACAGCAGTGGCAGAGGGAATATGAGGAAGAGAGTGTTAAAAGCGATGCACTCACATGGATACTGAAATGCAAATAAAGAAACATTCTACTCTGGGCCAAGTCATGCGTCTATGTTCTCTCTGGGGATGCTCCTCTCCTCCCGCGTGGCCGCCCTTTCCAGATTTCGCAGTCAGGGTTTAAGTACCTGGGGAAATTCATATCCTTAGACCCCGTGGCCCGTTATGAGCGGAACTTACTCCCCCCACTCCAACGACTCAGGGCCGACGTCTCGAGGTGGCGACGGCTCCCGCTTTCGCCACTCGGACGCGCGGCCCTGTTTAAAATGATGTTGCTACCACGATTCCTATATGCACTGCAAAATACACTCGACGTCATACCGGCCCGCTACTTCCGTGAGGTGGAGAGCTTGCAGAGGCAGTTGTTTTGGGACGGGCGATCGCGAATCGCTCTTGCAAAATTGACACTCCCTTGGTATGATGGGGGTATTGCACTCCCCGATATCAAACGATACTATTGGGCGTCCCAATTGGCGGCGGTGAACTACGGGATGTATGGACCGGCCCTGAACCCGGCGTTCGAGATGGATAAAATGCTATTGCCTGGGGGGGACTATAACAGAGCACTCTATTCGAAGTCCCCTGGTGTGCAGTTGACAGGCCCAACCAAGATAGCAGTACGTTTGTGGCATGCTGCTAATGCCACGATGGGTTGGAAGGACCGCCTGACTCGAGCGACCCCACTGTATGCTTCAGAAGGGCTGGGCTGTTTGTGGAGAACTAAAGGATTTGAGAAATGGGATATGATTGGCATCTGTAAGGTGAGTGATCTCTGGGTGAAAGGGGACTTTAAAACGTTTGAAATGCTGAAAGCGGAATATAAGCTGAGCGATAGGGAGTACTTGCGGTATGCTCAGGTCCGTCATGTGTTGTGCTCGGTTTTCCCTGATGCTACTGCTATCCCGGAAAATTCCCCACTGGAGGACAGGGTGCTCGATGGCTATGTGCCTGACAGCACAATCTCCTTGATCTATAAAAAACTCATCAACGACCGGGCAGACCTGTTGACCCACTTGAGGGAGATCTGGATGGCTGATGGTTTGGAATTAGATGATGAGGACTGGGTCTCGGCAATAGCCTCCCCGAGGGAGGTGGCAATTCCGGCCCGCCTTCGGTTCGTACAACTCAAGATACTCCATAGAGTGTATGTCACTGGTCCCCGCCTGATGCGCATGGGTCTCTCCGTGGATGGGATGTGTAGGCGTGGCTGTGGTTCGCTGGGTACTTTCCTTCATGTTATATGGGAATGTCCTGAGGTGGCTCGCTTTTGGCGTCGGTTGCATGCTGTAATGGAAGGTCACCCATGTCGCTCTGCTGCCAGAAGCTAGGAGATGCCTGCTGAATGTGTGGGAGCCCAACGATTATAATGTGGCGCAGACGCAGTGGGCGACTTTGGGTAACATGGTGGCTAAACGAAACATCGCACAGCTGTGGGGTTCCCAGAGGTCGCCCACGGTCTCGGTGTGGAAGGAGAATATGGATTGGTGCATGTTTAGGGAAAAGACGGTGTATGTAGCGAGAGGCAAGCCTAGGAAGTGGTCTGGGGTGTGGGGTCCGTGGAATTCTTATCGCGGAGACATCTGTGCCCCTCCCCTGACTATAGTATCAGATGTTTCTTTGACCCTCTAGCTGACCATTCCTCACTCGTTAGGTTATGAGTAGGTTACAGTTTGATTTGTCCTCTGTTCCCGGGCCCCCCCTCCCTTCTCGGCCGCAGGTTATTGATTTCCTACCCCGGGGAGCGCGTCCCGATATTCACACTGTTTATTGCCTTGTTTGTGTGTAATGTTTATTAGTTTTAAGTAGAAAATTGGAACCGTATTTCATATTGTCACCTAACTACAGCTTTTGTCTTCACTGGGAGTACTGGTGGACTGACGAGATCCTCGGATTGCTCAATCTGGATAACGGTGGAATGATATATCTCATGCTAATAAGTGGCCGGCCCGAGGGGTTGTAGGCCCATGTCTGTAACTCTTTGAAGTCAAATAAAGGATTCTTTATAAAAAAATAAAAAAAAGAAACATTCTACTCACAACAGCAGTGGAAGGATACAAGTCATCCCATCGCAAATGGCGTAAAGCAAAAGAAACATTCCACCCACAACAGCAGTGGCAGTATCCAAATACAAATTACGCAAAGCGGTAACGTTCCAGGGACCGACAAAAACAAGAACAAGCAGGAAAGTCATTGAATATGAAGCAGGAAGATGAGACAGACAGAAAAAGACATCCAATCATGAACAGGGGCTGACTAAAATCATATGTAATTGAAGACAAAAGATCCTGAAGACCTAAATATGGTGGTGTTGAGATGAGTATGCTGTATTTTCTTTCTTAGCTTCAGTGTAAGTGAATATGTAAAATGGCCCAGGGATGTCAAACTAAATTTCAATTGAATTCCTGCTTGCCAGCCAATAAATAAATAAATAAATAAATAAATAAATAAATAATGTGGCATTCAAGCTGTGGAAAGAATCATGTGGGACATCTGGCACACTGTGTCTCCCCTCAGCATGCATTAGTCAAATAACGCTACATAAATAAATGTCTTTGCAATCCGGAAGGGGTGTCCATAACTGACACGCAAAGGCAGATGAAGAGGATGGCCAGAAAAATAAGGGCAAATTAGCGACAATTGGCACAGAGGAGTAAGATAATGGCAACATACAAACACATACATAAACAGCCAAATTAACATTGCACGGAAAAAAGTTATCACTGCAGGAGGAAGAGGTTGAGTGACAGCGAGATAGAAGGGAAAATAGTAAACTGGCACAGGAGATCTGTATTGCCGGAAGTGCAATAGTTTAATGTTTAAGCAGGTCCTCAAACAGAGAAGAGCAGTGGGCTAAAGTAAGACAACAGCTGGATTTGAAGAAGTAATGTAAAACAGAAACAAGCATTGGCCGCGCGGCCGTAAAAGTAACGGCCGCGCGGCCGTGAAAGCGAAAGTAATCGCGATCAAAGTTGAAAGTGATCGCGATCGCGAGTGCGCCAAGCACGCGAGTGGTGCGCGCGCAGCCGTGATTGACGGCTGCGCGCGTGCACGCTCGTGTGAACGCAAGCGTTAGGGCAGCGCTGGTAGCGCTTTGAAATCCCGTATACAAAATGTCTCGCCTGAGACAGCGCATGCGCTGGCTCAGGCGAGACCTAAAAAACAGGAATACTCTTATAAAGATCACTTTTCGCCCAACCCCCACCTCCTGCTCTCTATTGGGCTGTCAAACATTTGGCGGTTTTCACCTGCATGCAAATAACATTTACCACCAAGGACTAGATGTATTTTAAATTTTCTTTTGCTCACTTTTTGGAACGAATGTGAGGCTGCTTTATTTTACTGTTTGTGTCTATCTTTTACCATATTCTGCTCTTGAAAATCCCCCCGTTTGGCATTTTTTTAATGTGGCAAGCAGTTATTACTGATGGTTAATAATAAATCCAGAGCGGGTGCAGTCTGATTCGGGGGTCTATGGGCGAAACACTGGTTTGTGAGTAAAAGAACGAAGGAGAATGGTTTGTTGTAACTGTCTGGTAGCTGGAATGGGCATTGCTTTTAATTGCAGAATGAAAGTAATTTTGGCCTGGAAAGGTGCCCTTCCCTCAGCACAAATAGCACTTTGTTCTGCTTTGCATTGCGTCACAGGAGCATTTCGTGGGAAAAATGTGGGCAGATTTGCGCAAGTACCCATACTTTTTGAGCTAATGAGCCAGCAAGACCGGGCTTTGTGTCAAAACCCCTCTTTGAAGCAGGTGCTAATATGAAGACCTGGGGGCATATGACATAAAGTGCTCCGGCGGCGCAAAAGGCGTTTGCACCCTTTTTGCACATCCGGTGCACTTTGGTATTACAGAAGGGGTCGCATACGCTTGTGCGGCACCTTCTGTAATACCAATAGCGCTGGCGCACATAAAGTGCCGGCGCTATCTTCAAAGGGACGTTCCCAAATTTGCATGATGGCGTGCCCCATGCAAATGAGGTAATCCCTTTGCTTCTGTGCCCGGGTCGTATTTCTGATATGGGTCCAGAGGCAGTGAAGCCGTCAGGAGGCGCACTGACAGTGCGCCAACTAAAAGGTTGTGTTCTGTCAGTGCGCCCCATGATTACAGGCCTCTGGAGTGGATGAAGGGGGCAGCGCATTCCCCATAATTCTGCGCAGTTTCCTTCATTGTGCCGGGTGCACCTTTTTTTTAAAGGTGCACCCGGCGCAATGAAGGAAAATGCGCCAGATGTTTAATGCGGACAATGTTTTCATCAAATATTCAACACATTGTAGGTGTGCTGCATATAGTACAATGGCTGAATTGTTTATAAATGTGTGTAGGCACACGATTTTGTACTGGAAGAGAAGTTTCTCTCTCTGCACCATGGTGCAAAGGTTGTGCATGGTGACCGGCTGCAGTCTGTGCACCAGCACAGGAGCAGTGAGCAGAAGCTGACGTTTTAATAAATAGAGCACTGTGGTGCCTTCTACCGCTTGCGCAACTCAGCGCTGTAATGTGTTGTGCTTTTAAATAAATCTGCACCTTAGTGTCTCTTCCTACACAAAAACAATCCTGCCTGTAACGCAGACACCCTTGCATTATGGTGCAGGGATGCCTGTGTTGGCGCTATGCAGCACACAGTGCGCCAGCGCTAGGAGATAGCAGAAATCTCTTAGTTGATAGGGTGCATTTCTGTTGTACCCCTTTCATGCAATGCTGCCCTGCATTGCAACAACAATGAGTAAATATGCCCCAGAACCTTTACATAGCACTGCGATTGATGTACCAAGACCCCTGCAATAAGGTAGCCATGGCGTGTTTCATGCCAGTGAGCTGTAAATCCTTTTTTATGGAACATCTAGGCGCCTCTTTACCGCTTCCCGGACCATGGAGGGGATTTGGACCATGGATACTGTTTCATTACATAGTTTTGGTATTTATGTAATGCAGGCCAAGCGCCGAGAAGAAGCAGACTTTCCAACAGGGGGATATGCGACAATCAAGCCGTTCCTTGGCACGGGCAGCACAGATGACTGACGCAGACGCCACTGGCTGGGGAGGAGGAGGAACACTGTCCTGCCTCTCTGCCTACTGATGACCCCTAAATCAATTCATCTTCACAGACATCAGTTCATCAAAATGCCCCTGATGGCGGAAGTGACATCACACACTCTTTCACTTCCTATAGCATCACAGGGCAGGCCCCTTATCCCCATAGCAGGGCTCCTGGAGCTTTGCTTGCTTTCTTGTCCTCGTGTCTTTGTGGAAGGGATAGAAACGGGCAAGCTATGGTCAACAACTGCTATCCGCATGGAAGGCGACATTTCACTAATTCAGGCGCAGTTCAGGCGCTGCATGGTTAAACTGGCCAGCTGGAAGAATCACAACTATCTCTGCCTTCATTCTGATAAGGCAGAAGTTCTCATTTTTGGGAATCCCTCCATCTGGTCCCAGGAGTGGTGGCCTCCTTCTTTGGGTGAATGCCCGGCACCTGCAACTTCGGCCAGGAACTTACGAATTCTATTTGACAACAGGTTGAACACAGCCATAAACGATACAATACATTAAAACAATATCAAATTCATTAAAAAAGCGTTTTTCGTTATTTTAAACAACTCTAAAGTGGCAGGTGCAAATTAACAAATTCATGTCAACTTGTTTCCTACTCTTGAGACAACTTAGGAAGGTGATCCACAGTATTCCAGACAACTGCTGGGGCAAGCCTTGGCCCTCACACTGGAGAACACGCCGATCCCGCAAACAAGATCCTACTCACTCTGACCAGATTGTAACCCTACGCACCCGTTCGGTTTGTTTGGCTTACCGCCCCTTCATTCTACGAAGGAAGGTTCCCACCTCCCTTCCGCCGTGCTTTGACCTTACCCGTGCCGCTACTCGGCTCCACTCTTTTGCCATACATCACAAACAGCCCTGAAGAGTCATTACGCTACACGTTGTGACGAAACACGTGTCGGCTTATTTGTTTTCGTTGTGTATTGGTCCGAATTTACATATATAAAGAAAATTTGCTTACGATACACCTGATGCCGACCTTTATAATTTCAAAAAACGTGAGATTTTGATATCTGTTTGATCTACATTGGGCATACCCAAAGCGTTACCCTAACACGTGTGCACAGGACTTCATGTTTAGCTATTGGGGGGTCTTGACCCACTCAGATGCAGTGGTTATTTCCTTGGGTTTGTTTCCCCTGACCTGTCAGCACCGTAACTAACCCTTTTCTAGATACACCCACGTCGCGCACGCCTGAGCGCCAATCTTCCTCAAAACCAACGAAACCCTCCATCATTGTTAAAACCTTGGCCCTTAATAGACTGGATTACTGAAATGCCCTATATATCGGGCTCACTGAGTACCTTACCAGGAGGTTACAACCTATACAGAATGCAGCAGCCAGACAAATCTCTGTTAAGAGAAAATATGAGTGTTTCCTCCTATTAGACAGCTTTATTGGCTGCCTATGAAGGGGAGATGCCCACAAAGCTCCATATCATGCAACGCGGGGCTCATATGTCTCAGATACGTTAAACATATACTGTCCCGCCAGACTTCCATGGTGGTCTTCTGCCCTCCAGACTTCTTCTGCCCTCCAGACTTCCATGGTGGTCTTCTGTCCCTCCAGACTTCCATGGTGGTCTTCTGCTGGCCAAATTACCATTCCAAAGTTTTGTGAATTATGCCTAGGGGGCAAGGCTGTGTCTGTGTTTACTGCCCAGGCCTGGAAAAAGCTGCCTTTGGCTCTTCGTCTTGAGCCGGGCTCACAAAAATTTCGTAAACCCAAATTATTGTCATTAAAACAAAAGTGTTATTACCTTATTTAAAAAAAAATAACATTAATACTAATAATATCAAAATAAAATATGACAACTTCATTCCAGAAATTAAAATTGTGATTACTGACTTTAAATTACTATTTTTTTACAAGAACGTCAAGTTAGCCTTTTTGCAGAAGTCATCTTTCTAGATTTTTCCAAAACCGTAGAACAATTACGGAGCAGTCAGTTTTCAGAAGACAGGTGCCTGCTTCTTTTGCATTTGTAATACTGAGAACTCCTTATTTCGGAGGGACAGAAATGTAATACTTAGTGTACATTAGGCCTGGGCGGTGAACTTCGCTCCGTTCGCGGAGTTTTCTGCACTCCGCGGAGCTTGCGGAGTGCAGAAAACACTGCTTCGCGATGTATAGCGGCGCTTTTTCCCTGCTCGCGATCGCAAATGGTAAGTTTGCGATCCTGAACGGTAAGTTCGCGAGCACGAGCTGCCGCTCGGGTAGAATTTCTACCCGAGCAGCAGGAATACCAGCACAAACTGCAGTTCGCACTGCACTCAGCCACTCGCGGAACTTTTGTAACTTCGCAGAGTTCCGCATAGCAAAACTCTGCGAATTACGCCCAGGTATAGTGTACATATGGGGGAGGGCACAACAAGTTCGTACATTTTAGACTGTGATATGAGAAAAGCTGAGCTGAAATTCCAGCTTTCCCTCCCCCAGCCCTGACTTTTTGAGTCTGTGCCTCATTTTCAGTAACTAATGAGCCAGTATGTTTTATAATATATCCGTATATATTGCAGGAATGGCCATGATGGACTATCATTTACTGCACCCATTTGCACAATATTTAGAACTTCTTCAGCGTTTTGGGAAGTCTTGTTTTACAGCGGAGGCTCCTCTGCAATGGCGGAGGAGCATTGCCCCACTGCCTGGCTCAGAGCCAGCAAATGAAAAATAAAAGGGACGGAGTCGAGGCATGGGAGGAGGAGTGCTATGTGCCTCCGGCCGGCCAAACACAAATGCGTACTTAGGTTTCTCCAGCCCGGCTGCATGGAAGAGCTGGGCTGGAGAAACCCCACAGCCTCCCTGGTCTGAGCAGAGCGTCTTTCCAGGCTGCTCAGGCCAATCCCTGCACTGCTCTGCAGCACCGGGATTGGATGGGAGTCTGTCCCAGGCGCTACTGGGACCACGAAGAGGACAGGAGTCACGACACGGGAGGCAGCCGGCGGCTTTAGGTAAGTTCTTTTTTTTAATATATTATTACTATCCCCCGCCTGTGTGATACCCCCCACGCGCTCCCCCTCCCGCGTTCCATCCACCCATCCCACCACCCTTTGTTTGTGGTGGCCGCCAACAACAAGACACCAGCGTTAGGCTGCCAAAAACATGAGTCATTTACACTTGTACGGAATGACCAGTACAGTTGATGGTAATTTAAGAAAATATAGAAAATAATCAAGCACAGAAATTTGACAGTAACCATCTTACAAACGACCTCCCCCTTTCTAAAGAATTCCTGCAAGTTTTATACAGAGGCAAAATTGGGAGCAGAAGAGAGTCCACACACAGAATGCGCATTGCAGATAAAAGACACTGTCTAGATCACAACACAAACTAAACGGCCTCTGGACTCACTCAATGGCACCGCTAACGGACTGGGGTCAGATGTAAATACTTATTAGTTAACTGTGTAAGCCCACCACCCCTGCTGGTATGTGGAAGTGTGTATAAAGGAAAGGTGTTGACTGCAGCACGTGCCCTAGCAGCTGAGCACGAGACAAGCCATGTGTTTTTAGGCTTTACAGAAACTGACATTGTACTGGAAGGAATGATGCAAAATGAAGTGCTGGATGATTGACATTGAATGGCCGGAGTCTGATTGGCTGTTGGAATGTACATTGGCCGGAGGGAGTTAGAGAGAAAGAGAAAGAGAGGGAGAGAGCGCGAGAGAGAGAGCGCAAGAGAGAGAGAGAGAGAGAAAGAGAAAGAGAAAGAGAAAGAGAAAGAGAGAGAGAGAGAGAGATTTGTTTCCAGACTGTTGAGGGGGTTGAGAGCTAATTTGCCAGAGGTAGAAGAGTAGCGTATGTGGCCAGCAATAGGCCCAGCTCTAGAGGAGAGACAGGTGGCCAGGCCCATCCAAGGGAACCCAGTGGACTTCCCAAGGCCCATGCAGAAGAGTGATTTGTGTTTCTTTTTCAATGTTTGACATGTGCCTGCTCCTGTCCTCTGTGCCTAGCATCTCACTCACATGATAGCTGAGGGAAAAGCACTTTTTTGCTGCAACATATTCAAGGTTTTCTTTATTTGCCCACGAGGATGGGACACTCTCAATATCCGCCAGGGAAACTTTTTCCCGGATCAAGACCTTGACCGGTAAAATACCAATTGAAAAGGTTACTTGTTTTCTGAGAAAAATGGCAATTTCTTTCCTTAAGGAGATTCTTGAAAGGCCCTAAGCTGGTGCCTGCATATAATGTGTAGACTTCTCTGTATTCTTTTTTACACCCAATACCTTGAAACAGCAAACCAGACAAACACATAACTGTGTGATTGTGAAGCACCTCCCCACCACTTATTACCCCAAAAGAGTCCCAAAATTGTGAGTCTTATAGCTCACACGGTGTGCATCTCCACTGCTCCTGCCGTTTCCAAGGAGCAGTCTCCTAGACCAATGACAACTTAACGCAAAAGTGGAAAGCACCACCTGCACCAGAAATAATTCTGTCTGTCCACTGTATGTATTATATAAATTGTTCTTTATTCTTCTTGGTCAAAAAACAACAGCCAAACAGCCGACGCGTTTCGTCCAACTGGTGTAAACTTCATCAGGGCTTAAGATAAGGTCTTCTAGGGTAGTAAATCTTCGTACAGATGTAGAAGAAGGTTTGTGTTCTGTGTAAGTGATCAAATGTAACTGCCCCCTCATGGATCCGGGACAGTTACAAATAAAATGGCTTCTGTGCCGTAACCAGTAGCGGAGAGGGACGTTCCGTATTTTCGTCCTCTTGCATTGGTAGTGTTTGTATTCTTTTTTAACCTGGTAGTTCTCCCCTGTTTGGATTAACGATCGCTTAGGAATAGTATAGAAAACTGTAAAACACCTTTAAAGTGGTTAGTTCATGACTGTGCTGTTTTAACTTTGTCATGAAATAGAAAAATGCGGTCTAATTTCATTTTCCCAGTTGCATAAAAATGCATGCTAGACCAGAAACAATACTGCAGGGTGGCAACCTACCCACGGCTGTTCAATGATGAAACAGTTATCGTCTCTGAAAGGTTGATAGGGCTGGGTCAGAGTTAATCGCATGCCAAGGAATACTTATTTTGGTGTTTGCCATGTGGCTTAGTCTGCCCCATCCTTTGCCCCCTTACAAAGTCAGCCAGATGCTTTAAACCTCCCTTTTTCTAAATGAATTTTCAAATCATTCTCTTTTGTGCCTTTTTCTAAAACCATACCTCTATAAGAAAACTGTCATTGCGGCAAGAACTTTAAATGAACCGTACCTTTGAGACACTGAATCTCATGTAAAATGGGGTTTAATTCCTATTGTTTTAAGCCGTGTTTCTTGTCCATTATCCATTACAATGCATCATTTACTGGTTTCACAAAAAATTTGGCAAGAGGAACCTATCTCCCTCCTAACTATAAATCATCTTGTGTTCTCATCAATGTTATTTGTCCGCATTGTATTAAAAATCTCAATCGTTAGCATTCCCTGACACCACAAAAGGTGAGAAATTAGTAGGTTTGATGCATGGATTTATGAACTCTGACATAAGTGAAGAAGATCAGTTTCCTGTGAAAACGTATTCGTCTGAATCCCGGCCTTGGCGCTAGACTCAACAAAGTGTGATTCGGCCCAAATCACTAAGGGTCTGATTTAGATCTTGGCGGGACTGGTCTCGCAGTCGATTTTTTTGCGGTCTTCCCACCCGCCGCCTTTGCAGTCCGCCTGCCCGACTTAGATGTTGGCTGCGCATTGGAGGGAAGATTGCCACAGTCCCGCCGACTCCGCCAGGATCTGTCTCCTGCACGGACGACGTCAGCGACTAAAACAGCTGTTGGAGGAAGTTCCGCCGAGATTTCCTCCGTCCAGATAACAAAGTGCCTTTCCGGGAGGCAACTGTAGTGGAGCAACCTCCAAGCCCGGGTTGGTGGAAACAAAGAAAAAAAGGTGAAAAATACCCTTTTTTTCGGGGCCAGACCACCGATTCCATCTTTAACGCCGTTATCCACGTCCTCCCTGTCCTGCTGCTACTTGACCACGACGTTCAGCCAACCCTTTGTCGCCAGATTCTAAGATATGCTTTTGTGGTTTGTGTGCATGTACACTCATTGGTGTGTGCAATGCTATATGTAAAAACAATGGTCAATACACTTTACCTACATGTACATATTGAAATATACACAACATATATGTGTGCTGAGATGTAAATGAGTAGTACTTACCTGTCTCCACGCTACCATTGCCTCAATACATCAAGACTCTGCCACCAGGACATCGCCAGCTAAATGGGAACATCTAAATCGGCTCGGCGCTGGCCTGATGGCAATGGAGTACTGCTAGCCAGCTGATAAGACCGCCACCGCACCGGTCTCATGTCTATTGCCACAAAATCTAAATACGGCGGGCGGACCAGCGTCAAATTGACGGAGTACTTGGGACCACCGCCGCAGTGGGACGGCAGTAAGAAAGCAAGATTTAAATCAGTCTCTTAATCTCTGTGTGCCTAAGTGTGTGTAAAATGTATTTTTGTAATGATGTACACAATAACTGCAATAATTTAGATCATTTATTTAGGGTGAGTGACTACTCACCACAAGGAACAATCACAATTTCTGTCCAGGGTGAACCATTGAAGTCACTCAGTTAGGTTGAGCTCGACCCCCGGGTAGCTTAAGTCCAGAGAGAGCAGGCGTAATTTAGGACAAAGTGTGAAATATTTATTCACTACCAAAACAGCAATAAAGTCAAATCCTCAAGCAATACAAATCCCAAACCGAATTAGAAAAATAGACAACATTATAGTTAATAAAATGACACTAAAATAAACAAAAATCAAATCCGGAGAACCAGATTTGATTTTTTAAAGATTTGAGGCCCAATAGCATATGAAAATGCAAAGCGACACTTCTAGTCAATGGTTGTGGTAGACCGGGACCTAGGTGAAATGTCAGGCTGACCGCGATTGAGTGCGAATTTGCTAAACCAACGAGGTTCGACATGATCGGAGGTTTTCCCTTGGGATTTAGTCTTAAAAATGGAAGTCAAACTCCTTCAGCACGGCAAGGTAGCAGGCTGTATTTGAAGAATTCTTCACAAAGTCAGTTAGGCATTGGTCTATGTTCCACTGAAGCCGTTGCTTTCGGTGGAAAATGCTCAGATTGGGAAAATTTTAAATTCATGCACAGGGATATCCTCTAACCACTGAATACTTTTAACAATTTCACCTAATCAAGATTTCTTTCCTCAGACTTACTCTCTTTTTTAGAGCTCGGAATCCTTCAGTGGGGCCAGGCAGCAGGCTGTGTTAGACCGTGGATCGCATGAGGCCACATACCTTCTCACGAGGGCCCACTGAATCATATTTGCTACTGCGGAGAAACTATTAGTGGGAGAATCCTAATTTCTTAGCCCAGCAAGGTTGTGCCTTGGACGAATAGGTAGGGGTGATTTGCCCTGGTCGTCTGGAGGTCTTTAAGGTCAAAAACTTACAAGTCCTAGGTTCTCAGGGCTGGTAGGAGATGTCCAGGTAGACACAACGAAGTGTCAAGACTCATTCCAGCAGAGGCCACCATCTCAAAGACTATTGGTCCTTCTCAAATCAATGGATAAAAGTTCCTGGTGGTAACCCTATCCACTTTTGCAGCAGTTCCCGTTTGCCCTACTGCACACAATTCCACAGTGTGCCTCACTGTTACAGTACACAATGGGAAAACCCTTATCCCCTGTGCAAAGCCTGTGTGCTCACCCAGAAGTGCAGCCAGGGTAATGAACAGTCCTCTCCTTTGTGGTCACTCTTAACCAGCTCAGGGGACAACTCACTGCCCACTAGGTTTGGTGCCTTCCTAACTGGGAGGACAAGGGCTGGGGGCCTTTCCAGGTGTCACCTAACATTTGCACGTGACAGGGTAGACCCCTTTGAAGTAATTTTTTTTTTTTTTTTTTTTTTATAAAAACCTTTATTTGCAAAAGTCTGGACACAGCTATTCAGCCGACAACCCGGAGGTTCGGCAGCTACGATAAAGAGGAACAGAGACGCGTCCACAATACAGTGAAGGAGTAGTGCAAAGATTCCATTTTTAAATAAACACAAAACACACAACCACCCCCAGCAAGGCAAGAACACTGAATGCCCATGGTGATAGCCCCCCAGGGGAGGCAGGACCCCAATCATCTACCATTTACAGTACTGTGAAAGGAGGAAGAAGGGGGACAGCAGAGGCCAAAGAAGTCCATTAACCATACTGAGCTGGAAAGAAGGTTAGGAGGAAAGCTGTTCCTCGGGGGAATCCAAATCAGGGGCAAGACAAATTCCCCCCCTGTATTGATTCCACCGCCCCCAGATGGCGTGCCACTTCCGAGGGCGGCCTCTAGCACAATATACCGTCTTCTCCGTTAGCATACTCCAGTCCATATTTTCTTTCCACGCGGTCAATGTGGGGGGCCCCACGGATCCCCACAATCGCGCTATATCTCTCTTAGCGACCATGTTACCCAGAGTCACCCATTGGGTCTGCGCCGCATTATGATCAGTGGGCCCCCAGACATTCAGGAGACAACACCGCGCTTCCGGCTGCATAGCAATGCCCGTCACCTCCCCCATCACTGCATGGACTCTCCTCCAGAATTCCATGATGACCCCACATTCCCAAATGATATGCAGGAAAGTACCCACCATACCACATCCCCTCCTGCACAGGCCGTCCTCCGAGAATCCCATGTGAACCAGCTTTGTCCCCGTCACATACACTCGATGCAGTATTTTAAGCTGCACCAGCCTCAGACGCGACGGGATCGCAACCTCCTTAGGAGAGGAAACAGCAGACTGCCAATCCTCGTCATCCAACTCGAGGCCATCCCTAGACCACTGGTCCCTCAACCCCAGAAGCATATCCGCCCGGACGTTGATCAGTTTCTTATAGATGAGCGAGATCGTGCTCTCGGGCATATGGCCATCAAGGACCCGGTCCTCCAAAGGAGAGGACTCAGGCACCTTCTCACCCTCTATGAGGACTGATCGGAGGGCGTGACGCACCTGAATATAGCGGAAAAACTCAGATGGCCCCAGCTCATACTCCTTCTGCAACTCTTCAAAGGACTTCACCCTCCCCTTAATCAGGACATCTCCGACCCTGGAGATGCCGATCAAGTCCCATTTGTCAAAGCCTTTTGTGTGCCAAAGCCTACCCAGTCTCTCAGATTCAAACAGCGGGGTAGCGAGGGTGAGCCTATCCTTCCAGCCCAGCGAGTCTGTTGCCATCTTCCACACACGCACCGCCACACCAGTGGGCCCCGTGAGGGACGAGTCCAGGGACCGCGAATACAATGCCCTGTAATAGTTACCACCACGCAGCAACCACCTGTCCATGGCATACCCAGGGCTGAGGGCAGGGCCATAAAACCCATGATTAATCGCACTCAGCTGGGTGGCCCAATAGTACCGTCGGATGTCTGGAAGCGCAATACCCCCGTCGTACCATGGGAGCGTCAACTTTGCAATAGCTATTCGCGGCCGCCCGTCCCACAGCAACGTTCGTTGGAGGCCTTCAACCTCCCGAAAGTAGTTGGCCGGTACCCAATCCAAAGTATTCTGCAAGGCGTAGAGGAACCGGGGAAGAGACCTCATTTTGAACAGGGCCGCGCGCCCAACGAGGGAGACCGGCAGTCTCCGCCAGCCCTCCACATCCCGCCTCAGGCGCGCTAGGGGGGGGAGCAGGTTCCTCTCATATCGCACGGCAGCGTCCATGGAGATAAAGATCCCCAGATACAGGAAGCCCTGCTGAGCAACCTGGATCGAACAAGTTCGAGGGATCGGTGGAACCTCGCCACTAAGAACATATAAATACGATTTACTCCAGTTGATAACGAGACCCGAGTTCCTACCGAAAGATGTGAGTACGTCACAGACCACTATAAGTGATTTCTTGGGTGAGGCAAGATACAACAGGATGTCATCAGCATAGAGCGATATACGGTCCTCGTGTTCAGGCGACCATCTAAGTCCCCGTATATCCGGGTGCCAGCGTATCCACGCAGCCAGCGGCTCAAGGGCGAGGGCAAACAACAATGGCGACAGGGGACAACCTTGCCGAGTACCCCTCCCAAGCTGAAACGGAGTCGACGCCCGGCCATTTACCACCACACTCGCAAAAAGGCCCTCATACAGCAACCTCACCCAGCTCACAAAACCGTGGCCAAAGCCGAACTTGGTCAACACGGCCCACAAATATGCCCATTCCACCGTGTCAAAGGCCATCGTGGCATCGAGAGACGCCACAATAGCTGGTTCATGCAGCGTGCCCGCCCTGGCGATTACACCATGAAGGCGCCGAAGATTTAACGCTGTGTTACGGTGCGGGATGAATCCGGATTGATCCGGGTGGACCAAGTCACCGAGTACCCTAATCAACCGGGCCGCCAGGATTTTAGCCAGAATTTTCGGCTCTGCGTTAAGGAGTGAGATAGGCCTATATGAGGCACACTTATCTCGGGGTTTGCCCTCTTTGTGTATAACCACAATCGTCGCCAGTCGCTGATCCAACGGGAGGGCCCCACTCCCCCGCGCCTCCACGAACATGGCGCGCAGGTGAGGGGCAACCCTATCCGGAAACAGCTTGTACAGGTCGACCGGCAAGCCGTTCGGACCCGAGGCCTTGCCCGAGTTCAACGCGCGGATAGCCCCCGCCACCTCATCGACCGTTATGTCGCCGTCTAGATCGTCCCTATCTATATCAGAGAGACAGGGCAATGCGATATCACGCAGGAGGTCACGCGAGTCCTCGGGCGGCCTGTCCGACACTGAGGCATAGACCATACGGAAATAGTCCGAGAAACACTGCACAATCCTCTCAGGTTCCACAATCACCTCTCCCCCCTCTCCCGTCAACTCCGGCACTACTCTATTGACCCGTTCTTTTTTGTCCAGCCAAGCCAGGAGTTTCCCGGCCTTGTCACCAACATCATACAGACGGCCCTGCTGTTCCCTACCGAGGCTCTTAGCGGCATTCGTCACCAGGTCCTTATACTCGGATTGCTTCAAGAACAGCTCATGCAGGGAGGCCTCTGTAACCTCCTCCTCCAGCGCTCCCTCCAAAGCCGCGATCTCCTCCTCAACCTGCAAAACCTCGCCATCTCTCCGCCGCTTGGCAGCCACTACAGGGGAGAGGGCTTCCCCTCGTAGCACGGTCTTAAATGCTTCCCACAGCAACACTGCCGAGTCCACGGATCCCTGATTGTCCTTGAAAAAATTATCTACTGTCTTTACCAGCGCGCTGCGCATCTTGGGGTCTCAGAAATACCAAGGGTTGATAGGGGCCACCCTTCCCCCTCCCTCTCGGCCCAGATCCAGCCTGACCCACACCGGCGAATGGTCAGATATACCACGCGCCATGTGCCTGGCCTCAGACACCAATGAGGCATGCGCAGCCAGGGTGAGTAGGTAGTCAATCCTGGAAAGGCTACCATGCGCCCCGGAGTGGAAAGTGTATTGGCTCTGTGTGGGGTGCCGGAGCCTCCAGCAGTCTATCAGGCCAAGCGTATCTAGAAAGTCTGGAAGCCACTTCTGAGCCCCCCCAGTGTCTCTGGGCGGGTATCTATCCAGCAGGCCGGAGCCAACAGCGTTGAAATCACCTCCCACTACAAGCATACCCCCCGGGATATCCAGCAGGGCCCTACCCAGATCTGTGAACGTGGAGGCCTGCAGGGCCGGCGGGACATACACCGAAACTAAAACCAAAGTTCTTCCTTCCCACCGCCCCGCCACCGCCACAAACCTCCCCCTATCATCAACAATGGTGGAGTCCACCTCAAATGGCAGCGAGGCTCTGACTAGGATGCCCACACCCCTGGACCCGGAGGAGAATCCCGAATGAGCTATGAATTTATAACCCTTCCTATTCAGGGCATAGCACGTATTACCTATAAGATGCGTCTCCTGCAGCAGGGCAACATCCGGCAATGACCGTTTCAAGAATTGCAAAACAATCCCACGCTTAATGCGATCCCCCAAACCATTAACATTCCAGCTTATAACACTTAAACCCCTACCCCCCATCCCCAAACGTAAAGAGGCCCACCCCACACCCGAAGAGCCACCATGGAACAGTCCTGGAAATAATCACTATGCCTTGCGGAAACAAACCCCCCAACAACAAACCCAAAATCCCGGAAACCCCCCCCACCCTGCACCCCTGCTGCAGCTTACAAAGCCCCACCAACTTGCAATGTGCCTGTCGCCCTACCAAACCCAAAATCTACAAAAAGTACCCTAAGGGAGGAAAGAGCTCCCCTCGTCCTCCCACAACCTCCGTATTTACTGCAAGTCATTATCTAAAGTCAATCCGAGTCAGCCCGGTTCCGAAGACATCAACCTTGTTCATCCCGGCCACTGTCCCCGTCTACGGCAGAGTCCTCTTCCGTGCGTCGTCGAGGCAGAGCGTCCAGCCATTCATCCGCCATGGCAGGCGACTCAAAGAAGAATGTTCGGTCTTCAAACACCACACGTAGTCTGGCAGGGAAGAGCATGGCGTATTTCAGTTCCCTCTCCCGAAGCCTCCTCTTCACCCCCAGGAAGCCCTGCCGCTGCCTCTGCACCTGCTGGGTGAAGTCAGGATAGAAATTCACCGACGCGTTCTGGAAGGAGACCCTCGAGGCCTGCAGGATAGCGTCCCGGTCTCGAAAATGAAAGAGCCGGGCGACGATCGGCCTCGGTGTGGCTCCCACCTTGGGCCGCCCACCCGGCACTCTATGGGCCCGCTCAACTGCGAAGAACTTCCCTAGACCCTTAGGCTGCAGATGATTGAGCACCAAGTCCTCCACGAGCAGGTCCACTGAAGTCTCATCCGAGGACTCCGGGACCCCGATAACGCGCACGTTGTTGCGCCTGGCCCGGCTCTCGAAGTCCTCCAGCCGACGGGCGGCGAGATCACTCTCGGTCCGCAACTTACGGACCTCGGTCTGCAGGTCCGAGACATCATCGGCGAGGCCCGTGGTCTTGATGTCCAGGGATTTGACCCGTTCATTTGTTTTGCCCAAATCCGCGCGGATCAGATTAACATCCACCAAGATGGTATCCACTTTGTGCGCCAGGGCATCAAACTGTCTCCCAATCGACGTCTGCAGCCCGTCGAGTGCACCCATGACATCCTGCAGTGAGAGCTCCGGGGCCAAGGGTGAGGCTGTCTTCTGTGTGTCCGGGGACTGGCTCGGTGCACCCGGTGACCCCTTCTGCTGGGCATAGCGGTCCATGTTATTGGCTTGAGTGTAGGCTCCCCGCCTGGTGGCCTTGGGCTTCGGCCGGTCCACCTCTGCTTTGCCCGACATGGTGGGCTCAAGCAAGTCGGTTCAAACAGGACTGCCCTCTCTCAGCGAGAGAGATCAGGAGTGCTCCGTCTTACGATGGGTCGCCAGTGTGGCATGCAGAGCGTCCAAATGATAATAAAGCAGACGGGAGCACTCCCTGGGCTGGGCAGACAAAGGGCGAGAAAGTGAAAGTGAAAGGATAGGGACCTCCGTCCGGCAGTTCACACCTCGCCTAGCCGCTGTTGTTCAATTAGAGAGCGGGCATCCTGCCAACTCGAGCCCCTGGCATCCCTCGGAGATAGGCCTCAATCTTCCGCCATGCATAACTCCGGTTCCCGGTGGGCGATTCGACCTCGGGTGGCATCGATCACCTCCCTGACAAGTCATCTACACGATGCCATGCATACAAACAGGATTATATACAGGATAGACGACGGAGGGCACGAGGGTGTCGGGAGCTCAAAGCTCACGCGGCCATCTTGGTCAAGTGCTAGGCTCCTCCCTCCTTTGAAGTAATTTAAGTTTCTGAGCCCCCATAAACTAGTCTTCCTGTCAGAGGAACAAAAACACCTCCCCACACCCAAGCCTTTGTCTCTGCTCTAAGAGCAGTTTTCACAACTCATCAGGGCTAATCACTCACTCAATTACTGCTGGAGAGCTGATGAAAATTAGGCTCCTAAAGCTTCAGACAGGAAAAAAGTAACTTTCCTCAACATTTATTAAACATGCGACTTTACCATTGTATTGGGTTTCAAAATAAAAATTAAACTGGTTGTTCAATCATTGTTCTAGCTGGTCCCTAATTGTGGATAGGAAAATGGATATGTAATATCGCTTCTCAGTGTTTCTATACAGGCCAGCCAGGCATCCTTCAGTGAAAATAGCGTTTGTGTGTTAGTCACTGTAAGGACATCTTAACTTAAAATTTCTACATGTCCTACTTTTAAACACCATGCACCCTGCATTTTGAGCTACAATGCCCACATAGGGCTAACTAATTAATATTTACTAGGAAGGATTTCTCCTGTCAAAAAGGGTGACTTTAACAGGTTGCATTTTAGCAGTCAAGCAACCCCATGTAGGAACAGTCAGGCTACACCAGGTTCGCCTGAAGGCATGTTTTCCCTGCCACTGTAGTGGATGTCACAATAGGTGCTGCAGTCCACAAACAGCATTTTACTTCCAGGTCCTGGTGCACTTTAAACCATATACTAGGGGCTTATAGGCAAATTAAATGTTCCATTTAGCAAAAAGACAATTTAACAATGTTTTCGGGGAGCACAGGTATGTTACTACTGGTTAGCTCTGCTAGAGGGCACAGAGTTCTAAAGCCTGCAAAACAGATAGGGCAAAAATCAGGGGGACATTACGCAAGATGGTTATCTCCTACAGTCAAGTAGATCGTCTCCATGCAGCAATCCAATTTTCCATACCTCCTGCATATCCAATGATGTTCGTATCATGGTGGGCCTAACTAGTGTATGCTGCAGCAAAATTATAGCAAAATTGTGTGCGATTACGCAAAAGGATAACCCTGCATTTAGCACATTTTTCTCAGCACAAAATTCACTCTCATGTCCATAATGGACCTGAGGATACACTTTGCTCTCAGAGAATAGCGCTAAATACAACAGAACACGCACAGCAGCAGCAGCTGCTACTCGCTTACTGTTCCTGTGCTCTTGCAATAAGCATCTTTGCCCCAATTTATTAAAAATTATATGAGCAATGGTAATTGTGACATGTTCAGTCATTTTGCATCAGAAAAGTAACAAGATATTACAGAATTTACTCTGATTACTCCAGCATAATTAAAATTGAGCCCGGGCAAAGTTAGCATACAAGTATGAATATAAACTGTGGGAATAAGGGGGAAGCCCTTAAGCCAAGCAACCCCGACAGAAGCAGAGATTTTAATGTCGCTCTCTCTGGTGTGAATCAGGACAAAGCTTCATTCCCAGGATGCACTTGGTTAGACTAAACTCCATTCTAGCGCGCTCATACTAGGAGTTAGGTACCCTGAACAATGTTCTGAACAAGCTCAACTGATCTCTTTGAGTTTCCCTGTATGCGCCTCTGCAGCAGAGGCCAAGGGGCACAGAGCTATGGCCCTTGCTGCATCTAGGAATGCCTTTTCTGTTGGGCCTGCGAGGTGAGTACAAAATCCGTACCACACCTAAGTAAGAATGCGTTTTCAGGGTTAGCAATGGTCATTGGTCATGATAACTGTCCTTTTCGTTGAACCAAAACAAGGTGTCTGTAGGCTGGTAATTTGGCAACTGCTTGACGAGTCATACACCACTGCCCTGCTTTCTTGACCTTTCCGCCAAACACTAAAACATCTGTGTTTGCTGTTTTTAGTGCGGTCTTGTTTTTGCTGTATATATGGAGGGCGCTTGATTGATGACGCAGGCTGATGCTAATGCTGGTCAGTGTGATTGTGTCCGCTGCGTACTGTAATATTGGTGTCAAGCTCCATTCCCTCTTTGATGCTCGAGATCTATAATAGCCAAAGCAGCCCAGACGTCTGCCACATAGAGGCTGAACAAGAGAGGGGTGAGGTCACGGCCATGTTGCACCCCCTTATTAATATCGATCCTGGGGGGAAAAGTGGAGACGCTGCTAAGCTTTATTTGAACCAAGGATCTAACTTAAAGCTGCTGGACAGCTTGCAACAGACAGTATGGAAGCCTGCAGCTAATACATTTAATCCACAATATGTTCCTATCAACTCCAACAAATGTCGCTTCGATGTCAATGAAGCAAGCATACAGTTGTTCCCCGGCATTAACATATTTGCAACCATAAACAGTGCTAAGATTTTGTGTGATATGCCATTGAAGCCTGTTTGAAGATTGGCCAAAGATTTTGATGAGCAACCCAATATTCTAATTCTTGTAATAACTCCAACATCAAGTAGTTACTGGTTTTATGTGGGAGGGTATTTTATATACAGAGTGCATTAATGACCTCCATCTGTGTATCCAGTAGGCCTTTGTTGTTTCTTGCCTGCTTCCCTCATGCATCTTGATGGCCCGCCCAGGTGTTTTCATGGCCCTCCCACATTGAGGACCCTGGAGCCGGGCCTGGCCGGGGGGTCACTGCCATGACAAGCCAAACATGGTTCGGAGCCAGCTAATACCACCCGAGGGAGGCCATGGTACGCCAGGCACGGACTGGATTCATGCAGTCAAGGGCTGGACCGCCAAGTATTAGGCCTTGTCAAGCAGCTTCATGCAGACCCCCAAGGCTCTACGTGTCATGAAGTCAGACATTGCGAGACGCACCGGGGCCAGTGGGGAGCTGCCCGTCTCACCAGCTCCTGATGTGTGTGTAGGCAATGCAGATCACGCCACCACTCTAGCTGCCATCCCTGTAGGCCATAAGGGGCCTTCAAGAGAGGGAAAACCTAGATCACCACAGGTGAACAGGACCCTCCCCTAGGATTGCCACCGTTCCAGTATTTTACCGTATTTTTATGTCCATACCAGTAAAAAAATATTGGGAGCAGCAGTGAAATCTGGTATTACCTCATCATGCATTGCGCAATCATCTCCAGCAGGTTTTTTCATAGTCCCATTTTTATGTCTAATAAAAAGGAGGAAATTCTCCCCTCCAAATAAAAGAAGCAACAATCTACTTCTCTTCCCGACTACAATCTCTGAATCGATGGGTGAAATCCACGTTCTCTCTTGCTTACAAAGAGAAAGGGTCAACCTGTCCTGGGTTTGCACAGGGAAGATCAACCTGGGGATGTCAGCTTCCTGGGTGGGGGGTTCAGCGGCTACCTTTTTTTGAAATGTGCAAGGCAGCGACTTGGGCGGTTCCTTCTACGTTTGCACGTGCACTATAAATTCAATGATGGTAAGGATTATGGTGAGTTTGGAGTAAAAATAGCATTAAAATTAAGGCTCCTTGTTTTGCGTTTTTATGAATTTTTACTGATACAGACAGAAAACGATATGTTTTCTGTCTGCATTTATTTTTAAAAGTGGATAAATACAGAAAATAATGCTTCTTTTAAGTGACTTTCCGAGCTGTCTTTATTGAATTGTAGCCTAACAGCTGAGCAGATGGACAGCATGGGAAATTAAAACACAGGATGACATTTCTTTAAATAATGGCATATGTCAATGTACATTTGTGGTATAATGCTAATATATAGTTGATATATTGTTACGTAATATTTGTTAGTTTAAATACCGAAATCACGACAGACATCAAAGTATGAGCGCGTGTTTTATTTTCTAAATAAATATGGAAATGAGTTTTACAACTACATTTATAGAGAAAACACAAAATAAATATGGATAAAATGGCACAAAAATAAATATGGATAAATACAGACGGAAATGTTAAAAAAATAAATGCCATAAAACCCGGAGCCTTAATTATAAATCAGTGGTGGAAACACTTGAATAAATCCCCCCAGAGCAGCATTTGTTTTACGTCGTTCTCTCTTTTATGTTCCTCCCAGGTGTTGGTTGAGCATACATTACTCTGAATGCCTTGGTTGCATTACTGTGAAATGTCTAAAACGAGGAAGTAAAAGAGAAATTCATGTTTTATTGCTTAGTGGTAATTCCATTACACTGCGTTCTATCTTTCTCGTTACAGTGTTTAGTAAACAACCACCAAGGAAAAGAGGAAGGCCCAGAAACACCTGGCGCCGAGTCCTCAGGGCTGACTGCAATGAGAAGGGTTTCACCTGGAGTCAGATTGAAAGAAAAGACCAGGCCAGGGATGGCTGGAGAGTCCTGGCCCCAGGAGGGGGCAGTAGGCAGGGCCGGACTGGCCGTAGCAGGCACCGTGCGTTTCACCGGTGGGCCGGTTTTAGACCCTCGGGGGATGATTTTGTTACCGGGGCCAGTTTTGCAATGTCGGCCCCCTGCAACAAAAGCAGCACAAAGTATTACACTAGCATTCCCCCTCCCCCTATCCCCCCCCCACCCAGCCCCCCCACCCCCTACCCGCCTCCGCAGCCGGCCGGTTTCGGTTCCCAGTCCGGCCCTGGAGCAGTAGGCATAAGTAGCAGTAGTGAGGATGCCAAATTATTTGGCACCACCCGCAGGCGCTATTTCAGCAAAGGTCAGCCCTGCTTGCAGGAAGGGAGAAGGTGCAGGAGGACAAGCTGGGGGGGGGGGTGGGGGGAGGAGGAGGAGGGAGGGGGAGGGAGAGCGAGAGAGATTAATGTTCATGTGTACTTACCCGTGGCTGTACCCTGCTTTCAAGGGGGTTTCTTTCCCTTCACATAACCTGCACCCTGCTTCCCCCAGCCTGATTTGAGTCGGACATTACATGATGGAGGAGGTAAGTGCAAGGGAACCATTGTGGCTGTGGGGGGGGGGGGGGGTTGTGTCCCTGCAGTAAATCGACATGCAGACTCGGGAACACGTGAGATCCTGTGCAGGTGTACTGCAAACTAGACCCAGACGGTAAGAGTGCCCCCCCCCCCAAGCATCAATTAAGAAGTTACTCTATTCCGCCTCTCTGTGTACGTATTTTAGGGTGCATTGCATTATAGGGAGAGTCCCACACACACAAATTGGTGTGTTGCCGAAAAAAAACACATGCTTTAATTATGGCGCCAAAACAGTGCGAGACAGCCCTGGTTACAAAGAGTTTCTTATGGATGATGCTGACATGGGGCAGAGGTTTTTGGGGTGGTCGGTGTGCAGCATCATGAACCACGGACCCTAATGGGGAGGCCTCGAACCGACCAGAGGCACGTATTCCCGTATTCAGAGGCACGGGCAAAGTCCGTGGTTTGCAGGGGACACGGTCCCTCCCCGCCCTGGTTTCTCATGAGGGCCCATAGGACTCTCCGGTGAGGGTCTTGTTCCTGAGGTGAAGCCCTCCCTCAGGCCAGGCCATGGTGGACGTCACCCGCTCCTAAGGCCGCAGGCAACCACCATTTTAGGACGTAAAACTTCTCAGTTCTGCCCAGCTCGGTACTAGGGGGTCTCACCTGAGGCAGTTCTCGAAGCTGAAGCCACCTGCGGGGGGGCGTGAGTGAGACCCCCAAGGCGAGCATGGTGGGCGCACGAGCCTCCGTCAGCAGATTTCACAGACTGGACAAGCCGACAACCGGGTTACTTGGTGCCTACAGCGATGTTTCGTCGACTTCCCGTCTCCACCCTGATCTGTCTCCGTCTTTCTCTTAATAATGTCTCCCTCTCATTCTCTGCCAGATGTCTCTTCGTTTGTCTCTTCTTATTGCTTGTCTTTTGTCTGGTTTTCTCTGGCTCATCTCTTAGTATCTCATCCTCTGTGTCTTTGACTATTCTTATTATATACCTTTCACCTGTCTCTCTTCGTTAGTCTTATGCCAGTCTCCGTCAGGGTCTGCACAGTTCTCCCTTCGTCTATCTCTTCCCTTATCTTTCTTTTCTTGAATGCTGTCTCTTCTCCGTCTTATTTAGTTTGTCTCTCTTTTTTTTAGCTTCTCCGTAGGCTCCTGTTTATCTCTCTCTCTTTCTCTGTCTCTTCTTTTGTTCTCTGGGTCGGTCTCCCTTCGGCTGGCTCTTCGCTTTCTCTTTCTTCACCTGGTCTCTGTCTTTCCTCAGTCTACTTGCGCTAGTCTCTCTCTGTCAGCCTCTTTCTTGTCAGGATTCGTCTCTTCCTCTTGCCTCTTCCCTTGACCGGTCTCTCCCCGCATGTTTCTTCTCCTTCTCTTCCTTCACCTGGTGTCTCTATGTCTTTCCTCAGCCTCCGTGCGCTAGTCTCTGTCTATCAGCCTCTTCTGAGGCTGTGTCTCTCCTTCTTGTCTCTTCCCTTGAGCTCTCGCTTGGTCTCTCTCCGTTTGTCTCTTCCCCTGGTGTCTCACTCTCTCTCTTTCGTGTCTCTGCTTCCTTTGGCGTCGACTGCTGACTCCCCGCTCTCCCCCCGCTTCTGTGTTGTCTCTTTCACTTTCGGTTTGAAGTCACGCGTCTTTTTGGATGAGCTCCAGGGCCCTGCCCGCCCAGCGGCCCTCCCCGCCCAAAGGGGATTTTATTCTGCCTTGTTAAACTTGCAGAGCAGGTCGCCACTCTCTCCCCTCACACCCAGGGCCGCACCGGGGGACCTGCGGGGCCAGGCCAGCCCATATTTCTGCCCGCCCGCCCCCCCTAAATCAGAGGCTCTCGTGTGTGACTGCTGTGGCACCGCACCTCCTCCAGCGCAGGCTTTTTCTATGTATTTAAAGCCAGCATTAAAATGACGATGACAGCCTTTTTCTGATTTGCTATCATTTGGAATTCTCCGACCAACATTAGTTTTAAAGGTAGGGTAAGATGATCTGCCAGGTATGTATGTGCAGAGACTTACGCATCATTTGCGCCTGCCATGTCAGTAATCTTGTAGTCCACACTTTGCCTTGCCTTCTGCCGCCACATTGCTGGTTGGAGTTCATGTTTTAATGAGGCATGGTTTCTAGTACATTGTTCCTCCTAAAAGTTGAAGAGTGTGGGTGAGTGCGGTGAACAACATGCTAATTTTACAGCCACAGTTTCTGCACTAACAGCTTTTCTGCTTTTGTGGTGGAACTCTCCAAAATAGGGAGTGCGTCGCAAACTCAATTTTGCTGAAACAAGTAACGTCCGTTCTTTGTTGTGAAAACCCACTTCTGTGCTACAGTCAGTATTTTTTGTCTCAAATGACTCAATATCCTTCAGAAGTGAAAGGTTGGGGCTTCTGAATGTCATTTTAAAACTCAGTTGTAAAATGCAATCTCTCAAAAGTGGTCATGCACAGCCTTACCATGCCATTCATTTCACGGAGAAAAATAATCACTTCTTCTAGTGCCACCATGCAGAAGGCGTCCGTGACCGTGAAGGTTCAGGTCAACTTGGAGAGAGAGGCCTTCTTTCCATCTCACCACTCGACGAATATCCTGTTCACTGCTCAGGGTTCGGCAGTGCACACATATAGTAAAGTGAGGCTAAGGCAGCATCTTTACCGCGTACCATTACGTGGTGCCAAATTGCAATAAAAGAGAAAAACCGGGGAGGAGGAGGGGCTCTCTAGTCTGGTGCTGCATGGCTAACCCTGGAACAGACAGGCATGAGACTGGCATCTGTGCTGGCACCATTTAATGCAAGAAATCAAAGTAACCTCCTGCAGAGACATTTAGCAGCAGCAAGCTATTTTCACAAGGGAGAGAGTTAACAGTGGTCATTTAGACTCTACGGGTTATGCTAGTTAGTAGTTCCCGTTTTTTTTTTTGCACTACTCCTGACTAGAAACTAAGCTGAAATGGTGCTCGCTCGTGTTGTAGGTCCTCTGCTCCCACCAACTTTGATCAGGTGATCAAACAGTGAGAGTAAAACTTTTGAAAAAATGTAATTTGAAACAGTGCCGGTACCACTGATGGACATTATTCCCCATTATTAGCGCTGGCGCCTAATTGGCAACAAATAGCTCACCGTCTGGTACCTGCTATAAAGTGTGATTTGTGCCAGAGAGTTTTTGCACTCACACTTTACACTGGGGTCTCAGTAAAGCGCTATGTGCACTGCAAGTGCTAACATATTTCACAAGCCACCCGCTGCGCTTTAAGCTCGGAATGGAAAGGCGCACTTGTCAGCAGGGTTCATTTTAGCACCACTCCTGAAGTAACCCGGCACGCACAATGTTTCTTGTCTTGCCCGGCGCCGGTCGCATTCTTGCTCGGGTCTCAGTTCAGATCTTCCTCATAATAATACATACAGTAAAGCAGTGGTGGAAGTGGGGGAAAAAAAGTAGGGGAACTGTGGGCAGAGAATCAGAGGGCGGGAATAACCTGAGGATTGGATCAGGCGGCGGAGTGAGAGGTGTGGCCAGGATGCGCAACACATCCCAATCTTTAGTATTTATTTGGCAGTTCACTGACCAGTTACAGCTTATTATGTTATTTAATTCAACCAATGGATACACGTGATTATTTAACGATTAATATGAGTTATTGACATTAAAATAAATTCACAAATGGGGATATGTTTCTAAATACAGAATGTCCCAAATATACTTAAAAGTGGAAGCACAAGCCATTTGTTTCCAAGCCATGGAATTTCTGTCATCAGCAATATACATAGAGACAATCAATTTTACGTGTGTAAATCACTGTATAGGTAATGTTACATAAGACCAAGGACTACAAGGTGTAGGAGTCACATGAAAACCATACTAGTAGACAGTATAGTTTAATAGTGATTGATCTGGAGAAACACAAACTCAGAATATAAAACTTAATACCATGATTGGGGGTTCTCTTTAATAATCATAATCGATTTCTATCCAAATGAACACTTTTTGCAACATTAGGATAAACAAAGGCTTAGGGAAAAAACCATAACGCTCTAGTTTATACCTTACAGTTTGTATGCAGCTCTTAGATGACAGTCGATAGCTCACTGTTCTTTGTTAGGATTTTAACTTATAAACTGCAAGTAACAAAAGGATCTCACTGACAAAAGCAGTAACCCACTGACCTACTTACATTATGTGCACTTTGTGATGGGCATGGTACATTTTTTTGCAGCAAGCACATTAACCCTCTGCGCTATCTTTCCATGAGTCAAAACCTCCACTGGACAAAACTCAGATCTCGCTCTAGGAAGAAGTTTATTCACCGGAGCTATCATGAAATTTTTATTATTGCCGAAAATTGCTGGAGGCCAGGAAAGAGGGAGCAAGTGCATGGGCGTAGTTCGCGAAGTAGCACTACGCGAAGCTACGCAAGGTGCACTTCGCACTACGCGAGCTACGCGTAGCACTTCGCGAACTGCGTAGTACCCTGTTCGCACTGTGCAAGATGTCGTTTTCAATGATTGCAAAGTGCGGACAAGCAACCGGCACTGTGCAATCATTGAAAACGGCATCTTGCACAGTGCGAGCTGTATTTTTCTGCCGCTCGAGTAGAGTCTTACTCGAGCGGCAGCTTTCTCAACGCGGACTGGTAGTTTCTCATCGTGAGCGGTCGCAAGCATACGCGACTACTCGCAATGAGAAACCTGACCTCCTCGCGTTGAGAATCTCGCCGGGAGGTTTATTTTCCACACTCGCGATCGCCAACTTGATGTTGCTGATCGCGAACGAGGAAAAAGTCTCGCCGGGATGTCATTTTGCTTGCTCGCGGTCGCCAACTTGACGTTGAGGACCACGAGCAAGCACAAAATGACCGCTGCACTACCCAACACTACGCTACGCGTGTTTGCACTGTGCTACGTTCAATTCGCGTAGTGCGAAGTAGCGCAAACTACGCGAGCGTAGCGTAGTGCTTTGCCCAGGCTTATTTAAAACCATAATATACTTGCAAACATGATGGCCCCACCCGAAGTCAGTGCCCAGTGAGATTGCACCGCCCTAGAGCCGCCCTGCTCAAAGGTCCTGTGACCTCAGTGACAGAGTCACTGCTGCTTCCTAGGCCTGTCCGCAAGACTGGAGGTGAGCTTCAGTATGGATTGTGGTGGACAGGCCTTCAAGGTTGACCCACACTTGCCACCACTAGGGTCAAGCTGCTGGTGCTAAGACACCTGGGCATCTAAAGTCTTGCGAGGCCTTCTATGGTCTAGCACGGGAATGTGCTCCCTCAGGAGAGTGGTCTGGGGGACTGGTCATAAAGGCTGAACCTGGTTCCCCCAGTTCTAAATTCAGCAGCTCTGACCACAGTCCTACATCCGCTCCCCCATCTGAACAGCATACTGCCCCTCTGAGAGAAAATCACACTGCCTTCAACTCCAGTCCAATTTGACCTGCTATAAACAACTGGATGCAACTCAATTCAAATTACGCACTAGGCAAGAGCAATATGCTGCCTAATAGAAAAAGTAACAACATCCTGGAAAAAGCAAACACTCATAGGGAATGAAAGATTAAATAAAGCATGTGAAATGTAAGCAGGAACAACATGGTGAACTTAACGCTTTTACACTCATTATTCAGAAATCAATGAGTATTTTTGCCTGAAAAGTTAAGGACATAACTACAGGGCCCAGAAAGGACCCATTTCAATGTCTACTGCTCATATGCTTACAAAACGTTAGCAGTATGGTCTCAGCGAGACTTAACCTCTTCAGCGCTGCGCGGATTCCCGCGCAGTGCTGGAAGATCTGAGCGCGGGCGGGGCCATGACGGAACGGTTCCGTCATAAGCACAGCCCAACCGGCGTGCATGACGGAACCGTTCCGTCATCGGCATCGAAGAGGTTAAAGTAATGTGTATGTTGACTTCAAGTTGGTGTAATTTCTCCTGCCCCTTGCGATTGGTTTAACTCTGGCATTGCTGTTGTTTTCTTGCTTTCTGTTGGCTGTTGCTCCTATGGTAACTTCCTTGTAGTCCCGAGGCAGCGGCGCCTAACTACAGTTTTCCTCCGCTTCCTGGCACTTAATTGCCTGCAGTGTGCCATCTGTTGTTTACCACTCCCTAACTGACATGTGAGACCCTGCCAACAAATGTAAGCTCTGGTTGTGGTTGGGGGCGTGGCCCCCCTCTTCTCCCTCCTCACCTTGTTTCTTCTAATGGTGTATCTGGTCTGACTCCAGCCTGTAGTGTTCTCCGACACGGGGTAGCGGTGCAGTCTACCCACGTCAGAGGTATTGCGCTAGCGCTGGCACTGGCGCGTGACGTCACACGCTTACTATAAATAAAGGGGCGTGGCCCGCGGAAAGCAGTTGGGACCACGCTGAGACCAGAACGAGTGTCCCAGGTAGTTATTACGGCGGCAGCGCTGATAACATGTGCGCGAGCGGTCTCTTGAACATTACACTGGCGACGAGGGGCAGAAACGACCCCATGCAGAGAAAGTTAATGAGCCTAATCTAAATGGTGACGAGTGAGCCTTTGATCACAGCCCTGGACCCACGAAGTGCTGCCTGGCCTGTGCTGACCTGCTGTGTGCCCCCAAGCGAGTCTGCTGCCTCCGAGAGAAGCCCTGCAGCTCCGGAGAGCACCTGGAGGGAAGGGAGGTCTTTCCCACACACCCGGTGGAGCCCACGGAGGAGTGTGCCCAGCATCCTGGTTGGGGAGGGACCTACGGTGAGGCCTAGGACATACAGGCCACAGGAGAGGACCCTGACAGCACTTTAATCGCCCTCGGCCGGGCGGCTGCTATTGCGCCCAGGAGGTAAGCAGCGCACGTGCTGCGAGGTGTGATTGCGGCTGCGCCAAGCTGGCGTCGATCCCCGCCATTGAGCCCTTTGTGGTGGACGGGGCCCCCTCATCCCTTGCCCCGCGATGGAGAGACTGGACCGATCGCCTCCAGATCTACTTTGAAGGGGCGGGCATAGCCCGGGACAGGCGCAGAGCCCTACTCCTCCACCTCGGAGGCAAAGACATCCACCACATTTACAAGACCCTGGTGGAGGCCACACCCAAAACGTATGTCACGCTTCTCAACGCCCTAAATGCGCACTTCGAGCCGATGGTGAACAGGGACTACGAAAGATTCATCTTTCGCCAGGCCAAGCAAGAGGCAGAGGAATCGTTAGATGCGTTCCACGGGGACCGGAAAGAATTGGCCAGTACGTGCAGATTTCGGGACGAACAGGAAGAAATCCGAGGTCAAATAATACAAGGGTGCTACTCGTCTAAACTCAGAGTAAACATTCTTCAGGAGTATGGCAAATCTCTAGCGGACATCCTCACCCTGGGCCGGTCAAAAGAACTGTCACAAGCCAGAGCATCCCACATGTAAGTGGCTCTCCACCGCCCTCTCAAGACGGAGCAGGTCAACGCGGTGGAAACAACAAATGTGGTGAGGCCCAAAGCGCGCCAAAACACAGGGAGAAAACAGCAAGACAGGAAAAAGGGATGCGGCTACTGCAGAGGCACACCCCATCGCATGCAAGACTGCCCGGCGAGAGGGAAGAGGTGCAGTGCCTGCGGGTGGATGAACCATTTCGCGGCGGTATGCCGGTCTACGAAATCACGGAAGGAGGCAGCACAGACAGTGGCTGAAGAGCGGGACAGTGAAGACATGGATGATGACGCGGGAGACTACCCGGTCCACTACGTATTCGCAGTAGATCAGCCACGACGGAAGAGACGACGACTTCCAAGGTGCAGAATCAATATCCACCACCAGGATGTGAGAGCCACCATAGACACTGGGGCTTTGATCGAGCTAATGGCTACCAATGTGTATAATCAACTAAGTCCACGTCCACCATTATGCGAAGCAAGGATCAAAAGACACCCATCCCGCTCTTGGGGTGTTTCAAGACTGAGATGAGACACCAAGACCTCAAGATCCCCACCACAGTGTACGTGACTCCAGAAGGAAGCGGTATGCGGATAAGCGGATAATCAGCAGAAGAGCTGAGGCTGATATCATTAGCCATAGCGGTACAAGAGGAAGAACTGGATGCCATCATGGAGGAGTTCGAAGACGTCTTCAAAGGCATCGGATGTCTGAAAGGGAAAGAAGTCTCTCTCCACATTGACCAGTCAGTCCAACCGGTGGCGCTGAGGCACAGGCGCATTGCGTTCCACTTGCGCAAGAAGGTCGAAGAAGAGCTGGAGGCACTGGAGAAGCAAGGGATTATAGAAAAGGTCAGTGGACCCACCCCTTGGGTGTCCCCGATCGTAGTGGCACGGAAACCGAAACAGCCGGGGCAGGTCCGCATCTGTGTTGACATGCGACTCCCAAATGCCGCGGTGAAAAGGGAACGTCACCTAACCCTCACCATTGACGACATCTTGGGAGAACTGAACGGCACAAAATGGTTCTCGAAGATGGACCTCCGGTCCGGATATCATCAACTGCCACTACACCCGGACTCTCGCTACATCACCACATTCTCTACACATCTCGGCCTCAGGTGCTACCGACGCCTCAATTTTGGGATATCAAGTGCTGCGGAGGTATTCCAAAACACCATCCGTGAAGTCCTTAGCGGGCTACCAGGGGTCTTGAACGTAAGCGACGATCTACTCGTATACGCATCGTTGATAGAAGATCACCACCGGAGACTTTGCGGAGTCCTCCAGAGGATCAAAGAATCCGGACTGACCCTACACAGAGAGAAGAGCCAGTTCTTTAAGACAAAGATCAGTTTCTTTGGCTACACATTCTCCGACCAAGGAATTGCCCCGGACCCCGACAAGGTGAGAGATGTACAGGAAGCCCCAGCACCTTCCAACATTTCGGAAATAAGGAGTTTCCTAGGGATGGTGAACTTCTGTGGGCGGTTTGTCCCGGATTTGTCTAATCTCACAAAGCCCCTCAGGGAACTAACGAAATCCACCACTACATGGCAATGGGGCCCCAAACAGGAACAAGCCTTCAAAGATACCAAGGCAGCCTTGTCGGCAGACACAACACTATCATACTTTGACCCGGCCAGATCCACCAATGTCGCTGTGGACGCCAGCTCATATGGGCTAGGAGCTGTGCTCACAAAATTGCAAGGAAATGGAGAGTGGGCCCCGATAGCATACGCGAGCCGCTCCCTGACGGACACAGAACAGAGATACTCGCAGATAGAGCGAGAAGCGATCGCCATCCACTGGGCCTGTCGACATTTCCACGTCTACGTGTACGGCCATCCATTCACAGTGTCCATAGACCACAAACCCCTCATTCCCCTGTTTCAAGCGTCAGCGTCTAAGCCTCCGCCAAGGATTGAAAAATGGATCCTTCAACTACAGGAGTATGACTATTGAATGGAATACAAACCAGGCTCATCCAATCCAGCGGACTATCTTTCGAGGCATCCCAGGGTGGCCACCAAAGCAGAAGAAGAGGACGCCGAAGACACGGAGGAATATGTCCGGCTTGTATCGGAAAGATCCCGACCACTTCCCATGAGCCTTGGGACGATTGTAGAAGCCACCCGGAGGGATGAATGCCTGCAACTGGCCCTAACGACGGTCCAATCGAATGACTGGCGCCCCATTCAGTCCACCATGGCCAGACGATCGCCGCAAGCAAAGACCGTCCTGGAGTCAATTGTGCGGGTCAAGGATGAACTCTCAGTTGACAACAGTGGTTGTCTGCTCCGAGGCCCGCGACTGGTGATCCCATCAAGTCTGGCTCAACAAGCGGTGGACCTTGTACACCGGGGACATCAAGGCATGGTGTAGACGAAGAGTCGGCTGAGGGCCAAGGTATGGTTCCCAGGGATGGACCCACTGGTTGAGCAAACAGTCAGAACATGCCCGTGGTGCCAGGCGTCAGGTCAACCGGATCACCCTCGCCCCGTCATCACCGAAGAAAACCCCCAACGGCCATGGGAACGGTTGAGTGCAGACTGTGAGCGCCTCCCCGATGGACGCTATGCCCTAGTGATCATCGATGACTACACGAAGTTCCCAGAGGTCGAGGTCGTGGGAAGTCAGACAGCCGCAGAGGTCATTACAAAATTCGAAAAGACCATCGCCACCCACGGAATATTCGAAGTGGTGAAAACAGACAATGGCCCACCCTTCCAAGGGCAATTGTTTGCTGACTATCTCAAGGCTTGGGGGATTCAGCACCGGAAAGTGACCCCTCGCTGGCCTCAAGCAAATGGGAAAGTAGAGAGGTTTATGCGTACTCTCAACAAAGTAATACGCATCGCGCATGCCGGTGGATCACCGCTCGAGAGAGCCATCTATAGTTTCCTGAGAGAATACCGTTTGACGCCTCATCTCATGACAGAGGCAGCTCCAGGACCGGCAAGCATGGGCCGAGTAGTGCGAGACACCATCCCGCATCACCCAAGCTGGACGCCGTCTCAGATTGACGCCGGAAAGGTCCTAGCCAACAGGACCAACTCCAATGACCAGGCCAGCGCCGACCGACGAGCCCGAATGTCAGCCATTCAAGTGAGAGACAGAGTCTATATCAAGGACAGGTACACTGGGAGCAAATTCCGCTCCCATTTGAACATAGGTCCTGGACAGTCGTCCGCCGAACCGGCACCATGATAACAGCAAGAAGAGGAACCGAGGAAGTCAAATGCAACATCTCTTTCTTCAAAAAGGTGCATGCCGGAACTCCAGACCTGCAATTGTCAGAACACCTGGACGCCAGACCACATCATCCGCCAGTGGAGGAAGGCCCAGAAGGTGATCAAGGGACGACCACCACCGAAGATGAGAATCGATACGACCAGGGTGCCCCTTTACTGCCGGGAACACCAGTCGGAGGTCTGCCAAGTTCCCCGGTGAGATCCCCTGGGAGCGAAGTCTCGCAGGGGATGACCCCATCTTTGCCGTCATCACAGGGGACCGCACTCCAGATATATCCTGAGAAGAAACCTGGCTCCATCCTCCCGGCTGGCCGACTTCATGGTGTGACGGACCTGGGACTGGAATTCTAGTGACTGGTAACAGATCCACATGATCAATGTTTGTTTGTTGTTTAATAAAGGTTAGAAGGAATGTAGTGTTCTCCGACGCGGGGTTGCGGTGCAGTCTACGCGCGTCGGAGGTATTGCACTAGCGCTGGCGCGTGACGTCACGCGCTTACAATAAATAAAGGGGCGTGGCCCGCGGAAAGCAGTCGGGACCACGCTGAGATCAGAACGAGTGTCCCAGGTAGTTATTACGGCCGCAGCGCTGATAACATGTGCGCGAGCGGTCTCTTGAACATTACACAGCCCAACTGCCTGCTCGTGTCCAGGCTGTGATCCCATCCGAGATAAGCTCCGAACCCCTCTGGTTTCCTCCCACGACCCACATTACTTACTGGAATCTTAAACATGTGTCCCTGTTTTTTTGGGAAGATTTAGTGTGACTTTCATGTCCGACGTCGGAGCTGCTGAGGCTAACGGGCCTTTCATCTAAACCGAGAGTCTCTAATCCCGAAAGGTCAAGGATACGTTAATAGATTTTACACAAAATCTCAGCTCAAAGTACGGAATGCTAAAAAAGAATACTCTCTTAGGGGCTCGGAGAGCGGCGGACGGAGAGAAATGTGGTAAATGAAACATGTGTGCGGGGGCGAGGGGATATATATGCAGGCCAGTGGTGCAGCATGGGGAGCTCCACACACCCCCTGCTCTCGCCTGCAGCCCCGCCCCCTCACCGTGTTCCTACGTGAGGCAAACGCAGGGGTGGGAAATTGTCTAGCTACACCTCTGAAGCAGGCCGGACTAGAGGTGCACTCGTGGAGCTGCTTGTAAGGCGAGCGAACCCAGACTCTGTCAGCATTAATCACCTTCTCCCCGTCTTCCTCTCTGAGGGGAACAAATTGTGAGCATCTGCTTCTTGCATTTTAATTTAGAAAGTGGTGCTAATTCAAAGAAAATAATTTTCTTTGTTGACAACAAGACATCTGTGGGGGCCCGGAGGGGATGACTCCTGCACTTAAACATTAACACACGTTCCTGTCTCATTTAAGGCCTTATCACAAAGCCCATATTATTGAGGATGTCAATTTCCTGCCCCACCTCCCACCGGAATTAATTTTACTTGTGGTTTGCTCAAAACCGGGCATAAGAAGTTAATGGGGATCCTAAGTAATGAGTAGAAATCTCATTAGCGCATGGTTCAAGGCCGAGGGAGCGAGAAAGGGGTGAAGCGGGTCTCGACAGTCATGGGCCTCCGTCTCCCTTAGGCTCACGTGAGAAATTATGTTAACATCAGCACTGCCTGTAAATAAGCTACGCCAAGCCAAGGCCTATTAATCACACCCTCCGTTTCTAGTTTTGGCTATACTGTTTCCAGGCACCTGTCCATTAAGGCGGGCATGGAGGGGACTATGGTCTGGGACTACCGAACTTCCCCCTCCCCCGCCCTGTGCATAAACCATATTTACTAATGATGGACATGAGAGGGGAGTTTCTTTGGAGGCGGGGGTCATAAAACCACCGGCCGTATTTATTAAAATATGAAAACAAAATAAAATTGAATTAAACAATATTTACACAATTTACGCAGAAACATAACATGACATTTGATTACAATTCATATGCACAGATATCAGATGGCTAACCTTAACATATTTCTACTACATAGTTTTCCTATCCGAATCTAACATCTGGATCATAATCATACATTAATTACTTTCTGCGTATCCTATTTGGGCCTACGGCAAGGTCGCTAACCGGTGTCAGATCCTTATCAATTAGCCAAGCCCTTCCGTAGGAGTGCGCATGCGCAGAGGGCCCGCTTACCGAGAGGGTACTCCCCCCCCCCCCGGTTAGCCCCATACGTTCCCTGAACTCCATTAAAAATGGGGGCTCTTGTACTCTGCGCCATTTAGTGACATCCATGCCAGTGCGGGGTGGCCAACCAGCCTAAAGAAAGCGTGACTCTCCCCTTTCCCCACACCCATCCAGCCAACCGGATGTACCACCCCTGGAGTTATAGGAGAGACCCCTTGTCCCTCCCCCTGGGCGACCCCATCCGAGAATGGCGCCCCCCCCTAAGGACCTTAAATTTACTGCTCACCAGTCATGACCTTACCGCCACAGGCCAGCGTAGTTGCCCGACTATCTGGCCCCCCCTCCTGTTGCCCTGAAAGGTCATGCCCGCCCTTACACTCCCTAGCCAAGCTATGAAATTTTCTAACATTATTTCATTACCTAACCTAGGCAAGTGGACCCCGTCTTTTAAGAAGCACAGTTTTCCCCTGACACACCCATGTGCAATGTTCTGTAATTGAGGGGATCTGAACAGTTTCCCAATTTTATTATTGACCCTCCTTACCGAGTGATTCAACGCTTTCACAGAATTCTCCCCCCTCCATTTGAATCTGGGTATCATCTGCGACCAAACTATGGTGCAGCCCTGGCACGCCTTGGCTAACCAGCCGACTTCGGAGATTATATCCTCCATCAAGACCCTTCTGCCCAGTGTTACCAGGTAATTCCCACCTAAATGCAAAATAACTATTGCGGGCGGACGACTGTGTCTCTTCAAAAGACCAGTCACAAAACCCCTAAACTGACTGAGGCAGAGGCCCCCTTTACCATGAAAAGATACTTTGAAACCATCCTGCTCAGCTCTTTGTCTGTAATTACCTGAAAGGAAAACAGATTTCATACGCAGTATATAAGAATGACCAATGACCCACACATTCTGTGTTCCTTTGTCCCGCGGTTTTAACCGCCGTTGAGAAGAATCTTGCTGTTGTGGCGACGGCAGTTTCCCCCCTGCGTAACAGGTCCGAGAAACTGAAAGCAAACAAACAAATAGACAGGCATCAGTCCACAATTGTATTGTACCTTCACAACATGTGCAGCCGCACATAACGCTTATAACTATTAGAAGCCCATCGTCCAATCTTTTTTACACTACTGCTATGCAACCCCCTAGCCGTTGCCTCTGTGGCAGCCCCTATTCTGAATGAATGAGTCCCAAAGTCCTTTGGATTCAGACCTGCCTTGCCGATCGCCATGGCCAATACCCTTTTAAACTGGAACATGGTAAGTGGGGTACTGTCCGCATGTAGTAACAATGTCCCACCTACCGCACTACTCCTCTGTCTGAGGTAAGCTTCTAGGTGCATCACTTGGCAACATGGATTGTTTTGTGCCCTGTGAAGTACCACCCCCTCCTCCCGAGCTTCCTGATCGGTTTCTGATTTTTTTAATGGTTAGTAGCAAAGCGTCACCCTGTATCTTCACGTGTTCCAGGAGGAGCCCACCCTGTACATCCAACTTGTTGCGTGCCACCAGTTCCCCCACCCTGAATGTCCCATAGAAAGCTAATGCAAAGGCAGCTCTGAATAGTAATGCCTCCCCTATTGAACTGCAGATGACGCCCAAGGCCGTTAGCAGAGCATTCAGCCGCTCCAAACCAATCGGCTGCCTGGTGTCAGGAGCAGCCCCCTGGATGCGTCGCCAACCCTTTAATGCCTTTCTTACAATTAAACTATTCGTGGGGTCTTTTGTGTCCCTGATCTGTGCAAAGAAAGAAACCACTGCTACATGTCGCCTGGCTGTCGCCACGGAGCGCCCCTCCCTATTCAAATTGTCTAAATACAAGAAGAATGCACTCGACTTATGCCAGCTATCCGCACAGTCCTGCCCCAAAAAAGTGCAGTAAGACCAAAACGCCCCTTCGTAAGCTTTCCTGGTCCTGGGTGCTAGGCTAGCAGCCACGAGGTTCTGTAGTTGGGGGCACCAATCTGCCAGAGTACTTCCGGGAAGTGTGTTGGTGCTGTCTCTGCAGATGATAGATGTTCCCTGAAAACCTGCATCTTGAAGCGAGAGAGTGCGTCAGCAGCATTATTCATACATGTTTAGCCTTAAACTGTATGTTCAGCTTCATGCATAACAGCACTATCTCTTTCAACAGGCGGAGAATAATTTTGCACTGTGCCGCCTGTTGGTTGATGCATTCGACCACTGTCATGTTATCAGACCAAGAAATCACCGATTGATTTCGCAGATGATGGGGCCAAACCGTCAATGCCACCCAAATGGGAAACAGTTCCAAGAAACCTATGTTGGCTGTTAGACCACTCTCGACCCACCAAGCCGGCCACTGTTGCCACACCCATTGGTTCCCGAGTATGGCACCAAATCCCACACTGCCCGCAGCGTCAGTCCATAAACCTAAATCCGTGGAAGTAGTGGGGGGACCGGGCCACACTACCATGCCGTTGAAACCCTCCAGAAATGCGATCCAAATCCGCATGTCCTGGCGAACCTCAGACGACAGTCTTGTGTGATGATGTTTTTCGTGCAGGCCTGTCAAGGCCTGTGAGATGGAACGTGAGAATGGTCGCGCCATAGGTATTACCCGGAGCGCAAATTTCAACTGTCCCACTGCCTGTTGCAGCTGGTGTAAGGTTACTTTATCTTTTGACAGACATTTTTGCAGTACTCCTCGAAATGTCATTATTTTGTCTTTAGGTAACCTAAAGCATCCTTGTACTGAGTCCAATTCAATGCCTAAAAATTCAATTGTGGTTGCTTGACCCACCGTCTTCCCTGGTGCCAGAGGGATCCCAAATGTACGCATGAGCACGCAAAATTCCTCCAATGCCCCTGCGCATTCCCGGGAGCCCGCCGACCCCAGAAAGAGAAAGTCATCAAGATAATGCATGACAAATTGGCGTCCAGTCGCCTGCCTGAAAACCCATTCCAAAAATGAACTAAATTTTTCAAAGTAAGCACAGGAAACAGAACAATCCATGGGCATGCACCTATCCATGTGGAATTTCCCTTGAAATGAAAAACCTAAAAGGTGGTGATCTAAAGGATGAACCGGCAGCAGCCGGAATGCGGATTCAACATCTGGGGGGGAGCAGACAAAGTTTGGCACAGGGACAAAGTCAAATGGACCCGCTATTCTACCCAGGCGTAATTTTTTGCGCTGCCACCCCTGGGTTTGATCTTACCGACAGCTGATTTTTACACTCTGGTGTCCCTGTGTAATCCCCAACTAGGATCCTAAAACCATACAAAAACCCTTCCTGTAACATCCTAGCTGTGGCATGATCTGGGTACCTATTTAACCAAGGAGTCATAGCAAATACATCAATGGGTGAATGCGTTACCATTTTTTCTTTACCTTATTCTTGTTTCTTCCTCCCTCTATTTCCTGAGAAGGCATTCCCTTTTTTAAGGCATTTCGACTCTGGGTGCCTTCGGCTCTGGTGCATGTCTTTCTATTAAAATCCCAGCACACTCCCTTTCGGCCCCCCCCCCCACTCCCTGTACCCGGGGCCGTGCCCCCGGTTTGTGTCGGCCGAAAGGACTGAGATGACTGAGAAGTGTGACCCATGCCCCGATTTTGCCCTGCATTGCCCGGCTGCCCTGGGCCAAACTGGTAAAACCATGAGATAGAATCCACCCGGTCCCATTTCAATGAAGGGTCAAATTCTTTCGCCTTCCTGAAATTCATGTCGTAATCTTTCCAACCTACGCCACCATATTTATCATGTGTCATCGTTACCCTGCTCTGGTAACACGCCATTTCTGCTTGCAGATTAGGTGAACGTTCTGCTATTATGGCCATAAACACTGAGAAAGCCCTTATCCAATTGGCCAGTGTCTCCTCCACCCTGAATCTTGACATTTCTACCCGCCACTCACTGGGAAGCATCCAATCTTTTTGCCTCTTAGCATACTCCATTTCCCTGTTATCAACCAGTAAAGAAAACATATTGACATACGCACCAGACCATATCAATTCCCTCACTTCGCGTGTTACATGCCATGCTAAATGTTCCCTCCTGGAGGGTAGCACCCCCGCGCCCAACAATGGCAATGCCACCTCCTTACCTATTGCCCCAACTCCCGCTGGCTCCGCCATTTTGTCTTTTCCACTGTCGCTCTCCTGCAGCGCTGGTTGCGGTTGACTGGCCTTATTCGGGCCTGGGCTCGGCACCCCACTCGGGGCAGCCATAATCATCTCCACCATTCTTTTTGCCTCTGCCAGTGGGTCCTCCCCTACTTCTTTGGCGCCCACGGAAAATGGTAACATCCCCCCTTTCCTAACCAAGGAAGGACTGCCGCTATCTGTGAAGCTAATTCCGGCGGGACCTGCCCAACCTCTGCTGGCGCTAAAACCGGGACCGGGGACCCAGGGTTCCGGACTGGAACATTTGGGCATGATGTGGGCACCCCCGGGATAACAATTGGTACCACCGGGATAGCGGCTGGAGGCACCGGCACAGGGGTCACTGGGACATTTGGCACTACATCCGGAATAACTATAGGACTCTCCGGGATACCTGGAAGACCTGTGGGACCCTCCCCATCAGGGGTCTCCCATAAAGGTTGCCCTGCTTTTGAGTCCTGGCTCTTCCCCTTCTTGCTTCTAACCCGCTTGGGGAGTGCTTCTAAATCCCCCCTGGGCTTTGGGGGCACTATTGTCCGCTTGGGCCTGCCTGATGGCTCACCCTGGTCATCGACCTTCTGTCTGAGCTCCGCCAGGCTGTGCCCCATTTGCTCTACCTTTCCCCATCTCCTATCCATTCTCTCCATCCTGCGCATCATAGCTTCTAACATATGCTCCATGCGGGAACGCTTGCCCCCCCGTTTACCAGACATCTTTTTACTTGAGTCACAAAGTGTCAGATAACCCATGCACCGATCGGTAACTACCCTGCAAGCACAACGCTATTTGTCAAAGAACTGGGACCCCACCAGGTCCTTACCTGTACGTTGGGGGTACACAAGCTGGCCGTAAGCACCACGCAACCGGGACCGCACCACACCAGCTAGCCTGGGTGGTAGACGAGCTAACTCTAGCCCAGCGGCCCACAGAAGCTGTGAAGTGCAGGCCTGCCTGTGTCCCCTCACTGTGACACCGTCTGTCTCGCCTCTTTGTCTAGCGTGATGCGCACCCCCTCAGTATTCCTACGGTGAAAATCAAGTTAGCATATGTATTGCAAAATTAACAAACCACAATCTTTGTTAAAGAAAACCGGGCTCCCCTGATGCAGTAAATGTCTTCTATGAGGACCGGACTCATACATTTCTAGAGTTCTAACTGAACAGAAACAATGGGAATTGAACCTGTAACCTTGAGAGTAAGAGTCTCACACCTTAACCATTAGGCCACAGTGACTCTCACCTAATGCTCCCACTCTGTAATGCCCTCCAGTATTTTATGTGGCATGCTATTATTTTTTTCCTTGCCCCCTGGACCCCTGAATTTAAAATTTTAATAAATAAGCTGGCTGGCCACCCAGGGGCCTGAACCCTGGACCCTCAATCCAAAATGAGATCTGCGTGAACACAATCAATGAGGAATTGAACCTGTAACCTTGAGAGTACGAGTCTCAGACCTTAACCATTAGGCCACAGTGACTCTACAATTTAAACCCAAACGTGATCTAACTGCACAGAATCAACGGGTAAATAACAGCAGTCAGCAGCGAACAGTTAAAGCGCTGAGCCGTTTTAGCAGCCTCGTACCTTGTCAGCGCGTGCGCGCACTCTACACAAACCCCCGGGGCTGCCTTGCCGCTCGAACCGGTAATTGCCGCTCCCCGCTGCTCCGATGATTCTCCCGCCCGCAGTCTTCTTAATCAGCAGCGCTCCTCGCTGCCCACGTTCCGCCGCAATCCTCCGTAGGGAAAAAGCCTCAGTGACGTCGGAGAGCCGCCCGCTTCGTCCTCGCTGAAGTCCCGCGTCGGGCTTGATCCAAGGACAGGAACCGCCGACGACTAACGCGAAGACCTGCAAAAACAAAAACAAAGGTTTGCAGCCTCCTAGAGCAGGCTTGAGAGCGCGGGACAAAGAGTCCGACTCCCGCGCTCCCGGCCTTTTATCACTACTACTGGGGCAAGCCGGTTCTAACCGGCCCGCCCCCTGTCCCCCCTTGACCCGGAAGCGCCTTAATCGCTTCCGGGTCAAGGGGTAGCCCCCGCCAGCCAATCCCCGCCGTGGCACGTCCACTGTGTCATAATGACGCGTTGGAGCGCGCCGGGCCCGGGAGAGCAGGCGAGGGGGGGGGGGGGGGGGTTGGCGCCCCACCATACTTGCGGCAGGGCCGATACCGGCCCTGCCTTTCTCTTCTCTTCCTTTTTTCACAGGCCTAACACTCTTTTACTATGTTTCTTTCCACGTATACGACCTTCATTCCTGCTGTTACCGTGGATGAAACACACAAAAACTCCATCGGTGTCCGGGTCTGAAGTCCTCCCTCTTTGTTTCAGGGTTTGAACCCTCAGACAATTGAATGTCATTGCTGAAGAGTGAGACTTAGCGGCTCAATTAATGGCACAACCCACTGCACTCCATTGTCCTCAGAATTCAGAAAAACAACCTCAAAGTTACGGTGTTAAATCATGGTGGCAAAAACCAAACGAAAAATACTGCCTACTCAAAAACGTGGAAAAAATATATAATCCACACGTAATCACTTATAGTAGCCATGCAACCTTTTGTCAATTGATTTCAAGCCACATTCGAAGTAGAAGCTGAATATAGGAGTGTGTATATATTAAGGGAGAAAAACGTCTGTAATTGTTGAGCACCTATGAGAAATGGCAAACAGAGCCATGTTGTTACGCGGCCAGACTGTCAGGTATCCTGACTTGTAAACCATTTTAAATGAGCATCCCAAAGCGATGCCTTCTAGGCAACATTCTGAAACAATACCTCAAAACAACCTCACATTAAACCAACGCTTTGAAATGATGCTAAGAATCGCACATTAACTCCTGGACTCGAAAACCAAAACATAGATGTTACTGCCAACACAGTGGTTCAAAAACGCATTGAACCTATTTTTTAAACAAGTCCTTGAACCACGCACTAAAGTGCGAACTCAAAAGAAGGCTTTGAATCCCACATCATATTGACAGTGCATAGAATACATATATCATGGCTTGAAACAATGCCTCCAACCCCACAGCACACCTAGGCCTCACTACAATGCTATGAACCGCAATAAAAAGTTGACCTCTTGGTTTTGCCAATACTTATTTTGTATGTGTTTTTTTGGGGGGGTATTAAGACACGTGACACTTATTCAACCGCATAGTAGTGCTTGGGAGCTGCTGGGCCCTCGCTTAGTTTTTCTTCGTAGCGCTCTATGGTTGGTTAAAAAAAAATGCAGTGCTTCTGCTTAACAAACCTCCTAGTCGCCCCACCCCCCAGTGGGAAGGCCAGCCAGCCGGGCAGATGTTTTTTTTTTTCATCTGTGAGTAGTTCAGTTGGGGCAGTCTCTTGTCCACACGGCCACGGTCTCTCAGATGAAGGAAAGATGTGTTCTTTTTGTGGCGGTTTCATGTTCCTGTGAGAGACCGAGGTATCTGATGTGGGGGTGGGAAGGTTGCGCATCAAAAAGAGAACCCCATAACAACGGCAGACACCTTCGGCGTTGTCCAAATTTGGAAGCGTTTTCTATCAAATGTAAAATACTTTTTCTTACTCCAGCTGCCCCCGGTCGTCCTACGGATTAGCGTTTTCAGATGGCTTTAGGAAGTGCTTGAAACAATTTCAGTGGTCTTGTGTACCAAATCCCATGGCCTGGTGGTACATAAATGGTGCCAACCAACTCCACCCCGTAGCCGCATAGGTGCACAGATTGGCCGATAGGCAGGCGTCTTGCCAAGGGTGCTGGCAAAATTGTATGGGAGGAAATTAACAGGCCAGCCTTTAATTTTTTGTAATGGGGAGATTAGGGTTAAACTCCGGGATGACGAAATTCTTTAAATAGAAAGGAATCTGGCTTCCTATTTAATACAGGCAGTTCTCTGGGAACCACAGTCCTTCCTGCCTGCCCATCGTGTGCGTGCATGCACCAAGAACTCGCACCCTGCACACCTGGGGCTTACTTAGAGGTTGATTGATATTCCGAACAAAACGTGATAGATTATCTTTACAAGTGCCGTAAAATATTATCAGGGCCACTTGAATTATGCGGAAGTAGAGGATAAAATTATGTGGCAGGGTTTACAATAATATGCCGACAAGAGAGGGTAAATTATGAGGCGTAATGTGACTTATTTTCTAATGGTGTTACCTCGTTATCTTTTTAATTTTGTACATACTATCTGGGTAACGGTTTCACCTCATCAGTACTAGTCTGACACCCAAATATAATATAGCAATAGTTAGCAGAAAGGTGAAACCATTGCGCCTTCCTCTCCACTACGCATCAACAGGTTTTGCTTCAGTTTACTTAATTTTGATCCACGTGAGCTGGATTTTTTGGGGTCAAAATATGCGTTTTGTGGCAAGTGGGGCAGATCTGTAATTTTGCGGAACGGCAGTGGTGGCGAAATCACATAATTCCAGTGGCCCCAAATAAGGTGTCAGATATCCATAATGCTTGTTACTGGGTAACCAGCCTGCCAAACTGTAAACAAGGCCCCGGTCTCTATGAAGGGGCTTTATCAGTGGTGATGCGTGGAGTTGATAGGTCAGGCGTGCTGGGCAGGGAGCCCTCATAGCAAGACTCCAAACATTGTTTCCCCAGCTACGAACTGCTAGTGATGTAAGGGAAAACGTAACTGCTGCTGAAAACAGCTGTTCTTGACTGTGCTGGCTTAGTGCACACTTATTCTCAATGGTGCTCCTGTCAGCATAGATATTTGTTCTCTCAGTGGTACTAGTGTCTTCAGCTTTGTGAGGGTAGCGATAGTGCCCTAGCATATTGAGTACCCGTTCTCAATGGCGATCCTAGCATCACAGCAGTCTGTGCGCACTCAGATGTGTTTGCGTGGCACTCACTGCTTTGTATGCTGCTAGTGTGTTGCTGATGGGCTCTCTCAATTCTCTGGTGGCAATGTGCTGGGATAGTGTAAATCTGCTCTAAGTTGTGCTCAGTGTCGTTATTTTTGCGCTATGTGGTGGCAGTGTGCAGTGGAGTCCAGTGTTGTCAGTATACTTGGGTGGTGGTGGCGTGTGCTGTCGCCTCTATCTTTGTACCCTCTGTGTTGGTGGTGTTATCATGGTGCTCACTGTGGTGGTAGTCTGCTGGTATGCAGAGCAGCCTTTCTTTTGGCAGGCGCTGCCATTGTGTTTGTTTTGTGCGCTCTGTGGTGGGTGTGTACCAGTATACAACACACCCATTCCCTCTGCTGGTGCGGTCAGTATTTTTGTGCGCTGTGGTGGTAGTGTGGGTGCATAGGTGTTGCTGTGGTTGTAGAACTGCTGTTAGTCCTGCTGGGTTGGACACCACTACCCCACTTTGGCTGGTTTAGCAGCACTACTGACTGTTGTCACTGCCCTCTGTTGGTAGGATGATGTATAAAAGCAGCAACACCTAACCACGTCAGCTGTCTCTGTGCTGCCGATGATGGTCCTGGGCCGCTGGGTGTCGCTGCTGTGTGCGTGATTGGCGATGAAGTCCTAGTTGTTTCATCAACTAAGGTGACCCAGGCAAGCTGCTCAGGCTTTGGTGGGTAGGGGTCAGTCAGAGCATACGCTCTTTGCTCTGGAAAGCAGCATGTGCCACTTACATTTGAAGCTACGGAACACAGTATGCAGCGCCTGTGCTATTCACACATCCAACTGATTTCATTCTGAAAGCTGGTGGTCTGCATTTTTTGTTGGGGAACTATCATCAGCATCAGTTGGCAATCATGGTATGTGTTCTGCAACAGAAAACACACTTGGCAAAACATCATATTAATCCATGGCTATAGGGAGTGGCAGTCGTTGATAGCGTCTTATCCCACGTGCATAGACTCTATTTCCTATAACACATTTGCCCCACTATCACATACTACATTATAAATAACTGTGTATATATTTATTGCTTTTAAAACAAAAAATATCAAAAACAATGGCATTTGAGAGGAGGAGCCAAGATGGCGGACGGACAGGACGTCTGAGCTCCCGGCTCCGCAGCCCGTCTGCTGTTTACATGACATCCTGATCTTTAATCCTGCCTACGGCGCGAGCAAATGTAACCACGAATGCGCTGATACTTCCCGCATTCCTCCGATGTTCCCGCCGGCTTTTTTGGTCGAGGATTCATAGAGTTTGCCGACTTTGGACTTTGCCCACGCATTCTGGCCCGACCACCACCGCCGGACACCGCTTATCACGTACGGTGAGACGACCTGGGGCTGGACCGGCGCCGGGGGAAATGTGACCGGACGTGGAGTGGGCGGCCTGGCGGAGCCTTCTTCGCGACGGAGAGAATTCCTGTACGATTGGGTCCGGGCTGGCGAATCTTCCTTTGTCCTCCTACCAGCGGTCAGAGCGGTGACCGTTTGAGAGCGCCCACCACCCGCATTGCAACACAGCCGAGGGCTCTCCCATCGTGTGAGCCCCGTATAGCGAGCAGCAACTCCTCTTGCCCTCACTATTGTTCCTCCGTCCTATGGAGTCGCCCTCACCCCTCCGAGGTGGGCTGGCGGCGGAAATGGTGTCGGTGCCGGTCTGCTTCGCCGGAGAGGCGGAGGCCGCCATGTCCCTGACGCAGGCTTCACTGCCTGCTGTCGAGCTGGAGGGTGTCCCGGTGGCGCCTTTACATACAGTCGGCATGCTGCAGCAGGGAGCAGACCTGACCTATGGTGATATCCTTCTAGCCCTGGGGGACTTGCGGGCGACATGGTGCCAACGCACTCGAGAACTGGAGTGGAAGATCGATGCTGCTATGCCATCCAGGGAACTACTGCGGTTGTCTGACCCCCCAATGCCTCTCATTCCCTTCGAGGCGGATACAAATTGGCGACAGGGGGGTACTATGGATCGTCCTCTCCCTGGTTACAGTGTCGAGGGTTTGTCTAATGATCAAGTTGCAGATACAAAGCTCCCTTCCACTTTACAAGCTGAGACTCTGCCTCTGCGGGTGTTGCCGTGTCTGCCTCAACATCGCCGGAGTGTGTGCCGTTCGGTGGGGAAAACTGTGTTTGTCACTATCGATGTGGTGATGGTCTATGACTGGGAACTCTCGCTTCTTCTCCCTCTGCGTCTTCTTTGCCGTGAGCGGCCATCTTGCTCCTTTGTTCTGCCTGAGGTACACTCCCAGCGGCGGCCATGTTTGGTGGGGTCTCCGCGTTCAGGCCAGGGTTGATGTTGCCTCCCTTGATGATCCTGCTTGACCGCCTGGCATGACCCGGACTAGAATATTTGCTTATGTATCGGTTGTGCCGCATGTGTGTAAATTGCTACTGTTTACCGCGGGGGTGGATCTGTGGGGCCGCTCAGGATCGGGCCGGGGCTGGGCGATTTTCTTTAGTTTGCTGTACGTATTGGCGGGCGGGGACTAGGATGAGGCTGCTAATTATCTGCTTTGCTCGCACATTTGAAATGGAGTCTCCCCACCTGCCGCTTTGCTTGCTTCTTCAGTTGTGCTGATGATTTTCAGGGTGGGGGATGCTTAATGGGCTGTGGGGACCGGGAGTATGTAACATTTCCTCCTCCTGCCTTCTCTGGGAGTCGGAGACTGGGAGGTTATTTCCCACTCTCCGGACTCTCTTTCCTACTTGGGGTTCATTTGGGGCGACAGGCATGCCTATTGGGGGGGGGTGGGCCATGGCCTTCCGCTGGTATGCAGGGTGGGGGGATGGGATGTGTTCTATGTCTTCTTCGTCTCTATGGCCCTCTCTCTCTTTCTTTCTCCCTTCCTCTTTGGTTTCCTTTTCTTTTATGTTTCTTTGTTTCTTCAGGGTCGGGGTTCAGTGTTAGTAAGGAGCTTATTGTGTTTTATCATTCTGTGGTATAGTGTATGCTCTTCGTCCCTGGATGGTGGCCACCTGTCTCCTTACCAATGCCTTCCTATATAACGCTTCCTTCTGGGTGCTCCGTGAACGGTGATGTCTCTCCTGGTCAGTGATTAGCTTCGACTCTGTTCGAAGTACACTACGTTGTACTCGACAAAACCATAAAATTAAACCTTTTCTTATCCTGACATTATTGTTCTATGTTCTCCAATGTCATAGCGGCCGGCCCCAAGGGGGTTGTAGGCAGACGCTGTGTATTGTGCATCTATCGAAATAAAGGTTTTAAAAAAAAAAAAAAAAAAAAAAAAAAACAATGGCATTTACAATACCAACCACTTTAAAATTTGCTACTGCGAGACCTATTGCATTGTAAATGCTTGTTTTTTCTTGTATCCATTTCACAGGGGTACAAATGAACGACAAGAAGAAAGGGTGAGAACCATTTCTTGAGTCACGGATTCGGTAAGTGAGGAGGGGCTAGACAGAAAGAGAGGGGATAAGAGTAAGAAAGAGAGGGAGGAAGGGAGAGGGGCGCTGTTAGCGTCAGAGCAGAAGGGAACACTGTCCTTGTCTTGTCTGGGCAGGAAGCAAGAGACGGAGACCTTTCTTTTCCTTCTCTGCTCCCTGCCCGTCCCCGAACAGCCACTAATGCAGGCCTTGGATATTTCTGAGGTCCAGGGACGCGTGTTCAAAATAAAAAAGTTGGGGAACGGAATGTATAGAATTAAAGAAGATCTCGCCCACTTCGACCGCTGCAGTAAAGTCACAACGCTCGAGAAAAAGCAGCGTTGAATGGTTTGGTTTTTCATTTTTACTTACAGGTTTACTTTGCTGGTGGCACTCCCTTTCTTTTTAAGAGGCCTGCTAAATGCTGCTGCTGCTTCAATTACAGTGCCCGCCTTGATGTCGTGCTGCACTCTGACCGCAGTGACTCCTGCGGTGCGTGAGTGCCGTGGCGCGGTCACGTGGAATTTATTTTGAAATAAAAGGTTCCACAGGCTGCTGCAGACTGCCCCTACCCCCCACATGGCCACATACAGCCCTGGCCCGTCCACCAGCCTCTCTGAACCGAAGCAGACCAGGCAAATGCGAATGGATAACGTGGAGGATTTAATATCGGCACTGTTGAACTCTCTGAATGAGCAGCATAGCAACACTCTTCAACAGGAAGGCTAGTTTGAACAACACTGCAGTGAGTCAGTTACTTTGTATGATGGCACATGCAGTGAGTTCAGTAGCTACCTGCTTGATGTGAGTTCAAGTTGGCAGTAGCGGTGTAGACCCGGCCCTGACAAATAAGTGCCGGTGCTAAGCACCGGAAAGCACCGGCACAAATTACGGACTGCTGCTGGTGGTTTCCACCTCAAATTAATCATAAAAAAGAAAAGGCTTAGTCCATGGAGGGTCTTGTAGGCAGCGCACAAAGGGCCTTTAAGACAATGCTTAAAGCCTGACTGGCAACCAGCGAAGTTTCCTGATGGCATCTCTAGCTGATTCAAATTTGGGAATTTTTAAAAGAAAGCGTGGCGCTGAATTCTGCAAGGTCTGAAGCTTCTTCAGTGAGCCTACTGAGAGATTAAGATGGAGACTATTGCAGTAGTCAAGGCTGGCCAATACAAGAGAAATGACTACTGTCTTCAAGAGATCGAAGGGAAGATTTTTCTCTATTTTCTTTTTAATAGTCTTAAGGAGCAAAAAGAGGCAGAGGTGACCTTGTTGACTTGTTCTTTCAGATTCAGCTCATTGTCTAACATTATTCTCAGATCTTTTACTCTACATACTGCAGTGGGAAGAGAGCCTAATTCAGATGGCCACCACGCCCAAAAGGATGGGTTATTGCCAAATAAAATGACCTCTGTCTGTGATGAGTTTAATTTCAGACAGTTGCCATCTATCCATTTACTCACCTCACTCATGCAATTCCTAAAAGTGTCACCAGAGTTGACCTCATCCTTCGACAGCGACACGACAATTTGCGTCAGTTCCTTCCATCCCCATGTGGACAGTAATCCCCAAAACCATCCTGTCCAAGACCAATCTCCTTCGTCCTGGTTAATGGACTCAGAGATCAGATGCAATTTAGAGATGGCCTGGTATACTGTAGGGGTGTTGTCAGGTATGTAAATGCAACAGCTGGATCCAATCAATTTACATACTCCACCACGATCCGCAAGAATGATATCTAAAACCATCCTGTTTTGTAATGTCATAAGGCGGTCCGCCTGAAGCTCGGCTGTGAGGTTACTCAGTGCCCCTACAGTTTCATCTATCGTTGCCTCAACAACTCGAGTGAGGTACCTTATGTTTCTGCTATTGGCCATAGGGCCCCAAAATGGGAGGAATCCTTTGAAAAAGTCGCCTCCCTCTTGTCCTGCTGTATCTTCTGAATCAATGACTCCCCTACTGTACCTATTTCTGTGATGTCCCGAAGGGGCGGTATATGTCGGAGGAAGGAGAAAAGCCACGTAACATGACCCTGAGAAATTAGTTGGTAACCATGTATAGGCCCTGTCATGGCAAACGAAATATGTTCCCTGAGATGGCACTAATGGTGGAGAAGTCTGAGATGCATAGGTATATGTATGTGCACAAGAGCTCGTTCCCAATCGGGCTTTAGCATTATGACCATTTCCTTGGAGACACAGGTGGCCTCGGTGGGGTACAGTCCATATGGGCAGGGATCTCTTTTGTCTGGCCCTATCTGTAAGGCTAGTAACGTAACGGGTCACGTTCCAGTCAATGTATGCCCGTCGTTCGTCGGCGGGGAATTTATTAATTTTACTGTAATATTTGGTCATAGCCCATATTCCCTCTACTAGAGGGTCATGACTAATGTCAACCCCACCCCCATATGGACCAACAGGGTGTCGGGGTTGGTTCTCGTAAGCATTAGAGAACATAGATGTATAAGCCCAAGCAGACCCCTCCAGGGAAAAAGGTAAAACTAAATATGGCATCCCTTTATCTATAGTATGGGGCAAGAGTCCACAAACCCAACAATCGGTGGTATTGACCACCAATTGATGTTGGTGCAACAATTGAATGAATGAATTATTGAAATATTCCATTCTCCTATTTTGCTCATGTTCTGGTAGTGTATATAACTGGTGCGGGGAGGCAGTGGTGCAAAAAGACACGGGATGAGAGGTAGGTGTAGTAGTCTCCTGCATAATATAAGTAACCCAACCCACACAAGCTAATATAATACATAAAAAGATTAAAATACATAACGTTATACCACATCTATTACAGAATAATTTGCAATATTTCTTCTTCATTTTATCCTTTTTATCATTTTTCCTTAATATAGTAGAATCCATCCTCTAAATGTTGCTCGTGGCAGTCTTCCTTCTTCACTCAGCTGTGATTATCAGCCGTCCTATGACACTGCAAGTCCTGCAGGCCTATTGCCACTACTCAGGTCACAAACTAAGACTCTTACCACAACCCTGTAACCTAATTGGATGGTCAGTATCACTGAAAAGCGTAATCAAAAGAAAAATTCTCACTTGTCTCTAACACTCTAGGCCTCAAATTGTATCTAGTTTTATTCGGCACAGTCTGGTCCTGAAAAAGGGTCTCTGGATTAGTCATGTTCAACCTGAGATGTGGTGGAACAGCGTCCTGCAGAATGTCAACATCCTCTTTGTCCGATCGAGTCCGATCTAGGTGTGCATTGCTAAAAGGTACGAATCAGGGGACCCTTTCACTTTTAAAATCACCAATACCTTCACGGACCCATTGGTCATAAGGCAAAGGCAAGGGTACCTTCTTACAATGCACACCGTGGATCCAATTTTTCTTTCTGACCACCTTCACAGCTGTGCGTGTTGTCAATAATACTTGATGAGGCTCTTTCCAGCGAGGTTCCAAGTTCTTTGATCTTTGAAAATTCTTCACACACACCCAATCGCCGGGTTGTATGGTATGACCAGGATCAGTAGAAGCCTAACGCAAAGCGTCTTGTACCTGTTGATGAAGGACACGCAATTTAGCGGTGAGGTCATGCAAATAATCAATCAACATTAGATGCTCTATCTCGGAATACTTCTTTGGCCTTGGGACTCCCCAGACATTTGCTGGGCGTCCAAACATAACCTCGCAGGGACTAAGTCCCATACGGGAATGAACAGTTGTTCGAGTAGACAAAAGAGCCAAGGGTAAAGCATCGGGCCAGGCAAGACCCGTGCTGGCCTGTATCTTCGCGAGCTTGAGCTTAAGAGTACCATTATAGCATTCTACCAAACCTGCTGACTGAGGGTGGTTTGCCGCATGAAATTTCTGTCTGATACCAAGACCTGCACACACTTTCTGCATTATCTGACCCACGAATTCACTTCCATTGTCGCTCCAGACAATTCGAGGCAAGCCGAACCTCGGGAAAAACTCCTTCAAAAGGACTTTAGCCGTAGACAGAGCAGTATAATCCTTTAGGGGGTAGGCCTCTATCCATCTAGAAAAGGCACACACCACCACAAGGACATACTTCAGATTATTACATCGCTCCATGTGAATGCAATCTATTTGCAACACCTCAAAAGGGTACGTTGGAGGGGCAAAATGGCCTGCTGGGGTTGGTGTTCCCTTCCCTGGATTATGCATCAAGCAAACAATACAGTGCTTAACCAGATTATCTGCGCATTTAGGGATCCTCACATTCTGCCATACAGGGGCCAGAAGTTTGCATATCCCTTTAGCACTAATGTGGGCTGGACCATGTGCCATGGTAACTACTGGAAGTACATAGGCGTCTGGTAACAGCCAACGCTGATGTTCTGACAATTCTGTCCAACACCCTTTCGCGTCCAACATTCCTGTACCCTCTCTCCACTTACTCAGTTCTTTCTCTGTAGCCTCTTCCTGGATTATTTTTACACTTCCTATTGTGTCCTCACACATCCCTCCTTGTCTGACCCATCTAGCTGGGCCCGCAACATACATGCGGCTTGTAACGTCTCTGGCTGTCTCTTTCGCTGTCTGGTCTGCAAAAGCATTTCCTCGACCCACATCATCAGTGATCCTCTTATGCGCACTACACTTGACAATTGCTATCTGAGTGGGCAAGGTAAGTGATTCGAGAAGGTCATTTATCAACTGACCATGCTGTATCTTAGTGCCGTGGGAGGTGAGAAATCCTCTTTCCCTCCACAGGCGACCAAAACTATGGGCCACTCCAAACGCATACTGGCTATCAGTGAACACATTCACTCTCTTTCCTTCAGCCAACACATAAGCTCTAGTCAGAGCTATCAGTTCAGCTGCCTGGGCTGAATTGTGCCTAATGCGTGCTGTTTCCACTATTGTGTGCAAAGTTGTGACTGCATAGGCTGAAGTCGTCTCACCATTGGGGAGTTTGAAACAAGAACCATCCACCCATAGGGTCCCATCCGGGTCCAGGAGTGGAGTGTCCTTTATATCCACTCTACCTTTTGTCTCCTCCTCTGTGCGGAGGAAACAATCATGCTGCTCCTCCTGAGTACCTGTTTCTACTGGGATCGGTAACAGTGTGGCTGGGTTTAGGGTATTGCATCGTTTAATATGTACATGGCTGGCCAAGAGTATCAGCTCGTACCCTGACAAGCGGGCACTCGTAAGGTGTTGAGTTTTTGTTCTATTTAGGAGAGTATCTACTGCATGCGGCACCATGACAATAAGAGTATTATCCAGTACCAATCCAGCAGACTGGCGAATGGAAACTGCTGCTGCTGCTGTGGCTTTTAGACAACTGGGTAACGCCTTAGCCACTGAGTCTAGTGTGGCCGAAAAATAGGCACATGGGCGCTGCTTGTCTCCAAATGGTTGCGTTAAAACTGACAATGCGCAACTTTCTCTTTCATGAACGTAGAGTGTGAAAGGCTTGCTGTAATCAGGAGTACCTAACACAGGAGCAGAGCACAAGGAAATACGTAAATCAGTAAAACTTTTCTAACATTCTGCAGTCCAAGGGAGAGGTTGGGGTGTATCTTTGAGAGTGAGTGCCAACAGAGGTTTCGCTAGCAAAGAAAAAATTGGAATCCACTGTCTACAATAAGAGGTAATGCCTAAAAAGGCACGCACCTCCCTTTGTGTACATGGTACAGACATTTGAGCAATTGCTTGGATACGTTCTGGGGTCAATCGCCGTCCCTCCTTTGACAAGAGATGGCCTAGATAGGTAACTTCTTTTCGACAATATTGCCATTTAGAGGGTGAAACCTTGTGATGAAGGTCAGACAAGTGACGCAACAGTGAAATAGTAACCTGTTTACAAGTGTCCTCAGAATCAGCAGCAATCAACAGGTAATCTACGTATTGAATAAGGGTGACACCTGGGGGCAAAGAGAAAGCATCAAGCTGTGTTTTCAAAGCTTGACTGTAAATGGAGGGACTCTCGCAATAGCCCGCTTGAACCGGAAACTTCGGCCTCCTAAAGAGAAGCCGAAAATATCCCTACTTTCCTCAGCAATAGAAATGCTGAAGAAAGCATTCTTAAGGTCGATAACAGTAAACCAAGCAGCCGAAGCAGGTATCATTGTCAATAGGGCAGTGATATCTGGGACGACAGGAAATTGGGGTACAACAATCTTGTTGACCTCCCGGAGGTCGATCACAAAGCGATAAACGGGTGGCTGGGAAGAGTCAGTGCGTTTAAGAACAGGTAAAACAGGACTATTGCATACATTTCCCCTTGTCTCTTCAACCACGCCTTTCTGAACCAAATCATAAACAATAGCCAAGAGAGCTTTTTCACCCTCACTGGAAATCTTGTACTGGGGAATGCGGGGTAACTTAACATTGGGTTTGAGGGTGACGATGTAGGGCGGAATCCGCAGAAGACCAACATCATTGGGACCTGTAGCCCAGAGGGTGGCAGGAAGGGAGTGCAATTCAGGGGGGAGTTGGTCTTTAGACAAATACGCTGGGGAAATCAATTTCTTACCTAAAGTGAGGTGTACACCAGAAGGGGAACAATGCAATGTCACGTACAGTCTTTTTAACAAGTCCAAACCTAACAAATCTTCACCACAACCAGTTGTCAAAATAAGTGGAGCTTTCAAATCATAAGGACCAATTGAGATGGGTAGAGGACAAGAAACTGGGTTATGAACTGGGGCGCCAGAAAATCCTACAGAAACATTTGTTAAGCCAGACAAAGGTGCCCCAGGGAGTTTAGAGTGGATGATAGAACTCTTTGTTGCACCAGTGTCCAATAGAAATGGCTCTGAAACACCTAGTGCAACGACTTTAACATAAGGCCCAATTTGGTCCACTGGAACTGATATGACTCCCTCACTTTGTCTATGGCTGTCCTAGTTAGTTTGAAAACCTTGACTTTTATCTTCGGTATAATAATCATCATTGTAATAATGGGCAGACTGAGCATTTTGTTGATCAAAATAATTCAGGGAGTTTTGAGGGGGAACGGAACGCTGGTTTTGAGATGGTGTACCTCGCCCTCTACCCCTGGGGGTTGACTGGTAGCCACCTCGGCCTCGCGGCCCAGGCATGCCATCAGCACGCTGCAACAAAACCGGGCAACTGTTCTTGAAATGACCTTCCTCCTTAGAATAAGCGCATTGATTTGGACCCAGTGGGGGCCGGGGAACAAAGGGTTCAGGTTTTTGCAACAGCTTCTGGAATTGTGGAAGCGTCTGGAACTGACGCTGAGCAAAGCGAGGGGGATAAGCCTGCAGCAAAAGAATTTTCGTTATTAATTCCTTCGTTTTTTTATCAAGTTTGTCCTTTTCCTCTTTATCCCTATTTTCATAATACTGAGCAGTAGCCAATATCTGGGCAGAAGAGGAAACGGCCCACGCACTTTCTGAATCCTTCAGTTTATTGGAAAGTTCAGGGAGCAAATTAAACACAAATTTATCTACAAACAATCGTTGGCCACCTTCCGTGCACATATCCTGACCACTGTGATCAAGAAACGTCTCCTCAAATCGAGTAAAAAAGTCGGAAATGCTTTCATCTTTCTTTTGCTTACAGGCAGCTAACTTATCCCAATTAACTCGCAGAGCGGGCATCATAGTTTCCATCAAGGCAATAATCCTAGCGGGAAGGTCTGTAATTAACCCCTTCGACGCGCATGACGGAACGGTTCCGTCATGCACGTCGGTTGGGCTGTGCTTATGACGGAACCGTTCCGTCATGGCCCCGCCCGCGCTCAGAACCTTCAGCGTGGCGCGGAAATCCGCGCCGCGCTGAAGGGGTTAAAGCATCAGGTTTAGCACCACCCACTTGGAGTCTATCTGCAGCAAGTATAGCAGCCCAATCACCCCCCAATTCTTGGGCATGGTCCTCTTTCCGAATCCTAGCCCACAATGGTTGTGGGACCACATTTCCCATCAGCATGTCTATATCGGCTAAATTCATAATGCATGCATCAACAGTCTGAGACAGTTCTGTGTAATAATCAGCAGGATTTTTATGGGGGTCTGGTAAGGATTGTTTAAGGGCCAGAACCTCAGATCTTTTCCAAGGAACATGTACCCATACACGTTGAAAGTGAGCGGGTATAGCAGGATTAGCGCCCTGGGCTGCAACCGCTTCTCTCCACACCGGAGGAACCTCTCTCATAGGATAGTGTTTTAGTTTCCTTTTAACAGAAGGATCTAATTCAGGCAGAGACCGGTAAGTGAACATTGTTCTAAAGGTGACAAGTGTCCTTACAGCATCCTCAACCTCAGCACCCACAATTATCCCTTTGTCAAAGTCAGCCTGAACATCCAGCAGACCCTGGGGGGCTGATCCTAAATCCATATCCTCCCATTCTTGAGCAAGAATGACACACATGGTATTAAAAACATGTCTTTGTGTTGGCGCATCCCACTGCTGAAAAGTGTCCATGATATCCTGTATACCATACTGGGGGCCATTCACTATCCACTTACGGGCGAGGAGCTCTAACTCATCACGTTCTCGGGGACCTGGGAGCTGACTACGGGTCTGCCCACGAGGAAGAACAGGAGTCATGTTTAACGACCCAAAGAAAGGGGACAAAAGGCCAGAAACAGTGTCAACCATCCGCTTACGAACTGAGGGGGAATTCGACATAAGGACAGGGGACAAGGTATTAGGCGGAGCAGAAGAGGGGGTGACAGGTTTGAAGGGGGTCGAAGGCAAAGGAGTCTGAGGCAAAGGAGGTGGCGGGATTGGAATTACCAGAAGGGGCTGTGGTGGAGGTATAGTGACTGGTTGGGGAACAACAGGTAGTTGAGCGGGTGGCATTAGTAGGGGTGCATTGGCACCCTGTGCATAGGACGGGGGTAATTTCAACAGGTGGGACATTAAAGGATCCTTTTCGTGGTCAATGTCCTTGTCTGGAGGGGAAGTGGGCAGCACCGGATAACACTTATCTAATGCCATACGATGTTGTCTATCTAAAACCTCAATTGTATAATCATTCTCATTGTCTTTAAACTGCTAGGCAGCCTGTATAACAGTCATGCTTTTTTCCTTCCTATCTCTTTTTGCTTGTTTTATTTCTTTTTGTTTGGCTTCCTTGCGCCAAAGGCGAAAAGAGTCAAACATAGCCGGCCGGGCTTTTCTTTTAAACAATGTAGCTTCCAAATTATCTAATATATGAGGCTCAAAACTACCATTTTGTGGCCACTGCAAAACACCGTCTTTTCTCGTATAGCGGACCCACACTACATTAAAGGTGATGGGGCCCACACCATGTTTAGAATAGAGCTCAAAGGTGGGAGTTCCAACCGGAGGAATTGGACAAGAGTCCTCCAGTCGGGAACCCCTATCACAACAACAACAACAACACCTCCTTCTAAACTTACTGAAACCAGGCATCGTTATTTCACTGGCCTCTTTACAAACATCAAGGGGTTAATCAACCAGCACAGCACAAATGTACTCACCCCTCGGCTTCGGTTTTTGCAAGAGCCGAATCAAAAATCAAAAACAAAGAAGTGGGAGCTACCCACTATTACTTAACCGAATGTTCTCTCACTCCCCATGCACCAAATATTAGCCAATAGGAAAACATTGAAAACAAGGCACCATGTAACCAGAACGTCCCCCTTGAGTCGTGTTCTTGCCCAACCCCATAAGTCAATCAATGACAGTACCTATAGGTCAATCAGTAATGGCAGGACGTGTTTGTGTGCTTCAAAAGACGACTTGCAAAATAGGATAATGCAGGGAAAGAATACTGAAGGCCAACAGATAGCTGGGACAAGGATTAGTCAGTCTGGACAAGGATTAGTCAGTCTGGACAAGGATTAGTCAGTTCGGCTAGTTCCTGGAATTGGGTTCACAACAAGGAATGGGGGTTTATTTGACACATAGCAGTACAAAGGGCAGAAACACTTCGTTCGCCGAGCTGCCTGAGTGAGGGCAACACAAAATGGTGGCGGAATACAAAATGGAGTCGAAACTAAATTACCTCACATCTCCTTGGCGGCAGCAGCATACAAACCTAATGCTTCTGCATATAGATTAAGGCTTTAGCCACCTACTTAGAGTTGCTGATGCTGGCCTTAATCCTTGCCCTGAATATCCAAACTTTACAAACAAAAAAAACAAACCTTTGAAATCTAGATTTGGTCCTTAATAATACTTTGGGAAGAATCTCAGAAAGTACTTTGAATTCAGAAGTGCCCTAACCCACCGATCCTCCTTCCTGAGTCTATTGCAAACAAAAACAAGACATTATATGATAAAACTCTTAGGATGGCAATCTCCAGTGAGTGAAAAGAAGCTCTTTGGAATGCTTGAAGCATCACAGGGAGGTCCCACAAGGGAACTGGGCAGTGGATCACCAGCCTTTTTAAAACGATGCTTTTTAGCAGTCTCACAACCAAAGGGATTAGTGACTGTAACTGTGGGCTCCTAAAGGCCCTATTGGCTGCCCACTGAGACCACAAACTAGCAAATACCAAACAAAGTAAAAACCCTTAAAAAAGCAAGTAGCAAAGAAGAATCTCCAGTAGTGGGGCTTTCAACCTTCCCCAGGCACCACTTCTAAAATTTCTCCAATGTCACAAATAGGATTTTAATGTTGATGGAGGACGTGATTGTGAACGAACGTTGCCACTTCAGCAGTGCATCCCGTCGCCTGTATGTTCACCCTGTCAAGTGCCATACACCCAACTGAATTATTATAAAGGAACAGTGGTCCCATTCAATTCGAGTAAATTAAAGTGCCACAATTAGTTCAATGAAAAATTGGGTTTTATGTTTGAAGACAATGCAAAAAATAACTAAAGGATTACAGTAAATAGTGAGAAAAGTAAACCAGTGAGTGAGTTGGTGGCAGGGTAATAGGAAATCAGCCGATTTCCGGTACCCAGGCAAGTGATTTAAAAGGTGACTTTTTGGTGCTCAAAGGTAATTGTTATCAAAAAGTCAGTAAAACATTTCATACTCCGACATTTCAATTTTGTGATACACTGGAGTTTAGAAATGATTGTCGACGACGTTTCGATCCCTTAACGAGTAGTGGGATCTCTTCAGGACAAGAGAATGATAATTAATTGCCTGGGAGGTAGCCTAGTGGGGAGGGGGAGAAAAATAACAATATGCAAGGTTAAGAAGAGAGCATAGGAAGAGTAAAGGGAGGCGAGAGTGGCTTAAGGGTAATATGCGAGAAGAGAGGGATGTTAAGGGGGTGGTGCAGAGAATTAATTAGAAGGGTGGTCGGAACTTACAGTGCCCGGACCGGGAAGTGGATGATCCAATTAAGTAGTATCTGTTGCGCAGCCGCGCCAAAACCAACACTAGACTGTCTTAGTGTTGTAGTCCGGAATGAGGTATAGGCGAGAAATAGAGCCTGTAGGGGAGAGGGAGAGTCAATGCGGGGGAGGAGTGCGGGAGCGCAGGGTGCAAGTGAAGGAGGGTTGGGCAAGGGCTTACCAGAGATATGGCGAGAAACTATTTAGATGAGGCGCCCCGTCAGAATCCGTCTCAGACCTGGGCTCGACGGATGTCGCAATTCCGTGTGGGCGGAAAAGTGAGCCTGCAGGGGAATAGGAGGGTTAGGAGGAGGTGAGGAAGTGACTGAATGTGTGAATAAGGGGAGAAAAGCGGGCTAGGGCTTACCAGGGGAACGGTGAAGAATTGGGAGAAATCTCCGAATTCTTGTCTCTATGGGCGTCCTTAACCATTCCATCATGGCCGCCCTCATAATCCACTCCACCTTGGCCCTCTTCGCTTTCGATTTCTGGGTGGTTCTATTTCCCAGTGCACTTCCGTCCCATTGAGGCTCCATTCACACAGCCCGCACCCTGACGCTTAGCCGGATCCTCGCAAGCTCCTCAGGTGAGACACACTCGCTCGCTCACTTCTTCTTCCCCCACATTACTCGCCCATCCTCACCCGATTCCCTCCCTCCCTTCCACAGGTCGTCGTGGTACATGCGGCTTGCATCGTAACTATCAACATTCTCCCACGCTTAAATTCCCGGACTACCGCACCACGGTGAGTTTATTTCCTCATGTCCCGTTACCATCACTTCACCCCCCACCCCCTCCTTGCTCACTATCCCATACTTCTCCCCACAGGATGTAGGTTTCCGAACCCATCGACAAGCCCGGTCGGGCTGCCTCGGATTTCCCATCGTTTTGCAACACAGACCTGACTCGCCACTATCGGACCAACTATTTCTCCCAATTCTTCACCGTTCCCCTGGTAAGCCCTAGCCCGCTTTTCTCCCCTTATTCACACATTCAGTCACTTCCTCACCTCCTCCTAACCCTCCTATTCCCCTGCAGGCTCACTTTTCCGCCCACACGGAATTGCGACATCCGTCGAGCCCAGGTCTGAGACGGATTCTGACGGGGCGCCTCATCTAAATAGTTTCTCGCCATATCTCTGGTAAGCCCTTGCCCAACCCTCCTTCACTTGCACCCTGCGCTCCCGCACTCCTCCCCCGCATTGACTCTCCCTCTCCCCTACAGGCTCTATTTCTCGCCTATACCTCATTCCGGACTACAACACTAAGACAGTCTAGTGTTGGTTTTGGCGCGGCTGCGCAACAGATACTACTTAATTGGATCATCCACTTCCCGGTCCGGGCACTGTAAGTTCCGACCACCCTTCTAATTAATTCTCTGCACCACCCCCTTAACATCCCTCTCTTCTCGCATATTACCCTTAAGCCACTCTCGCCTCCCTTTACTCTTCCTATGCTCTCTTCTTAACCTTGCATATTGTTATTTTTCTCCCCCTCCCCACTAGGCTACCTCCCAGGCAATTAATTATCATTCTCTTGTCCTGAAGAGATCCCACTACTCGTTAAGGGATCGAAACGTCGTCGACAATCATTTCTAAACTCCAGTGTATCACAAAATTGAAATGTCGGAGTATGAAATGTTTTACTGACTTTTTGATAACAATTACCTTTGAGCACCAAAAAGTCACCTTTTAAATCACTTGCCTGGGTACCGGAAATCGGCTGATTTCCTATTACCCTGCCACCAACTCACTCACTGGTTTACTTTTCTCACTATTTACTGTAATCCTTTAGTTATTTTTTGCATTGTCTTCAAACATAAAACCCAATTTTTCATTGAACTAATTGTGGCACTTTAATTTACTCGAATTGAATGGGACCACTGTTCCTTTATAATAATGTTTACACCCTTGGTCCCTTCTGACTCCTAGGGTCTCCTTGTTCCTTATAAACATACACCCAACTGAAGGCACACTGGAGATTCTTGCTGTAGACGAGTGCCTCGGAGAGGGTACAGAAACAGTGCAAGGGCCACCAAACCTGCACTGCCAGAGGGAGGCGAAGTGGAAATCATGAATGGGGTTGTTAGCCTGGGACTACCAAGGAAACTTCCAGCTGGTCCTCCTGACTTTTCCATCACACTCTAGGAATCAGTGGGATCGGAGGAAAGGCACACATCAATAACTTCAGCCACTGAAAAAACAGTGTGTCTACTCTCTCGACTTCTGAACACGAAGTCTGAGTACAGAATTGGGGCAACTCTCCCTGGATGCAAAAAATATAGCTCCAGTATTCCATAGTTCTGAATTATATGGTGGAATACTTTCTGATTTATTGGCAGAACTCCCAAAGCGGGAAAGACCATAAAGACATGATTGTCAGACCTGGAAGAAATACTGCACAGAGAGAGCAGAAATTGATCTCCCCCCACACACAAATCTTCTGAGCTAGAACCAACCGACCCTGCACCTATGATCCTCCCTGATGGTTTATAGAAGCGAGGACTTACGGACTGTCTCTCCTGATCTGGACAGACTGACCCCTTATAGCTGGAGCCTACTGCTGTAAAGCCATCTGCACAACCTTTAACTCTTTCCAGTTGGATGAACAATCACCATCCCAGGACCACTCCCTCTGGACTGAATCCACTTGCATCTGTAATTACAATCTTGGGTGGGGAAACTTCCGGAGGTATCCACCTGTCTATTATCTTCCACTCCAACTACCATTAGAGCGAGAGTGGCAGATTGTCAGGGTAAACTGCACCTTCTGCTCATGCTGTTTTGCCTTTGGATCACAATACCCCAGAAGGTTGTCTAGTAAGGGATACAGGTGCAACCTGGCTCATGGCAGGATTGCCTTCCTCAAGGCAATGAACCCCTCTCAACCAATGGCGTGCTGTTGAGGACCTCATAGCTTGAAGAGAGGAGAGAGATAGACTAATTTCTTTTTTCTCGTTTCCAGAAGAAACACTCCCCACCCCCCCCCCCTTTTCCCCAGATATGTCCTGAAGTGTACCCCTTTGAATTGCAGATTCTGAGTCTACTCCAAGTGGCACTTCTTGTGGGTTACAAAAAATACATGGTCCTACAAAAGTTCACAAACTTCTTTCACATGCTGGCCAGCCTTAAAAGAAGAAGCAATCAGCCAGTCAGCTTTGGACCATATCATTTCCCCCTGAAAGGCAATTTTTCTCTCCATGTGTTCCCATGCCTAGCGTGTCACGCAGCTTGGTGCTTCTTTTCCCTCCATGTTAAAGAACAGTAGATGTTTCAGCACCCAGTCTAATGTGCTGCATAGCTGAATACATATAAGGTGCCAAAGGCGAGACCGATTGCATTGCAAATGCTTGTTTTTTTAGCATGCCCGGGCCGATTTTTAATCCCAATCCAACCCTGTTCGCCACTCGGGTGTCACTGTCTGTCCAGATATTCAGACGAAATTCAGACACGCTCTTTTCAAACTGTGTTTTGTAGCTAATCGGAGCAGTGGCCATTACACAGTAATAATACACTACAATATTTCTTCTTCATCACTCGCCTCTTAAAATCCATTCTGCAGAGACCTCGTGTCCGTCCAGGTGGGTCGGGTGTGAGAAGGGGGCGGGTCGGCCAGGTGAGGGTGTGGTCGGAGCTGCACTATGGAAATTGGAGAACCCGGCTGCAGTCTCTATCCTGTGATTCTGGACAAATCCCTCCCTCATGATCTCCCTGTACCAAAAAATATGAATCCGACCATGTTTAATGTAACGTGTGCTCATGTAAGGCACTCCAGTGCAGATGAGCACTTATAAAACGCAAACAATGGAGGAACTCCCTTTAGAGTCTGTGCCCTCTGTAGGAGAGAAGGTCTGCTTTCTATCGTCACCCCCACTTTTTGCTTTTGCTTCACTGGTTTTCGACTTAGATGTGGCTGTGGGCCAGCTATTCAGACCCACAGCCCGGCTGTTCTCTCTAAATTCATACTATGTACTCTAGGTACATAACCCAATTGGTAAGGATCACCTTATTGGCCCCTGTACAGTGTACCTTAGGTACCCAGGGCATAGGTGTACCCTAGGCCTTCCAGGGGCTGCAGCATGTATTGTGCCACCCCTGGCTGGCCTTCCATTATGACACAACTGGCTGACCACTCAGCTGGGGCAAGGTCGTGTAATCACCCCTTGCTTGGGTATAGTATCCCTATACCTGCCTTATATATAGACACATGGGTAACCTGTGAGCCATTCCTATGGCAGGCCTTAACAATCCTGAAGTCAGAGTGCTTGGTAACATGTGAGATGGTGCTCTAGCATGAGCTGAGCCTCTCTGCAGCTTTCGGAACCATGTCCTTATAGCTGTTCTATGATATCACCTACCATATACTCTTAAAGTGCCTTATAATCCTCGCGGTTATGGTAACTATGGTTTGGCTTTATCAAAACATGTTGTGTAAGGTGTCTAACACTTTGGAATACTACCCCCATACCATTTCTGGCGATGAGGATAGTATTCCCCCCTTCTAGAGGATGAAGACATGTTGAACCCTACGTACCCGGTTAAAGTTAACCAGAGCCCCAGCATCACAAAATGGATGCTGCTGCCACAGACACAAGTCTGACCTCCTGCTGCTGGGAGACCTTCCAGCGAGGGAGGCTTGGACAATAGGTTTCCTGCCTTGGGAGGTGCTAGCACCACCCCAGACAGGACTTAGTGTATTGGGGCAGGGAGGGATGAAAGAAACGAGACACTGCCTGGGGCACACAAGGTGTCCCATGCATAGTCCGGTTCAAACCGGTGCTGGGGCACTCCAGCCCCAGTCCTGGTGCGAAACTGGACAAAGGGAAGGGGGTGTAACCACCCCCCTCTCTGGTCCCACCCATAGGAGGGACCTAGCAGGTAACCCAGCCCCCCAGATTAGTATAAGAGTGGGAGCTGAGTCCCTAGGACTTTGGATTATCCTGAACTGAAACTTGACACGAAACTCTGGACCTTCGACCTTCATCAAGAAGACTGAAGAATCTCCCTTGTGGCCAAGGAGTGGCCACCCTGTGCAAACAGGCACCATCAAGCGACCTGCCGTTTGCTTTGCCCAAGTTCTACAAGGAACCGACTGCAGAGCCCGACCAGCGCCTTGACTTCCAGAGCTGAGATCCGTGGAGGCGACAAGAGACGTGGGACCGGCTACCTGGGAAAATTGGCTAGTAGCCTCCATCGCAGCTTCTGTGGCACCCTCGAAGTTGTGCTCTGGGGATTGAGAAGCCCCAACCCCGAGCACCATCTGCACCGGAGATCAGCCCTCCACACTCCACGAGTTCTGCGTGGGGCCCTTCTGCAGTTTTCTGCTCGACGCGTCTGTCCGGTTGCTGGCCCATGGGCTAGTAGCCTCTGTGACGACGAACCTGTAACTTTCCACCACTGGTTTGGTTCCCTCAGACTGGCTCCTACTTCCCTGTGAAAGAGAAGCACCTCAGACCTTCCTGGTCTGCACCTGAAGCAAATCTCGTGTCCTGCGTGGGTTGCCTTTGCCAAGGCTTGTTGACTCCAATCGGAACGTCGACTCCGCCATCAGCAATATCCTTCGGGGGACAGCTCGTATCCTGGTTCTGGTCGCCCTCGACGTCACCGGGTCCACGTGGCTGCAGAGACAAGCTTCAAGACATCACCTGTGTCCTGCACGACATCGCCTGGTTCCTTCCTGGTTCCACACGGTCACTGGCTAGTGACCCAGACTTTGTCCACTCGACCTTCAGGTGTCCTTCCTTCCGGGTCCATCCTTGGGTCCACAGGACATCTTCCGCCTGGCTGCCTGCCAGCATCCTTTCTTCTGGCATCCATAGGATCCAGCGACGACACCCGACACATCTTCACACCTATGCGCCCGTCTCCCGTGGGTGAGGTATCGCGAGTACTCCGGTGCTCCAGTGGATATTGACTATCCAAGTGTCTAAGTCTCTAGTTGCTTCCTCCTAGCTACTTCGGAAGGGTCCTTATTCTTCCTATTTCTAATCACTACATTCCCATTGACTTTAATGTAACGCGCGTGTGTATTTCCACACTGCACACGCCTCCCGTGGGCCTCCCACTTCCTAACTCTTGGTAGGGTAGTGTAGCCCCAGGGATTCCCTAGGCCCTAGGCCTACTCCCTATTCGTGACGTGGTACTTATACCACTTTCTTAGTATATGGTTTGCATGGCCCCCGGGCCTAACTGTATTTTTCCTGTGTAACTTAATGTATGCTACTTAAGAGATTGTTGTACTTCGACCTCTGAACTCATAAAGAGTGCTGAGGGTATATGTTAGAATAAATACATTCTACTTTTATATATACCTGTTGTGGTGTCCTTTCATTTGGTATTCAAGGGATTATAATGGTATAACAGCTGGCTTCGCATGCCATACAGAGTTTAGCCTAAGACTACTCTTGTCCATGCTACCACTAGGATAGCTGGTCTATAAGGTTGACTTTACAACCAATCACCATAAGGGTTGTTTGGACTGATACAGGGTGTACACTAGAACTAGTGACATCATATATCAGGCCAACTTCCAACATTGGTGAGCAGCGGTTGGGATCTGAGCTTGCTGTTGTGATACCATTGTAATCTTGAGATATCAAATTGAAAGATCACATTAGGTACTGTAAGGTACATATAAAACAAAATCTTAGAATACTTAAGTTCTACTGAACTTAGTTGTTGTAGGTTGAAGGGCCTAGCACACCCTGACTACAACTACTAGAGAGGTTTTAGTAGATACAACTAGTGTAGGTAGGTGCACACCACACCCTCACTAGATCATGTCTCTGAGAGGAGATCAAGATGATTCTCTCTAGATATGATACCCTAACGTTTCAGGAGATGAGACAGTTGTGTACCTCCAGAAAGTTAAAACAGGGTGCCAACCCTACCCTCATTTATCTAGTGGAGATCTTAAAAGAGTATGATGCTCAGAGAGCCTCCCAGGATGGTACCTTAGGTACAAGTGAGGGTCTACCCTCTACAGGAGACTAAGTGAGGGTCTACCCTCTACAGGAGACTCCCCTCACCGCACAGATGAGTCAGGGACTTCAGAAGATGAGGTAGACAGCCAGGTTTTAGTTGGGAGACTTAGCCAGGCTAACTTAAGCCTACATGGGAGTCAGAATGGGATCTCCCCCATTCAGACCCCCAAATGGACTTAACCAAAGAGAGAGGAGAGGAAGATCCCCTTCAAGGGAATCTATCCACTTCCATATCTCTAATAGCTCCAATGCCTCTTCTCATATGGGAATGACTTCTCCACAGAGAAGAGAGCATAAGGCCAGGATGAGGGAAGTCAATCTGAGGATTGAAAGGGAAGAACTTGCCCTTGCCAAAGAGAGACTTGCTCTGGCCAGAGAGCAAAAGTTAAGTGGGTTAGAACCCACTGGTGGCAGCATTATCCCTAAGGATAGAGACAGGGCCTATGATAATAGAAACCTGAGCAAGATTGTCCCTCCCTACAAGTGTGGGGATGACATCCATAAATGGATAACTGCTTTGGAGAGGGTTTTCAGAGTACAGCAGCTACCCCAGAGTCAGTGGGCAGCTATCTTGTGGCTCTCCTTCTCTGAGAAAGGTAGAGACAAGCTCCTCACAGTTAGTGATGAGGATGCTAATAATTACAGTGTCCTGAAGAGTGCTCTGGTTGATGGGTTTGGCCTAACCACTGAATAATACAGGTTGTTGTTCAGGAAAACTCAGAAGACACAGACTCAGGACTGGACTGACTTCGTTGATTGTGCCACTAAGGCTTTGGAAGGCTGGTTATTGGGTAGTGGGGTTAAGAACTATACAGGATTGTATAATTTGATCATGAGAGAACAAATCCTTAACAACTGTCAAAACCAGCTACTGCATCAACACTTGATTGACTCTGAGCTGACTTCTCCCCAAGAATTGGGAAAGAAGGCAGATAGATGGGTCAGGACAAGAGTTAAGCAGAAATCCCAGAACCAGTGCAGTGACAAAAAAAAGGCAGACCAGAAGGGTAATGAGCAGAAAGCAAAAGACCAGAAGTCTTCACCAGGCCCCCAAAAGGCTCAGGGGGAGGGTGGTCCCAAAAAGGATAAAAAGAAAGATGGCCAAAAGAAACCTTGGTGTAACTATTGTAAGTCAAATTCCCATTGGTTTAGTGAGTGCACCAAAAAGGACCAGCCTTCAACCACCATTGCCCCTAAGGCAACTGTACCCCCTAGTCCAGCTGTAAGTGGTGGTTCCCAGCAAAAGGGTGTAATAGGGTTAACCCTGGGAACTGAGGTGGATCCTGGCCTAGTCAGGATACCAACTCAGGCTGTTCTGATCTGTGATGGGGACATAGCTTTGTCCTCTACTGTGGGTCCCAGTAACCTGGGCAAGTACAGACAGACGCCTTTAATCAACCATAGAATGGCTCAGGCCTACAGGGACACCGGGGCTAGTGTTACAATGGCGACACCTGCCTTTGTGGACCCTGGACAGATCATGCTAGGTGAGAATTACCTAGTGACCAACGCTAGCAATGCCACTACCTCCCATACTGTGGCAATTGTTAACTTCTCCTGGGGAGGGGTAACTGGCCTCAAGAAAGTTGTGGTGAGTTCAGACCTTCCTGTAGAGTGTCTGTTGGGAAATGACCTTGAAACTTCAGTTTGGGCTGAAGTGGAGTATAGGACCCATGCAGAAATGCTGGGAATAGATGCACATGTCCTTGCTGTGACTAGGTCACAGGCCAAAAAGTGCAACACTGAACAAGTGCTGGATCCTGGGACAATGGACCAGACACAACCCAAGAGAAAGAGCAGTAGGGTTAAGGCTGTGCCTTCCCCCTGCCTCAGGTGGAGAATCAGCTCTCACAGGAGGATGATTCTGAGAGCCCTGAAGGAACTGTCCTAGAAGAACTGGAACCTGACCAGGTTGAGTTTCTTGGGACAGGGGGACCTTCAAGGGCAGATCTGAGGCAGGCCCAATTAGACTGCCCCTCTCTTGAACCCCTCAGACAGCAGGCTGCTGCTGAGGCTGCAGGGAATGCTCAAGGTACCCATAAGGTGTATTGGGATAAAGGGCTGCTCTACTCAGAGGCTAGAGACCCCAAACCAGTTGCTTCCAGGAGGTTGGTCATACCATTGAGTTTCAGAGGCTTCCTTCTTACTTTGGCCCATGAAATTCCCCTTGCAGGACACTTAGGCCAGAATAAGACTTGGGACAGACTTGTCCCTCACTGGCCTCACATGTCAGCAGATACCAAGGAGTTTTGTCGCTCCTGTGCCACCTGCCAAGTCAGTGGCAAATCAGGTGGCACCACAAAGGCCCCCCTAATACCACCACCTGTGGTGGGGGTTCCCTTTGAGAGAGTGGGGATAGACATTGTTGGACCAATGGACCCCCAAACAGCATCTGGGCACAGATTCGTACTGGTGATAGTGGACCATGCCACCAGGTATCCAGAAGCTATACCCCTGAGGACCACAACAGCCCCTCTTGTGGCAAGGGCCCTACTTGGAGTGTTCTCCAGAGTGGGGTTTCCAAAGGAGATTGTCTCTGACAGAGGTGCCAACTTCATGTCAGGATATTTGACTGCAATGTGGAAGGAGTGTGGTGTAAACTACAAATTCACTACCCCCTATCACCCACAGGGCAATGGGCTTGTGGAAAGGTTCAACAAGACCCTAAAAGGGATGATAAAAGGTTTACCAGACAAGCTTAGGCGAAGATGGGACATCCTTTTACCCTGCCTTCTGTTTGCTTACAGAGAGGTCCCACAAAAGGGGGTTGGCTACAGCCCTTTTGAGCTTTTGTTTGGGCATCCTGTAAGGGGACCCCTGTGTCTAGTAAGGGAAGGTTGGGAGAGACCTCTCAGACAACCCAAGCTTGATATAGTGGATTATGTGCTTGGCCTCCGCTCAAGGATGGCAGAGTATATGAAGAAGGCTTCTAAAAACCTTGAGGCAAGCCAAGAACTCCAAAAAGCTTGGCATGACCAAAAGGCTGTGCTGACTGTGTACCAGCCAGGACAGAAAGTGTGGGTGTTGGAGCCAGTGGCCCCAGCAGCACTCCAGGACAAATGGTCTGGACCCCACACTATTGTTGAGCAGAAGGGAGAAGTCACCTACTTGGTGGACCTTGGGACTCCCAGAAGCCCCCACAGGGTGCTTCATATCAACAGGTTAAAGGCATATGTTGACAGGGCAGACATGGGCTTACTCATGGCTACAGATGAGGGGCAGGAGGAAGAGAGTGACCCTCTCCCAGACCTGCTGACTCAGAACCCTGATGATGGTTCAGTTGATGGCGTGGTCTTTTCAGGCAGCCTCACTGATCATCAGCAACAGGACTGCAGACAAGTTCTACAGGCCTATAGACATATGTTCTCACTGACCCCAAGTCAGGCAAACTGGTGCACCCATGAGGTGGACACTGGTGACAGTCTGCCTGTGAAGAGTAAAATCTACAGGCAACCTGACCATGTCAGGGACTGCATAAAAGTTGAGGTACAAAAGATGTTAGAGCTGGGAGTCATTGAACCTTCAGAGAGCCCTTGGGCTAGTCCTGTAGTTCTTGTACCAAAACCTCACACCCAAGATGGTAAGAGAGAGATGAGGTTTTGCGTGGACTACAGAGGTCTCAATGCTGTCACTAGGACAGATGCCCACCCAATACCTAGGGCAGATGAGCTCATTGACAGATTGGCAGCTGCCAAGTTTTTGAGTACATTTGACCTAACAGCTGGCTACTGGCAAATCAGGCTAGCTGAGAGTGCAAAAGCCAAAACTGCTTTCTCAACCCCAGGAGGACATTATCAATTTGTTGTAATGCCCTTTGGCTTGAAGAATGCACCTGCCACTTTCCAAAGGTTGGTGAATCAAGTCCTTACAGGCCTGGATGACTACTGTGCAGCTTATCTTGATGATATTGCTGTCTTTAGCTCCACCTGGGAGGATCACCTGGTCCACCTGAGGAATGTTTTAGAGGCCCTGCAAAAGGCAGGCCTCACTATCAAGGCCACTAAGTACCAGATAGGGCAGAGCAAGGTTGTGTACCTGGGCCACCTAGTAGGTGGGGGTCAGGTTCAACCACTGGAGAGCAAGATCCAGACCATAAAGGACTGGACTCCTCCAACTACCCAGACACAGGTCAGAGCTTTCTTGGGCCTGACTGGGTACTACAGAAAGTTTGTTAAGAACTATGGGTCCATTGTGACACCACTTAATGACTTGACCTCTAAGAAAATGCCAAAGAAAGTTCAGTGGACAGTAAGCTGTCAGAAGGCATTTGATGACCTGAAGCAGGCCATGTGCACTGCACCTATTCTGAAGAGTCCAGACTACTCCAAAGAATTCATTGTCCAAACAGATGCCTCTGAGTTGGGTGTGGGAGCTGTTCTTTCACAACTGAATATAGATGGTCAAGACCAGCCCATTGCTTTTATTAGTAGAAGGCTGACCCCTAGAGAGAAACGTTGGTCAGCTATTGAGAGGGAGGCCTTTGCTGTGGTTTGGGCCCTGAAGAAGCTGATGCCATACCTGTTTGGCACTCACTTCAAGATTCAGACAGACCATAAGCCCCTCTTGTGGCTAAATCAGATGAAGGGTGAAAATCCCAAACTTCTTAGGTGGTCCATTTCCCTACAGGGGATGGACTTCACAGTGGAGCATAGACCTGGGACTGACCATGCCAATGCAGATGGACTCTCCAGATATTTCCACTTAGAACATGAAGACTCAACTGGTCAAGGTTAGTTTAATGTCCCTAAATTTGGGGGGGGGGGGGTTGTGTAGGAGAGTAGGGTCTGCTTTCTATGGTCACCCCCACTTTTTGCTTTTGCTTCACTGGTTTTCGACTTAGATGTGGCTGTGGGCCTGCTATTCAGACCCACAGCCCGGCTGTTCTCTCTCTAAATTCATACTATGTACTCATAACCCAATTGGTAAGGATCACCTTATTGGCCCCTGTACAGTGTACCTTAGGTACCCAGGGCATAGGTGTACCCTAGGCCTTCCAGGGGCTGCAGCATGTATTGTGCCACCCCTGGCTGGACTTCCATTATGACACAACTGGTTGACCACAAAGCTGGGGCAAGGTCGTGTAATCACCCCTTGCTTGGGTATAGTATCCCTATACCTGCCTTATATAAAGACACATGGGTAACCTGTGAGCCAATCCTATGGCAGGCCTTAACAATCCTGAAGGCAGAGTGCTTGGTAACATGTGAGATGGTGCTCTAGCATGAGCTTAGCCTGTCTGCAGCTTTCGGAACCATGTCCTTATAGCTGTTCTATGATATCACCTACCATATACTCTTAAAGTGCCTTATAATCCTCGCGGTTATGGTAACTATGGTTTGGCTTTATCAAAACATGTCGTGTAAGGTGTCTAACACTTTGGAATACTACCCCCATACAATTTCTGGCGATGAGGATAGTATTCCCCCCTTCTAGAGGGAGAAGACATGTTGAACCCTACGTACCCGGTTAAAGTTAACCAGAGCCCCAGCATCACAAAATGGATGCTGCTGCCACAGACACAAGTCTGACCTCCTGCTGCTGGGAGACCTTACAGCGAGGGAGGCTTGGACAATAGGTTTCCTGCCTTGGGAGGTGCTAGCACCACCCCAGACAGGACTTAGTGTATTGGGGCAGGGAGGGATGAAAGAAACGAGACACTGCCTGGGGCACACAAGGTGTCCCATGCATAGTCCGGTTCAAACCGGTGCTGGGGCACTCCAGCCCCAGCTCTGGTGCGAAACTGGACAAAGGAAAGGGGGTGTAACCACTCCCCTTCCTGGTCCCACCCATAGGAGGGACCTTGCAGGTAGCCCAGCCCACTAGCCCAGTATGGTGTTCCGTAGGTGGCAAGGGTCAGCGGGGGAGCCGGAGTGGATGGTGTTCATGATGTGGATGGTGTCTTCGCTGCTGATGGGGGTCCAGGAGTTGATGGTGGTGGTGGGGGCCGTCGGGCTGGTGTCCGGAGGTGGAGGCTGGGGACCGAAGCTGTCGTGCATGTCAGCAATCTTGCGGTGGAAGAACGTGGCGAGGGAGTTGCAGAGGTCTTGTGAAGGGGTGATGTCGTTGTTGTTGGCGTCAAGGTTGGAGAACTCTTTGACGATGCTGAAGAGTTCTTTGCTGTCGTGGGTGTTGTTGTCTAGTCGTTCCTTGAGCGATGTCCTCTTGGTGTTCCGGATCTGCTGATGGTATTCGCGGGTGGCAGCTTTGAGGGCTGTCATGTTGTCTGTTCTCCGTTCTTTGTGCCTGGTTTTTTCGAGAGTTCGGCAGGATTTCTTTGCGGTTTTGAGGGCGTCTGTGAACAAGTTATATTTATGAATTGTTTATGAATTGTGATTTGTCGGAGAATGATCTTCAATGCAATTATGTGTATATAATTTCTTGTAAGAGATTATTTTGCTAAAAGTGTAAATATCTTTTCTGGTGGTGGACTTGCAGTGGGTGTTCTTTAGTGGAGCGAGGTCGTTGGCGCAGTTGGTGAGCCAATGGGCGAGTTTGAGTGCTGAGATGTTGGCGTCGGGTGTGTTGGTGTCAGCAGGTGGGTTCTGGCTCAGTGATGTGGTGAGTTGGTCCGTGGTGATTTTGCTCCAGCATCTGCGGGGGATCCGAAGCGTGTGTTGGTGGTGGGTGGTCTTCTTGGATGTGAAGTGTACGCAGCTGTGGTTGGTCCAGTGAAGTCCAGTGGCGTGGTTGAAGGTGATGTGGTTGCTGGCAGAGAAGATGGCATCGAGGGTGTGGCCGGCGAGGTGGGTGGGGGAGTCTACTAGTTGCTTGAGTCCGAGGCTGGTGAGGTTGTCAAGCAGTGTGGTGGTGGCGCTGTCGTTGTTTTCAAGGTGAAAGTTCAGGTCTCCTAGGAGGACGTAGTCTGGTGAGGCTAGGGCATGCGGGCTGATGAGGTCGGCTATGGTATCGCTGAATTGTGCGCGCGGGCCCGGGGGTCTGTAGATGAGAGTTCCTCGGAGGGTGGTCTGGGGGTCGGTGTGGATCTGGAAGTCAATCAATCAATCACTGCATTTGTAAAGCGCGCTAAATACCCGAGAGGGTCTCAAGGCGCTGGGGAGGGGGGGTGCTACTGGTCGAAGAGCCAGGTCTTGAGGAGTCTTCTGAAGGCCAGCAGGTCCTGTGTCTGTCGTAGGATAGTGGGGAGAGTGTTCCAGGTCTTGGCGGCGAGGTAGGAGAAGGATCTGCCGGCGGCAGTGGTTTTTCGGATGCGAGGGACTGTGGCGAAGGCGAGGTTGGCTGAGCGGAGGCTTCGGGTGGGGGTGTGGAAGCTGAGTCGGTTGTTGAGGTAGGTGGGTCCAGTGTTGTGCAGTGCTTTGTGTGCGTGGATCAGGAGTTTGAAGGTGATCCTTTTGTTGACGGGGAGCCAGTGCAGGCCTCTAAGGTGGAGTGTGATGTGGCTGCGTCAGGGGACGTCGAGGATGAGTCGGGCCGTGGCGTTCTGGATGCGTTGGAGTCGTCTCAGGAGCTTGTTTGTAGTTCCTGAGTAGAGGGCGTTCCCGTAGTCGAGTCTGTTGGTGATGAGGGCCTCGGTAACGGTTTTTCTCGTGTCTCGTGTCGTGGGGATCCATTTGAAGATCCTGTGGAGCATACGGAGGGTGTTGAAGCAGGACGCGGAGACGGCGTTGTCTTGCCTGGTCATGGAGAGGGTGGAGTCGAGGATGACCCCCAGGTTGCGTGCGTGGTCCGTGGGTTCCGGGGCTGTGTCTAGTGACGTGGGCCACCAAGAGTCGTCCCAGGCTGATGGGGTGGGTCCGAGAATGAGGACCTCCGTCTTGTCTGAGTTCAGCTTCAGTCTGCTGTCCTTCATCCAGTCAGCTACGGCCTTCATTCCTCTGTGGAGGTTAGCTTTGGCGGTGTGGGGATCTTCGGTGAGGGATATGATCAGTTGGGTGTCGTTGGCGTAGGAGATGATGTTGAGGTTGTGTTGTCGTGCGACGTGGGCGAGGGGGGCCATGTAGATATTGAACAGCGTCGGGCTGAGGGAGGATCCCTGTGGGACGCCGCAGATGATCTTGGTGGCTTTGGAGCGGAAGGGTGGGAGGCGGACGCTCTGGGTTCTGCCGGAGAGGAAGGATGTGGTCCAGGCCAGGGCCTTCTCTTGGATACCGGCGTCATGGAGGCGTGCTGATAGGGTACGGTGGCAGACCGTGTCAAAGGCTGCTGATAGGTCCAGGAGGATGAGGGCAGCTGTTTCTCCTTTGTCCATCAGGGTCCGGATGTCGTCAGTGGCGGCGATGAGGGCGGTCTTGGTGCTGTGGTTGCTGCGAAAACCGGATTGGGAAGGGTCCAGGATGTTGTTAACTTCGAGGTAGCGGGTCAGCTGTTTGTTGACAATCTTTACGGTCACTTTTGCCGGTCACTTTTGCCGGTAGAGGGAGCAGGGAAATGGGCCGGAAGTTCTTGAGGTCCTTGGGGTCCACCTTGGGCTTCTTCAGAAGGGCGTTGATCTCGGCGTGCTTCAGCTTTCTGGGAAGGTTGCTGTCTCGAAGGAACAGTTGATTGTTTTCTGGAGGTGGGGCGCGATGGTTGCGCTGGCTTTGTTGAAGACGTGGTGAGGGCAGGGGTCCGATGGGGATCCGGAGTGGATGGAGTTCATAGTTTTGATGGTGTCTTCGTCGCTGACCCTGGACCAGACGGTCAGGCGACTGGTGCGAGTGGTAGTCGCAGGGGTGGTGCACTCGGTGGTGGGTGCGGGGGGGGGTCGGAGTTGAAGCTGTCGTGGATGTCAGTGATCTTGCAGTGGAAGAAGGTGGCCAAGGAGTCGCACAGGTCTTGAGATGGCGGGATGTCGTTGGTGTTGGAGCTGGGGTTGGAGAGTTCTTTCACGATGCTGAAGAGCTCTTTGGTGTTGTGTGCGTTGTTGTCTAGGTGGTCCTTGAAGGCGGTCTTCTTGGCGGTCCTGATGAGTTGGTGGTGTCTGCGGGTGGCGCTCCTGAGGGCTGTGTGGTTGTCTGGTGTTCGGTCGTGGAGCCATTTCTTCTCCAGCTTCCGACAGGTGTGCTTGGAGATCCGGAGGTCCTCGGTGAACCAGGCGGCTTTCTTGTTGGTGTGGTTGGTTGTAGAGGTCTTGAGAGGGGCGAGGGTGTTGGCGCAGTCGTTGATCCACTGTGTGAGGTTGGTCGTGGCGGTGTCTGGGTCGGTGGGGTCGGTGGGTGGTCTCAGGGCGAGGGCGGTAGTCAGTTGGTCCTCGGTGCCCTTGCCCCAGCAGCGGCGTGGTAGCTGTTGGGTGCGGTGGTGTGTGGTGGGTTTTCTGAATGTGAAGTGGACGCATCTGTGGTCGGTCCAGTGTGGTTCAGTGGTGTGGTTGAAGGAGACGTGGGGGCTTGAGGAGAAGATGGGGTCGAGCGTGTGTCCAGCGGCGTGGGTAGGTGTCGTTACGAGCTGTTTGAGTCCGAGGTTGGCGAGGTTGACGATCAGGGCGGTGGAGTTGGCGTCGTTGTTGTTCTCAAGGTGGAAGTTCAGGTCCCCGAGGAGGATGTAGTCCGTGGAAGCGAGGGCGTGGGTGCTGATGAGGTCGGCGATGGTGTCACTGAACTGTGGGCGGGGTCCAGGAGGTCTGTAGATGAGAGTTCCTCTGAGGGTGGTGTTGGGGTCAGTGTGGATCTGGAAGTGCATGTGCTTGGCGGTGGTGAGGGTGTCATCGGTGTTCGTTGAGATTTTGATGGAGTCTTTGTGGATGATGGCGATTCCTCCTCCCACTCCGTTGGTGCGGTCTCTGCGGGAGATCTTGTTATGTTATGTTATGTTATGTTATCTTGTAGCCCTGTGGGAAGGCTATGGCGATGTCTGGTGCTGAGGTGGCGTTCAGCCCGGTCTCCGTCAGGAAGGCGACGTCGGGGGCGGTGGAGTCTAGGAGGTCCCAGAGTTCGATGGCGTGCTTGCGAGCGGAGCGGGTGTTGAGGAGGATGCAGCAGAGGTGGTTGGGTTCTCTGGCTGGTGGTGTGGAGGGTTGGATGCTGGTGAATCTGCAGTTCCGGCAGGTGAAAGGCCCCTGGGTGTGTTTCGGGGTGGCCCGGTAGCAGGGGTGGTCTCGTCTGTTGTTGAGTGCATGGAGGGTGCTTGCGTCGTAGTGCAGTCTGGCGTTGCGGGGGTGCGGGGTCCAGGGGTTCTGGCGCTGGGTGCGGTCCAGGCGCGGACGGGCGCAGACGGGCTTGCCTTCGGCGTGCCAGCGGCGCGCCCACTGCGCGGCTGCTTCGCGGCCTCCATATGAGGGCAGAGGGAGGGAGGAGCAGCTGGGAGATGGTAGCAGGGCGGCCAATGGGAGTGAAGGGGGCGGGGCCGCAGGGGCTCAGCGGCGGGGGAAGACCCGGGGAAAAAACGGTGGGAAAAGACGGCGGGAGAGGGACAACAGAGCACAGGGGTACAGAAAGCAAAACACAGAATGAAAAAAATAGAGTGGCACAGAAAGCCAAGCGCAGGGGTACAGAATAAAAAAGGGAGCGAGCAGCCAGGCGGCAAAAGCGGCAACGGAGGTTCAACCCACAGGGGCTGCGTGGCGGATGGGGGGAGTGACCTGCCTGGTGACAGGGTCAAAGGTCGCTCTCTACCACCGCTTCGCGGCCTCCATATGAGGGCAGAGGGAGGGAGGAGCAGCTGGGAGCGGGGCGGCCAATGGGAGTGAAGGGGGCGGGGCCGCAGGGGCTCAGCGGCGGGGGAAAACCCGGGGAAAAAACGGCGGGAAAAGACGGCGGGAGAGGGACAACAGAGCACAGAGGTACAGAAAGCAAAACACAGGGGCACAGCATGAAAAAAATAAAGTGGCACAGAAAGCCAAGCGCAGGGGTACAGAATAAAAGAGGGAGCAAGCAGTCAGGCGGCAAAAGCGGCAACGGAGGTTCAACCCACAGGGGGCTGCGTGGCGGATGGGGGGAGCGACCTGCCTGGTGACAGAGTCAAAGTGCAGATGTTCGACAGTGGGGATGGTGTCTTCAATGTTGGTCGTGATGCTGATGGTGTTCCTGTAGATGACGGCGACCCCTCCTCCGGTTTTGTTGGCGCGGTCCTTTTGGGTGATCTTGTATCCGTCCGGGATGGCTATAGCGATGTCGGGGGCTGAGGAGGCGTTCATCCAGGTTTCCGTGATGAAGGCGATGTCCGGGGCTGTTGTGTCGAGGAGGTCCCAGAGGTCGATGGCGTGCTTGTGTACGGAGCGGGTGTTGAGGAGGATGCACTTGAGGTGGTTGTTGCTAGAACACAGAGAAAGTGATGACCTCCGATCATGACTACAATTACACCTCTTTCACTTTGTAAATATAGTGAAGGGGAATCTCCGCCCCCTACTCCCGGTGTCCAGAGCAAATCAAAGGAGGCTAAACTAACCATGGGGCATGTTTCAGCCCAATCAGGCAGACACTTAACACCGTTAAGACCTGGTAAACTGGAGCCACGCCCACTTGCACCTGGACCACGCCTACTTACACCTGGAGTCAGCTGCAAACGCTCCTAGTTACAGAAGAGGCCACGCCACACTAGAGAATGAGACACCCGTCTCTCTGCAGACACTCCTCACCGCTGGATCAGCACATTGAACAGCCAGTAGGACCCTGGGAGTGCCGGGAAAAAATAGAGAGACGCCCACTTCACAGATTGCAAGAAACGAAACTTATCTATAGAAAAAATGGCGGCAAACAGACAGCTCAAGGACGAGATCTACTGTTCGGTATGTCTGGAATATTTCACAGACCCCGTGTTTGTGGAGTGTGGACATGCCTTCTGTCTGTCCTGTATCACTCGGTGCTGGGAGGGGCTGCAGACAGACTTCCCCTGTCCTCAGTGCAGGGAAACCTCTAAGAACAAAACCTTAAAACCCAACAGACATTTGGGAAACATAGTGGAGCTGTTGAAACAGCTTCACACCCCGAGTGCGGACATCCAGGGGGAGAATTTGTGCAGAGAACATGAAGAGAAACTGAAACTGTTCTGTGAAGATGACCAGGAGCCCATCTGTGTGATCTGTCGAGAGTCCAAAGACCACAAGGCCCACTCCGTGCTTCCCATGCAAGAGGCTGCCCAGGACTACAAGGTGCGTAAAATATAGATGTGTGGTGGGTCCTCAAAGGCTACCCAGGATTACAAGGTGGGTATGCCAGAGATTTGGCCTTCCAAAGGTTCTGATTCCAAAAAGTTTTTATCTTCTCGTTGCACCTGTATATTCATAAGTTTCTATTTATCAGCGTCCAAGCATGGTTAGCTGCACCATTACAGGTTTTTTCATTGCATTCTGGGGCCTGTAGTTATGTCTTCTTGTTATAAAAGCCGGATTACACATCCCAGAATGTAAAGGGTAAATATGGACACCCAGCATACCACTGACATTGAAGTCTCTTCCTGTGTCGATGCACACCACCTCTGAAAGTACCGTTCCTCAGCACAGGGGCGTAAACAAAGCCCCCGCGCTCCAGGGCCCCCCGCGCTCCAGGGGCCCCCTCCTCGGCCGCGCAGCCAACAGCCACTTAAAACTCCACACATCCGATCCTTCTCGGATGCAGGGAGTTACGCAGCTTACGTTACGCTCCCCTTTGTTGGAAGCGCAGCCGCCTAATCATTATTTAAATGGTGCGCGTGCGCGGCCGCATTTGCGCGGTCTTCACCCTTAGGGTGGAGCATACAATGGTTGGGCTGGATCTTCTCAAGTGCGCATGAGGTGAGGAACTGTGCGGCCCAAGGCGGACTGGTGCGGCCTTAATTTAATTATTTGGAGAATGAAATGCTCAAGCCTCAACCTGGTGGACCCCATGGACCGAAGCCTTCTTCACTCGCAGCCCATCGTGAGCATCCGAGTCTGGGGAGTTGGCAGGGACAACGGCAGGTGAGTGGCTGACACGTGTGGTGTTGAGCACAGATCGAGGTGCGCTTCCGTGATTGTTTGATGTCCTTGCGTCTCACATGGATGTTAAGCACAAAAATGGCCACAGTTATTGTTTTAGTTTGGTCAATGTTTGTTCTTTCTTGGATACGTTTGAGCTGTTCCTATGAGTTGTGTGTTATCGTGTTTACATTGCTGGCTTCCTAGCAGCTAGTCTAATGTGCCCGTGGACCAGTCGATCCATTGCTGACCCCCCAAAGCCTGGCTGTGTAACGTGAACTGTCAGTGTAGAGCCATGGATTGGTTTTTGTAGTCCGGCGAAAGCTGAACTGGGTGTGAATTTACCTGTGCTCTGTTTGGCCCTACAAAGTATCACAATTTTAACCCGATAGCGTGACCGGTGTGATCTCTCTGTAAATAACTGTTCTGTATATAGAAAGTGTCAAAATATATGCTGCAGTGTCAAATACTTGTGTTTCAACCTTTTGTAGTTTGAGGGAGGTGTATTTTGGAACATCGTTGGGAGGAGGTGCAGGCGAGTAGATCAATACCACCCTGCACATCAGGGAACCCTGGGTGCAAGCCCAGCTTACCCACTTTGCCACGTTGTGATCCTGGATGGAATGCCTTTACCTATGATTAGCTTTCCATGGCTTTCAAACTTAGACATTCTTTAACAGGCCACATACCGAAGCGTTGGGAGAATAACTTGACCAAACAGGAGCATGTTTTTAAAAGTACCACTACAAAAGGAAACTGTCTGTGTTTCTGCTCAATGGAATTTCAGATTTGGACCCAATAGTAATGTTAGTTGGGGTTTTCGGGGGAGGAGAAGTGGTCGCTGTAGAGGTATTTGAATGTTATTCTAAGAAGCATTGGTCGTAACCCTGGCTTTCCCATGCTAACACTTTGCAATTATGTCCTCTCCGTTTGATTAACTACCTATATCTGTTTAAATTGGGAGCAATTCTCAATGACCACAACCTAGAGCAGTGTGTCATTTTGTGGCATGTCTCAGTTGGAGGCAGTGGTGGCTTGGGGACAAGCTGGGAGCATGGCTGGGGCTACATTAATGCAACTGCAATCAGCCATTAACTCGCTACCACAGAAACCGGAGTGTACCAAATGGTCTCAAAAAAGGAAGAGGAGCCCCCAAATAATAATCTTGTCTCAGGAGACGGGGATGGACCCGGGTTAATTAAGTGTGGGAAGGGATCCAATCATATCATATCATTCATGGCGTGTTGCCTTGTTTACTCTTTGCATCCCACAGCACCCCAGGGCAGTCCAAAAAAATCCACTGTCCTCACAGACCGCATCATTCACTCCAAGGTCCCCACCCCTACAGATTATCCGACTATGCGTCCCCCCCACTCATGGCACCCCACACAGAACTGCTCTTCAGTTATCCCACCTGTGGTATCCCCCACTCTCCACCCGCGCACTCTACACCCCAACTCCCACGGAAATCATTTCCACCCCCCTAGATCCACCTTGCAGGGATCATACACTCACATTGTAATCTACTCATCAGTTCCTCCCCCAGACTCCAGTGGCCTCCACTCCACTGATTGCTCCTCTACCCCGGGGATCCCAAACGCCACTGCTCATCCTCCAGGTTCTGTTATGTGACCCAATGTCACAAGAATACCTCTTTTCCAGCGTGAGCTTTCCCTTAAAAACTCACTGTCTTTATGACTGCAATTCCCAGAATCCACTAATGGAGTAAATGAATGCTTAGGACTTGGAGACAAGTTATCCATGAGTATAGCGTCCCATTGAATCCTATATGCTTTGCAGCCCTATGCATGGAGATCTAGCGTTCTATGCACCACTGGCTGCAGGGATTTTGCCCCAACGGCACCCAGTGCTCAACTGTACCATCTCTCCCACCAGGCTCCTTAAATGTACTGCCCCCTTCAGTGAGCCCAGACTCCAAAGCACCCCTATGCTTCTATGATTTCACACTCTTCTGCCCCATCATGCAGCTATCACAACATTCATGGTCTCCCTCCCCACAGGGACCCCACACTTCCATATTCTTGAGGGCCACGCATTTCACTGCCCTATTATGCCCCAGGTGCTGCATTTTTGCAGGGTCACACTCTCCTGATTCTACATCGATTTATAGACTTATAAAGCAAGCCTGACATTTCTTTTAATATTAATGATGAGGCAGCTTACATCGCATTGGCAATAGATGGCATCAGATCATGTATAATAACCAGCAATACCTGTTCTATTTCCGTCGACCACCTTTTTTTCAATACTTTGAATCTGATTCCTGTGCCTCCTGCATAAATGAAGGAAAGAGGGCCCTATATCTAGTTTTTAGGTCTCGCGAGCCAAAGGCTCGAAGAGACATTTTATATGTGGGATTTTCAAAGTGCTACCCACAGTCTTTTGGCTGGCCTAAACCTTGAGTGCACGATCACATGCACGTGCACAGCTGCTCCTCTGCTCATTGCATTCCCCCCTCCCTTCTCACCCAGCCCTTTGATGCTCTGCTCGATTACTTTCACTTTTGCCGCTTTGATGTTTGATCGCAAACGCGATCACTTCCGCTTGTTTTACTTTAATTTGGAGCGTGGTGCCCGCTTCAGGGAAAACGCTCTGTTTGTTTATTTAATTTTTACTTTAATTCAGAGCTTCTCACCTTCTCCTTTCGGGCGAGCACGTCGGAAGCAGATTTTATGATTCTCTCTCATTAAACTCGGTGTCTGAAGTGCGATTAATGGCAGCTGAAGGCTGCGATCACAAATAAGCCCGCGCGCAGTGGGTCACTGAGCTCCTTGTTGAAACACGGAAATAGAACTGGACCCCTCCCTCTTAAACGCTCCTGATTGTAACGCCTTGAGACTTGCTCCAGAGCCTGCTCCAGGCACACAAGGACGCCTCAGGACGCTATGGTGACCCAGGGTTATAACGCATGTATGTGCATGCATCACCAACGTAGCATGATGCAGCTGCCATTTCGTTTTTTAAAATTTACAGTTCCAAGATTGCGAAAGGCACTTGCAGGGGTAAATGAAAAAAGTGAACTTAAAAATGTGTGAAAGCGATGTTTAATAAAGAAACTCAGCAGAGAAATCATGGTTCCCCCACTGTCTTTTAATCACCATACGTTTGAGGTTGCTCATTAGTAGGGAAAACAATACTCTCCTTCTAATGCCTTTTCTGAAAATGCAGCTTGCTCATAGTGAAGCCTCTGCGTTTTAATATTATTTCTTTGGCTTCGTAAAGCTGGCCTTTAGCTATAATCCTTCCCTTATTGTGCTACATGCCCCTTCTAGTAAAAGTAAATAGTTAACGTTTTTTTAACCGGCGTTAACCTTGCAGTGAAAGCACATAATCTGTTGGCTTTCACCCAGCTTCATGTTATGCTTGAAAGTTGTGTTTCCAACATTTTCTCATTAAACTGAAATCGGTGTGTGCAATATTAGCATGCTTTGCTTGCATTTCGAATTAAAGCAAATAGCCAGGACTCATTTACACATACAAATCTTACTCCTGCCAAGGTTCCATGGTTGCAAACCTATTTTTAGGGTAGAGGTCTGGTCTAGCACGCGAGAAGTGCATCTTGGGTTTAATTTCTGGGTGGGTGTGCAGTGCTCTCCCCTGGTGCAGACCTCGCAAGCCATGGGATCTCCCTGGGTGTAGTAGGTCTTTTGTGCCAGGGAGGTTCTGCTCTTCCCCTTAAATTCTTACTGCGAAGGCAGTGACATCTTGCCTTGAGAGCAGACTGTAATTAATTGACGCTGGTGCTTGCTATTTCTCGGTCTGAGGTTCTCGAAGAAGAAATGGGTTGGAGTTGCTGGGTCTGTTTTCTTCCTCTCGGAGGTGTGACCGAATCTACAAGTGCCACTTACTCATACCAAGAGTGTCAGCCAGCAGCACTTTAAGCACTCAATGTAACTAGCAGAACGGTGCTCAGCAAGTGCTCTAGAAAACGTTATGGGCCCGATTCATTAAGCCCTTTTCGTTCGCAAACAGTTTTATGGCCATAAAAATATACTTAACAGGGGGAAATGCACTCTGAAATTAACGGTATAAATGACCACAAGAACACAGAAATAGGAGGAGCAGAAAGGCAGTTTGACATGGGAGTTAGTAAAACCCAAATTCATTAACTTTCAGCCAATAAAGTCTCTTTTCCAGCCCTTTCCCACCCTAGAACCAATTAGATTTGCTCCAGCAAATGGCTGAAATTAAACCGTTTCCGGGGTGTGAAGGTGAGGGGACCCTCCCCAATCTTCATGGGGGTGTGAAGGAGGGGTTTTCTCCATGCCAAAAATACAACTGCGTATTTTTGCCGCCGTTTTTGTGTGTAATTGTACCCATGCTCAAAATTTGCATGTGGAAGTAGTGACTCCTAAAATGTCACATGACCTTGCCAGTCGATTGTCTGGTAGACTGTGATTGGCCTGGCCTTCTCGGTGTAGTAGAAGCAATCTTTGTGAACAGCGAAATGTAGAAAATCTGCGCCCGTTCATAGGAGTGTTTTTATGAGCACAGATTTTCCACTTCCTTTTGTAGATTGGTCCTACTGTATTCCGATTTGACTTGCTTAGCTGGAGGAGAAAGCAGTGAAGTTAATTTTCACCTTTGCCCTCCGGCACCGGTTACTAGTGTTTTAGAATCAAGAGGGATGTGTATACTCCTTTGTTTATATAGTTTGGAACTCAGTTTCTGAACTCTTCTCTGCCGGTGATGCCCATCGCACACTGATGTCTGGATACAAGTAAGGGATTGGTTTAGCACTACATACCATACAGCAATGTATGAGTACTTGTAAGCATGTAGGGCGTTAGGGAGTTTGTGGTTGGCAGTTGGCATCAGTCTCCTAAAATGCACTGTTGATGATTACAACTTGGGTGGAAGCCCACTGTGTTGGGAAATAAGGAAGAGATTGCCTTTAATACCAAAAGGCCAATTGCACTCTCTTAATTTTCTTAGTGCTTGCCCCCTTTCGCTACCAATGCTACTCATAATCAGCTCACTTTCCATTCGTAAGTGGATTCAATTTAAACCCCCAGGATTGTGAGCACATAAATTGTATTAATTACCAACCTTTTTGTTTTTCTCAGATGTACATTTTTGTCCTTTATTACAATAAACAATTTTCCGACCAATTGCAAACCACTGTACTGACTCCAAGACCCTACAGAAAATGAATAGTTGTCAGGAACTTCGCTAGCCAATCCAGGACAATCGTGCTTTTTCCATCTCAAATAAAATATGTTTTTAGCTTACTTGATTGGTTGTGGACACCTTGTGACGCAAAGGCTCGTCTTTTTAACCGTAACATGGAATAAATAAGAGTAAGTAAGTTAAAGGCAGAACAGCAAATTGCTGTGTTTTGGTCTGTGCTCTTATTTAATGATTCCTGACTATGTGACATTCAACGTGATATTGATAGCGACCACAAACGATAACAAGCATTTGCAATGCAATAGGTCTAGCATTTACACAAGTTTAAGTTATTGGCATTGTAAATGCCTTTTATTTATGGTTTAAAACAAAAATAAAAGGCATTGTCATTTGGAATGTCAATAGTTCAAACTCGCGTAAATGCGAGACCTATTGCATTGCAAATGCTTTTTTTTTTTTTTTTACCCGGGTCCCACATTATCTTTTGACGAGCCTGGGATCCTACTGCTTTGCAGCATCCAAGTGATTCCACACTTCACTACCTCTGCACCCAGGGGTTCCCTTCACCACTCTCAGTTCCTTTGCCTGTAACTCCTCTCTTTCATGCTATGGATTCTATCAATTGTGTATTTTCTGTTCCAGACTGCTAGTCCACTTGGGAAGTCTTGAATGTCATACATAGGACCAAAGTGAATATTTGTGGACTAAAACATTTAGGAAAAAAACAGCACTTTTAAACACTAAAAACAGCTTTTTACTGGTATGAGGACCTGTCCTTGAAGCCCACTGATATATTGTCAACTCACGCACACAATCCAGCACTGTGAGCACCAAAGTCAAAACGTTGTGCATGTGCCTGGGCCGTGACACTTGCACTCTGGGGATGACCTCTGTGCTCAGCGTCTAGTTGGCCACTCTCCCAGCATGTGTCTGGCCTGTAGGACAGTCCCTTCTGCAATTCCAGTACAGAGATCCACTCAGAGTTGCATATGTGCCCAATCATTTCTGATCTGCAGCTGGCACTTCTAGCCCAGTACTGGGGCACTTCACTCACTGATGCACCTCTACCCAAAAGTGCAGTGGCGTAGAGTAGAATAGAGTGGCGTAGAGTTCGGGCCATCAGGGCAGTAGTTGTAGTGCGCAGCTGCAGCATGGGTGCACCAGTTGCCTCATATCAGTACTGGGCTGAGCTTCTCAATAGTGATGATGGGTTGGCCCTCTCTCCTGTTTACCAGCCCAGCATCATCGTCTTTGTTGTAGCGCATTCTGATGACCAAGTTATAGATGGAGCTACACGACTATAGGGGCAGCAGTTACATGTTATGTTACGTTATTTATGTTTATATACTGCATTCTATGGAAAATATGGCCCACGGCCCAAATGCCATGTCTGCTTCGTTGTATGTAAGCAAAATGTTCTATTTAATGTGTTGTGTTGGAAGTTTGTGTGTGTTCCATGCTATTGAAAAGTACCCTTTGGGGCCACATTGCAGCCAGCAGTATAGTATAGTATATCTGCGCTATGTGGCGTGTATGCAAGGTCTGTCCAGAGAGTTCTGTTCGATGCTGGCGTGTGTTTTAAACTACTTACAATGCTCTTGGGAGCTGCGTGCCATCCATCTATATGGTATTTCTGAGCTATGCGTTATATAAGCTCTGCCCAGTGAGCACTATTACATGTTGGCGTGTGATGTACCTTACTGAAAAGTGTTGTTGGGTGCTATAGTGCACCACAACAGTCAGCTGTTCGCTCTATCTGAGGTGCACAGTCAACATACCTTTGTAAACTGGTTATGAGGCTCCGTTTTTTTCTGGTTCCAGTAACCCCTGGGCCCCTACTCTGTCTATTCCTTGCACTTGAAATTTACATTTACTGCTGTAGTGTCTAAATACATTTCATGAAATGGAATATAACGTAGGGTTGCCAAAAGAAAAATGCCAGCCATGTGTTTAAAGAGCCTGGAAAGACCGCGTCTTGGCACTAAATAGGGTTATAAATAAAAAAGTATGTATTCATTTGTAATGTGACTTTTCTGTCTTTCAGTGGCGGTGCGTCCATTGGGGTTGTTGGGGCGTTGCCCCACTAATGCCGCGGCCCCAATTAGAATTTAATCGTTCTACTTCTGATGCTAATTGCAAAAATCAGGACTCCTGATTTGAAGAAGCGTCAGAAGTAGAACACGCCACGGACGCTGAAGGGGGTGGAGCTGCGGAAGCACTCTCAGGGTTGAGTGACAGCGGCACGCAATAGTGCGCATGTTCATTTTTGGGCTGATCATTTTTTTTACGATCAGCCCGAACATGCTCACTTGCTTCCCCTTAAGAGACCGAGGGTTGCTTCATGCGCAGCCCCCGGTCTCCTAATGGGCAGGGAGTATCCCTGCCCTCAGCTAATCCTGGCGCTGCTGGAGCGGCATCTGGATTGGCTGAGAGGGGTTGCCAGCAACTCACCCAGAAGACGTTGAAGGCGCCAACGCAACGGACCCCGGCATAGGAGCAGACAGCAGAGGCGGCGCGGACCTGCCCAGTCAGGTAAGTTTACGTTTTTTTTTTTTTTAACTTTATTTTTAAACCTCCCGGCTCCCAACCCCGCGCAGGAGCTTATGTTCTCCTTTCCAATTGTTCAGATATGTATCGCGCAATCACATTGGTTAAGTGCTTCATCCATTTGACCTCCTCGAAGCGCTTTCTGGACGCGGCAGCACGCTACTCTCCTTTTTTGGACCATAGGTGCTTGCCTCATGTGCTGAGTATGGCTTTGATTCTCTGCCCAGTCGGATAAAAAACATAGCACAGCAGGCACCGCTAGAGATCACGCCACTGCCTGAAAGTAGCAGCTACTATGTAAATTGTTCCGAATGCCCGACCCTGTGTTTCTTTGGGAATGCTCTCTCAATATCGAGGTACCCTCCTCAGGCCTGGCAATGCTAGAGCATGTTTACAGATATATAATTCTTGGGGAAAGCTGATGGTAATAGTGAATATATAAACCAGGGGTCACTGGAATAATGCTATGACGTGTAACTAAGTTTTGTAGCATGATTTAGTGAACTTTGCAGTCTATGCAGGACACTAGGAATGACGTAATGCTGCGGCGTTTTCTACATAATTATGAATTTTCGGCTTCTGCTGCATAATTTTCAGCTAACAAGTCTTTCTAGCTTTACATGGATCAAAAGTTACTAAAAACGAAGCCACCGATGTTGTCATTCAGTGGTAGGTCCTCTGAAAAGGTTAACTCTTCACCTTCATGGCCCATTATCTGCACCGCGTGATATTCTGTCCCTGTACTCCTGCCGTAAGGCCTGGATGCTTGGAAGGAGATTGCAAAGCGGTATTACTGGTGGCAGCGCTCACAACAGTATTTTAAAAATGAAAATGTCAAAATTTACTCTTTTATCCGAAAGGTTTAGCTATTCTGGTGCAGTTGAGTGTGTGAACCACACACTCGAGATTAAAACTGATACGAATGGACACTGACTTTTGGAAATGTCTTTGCTTATTTTTTTAGAAGTCCTTTCTTGCTTTATTATGATTCGTTTTTAGCGTTTGTGATTTTTAACCTATTGAATGTGAAATTAAGATATGAGCAGAGTTGTTTAAGTAGACGGGCGCAACTTCGTTTGAAATGCGCGCAAGAAGACCTTCCGACTGCGTAGTACCGTGGCCACACTGATTGTTTTCGAAGTCTTGTAGATTTGGGAAATTACACTGGTTTCACTTGTGCCTTCCTTTGTGAGCAGATTGACTAAGCTTCCAAAAGTATTACGGTTATTTTCTGAAGTGAATCCTCTTTTTTTTTTTTTTTTTTTTTTTTTTGAAAACCTTTATTTCGAAATTCAGGACACAGCTATTCAGCCGACAGCCCGAAGGTTCGGCAGCATTACAAGTTAGATACAGTAATGTGTCCCCGATACAGTACGATGAGTAATGCAAAGGTCCAATTTTAAATAAACACAGAAAAAACACACAACAAACCCCAGCAAGGCAGTACATTGAAATCCCATGGCGAAAGCCCCCAGGGGAGGCAGGACCCCACTCATCTACTAAGTATAAGACTGTGTGCGGAGGAAGAAGGGGAACAGCAGAGGCCCAGAACGGTTACCAAAACCAAATTGTGCTGGAAGGTAGGTCAGGGGGAAAGCTGTTCCTCGGGAGGTTCCAGGTCCGGGGCAAGACATATTCCCCCCCTGTATTGGTTCCACCGCCCCCAGATGGCATGCCACTTCCGGGGGCGACCTCTAGAGCAGTAGACCGTCTTCTCCCTAAACATGCTCCAATCCATGTTCTCCTTCCACGCGGTCAGTGTAGGGGGTCCCGAGGAGCCCCACAATCGCGCGATATCCCTTTTAGCTACCATGTTACCCAGAGTCACCCATTGGGTCTGCGCCTCAGTGGGCCCCCAGACGTTCAGGAGGCAACACCGCGCCTCCGGCTGTACCACAATGCCCGTCACCTCCCCCATAACTGCATGGACTCTCCTCCAGAACTCCACAATGACACTACATTCCCAAATAATGTGCAGGAAAGTACCCACCATACCACATCCCCTTCTGCACAGGCCATCCTCCGAGAATCCCATGTGGACCAGCCTTGGCCCGGTAACATACACCCGGTGCAGTATTTTAAGCTGCACCAGCCTCAGACGCGACGGGATCGCAACCTCCTTAGGCGAAGAAACCGCTGACTGCCAGTCCTCATTATCCAACTCGAGGCCATCCCTGGTCCACTGTTCTCTCAGCCCCAATAGCAAGTCTGCCCGGACGTTTATCAACTTCTTATATATGAGCGAAATCGTGCTCTCGGGCATATGACCATCAAGGACTCGGTCCTCAAGGGGAGAGGACTCCGGCACCTTCTCACCCTCCACGAGGACTGATCGGAGGGCGTGACGCAGCTGGATATACCTAAAATACTCTGAAGGCCCTAGCTCAAACTAAGTCTGCAACTCCTCGAAAGACTTCACCCTCCCCTTATGCAGCACATCCCCCACCTTGGATATACCTATCAGATCCCACTTATCAAAGCCCTTCGTATGCCAGAGTCTTCCCAACCTTTCCGATTCAAACAATGGGGTAGCGAGGGTTAGCCTATCCTTCCAGCCCAGCGAGTCGGTCGCCATCTTCCATACGCGCACCGCCACACCTGTGGGCCCCGTGAGGGACGAGTCTAGGGACCGCGAATACAACGCCCTGTAGTAGTTGCCGCCGCGCAGCAGCCACCTATCCATGGCATACCCAGGGCTGAGGGCAGGGCCGTAAAACCCATGGTTGATCGCGCTCAGCTGCGTGGCCCAATAGTACCGTCGGATGTCTGGGAGCGCAATGCCCCCATCGTACCATGGGAGCGTCAACTTTGAAATAGCTATTCGCGGCCGCCCGTCCCACAGCAACGTCCTTTGGAGGCCTTCGACCTCCCGAAAGTATTTGGCCGGTACCCAGTCCAAGGTGTTCTGGAGGGCGTAGAGGAAGCGGGGAAGAGACATCATTTTGAACAGGGCCGCACGCCCAACAAGGGAGAGCGGCAGCCTCCGCCAACCTTCAACATCTCGCCTCAAACGTGCCAAGGGGGGGAGCAGGTTCCTCTCATAGCGCACAACAGGATCCATGGATATAAAAATCCCCAAATACACAAAACCTTGCTGGGCAACCTGTATCGAACATGTTCTAGGGATCGGTGGGACCTCGCCACTAAGAACGTACAAGTACGATTTGCCCCAATTAATCACCAGCCCCGAGTTCCTACCGAACGATGCGAGTACGTCACAGACCACTATAAGTGACTTCTTTGGTGAGGCAAGATACAGCAGGATATCATCGGCATAAAGCGAAATACGGTCCTCGTGATCAGGCGACCACCGAAGGCCCCGTATATCCGGGTGCCAACGTATCCACGCAGCCAACGGTTCAAGGGCGAGGGCGAACAACAGAGGCGACAGGGGGCAGCCCTGCCGAGTACCCCTACCAAGCTGAAACGGAGTAGATGCCCGACCATTCACCACAACATTTGCTAGTGGCCCCTCGTACAGCAACCGGACCCAACTCACAAACCCGCGACCGAAACCAAACTTGGCCAGCACGGCCCATAAATATGCCCACTCCACCGTGTCAAAGGCCATCGTGGCATCAAGAGATGCCACGACAGCCGGTTCACGCAGCGTGCCCACCCTGGCGATGACGCCATGAAGACGCCTAAGGTTCAATGCTGTGTTTCGGTGCGGGATAAAGCCAGATTGATCCGGGTGGACCAGATCGCCAAGTACCCTAATCAGACGGGTAGCCAGGAGTTTGGCCAGAATTTTCGGCTCGGCGTTGAGGAGTGAAATGGGCCGATAGGAGGCGCATCTATCTCGGGGTTTACCCTCTTTGTGTATGACCACGATCGACGCCAGCCGCTGATCCAACGGAAGGATCCCATCTCCCCGCGCCTCCAAAAACATGGCGCGCAGGTGAGGGGCGACCCTATCCGGGAACAGTTTGTACAGATCGATCGGCAGTCCGTTCGGTCCAGAGGCCTTACCCGAATTCAACGCGCGAATCGCCCCCGCCACCTCGTCAACCGTGATGTCGCCATCCAAATCGTCCCTATCTATGTCAGAGAGGCAGGGCAACTCGATATCACGGAGGAGATCAGACGAGTCCTCGGGCGGCCTGTCCGACACAGAGGAGTAAACCCTATGAAAATACTCCGCGAAACACTCCACAATCCCTTCAGGTTCCACAATCGCCTCTCCCCCCTCACCAATCAACTCTGGCACCACTCTATTGACCCGTTCCTTCCTGTCCAGCCACGCCAGGAGTTTCCCTGCCTTATCTCCAACATCATACAGACGGCCCTGTTGTTCCCTGCTGAGGGTCTTGGCGGCGTCCGTCACCAGGTCCCTATACTCCGCCTGCTTCAAGCAAAGCTCATGCAATGAGGACTCTGTGACCTCCTCCTCCATATCCCCCTCAAGGGCCGCAATCTCCTCCTCCACTTGCCGCACTTCGCAATCCCTCCGATTCTTGGCAGTCACCACCAGGGAGAGGGCCTCCCCCCGAAGCACGGTCTTAAAAGCTTCCCACAGCGAGATCGCCGAGTCCACGGTTCCCAGATTGTCCTTAAAGTAATTATCTACCTTCTTTACCAGGGCGCTGCGCATCTTGGGGTCTCGGAAATACCATGGGTTAATGGGGGCCACCCTCCCTCCTCCCTCCCGACCGAGATCCAGCCGGATCCACACTGGCGAGTGATCAGAGATACCACGTGCCATGTGCCTCGCCTCGGATATCAACGAGGCATGTGCGGCCAGAGTGAGCAGGTAGTCAATCCTGGAGAGGCTACCATGCGCACCGGAGTGAAACGTGTATTGACTCTGTGTGGGGTGCCGGAGCCTCCAGCAGTCTATCAGGCCAAACGTGTCTAGGAGGTCTGGAAGCCATTTCTGAGCCCCCCCTGTGTCCCTGGGCGGGTATCTATCCAGCAGTCCGGAACCCACAGCGTTGAAATCCCCTCCCACTACCAGCATGCCCCCCGGGAGAGTCAGCAAAGCCCTGCCCAATTCAGCAAATGTGGCGGCCTGCAGGGCCGGCGGGACATAAACCGAAACCAAAACCAAAGTCCTTCCTTCCCACCGCCCCGCCACCGCCACAAACCTCCCCCTCTCGTCAACAATGGTGGAGTCCACCTCAAAAGGCAGCGATGCTCTAACGAGGATGCCCACACCCCTGGACCCAGAAGAGAATCCAGAGTGTGCAATGAATTTATACCCCTTCCTATTCAGGGCATAGCACGTATTGCCTATGAGATGCGTCTCCTGCAGCAGTACAACGTCTGGCATTGAGCGTTTCAGAAATTGCAAAACAATCCCCCTCTTAATGCGATCCCCCAAACCATTAACATTCCAGCTTATAACACTTAGGCCTCTACCCCCCATCCTCAAACGGAAAGAGGCCCACCCCACACCCGAGGCGCCACCATGGAACAGCCCTGAGGATAATCATCATGCCTTGCAGAAATAAACCCCCCAACAACAAACTCAAACTCCCCATAACTCCCCCCACCCTGCACCCCTGCTGCAGCTTAAAAAGCCCCCCCAACTTGCAGTGTGCCTGTCGCCCTACAAAAACAAAAATCTACAAAAAGTACCCTAAGGGAGGAAAAGAGCACCCCTCGTCCTCCCGCAACCCTCCACAGTTACTGCACTCTGTTCAAATCTTCAAATATGGTCAAATCAAGTCAGGCCGGCTTTGAGATATCAGCCCTGTCCATCCCGGCCACTGTCTCCATGCTCAGCTGTGTCGTCCCCGGTCCGTCGCCGGGGCAAAGCGTCCAGCCATTCGTCGGCCATAACAGGAGAGTCAAAAAAGAATGTCTGATCTTCATGCACCACCCGTAGTCTGGCGGGGAAAAGCATGGCATACTTTAGGTCCCGCTCCCGAAGTCTTCGCTTCACCCCCAGGAAGCTCTGTCTCTGTCTCTGCACCTGCTGGGTGAAGTCCGGATAAAAATTCACCGACGCATTCTGGAAGGGGACTGGGCCCATCACCCTCGAAGCTTGCAGGATAGCGTCCCGATCTCGAAAATGAAAGAGCCGGGCGACAATCGGCCGCGGCGGGGCACCCGCCTTGGGCCGTCCGCCCGGCACCCTATGGGCCCTTTCCACCGCCCTTAGGCTTCAGATGATTGAGGACCAAATCTTCCACAAGCAGGTCCACCGAAGCCTCATCCGAGGACTCCGGGACCTCGATGACGCGCACGTTGTTGCGCCTGGACCGGCTCTCGAAGTCCTCCAGCCGGCGGGCGGCGAGGTCACTCTCGGCCCTCAGCTTCCGGACCTCGTTCTGCAGATCCGCGACCTCATCAGTGAGGCCCGTGGTCCTGTGGTCCAGGTCCTTAACGCGTTCGTTTGTCTTGCCCAGGTCCGAGCGGATCAAGTTGACATCCACCAGGATGGCGTCCACCTTATGCGCCAGGGCCTCGAATTGCCTCCCCATCGAGGTCTGCAGCCCATCAAGCGCGCCCATGACATCCTGCAGGGAGAGCTCCGGTGTCCCAGGCGAGTCCTCCTTCTGGGCATCCGGCGCCTGGCTCGATCCACTCGGCGATGTCTTCAGGAGGGCGTAGCGGTCCATACTGTTGACTTGGGAATACGTGCCCCGCCTGGTGGACTTAGTCTTCAGCCGATCTTCTTCTGCCTTGCCCGACATAATGGACTCCAGGCAGTCCAATGCAGTGAAGACCGTCCCCTCTCAGAGAGAGGTATAAAGAGTGAGCAGGTCCGCCTTGTGCTGCCAAAGTAGCCCACCGAGCGTCCCCGGGGTTATAAAGCCACCCAGAGCACTACAGTGTCCGGGCAGACAAAGGGAACGAAACCGAAAGTGAAAGAGCGAGGGCCTCCGTCCGACAGTTCACACCTCACCAGGCCGTTGTTGATCAACTAGGAGTCGGGCATCCTGCCAACTCTAGCCCCTGGCATCTCCGGGAGTTAGGCCGCAATCTTTCGCCAGTCATAAGTCCGGTTCCCGATGGGCGATCCAACCGCGGGTAGCATCAATCGCCTCCCTGACAACTCAGCAACACGGTGCCATGCATACCATCAGGATTAGGGACAGGATAGTCGACGGAGGGCGCGAGGGTCTCGGGAGCTCTAAGCTCACGCGGCCATCTTGGTCAAGCGCTAGGCTCCTCCCCCCCGTGAATCCTCTGTTGGTACAGCAATTGGTTGCACAGACAGATGCGTATTTTCATGGCGCATTTTGGTTGTCTCACGGGGTATGTTAACATTTTCTGTGACTTTGTGCCAACAGCTTTCAGTCTGCTGGCGTTGGTGTTTATTGGTGGTTTATCTACCAGTAGCATTAACCGATGGAGTGTAGGGTGGTGAGATTTTATTTGGGGTAAATTAATGCCCCTGCTACAGAAAAAAACACCCTGCACCACCTTGCAGAAAAAGCCAATACTTTTAAAACGTGTTCAACAACGTTTTATATAAAACAATCTGTATATTAATACAGGTGTTTGTAATGCCTTCTTAATTTCATGTTCCTACCCGGACTCTTGACAGTTTCCTCACCTCTGTTGGCTGCTGGGTGTCAGTGGTCGGGCTTCTTAATACATTCCTTGCCTTAATAATTCATCACTCTAGAATCATTACATGTGCCCTTTCGGGTGGCAATCAAGATCCACCTCACCCTCTACAGACACCATACTGAGTCGATAGCAGGTGTCAACTATTCACAGCACCTTAAGAAATGTCGAAAGTACCAATGCAACCTTGAAAGTGCAGCGTACTTTACGGGGGAAGGTTGACAGAAGCAGGAGACTATGAAGAGAAGGGGCGCATTTAGGTCAAACCATCATTGCACACAGTGGCACAGATGAACAGAGCACATGGTAGGCCGACGTCTGATATGCATCCAATTAGACTGACAGTTTTGCCAGTCACTGTCTTTGTTAGAACAGATTCACAATAGTTTTATAAACTTTCCTGCTTTCTCAAATTTGCTCGAAAATGCAACATTTGTCCACTCTTTTTTCAAAACAATTCTCGGGGGAGAACCCCCCCGAACCCTGTGTAGGTTGTACGGACTCGCTCGCCGCAGTGCAGTACAAGTATTTATTTTACGCCGCACCACTTTCAAAAGTCACCACCCGCTACTGCTGTACTTGTTCCCTTTAATTATCAGTCATGGAACTCCTCATTCAGGCAGCCTTAGAACACAATTAAAGTGCATTCTATTTATATTTACTGTTTGAAGTATGCACAGATACAAATATGGCTTTAAGTGACTGCTTATTTTTGCCGGTGGGGCAAAGTGGCAGGTGGTGGGCCGGGCCGCTGGGCGGGGCCCCCCTCATTGTGCTTTGCAGGGGGGCCACCTCAAGTTTCACGCCACTGCCTCAGCACTGCAATGTGTGTTAGTAGGTGAGAGGAAGAAGTAGCTTTACGCTGGGGACAGTGAAGCAGGATTCTGCCTGGCAAACCACTTGTCACTATTCCTGGCCACCTACAGCTCCTCCTACAGCATATATGTTCACCGTGGATTTGTATTCAGAACCTGTGCTGTCTGTGGTACTAGGTGGCCTAATGACCAGAGCTTCTGACTTTGGAACGAGAAGACCACGCCTTCCTCGACCTCATTGACACACCTTCCAAAGGACACACCAGTGACCTTGTCTTCTCAGAATCACCAGCAATCCGATGCAAACCAACCACACTCCTGGACTGGACTGACCACTTAGCCATCTCTAGCACATTGCTCAGCATCCTACCAACAAACCAAGGTCAACCAAAAAGACAACACCAAACTTTCAGATCTTTCAAAGACTTCCCAATAGACAACTTTATGTAAAACTCATCTTTCACCTATCAACTTCATGTCTTACATTATACTGTTCTGAACAGTGTCAACACTTTTTTGGAAAACTGTGTGAACATCTGAACCGCCAAAATAAAACCTGCAAGTACAAGCTAAAGCCTTCAACCCCTAGTGCTCATGAGACCTTAGGGGAGAGGTTGTGGCCTAAAGGCTAGGGCGGTCGAGCTCAAATCTGGGGAACCGGGTTCGAATCTCGGCAGTGACGCTCAACATACTGTGATTCTGGGCAAATCAGTTAATCACACGTGCAAAAAAATGTGTCCTTGTGTAACGCAACTGGTGCTCATGTAAAGCGCTCTGATACCCGATACCTTCGGGTCAAGTTTGCGCTATATAAAACTCTTGGGGGGGGGGGGGGGGGGGAAACCCTTTCCAACAATAAAGGATACATCGGCAGACAAGAAGAGTAATGGAAGGAAAACAGAACTCCAGATGACCTCATGACCGTGAAGTCCCTCCAGGTAACACTCGGACAACTCATCACATCAGTCAAAGCAAAGTACTATACCAACACTTATGTTATGTGGATTTGTATAGCACACTAATCACCTGTGAGGGTATCCAGGCACTAGAACAGGTTTGTGGCCCCGCAGAGTTAGTCAGAGACCGGTCTTCAACCTCATGCAGAAGTTAAGAAGTGGGGAGGAGGCTCTGAGGTGTTGCAGGAGTTTGTTCTAGGTTTTGGGTGCGATGTAAGAAAATTGGCAACCTTCTATTCTACTTTTGTGAATGCAAGAAGTGTGAGCAACAGAGTAATGCTGAGAAAAGTGTCTGGCAGGCTGTTATGTGTATTAGGCTATTCAGGTATGCTGGTACAATGTAGTCTTGTGCTCTGTATGTGTGCGTAAGGAGTTTGAACAAGCTGGGTTTGGGAATGGGTAGTCAGTGGACTTCTCTGAGGTGTGGTGGGAAGTGTGTGCGACGTAGGAGGTTGAGGATGAGTTTTACGGCTTCGTTCTGGATGGTCTGGAGTCTGGGCAGCTGTTTGGAGATTCTGGTGTAGCTGTAGTCGAGGTTGTTTGTGGTGAGTGCTTGTTTGACGGTAGGTCTGGTGTTCTGGGGTAGCCATTTGAAGATCTTTCACGGCATGTGGAAGCTGAAGGAACTCACTGCTTTGACTTGTGCTGTCATGTTGAGTATATCATCCAGGATGATACCTAGGTTTCTGGTGAGGTCAGTGGGTGTTTGTGCTAGCTCAGTCGGCCACCAGGTAGAGTCCTATGGAGAGTTCTTGTTTATGAAGACAAGTACTTCCGTCTTGTCGGATTTGAGCTTTAGACAGTTGCATCTAATCCACTCTGCTACTGTGACCATGCAGTTGGTTCTCATGGTTGTGGCCTTGTCTGTCAGGGATAGGACGAGCTGGGTGTCATCAGGGTAGGATATGATGGTGATGCCTTGGTGTAGGAAATCTTCCTCTCTATAAAGCGTACTAAAACAAAGTACACTGCGCAGAGAGGCAGAAGCAATAGATGATAATACTAAGCCTCTATTTTTTAGGTCTCGCCTTGGCAGCGCATGCGCAGTCTCAGCTAGACTTAAAGTAACTATTTATTGGCTTCTTCTCCTGCTCCTTGCGATTGGTTTAAGTCTGGCATTGCTGTTGTTTTCTTGATTTCTGTTGGCTGTTGATCCTATGCTAACTTCTGTGTAGTCCCGAAGCAGCGGTGCCTAACTACAGTTTTCCTCCGCTTCGCTCGCACTTAATTGCGTGCTGTGTGCCATCTGTTTTTTATCCCTGACGGACGTGTCAGACCAGCTGGTCGTGGTTGGGGGAATGGCCACTCTCCTCGTCTTGTTTAAATCTCCCACTTGCCTGCGCTGAAATCCTGGCATGTATGAGAACGTGTGTGTGCAATAAAAGCTGCAGTGTCCACATCCGTTTTGCTCAGAAAGATAGTGAAGATCTGGTCTCGAGGTCTACAGCTAAAATGCAGGGCGCGCCTCCACGTCGACTACTCTCCCACTGCATCCAGGTCCCCTGAGCACGTTTCACAGTTAGAGGTTTGTGCATAAGAAGGAAATGTGGGATGAGTTCAAATCCGCCAAATATCAGACTGGCTCGACATCTGATTGACGGTCGCCCTGCCTTTCAGAGACTTTCGCGGGTTGGTGGGTCTTACTTTTCCGTGAGCCCTGTGGTATGAACACGGTGGTGCTGCCTGAACTTTAAGAGACCCGTTTGGCAACAGCAAGGGTCTTAAAACGCCTTGTCCACGAGGGCTGAATCCACGCCAGGTTTTTAGGACAGCCGCAACTGATAAGTTTGCATTAATGTAAACAGAATTGTTTTACTTGGTCGTGGGGTTATTCTTAAAATCAGCATGGCCCCTGCACTCCATGGTTAGTTAGCGGGACACCACGGGGCTAGGGGCGCGCCCCGCCCTGAAGACTCACAGAGCAGAGATTGCATGTTATGGAAGGCACCAGGGGTTAAATAGAGTCCTGCAACCCAGAGCCAGTACTGTGTGCAGCTCCAGGGGCTTGTCAGCAATGCTCATCTGTATGGAGAACAGGACGAGGCCACCAGATGTGCTAATGTAAATCCTGGACCAGAGCCAACGCTTTCACTAACTCGCGCTCTGTGCTGATGTCTCCCTCTCTGTCGCTCCCTCGGTCTCTCTTGAAGTGTGTGAATCTCTATGACAAAGAAAGCACGCACACTCGCGCACAAACTCGTGTTCACACTGCCGGCCATTCAGTTTCATCTCATTTCCCTCCTCTTTTGCCTTCTGATTTTAGTCCATATCACAAGGATGTTTTCCAGCCAACCCGCTTTCTATTTGCAACATAAGTACCAAACAATATGCCAATGCTGCAAATGGCTTTTGCCAACACTTTTATCGTGTGTATTGACTCAAACAATCATACTTTCGACTACTCGGGATACGTTATTAAGTGATGATGCGTCATCACTTAATAACGTATCCCGACGGAAGCAGCAACGAAGCACAGCAGCTGCGTGTGAGAACCCTACTGAGACGCGGGAATTTCGTTTCATTCAGTGTGACGAACGCAATTGGCAACCTTGAAGCCATTTCAACACACGAACTGTGACAGAATTATTTGCATCGAGGCGTTGGATGGAATTGGAACCGAGACATCGGACATTCTGCACCTCGACGGACACCTAAAAGTAGTGGTAGACGTTTAGTTCATCTAATCCCCTGCGAGGCACAGACTGCATTCAAACTGCAGTGCACAATGGTCCTGACGAGGATCCCAGCAAGAAAAGGGTTCCGAAACGCGTAGACCTTACTAGTTAAGGCCAACCAATTGATAAAAAGACTTTTACAAAGAACAAAGAGTTCAAAAATACGAGAATATCGCTTTTATGGATGGCCTATACGTGTCATTGACACGTTTTCATTGAGTCTGTTTTGTATATAATGAACAGTATGAATGAGTATGAGTGGGTATGAATGCTGAAAAGAGTAGAATGTTTTTGTGAAGTTTTGTTTATTCTTAGAAGGTGTCAAAAAACTCAAAAAATTGTTGCATATATAAAAAAAGTAATGTGTACACCACGGTGTGGTTTAGGACTATGAAATATTAGAGGTTTGAAAATGAAAATGCAATGTAATTGAATTACTTTTGTCTGATTAAATCTGACCGAAAAAGTAGTCGAAAGTGTGATTGTTTGAGTCAATACACACGATAAAAGTGTTGGCAAAAGCCATTTGCAGCATTGGCATATTGTTTGGTACTTATTATGAGGACTTGGCCTTGCTGCCATTAAGTCAAAACCCAGAACTGTTTTTCCATTCTATTTGCAACAGCAGCACTGATGAGTTTCCCCAAGTCTATGCTGGAGATACTTGAGCCCAGGTCTTTTTTTAACCCTGGAACTTATTGTCTTGTTTATTCGATCAGAAATCCAGAACTGGACATCCCAGAATTCAAAGGAAAAACCTGGACTGGAACAGCTCCTTATGCACGGACGAGGGAAACTTGCCAGTTATGCAACAGCGCTAGCATGCTGAGACACGCTGGCTTGTATAAAGGTGAAACTACATCTCCCAGGATTCTTAGTGCTGGAGGATTAAAAGCCAGGGCAGGCTCACAGTCCTACTCTCGACAGGAGACACTCGACGGCTCTGCCTGTTTCTTCCCTGTTGACACAGCTGGATTCCTGTCCTTTCTCCCCCTGACTCCCTTGCTATCCTATTTTACCCCCCTTGGTCTCCTCCAATAGGCTCACTCTCGTCGACATCTGCATTTGTCTCCTCTCCTGACTCACCCACCCCCTTTCTCTCCTCCTTGCTATATGGTAAGTCTTGTGAAAGCAGTTTTTTCAAGCCTCTCAGCTGATGCAAGCCAGGCCCAGCCGAGAAGAGGCTGTTTCTTGGCTCTCTGATAACAGCCAGGCCTCAGTCGGCTCTCGGAGCCTTCTATTAACCGCATCCTGCCTGAACGCTGCTGAGCTAACAGCACTGCTACCCATGGGCCTTGGAGGATGACAGGACAAAGCTGATCTTACAAATAACGCACAATCGATCCAATAATGGCACTGACAGATCTTTTGTGGAAAAAGCTATGCCGCAAGTTTATCAACTACAGAGGTTGGGTTAGCTTATGGGCGATGCAGGGGTCAGCAGCGAGTTCACTGAACAGCTGACACCCTTCCTGAGACCGCTGAAGCCAGCGACGTATCTTTTGGGGTGTAATAACCCCCAAAAAATGTTATTCTGTAGTAAATAGTTGGGTACAAGTGCTTTCAGTCGGGAATGGGGGTATGGCGAAGTGTCCATCGGATTTCACCATGAAGTTTTACATACACACAGAATTCTTAGAGATGATGATAAAAACAGAACTACATGGAATAGCTGACACATGTATGTTGTATGTGACACCTTCAGTCAGTGCTGTCTTTATAGCCAGCATCCCAAGTCTACTGAATCGGGTCAGACCAGAGAGAAATGTATCAGCCATGGTGTAAGGGTATGCGTTTTGAACTGCAGGACATCGCTGCCCTAACTCGCGTTTTTAACTTCTTCCTGTAAGTTTCCCTGTTTGACACTTTCTTCCACAGACCAACAGTGGACCAAACGCTAGTGCTCACAAACAGAGGGCCAAGGTGCTGCTGGTTCCCCAGTTCTGTCCACAAGCAAGTAATCTCTCTAAGGGAAGGCTGCTCAGTTGGTGACCGGTCTTACAATTGCTGTAGTGCAGTATTTCTAATGCACGCCTAGTGTGAGTTGTTTCAGCCTATCATTGAAAAACCCAGGATGTCTTCCATAATTACCTCCCAGAGCCTGGTAATGGTGCTGTACTCTGTGGGCGGAGAGTGTCTGCAGTGCAGTCATTCTCCTCTGGACGGAGAGACTGGGGTCTTCAACCTTCCTTGCCCTCCTGCCACAACTGCTGTCCATTAAAAAGAGATGTTTTCAGATTTTTAGCTCAAAATACCACCCACCAAGATCAGGATGCCACCTACCCCCAAGTTTGCCCAGTAGTAAGTGCAAGAAAATGCTCTCTTCAATGAAGGTCCCCTCGATGCCCTTGACCGCAGTGCCGGCCTCTCTGAAGTCCTTGTCCGCAGAGAAGAAACAGCCATGAGTGAAAGGAGGACATCAGATTCCACCCAATAACTACTGGTCACTCCGCAGAGACTGCACTGCTGCTACAGCCATAACAGCAGCCGCACAGACCAGAATTGCCCAAGAGGACACAACTAAGTGTAGGTAAACAACCAAGGAAGTGACTGTGCCTGGCTGGTAGAGACTATCTTCATCAATATTCAAGTGACACATGCTTCTTTCTGCAGAACACCTTTCTGTCCTGTGTGCTCTGAACTTGGGTTTATAATCCTCATACAACCTCTGTGCGATGAGAGCTCATGGAAACATGTTTATGGTCATCCTCTGGCTTCCAGCCAGCAGGAGACTCTGCAGCCGGTATCCCTTGTATCCGATCTAAACATCTGTAAACAGCAGGCATTCCAAATTGTGAACATCTCAGTGCCCATCAGCCTGATGACCAATAACTCCCTTCGACCCCAGCTGTTTTGGTTGTGGCAGATGAAGCCGGCTCTTTGAAGGTGGTATGTATGCACACAGATGGTGAGTTAGTTATTGCTTTAAAAAACACACTTCAATTACCCCCATAAAATGACAGCACAGACAAAATGAAGAAGTATGTGGTAGCCTCAAGCCTCTAGCCCTACCTTTTGAACAGTTACTGTTATGTTACGACACTTTTTGGTTGTTTTCTAAGACGTCAAGGTGAACACTTCTACAAGGCAATATAAATTTTAGGATGCGGATCTGTTCTGTGGTTCATGGACCTGCTGTACGGTAACACAACCAGAACACCTCTTGTAGCGCAAAATGGACCAATGTTATTCTATGAGACTCCAGCACCACGGACAGCTCAAGGACTGCTGAAAGTCTTCAACAATGACATCTAAGGCAGAGCTCCTGGGGTACAGTGGAAAGAAGACCGATTTCAAAGTAGGTAACCCTGGGGTATTTACTACCGAGCCTCTCCAGGACAAAGTCTTAAGTCCTTATCTAGTAAATTTGAGGAATAAGCCAAATTCTTAATTAAATTATTTAAATATTCAGGTTAAAAAAACGTTCAGATATGCCGTGTTCCTATTCTCCGCCGTCAATAATTCATCCTTCCCATGCATTAATGTGGTTTCCCAGAGCTGTATACCTTGGACTAGGGGTCATCATGGGATAGCAAGATCAGTAACCCAGGAATTACTTGTTATGTTTCGAAAGTTGAAGCAGCTCAGATATAATGGAAAACTGGACTGGCATCTTGTTAGGACCACCAAAAACCTATTGCTCTATCTCTCAACCATCAATCATGGTCCACAAATTACAACCAGGGCCAGGTTGCTGTGCGGCCAAGCTATCTTCAGGCTAGGGTGAGGAACTATTTGGATAGAGCAATTAATACCTCTGTCCCGCTTGGTGCTACCAGCACTGGGTCAATGCCTCCAAACCCAAGAAGTTAGTCTCTGGTAGAAGAAAACTGGACTGGCACCAACCCCAACAAGCATTGGCATAGCCAATATGTCTCGCTTTTGGGACCTTATAAGTATTTAGTTATGCAGCACAATATCCTTGGTGCAACAACATCAACTGTTGCATGGCTAAGCACTTATAAGGTCCCAAAGGCGAGACCTATTGGCTATGCCAATGCTTGTTCTGGTATTGTGGGCGAGCAGTTAGGCTTAGGTAGTGCTAAGCATTTGTTATACTCACAGAGGCAATAAATGAAGCACGCACTCAATGAAGTTGAGACCAATTAAAATAACACTTCTCCGTTTTATTTATATATATTTATATATATTATCTACTGGCGGTCGCCAGTAGATAGTTATAGTTAGGACCGTGTTTCCATAGGAAATCTGAAAATTCTATTTTGAATAACTTTGGCGTCGGTTGACGAATCCTCGCGAAATTTTCAAAACTAATGGGGCGCTCTGCTCACCTCCTACCCTGAAAGTTTTGGGGTGATTCGTCAAGCGGGGGCCGAGAAAAAAGGGGGGTCCCAAAACACGTTTTCCCCATGCATTTTCCCATAGGACCTTTAGTCGAAGGTACAGCCCGAACGGCTGAACAGAATTACGTGAAATTTGGCAAAGAGGTAGTCCTCAGGTCAGGGAAGTGCCTTTTGCATATCTGGTGTCAATCTGTTCAGTATTTCCTGAGAAAAGTGCAGTTAAAAGTACATAAATATCTATAGGCGCGCACCGTGCGCGGACATTGCACGCACGGTGCCGTGCGCGAGCGTAATTCTGATTGGTGGATAGATGTCAGTAAACATTCGAATCGGTCGAAATCAGGACGTGTCGGACGCCATTTTGTCTGTCGCAATCTGTGGCAGTGAAAAAGAAAGGTGGAGAACGTGAAAAGGGGGCAGGGTAGAGAGTTCCTGACCCCCTAACCTTTGTCAGGGGGTCCCTGAAGGACCCCGAAGGGTGAAAAAAACATTTTTGTTTTTTCAAAAAATCACTATGGTGCGCACGGTGAAAAACCTTAATAAAAAAAAAAAAAACATTTTCAACTGTTTATAAGTTTATAGAAGATATTAACTAAGCTCTTCAACTTTATCCAAATTCAAAAAAAAAAAATTGCCATTCCATATTACAGGATACAGTCAATCTATTACTATATACATAGGTAGTTTATTGTAAAATAAATATATAAAAAAAATAATACATACATAAATTAGCATTTAAAAAAACCTTACAAATTCACTAAAAAAAACATAGGTTTCACACACGTTATAGTTAGGAATTAGCATTTAAAAAACCTTGCAAATTCACTTAAAAAACCATAGGTTTCACACACGTTATAGTTAGGAATTGGCATTTAAAAAACCTTCCAAATTTACTTAAAAAACCATAGGTGTTTCACACATGTTATAGTTAGCTGGACATTTCACTCGTAAAAAAACAATGAAATTCCCCCGTTATAGTTAGTTCAGGTAACTATAACTCACGCGACCGCAATCCACTGCTGATGACGTCACATATTACATCACTGATGACATCATCCAGAGAATATGTGTCTTTCTGTAAAATAAATATATTTTATATATGTATATCTAAAGGTTAATAGAAGAATAAACGGGTAAAAAAGTGTCTAAATGGATGTTTGTTTTTGTAAAATTAATTGTATAACTGACTTATTAACAGTATCTTAGTGAATACAGTGATGTAATATGTGACGTCATCAGCATCATGAATCATGTTTGAGAGAACTATTTTCTCATGCTTTTCCCACAGAGGTTTGGAAGGTGATCTATAAGCTAAACTGAGAGCATATTTTCTGTAAATTCACATTATCTTTCTCAGTCATGTGAGAATGAAGTCTGACATTCTCAGTAAAAAATGTACATCCAACAAGGGCAGAGACTGTCAGTTGATTCCTTTGTGTCCTACTGCAGCTTCCCATAGTGTTCTAAAGAACAACTAGAGCGCTAACAGTCCTACTTATGACAAACGTATGGCACACCTGAAGCCATCTTGATTGGAATAAAGTGGTAACTCTTAAAACATTTAATTTACAAATGAGGGGGTTCATTTTGCCATAGAAATTATGATTAGTGCTGCAGAAAGAAAAATTAGGGCACATTTTGACTTCTCAAATCCTCTTCTATTTCATAAAAAAAATTCTGACATGTAGACTGAAACATGCACTTTGAATACCAGCAGCAGACTTCCCTGGTGAGCAGTAGATTTACTACAGTGATCTAATGAGCAACTACAGTGCTAACATTCAGAATTTATGGCAAATGTGTGACACATCTGAATGTCTTCTTGATGGAACCAAAGTAAAAAACTGAAAGTATTTCCTACTGAGGAGACTGCAGTAAATGAGCCCAAATGTAGCCCAAATATCACCCAGATGTAGCCCAAGTATAGCCCAATGACAGAATGTCCCAGAGTGTTCTAACGAACAACTAGAGCGCTAACAGTCTTACTTGTGACAAAAGTATGGCACACCTGAAGCCATCTTGATTGGAATAAACTGGTAACACTTAAAACATTTAATTTACAAAGGAACAAAATGAGGGGGTTCATTTTGCCATAGAAATTATGATTAGTGCTGCAGAAACTCAAAATGTGCCCTAATTTTTCTGACTTCACAAATCCTCTTCTATTTCATTAAAAAAATCTGATATGCAGACTGAAACATGCACTTTTAATACCAACAGCAGACTTCCGTGGTGAGCAGTAGCTTTACTGCAGTGATCTAATGAGCAACTAGAGTGCTAATGTTCAGAATTTATGGCAAATGTGTGACATATCTGGAATACCTTCTTGATGGAATCAAAGTAAAAAACTGAAAGCATTTGCTACTGAGGAGACTGCAGTAAATGAGGAAATTAGGAAACTTCATAACAAATAAATCTCCCAAGATGGCCACCAGAGACAAAAGAACCCAAATGCAGCACAAATATCACCCAGATGTAGCCCAATGACCGAAGTGTGCTAAACACTTATTTTTTGTGTATTTGCAGTTTTATATAGTGCAGACTTGTCAGGTTTTGGAGTGCTTTACATGAGCATTGGTTACATCACACAAGATCAAATTCATTTTGGTTGTAGACATGGGGAGATTAAGTGATTTGACCAGAATCACAGAATGTTGAGCTGAAGCAGAAACTCCAACCTAGTTCCCCAGTTGCAAAGTCTGCAGCTCTGGAAGTAACACCACATCCTCTCCCCTAAGTGCAACATTTAATCAAGTTGTCAACTGGATAAAAAAACATAAAGATTACAAATAATTTAAAAGTTCTTTGTCGCTATTTGAAAACTCAGAAAACATGTCCTCATTTTAGTTTTTTAGAGCACTAACCATAATTTTGATGCAAATAAGACCCTCTCATATATGTAATTTCTAAAGGAAATGCTCTAGGTATTAGTTTTGATTACATCAAGATGACGTCAGGCGTTCCACACTTTTGTAATAAATATAGAATGTTAGCAATCTAGTTGTTCATTAGGATACTGTTGAGAGGCAGAGGCCAGGGGCATGGACTCTGAAAATTGAAGGCAGGTAGGAGAGTGCAGAGGCAACAATTTGACCACACTGGGCAGGCAGGAAGGGCAGTGGCAGCACAACAGACTATGGAGGGCAGTGGAAAGGGGGGCAGGGGCAACAAACCAACAATACAGGACTGGCAAGAGAGGCTGTGGCAATATAATAGACCATTGTGGGCAGAAGGAAGAGGCAGTGGCAGTAAAACCATACATGCCAACAGACCCGTTTCAGCCAGGAAACGTCCAATGATTTTAAGCTCAAATGGGCTTTATTTGATCTGTCTCCTGTTTACAATCTCCTCTTTTTCAATGTAACTCAAAGGGGAAAATCAATACCCCAGTTTTTTTTCTAAATCTCCCTCTTACCAAGTTCAAAATGTTCGCAAGTATGGTACATTGGATCATGGTAAGCAGGAGGAAGGGACATGGACTCAGATAACAGAGGACAGGAGGGACCTGGAGAGGTGCACCAAACTGACCCTACAGGTCAGGCATCGGGGTTTGCAGCAGCACAATACACCACACAGGGCATGTGGGACGGGAGTGCAGCACAACAATCCATAGAAAGCAATAGGGAGGGGACAGGACCATGCACATGGACAACAGAGAACAGAGGGGAAAGAGGCAATGGTAGCTAGCTGACCATAATGGGCAGACAGGAAAGAAAGCTGCAGCATAACAGACCATAAAGGGCAGGAGGACGGATCAGGGGCATTACAAAGGAACAGACAAGCCAGGAGGGAGGGAATAGGGGTCTGCACATGGAAACAGAGGGCTGGGGGCAAGATGGCAGGGCAGGAGCGGAAAGATGACCATGGAGGTCAGGCAGGATGGGCACTGGAAACAAGACACACCATGGAGAGCAACAGTGAGACTATGATGGCATACACACAGACCATGGAGGGAAGGTGGGAGGGGGTCAGGGGCAGCTAGCTGACCACACAGGGAAGGTGGGAGGGGCCATGGCAGCACAGAAGACCATGCATGGCAAGCGGGAGGGTTAGTGGCAGCACAATGGCTATGATGGGCAAGAAGGAGGGTGCAGGGGCATGCACAAAGGACCATGGAGGATAGAAGGGAGGGTCAGGACCTGGGCACAGACAAGAGAGTTCAGGGGAAGGGGCCTCACAACAGACCGCGCGGGGCAGGCAGGAGGAGCAGTTGCAGCACAACAGACCAGGGAGGGTAGAAGGGTGTGGCAGTAAAATGGACCATGGAGGACAGGAGGAAGGGGATAGGGGCATGGCATGTGGACAGGCAGGGTGGAGGTGGCAGGGACAGGTTACAGTCATCTGACAATGCTAGGCAGGTGGGAGGGGAGTGGCAGCTCAACAGAACACTGAGTAGATAGGCGTGGCAGGTCCATGGAACATGGTGGGCAAAAAGGATGGAGCAGGGGCATGCACAAAGACATCGGAGAGCAGGGGGAAGGAGAATAGGGGCAGCAAGCTAAGCACAGAGGCTAAGCAGGAGGTCAATGATGAGCCATAGAATTGGGCAATGGAGGGCAGGAGGAGTGGACTGGTACATCTTGCTAAATGGAGGGCAGTGGCAGCACATCAGACCATGCATGGCAGGAGGGAGGAGGCTAGTCCATGGATTCAGACAACAGAGGATAGGGAGGAGGTGGATGGGGCAGCAAGCTAACTGTTCAGAGAAGGTGAGTATTAGGAACTTTATTGTTTTTAAATTGTGTGTCTGTGCGAACTACTTAAAATATGAACAAATATGCAGCATAATCTCACTTTTTTATTCAGGAAGAAGAGGACGTTTGTGACTGTGATTCTGGGCTCACTTGGCAGAAACACCCCCTGACCCTCCACCCCCCATCGCAAAATGTAATGTCAGTGAAAAAGGTAGGTGGACGCAGTGTTATATAGAACATAGTCCTGAGAGCACGATTGAAAATGAAAACTAGATATAGTATATGGTATAAACTATGCACCAAAAAGTGTGATATAAGATGAACCGGGGCGTGAAATATAATATGCAATACATTGTGCGCAATTACAGATTCATTGGAAAGCGCGAGATAGCACAGGCAGTAGCGTGTGCTATGCGATATGCGCCTTGGAATGTAATATGCACAAGGCAGTGTTGTGTAACCTAACTAGTCTCTAAAGTTGTAATATAAAATATGTGACTGGGGAGTGTAACGTTGCATATGCACTGTGACAAAGATATGGATCCCAGATTGTAATATGTATGGCATAGCGCTGTGCGTTATAACATAGGCATCGAGGAAGGCACGTTAGATGGGGCAATATAACCCGTGCAAAGGCAAGTGTGGCATTACATATTCACGGGGCGGTGTTACAGTGCACATGGGCCAGAGAGTGTCATAGCATACGCACTAGCTGGTGGAATACAACACAAAGGTGTGTGGCACTCGGCGGGCACTGATGGGTGTAACACAGCATTGGGCTCAGCCAGGAGCACGCTGTGACTCTCAAGTGAGGTTTGTCTCCTTTCCAGAGAGTAAAATAAAAAGTATTATACATCCGGCGGTGGATGTGTGTTTTATTAACTGTGAGGGGGGTTTCTTGCATAGTTTGGTCGAATTTGTCGAAACCCCTTTGAATGGCTTGGTGTGCGTGTGTATTAAATGTGCCTGTCAATAGCTATGTTTGTATAAATAAACGACAAGGGTGTCTACTTGGAGAGTACCCATTGGCGGGAATAGGCACGGTAGGGCGTCAGACACGTCAGAGCTTCACTAGCGGTGTAATTACATTCCACGTGGATTCATTGTATGCATAGTCGCCTTTTAATGAATATCACGCAAATCATCATGGTGATGGGTACATATGGTTTGTCCAGCATGTCCTAGGTGTTTCTATAAATATATATTTTTAAAAAAATAATAAAATACAAAGGCCGGTCCCGGAGGATGGGGTCCCTGGGGCCATAAGTGCCCTGAGGAGGGGGGCAACGCAGCCCCCTCCTAAAGAATAAAAAAAAAAGGCCATGACCCCGACGGTTGGGGTCCCCGGGGCCGATTAAGGACTTGAGAGGGGGGGTCACGCGGCCCCCATCAAAATTTATTTTTTTCAACAAAAAAAATTAGGATGCAGGCCCTGGGGGATGGGGTCCCCAGGGCCAATAAATCAGAAAAAGAAGGGGGGGCACACAGCCCTCCTTCTTAAAAAAATAAAATAAATAAAAGACCGGAATCGCGCCGGAGGCCATGCCCCCTCCTTGCAGCACTCTGCAAACGCGCCCCCTGGCCAATTGTAAGTTGGGGAATTCATTCCCCTTCAATGCTGAGGGTCCCTGAGGGCCAACTAGCTCAACAGGTATCTCCAGTATGCACCAGGGAGCTGCGTTGCAGACAGGTGCTCTGAGGCCACGCCCCTTTTTACACCTCTATGCCACGCAGCTCTGTGGCGCTTACTGGAGGTACCTAGTGGGCGAGTTTGACCCTAGGGACCCTTAGGATTCAAGGGGACTTAATCTCTCAACTTAGAACAGCCACAGGGCGCGTTTACACAGTGGTGAAGGGAGGGACGGGGCCTGAGGTGACGTGTGCAAACACGCCCTGTGGCGCGTTTTAAGTTGGGGAAATAATTCCCTTTCAATCCTGAGGGACCCTGGGGGCCAACTAGCCCACCAGGTGCTTCCAGTAAGCGCCACTGCTCTGCGTTGCAGAGGTGGTGCAGGCCGTGCCCCTTTTTACACCTCTCTGCAATGGAGCTTACTGGACGTACCTAGTGGGCTTTTTTGCCCCTAGGGACCCTCAGGATTCAAATAGACCTAATCTCCCAACTTAAAACGGCCACAGGGCGTGTTTACACAGTGGGGAAGGGAGGGGACGGGGCCTGAGGTGACGTGTGCAAACACGCCCTATGGCGCGTTTTAAGTTGAAGAAATAATTCCCCTTCAATCCTGAGGGCCCCTGGGGGCTAACTTGCCCACCAGGTGCTTCCAGTAAGCGCCACTGAGCTGCGTTGCGTTGCAGAGAGGTGGTCCAGGCGGTGTCACTTTTTACACCTCTCTGCAACGCAGCTCTGTGGTGCTTACTGGAGGTACCTAGTGGGCTTTTTTGCCCCTAGGGACCCTCAGGATTCAAGGGGACTTAATCTCCCAACCTAAAACGGCCACAGGGCATGTTTACACAGTGGGGAAGGGAGGGGACGGGGCATGAGGTGACGTGTGCAAACATGCCCTGTGGCGCGTTTTAAGAGATAGTTTTAATCCCCTGCCCTATTATATACTAGGGGCTTACAGAGGAGGTCATGCTAATCACAGGGGGACCCCAACGCATAGTGTTCCCTAGTGTATGTAGGTGTTTTCACTGTATTCTGAGTGCCTTTTAACATAGCACTGGCTCTAGGACTGGTTAGTCAGACTCAGTTACCACCAGTATCCGTCTGAAAAAGTTGAGGGTACAGGATGATTTTGCAACAAGGCTTCTTTCTGCTCTTCTGTTTGTTCTTTCTGCACGTTATCCTTCTTCCTGCACTTTTCTTTGTCTTTGAGGACTTCTGTTGCTTCTTTCTGCATTTCTTTTTTTTCTTTCTGTGCTTTTTTCTTCTTTCTTCACATGTCCTATCTCTGTAGGCATAGTTAGAAATTAGCATTTAAAACACCTTTGAAATTCACTGAAAAAACCATAGGTTTCAGGCACGTTATAGTTGGGAATTAGCATTAAAAAAACGTAAAAATTCACTGAAAAAACCATAGGTTTCAGGGGCGTTATACTTAGCCGGACTTTTCACTCGTACAAAACCATTGAAATTCCCGCGTTCTAGTTAGTTCAGCTAACTATAACTCGCGCGCCCTCAATGCACTGCTGATGACGTCACATATTACATCACTCATGAAATGGTCAGTGACATCACTCATGACATCACTGATGACATCTCAAATGACATCACTGATGACAGCATCCTTGTGATAGAGTGGCAGATCTCCTCTCCCCCTAATAAAACCTTTGATACACACGTTCAAAAATAGAAACTAAAATTTTCCAAACAATGGACATACCAATACCAGTTACAACAACCTATTCAGTAATTCTAAGATCCACATACACATCCACTCATTCACCAACAGTCCTATACAGTCACTCATACATGTACTCACTCATCATATGTACTCATACACCTATACATCCTGTTACACAATGCCACTCATCCATAGTTACTCACACACATAGTCACTCATGCTAATAAAGAATCAAGCATCCATTTGCTTGCATATACAGTTATACACACACCACCACACTTACTTCTACAGAAACTTACACATACTTAGTCTTTTAAACAATCACTTATAGAAACACATACGTATTCATATAGGAACTCTTCCAATCTCTCACTCTCACATATACTCACTTATATACACCAATAGTCACATATACTAGTTTAAAACATATGTAGTTACTCATAAAGACACTATTGAGACAGTCATTCACTCACTAACACACCCATGCACACACTCATCCACCCATACAGTCCTGCACACATGCTGTCTTCAACACATACAAACAGTGAGTCACTCATTCATGCACCTATGCACTACGTAATACCCCCCACCAAACCATACAGACACTCATACTGCTACTCAAAAAACCAACTAATAACCTATATAGACACTCATGTAGCTACTCACCAACCCATGCAGCCACTTATACACAAAGTGAGAGACTGATACAGATATTTACATATTTAAACATTACTCCCTAAGCCATGTATTCACTAAGATACACTTAAACAGTCAGTTACACAATCAATTTTTCAAAAACAAATCATCCATTTAGACACTTATATAACCATTTATTCTTCCATCGACCTTGAGATATACATATATAAAACATATGTAATTTTCAGAAAAACACATTCACTAGATGATGTCATCAGTGATGTCATGAGTGATGTCACTGACCATGTCATGAGTGATGTAATATGTCACGTCATCAGCAGTGCATTGAGGGCGCGCGAGGTATAGTTAGCTGAACTAAATATAACGCTGGTATTTCAATGGTTTTGTACGAGTGAAAAGTCCAGCTAACTAGAACCCCCCTGAAACCTATGGTTTTTTCACTGAATATATATATATATATATATATATATATATATATATATTTATTTTTTTTCTTCTGTACGTGGTCATGAGTGGAGTCAGGTTTATTAGGCTTCACTATTGCTGACCGCTTCCACCATCATGTGCATATCTGCTGTGAGCTCGGCATGGTTTCTTCCTCTGCTTTGAATTCACATCTAAGTGTCAATTTTCACGCCTATTCTTTGCTTGGCGACTGTGTTGTGTCCTTATGGGCAGAACGAGAGGTGCTCTTTCCACGAAAACGCAACACAAACATATTTTTGTAGAAAATTCCAAGATTTTTACTGCATACTCCCAATTTGAAGATTCTATGCTCTCTACAACAAGTACTCCGGGGACAACCATGGATCATTTAGTGGTGCCACCTGGAAAGACATTCACTAAGCGCCTAAAGCAAAATCCCCCTTCGCCTCCTAAATCAACCTCATCGATTTCTATGGAGTTGCTGTTGGATGAAATCAAGAGCCCTCTGACCTTTCATGGAAGAGACTAACTCTAAACTACAAGCCTTAACAGACAACTGGCCTCAACTTGACGCAGGGGTCACTGCGGTGGAACAATCTGTCTCCTCCTTCAGGAATACCACCTCGAGTGTCTCTCCGCTTCAATCACAGGTTTCCACGCTCCAGAAGCAGATCGAGGACCTTGAAAATCTCAGCAGGAGGAACAATCTATTCATTTATGGCTTGGTGGAAGGGAGTGAAGGGGGTAGACCCTATCACTTTCTTTAAATCTTTTCTTCCCAAAGTGTTGCACTTGGCAGAGGGTGTAACTGTCAACATTCAAAGAGCACACAGACTAGGTTGCCCTTCTTCCAGTATGTCACCTTCACAGCGCCCAAGAGGAGTCATTATTTACTTCCTGGAGTATACAGACTTATTAATGGTGTTATCTGCGGTCAAGTCTACTCAACGTATTACTTGGTCTGGTTCAACTCCGTTTTTTGCACAAGTCTATGCCAAGGTCACTGCTAACAGACTTAAAGCTTTCCTTGACATGAGACCAGCTCCCCGATCTTTGGGTGCCCACTATGGTCTTTTCCACCCATGCCTGTTTAAGGTTACATACAGCAACAGAACAATTACATATGATGACCCAGCAAGGCTGCAAAGTTTCATTAACTCTTGCAATTCAAATGCGATGGATACTCCACGGCCTTCCTCTGCGAATCACAGATGACTGGAGAAGTGTGGCTCAATGATTAGAGCGGCAGACCCTGATGCAGAGGTCTAGCCCGGGACCAGGGTTCAATTCCTCGCCTCGGCGGGTCTTGGGCTCAAAAATTCCACGGACCTGATAATTCTCGCCTCGGTGCCTATTCCAATCATGGAGTCCCACTCTGCAACTCTGGGCAATAGCTTGCTTAATCTCCACAACGGCCCCCACAACGCTAAGGATGCCTGGCCTCCACCTTGGGGGTGCCCAGGAGTGGATGCCTCACAGGGAAAGCCAGGATGGGTTCCACAGCGGTATTCGTACAAGCGCCTTGAGACCCTTGCGGGTGAGTAGTGCGCTATACAAGTATCAAATTTACATTTTACATTTTATTTACTCTATGATTTTGCTGGAAGAATATAGGGCCCAACTCATGTGGATTAGTTGTTACAACTCCTCTTTACCTAGACTATGTTGCTTGTTATTTGATGGTTCGCTATGTTCTCATTGTTCTTTGTTCTCATTGTTCTCTTGCTCATATTGTGTTTCAATATTCTCCTCCTTTATTGTCGCCTTTTAAGTTTATGGATTACACATTGATGGCTTGTTTGGTCTAGTTTGCCAGTTTACTGCTATCATTCCTGTTATTGTTCGGTTCAACATCTGCCCTTTTGTATGTTTAATTATTTATCCAAATCCTTGTTATTCATCGCCCTTACAGATTCCCTATCCCGACATCGTGGTTTCCCCTGGGCCCTCCATTCGTCTCGTCCCCGACATGTCGTTTTCTCCATGTGGTTCCATCCCCCCTCACGTGTTTCCCTGAATCTTCCTTTTGTTAGTACGTTGTTTGTTTGTGTATTATTTGTTCTGTCCTTTGTTTTATGTTCTGCAAATTCTTCATTTATCTTCCTCTTCTATCATTACGGTTTCACACTTATTTCTTCTCAGGTGACTTGCTTTCTTTTCCATTTTCGTCTCTGCTTTTCTATTTTCTACATTTTTCACTTTCCTAAACTCGTTTCATTCTGCCTATTTTCTTATCTCTCTCTAAATATCTTTCAACTTTTTTGCGTTGAATTGAACTTTAACGCTACAAGTTTGGATTCTTTTATTGCTGACCTTTCCACTTTATTGAATTGGAATGTTGCTAGGGAATGTTTCTTGTATTTTGATTTAGTATGTCATGCCACTTAAATTAGTTTAATAGAATATTAGGGGTTTAAATTCTCCTATCAAGAGACAGAGGGTTCTGTCACATCTAGCTAAGTTAAACGCTGATATTGTTTTCCTACAGGAAACACACCTTATAGAAAGTGAGTCCTTGAAAGTGAAAAGAGGTTGGGTAGGGGACATTTATTTTCCTCCCGGGGATGGTAAACGCAACCGAGTTGCAATCATATGCCGTAAATCTCTTCCAGTTACTTTAAGATCGCAGGAAGCTGATACTGATGGGAGATGGCTAATTGTTCAATTATTACTAAAAAATATACCAGTTTCTTTTCTTAATGTTAATGCACCTACAGGTGGAGATGTTTCTTTTTGGCCTGTCCTAACCAAAAGGATTTCGAATTGTATTGAGGATAAATTTATTTTGGCTGGGGATTGCAATTGAGTATTAGACCCTTTTCTAGATAGAAACTCTAAAGTGGCTTTTATACCCAATAAAACACACAAATATTTTGCTCACGCTATATCTCAATATAAATTGCTTGACGCCTGGCGCCTTTGCAATCCCACCATCAGGGAATATTCCTTTTATTCCCCATCACATCACACCCAATCAAGAATTGACTATATTTTTGTTTCCCATAATATTTCGCAATCCCTCACGTTTGCAGACATTGGTCTTATTCTCCTTTCGGATCACGCACCCGTTTCCTTTGGCTTCGATATATTGCCTAAAACTAACTCTCCCAGAAGATGGCGTTTTAATACCGCTCTTCTCCTAGACCCCAAATTCTCGGCATCTTTTATCCCTTTCTTTACCGATATCTTTGAAAGAAATCATACAGAGTCCCTATCACCCGCAATTATCTGGGACGCATTTAAGGCATCTGAGAGATTTTAAGGCACTAGAACACTCTTATTACACATCACAATCGGAGACTTGTTTGAAAGACCATATTAATGCTAAATTGGAATTTAACAAAAAATCAACAGAAGATGCTTCACTTTATTTATTAAAATCTAGTGCAAAAGTTTATGGGGGTAAAACCAAAGCAGGGAAAATTTTAGCCAACTATCTAAAGATCTGTCAAAATAAATTAAATATAGATTCTATTTTTGATGAGCACTCGGTCTTAAATTTTAAAGATGTCGAAATTTTAAATAAATTCTCCCTTTTTTACAAATCCTTATACTCTTAAGAAACCCAACCCACGGATCTTTCATTATGGCAATTCTTCTCTAATATCCAAAAACCTCCACAGGCACCTCCAGATTTATCTCAATTAGAATCTGATCTCTCACAGCAAGAACTCCTACATGCTCTCCAAAACCTTAAAAAAGATAAAGCGCCCTGATGGTTTTACTGTTGAATTTTATACACATTTCTCTAAGTTTTTAATACCCAAATTGCACCCACTTATAAGCTTTTTTTCTTCCTCAAATAGCTCCTCTGGCTCCTTCTCGGAAGCCCACATATGTCTTCTCCCTAAGGAAGGTAAAGACTCCAAGCACTGTAAAAATTACAGGCCTATCTCATTGGTTAATATTGACTGCAACATTTTTTCCAAAGCCTTAGCCATACGCTTGGATTCCTGTTTACCAAACCTACTGGGGAAAGAACAATCTGGTTTTGTTAAAGGGCGAGTTATCACGGATAATACACGGCTCTTTTTTGATGTTTTATACAAATCATCACATCTTAATCATTCCTTGGCGGCAATAGCGTTGGATGCCGAAAAGGCTTTCGATAGGGTTGAATGGAAATATTTATTTTACGCTCTTACATGGTGTGGATTTGGCCCCAATTTCATAAATTAGGTGTCTCTTCTCTATTCTAACCCTCGTGCAGCAGTTTGCGCTAATGGCTTAATCTCCCCTTTCTTTAATTTAGGTAGAGGGGTGCGTCAAGGTTGCCCGCTTTCTCCTTTTCTTTTTAATTTGGCACTTGTCAGACAAAAACAACTGTATTTGGTTTATCACAACCATAAAGCACACTATAAAAATATATAACAATTGAAGTTTTTTTCTTTAAAAACATCATATTATCAATACAACTTTTGAAAATTTACAATTTCTATAAAATTCCAAGAGCTGTTCCATCCCCAAGCCTTTGTTCTTTGTCCTCTTTCAGTAAGAGGTTATCCACTAGGGCCATGAATTTTACACCACGACAAATTAAAATGTTTGAAGAGCCCCCCATCCAGCTTATTACCGCCTGTCTGCAAGTGCGAATCTGTAAGTCATTAAAAGATGCTTTTAGCATCTTCCCTCTTTCGGTTTTTAAGGAGTCACAAACGCACATCAGGTGGCATATGGATTCTTTACGATATCCGCACAGGCGGCAATTTTCAACTTGTTGTCTGCTTTTCCAGGTAGGGACCAAATCCTTTGAATTATGATTGCCTAATCTGTACCACATAAACCTCTTTTTTAATGATAGTGTAAAGTGCGCCACTAAGTAGGGTTGCGGTTTTAGCTTGGTATACGAGTTTATTACAGCCCAGGCATGACGTTATTTGGTCAATCTTCTTTTATCTTCCATGAGTGATAATTTCTTAGCCATGGCGTTACACGCTCTATTAAATGTTGTTCTTTCCAACTTGCTATTCCAGGATTCATCAATCTCTAGTACTTTCAGGGTTGTACACAAAAAATCGCCCCATAAGTTGTTTTTTTTTTTTATCAAACTGCGATCTTATTTTGGTCCAACATATGTTGTTCAGCGATCCAGGTTCTGATGCTCCGAATTTCCAGCACAATTTCGCAAATGTTGCTTTTCTTTGATATTCCTGGTTCTGGAGGCCAAATTCCAAGCATATCTGTGCTGGAGATGCTCCTTTAGGAAGATTAAAAACTGCTTTATATACTTTTGTCTGCAGTTCGTTTAAAATTGCGATTTCTTGACCATGCCAGATTTCGAGGCCATTGGACAAAGTTAGAAGCAGTTGTGCTGCCATTATTTTCAAAAGGTGGTCGTGGGAAGGACATTGCAATTTCTTAGGGAGCTGTTTGTAGGCAAAAATTAATGATTGGGCTTTTGCTTTTATTTTCATTTTTTGATTCATAAAGGTCATCCTTCGACCCAGTTTGATTCCCAAATATTTATGAGCTAATTTCCTCAATTTGTGTTCCCTTTGCATACCATTTATATTTTCCTGATCTAGGGCCTGCTAATCGCACCACCTTGGTTTTTGTCTTATTTAATTCCAAGCTTAAGAGATCAAAATAATCAGTCAGTTTGTTTATGACTCTTTGCAACCCTATTCGGGTTTGACTCACTACCACAATGTCATCCGCATATTGCAGGAACTGAATTGACTCATTTGCCAGTTTGGGCGGATGGCCATTTGTCTTTAGCAAGTAGTTGTTTAAGTCTGCTAAGTATAGATTGAATAGACATGGTGAAAGGACTCAGCCTTGTTTTAATACATTGGTTATTTTTATCTTTGATATTCTACTGCCGTCTCGAAGCTTCACTCTGGCCCAAGTTTCACTGTATAGAGATATTGAGTCTATCAATTTTTGGGGTAATCCCCATTCTTTCAGTTTCAGCCAAAGACGATCTCACGGCACTCTATCAAAAGCAGATTTCAGATCGATATAACATGCTAATAGACCTGTTTTTTTATTTGCCGCTTTTTCAATTAAGATCGCCAATGCTGCCAGGTTTGTGATGGTGCCCATGCCCTGTCTGAAACCTGTTTGAAATTTCGGGATTATTCTTTTATTCTTTTTTCCTCCGTCCACTCCTGTAAATATTGTAAAATGCAATACGCAAAAAGCTTTGCCTCTACATCAATAAGGGCAATGTGTCTATAGTTCCCAGGTTCTGTTCGGCTGCCGTTTTTATAAATTGGATGAAATAGACTTCCTCTCCAGGAATGTGGCGTCTTATTCTTGGAATGTAGTTGGTTGAAGAGTGGGGCGAGGTAATTGGCCCAGAATTCCGGGTCATGCTTAAAGAGGGCATTTGGGAGGCCATTTGGCCCAGCTGCACCTGCGGATTTCAAATTTTTCATCACTACCTTTAATTGTTTTGTTGTTGTTAAAGGTATTAGATCTTGCATTACAGATGGCTCTTTTTCAAAAGTGGGACTGCCTATTATAGTTGATTTCATATTTAATTCCTCTGGTTCATCTGGACTTATATCTACCAACCTGTGAGTATCTGTTTGTATGTTATTATACAATTTGTTGATGTATTGTGTCCAAGCTGACTCACTTATTCCTACATTCTGTTGGGTTTCTGTTCCCTTTGTTAGTTTATTTATTAATCCCCAAAATTTGTTGCTGTTCGGTAGTTTGCTTGCCCACAGCTTTTTCTCCCAGAGTTTTTCAGTATGTGCCCTTTTTGCCTCTCTGCACATTTTCTTATATACCTTTCTCATTATTGTGATCTTGCTGTTATCTTTTACTTTTACCATTCTGGCTGATGGGGCCGTTACTTTTGTCTCCTTTAAAATATTCCTCTTCTGGTCTCTCAGCTGTATATTATACCATGGTTCTTTTCTGGATCCTTACAAAGCTTTGCCTGCTGGAATTACTGGGAATTTATCTAACAAAGCTGTGCACAGATGCTCCCAATCCTGTACTATCAAATGGGCTCCCAATGACTCATTGTTCTCCACATGTTTATTCACTGCATCCATTATTTCTTTAATGTTTGTTCCTCTCCATTTAAGTCTCCTTTGATTATGTGCTTCTGGCATTACGGCTACGGATACTGTGCTCTTTCTACGCAGCACATTTAAATGTAGTGCTGTTTCTTGGGGAAAATGGTCACTCTCTGGTCGAATTTTTATGGAAAAATAATCAACTAGGTTCAAAAGATCCTTACTGATTATTGTGTAATCTATAGTGGATTGTACCTTTCCACTTAAAAAGGTAGTCAAGTCAAGTCAAAATTCTTTATTCGACATGCAAAAGCATTATCATAAAAGTACAATAAAGCCTAGGGGCACTTATAAATTTCTCGAAAAAACTAGGGGGACGGCCGATCATCCCCTTATCACAGATCTACCATGCCAAGTGCGTTTCCACATGCACATATGGATCAGGGATTTGGGGTATTGACCAGGCAGACCCCATACAACGCTCTGAGAACCGTTTTCTAAGATACCTTTTAGCAACACCACCCGGCACTTCTGTTTTTGTTTTGCATAAAGAACTTGGTTTTACATATATTATGGACATGATAAAATCTGCACCCGTTATATTATGGCACAAAGTGTGGACTACCACTGAAACACACCTCAACGGGGAAATCATTATGGACTGTCTCAGCCTGAGCAATGTGCATAGTTTAAAATGGCTGAACTATGTCAGAAAGATGCTACACGACATGGGACACCCAGAATTTTTCACTGATCCAGCCACCCTAAATAACATCCCTAGAGTGACTCTAAAACGCTTGGCCATTAGCGGCCTGGCAAATCGACGCTGGATCACTGAAAACACCAAGTATACTGTACAGGAACATCAACTCTGCACTACTGTGGAAGGGATGCAACACTATCTTTCTGTAATTCCTTCTCCTTTCTCCCGCATGCTCGTTTCCCGGCTCCGCACTGACACTTTTTTCAGACTGTTGACATTCCCTAATCAGAACTGTTGGTCGAGAAACTTGGAGAAATGCCCATGTAATGGCCTGTCATCTCAGTCCAACATTCACTGCATCCTTTTTTGTAAATTTTACCAACTGCCAAGGGTTGCCTATCTGAAACCGCTGCTCAAATCCTGGGGACTTCGTTCCTGCAGGGCAGCCTATCTTAAAATGAAAGCTTTAGACAGCCCTCTAGCTATCGCAGTGGTTTCTTTTTATTTAAAAAAGATTTTAATGACGAGGGCTTCTATGCACCCATAAAAGAACACATTGCTTTTATGCTCATTTACTGAATTTGATATGTCTATTATCACTCTTTTAAACTTTTATTTTATTTCATGATGTGATAATGTGATTTTATTGTACTTTTATGATAATGCTTTTGCATGTCGAATAAAGAATTTTGACTTAAAAAGGTAATTCCCGCTGGTTGGTCTCCCTTTGTGTTCCCGTTCAAAATAACAAGGCCTAGGGATTCCAAGTCTTGCTTACATTTGTTTACTTCATGCCCGCTTTGATGTCCGATCTTGTTAAGGTGACACCCTATTAAATTGTAATTAAAATCGCCAGACACTACCATCTCGTAGTTTTGATATATTACTTGCAAGGTTTTTATTAAGTTTATCAAATTTGACAATCTTTAAATTTTCTTTTTCTTTTCCGGATGAATGTAAATATTTAAAATCAGTAACTTCCACAAAGCTGTGTAAGTGGGGCGCTTGCATTCCAGTTTCATAACTTGTATCCAATTTACGCCGGAGTTCAGTTCCTCTACTTTCCAGTCGTTTTTTACCGTTATGTAGGTGAATAAACACCCCCTGGGATAGCCGTAATTTGAAACTTTTTCAGCCATAACATGGTATTCTTCATATCCTACTATGTGTCAGTTATTTAATCTGCCGACTTCTTTTAACCATAAATATGCCTTACTCAAACACACTGTGATGGAGGCCTTCTCCCAAATTTCTACTCTGCCTGCAACCCCTAATACCTCTGACTCCCCTTCTAAACTCCATGCCTTGTTAGCAACCACACCCAAGGCTTCTATTATTTATAAATATTTGCAAGACACGCTACTGTAAGACAGAAGACAAAAATTGAAGAGGCATGGGAGCGTGACTTCACAACTTGCTGCCCATTAACTCTTTGGGAGGGTATATGGACCACACTGCGGAAAGCCTCCAGAGCAGCAAATATCACTCAAACACTATTTTTTGTTTATAATAGACTTTTATTTACACCAGCTATTTTATGTAAACGTTTCCCATCCAGCACGGATACATGTTGGACTTGCTCTTCCCCTAACGCTGATTTGTTTCATATGTTATTCACCTGCTCACATGTACAAAGCTTTTGGAAACAAGTATGGTCTCAAATCAATTTAATGTATAATACAAACCTTTCCTTTTCTTTTACACACATTCGTCGTCTCTCTCCATCTGGAATGATGTTACACTTAATGTCAAGATTATCGATTTGTTACTAGCAATCGCCTTCCAACAACTTACTGTCAACTGGAAAGATTTATGTATGGCATAATCACAGACCAGATACTCCCTTTGTTTACCCATCTCAAATGTCCTCTAAACGTGTTGATTTATGGTCGCCTGTCACGATATTTATCGATATTAGTGCTAAACATCATTCCCAACCTAAACCTTCACAACAGGAGGTTTCCAAACCTCCCTGAATCCCCTAATGGTTCCATTAGTTTCGTTATAATACTTAACATACATATGTCTCTTTTGATGTGCATTCTTTTGTTTCTTCTTTGTATAATCCACCCAATTCTTCTACTCTCTATGTAAGGAGCTTGGATTATGATGTTGTACAATTTATACTGTATATTGTGTTGGTCACCTCAATTCTCTCTCAATAAAATCATTTGAACTTAAAAAAAAAAAACAATTCTTAAATCTGCAAACACATGGGTGCAGATTTACAACTTTTCGTAATTCACAAACATTTATCGGTAGTATTCCTAGGAAGCAGCGCTAGTCACAAGTCTCCGGTCTACTTCCAGAAAGTATTTGTGAATTCCTCGTCACCGCTGTGCATTGCGGATTCTGCTGGAATATACTTTGAATCCTTACAGTACACCCTCATGAATTCTGGAAACGTTTGCTTCCAGTTTACACCAAGGGCATGGTTTTACTCCTGCCTTTGTAAGGAGTAAATGAAAGGATTTGAATAGCACACTAACATACATGCCAACATTTTATAAGCGGAAAGTATTTCCCCCATTGACTTCAATTGAAGCAGAGTAAATTTCAGGCGGTTTACAGCCAAAATAAAGCCATGTTTGCCCTCGAAAATCGTGAGTCTCATGCCTGTATTGGGTCTTTTGGCATTTATGCACCATTTGTGTGCTGGAAAGTGGATGGAGGGGAGTTTGTAAATGCCCACAAATGCCCAAACATATCAGAGAAACCTCCTCCTGGAAGGCCCGTTACCCACTGCTTTAGTAGGACTTACTCTGGCGCAATATTGTACAATCCTGGGATGGTGCTGTGTTTGACAAATGGTTTTGATACTTTGGACTCATAGGGCTAGCCATTTTAAGCCATACTTATACAAGACAATGGCTTTGTGTGTCTATCACCTGTAGAGTTTAACAGGACATATTTACTGTTACTGAATTTAAGTACTGGTGCTATATGATGAAGAAGCTATTAGGAAATGCCTAAAGGCCCATTGGAATGAATGGGAAACCATTCGCAATTTGTGTTTACCAAAGAGGTAATCGCAAATGGAATTTTAAGGGTGATAGGGGGCCAATAGGCCACCCTGATTCACCCCTAAAACTGGCATGTGTGCACATGTGGCGCACACATATGCCCTAATTTTGCGATTACCTGTTTTGCGATTGGGTTTTGGTTTAATGCATCCCAAAAGGCAAAATACCGGTTGCAAGGGGCCGATTCTGCGAATCGGCCCGTTTGCGACTGGTATTTTGCTTGATGCATGTGCCCCATAGTCTATAGTACTCATGCACCTGTAGGTTTTCAAAAACCAAGTTGTCAATTATGGTCTGAATGGACTTCAGTCCGTGTTTCCTTGAGGTTTTATCCAATTGTTTGCCTAAGTAGTTTGTGGGGAAACAGCCAGTGGGGGTCAATCCTAATTCTCACAAGTTAAAATTCCTGCAAATTATTACTTAGTCGTTCACATGGTCAGATTTTCACTTATATGGCTCAGCCTTTTTGCTCGCGCTGAGCTGGAGCTGTTGAAGTAGATATTAATCAAAAGAATCAGAATTAGGGAAGATGTTGTGATGAGTCTTTCCAGTGCGAGCACTTGAAGCATCTCATCTTGATTTGGTATTTCTGTCACTCTTAGTTTCAGGTTGAAATAAGTTGACAGCCCTCCCCCTATGTCCTCCCAAAGATATTATTTTTTTCTTGCTGCTTTGTGCACCCCTTGGAAGCCAGTAATTGTTAGTGGGGTTAGTGACCATGTTTCTTGTACGCAGAGTACGTCAGTTGCCATTAGTAGTGATTTTGCATATTCAGATTTTAGTAGTCTTGATAGCCCGGCGACATTCCATGTCAGGAGCTTTATGGTTTGTTGTATCTTGGCTGAGAGACTTTCCTGGTGGCACCGCTTGTTGGTGAGTAGGATATATATATATATATATTCTCTGACTGATTGTGTTGATACAAATGCCCAGTCCCCCTTAAGATCCTATAGGGGCATGCTTTTAAGTTGGGTGGGTCTTTTGACCTTAATGGTGCAGGATATTTGGGCGCCCCTCAAGAATAGGCTTTTGTTCCAGTATAACTTCTGCCAGTTGGTTTGTTTTTAGGGTTAAGACTATGGCTTCCGTTGCTACACTCTGGCGTAGTTTTGAACTCTATGCTTAGAATGTCTTCAGGCATAATCTTTAACTGCTTGGGGATGGCATGAAACAGCCGTAATAGGTTGGAATGGTTCAGGACGTCGTGGCTCCCCTCTGAGGGGTAATGTGGGATGAGTACCAGCTTTGTTGGTTTGGCCTCACTTGAGTATTTGCCAAGTTGGCCTTCATTGCAAGCTCGGGCAAGGATGATATGGTCGAAGGAGGTTGATCTAATCCTGTCAGGTCGTCATTTTTATTTGCAGAGGAGGTTACATCCTGCGGAGCTACTACCGGTGCCTGACCAGATGGTTACTGCACCCTCTGTATCTAGCTGTCGTGCGCTGTAGCTGAAATTAGGGAGCTTTGACTTGTGGTGGAGCCAGAGTTTTGTGTGCATGTAAAGAGTGCTGATATCTTGGTACCAGGGAATAGGGGGGGCTGTCGATTGAGCTGGTTCTTTCTTCTTGTTTCCTTAATTTCTGGGCAGAGCTTGCATCTGGTCCTGGATGCGTTGTTGCTGCGTCCTCTGTAGATGGGTTGCTATGCTTCATGCCTCACTAGGGTCGGTGTTAAACTTAGGTGAGGTGGGTGCTAAGGTCAGAGTTGTATCGAGTGGAAATGCAGTCAATTGCGCTGGTTTTCGTTCACTCTTCTCTTTTTCACTGCCTTTGAACATTGGGTAAACGCTAGGCGTATTTTTGTCTGTCTTTTATTTGGGTAGTGGTAAATTTGAGAGTCGTTCTTTCTCAGCTTTGCTTCTGGCCTTCTTTTGTCTTTTTTCTTTTGCTCTTTTTGATAAGGCAACATACCATTGGTTTTCTCTAGGCGTTCTGTCCTTAAGATGACCATGGGGGATTTTGTCCTTCTCCTCTGAGTCCTGTTCCTGCTCTAAGGGGGGTTGTGAGGCCTCCTCATTGATGTTTCCTGTTTGGGTGGGCAGAGAGATGTTTGGGGAGTTTTTAGGGGGTGGCGTCGTGCTCTGCAATGAGGATGCTAATGTGATTATCTTGCCTACTGGCTCCAGCGTATAAGTTGCTTTTTGCTAACTTTGCCCGGATCCCTTGTCTGTTGGTTTTGTCTGGCCTCCTAGGCCAGCTACATACCTGTAGTTGTAGGGATGATTTTATGTCGGTTATTATTAGATTTAGGTCCTCTGGCAAAGTGCAGAGTTTCTCCGCAATCTGGTGGCAGGTACGCTAAGAGCACGATATGGCCTCCTGCATAACTAATTTTACCGCCTGCCTGAGCTGCAGGGTGGGAAGGGCTTTGTCCTCGAGTGGGGTACAAGCTATCTGCACATTAAGGGTGGTGAAAGCCTTTGACGCTCACCACCTTGATGACTGTAATCACTAGCCATCCTGGGAGGGTAGAGGAGTGACCTCCTTCATGCCAAGGCCTTTTCCTCCATCCTGGGGAAGTGCTAGCACATCCCACCAGGAGGGCAGATGCTTGTCATGGCGGCAAAAGGCTTGAAGAAGCCTCCCATGACTTTGTATCTCAGGGGGGCACTCACGTAGGGTGGTACCTCGGTGCATGCCAGCTCACCCTCAACATGAGAATACTGTTGGAGGTGAAAAATCACGATATTTGATGCCAAACATTACACATTTCGATCATTCCATAATGGAGCTGGCTATCCTGAGTTGGCCTGGTAGACCGGGCATGTTACTCTATGGAACGCTGGTCACTTACAGTAAAACCGTGTTTTACAGGGTTACTGTAGAGGTATATATGTGGGAACATATATATCCACACCGTTAATTTAATGCACTCTACCCCCTGGGCTCAGGAGGGTAACCTTAAGCGTGACTTGCATATAATTAAGGTAGTGAGATTGGCTCTGCCGCACGTGATGTGTGCCAAGACCTTCTCGAGCAGACTGATACCAGTCAGTCAGCACACTAGACGGTGGTAAGCATTCCAGGGACACATCTATGGCTCCTTCTGGGTGCACACCATATTAATTTCAATACTGGAATCAGTATGGATTTATTAAGACCATGTGTTTGTTGCAGACAACATTGTTTTTAGTGAGGCCATCCTGTAGCTGGAGAACTCGTAATGACCAGTGCCCAGTACATATACTTAGGATGGATTCTCTTTTCACTTGCAATATCTAGTAATATAATTAGACATCACAGGGGCATACCTGCTCATGCAGATATGTCCTCACATTGAATATTATAAGGCCTGCTGTAGGGGTGACATATATATATATTACCTCCTGGCGGTCGCCAGTAGATAGTTATAGTTAGAACCTAGTTTCCATAGGAAATGCATTTTTTGATTTGTTAAAAACTTTGGTGTCGTTTGACAAATCTGTGTGAAATTCTCTCAAAAAGTCTATCCAGGTCAGCTCCTATCTTGAAAGTTTGGGAGTGATTCGCGAAGCGGGGGCTGAGAAAAAAGGGAGGGTCCCAAAACGCATTTTCCCCATGTTAATTTCCATAGGAAATTTTGCGTTTGAGCTACAGCCTGAACTGCTGAACGGAATTACCCCAAATTTGGCAGAAAGGTAGAGCTTGGTTCAGAAAGCGACCTTTTATTCAAATGGTGTAAATCTGTTCAGTAGTTTGAGAAATTAGAAAGATAAGAGTCACAAAATCATTTTCCCGTAGGAAACTTTGTGCAAGGGCTACAGCCGAAACTGCCGAACGGAATTACCCCATTTGGCAGAAAGGTAGTGCGTGGGTCAGAAAGCGACCTTTTTTTTAAATGGTGTAAATCCGTTCAGTAGTTGCTGAGAATTTAGAAAAATAAAAGTTTCAATATCTTGGTGGAGCCTAAGTGCCATGCACGAGCTTCACTGTGATTGGTTGCGAACGCTCCAAACCAGGAAGTGTTGGCAACCATTTTGTTTGTCGGTAGAAGCGAGTCAGCAGAAAACAGAGAACCAAAGGTAGAAAACAAGAGAAGGGGGTAGGCTAGAAACACCCTGGTGGTCCCAGAAGGACCCCCAGGGCCAAACAAACATTTAAAAACAGAAAAAAGTGCAATTCGCGCTGTGGTCGCAGGTTCCTGCGTTTTAGTTTAATGAGACAACGGGTGGGGTAGGTCTCGGGGGAATTTTTTGAAAAAAATCGTGGGGGCTCACTGGGGCTGCCGGGGCCCACTGGGATCTGCGCAGTCCCGGGGCTCGCTGGGGTCCCTGCAGTCCCAGGGCTTTACTCATGTTGGGAGGGGTGTTGCGCTACTCCTCTCCTGGAGCCCGCCATGTGCTTATAACTTTTTGTGGATACCTGCGTTTTATTTTCATGAAATCCCGGGGTGGGCTAGGTCTCAGGGGAATTTAAAAAAAAAATAAAATTGCAGGGGGCTCACTGGGGCTGCGGGGGCCTGCTGGAGTCCCTGCAGACTCTGGGCTTTACTCATGTTGGGAAGGGTGTTGCACGGGCCCTCTCCTGGAGCCCTCCATGTGCTTATAACTTTGGCGTTGTTTACAAAATTTTCCAAAAAGTTTCTCTTTTTTGATTAGCTCCTATCTTGAAAGTTTAGGGGTGATTGGTCAAGGGGGGTTGAGATAAAAGGAGGGTCCCAAAACGTGTTTTCTCAATGCATTTTCCATACAAAAGTTTAGACAAGGCTACAGGTGAAACTGCTGAACGGAATTATGCCAAATTTGGCAGGGGGAAAGGTCTTGGTCCAGAAAGCGCGCTTTTGTAGAAATGGTGTAAATCCGTTCAGTAGTGCTTTGAGATATTCAAGGAAAAAAATTTATATGTCTGGATGGTGCCTAACTGCTGAGGACGAGCATGCGTCTGATTGGCTGCTGACACTTCAAACCAGGAAGTGTTAGCAGCCATCTTTTGCCTCGCATCGAGTGAAAATATAAAAGAAAGGTTCCGGAGTCAATTTAATATAGCGGGGCTCTGTGTAATGATGATTTGGATGCAGTTAAGGTTTAAGATTTATTAACAATAAAGGAGAAACAGGTGAGCACCAGGTATTATGACTTCCACTTCAGGACAGCAGTAGGAAGATAACCCTTTCACACTTCTTGTGCCCAACATCACCACTTCGCAGCTATGCCGTCAGAAGCCAGTCCGTCGGCTCGCAGCTCTCTACCTTTGCAAGCTAATACGCTGCTGTACATGTACCTCTGAAAGCTACTATGCTGCTATTCCTTTGGGAACGGACGGCTCGTAGTTCTGCGTCTGTGAGTCGAGCGAACGGGCCGCAGTTGTCCCTCTGCGAGCCTGCGTGCGAACTGTTCATAAGTCACACTACATAAGCATTGAAAAGCCATTTTGTGATTCAGTCCGTCAGCTGGCATCTGTCCGAGGCATTTCTGAAAACATACCGGACTTCTTTCTGTGAGAGATACCCCTTTCATGCTGCCTCTCCCCACATCAGCAGGTAACGCTCCCTCTTCCCACATTACCAACATACCCCCAACAACCTTCTTGGGCCCAGAAGTGTCCCTGTGCAGTTGGACAAACAAAAATCTTAGTCATGTATAGATTTACATATAAAACATTTTAATTAACCCCTTGGCTGCGGCAGGAATTCCGCCGCAGCGCTGGGGGGGGTTTGGGGGCAGCGCGGTGGCGCTGTGCTCATGACGGAGCCACTCCGTCATGAGCCACGGTTGAGCTGTGCTCATGACGGAGTGGTTCCGTCACGACTCCGCCCACTGCGCTAATCGCCCGCACAGGTGGGGAATTAGCGCGGCGTGGGCGGAGCGGCGGCCAACGGCCGCAGCATGACGGAACCACTCCGTCATGAGCACACGGCACCCGTGGCTCATGACGGAGTGGTTCCGTCATGAGCGCTGAAGGGGTTAAACAAAATAACAACAAATAACTTGCGATGATGCGTGGTCCAAGAGGGCCGCACTGGGAGCAATGTATCTTGCATACTGGACTGCGTCATGTGCAATCGCTACTCCATGTGAATTGTGATTGCCTGCTGTTTGCAGTGTGAATCGAAGGCAGTAGTCTGTACAGACATAAGTCTGCGGTGCTGTGCCGCTGGGTTCGAAGGGGGCCTGTGTTGAGGAGACCCTCGGTCATGGCGTCAGCCTCATGGCAGGGTGAGGCCCGCCGCTCTGGCACAGTCGTTGATCTTCACAGTTCACAAGTGAACCACACCCAGAACCCTGGCCTATTTATTCACACTCCTACGCTGAAGTGGCGTACGTCGGACCAGCCCACTCCGGTTACGCTTATGCTTACAGGGGGGGGGACGATATGGCTACATGACTGAGATCTTCCCTAGTGTTTGATGTAACATAGTTGGGTCCACTGTCCACAACACTACAAGCACCAGTAGTATTTGTGCACATGGAGAGGTGTGTGTTCTGCTTACTGAGATGTGTCCAGCACATCACTGCTACACTTTGCATTGTGTGCATTGTTACTCATGGGTGAATTGCTTCCTTCACATATAGTTTGTTCACACATGTCCCAATATTCAGCTATTGTGTGGCTGAGGGGCCATGCTGTTTTCGGAAAGTTCGCTGTCTTGTTCTGCACTTCCTCGGTGGTAGTGGGGGTCCTGGGGGTGGTGGTGGGTGTTGTGGCATTCTTGGGTGTTGGAGTTGCTTGATCAGTAGGTCTATGACATGTGTTGGTCTTCAGATGTTGCTCTGGGCTGGGCTCCCTTTCATACTGTATGTAGTTGTTTAATATTTTAAAAAAACAAGAAGACCTTATATAGTTTAAATACAAATAAAAAAAATTACAAAAACTATTTTTGGAATAATAAAATTACAAAATATCACATTTGTTTTCAAAATTACTGAGAAAAATTATAATTAGAAATTATTTAAATAACCTTTGAAATTCACAAAAAACATAGGTTTCGTGAACATTAAAGTTAGAAATTAGTATTTAAAAAAAACATTCAAATTTACTGAAAAAGCGATTGCCACATTTCCCAACATTGTGCTATTATATGGCTGAGGGACCATGCCGTTTTTGGAGGGTTCACTGTCCTGTTCTGCACTGCCTTGGTGGTAGTAGGGAGAGGGGTGGTACGGGGGAGGTACTGAGGGTTGTGGCAGCGGGTGTTGTGTCCTTCTTGGGTGTCGGAAAAAACTATAGGTTAAATTAACATTCTAATTAGAAGTTAGCATTAAAAAAAACATTGAAATTCACTGAAAAAACCATAGGTTTCAGGCACGTTATAGTTGGAAATTAGCATTTAAAAAACCTTAGAAAATCACAGAAAAAAACCATAGGTTTCAGACATGTTATAGTTAGAAATTAGCATTAAAAAAACCTTAGAAATTCACTTAAAAAACCATAGGTTTCAGACACGTTATAGTTAGTTGGACATTTCACTCGTACAAAACCATAGAAATTCCCCTGTTATAGTTAGTTCAGCTAACTATAACTCGTGCCCCTGCAATGCACTGCTGATGACGTCACATATTACATCATTCATGACATGTTCAGTGACACCACTGATGACATCACTGATGACATCTCAAATGACATCACTGATTACATCATCCACGTGAAAATCTGATGCACCTCCACACACTCTAATATAACCTTTGATACATCCACTCTAAAATCTAGAGTATCATTTTCAAAACCATCAACACACCAATACCAGGTACTACATACACACTCATTCCTCGGTCTAGACACACATCCACTCATTCATCCATACAGTCCCTCGTACATGCAGTCACTCATGAATACAACACTATCATATGCAATCATACACCTATACAGTCACTCACACAGCGCCCATCATTTATGGAGTTACTCACACACCTAGTCAGTTATGCAAAGAATCAATCACACTTCCATTTACTGACGTATAGAGTTATACACACAACAGATTACTTATTCAGACAGAAACAAACACATAATTACTCTCTTATACAATCACTGATACAAGTAAACACTCATCTATACAGCCACTCTCACAATCCCTAACTCTCACATATAGTCATTTATATACTCCAACTCTCACATACACTGCCTTTTACATATGTAGTTACTTGGACATGTACCACTGAGATATTCATTCACTCAGTAATATACCCATACACACACTGACCCACCCATACAGCTGTTTCCACATGCACTATTAAACCCATACAGCCAGTGAAGCAATCACTCAAACATGTATGCACAGAGTCACACACCTCCCATGCACCCACACACACACTCAGGCACCCATATAAATACTCTGGCAACCAATCAATAACTCATATAGACACTCATGTAGCTACTAACCAACCCAGGGAGCAGCGTATACAACAGCAGACAGACTGATACAGACATTCATACAGTTTAGTCACTAACCCATGCATTCAATAAGCCACAGGTAATAACTCTCTTAAAACAGTCAGTGACATACCTACTAAATCCTCCATCCGGACACTTATACACCCACTCATTCTTAAATACACCTTGGCATATATATAAAACATATTTAAACTTTATAGAAACACAGTCACTAGATGATGGCATCAGTGATGTCATTTGAGATGTCATCAGTGATGTCATTGACCATGTCATGAATGATGTAATATGTGACATCAGCAGTGCATTGCGGGGGCGCGAGTTATAGTTAGCTGAACTAACTATAACAGGGGAATTTCTATGGTTTTGTACGAGTGAAATGTCCAACTAACTATAACATGTCTGAAACCTATGGTTTTTAACATGAATTTCTAAGGTTTTTTAAATGCTAATTTCTAACTATAACATGCCTGAAACCTATGGTCTTTTCAGTGAATTTCTAAGGTTTTTTAAATGCTAATTTCGAACTATAACATGCCTGAAACCTATGGTTTATATCACTGCTTTCCTGTGTTCCACGAGAATCCTCTCTCCAACAACGGACATGGACCATAAAGTTAGTGCAAATAATTATTTATTCCGCAATGTCGTTATATATTGCATGCAGTGTCTGTGGGCATGGCACACAGGGTAAGTGCCATGTCGTGTTTTCAAAATGATTTGCATCATTTCACTCAGCCTGCAATGGCAGTCTGCATGTGTTTGTGTGTGGGTCCCTTAGGGTGACGCAATATATGCTTCAATCCTTAGGGAGCCTTTTCAGTACCCATGCCCTAGGTACCAGGGGTACCATTTACTAGGGACTTTTAGGAGTGCTAAAGTCCTTAACAATTGGAGTACAATTGAACATTTACCTTGTTTTACAGAAAGGGCTCGGGCACTTGGGACCCGGTTAGCAGGAACCAAGTGCCCCTTCAGGAAAAAATGCAATAAGTGTTTAAATGTTTCCAAAATGTAATGATGTAAAATCTCTGTATGTGGTGAAAGTGCCTACCTTCAGTTGACCGTCCTAAGTTTCATAGATCAGCAATCCCAGTAAAAATAAACTGAGAATACCGAATATCACTGCTGGTGTGACAGACACCTAACTGTACTCAAACATGGATTTACAAACCACTGCTATTTAAAAATGCGCTATGGTTATTAGCTCTTACCTCTCAAAGGTTTATCGTAATCAAAATCTGAAACACAAACCACCAAAGTTAAGGCGTAAGAATCTACCATAAATAAGGCGTAAAAATCTACCAAATGTGCTTATGGACAATCCGCCCGCGCTCATACTAGTCAAAGTTATTACCTCTTAAGCACCCATTCTAACGTATATCTACACAAAAAAAGAAGAATAAATTGGCAAGTTAGATTACCCCTCTGAGGACGTAATGATAACGTTCAAGAATCAACTTCCGCAATGCTCGTGAGGATTCCCCCCTAGAACTCGCAATTTTAGCCATGCGAACACAACTCTAGTCAGTGACATCAACGACGGACTGACACAGAACGTACAGTCCTAAAACACTTGTCCTTAGGCGCCATCATGGGAAGTGCCCTATATGAAGATTTCCATTCAAATATAACTAGAAAATAAACGAGAAACTTACTTAAATTATAAATAATTACTCAAAAACAATGTGTGTTTACGTACATAATCTAATTGTACCTAAACGCAAATCTGATGTCCATTCACTGTAATATAAAAAAATAACCGCACTTCATGTTACTGCCATAAAAGCTCTATGGTACTATGAAAAGGATCGCATCTCAAGTGATACACTGAAAGAAACAACGACGATAAACTACCGTGATTGGTAAAATGTTCTCTAGGGAGTTGCTCTATTGAAAACAACGTTCCACAGTCCTTTCACCATGCTAGTTTACTTCAACAAGTTTAAATACACATCAGAGTAAAGAGTTAAGATCTTATCTCTTTATATATACAAATCATTCGGATGCTTATTTATGTAGATAGAATTAACAATGTGAAAAACAAAACGATAAACCCATAATTTTTATCAGTGCATGCTAAAACTGAAACACAAGATAGTAACCAATTTATTCAGTAGGCAATAACTGAAAATCAATTATATGGTGGTGCAGGGTAGTGTGGTAAGTGCTAACTGGATGCTATTGTGTCATTTTGACTATGTGTAAAAACCCCATGTTATTAGGGTTAGTGTTAATTCTTTTAATTGCTGGGGAACTTGTTGTGTATTTGGATACAAATACTATGTTAGTTTTTTTCACCGTATTCGTAATTAATAAATCTTTGCGTTCTTAAATGGCAGCTCTCTGTATGCAATCTTGTAAAATCCATTCAGGATATCCTCTTTGTTTGTACTTTTGTTTATATTCTTCTGTCTTGTCTGTGCAGACTTGAGGGTCAGAGCATATTCCCTTAATCCTGATGAATTGGGAGTAAGGTAAATGTCTAATGAGACTTCTTGGGTGAAAACTTTAGTGTTCTAAAGCATTATTTCGATCCATAGGTTTAGTGTAGATTTGGGTTTCTAAACGTGTTCCATCAAGTTTTTTGGTAATTGTCACATCAAGATATTCAATCGTTTTATCTTTGATTTTATGGGTAAACTGAATCCTAGGATTAAAAGAGTTGATTGTCAGTACCATGTCTTCCAATGTTTCACGAGAATCCATCCAAATAATAAAGTGAGTATGTGCAAGCCATGGCTCCGTCTACCAACCAAAGCACTCGTCAAATGCTGGGGTGGCTGGCAGACCAAGACAGCCCGCGCCTTACGTCAGTCATCAGTAGGGAACCTCAAGCACACAAAGCTCAAGCAATGTTTCGATCAGGTGCCTCAAGAAACAAACTAAACATGAACTAAACTTCCCGGGACATCAGGGAGAGTCAAGTACAATGATACAATCTAGCAGTCTATGTCTATGTGTACATGTAGGAGAGTGGGGGGCGGGACAGCAGCCATGCAGCACTGGCAGCGTCCCAGACCAACAGACGGCCAACCTTGTGACACTGGGAAGAATAGAATTAAGGGATGGGCTTCACATTTGTCTTGTAGTCTGAGCACATACATGTACCATAGTGTGGCAGTGTTGCCACCTCCTCTTGCTCTACAGTCTTGCATCATGGTGTCGGCCTCAGCGGTCACCCACTGGAGCATGACTTTGGGCCAACAATCAATCAGCAGCAGCAGTCCCGCCTTTCAAGACATGGCTATTTTTGGCGCTTGAAAAGAACCATTGCCAGATCAGCAAATTTGAGCAGAGCATTAGAGCGTTTCAAGCTCTTCGTGATCCCTAGCAAACAAAACATGGGATCCAGTGGAACAGCCATCCCCCTTATCTCTGTTATGTGTTCCATGACATGCACTCAGCTCTGTGCTGGCGGCGCACTCCCACACCATATGTAGGAAGGTCGTATTGTGGTAACCACACCAGGGCATGTCACGGTCACTCCCTAAAACATCTTGTGTAAGCGGTGGGGTGTAAGGTATGTACAAATAACTGAAATGGGTAAATTTCAGTCTCACATTTCGGGACACTCGTTTGACCTGCTCTAATACCATCCTCCCATTGTTTGTCAGTCAGGGTAGTGCCCAGGCTTTCCTCCCACCTGGGCTTGCCCAACAATGAGAGAGCAGTATCCACGGTCTGCAATTGTGTGTTGAGAATAGTGACTGCTCTACGGCCCAATCCATGGGCCAACACATACTGCAGCCCATGATGCAGGGCTGCAGCCTCCTGGCCCGCGCTCCATATGCATCTAGGCACCAGCACTAGAGCATTATACGTCAAAAACTGACTGGCTTGTAGGACATTAACGTCCTGCAAATCCTGGAAGGAGTGCATGGTTCCATTCTGATAAAGGTCCCCTAGGGGTCAAAAGCTCTGCCTCCCGCCATGGCTAGCAGGGCCTTCAAGCTGGGCATACACCAGATCAGAAGGTGTGGGCATATGGCGGTGTCGCTTGCCGCAGCTGGCTATATCTAATCCAACAAACCTTGACAACCCGTGCCAGTCGTGCAGCTGGACATGCCGATGCGCCTCCTGGTATACTGCAAGGAACTTTGGTGCAAGGGTCGTCTGGTATACCCCATAAAATTCAATCGGGAGTCCATCAGTCCCCGGAACTTTATTCTTAGCCATCTGGCTAATAGCAGGGCGGAGTTTCTCCTCCTGCAGGGGTTGCTCAAGCTCCTGAAATTGTAAAGGGCTCAAGCGAGGACGGGCAGCCCTTGCTATTGAATGCTGGAGGCGAGCAAGGGTGGGATCGGCCGGGGGAGAATAGAACCATTCATAATACTGAGCAAAAGTCTCACAGATGTCAGCTTGGGCATTCACCACCGCTCTATCTGGGGCACGAATTGCACAGATAACTGGCTGGGGCTCTTCTGAGTGCAGGAGCCAAGCCACAGTGTGGCCCGGCTTGTCCCAGTCCGCATGCTGCCTTGCAAGGGATGCCCTGAAGTCAATATTGTGCAGCCAGCGCGTTTTGTCTGTAAGCTGTCCCCCAAGAAAATTTAAACAAAAATCCATGAAAATTTGCAAACAAAATGTCAGTCTTGCACCTGCCCACTGCTGCTATTGATGTCTATAACTGCTGTAGAGCATGAGAGATGTTGTACTTCACTTTAAAGTTTCTGTTTTACAGGTAATTTCAACTTTCTTCATTGTCAACGTGTATGATGTTTAGAAAGCCCTCTCAGCCCAATGGGAATTCTGCAACTGTGTTTTTTACAGTTCTCTGACTGGAGTTTAGATCATTATTGTGTTAAGGTACAGAGGGTTTGTCTCATTGATTTTCATTCTAGGGGGGCAAGTTTGTTGATGTTATATGTGGTACTTTGTAAGTTTCTGTGGAGCTGTGCCCATTTGAGGATGATGAAATACTTTTTGGTTCCTGTTAAACGGTGTAGATATTTTTCAGTGGTTGTTTCATGCTTTTTGGTGGTTTAAGTTGGACCTCATTGGTGAAGATATGGAGTATCAATCAATCAAGAACATTTCTAAAGCACGCTACTCACCCGCTAGGGTCTCAAGGTGCTGGGGGGGGGGGGAAGAGGGAGGGGGCTGCTACTGCTCGAAAAGCCAGGTCTTGAGTCGCTTCCTGAAGGAGAGATGGTCCTGGGTGAGTCGTAGGTGGGTGGGGAGGGTGTTCCAGGTCTTGGATGCCAGGTAGGTGAAGGATCTTCCTCCGGTGGTGGTTCTGCGGATCCGTGGGACGGTGGCGAGGGCGAGGGCGAGGCTGGCGGATCGGAGCTGGCGGATTGGCGTGTAGAACGTGAGGCGGTGGTTGAGGTATTCGGGGCCCAAGTCGTGGAGAGCTTTGTGTGTGTGGGTGAGGAGTCTGAACGTGATCCTCTTGCTGACGGGGAGCCAGTGCAGGTGCCTCAGGTGGGCGGAGATGTGGCTGTGTCGGGGGATGTCCAAGACGAGTCGTGCTGAGGCGTTTTGGATGCGCTGGAGTCTTTTCTGTAGTTTGGCAGTGGTCTCAGCGTAGAGGGCGTTCCCGTAGTCCAGACGGCTGGTGATGAGGGCCTGGGTGACCGTTTTCCTGGTTCCAGTGGGGATCCAGCGGAAGATCTTACGGAGCATGCGGAGTGTGTTGAAGCAGGAGGAGGTAACGGCGTTAATTTGCCTGGATTGTGAGGGAGGAGTCAAGGATGAAGCCCAGGTTGCGTGCGTGGTCTGTGGGCTTGGGTGGGGGGCCCAGAGCAGGGGGCCACCAGGAGTCGTCCCAGGCGGAGATGGACGGGCCAAGGATGAGGACTTCCGTCTTGTCTGAGTTCAGTTTCAGGCGGCTGAGCTTCATCCAGTCTGCGATGTCTTTCATTCCGTCCTGGAAGCTGGCTCTGGCGGAGGTGGGGTCGTTGGTGAGGGAGAGGATCAGTTGGGTATTGTCGGCGTAGGAGATGATGTTGAGGTTGTGCTTGCGCGCGATGACTGCGAGTGGGCTCATGTAGACATTGAAGAGGGTGGGGCTGAGCGAGGAGCCTTGAGGTACGCCGCAGATGATCTTGTTGGCTTCTGCGAGGAAGGGCGGGAGACGGATTTTTTGGGTTCTGTCGGAGAGGAAGGAGGTGATCCATTCCAGGGCCTTTCCTTGGATCCCGGCGTGGCAGAGGCGGGTTGTCAGGGTGCGGTGGCAGACCGTGTCGAACGCAGCCGAGAGGTCGAGCAGGATGAGGGCGGCGGTTTCTCCGTTGTCCAGCAGGGTCCAGATGTCGTCGGTGGCCGCGATGAGGGCGGTCTCGTTGCTGTGGTTCGCTCGGAATCCGGACTGTCATGGGTCGAGGGAGCCGTTCGTCTCCAGGAAGGCTGTCCTGTATTGCTATAGAACGATAGTATGTAGTGATAAGACCACTTATATCTTCAACATTAGTACTGTGGTGGGGGAAGGGTGATGATATGGTCATGGGTGTTTATTATATTGTAACGCACAAAAGTAGATGTAAGGCTGCTTGCAATGGGTTTAACTACTGGCCACAGCTCAGGGCAACACTGCAGCCCACTGTTCTTTTGCTCACCATGGCATGTAAGTTTGGACCCAGCCATATGCAAATTAGGCTTGACCCTGCTCCCCATGGGAGCGGTCCAGCCCGAACTGCCGGGCCAGGTTCTCCCTAAACCAGTACTCAAGCAACCCAAGACCAGTTTTGCCCTAGTAACCGGCTCATCAGCCATGTTGCGCTTGCTTCTACTGACAGTGAGCACGGGACCCAGTCTGTGCATAGCTATTGCTACTTAGAGTGGTATGTTATAGAAAAGGGTATACCCAAAATCACTGGGACCTGGGTGAAGGGCAGTATAGAAGGGTGTGGTCCCAGCACTTTTACATCAAAACTGTGTAAGGTTATGTTAAAGCAACATACATAGAAAAGATATAACTAAAGGATATTTAGCTCAAGTGTTATTTAATCACACCAAGCACCTGATATTCATGAATAAGTACATAATTTTCAGCAAAATGTTAAAACATAACGTTGGTGTGCCCAACTGAGTGAAGTAGGAGAAGGGGGGAGGGGGGTGATTCATGTGAGATAGAAAGGCAAGTGACAAATATTCAATATAAAATAACACAATCAAATTGTTTAGCACGCTATTCAGTGCCACATGTTCGTAATGTTAGTTCATAACAATATGCATTACACTCATTTACATAGCCATGTACGAAATAAGGTCACAGTGTAATAATGCACTCTTGGCGATACTGGCATCAATGGTGCGTCGACGTTTCGACCCCAGTAATCATGTAGGTTGAGTCTAGTCCTTACTAACGGGGTCTTCCTCAGGACAAGAGTGAGAGTGAGAGCAGAGGGGCACCGTATCTGATTAAGGAAAATGCCTGATTGGTTCCATGTTCCAACAGGGATGATGGGGCGACTATGGCTCCGAACAAGTATGGGCGAGAGTGATGAACACTCAGAGTGAGGATATGAATCCTATCGAACTATCGGCCAATCTCCCTGCTACCCTACTTTGGAAAAATATTGGAGTCTCCAGTAAATAAGCAGCTCGTAAATCACCTTGAAAGCCATGATCTTTTGGATCCCTCCCAATCCGGTTTCCGTGCGGCACATAGCACGGAGACGGCACTGATTGAGATCACGGACAATATCAGATTAGCCTTGGATAAGCAGCAGTCAGCCATCCTCATTCTGCTTGATTTGTCGGCGGCCTTTGACACCATCTCCCATCATATACTTGAACGTCGACTTTGGGAGATGGGGGTCAGGGGGCCGGCCCTAAACTGGTTCAGCAGCTACTTGAGAGATCGCAAAACCATGGTCCAGATGGGCAACATCACGTCTAGCGAACAAACGGTAAAGATGGGTGTTCCTCAGGGCTCTATATTGAGCCCCACCCTTTTTAATCTTTATATGACCCCGCTGGCCGCTGTGATTAGACAATATGGCTTTGATGTCATATCTTACGCGGATGATACTCAAATTCTAATCACCTTGGGCCCTGACCCCGGGGACACTAGGCAGCGTTTTAACTCCTTCAGTGCCACGCCCTTTCCCCCTCCTGTGCCGGGCGTTGTATTAGTGGGTGGGGTTCATGACGAGATAGTCTCGTCATGGGCACAGCGCAACCGTGCTCCATGACGAGACTATCTCGTCATGGGCACAGAAGAGGTTAAAGACTGTCTGATCCAGGTGGATGAATGGATGTCATCAAACCATCTCCAATTAAATGGAACCAAAACAAAGATCATGCTGTTTGGCAAAGCAGCTGACCATTGGACGCATGACTAGTGGCCGTCTAAGCTCGGCCCATGCCCTTCACACAAGAACGTGGTCCGGAACCTGGGCTTCTACATCGACAACCTGTCTATGAGTGGCCACGTAAAGCATGTGATTAGCACATGTTATGGTGTTATGCGGAGCCTGCGTAAAGTGTTTAAGTGGCTTCCTCTTGAGGCCCGTAGACCTCTAATACAAGGCCTTATCATGAACAGAGTGGATTATGGCAATTCGCTTCTGCATGCTATTAACTCAGATCTCTTGGCTAAACTTCAAGTCCTTCAAAATACGGCTGCCAGGTTAGTTCTGGACTGTCCATACAGGACCTCGGCCCGCTTCTGCTTAAACACCCTTCATTGGCTCCCTGTAAGAAAACAAACTCTTTTTAAAACACTATGCTTAACTCACAAGCAAATGTATGGAAACGGTCCCAAGTATTGGTTGCCGAAACTTCGTTGGTACCAACTCTATAGGGTTCTGCGCTCCAGTGATGCTGCCTTGCTGACCCCCTTCAGGATTCACACTGCTAGGCAGGGTGGCCGTGCCTTCTCCTATTTGGCCCCTTCTTCATGGAACAAGATGCCTTATCTCCGTAACATGCCTGATCATGGTGATTTCCGCAAGAAGTTAAAGACCTGGCTCTTCAGCAATTAATCTGTGGTCCTCTTTCTTTTCGGAGTGTTTCTGCAAGCGCCATGAAACTCGCTGAGTGATATGTGCGCGATATAAGAACCTCTGACTTGACTTGACAAACAAAGTCTTTAAAGCAGAATAAATGCTGCTAGAGAAACGGTGGCAAAGCCATCGGTCAATCGGTGAAATAAATCACGAATACTGGCTGGAGATTTGGTTTAATTACTCCTTGTCAGGTCAAACACCCCTCCGTGATGCTTCGCCACCGTTTCTCTAGCAGCATTTATTCTGCTTTAAAGACTTTGTTTGGAATTCATATCCTCACTCTGAGTGTTCATCACTCTCGCCCATACTTGTTCGGAGCTTTAGACGCCCTATCGTCCATGTTGGAACATGGAACCAATCAGGCATTTTCCTTAATCAGATACGGTGCCCCTCTGCTCTCACTCTGGTCCTGAAGAAGACCCCGTTAGTAAGGACTAGACTCAACCTACATGATTACAGGGGTCGAAACGTCGACGCACCATTGATGCCAGTATCTCCAAGAGTGCATTATTACACTGTGACCTTATTTTGTACATGGCTATGTAAATGAGTGTAATGCATATTGTTATGAACTTACATTACGAACATGTGGCACTAAATAGTGTGCTTAACAATTTGATTGTGTTATTTTATATTTTATATTTGTCACTTGCCTTTCTATCTCACACGAATCACCCCCCTCCCCCCTTCTCCTACTTCACTCAGTTGGGCACACCAACGTTACGTTTTAATGTTTTGCTGAAAATTATGTACTTATTCATGAATATCAGGTGCTTGGTGTGATTAAATAACACTTGAGCTAAATATGTTTTAGTTCTATCTTTTCTATGTATGTTGCTTTAACCTAACCTTACACAGTTTTGATGTAAAAGTGATGGGACCACACCCTTCTTTACTTAGAGTGGTACATCAACAGGTGACGGGAGTCTGATTGCAATAAGTCTATTCACTGGCAGTAGCAATGGTTTGTTGTGGCTGTTGTGCCTCGGTCATTTCTATAACAAAATCTGTTGATGTCTTCCCTCGAAGTTTGTTAGACCCATTGGAAATTTTACCTCTACAGATCCCTGGATGTAGCTTTCGAATCCTTTGCCATCTCTTAGATAATCTTAAAGTGCGAATGTTCGGCCAGATACTTCTGGGCAAACTGGCAGCACTTAAACTTTAGCTTTTGGTAAATAATTCTCAAGGATTCTGGGCGGCCAATGGGAGACACTGTAACGGGTCACGTTGGCAGTTGACAGTGTCCACACAATCAGCTGTTCGTCTGGTGCATGCCCTTCATTGAATTCTTTCAGTCCAAAGTGGTTGCCTTATATTTAAAGGCCTTGTGTTTTTACGTCCTTTATTAGAGCCTTGTCATTTCAAACAGTTACTGTTCAATCTTTTTTTACTTAATTCCTACAGGAATTACCTCCATTACCCTTATACATGTATAACATATATTTATTTTCCCTCATTATAGACTAACATGTCTGATCAAGAAGGAGAAAACCCTGGGATTTCACAGGGAAAAATTCAATGAAAGGATGTAGCGGATCAGCAAATGGAAATGACTATGGATTCATTTCAGGGCAGTTTCCGATTATGGCGACAAAGGGGGAAAGAGAAAGTCTAGGCATATTGAGAAAGGAACAATATCCTTCAAAGAGATGGGAGGGCCACGCACCTCAAGAAAAGCGGGAGGTCTAAGCACCTCAAAAGAATGGGATGTCTAAGCACCACACAAAGCATGGATGTCCTATGCAGCACAAAATTGAAAGGTATCGGATGTGGCACAGCAGAATCAGGAAACTGTAGCGGCATTCAAAATACTGATTTGGGAGAGGAGGATCCACATAGCGAGGCCCCCTTAGACAAATACGTTTTAGTCCTTGATCAAGGGGATTTTTATGGGGACGTTCTTTTTGCGGAGGACGAAACCCCTTCTACCTCCAATGATGTAATCAAAGATCACTTAGGAGAGGAAAGGTTTTCCACACACAGCATTAAGCGCACCCTAGGAGTGCTGAGTGGTGGCCCCTTGACCATGTGGTCAAGTTCATCAAACAGTGGATTAAGAACCCCCTAGAGAAGAATACCGGGAATGTTTAAAGGGCTGAATGCTTGAGGTCTGTTATACATAAGGTGTGCCTCACCCCTAACCTAGAACCAGGGATTATCACCTTCCTTTTTAAGTTGGGTATAGACCCAAGGAAGAGGCTTGAGAGGTCACTTAAGTCATGCCAGGACCGCCCCCTTGACGTCGTAGGAACCCTGGCAAGAAATATTGAAGATAGATACTTTTGTATCCTTGCTCTCTCTCTCCCTGTTTTTGGTCTAATTTTTGTCTATCTCATGTCTCGCTCCCTAGTAAATTCCATTTGACTTTTTCTTTCTCCATTTTGTTTGACTGTTGGACTTTGAAATCAGAATGTTTAGCACTCCACTTTTATTATATGTATGTATTTTTGTAAATTATATATATGTCACGAAGTTATATTTATTGTGGGCTGTTTTATAATGTGATGTCTGTGTATGTACATTTAGTGATGTCTTTGGGTTATGCATATATACTCTTTTTAGCATTGTAAAAGAAAAAATCTTTTTTTGCAATATGTGTGGTATTTGTTTATATATATGTTGATTCATTCGTTGTACATTTTTGTGTTGTAAGTATTCATGTGGTGTCTTGTGTCAATTGTTGTAGCCCTGAGGAAGTTCCTCTGATAGGAACGAAAAGCGTTGGCTGATGCCTAATCTCTTTTTTTATGAAGAAGAATTAAGAAATTTAAAGGACTTGCTTAAAAGACTTTCGAATGTTTGCAAATATTATCTCTCATGCAAAAAAATTCAAATCTCCTCTTGCAGCACTATCTTTAGATGCCGAAAAGGCTTTTGACCGTATTAATTGGCAATATATGTTTAAAACCCTCCTTTGGTTTGGTTTTGGTCCGACTTTTATTTCCTATATTAAATTATTATATTCCTGTCCACGGGCCAGTATTTTTGTAAACAATCACTTTTCAAAATGTTTTTCTTTGTCTCGAGGTACACGTCAGGGTTGTCCTCTTTCCCCTTTATAATTTGTGCTTTGCCTTGAACCTTTCCTTGAGCGTATTCGTGTTAGCACTCCTATATCTGGCTTCACACAACTCTTTAGTAACTAAATTATCAGTTTATGCCGATGATGTTTTGTTGTATATGTCTAATCCTCTTACTTCCCTTACCCCTTTCTTGGCTGAGGTTCGGTTATACTCCAGCATCTCTGGTTATAAGTTAAACCTCTCTAAGACAGAAGTTTTACCCCTAAACTCACTATGCTATCAATATATGTTTAATGACACTAATTTTACATGGTGCCCCACAAAAATTAAATACCTCGGTATTTGGTTCTCTGCTTCTCTCCCCACCACAATACGTTATACGTTTAATGCATTAATTTCTAAACTTCAATCTCTGCTTTCCACTTGGACCCCACTTTATCTCTCCTGGTGGGGTAGGTTAGATACTATCAAAAGGATGATTGTACCCCATGTCCTTTATACATTATCTATGTTGCCTATTCGCATTCCCACTACCTATTTTTCACAGGTTAATTCCATTTGTGTGAAATTTTTATGGAACAAAAAGCACCCACGTATTGCCCTTACAACTTAAGTGGCCTAAGTCTGAAGGTGGAGTGCGTTTTCCCGATTTTTAAGGCCTACCATTCAGCCTTTCTCATTAAACAATCCTTTGCTTTATCCTTTGATTTCACTGACACTCCTATACCTAGATGGATTGTTTTTGAGTGTTCCTTTTTAAAGGATTTTTCTTTTCAGAATGTGATTTATATGTCTAATTGTACTTTCATCTCTAATAACCCTATATTAAAATATTCCCAAAATTTAATGTATAATACATTTGCTAATGGTCTAACTCCATTTCAATGGTTTTTATCCTCTACTATTTGGTATAATAAATGTCTTAAATACAAGGGCAAGTCATTCTACTACAAACATTGGATGAGAAGGGTATTATTTTTGTACATCAATTAATTCTCCAACACTCTGTTACTCCCTTCCTTGATTTGCAAACACGTTTTCATTTACCTGATACCTTTCTTAATGAATATCTTTTAATTTCAGCTGCGTTAGTCTCAGTTAGCTCTTTTTGACCCTCCTGCTACCCTACCATCCCTTACTCCCCCGACACCGTTATACAATCTATTTCCTGTGTATAAACCTAAAGCTGCTCTTGTTTATAAAATAGTGCTGTTGCATTTAACCGAGAGATCCAAATCTCCTACTGAACTTGCTTGGAAAATAGATTAATCCCTTTCATTTTCTATATCTGTTTGGGATAAATTATGGTCTAAGTTATTTAAAATTTCTGCTGCTGCCCGTATAACTCGATCTTTGTATTTTATCTATAATAGAGCTGTTATTACTCCTGTTTGCATATCCAAGTTCTCCCCTTCCACATCTCCATTGTGTTGGTCCTGCTCTAAACATACTGGCACTTTGAGACATCTACTGTTTGATTGTTCTAATGTTTTAAATTTTGGGAAATCTGTTTGGTTAATTTGCATGCGTATTTTTAACTGTAATTTGACTTTATCATTTCATAATGTTTTTTTAGGTTCCTCATCACCTGATTTGGAGAACTCCACTTCTATCTCTTTATTGTTCGATCTTTTTATTGCATTGGCGTTTAAAGTCATTCTATCTTCTTGGAAAGACAACTCCAAAATATCTATTTTAATGTGGTGGAATTTTATTTGCGATGAACATCGAATTGCCAATGTTTCTTCTTCTGTTCTTTCTCAAAAAATGTAATCTGATCTTCTCTGGTTACCCTTTACATCTTATCTTTCTTCACATGCTTCTTTGCTTTAATTGTGTATCTTTATTTCCTTTGTCCCTATCCTTCTTTAGTTCTCTTTTCCTTTTTCTCTAGTTCTTTTTCATTTTTTTTCTCCTTTATTATTATTCGATAATTTATGGTATGTTGATATTAATTGATTTTTTATAATTTATGAACAAGATGTTCATTTTATGCTTGATTGTATTTTTCTGTTTATTTCTCTTAAACTCAATAAAAATTGTTAAACATAAAAAAAAAGACTTTGACTTCTGTCCTGCTGCACATTCCATAATCAAAAAACCTTCTGATTGGAACTTTGAGCTTTGTTGCTTGGGGAATATCATGCGATCTAGAGAAATGTTGGGCCTTACACGAAGAGCTCAGGAACTCCTGGAGGAGTCTTGGGCTCCAGGAACCCGCTGTAGGTATAGAGGAATTTGGAAGATGTGGGTACGTTGGTGCTTGGAAAGGGACTTGGGTCCCGTGGAGGCTTTTATAGTTGAAGTAGTTAACTTTCTCGTAGAACAGTTTGATAGGGGCCTTAATCATAGAACGATAGACTGCAATAGGTACGCAATCTCTTTGGGGCACAGTCTGGTCAATGGCAGGAGTGTAGGAAAGAATGTTTCATTTTGTAGAGTCCTTAAAAGCATCAGGTTAAGGAGAGCCCCTAGATCTAGGTACGATATCCTATGGGATGTTAATTTAGTTCTTTCTATGTTTTCCTCTTGGCCTGGTAATAGTTGTTTGGATCTTACTTTGTTAAATATCTTATCTATGAGTGTCGATGTTAAAGCTTTGGAGTTGAGTAATAATAGTGTTTATGATGCCTTTGGGGTTACATTTGAGATACCTAGAAGAACAGAAACGATTTCTAGCACTATATTTTATCAAAACTTTCTTTCATGCAGAAAGGTGAGTGTTGTCAATTGCATGAGGGAGTACAATTTCAGAATGAGTGAGCTTCATCATAATGGTACTGACCAGCTTTTGATTTCCTTTGTAAAACCCTTCAAAGCTGTTATCACTTCAACTATTGCTCAGAGGGTGAAATGGACTATGCAGCTAGCTGGTGTCGATTTGCAGACGTTTCAAGCACACTTTATGAGGAGTGCAATGGCTAGTCAGTCCTTTTTTAAAGGTGGCAGACTGTAGGTTATTTAGAGAGCCACTGACTGGTTGTAAAGATGAGTTTTGGAGGCAACAAAGCTAAATCCAAGAGATTCTTTATTCAAAATCCACAGACCCACAACACTTCATATACTTCCAGCTCGGATCCAACAGCTTACTGGTTCCATTAACGGGAAATGAGCTAACTACACACAAAGCGCACGTGGAAGACATTTTAAAGGAAAACACTGTAATCTAACAATATGACACGAGCGCAGATTTAAAGACAAACATAGTGTTCTACAGTGATACCATGAGCGCATGCACAGACATCAAGTGCTGCATGCATAACTCGTGTTGTTGACATTTTAAAAGATGCATTAAAGAAACAATAAAAAACATTGCATTATATTACACTTCTCTGATTCCTCCACCTTTACAAAGCATTACTGTAATTACCAGTTGAACGTGTCTGATGTGGTATTAATAGGCTAACAACTTGCATAATGGCAGCCTCTAGTCTTGTAATGAAATAGCAATTCTCCAAACTAAATGTCAAGAGAATCTGAATTTCATTAAAGACACGGAGGCTGACATTATCCCAACCTCCCATCCTGGATTATTGGGATATACCTTTTTTAGGATAATAGAGCATAAAAAAATACCAAAAAGGGGAAGCTGAAAAAAGATGTCATTGCTATAGATGACATTTTTAATGATTGAGTGCCTTGTTCATTTCTTGTTGTTCAGACTTGTATAAACTGGAGGTTCCAGATAATAACTAATAGTTTGCTTGCTATAAGGAGCTTCAGTTCGCTTGATATAAGGAGCTTCGTTCCTCTGACTTTTTTTCGCTTCAAGTGGATTCTTTATCTTCATTCATGCCTGAAGGAGGGAGCCCGTTTGGCATTTAAAAGAGGCAGATTGTTTACTGCACAGACTTATTATACGTTTTGAATGTTCTGTTCTATAATGTTTCTTTGATGTGTTCCGTGGAATGGTATTAAAGGAATAATGCATAATGTTAGCCTCAATGTCTTTGAAATTTAGATTCTCTTCCCATTCAATTTGGAGAATCGCTATTCTGATTCTTATAAACAGTTGACCGCACCACTTGATGATCAAACAATGATATGCAGTCGTTTATTGCCATCGAATTCTAATTATCCAGTATTGAAGCAGTAGGGGTGCGCCTACTTTAACAAGCAGCGTTTCTATGTATCGTTTAGTAAATTACGACATAATTAAATTTGTGTCTGTTATTTGTGACATGATGTTACATCTATCTACTGTCTAGGACTCAGTGAAAAGTAGACACACATTGGATATGTATTAATGTGTAAAACCAGATAATGTTAAGAGGGTGAGCCTTCCTTCTTGCATCTGCACGTTTCCTCGCAATTTTATTTAATTTATCACCAATGTCCCTAATATTTCTTTCTCTAAGAAAATTGTAAATCATTTTTTGATATCTTTTCTTTTTAGGATTATTTAGATATCGGACGCACATTTAATACCACTTCTTGCAGTGAGAGCTGTCTAAGATCATGAAGACTAAAAGCTTGACGATGCTCTACTTTTGTATACTCTTTCTCCTTAACGTCGCCCCATCACTCCAAGGTAAGACCACAAGCTGGAAATAAGGGGGTTGTCATTGATTTACTGTTAAGTCTTCACATCAGCACCATCTGGGTTTCTAAATCAATAGTGTGAGATATGTTTATAAAAGGGTTATTTTTTTTAACTAGTGCTGTATGCTTGGATACAAGTTTATTTTCATAAAACTTTGAAATAAGTAAAGTCCTTCAAAAAACCTACTATAAAATCTCATCAAATCTGAACACGCTGACATCTTGTTAAAACACATAATAATAGCTCTATGTGTACACTTAGACTGCAGTCTGAACACAGAAGACCAAGAGCCATCACCAGTAGATAAGATTCATAGGCGTAGCAAGCATTGTTAAAGCCCACAGATCTGGCTTTCCCATTGTGCATGCACAGGCACACTTACTGGCAACACATACAGGCACACATGCATTCACAGCAAAAAGTGCAAAATAGGAACACACAGTCACATGCACAAACCCACACAACCCTACTACACAAGCCCATCCCCACATTCACACATTCACACACTCATACAACCCAAACACAACCCCACAGACAGACCATACCAACCACTCACATAACTCCCCCACACAGTTGCACAATCCCACCACAGACACACACAACCCTAGACACACACCCACACAACTCCACACTCATAGATGCATTCACATAAACCCACACCACAGTCACACATATCCACACAACTCTACACACATAACCACATAACTCAACACACACTTACTCACACACCCATTGACACAGACACCCACTCAACCACACATACACCTACATACACATTTATAAACATACACACATTCATATACATACACATATCACCTATCACACACACACACACATACACACTCACACACTGAGACACATAAATCAGCACAAACATACCCACATGCTCACTCACACTGTTGCACACATACCCATAAACATACAACACAACACATAACCTCACACACATACATACTCACAAAACTATTCCCACTCACTCAGGCAGACACCCACACTGAGGCAAATACACACATGCACAGGTACCCCCACACATCAACACACACACTCAGTCACACACCTGCACAAAGACTCACAAACAATTACACCCACACACAGGCCTCCATACTAACATGCACGCACACACCCATACAGATATACCTACACATTAATTCACAAACCTGTACATACACAGACTTAGACACACACATACCCATACAAAATACAGCCCCCTCCACACCCCCACACACAGTCTCACACACACACATACACTTAACACACACCTCCACATCCACACAAATTCCCTCACACACATGCATTACATACAGAAACACAACTATTACAATACACTCAAGCACACCCACTACATCCCCCAGGCGCCCTCTGCTGATTCCACCTGTGCCTAGGGCCGCCCAGCCTCCCTCCCGCCCACTGGTGCTACAAGAAACCTCGCGGAACCCGCTGGCGCGGGTCCCGCTTCGTCTTTGGCAGACCTTTGGTTCATCCTGCAACATTGTATCCTGCGGTGCTGTACTCTGAGTTTCACTACTGACACCGAGCCTCCGCTGCTGGTTATCGTTGTCGCTTTGGGGAAAGGAAGGCAGGGAGGAAAACTACATCCCCCAGGCGCCCTCTGCTGATTCCACCTGTGCCTAGGGCCGCCCAACCTCCCTCCCGCCCAATAGTTCTATATCTATCCACTACTGCTTCCGCAGCACGAAACGCGCGCGGGAATGAGCCCGGGCAAAGCCCGGGACAAGGGCGGGACCGTCTGTGGCCGTCAGGGGCCGAGGGAGGCCGGGCTGGGCCATACCTCTTGGTCCCACTGTGTTGTTGGTCCTGGGAAAGTCTTCCGTCATCAAGCATCTCGTGGAGTAAGTGTGGATGTGTTAGCTTCAGTGTACAGTTATTTGTACTACTTGTCTAGCTTTGTACCTTGTAACTGAGCTTATGGCCATGTCTACACGTTCGGGTAAGGGAGGCGGGCCCGGTGGGAGCACAGTTAGTGGCACTTTAGATCAATTTCTAATACTCGCCTGTTCTGTCCTCGAAAAGGAAATAGCTATCACTGAACGCCGTTTCTCTCTTGATCAGCTCAATGCTAAGCGTTCATCACTGGGCAACATAGCAATGGCTACTTCCCCTGTCACAGAAATTAATCAAACTAACATTACCACACTGGGAAATAACCTAAGTACGGCGCCCAGAATGGATGTAAATCTAGATCGCTCTTCAGGTCATGGCCCCTCACCGCAGTTAGATTTGTCCCGCTCTCCCCTGCTGGTAATCTCAACGGCAGCCACAGAGTCTATTGTCGACCTAGCACCTTCCCCTGATATTCCTGTTTCTCTTGAGTCATCTAATATTGTCGGATTGAAAGATGTCCCAAGTAAAAGGAAAAGAATGGGTAGTGGGCATAAGGGGGACCGATCAAAAGCATCTAAGAAATGTAAAACCAAATCGTGCAATACCATCAGCACGAAAGCGGGTCGCACAGCAATATCTACACCCCAACACCAGAGGTTACAATCATCCACTGCGCACCCCACTAATTTGGTCCCCCATACAACATCTGTAGAGCAGTTACCTTTGAATCCTGGTTTACATGGCCCCGAGTTTCAATCTTCTCTTGTTGACCAAATTGAAATTCTAATTAAATCTTTCACACTCCCCTTGATTGAAAGAGTGAAGACTCTGTCCGAGAGGCTCGAGAGATTTGAACAGGCCTCTTTAGACAATTTCTTCTCGCTCAAATCACTAATTAAGTTGCACTCGAAGATTGGCCATGATAATCCTGTTATTATAGACCCTATTCCTAACATCTCAAACGAGTCTACTTCCCAACTTACTCTGCCAAATCCGAATATTAATTTAAATTTAGGGCCCAAGATTGGAGTCAACCCATCAGGTCACAAATCCCAAGTATCTTCGCGCATCTTGGACAGAAAATCCACGGAAAATAAAAAACTAGTTTCTGGTCCAACTAATAGCCACAAAAATTTTGAAACACTAGGGCAGGAGGCAGAATCCATCCAGAGTCTACCCAAATCACTTTATAAGGATCCCGCACAAGACCAACCAAATGAAAATGCTACTTGCACCCAGCATAACTTACCCCACATTAATCTGCCACCGGAGTGCCTACCTTTTGTGGCTGTTTTAACAGGAGTTCCTCAGCTTAAAGCTGGTAAAACTGAATCCTTTACCGAATTAAAAAAAACAACACTGGCTTAATATTAACAAGCCGCTTCCTAGGCACCTGGACGGCCATGTTCTTCATGTTAGAAGGGTTTCCTGGGTGGGTAACAGACGTAAAAACATCTCTGGTGATTGTATCCTTGTAAACTTTAGGGATCCTCGTGTTACAAGGCTGATCTGTAACCATCATTCAGGCTCTGCTATAAATGGTATAGGATGTCTTGACTTAAGTCAATTCTATTCAGATTCTGTATATTTTCACTGTTCAGTCTTTTTTCCACTTGGCCTACGATGGGTTGCATAAGGGGGCCCAGACCACCAGTGTTAATGACCATGCCTCCATTAGACATCGTGATTCGCATGGATACTATGATTCTTATTGACATAGAAATTCTGCTGCGGTCGATTTCTGTATCCCGCTGGTGACCAACACAACGAAGTTGCAGAAGTTTTCCCCGAACCTGCTGGGGATTCTCCACCTACCACTTTGACATTCCATGCCCATCACCAAAGACCACAGTTTGGTCCAAATTCCCAGGATATAATCTACCCGTTATTGCCTCCCATATCTAATTTGTCCCAGGCCACTCCTAGCTTTGCCATCCCTCCTACATCTCGTGACTCACATACAGACGCCCTTCCTCTAATGCTCCTAAGCTGGAATGTTGCTGGCATCGCCAGCAAATTAGATCTTCCAACTTGGAATTCTCTGATAGAGTCTTATAGTATCTGAATTTTTCAGGAGACTTGGAGCACAGTGCCCCATCATATGGTTGGCTATTCTACCTTCTTTGAGCCAGCCATCTTATCCTCGTCTGGGAGAGGACGCCCTTCAGGCGGTCTTCTCATTTGGGTTAGTATCTCTCTTGGGTGCACTATTAGACAGGCCCATAATATCTCTCCAGATATCTTAAGGCTCACCCTTAAGGGAGCCCAGGGAAGGAAATCTTTTGATATATTTAATATCTATGCCAGGGGTTTAAGTGGAGGAGCCTTGTCACCCACTCTTACACTTCTAGAGAGGGAACTGCGTAAGTGCCATCACGCATCTCACGTCCTGGTAGCAGGAGATTTTAATTGCTCTTTTGAGCCCCTTGCATCATTAGACCTCCCTGATCTATTGGAGGATGACGCCAAAAGAGGCATTCCTTTACTAACAATGACTATGGAGTTTGGATTAAGGGCGGCTAGCGGTAGAACAGCCTCGGACCTGCAAGGTGCTCACACCTACAACAGGATAAACCATACTTCGAGGATAGACTATATACTTCTTGACTTTAAACTTTGGTCATATGTGCTAGACATGGAAATAATCCCCTCTGTTGATAGCGACCATAATCAGTTATCTTTAAGCTTAAAACCATTTTGGGAGGGAGTAAATGGGTCTATGATCACGTCAATAGGAAGCTTTATGTCAACTCTTGAGGTGCGCCCCGCAAACTGCGGACGGCGCCTTAAATGGTGTAAAGTGATGCTCGATGATAAGAAAGTTCACTTGATCGGGGAAATACTGTGCACAGCACAAGTTGAGCTGGCTGCGTTTAATATCTATGAGGCTGCTTCTGACAAGGTTCCAATCTTTTTTCAAGGTATTATCAAAGAACTGGGGAACTTATTTCTAGTATGTGGAAAGGCGGACCAGCGAGGGGGGGGGGGGGGTAAGCATAAATCCATGGAAGGCTGGTATACACAAAATTGTAGGCGGAAGAAATCTGCCTTAATCACGGCCCTTAAAAGTAGGATTACATCTGAGATCCAGCTGGCCAGGAAGGAGTATAGGATCTGTGTATCAAATGCTAAAAAGGCTTGGGAAGAACTCTACTGGCAGGCACTTAGGGAGGCTTCTTTAAAACGGGACTCTGGCCACTTCTGGAGTACAATTAGGACCAAAAATAGACCAGCTCATGAGCTTATGACCTGTAACATCACTAGTGCGGTTTGGTTTGAGCATTTCTCTAAACTTTACTCTTCCTTGTCCGAGAGCGAGGGGGAGCTTCCTTGTATGGAGGCTTTCCCCCCAGTGGGTTCACCGGATATTAATCCTTTTACCGAAAGGGAAGTGGTCAACGCTATTAAGTCCATTGTCCCCCAGAAGGCAGCTGGTCCCGATGGTATCCCTGGTGACGTCCTTAGATTAGATCCAGTTAGTTGGGGGAAGCTTCTCTCCATCTTAATTAATGCCATCGCCAATGGTTCTTCGGTCTCTGAATCCTGGAAGGGGGCTGAGGTAGTCCCGATTTTTAAGAAGGGTGGTTGGGATGACCCAGCCAACTATCGCCCTATTAGTCTGATTGATTCAACCTAGAAGGTTGTCGGGAAGGTGATCCTGGAGAGGATCCAACTCTGGGCGAATGATAACAACATCCTCTCAGACTATCAGGCAGGTTTCAGGGTCGGGACAGGTACCATAGAGCAAGTCTTCAGGTTACTCCTCATCTACTGGAAGGTTGTCCTTCTTGGAAAGGGCAGCCTTTAGCTTGCCTTTATAGATCTTAAAACAGCCTTTGATCTAGTTCCTCGATCTACTCGGTGGGATGTCCTGGCCAGTATGAAGATTCCATCCTACCTACTGGCTCTATTAATAAAACTCCATGAGGGAAACTACGCACAAGTGCGATGGGGTTCTCAGGGGCAGAAGACAGAGAGAATCCCAGTGAACAGGGGTGTACGCCAGGGATGCGTTCTTGCCCCTACCCTTTTTTCACTTTACGTGAATGGTGTAGTGGAGCATTTGATGAAAGTCCCTTCGGACGCGCCATCCTTGGCAGGCGAACGTATTCCAACTCTCCTGTTCGCTGACGATACTCTTACTGTCTAAAACACCCATGGGTTTACAAACTCTCCTCGACAGCTTCCAAACCTTCTGTAAAGGTAGAGGACTCATAATAAATTCCGCCAAAACCAAATATTTAATTTTGAACCCACCCAAAAAATTGGGACGGCCTCCAGTTCTTAATACAGTCAACCTTGATAGGGTAAAAGAATTTGATTACCTGGGTATCCGCATCTCAGATACTATGCATTGGTCAACTCATATACAAAAGTTGCTTCTAAACCATAAGAGGGTTACTGGTGCCCTCCTCAGGGAACATCGTTCTTCCTTGTCCAGGCCAATAGCCCCAGCCCTAGAGATATATAAAGTAAAAGGTGTGAGTTCGGCACTCTATGGTGCCGAATTGTGGGGCCTAAATAATATTGACGAGCTTGCCAAGTCGGAGTCTTGTTTTTATAAGGAACTGATGGCTTTACCTCAGAGCACTCCAGCGGTACCTTTGTTATTGGACTTAGGGTGCCACACGCTGAAAGACTTGGCAAAAGTCCGCCCCCTTCTCCTATGGGCCCGGCTTTGGCGTACCCCTGAGTTAGCGAAGTATGCTGATGGTTTGACCGAAATACTATCTATGCCTTGTTGGTATAAAATCAAATGGTTGAAGGATGTCAAGACCTTGCTTTATGACCTCTGTCTTAAAGACGCTTGGGTGAATAGAACTTCACCCCCGAAAGCTGAACTGAAGAAACTATACTGGAGTTGGGTCTCTGCGAAGAGGAATTCTAGTTCTTATGGTGCTAGAAGCACCATTGAGTTCTTAAGGCTTAAGGATGAAGTGCGCTACGAGCCTTATCTTGATATTATCCAGATGCCTTTTGATCGAGCCCTTTATTTTAAATTTAGGGTTGGCATACTTCCAGTGCGCGAATTAACTGCACGCTGGAAGCCACCTCTCCAGACATCACCATTTTGTCCCTTCTGCAAGATTCGAGTTGAGTCAATTGCTCCTGTTTTAATTGCATGTCCTGAATACAAAATCCCAAGGACCTACTGGCTCAAACCCTTGTGTAGAGATTTAGGCACAAGAGATCATCTCATAGCTTTGCGCATTTTTAAATCAGACCCTCGATCCTTGTATGTTTGCGCATTATCCAAGTATTTGAGGTGGTCTTGGCTTCTAAGATCTAAAGCCCTCGCAATCCATACATAATGCAGACTTTTTCTTTTGACATATTGATTCTTTATATTTTAATGAAATTGTCCTATTTATCCTGTTTATATGTACTTTTAAACTTTTGTCTGTTTTGGATTATTGGTGATATCACTGTTTTATGATTAGTTTTGTGATTTTATTCTTTGTTATAATATAAATGTATATGCTTTCAAGATATGCTTATATCGAAATAAAGCTTATTTTCATTCACAAATTCCCTCACACATGCATTACATACAGAAACACAACTATTACAATACACTCAAGCACACCCACTCAGAGAGAAAATCACACCTACACAACCACAACCCTTCATACTCACGCTCCTACACTGAGAGACACACATACATACCCAAACTGGTTCCCACATTCACACACACACGCACACACACACACACACACACACACACTGCAACGCACATTCTTTTACTTGCACACAGACATTCACTTATGCATATCTCCAGACACACTTGGGTTCCATTTTGTTTTAGTTAGATTAGATCTGCAGATCTGGTAAACAAATAAAATTAAATTTTCACAAAAGAAAATGCTCTTGTGTTTACTGGGTGGCTCTATAAATTGTCTTTGTGGTAATTATACTCTTATATAAAGAACCTGAATACATTCCTTGATGTAGTTAAAGAAGGTCTGGTTCCCTTCTGCTGTGAAATGTGCTCCATCCTTTCGGTATACTCCTGGCATGTCAAAATAGATATTATTTTATTAACTGGCCTCCACCCAATTGTCACAGAAAAACATTGAAATTATTTTATTAACATGTCTAATAGATTTCTCAATCTTTGTGCAAAATTGAAATGACCATTGCCACTTATGCCTTTGACATATGTTGGAATTATACGTAGGCTGTTTGCGGTAAGAGATTCATCAATGTTGCCAATGACTCCTTCAATTCGATTTCGAGTCCAACCACTGTGATTCTGCCTAGACCGTTGCCGCCACAGTTCACTATCATGAGGTCTGGGTGCTAATCTGAAATGCTGTGAATCATAGGCAACAGCTGATGCCACTTCCTACCTCTGTGGCCAAACCATGTGATGTCCACTTTGGAAAATCCAAGATCTCTGTCAATACCACAAATGTTGGCTCTCTGGCCCAAATGAAAACATTGTGGCCCACAATCCACACTCTAACCAAGATGCTGCTATTGAGGAGAAGGACAATGGAGGAGTTGGTAGCAGAATGTGACATTTTCCAAACAGCATGGAGTGTGAAGAGAACTAAAAAACAGGCAGTGCAAATGTTATGGTTGGCTGATGTTGGAGTACTGATTATTAGGTTCAGTAGTCAATAACTGCTATTTGTATTGTGATGCAATATATCATAGCGATTATGTTGTTTGTAAAAGATGTAGCTTCCAATGAGAATCCAGACAGAATTGACAAAGGTTTATGAACTGTTAACCTTTAACTGCCTTGTAAGGATTTTCAAATCAATCGCCATGAAAGCTGAGATTGTGAAAATGTCTATGGGGAGAGCACACATGTATATTGCAAATGAAGCAAACTGTGCTGGTTAGTTTACATGTGGAAGAGAAAGAATTAGAACACATAAAAGTAACCTCTGCCATACCCTTCCCTTAGTCTTTTACCTTTTTTAAGGGTGTTTTGCGGATACGCGGATCCATCGCGTTATATGGGGGCCACACTGATGCCGTTAACCATTGGCTCTGGCCATTCGCGCGTCTGCCGGATCCTGGGGCATCCCAAAGGGCACAGACTTGCATGTCATATCACTATACACTGACGACATTCTATTATATCTCAGGGATGTTCGCCCTGTGCCACTGTCGATATTACAGTCCCTTAGCCCATTTGCATCCTTGTCGGGGCAAAGAGTCAATTGGGGAAAGTCATGTCTATTTCCCTTCAACGCCCAGTGCTAGATCTTCAATCTATTTTAGACAACACTCCAGTGATATGGCAGCCACATATGTTTCGATATCTGGGGATCCGGATTTATCATAGGGATCAGGACTTAATGGACGGGAATCTCACTAGAGCAGTCACAAATATTGTTCTGGAAAACCCTACATATTTCAGTAGCAGGGAGGGTGGCACTTATCAAAATTATTGTGCTACCACGCCTAATATATTATTTCACCAACCTGCCATTGTACTTATCACCACCTTTCTTCTGTGCTTTTGAGAGCACGCTCTGTTACCTAATATGGAGAAATACGAGATGCAGAGTAGCACTCACAAAGCTCTACCTACCTATGTTTCAGGGAGGCCTAGCTGTTCCAAACATGGAACAGTATTGTCTAGCATCTCCAATGCAATGGGCAGCTAGATGGATGTTGGAATTACATCTATCAGACACGGTGGGGATAGGGCCCCCAAATGGGTTAGCCGAGTCATACATCATCTCCCACCCATGTTCCCGACATCCTGGGCCCCTACCTCTGCTGCTAGACTTCGCATATAAATGCTTTTGCTGAAGCCTACTCATCACAAGACAAACTAAACCGTACGCACCCACCATTGCAATACTAGGCATGCCAAGAGGGATTGGCAGGGCTGGGACATATGAGAAGACTGCATGGCATGCGGCAGACATGCACATGTTGGGGCACCTGTACAGTGAAGGAGCGCATCTATCATATGACTCGTTGATATGGGAAGAGGGGGTACCACCAGGACTGTTACTTAGTCACGCATCCTGGATAGGTAAGCTGTGTCGCCACTGGGGAGATATTTCAACGGAGCCACAGACACATCTACTGCTGCAATACATGCATGTGTTGGGCACAGGGAGACATCTCACAAAATGGCTAGCGGAGGTGCTGCGCCTACACTCCACAACAGAAATGGTATCCCTGACGGCAAAATGGGAGACAGATCTACAATGCCCATGCACAACCAAAGAATGGAAAATGATCCTGGGGAGTCATGTTGTAGTCCCACGCAATGCCAGGTTCCGCTTAATCCAGTTCTATATATTACACAGGGCATATCTGTCGCCCGATAAAATTAACAGATACTTTCACAGGCTCGATGCATGTTGCTTGAACTGTGGGCTTGTCGATGCCGACTTTTTACATATGATATGGGCTTGCCCTGCACTTGAAACATACTGAGAGGGGGTGGTGCAACATCTAAACTCTTGCACTGACAGAACAATTTCACAAACGTGGGAGACATGCATATTGGGACTGTTTGCCCGAGACAAGGCCCATAGAACCACAACCAGATTTCTAAATTTGGGATTGGTGGTGGCGAAACGCCTGACTACTGAGCACTGAAAGGCGACACAACCCCCGGCAATGTCTCACTTCTGAAATGGGCTAGAGCAGAGGGAGCAGCGCTGATTAGGGAAGACGCCCTAGCGTTACACAAATATCCGATCTCGTCCCAATGGAGCGCAGTACTAGTGGCGCTCCAGAATTCCCTAACCCCGGGTGACACGGATGACGACAGTACCACGAGATGAGCTGCACTCAACCAATAATAACGAGGGCCCCTATAGGCAACTTGGACATAGAAAATGTATATTTATATAGGTGGCGGGATAATAGGGCGGGCTCCGGGGCCACACAACCAGTCACAGTAGACTCGACCATCAGGTCCAGACATTATGATAGTAATGGATTTGCATCCCTATTGCCTGATGGACCCACCCCTCCCCCCTTATTTTCTTTCTTCTTTTCCCTTATATGTTTTGTTAAATTATTTTCCCGAATACTCTGTTAAGTTACCGAGTTCTATGATAAAGAGATCTGTGGCTCTCTACAACGCAATGCAGTTAGAGACAAACGCAGATCAACACACATACAACAGGTGTACGCATGGCTGAACATTCACAAACTTATCTATAGCAATATCTCATGTGCTTGATATCTTCAATGTTATAATATTGTAGACCAAGAAACGGTCGGTACGCCAGCATTTTATAGCCTGGGAGTAGCGAAGAACACGGGAAAGCACGATGGGGCACATGAATAAACCAAAATACCAGTCGTAAACGGGCCGATTTGCAGAATCGGTCCCTTCACGACCGGTATTTTGGCATTTGAGATGCATCAACCCAAATGCAAATTCGCAAAATAGGTCATCACAAAATTTTCGATGACCTAAATTGCTAATGCATTTAGGGAATCTCAAATTGCGATTCCCTATTTGAAAAGCAACAAGCCTTTCCTAAATGCGACTCCGCATTTAGGAAATGCTAATTACCAAGTTACCTTTGGCCCCCATGCACCCTTGAAATTGCATGTGCAATTTGCGAATACCTATTTGGTACTCTCAAATTGCGCATGCAATTCCCATTCATTTCTTTGGGCCTCTAGGCCCATAGGCATGAATGGGAAGCTTTCCCCTAATTGCGAATCGCAATTTGCTATTTGCAAATAAGGAATATGTAGGAATCACTAATATTTTAGCGAAACCTACATGCGTAGACAATTGAGATTCCATAATTGCGATCCCTTAATAATCTCAATTATGGAATCACAATTGCCTACCTTGATGCATGTGCCCCATTGTTCCAGCTGAATGGACATATGTAAGAATGTGAATTCCATATGGTCTGTATAATGCTTGCGTGATTTTAATAACTTTGTATATTGACAAAAAAGCTTAATAAAACAGATCAAACCAAAAAATGAGGGCCACACTGACCCCCCCGATGGATCCTCCGATACCGAGGAATAAGCTTCACTAAGTGAAGTTTACTGGTTGGAAATTCACAGTAGACCCCCAAATCCGGTGTAGCATTTAAATAGGGGTTACACTGTTGCCAATAAATGTTTTGAAAAATGCTGTTTTGTGATTGGGTGACAGGTTGAAGCCTACAGATACATATACCTCAGGCACAACCTTCATCTCTTGAGTTTATTGCTGGCTGGTGAGGAGGTGCAGAAGGTGAACGCTTTTGCTCGGGTTTCCAGAAGTGTGATCATCTGAGTGTGGTACAAATCTCTTTATTGAACTACATTGAACGAACAGCTTCTTCTTCAGGTATTTTGTCTGAGAATACATTCTGTATGCCCTTGCTAATGTGTACATTACGTTTGTAATGTGTATAATATGTTGATTGTGGATTGAAATGTTTTGTGCATCTGAAAAATGAAGGAGGAAACCATAGATCAGTATACATATGTATATTTTGTGCTTGTATATGTGGTTGCATATTGTGGACGTTGTGTAGCACTTTAGATGAACATTTAAAAGCTAACATGTTCACATATTTATTGTATTTCAATGCTATTGATTATATTTGCTGTTGATTTATAGAACTTTTTAAAATGAATCCCCTGCCTACAGCATACACCACCTTTTAGTACGTCAAGCTTCTTCTACATTGAGTTGTCTCTCTAACAAAGCTCTGCAGCAGGTGGCCAGTTCTCTACCACTCACACCACTGATTAGAAGGGCCAAGTGTTAACTCAAAATCAAAATGCCAATCCCTCACTAGACACATCAACTATTACTAGGCCGAGCACCAGGAACAAACGTCAGCTTGAAGACTCCACTTGCTCACCACACATATCATGTACTGGTCTGTCAAGCCTCTTCATAGAGCCATCACCTTCAAGCTCAGGATCAAGAGGCCAGTCCCAAACTAGACACAGCACCTTTAAAACCTTTATGTATTCAGTTTTCACAACAGTAAACATGATATTCAGTACATATCAACATGTGCAGTCAGTATGTTCTCCATCCAGCCTCCCTGTACCCGACAAGTAGTACATAATAAACATCATTGCATACACCAAGTCTACAAGCCAGCCTAGCCTATGCATCGAGTGCATCCACACTCGATTACCCCATCAGATGACATCAATGTATCCTATATAGGAGTTAAACATCCTGTTTACTCTGGTCAGTCAAAGTCTCAGGTCCCATATGTATTAAACACATCCAACAGCTGCCTCCAAGCCTCTACTGCTTCGGGAGCCCACTCGTCATTGCGGGGATACATATGTGATGCTATTCCACGGTCCTCCACTCCGACATATCTCAAATCCAAAAGTCTATGCTAGGCACCTGGGATCCCTTCCAACCTATTGCAACTCTAAGCTCAGCCAGGAGCAATGCAAGTTGCAGAAGTTTGTAGGATATTTTGCATCTTCGGGGTCTCTTTACCATCCCCAGCCAGCATGCCGCTGGAACACAAGGAACCGCTATGCTTGTGACTTTGCCCACTCTAGGAATCACTTGCTTCCAAAAGCGTAGGACCTCTGCACATCACTATACCAAATGCAAAAGGTTGGCACCCTCCTCCCCACAGTGAACACATTTCACTGCCCTAGTAGTGTAGGAAAGTGCCGCTTTTTGCATGGTTACCCCCCACTTTTTGCCTGACATCTGATGCAACTTGACTTGATGTGCCCTGGGTCCCTGACATCAGGGCTCTCAGGGTCTGAGTTATTCCCCAAAACTGTACCTTTGTCCCCACAATTGGCACATCTCTGGCCACAGATAAGCCCCTTGTAAAGGTACCATGGGTACCAGGGGCACTGTGACGATGGAAGGCATCTAAAGGCTGCAGCACTCATTGTGCCACGCTTAGAGGCCCTGTACCTTAACAGACACACACTGCCATTGCAGGCTGCGTGTTTTCGTGCAGAGAAGAGTGAAGAGTCGGCATGGGACACATCCCTGTGTTCCATGCCTGCAAACCAATGCCTACAGCCTAGGTAAGTTACCCCTCTAGCAGGGTTCACTCAATCAATCAATCAGAGATTTGTGAAGCACGCTACTCACCCGTGAAGGTCTCAAGTCGCTGGGGGGGGGGGGCGGTCATGCAGCTCCGATTCAGTGGAAGGGCCAGGTATTGAGGCTCTTCCCGAAGGTGAGCAGAGTGAGGGAACGTCTGTTGAGCGGGAGTCTGTTCCAGATCTTTGCTGCGATGTAGGAGTAGGCTCTTCCACCCGTTCTGGCTCTGCGTATGCGTGGAGTTTCAGAAAGGGCAAGGTTGGCGGAGCAGAGGTTTCTCTTGGGTGCATGGAAGGAGACTCTTTTGTTGAGGTATTGAAGCCCAGTGTTGTGGAGGGATTTGTAGGCATGAGTGAGTAGCTTAAGGTTACTCTCTTCTCGACGGGGAGCCAGAGGAGGCGTCGTAGGTGCTGGGTGAAGTGTTCATGTTGTGGGATACCGAGGACAAGCCTGGCAGTTGTGTTCTGGATGGTCTGGAGTTTCCGGAGCAGGGATTGGTTGATTCCGGCAGAGAGGGCGTTTCCGTAGTCCAGTCTGCTAGTTATGAGTATGTGGGTGACGGTCTCTCTGGATTTGGCAGGGATCCACTTGAAGGTCTTGTGAAGGATGCATAGGGTGTTGTAGCACGAGGAGGAGACGGCGTTGATCTGTCAGGTCATGGTGAGGGAGGAGTATGATACAGAGGTTGTGGGTGTGGTCTGTGGGAGTAAGGGGGCTGCTGAGGGCAGAGAGCCACCAGGTGTTGTGCCATGCTGTGGGGGTGGGTCCGAGGACGAGGACTTCTGTCTTCTCCGAGTTGAGCTTCAGACAGCTGCTGCTCATCCAGGATGCAACGTCTTTCATTCCTTCCTGGAGATGAGTTTGGTGATGTCGGGTTGCCTTGTGAAGGAGAGCTGGGTGTCGTCGGTGTAGGATACTTTGCTGAGTCCATGTTGTTTGACGATGGCGGCAAGGGGGGCCATGTAGATGTTGAAGAGAGTGGAGCTGAGCGACGATCATTGGGGTATTCTGCAGTTGATCTCTGTGGGTTCCTAGAGGAAAGGCGGGAGTCTGATTGTTTGGGTTCGGCCGGTGAGGAAAGAGCGGATCCAATCGAGGACATTTCCCTGAATGCCAGCGTAGTGGAGTCTGGCAGTGAGATTGCGGTGGGAGACAGTGTCAAAGGCTGCAGAGAGGTCAAGTAAGATGAGGGCCGCCATGTGGCCCTGGTCGAGGAGAGTGTGGATGTCGTCTGTGTCAGGGAGGAGGGCCATCTTGGTGCTGTGGTTGCTGTGGAATCCGGATTGGGACGAGTCGAGGATGGAGTTGGCTTCAATGAAGTTCATGAGCTGGCTATCCCTCAGGTGAGTGTACAGTGGCATGAGCCCTGTACCCCTAAAGTGTCCAAGGCCAAAGAGTATATGGCCTGGGAGTTGGTCATTACGAATCCACAGATCCATAATGGCTTTACTAAAAACTGGGAAGTTTGGTAGCAAACATCTCAGCACATTACACCCACGCTGATGACATTGTGGGATTTAATGTAAAATGCACACAGAGGGCATCTCAGAAATGCCCCCTGAAAAACAACCAGCTCTGGTGTTGTTCCTGAATGGCTGCCTGCCATTTGCCACCATCTGCCAGGTTTCTGGACCCCTGAATATAGAGTGTCTGCTCTCTGGGTCCAGAAACAAAGCCCATTCTGGGCAAAGGTGTCATGCCTTCTCCCCCGGGATGGGGTGGACCCACGAAGGGTAAGCTTCAAAGGCCTGCCACCTTTGTAAGGTGTCCCTGCCTTTTGCTGCCCCCAGCAACTGGTCCCCACCGGTTCTCCCCCCACTTTGGGTGGGAGAATCAGCAGGAGAACCTAGCTAGGAGGAGAGGCGTGTCCACCGTTGCCAACCTCACCCCTCAGGTGGGGGAGGTAAGGTGAAGGACACACCTCAGTCCCCTCCATCTTGTAGATGAGGGGACCCGGCCAATTAGGGAAAGGTTCATGCCCCCCTCCCAATGAAAGGTGGCATAATAGTGGGTATTACTCCCACCAAGGAAGGGGCCCATAGGTCCCGACCTGCACACCCCTTTAACAACCCTTAATTTAGTATTTTTGGGCGACCCTGAACCTTGCCTCCTCAGATTCTAGGAAGATAGAAGAAGGACCAAAGAGCCATGCTGATCCAGGAAGAAGAGGACACTAACTGCTTTGGCCCAGCTCTACCGGCCTGTCCCGACTCTGACCTGACTACTTAGAAACCTCGGCATGTCCAGCAGCCCCCTAGAGCCCAGAGGCCCGTCACTGCAACCATGTTTAAGACTCTGTCTCTCGAGGACCGGATTTGCTCAAGCAAATACTCACCCACAGAATGTGGATCCAGGCAGCTCTGCGATTTTGCACCACTCAGCACCCGTCGCCCACGGCCTGAGGTTGAGTGGCCCAACACCACGAGAAGGTGTCTCCTGAATCCTGACCTGTGATCCCTGGCCTCCTTCAAGCCTAGAGTTGACGCCTGTAGCCTCAAGCTGAAGAGACCCCCGGACGGCAACTGGAGCTGGTAAGAAGAACGTGACGCCAAAAGACACCCCTGCACCTGACGCCACACAGGCTTGGTTGGCCCAACCAACGGTGTCCAGGCATCCCCCAAGATCCCAACTTATGCCTTCAGCCAGTGGTCATCTCCAGGAAGCCTCCCTGCCTGAGCCTGCAGCATCTTTACCAAACCGGAGATCCTCATTGAAATGCACAGGACCCCTGACGTCGCTTGGCACACTGCACCCGGCCGCTCCTTTGCCGTTGGTGGTGCAGCTCCTGTGGTGATTATTGGCTCCTGCAGTGCTGATCTGTACCTCAGGAGCTTTGCTTCCACAGCCAAGTGGCCTGCACGCTAGCAGTCCCTGACCGAAGGCCCCTTTAGCCCCATTGACTAATATTGAGCCCCTGCACTCTGCACCCGGCCGCCCTAATGATGCTGGTGGTGCAACTTGAGTGCCTACCCAGACCTTGGGGAACCTTGGTCCTAACCCCCAAAACTCCCTCTCGTAAGACGTTTATTTACCTGAGTAACCGCAAACACTTTACCCCCATAGGAACCCATGTTACGAGTTTTGTTTCTGAAACTGTTGTGTTGAGCTGAACTTTGTATGAAAGAAAAAGTATCTATACTGCAAACCTTGAAAAGTCTTACTTACCTTGTATTGTGAGATTCCCGGTGTGGTACCTATGCATACCACCCTGAGTAATTGATGCATGCCAAAAGTAATCTAAAAGTATTCCAAATGTGATCACTGTGTAATTTTAACTGTTTTTAAACCCAATACAAACCTGTAATGATTGCAGATCCAACCGCAACTGAATTTCCATGCAATGTCTTGCATTTGAGAGTATATTTCAGTTGCCTGTGCCAAGTCCTGTGTGGTTCTAGAAATAAAACATAAGTATAACTTTTTTATACTTTTCGAATTGGTCTGGATTCAGTCATTGAATGCGTGCCATCAGTCTTGAGTGAATGAATACAATAAATGCTTAACACAACATCTGGATAAGCCGAACTGCTCGCCCACACTACCACCAAGAGAACTGTTAGTACTTACCTAATTTAGCCTCTGCCATACCTTTGGGGACTCCCTGGACTCTGTGCACACTATACCTTTCTTTGGTATAGTTACAGAGCCAGCATCCACCAAGTGGGGTCTATTCTGTGAGGGGAACAACCTTTACAACGCAACTTTTACAACGCACTACACTTACAACACATTTTTTACAACTCAACATCCACTACAACGCATTCCATTACATAGCATGACACTACAACGCATTTTTTAAAACTACCTTTACAACGCATTCCATTACATCGCATACTACCTTTACAACGCATACCATTACAACGCATAATATTACACTACACTATCCAACACTTAACCTACTGTTGCACCCCCTGGAGTTAGAATAGTAGTTTTTACCCCTATACTATCCAACACTTACCCTACTGTTGCACCCCCTGGAGATAGAATAGTAATTTTTACCCCTATACTATCCAACACTTACCCTACTGTTGCACCCCCTGGAGTTAGAATAGTAATTTTTACCCCTATACTATCCAACACTTACCCTACTGTTGCACCCCCTGGAGTTAGAATAGTAATTTTTACCCCTATACTATCCAACACTTACCCTACTGTTGCACCCCCTGGAGTTAGAATAGTAATTTTTACCCCTATACTATCCAACACTTTCCCTACTGTTGCACCCCCTGGAGTTAGAATAGTAATTTTTACCCCTATACTATCCAACACTTACCCTACTGTTGCACCCCCTGGAGTTAGAATAGCAATTTTTACCCCTATACTATCCAACACTTACCCTACTGTTGCACCCCCTGGAGTTAGAATAGTAATTTTTACCCCTATACTATCCAACACTTACCCTACTGTTGCACCCCCTGGAGTTAGAATAGTAATTTTTACCCCTATACTATCCAACACTTACCTTAAATGCAATTTAATATTATGCGTTGTAATAGTATGCGTTGTAAAGGTAGTATGTGATGTAATGGAATGCGTTGTAAAGGTAGTTTTTAAAAATGCGTTGTAGCGTCATGCTATGTAATGGAATGCGTTGTAGTGGATGTTGCGTTGTAAAAAATGCGTTGTAAGTGCATGCGTTGTAAAAGTGTGCGTTGTAACGACATACATCCTTCTGTGAAGCCCCGCTGGAGTTATATGTGAACGATGTAGAAAATTGAAGTGCAACAGTTGGAATCTGTGATTGCAGGATACCCTCTTCACCAGACCACATGCAAGATTCTAATCTGAATCCTCGATCATGACCTCCAGGTCCACTTCCCATGCTGCCCTCCCCCGTGGGGGATTTAGAGACATCCTCTCTGAGAGCTTTATAGAAAAGTGTGATGAGGTGTCTGCATCGGCCCCACCTGATCAAACCGCCCAATGTATGAGAAGGCAGTGGGGCTGCCAGGTGGGTGTACCAGATCTCTTTGGCTTTGTTCCCTAGCTTGGCATAGCAGAGGAAGTGACCCTGCCCTATGTCGAAGGAGTCCTGTGCATCTTGAAACATGACAAAGACCTACCCCCGCAAAAGGTCCCCAGCTAAAAGGCATCGCCCCTCTCTCAATCAATCAATCAGGCGTTTGTTAAGTGCGACTACTCACCGTAGGGATCTCAAGGCGCTGGGGGGGGGGGGAAGGGGGTTAGCAGGCTCCAGTCCATCAAGGGGGGGTCTGTCGAAGAACCAGGGTTTGAGGTTTCTTGCAAAGATGGGGAGCGATGTTGTCTGTCTGAGATGGAGCGGCAGGGCGTTCCAGGCTCGGACCGCGAGAAAGAAGGAGCGGCCTCCCGATCTGGTCTTTCTTGTGCGGGGTACCACAGCGTTGGAGAGCTGGGCAGATCCTATGGTCCTCTGGGGTGCGTGGAATTTGAATCGGCTGTTCAGGTATGCTGGTCCGGTGTCGTGGAGGGCCTTGTGGGCGTGGGTGAGCATCTTGAAGGTGACTCTAGCTTCGATGGGGAGCCAGTGGAGTGTGTGCAGGTGCTAGGAGATGTGGCAGTGTCTAGGCTGGTCAAGGACCAGTCTTGCGGCAGCGTTCTGGATGTTCTGTAGCTTGCGGGTGAGGTTTTTGTTTATTCCAGCATAGAGTGCATTGCCGTAGTCGAGTCTGCTGGTGACCAGGGCGTGAGCGACGGTCTTTCTGTGTTTGAGGGGATCCATTTTAAGGTCTTACATAGGAGGTGGAGGGTGTGGAAGCAGGAGGACGAGACAGAGTTGATCTGGCGGTCCATTTTGAGCTCGGAGACCAGGATGATTCCCAGGTTGCGTGAGTGGTCCTTGGGAGTGGGCGGGCTTCCGAGGACGGGGGGCCACCAGGTGTCGTTCCATGCGTTGGGGTTTGGGCCCATGATGAGTACTTCTGTTTTGTTGGTGTTCAGTTGCAGGCAGCTGTTTTTCATCCATTTGGTGATGGCTTCCATGCCTTCTCGAAAATTGTGTCTGGTAGTATTGGGTTCATTGGATAGGGAGAGGATGAGTTAGGTGTCGTCTGTGTATGACACAATGTTGAGTCTGTAGGTTCTGATGATAGGGACGAGCGGAGCCATGTAGACGTTGAAGAGTGTAGGGCTGAGGGAGGACCCCTGGGGGACTCCGCAGGTGGTAGGTGTAGGGTCGGAGAGGAAAGGGGGGAGTCTGACCCGCTGCGTTCTGCTGGAGAAGAAGGAGAAGATCCAGTTGAGGGCCTTGTCTTGGATACCTGCGCCGTGGAGTCTGCGTCTTAGAGTGCGGTGAGAGACTGTGTCGAACGCCACTGAGAGGTCAAGGAGGATGAGGGCTGCTGTTTCTCCTTTGTCCAGTAGGGTGCGGATGTCGTCTGTTGCAGCAAGGAGGGCGGTTTCTGTACTGTGGTTTTTCTGAAGCCGGATTGGGAGGAGTCGAGGATGTTGTGCTCTTCGATGAATGTGGCGAGCTGGCTGTTGATGGCTTTCTCTATGACTTTCGCTGGGAACGGGAGCAAGGAGATGGGTCTGTAGTTTTTGAGTCCGGTGGGGTCCGCTGAGGGTTTCTTCAGGAGGGGGTTGACCTCGGCGTGTTTCCAGTCGTCGAGGAACGTGGTGGTTGCCAGGAAGTGGTTGATGGTGTGACAAAGCATGGGTGCGATGGTGTCGGCGGCTCTGTTGAAAATGTGGTGGGGGCGGGGGTCCGTGGGGGCCCCGGAGTGGATTGACTTCATCGTCTTCAGTGTGTCTTCGGTGGTGAGGGATGTCCACTTGTCGATTGCTGGCTTCAGTGTGCCGGAGGTGATTGGTGAGGGTTCAGTGTGTTGGTTGTCTTCGTCGAAGTTGTTGTAGATGCTCTTGATTTTGTGGTGGAAATAGGTGCTGAGTTTGTCGCAGAGGTCTTGTGAGGGAGGGATGTCGGTGGACTCGCTGGTGGGTTGGGCGAACTCCTTGATGATGTTGAAGAGTTCTTTGCTGTTGTGTGCATGTGTGGAGATTCTGTCTTCAATCGCTTTTTTCCTTGTTTTTCTGATGAGTTGGTGGTGGGCGTTGGTGGTGGCTCTGAAGCTGTTGTAGGCTTCTGTGGATTTGGTGTTCCTCCAGGCCTTTTTCGAGGCGGCGGCAAGTGCGTCTGAACTCTCGAAATTCGGTGGTAAACCATCTGGCTTTTTTGGCGTGGGTGTTGTTGTTTTTCTTGAGGGGGGCTATGGTGTTGGAGATCCATCTGTGCGGGGTTCGGGCTGCGGTGTTGGGGTCGTCGTTTTCCGCAATGGTTGTGGTGGTGTTGCTGAGTGATGAGGTTAGCTGGTAGTCAGGGATTCTGGTCCAGTTTCTTCGCAGCTGCAGGTGTCTGTGGATGGTGGGTGTTCTGAGGGTGAAGTGGACGCATCGATGGTCAGTCCATGGGAGTTCGGTGGTGTGGCTGAAGGAGTTACCTGTTGTAAAGAGGGGGTCGAGGGTGTGTCCTGCTGAGTGCGTGGGTTCGGTCACGATCTGGCGGAGTCCAATGTTGTAGAGGTTGTCCAGGAGGGATGTGGTGCTGGGGTCCAGTGGGTTGTTGAGGTGGAAGTTGAGGTTTCCCAGTAGGGTGTAGTTGGTGGACATGATGGCATGCGGGGAGATGATGTCCGTGATGGAGTTGGCAAAAAGTCTGCGGGGTCCAGGGGCTCGGTAGATAAGGGTTCCTCGGAGGGTGGTGGTAGGGCTGGGCAGTATCTTGAAGTGAAGGTGTTCTATCAGGTCTGTGGGCTTGTCAGGGAGTGTGCCCAGGCGGAGGTTGGATTTGAGGACGATGGCGATTCCTACTCCCGGGTGGGTGGGGCGGTCCTTCTTGGATATCTTGTATCCTTGGGGAATGGCGATGGAGATGTCCGGTCCCGAGGTGGTGTTGGTCCATGTTTCAGAGAAGAACGCTACGTCCGGGGTGGTGCTGTCAAGGAGTTCCCAGATTTCGGTGGCGTGTTTGTGGAGGACATTGATGACGCGTCTTTCCATAGACATATCTTGCTCTATGGACCGAAAGGGTTCAAGGTCTCATATCTGCAATTCCCTGTCAAAGGGGGCCCTGCGTAATACCTTCTTCACTGCCAGCTCCCACACCTGGGCCGTGTGCTGTACCAGGTATGGGACCGGTACGTCAGTGCGGCCACCCCTCATCAACACGCGCAGAAAGGTGTCCTTACCCATCATACCCTGCAACATCCGTTTCTCTCAATTATCCATGTCTTTTAGCAATCAAGCAGCATTCAGAAGGTCTGCTGCGAAATAGTAGAGTTGCATATCCAGCAGTGTCAGCCCCCCTCCTCCATGTCCCTCTTAAGAACCAACCATGTGAACTGATTGCTTTGCCCTGCTCACACCAGAGAAATCAACAGGCTGTCGAGGCGAGGAAGTCCGTCCCGAAAGAGAACCCAGAGTTCTGCAAAAGGTATAGATAATGAGGAAGAAAGACCATCTTGGCAATGACTGTCCACCCAATCACCAACAAGAGCAGCATCTTCCAAAATTCAATTGACCTGGTCAGGCCTCTCCAAACCCTGTCCACATTGAGGCGCCTGTAGGTGTCCTCTGTATGTGCAACCATTGGTCCCAGGTAGTGAAAGCTTGTCCCCTCCCATCAAACCCCAAGCTCTGGCAATTGTTCAGGCGCTACCATGGCCAACCTTCCCAATGGTATCAGTAAGATCTTTCGGATATTGACTTGTAGGCCGCAGTCTCCACCAAAAGCCGTCCCAATGTCTCATCACGGATGCCACCAACTCCTCTGGAGACTGGAGATAGATCAATGCATCATCCGCATAAATTGTAATTGTAATTGTAAAATATTTGTAGAGCGCATGGTTACCAAAGGCATCCCAGCGCTAGAGGCCAAAGTTAAGGAAATAGTATCACTTATGGAAGCAAAAAAGTTTTTAAGCGTTTCCGGAAGCCCAGATGGTTAGTTTCACTCCGAATGTCTAGGGGGAGGGTGTTCCATAACCTAGCTGCATTATATGAAAAAAGGCGACCCCCTGCACGTACTTTCCTAATTCTAGGAACTGCTGCCAACCGCTTGTTACCTGAACGCAGGGTTCTGGAAGGATGATAAAAAGAAGTGAGGGAACAGATGATAGGTGGGGCAGAACCTGACAATATTTTGTGTGAAATGCAGAGAGCCTTAAACTGCACTCTCTGCTGAATAGGTAGCCAATGAAGGGTGGCCAGAGCTGCCCGTGCTGACTGTCGGTTGGGAATGTTCAAGAGTTGACGTGCCGCACAATTCTGTACTATTTGCAATGTCTTGACCGTGGAACAAGGTGCTCCTAGGTAAAGAACATTGGAGTAGTCGATCCTGGATAGGATGAGGGACTGGACCACCACTTTCCTTGCAGTGAAAGGGAGGAGCGGAATAATTTTCCGAGTCATCCTCAGTAATCCATAACAGCTGCCAGCAACCTTCCTTGCTTGTTCCCCAAAATCAAGATTATGATCCAACCACACTCCCAAGCTTTTAATATAGTCTTTGGGGTTGATGGGAGGCCAAAACAATTTGGCCAAGATGATAGTAAGTTGGGTACGGAAGAATTACCCAAAAACATCAACTCTGTTTTAGATCCGTTCAGCTTCAGGAAAGAACCTTCCATCCAAGCTGAAATCTCTCCCAAACACAAGACCAAGTCCGAGGCGGATTTGTTCAGCTGATTGAAAGAGACAATCAGCTGCGTATCATCGGCATAAGTAATAATTTGAATGCCGAAAGGTTCCACGACACCTGCCAAGGGGCTCATATACACATTAAAGAGCGTAGGGGACAGGGAAGATCCCTGAGGAACCCCACATCGAAGCGGCTGAGGATCGGAAATGCAGTCTTCATGAAACACTTGAATGACCGGTCCTCCAGAAATGAATGAATCCATTTAAGGGCCAAATTAGTCACTCCTGCCTCTCTGAGCCTCTGGATAAGCAGCTGATGATTGACTGTATCGAAGGCTGCGTTGAGATCTCAAAGGATAATAGCAGCGCAGCCTCCGTTGTCTAAGATTTTTCTGGTAGCCTCGACTACAGTCAAAAGGGCAATTTCTGTGCCCTGCAATGGTCTAAAACCAGTCTGGGACGGGTGAAGACAATTATTACTTTCCAGGAACCTGGACAGAACACTATTCGCATGTTTTTCAGCAATTTTGCTGATCCCTGGTAACAGAGAGAAAGGACGATAATTTCCCAATACCTCAGGGTCCAGATTTGGTTTTTTCAGCAGCGCTTTAACCATTGCTTGCTTCCAGGAAAGGGGAACTATACCTTTCTGAAATGATGCATTAATCATGCCTAATATAACAGTGACAACTGTATCAAAAATTCGATTTAAGATAAGGGGGGAGACTCTATCTTTAGGGGAGCCTGATTTCAACTGGCCAAGTATACCTTGCAAGGTGGGTTGGTCCAAGAGGGGAAAGTCAGCTAAACTACAGTTATCAATGCATCCTTTGTTTTTAATTGAGGGAGCATTGATTAAAACTGTTTGGTGAAAAGAAGTATAAATATCTTGAATTTTATTGGAGAAAAAAGTTGCTAGCTGATTACAGCGAGATAACATATCGCACGAGGTAGGTAGGGGAGGGGATTTGATAAGAGATTTCACTATGCGAAATATTTCGCGAGAAGAATTAGGGGATGACAATATTTGGTTTTCATAGTAAAAGGATTGAGCATGCTTAATTTCTTCCTTATACTTTTTGATGTCCTCCCTAAAGATCATTTTATTAGTAATGGAGTAGTCTTTTCTCCATTTCCTTTCAGATCGCTTACAGGCCTGCTTAAGTCTACGCAGTTTGGAGGTATACCAAGCTCTTTTATTTGCTCCCCTTTTATCCTTGATGTATTTCTTTGGGAGTATTATATCTAGAGAGGAAATCAACCAGTTTTCAAAATTGAGACTTGCAGTGGACGGATTAGATACTAGTGCCGGTCTAGTATCATTAAGTATTGACACCCAGCGATCTAGTGGGAGTTGTGACCATGCCCGAAGCATTTTGATAGATGTAGTTACTGCCTACTACTGGCCTGTTGGGTCCAGGAAAAAGGAATGATGTAGTGGTCAGTCCAAGGCAGCGAAGTAGAATTTCCAACCTGAAGATCATTGGCATTAGTAAAAACCGGGTCCAATAAATGACCCTGAGAGTGGGTATGGCCTCTCACCTTTTGAAAAAGTTGGAGGGATTCCATGCTATCCACAAAATCACGTATAACTGGTAAAGAATAGTCATCAAACTGCAGGTTAAAGTCTCCCAACAAGGAGAAATTGGACAGGGACCTAGCTAGGTCAGCTGTGATCTCGGGAAGATCAGTGCAAAATGTTCCCAGTGTCCCTGGGGGCCGATAAATTAAAATCCCTGAAAAAGTGCAAGTATGGGAGCAACCAATAGAAAAAAGCAAACTCTCGCAGTCGGGTATAGGGTTCCCCGATATACGACAGCTGAATCCAGTTTTAAAAACAATAGCTATGCCACCTCCTCTGTTATGCTCGCTATCCTGTCTTTGAATTGTATATCCAGAGAGGCGAGCTTGCGTAAGAGTTAGGTCAGATTCACTCGTTAGCCATGTTTCTGTTAAAAACAGGTTTATGTGAAGCACTTCCCACATGGGTTGTGTCCCCTTTGGGCACTACTGTTGGTCAATATTTTTTATTGATTTGTTTGTCAATATAAACAAGCTTGAGTATCAATTTCTGTATTTTATTCTTCATACATTGTATTAAATTCTTCCATTTGTTTAATGACTCATAATGTATGGACTATTTTTTATCCAATGCATTTCGGGTTGCTCAAAGAACCCTTCGTCAGGGATTAGTCCTAGGATGAATGTTAAATAATAACATGAGGAATAGTCATTCATTCTATTTAAACAAGGCTAAATGTTGACATTATACATGCATGCATAGGGTTTAGTAATTGAAGCCGTTGTGTCCTGTGTTCGTATTAAATAGTTAAGCTCTAAATAAAGATTTAAGGTGTTTGAAGATGTTTGGTGACGTACCGATAGTTATTCAATTCAATCAAATGGTTGGGTGTAGGTTGGTAATCGATATCAAGAAGAACCCGTTTGAGCATTCGTGAAAGAAATTCGTCAGAGAAATTGGAAAGTTGAAAAGGGTGGTTGTGCTCGCGTGACGAAAAAAATGTCTGCAGTAGTTTTCGTAAAGTTAAACCAACAGGGTGTTCGTGCTCAAGTAGCGGTGTAAGTAAAGATAAACGAACGAAAGTTAGTTTAAAATAGTCGTAAAGTAGGTGAAGATAAAAGAGACGATAGTAACGTGAAAAATAATACTCGTACCTCACTAGGTTATGATCATTTCGTGTGCCGCTTTGCCGATCTTTGGTCGCTGTGCAAGCGCTTCGAGTGGGGTTAGTATCTGCGCGTTAGGTGTAAAGATAGAAAAAAGACTGTGGATCTGTTTAGAAGTCAAAAAAGACAAAGTGTGTGAAATAAAGGTAGCCATTTTGTAATGGGTTTTGACTTATGAAACGGCTATTTGAACATGCTAAAACCATATGAGGAAAACATGAAAATACAAATTAAAGTCATTATAAATAACATGTTAGTTCGATTCGTTCATTCATCCCGTACGGGTGAATGCTCTCCAATCTTTTGATCCAGTAGTTCTCACGTTGGAGTAAATGTTTTCTGTGATCACTGCCTTCTTGTTGTGTCACCACTTCGAGGATTAAGAACTTTAGTTGACTTATGTGGTGATTATTTAGTGTGAAATGATTGGCCACTGTTGACTTGATGTTCTTTGTGCGGATGTTTGATTTATGTTCATTAATTCTTGTTTTTATTTTTCTCTCTGTTTTTCCCACGTAGACTATGCAACACGGGCATTTTAATAGATAAACCACGTTCATAGTGTCACATGTGGCTGTGACATTGAGTTTAATATTGTAGCCTTTTCTGGGGTGTGTTATGTTGGCTCCAGAAATGATATTGTGGCAATTGTTGCAATTTTGACACGCAACGGTTCCTTTGAATGTTTGTGTGTCTTTATTCATCTTATGTTTTAGCATTTCACCCAGATTTTTATTCCTGGTGTACGCGAAAATTGGCGTGTTTTTGAAAAGGTTTTTAAAATCTGGTTCCATTGTTAGAATCGGCCAATGGCGTTTGATGATTCGTTTTACAATAGAGCTGGCCGTGGAAAATTTAGACACCATCGTAATGCGATTTTCTTTGGTGGTTGTTGATCTTAATAGTAGTTGTTGTCTGTGTTTTTTTGTAGACTTCTTTTTTCCGCGTCTTCAAGCACTTGTTTAGGATAACCTCTTTGTTGAAATCGTTCCTTTATTTCATTCAATCTGATGATAGATGTTTGTGGGTCAGATACAATTCATTTAGCCCGTAACATTTGTGAATAAGGTAAATGTTGTTTCAAAGATTCCTGATGAAAACTTGCGCAATGTAATGTATTGTTTCGATCTGTGGATTTCCTGTAGATGTCAGTTGTAAAAGTGTTGTTGGTCATATTTAATAATACATTCAAGAAAGTGATTTGTTGTTTTTGTACGTCATGTGTAAATTGTATTCTGTTGTCAATAAGATTCAGTTTGTTTAAGGCTTCTATTAATGTGGTTTCAGAGCCATTCCATATTATAAAAATGTCGTCGATATACCTCAAAAAAAGTTTACAATATTTCTTCCATGGATTCTTAACTAGGATGTGATCTTGTTCGAATTTGTCCATGAACAGGTTTGCGTATGCCGGTGCGGCGCAATTTCCCATGGAAGTGCCTGTTGTTTGTAAAAACCATTGGTTTCTCCAGGTGAAGTGGCTTTGGAACAAGGTGAAATGTAGCAATTCCATTAGAAAGACTTGCATTTCTAAGTTTATTTCTGAGTGTAATAGTGCCATTTCAACAGCTTCTATCCCTAGATTGTGTGGTATTGAGGTGTACAGAGCTTTTACATCTATGGTACACATGAGTATCGTTTCTTCTTTGTCAATATTGAGGTTGTGAAGTTTATTTAGGAAATCCGTTGTGTCTTTCACGAATGTTTGAATTTTGAATACCAGGGGTTGTAGATATCGATCTATAAATTGACCAACCGGTTCATGCAGACTTCCTTTGGTCGATACTATTGGTCTAAATGGTGGATGTATCAAGTCTTTGTGTATTTTTGAACCATGTAGATGGTTGGGTTTCTTGGATGTTCTTTAATAAGGAACCTTTTAGTTCTGTCATTGATCACTCCTTTTTCAAAGGCTTGGTTGACAAGTGTTTTCAATGTGATTTTGTAGTTTTCAGTGGGATTCATGTCCATCTTGATATAAATGGTTTCATCAGAGAGATGTTTAGTGACTTTTGTTTCATATTTGTCCATGTTAAGAATAACTAAAGCTCCTCCTTTGTCCGCCTTTTGGCATATGATGTTAGGATTGTTAGCGATGCTTTTTATAATGCTGAGTTCTTTTTGTATAAGATTAGTTTTTTTTCTTTTTTGTACGTGGTTGAGTTTTGTTAAATCTTGTTTCACTAGGCTTTCGAAAGTGTCAAATGTTTTATGGCTGATGGGTGCCATATATGAACTTGGAGGTGATAGTCCTTTTAGTTGGTCGGGTTCAGTTTGGACTTGTGGTTAAAAACAGAACATCTGGACTCTCATCCTCTAACAATAATCTAATTTCAGTAGCATGTCTAGGCAGTGAGCGACAATTAAGCAAGAGCATATTAAAAACCAAAGCCGGAGCCAGGGTTATGTGTTGGTTAAAAGAAGACCGGAAGTAAAATGGACAATGCATGCACTGAATCGTTTTCCCGTCTGGGCACATACAGTGGGTACAATTACTCCTTACCGCTCTTCTATAATGCTGGAGCTGTTCGGAGGTATAGACAATCGAGTACCTCGCGCCACCAGCAGGGGTTCTGGCACCTGGGACCGACCGGGCGCAGACGGGCTTGCCTTAGGCGTGCCTTCGTCCTCTGCGTGGTCACGTCATAAGCCCCTTTTATCAGTGCGTGCGCGTTGGTGTCAGCATCAACACTCGACTGCTGACCTCAATACTTCGGTTTTCTTTTAAAAGTGGCCCCGGAGCTTTAAACCAGCTCCTACAAGTTAAAAAATTAAAGTGCAACATGCAATTTCTTAATAAAAGCCCCCCGGTTCAGCACATAGATTACAGTTCAACACAGTTAACAGGCAGTCTTGGAATCACTATTCAAACAGCGTCTCAGCGTGAAATCACTTATTCAAACAAACAGCGCCTCCAAGAAAGACCAATAAAGATGATGTGATTCTGCCCACCCTTGCGCAGACCCCAAGGCACTGATTTCCTGTGCAATAGTATTGCCACTGGCTCCACAGCTACGGCGAACAGGAGTGATGAAAGGGGGCAAGCCTGTCGAGTGTCCCTCTTGACAGCCCCTGCCGAGAGAAGGCCTTGGACTGGACCACCTCCTGCCTCACAGGCAGAACTCAGAGTCCGCCTCCCCCCGTTCCGATCCGAAGCCTCTGAGATCATCTGCGGCGTCCCTTAGGGATCCTCCCTCAGCCCGACGCTGTTCAACGTCTACATGGCACCACTAGCACGCATCGCCCGACAGCACGACCTCAACATAATCTCCTACGCCGACGACACACAGTTGATCCTCTCCCTCACCAAGGTCCCTCTCACCGCCAAATCCAACCTCCACCAGGGAATGAAGGCCGTTGCCGACTGGATGAAGGAAAGCAGACTTAAGCTGAACTCAGACAAGACGGAGATCCTCATCCTCTGGCCCAACCCCTCAGCATGGGACGACTCCTTGTGGCCCGTATCACTGGGAACACCCCTGGCCCCTACCAACCACGCACGCAACCTGGGAGTCATCCTCGACTCAAAACTCACCATGACCAAACAAGTCAAAGCAGTCTCCTCCACCTGCTTCAACACCCTCCACATGCTCCGCAAGATCTACAGATGGATCCTGACAAACACGAGGAAAACAGTCACCCAGGCCCAAGTCAGCAGCAGACTCGACTACGGAAACGCCCTCTACGCCGGAGCCTTGTCCAAGCTCATCAACAGACTGCAAAGAATCCAGAACGCCTCTGCACGCCTGATCCTCGATGTCCCGCGCCACGACCACATCACCCCCCAGCTGAGGAACCTGCACTGGCTCCCCGTCGACAGAAGAATCTCCTTCAAGCTCCTGTCCATGCACACAAGGCACTCCACAAAACCGGCCAAGCCTATCTCAACAATCGACTCTCCTTCTACATACCCAACATGAAACTCTGCTCCGCTGACCACGCCCTGGCCACGGTCCCGCGCATCCGTAGTACCACTTCCGGAGGCAGGTCCTTCTCCCACCGCGCCGCCAAGACGTGGAACACCCTCCCCCTCAACCTACGACAAACCGAAGACCTGCTGACCCCCCCCCCCCCCCCCCAGCACCTTGAAACCCTCACGGGTATGTAGTGCGCTTTACAAATGATTGATTGATGCCTCTGACACCTCACCACCTACCCGAACCATGGGTCATTCATAACAATTGAATCCAGCCCAGGAACGCCAGGCCAAAGCCCATCCCCTGGAGCACTGCAATCACTGCAATGAGATAGCTCCAGTTGACAGTATCAAAAGCCTTCTCCAGGTCGATTGATTCAAGCGTCATATCTTGGTCCATTCCGGTGGTCTGGTGCAGTACATGTGTTAATCGCAGAGATTGGGCGCCATGCTATGAGCTGGCATGAACCCGCATTGGTCATCATCAGCCAAACCACGCACCACCCTCTACAACTGCCTCACCAACAACTTACAGAGGATGATAAAATCAGAATTGATCATAGTAAGAGGGTGGTACGAGGAGGGATCCTCTGTGGCTCACTCCGGCTTCAGCATGAGACAAATGATTACCTCGCGCATAGGTAGGAGTCAGAGTCCCAACCCTACGTGTCTCTAAAAATACTTCCAGTAGTTTCTCCATCATTGTCATGAGGTAAGTCGGTAGGAAATTGGTTAAGAAGCCGTCAACCCCAGGGGCCTTCACCATATTTAGCTCCTGCAAGGCAAGCCTGAGCTCCTTTAGTGTGATAGCCTCCTCTAAGTCATTTGTCCCGTCTCGCGAGAGACGAGGCAGGTCTAGTTCCGTAAGGAACTCCTCTGCCAACTCCAGCTGATCATCAACCCCGGCTCTATGCACACCCTGAAAGTGGTCTCCTAAGACCCTGAGAATATCTTGATGTTTTGTCACGCATCACCCATTCAGTGACTGAATGCAAAATAGGTGAGATCTCATATTTGCTCCTCAATTTCCAGACTAACAATTGACTGGGCTTGTCACCTTCCTTGTGCAGGCATTGTCGCTAGGCAATAAGTGTGTGGTGGTCTAGAGTCTCCTACTTCTCATGCAAGGAGCCCTTATAACCAAGAATCTTCCCGCGGACATATGCGAGTCCCCCTCAACCCCCGAAGGTCGACCTGCTGATGCTCACACGTGCCGAAGTCTGTCAACAGTTGCTAAGGAACACCCTATACAGAGCCCTCAGACCACCGCCTTAAGAGCATCCCATTGTTTAACCCTAGAGATGGTAATGCCCCAGTTGCTTTCCAGATGCTCCTGAATTGCAGTTGCCAACTTCTCCCGGCTAGCTGGATCCATCAGGAGTTCAGAGGGCATACTACATCTCCTGACCGTCCGTGACCTCCTCCCCAATGTAGACATAGAAGCACCGGAGAGTGGTCTGAGAAGAACCTCCCCAAGTGATCAACCGCCCACATCATCCCGGGGCATCCAGCAGCAGTCAATCCAAGAGGCTGTATGTGTTGTGTGTCAATGAGTTACATGTGAATTCTGCCGAATGTGGGTAGAAGGTGCTGCAACTATCCATCAGGTCCAAATTATCCATGACCCGGGAGAGGGACTCTGCCATCAGGGGCTTCGTACCCAGTCGTGGTGGGTGCTGGTCCCTGTCCCCATCTATTATGCAGCTATAGATTAGGGAGAGAATGTAGCCTTAGGGCTAGAGCGGTCGACCTCGAAGCTGGGAAACCAGGTTCGAGTCTCGGCAACGACGCTCAACATCCTGTGATTTTGGGCAAATCACTTAATCTCCCCGTGCCTAACAAAAAATTAATGTGTCCTTGTGTAACAAAACTGGTGCTCGTGTAAAGAGCTCTGATACTCGATATGTTCGGGTCTAGTTTGCGCTATATAAAACTCTAAAAAAAAATAAAAATACAAAAATAAAGTCTCCCAGCCAGATTATAGGGGACCCCACGCTGCCCTCCAGCAATACCTTCATAGCCCCATAAAACTGCCCATCATCAATATTTGGGCCATACACGTTCAGAATGGTAATGTCCTAGCCGTTGAGCTTGCCCTGAAGGAGCAGATATCGTCCCTCTACAGCCACCTCACTGTACACATGGCAAAACGGGACCCCTGGGGAAACCGAGATCGCCACCCTCTCCAGCATAGAACAAGTACGTAGCCGTTAAGAGTTGATGCCTCTATTTTATTGCTAACTTTTGGACCTCATTCCCCATTACAGGCTATCTTGACCCGATGGTGCAGAAGAAATGTGTGGACTCTAACGTTTTGTGTAGCTCTTTAATCCTCTGACATTTCAGGTGACGATATTGCTGTAGTCAGCCATTAGGTGTATTGCCCCCCCACTAGTCCCACCCATCAGCCCTCCAGTAAGGAAACAGGGCACCCATAATGGATGGACTGAACACCTTAAGTTGCACCTGTGCATGTACTGAAATCAGCAAGCAAACACCCATAGGAACTTGGGGCAGAAAAAGAGAAACCAACTGTTGAACACCACCACACCCGGAAAAAACTCTACATAACATAACTGGGTTTTTGCCCATTTTTGTGTCTCGATGTCAGGACCCACACCCTAAACCCCTCTCTTCCCAATCAGTAAACCTACTACTAAGAAGTGGAAAGGGCTTCCTGGTCCACTCGCATGTATCATATGTTGTGCATCATACCTTGTTGCATACAGCATTAAATGACATTGCCCCTATCTTCTGCGTCTCCCTACTCAGTCTCTCAAGTCTCCTCACACCCAGTCGTGGCATCCCAGCTGAATGTGCATTGTTGAGTCTGACGTAGTCCCTGAGGAACACGGTCCCGGCTCAGAGCTGCCAGTGCCATGATACCATCTTCCTGAACAACGATCCTGGCAAGATCCTGGCAACATCGGGCTCATTGATCCCAGAGACATCCCAGATTCCCCAGTCCGTATGCCAAAGTGTCGCTCCGCCTCGTGTCCCTGTTGTCCAGGCTCCTCGCCTTTTCTTCAGCACTTTATCCCACATCTCCAGCCACCTCCAGACATCTTCCACCGTGTCAAAAAAGTTTGGCTTACCCTCCAAAATTACATTCAATCGTGCAGGGTGTAAGTTTATATCGGAGGGCCATGACCAATAGCTGTTTTCTTGCCACCAGGAAAGATTTGCATTGAGCTTGCACTTTCTATGTATAATCTGGGAAGATAGAGACCTTGTTGTTCTCAAACAGGATATCATTGGCTTCACGGGCTGCCCAAAGAAGGCAGTACCTGTCCCTGTAGCTCACGCTATGATAGTGCATGGCGGTGCCCCCGGCATCGGAGGTGCCCCCAGAGCACAATGAGCCCGCTCGACTGCAAATTGCAGAGACAGACCTATGAGTTTCAGAGTATTCCAGATCCATGTCTCTATGAACTCCTCCACCACGCCCCCTCAATAAGTTCAGGGAATCCCAGGAGGTAGATGTTGTTTCTTTGGGATCTCCCTTCTGCATCTTCGACCCTCGCCTATAGTGTGCCTGTTTTCCATGTAAGGGTGTTCACCTGTTTCTTGCTAGTCAACACTGCAGACTGGAGATCCACGATGGAACCTTCCGCTGCATGGACCCTGTCTGACATCTTTCACAAATCAGTGCTCAGGAAGTGCACCTCTATGGAGACTTACTCTATCTTCCCCTCCAAGGCCATCTGGGAGGCCTGGATAGCTTCCGTAAAATCAACCTAGGAAGGCTCCTCTGGGGAGGTGGCTGCCCCATGTGACTGTGTGAACTCCTGTGTTGTGTTCGTCGCTGGGTGGCAGGCACGAGGGTGGCATATTGTTCAATAGAGGTTCCCTGAGAGGGTTCAGGCGCTCTTCCCTTCCCCATGAGTAGAACAGACAAGAAGTACCCCAGACAGAGGAATCAGCAGGCGGCATCGCCGTGCACAAGTGCAGCCGTCTTTATTCGATCCTTATAGGCAATATGTGTGGTTCTCCCATGCACAGTCCCGCTAAAAGTTGAGGTCTGGGGGTCTCGATTCCAGCTCAATGGTGGTGTGAGCAGACCACTGCAGTCCATTTGAGAACACCCCAGACCCCAATCACAGAGCCCAAGCCAGTATATGGGGGGCCTGAACTATCCCATCTGGCGAGGTCCACCTCTGAGGACACAATATAAGTATGTGGACTGGCCTGATCCATGCCATGTAAGCTGACATTCCTCACATATAATGTCTAGGAGGTTCTGTTCATTACCACAGGGAAACTTGCCCCGCAGCCTAGGAAGCGAATGGCCCCAGCCGAGGCGTCCACAGATGAATCCAAATATCTGTGCAGCAGCAGAAGTGCAGTGCAGTGTAGAGCAGAGCACAGGCAGCGAAGTCTGAACGCGGAGTGCCGCGGAAAACGCCACCGCGCTAGTTCTACCAGCCATCGAGATCCGCTGTTACTACCGGGGGCCGGGGCCGTCGAGATTTGCGGAAAGGGATTGCCCTTGAGACCCTTTCTGCCCTCCTGCAGTAAAAGAAACTCAGCAAAGAAAACTGCTTACAGGGTTTCGACACTGAAAACTCTCCAGTCGAGAAGAGGGATACGTGTTTGCTATCGCAATCGGGCAAGAGCCCCCTCTACTGGTTCTCTTTCGCTTCCGGAGCTGAGAGGCGGGCCGCAGTGCACGGCAGCGAGCAGCAGCAACCGGTGAACTGTGAACTGTGAGCCGAGTGAGCCGCGGAGCCGGTGGGCTGTGGGCTGCGGCCGTGGGCCTGCGGGCTGCGGGAACCGTAAGAAACTCGGAGCCGCAAGAGACTCGGAGCAGCAGCTGCAGTGAAAGAGGTGGCCAAAGAGAGCAGTAAGGAGGAGCGGGAGGGAAGTGCAGCAGAAGAGCTGCACTACGCCGTGTGGGGGAGGTAGAAAACTTGTAGATCGAAACTGACCACAGACAGAGCAGAAGCGAAGCCCTGCAGAGTTCATAGACCTCATATAGACAGACCTATAGCATTTGAAGGAAAGAGCACGGAACTTGACTTGAATGGACGAGTGCTCTCGCAGCAGCTTCATAACCCCATTACCTGAGGATCATGGACTGAGAATTGGGGCCGCCTTGGAGCCGCCTTGCCTCGTTTTGCCTTGCCTGCTTTGCTGGCGTGTTGGTGCCGCGAGAGATTCCGGCCCCGGCCCTCGGCCCTGGGGGGTTGTGAAGGAGGTTGCGTTTGCCAGTGGCCCGGTGGCAGTGGGCTGACCGGTGAACGCTAGGAGAGCTTTGCCACCACTTCCCTGCATCTCGCCCCGCTGAATACGAGCGGAGGCGCTACTACGTCGCGCACTGTATTTTAAACTGCCACTAACCTTTTAAAGTTTGTGCAGGTTCTGACTTGATTCCTGTTTCCAGAGGCGGGCTGCTGGCTTGGGCTGGTTGTGCTTGCGGGCTCCCAGCGGCAGCGGGCGCCATCTTCGGTGGGCTGACTTCCTATCTCTGCCCTGCCACTCCCCCACCACTCCGCCCATATTTAAACGGGCAGTATGTGTCAGCGCAGCGGACGAGCGCAGCGGGCGCGACGAAGGCGCGCCGGAGTTGCGCCTGAGTTAAGCCCGTTTGCGCCCATCCGCGGCTGGCCGGGGCTGGGGGCACGAGATGCTGCCCGTCCAACTACGTATTCGCCATCTCAACTTTGCTCGTACTGGGCCCCAGGTGCCATCGACCCTTCAGTAACTACTCACTTGATGCAGCTTGGTTTGCTCACCTCCCCTCCTTACCTTCCCCCCAGGATCGTATCACATCTAGCTTCCCTACCTACCATGCCTCTCTTCACTCCCCCACCACCATTTGTCCCTCTTACTCCGGTATTTAACACTTCGGCCACACTCCTAAACACTAGGTCAGCGGTCAACCATCAGCACGAGCTATTCGATTACATCGATACCCATGAACCAGATCTCTTATTCTTAACAGAGACCTGGTTCAAGGCTGACTCCCTGCCCAATGTGTTAGCCGCATTGCCCCCTTCATATTCCGCCATTCGAGCGGACCGCTTAGAGGGCAAGCGGGGCGGTGGAGTGGCCTTAATAGCTCGGACTGATTTCAGCTTCCAGATTCTCCCCTCCCCTTCTATTCCTGACGTAGACTACCTTGTAGCCCGTTCGACTTTTCATCAGGTACCCCTCACTTTTGTTCTAATTTATCGCCCCCCCCCAACCTACTCCCTTTTTTCTCTCAAGCATTCAGGCCCTCCTGGCTACTCTGGTGATTAACAACTCATCAGTACTAGTCTTAGGGGATCTTAATGTTTGGCCTAATGACCCTGCTGAGAGTCCTCAATCTAAAGAGTTCACCGACCTCATGATCAGTTTGAATTTTTCATCGCTCATTCACAGTTCCACTCACATACACGGCCACACGCTGGATCAAATCTGGGCATTGAATGTTCCGTCCACATCCCCTACAATATTCCCGTGCTCCTGGTCAGATCATTCCATTATTACCTTTTCCCTTGCTCTCGCCCCGATGGCCAAACCCCAGCTTCCCAAGAACACCTGGGTCAGGAAATGGGGCAAAACTGACATGCCTTCTCTCTGCTCGACCTTGGCCAAAACTAGTCCTGACCTTTCAGGCCTTGCAGCTACTTCCCAGCTGGCCGCTATTAACAACTGGCTGACCCTGGCGGGTGATGAATTCGCCCCCCTGAGGCGGCTCACAGTCAAGCGGGCCCATGCAGCCAATCGGTGGTTTACTCTAGATCTAAAAGGAAAGAAATTAGCTGCAAGGAGAGCCGAGCGAGCTTGGAGAAGAACCTACAGCCCCGCGCTAAAGACAATTTATCTGTCTGTTTTACAAACCTATAAAAAGGGCATTCTTGAGGCCAAAACAGAGTTCTATACGAGCAGGATAATGGCAGCAGAGTCCCACTCGAAGGAAATCTTCTCTACGGTCCATGAACTGGCATCATCCAGCAGAGCTACGGCCACTATTCCCCCTTCCCAGTCCCTCTGTAACTCGCTCAACGAGTTTTTCATTGACAAAGTTGCCAATATTAAACTCAACATCTCCCCGCCCTCCCCTACATTTGTCAATCCCTCTCCACCCCCTACGGCCCTTAAATTGAATACCATTCCGTTGCTAACCAATGACACACTTCCCCCGCTGCTTCATCGGGTTAAATCGGGTTCCCCCCTGGATTTTGCCCCAGCCCATATCCTCAGGGAAATCTATCTAGCTTGCCCCACCCCACCCCTGACTCTTCTTAACGACTCGCTTAGAAAAGGCATTGTCCCCAGCTCACACAAATCAGCGGTTGTCATTCCTATTATAAAAAAACCTGACGCCGACTCATCCTCCCCCTCCAACTACCGCCCTATTTCCCTTCTGCCCTACCTAGCAAAAGTTCTTGAAACTCACGTCACGACTACCCTGAGTACCCACGTAGAGGCTAACCATTGCCTCTCCCCTTGTCAAGCCGGCTTTCGCCCCCTGCACTCCACGGAGAAGGTAGTGATCTCAGTAATGGACGAGCTGCGTGAAGGTATTGACATCAACCTTCCACAAGCCCTGATCCTTCTGGACCTGTCCGCCGCCTTCGACACGGTGGACCACTCTATCCTCCTTAACCGTGTCAGGGCGGCGGGCATAGAGGGCTTGGCCTTCTCATGGCTTGAGTCCTTCCTGGCCGGGAGAGCCAAAGCGGTCCATCTGGCTGGCTTCACTGTGGCCTCCCGTAAGGTGGAGTGCGGGGTCCCTCAGGGCTCATCACTTTCCCCTCTTCTATTTAATTTATACATTTACCCCCTTATTTTTATGTTACAACAGCTGGAGGTCACGGTGTTTAATTACGCCGATGACCTCCAGCTAATCTTCAACCTTTCCCACTCATCTTCATCCGCCCAAAATGTCCAGACAGTCATGACGTTCATTCAGGATTGGATGAACTGCAACCACCTCAAACTCAACCCGGACAAGACCGAGCTGGTCTTGACCGGAGGTGGTTGCAGTCCGTGGTCTCCCTCCTGTTGGCCCCTGTCACTTGGTGTCCCTCCACTCCCCGTACCTAAAGTTAAAACTCTTGGGATTTTCCTGAACTCCCAACTTTCTGTTCATTCACAAGTTGGTTCAGTGGTCTCTTCCTGTTTTTTTCCCCTTAGAATAATTAGGAAAGTCTCCCGCTTCTTTTCTCCCTCTGCTTTAAAAATTATTGTGCTGGCCATGGTATTATCGCGTATCGATTATGGCAACATAATCTATAATGGGGCTCCTGCCTATGCGATCCACCGCTTGCAGTTGGTACAGAACCAGGCTGCTCGCCTGATCCATGGCCTACCTAAATACCATTGGGCCACTCCACTGCTCAAAGCATTACATTGGCTTCCGGTGAGAGAGCGCGCCCTTTTCAAACTTGGCTGCCTCACTTTTCAGGCTAGGTCGGGTACTGCCCCTGAGTTCATATGCTCAGCTATTAAGCCCTACCTTCCGGGCAGAGAACTTCGCTCCACTCATATGGCTCTTTTAGCTACCCCCCGTTTTAAGAAACAGAAGTCTGGTGGAGCGAAGTTCGCTGTTCTTGCTCCAGTCTTCTGGAATTCCCTTCCTGCTGCCCTTCGCACATCGCCTTCCTATTTACAGTTTCGAAAGGATCTCAAAACCTTCCTATTTGTGCGAGCTTACACTGCCTAGCCCTTCCAGCTGCTGCCGTCCACTGCATCACACATAGCGCCATGAAACCGCTTGGTAAAAGAGCGCTCAATAAATGTTTTTAAATTCAAATTCAAATTCAAATCTGCTACAAGGTGGGGCCACAGTCACCAGCACCCAGACCCCTGCATCACAGCCGGCAGCCACCATAGAGCAGCCATGGCAGGAGGCCCCCAAGGCAGTGTAGGCCTCACTCCAGCAGACCTCTTCCCCAACATCAGAAGCATTAGGGAGGGGCAAAGTAAATGTCCTGGCTCATCAGCTCCCTACTGGCCCAAGAATACTTGGGTGCTCCCCAGGGGCCGGCCAGAGGAAAGCTCACCAGTTCTCTGAGCAGGCCCCACCAACCACCTTTGTAGTGGCACAGGATGTGGTATCCCTTCCCCTGTTGTATTTCGCTGCAGGTGCGTCCCCGCCACCGGGGGACGGATCACACTCTGGAGTCCGGAGAATGCCCCCAGGCAGTCTGACCCTCAGGTCCCGGTGCCGACTGGCACAGCCCAGGACAGGCCGCACCATGTGTGTCCCCATCCAAGCACTTCAACCTAGTGGGGTCAGCTCCCATATGAGGCCAGCAAATTCAGTCGGGGACCAGGTGGATTCATCTAGGAAGGTCCGGCCCTGGATCAACGGAACCCTGGGCCGCACCATGCCAGGCGCTCTACCGAGGGGCATCCCACTTGTCTCCATTCAAGCCTCGCAGCCTGTCTGACCCGGCACAGCTCAATCTTTCCACCCACCAGGGTCTTCCATCGGGCCACGAGAAGGCCCCGCCCCCAGACTCAGCAATGCTGCCTCCACCAGGAGGCAGTATTGTTTGGGGTATTTAGGCTGGTATAGCGCAAGATGATGCAGGATAGCTGGGGCGTGGCGGGGAGTTGCTCCTATCAGCCATGTTGCTTGCCCATACCCCTGACACACCACCTTTTAGTAAGCTCTTTATGAGAGGTCAGTCCCACACTAGACACATTACATATAACTAGGCCCAGCCCCTTCTCCCTGAACAAAGCTCAGCCTAAAGACTCCAGTCCCCTACGAACCATATGATATATGGTATGCAAAACCTCTTCTACATACAGCTGTCAGTCCCCCTGAACAAAGGTCAGCTTGAAGAGGCCACTCCTCAACCCGACACATTTATTAATACTAGGCAGAGGCTTTTCTATATACAGCTGTCTCCCTAACCAAAGCTCAGCATCAAGAGGTCAGTCCCCCACCACATAGATGCACCACCTTCCAGTAGGCCGAGTCTCTTGTATACACAGCTGTTCCCCTAAGCATACATAAGTAGTGTAATACAATTATTAAAAATATATAGTTTACATTCTAATAATATTTATTTTTTATATTTGAAATGTACTACCATAAAAAGCACATATTGATATACATTTGTGTGTGTCAATCAATCAATCATTCAAAGCATTTGTAAACCTCACTACTTACCCGTGAGGGTCTCAAGGCGCTAAGGGGTGGGGGGTGCTGCTACTGTTCGAAAAGCCAGGTCTTGAGGATTTTTTCTGAAGGTCAGTAGGTCTTGGGTCTGCCGTAGGCGGATGGGGAGGGTGTTCCATGTCTTGGCAGCGAGGTGGGAGAATGATCTGCCGCCGCCGTTCACTCTTCAGATGCGGGGGACAGTGGTGAGGGTGTGGTCGGCGGAGCGGGGCTGGCGGGTGGGGGTGTAGAAGTTGAGTCGGCTGTTGTGGTATGCTGGGCGAGTGTTGTGGAGTGCTTTGTGTGCGTGGGTGAGGAGCTTGATGGTTATCCTCTTGTTGACGGGGAGCCAGTGCAGGTCTCTCAGGTGGGGTGTGATGTGGATGCGGCGAGGGATGTCAAGGATCAGGCGTGCGGAGGCGTTCTGGATGCGTTGGAGCCATTTCAGGAGTTTGGCCGAGGCTCCTGCATAGAGGGTGTTTCCGTAGTCCAGTCTGCTGCTGACGAGGGCCTGGGTGACCGTCCTTCTCATTACGGTGGGGATCCACTTGTAGATCGTGCGGAGCATGCAGAGGGTGTTGAAGCAGGAGGAAGAGACGGCGTTGACCTGCTTCATCATGGAGAGGGTGGAGTCGAGGATGACCCCTAAGTTGCATGTGTGGTCGGTGGGTGTTGGCGCTGTTCCTAGTGCGGTCAGCCACCAGAAGTCGTCCCACACCGAGGGGGTGGATCCGAGGATGAGGACCTCCGTCTTGTCCGAGCTCAGCTTAAGTCGGCTGTTTCTCATCCAGTTGGCGACGGCCTTCATTCCTTCGTGGAGGTTGGTTTTGGCGGTGTGGAGGTCCTTGGTGAGGGAGAGGATCAGCTGGGTGTCATCGGCGTAAGAGATGATGTTGAGGTCGTGCAGTCGGGTGACGTGGGTGAGTGGTGCCATGTAGATGTTGAACAGCGTTGGGCTGAGGGATGAGCCCTGGGGTATGCCGCATATGATCTCGATGGCTTCGGAGCGGAAGGGGGGAGGCGGATGCTCTGTGCTCTGACGGTGAGGAAGGAGGTGGTCCAGTCCAGGGCCTTTTCTTGGATCCCGGCATCGTGGAGTCGTGTTCGTAGAGTGCGGTGGCAGACCGTGTCGAAGGCGGCTGACAAGTCCAGGAGGATGAGGGCCGCGGTTTCTCCGTTGTCTAGCATGGTCCTGATGTCGTCGGTGGCGGCAATAAGGTCAGTTTCGGTGCTGTCATTGCTGCAGAACCCGGACTGGGACTGGTCCAGGATGTTGATCTCCTCGAGGAAGCTGGTCAAATGTTTGTTAACGGCCTTCTCGATGACCTTTGCCAGGAACAGCAGCAGGGAGATGGGTCGGAAGTTCTTGAGGTCCTTGGGGTCCGCCTTTGGTTCCTTGAGTAAGGCGTTGATCTCGGCTTGCTTCCAGCTATCCGGGAAGGTTGCTGTCTCGAAGGAGATGTTGATTGCTTTCCAGAGATGGGGTGCGATGGTGGTGCTGGCTTTGTTGATGTGGTGTGGGCATGGGTCTGACGGGGGTCCGGAGTGGATGGTGTTCATGATCTTGATGGTGTCGTCATCGTTGATGTTGGTCCAGTAGAGCAGGCGGTTGATGCGGATGGTGGCCGTGGGGGCGGAGGTCTCGGTGGTTGCCGGGGCGGTCACGGCATCAAAGCTGTCGTGGATGTCTGCGATCTTGCGGTGGAAGAAGGTGGCCAGCGAGTCGCACAGGTCTTGCGAAGGCGGGATGCCATTGGTGTTGGAGCTGGGGTTGGAGAGTTCCTTCACGATGTTGAAGAGCTCTTTGCTTTTGTGTGCATTGTTGTCTAGGCTGTCTTTGAAGGAGGCCCTTTTGCCGGATCTGATGAGGTGGTGGTGTCTGCGGGTGGCGTTCTTGTGGGCTGCATAGCTTTCCTGTGTTCATTCACGGATCCAGTCCTTCTCTAGATTTCGGCAGGTTTGCTTGGAGGTCTGGAGGTCTTCAGTGAACCAGCTTTCTTTCTGGTCTGGCTGTTGGGGGGTTTCTTGAGTGGGGCGAGGGTGTTGGCGCAGTCGTCGATCCACTGTCTGAGGGTGCGGGCGTCGGTGTCGGGCTTGGTCGGGTCTGCGGGTGGGCTCCGGGCGAACGTGGTGGTTAGCTGGTCTTTGGTGACTTTGCTCCAGCAGCGGCGAGGCATCTGTTGGGTGCGGTGGTGTGTGGTGAGTTTCCAGAAGGTGAAGTGGATGCAACGGTGGTCGGTCCAGTGGAGCTCGGTTGGTTGTGAGGTTGAAGGAGACGTGGGAGCTTGCAGAGAAGATGGGGTCAAGCGTGTGTCCAGTGGAGTGGGTGGGTGTTGTGACGAGTTGTCTGAGTCTGAGGTAGGCGAGGTTGTCGATCAGGGTGGAAGAGTTGGAGTCGTTGTTGTTCTCGAGGTGGAAGTTCAGGTGTGGTCAGGGTCCAGGGTTCCTCTGAGGGTGGTGTTGGGGTCGGTGTGGATCTGGAAGTGTAGGTGTTCAGCGGTGCTGAGGGTGTCGGCGGTGTTTGTCGAAATTTTGAGAGTGTTCCTGTGGACGATGGTGATTCCTCCTCCTACTACTTTGGTGTGGTCCTTGCGGGTGATCTTGTAGCCTTCCGGGATGGCTATGGCGATGTTGGGTGCCGAGGAGGGGTTCAGCCAGGTTTCCGTCAGGAAGGCGATTTCTGGGGTGTTGGAGACGAGTAGGTCCCAGAGTTCAACGGCGTGTTTGCGGGCGGAGCGGGTGTTGAGTAGAATGCATCTGAGGTAGTTGGGTTCTTTGGTAGGTGGGTTGGCGGGCCGGATGCTGGTGAAGCTGCAGTTCCGGCAGGAGAAGGGTCCTTGGGTGCGCTTCGGGGTGGCCAGGCAGCAGGTGCGTGATTGTCCGGCATTGAGTGTGTTGCGGGTGCAGGAGTCGTAGCGGAGACGGGCGTTGTGGCGTTCGCGGGGGCCAGGAGTTCTGGCGCTGGGCGCAGTCCAGGCGCAGAGAGACGCAAACGGGATTGCCTTAGGCGTGCCAGCGGCGTGTCCGCTGCGCGCTGCCTCCATATGAGGGGATGTGGGAGGGAGGAGCAGCTGGGAGGTGGGAGGGAGGAGCAGCTGGGAGGCGGGAGTGGGGCAGCGAATGAGAGAGCCATGGTGCGGAGCTGCAGGGGACGCAGCGGCGGGAAAGCGAAGAGGGAGAAGAAGGCAAATAGGTGTTTGTGTGTGTGTATATATATATATATATATATATATATAATCTACTGGCGGTCGCCAGTAGATAGTTATAGTTAGGATCGTGTTTCCATAGGAAATCTCAAAATTCTATTTTGAATAACTTTGGCGCCGGTTGACGAATCCTCGCAAAATTTTCAAAACTAATGGGGCGCTCTGCTCCTACCCTGAAAGTCTCGGGGTGATTCGTCAAGCGGGGGCCGAGAAAAAAGGGGGGTCCCAAAACATGTTTTCCCCATGCATTTTTCCATAGGGACCTTTAGTCGAAGGTACAGCCCGAACCGCTGAACAGAAATACTTGAAATTTGGCAGAGAGGTAGTCCTCAGGTCAGGGAAGTGCCTTTTGCATATCTGGTGTCAATCTGTTCAGTATTTCCTGAGAAAATTGCATTTAAAAGTACATAAATATCTATAAGCGCGCACCGTGCGTGCACGGTGCCGTGCGCGAGCGAAATTCTGATTGGTTGTTAGATGTCAGTAAACATTCGAATCGGTCGAAATCAGGAAGTGTCGGCCGCCATTTTGTCTGTCGCACTGAAAAGGAAAGGTGGAAAAAAGGTGGAAAACGTGAAAAGGGGGCAGGGAAGAGAGTTCCTGACCCCCTAGCCTTTGTCAGGGGGTCACAGAAGGTAAAAAAAACATTTTTTTTTTTTTTTAAATCGCGGGGTGTGTGCACGGTGTGTGCACTGTGAAAAACCCTTTTTAAAAAAAAACACATATAAGAACGTGAAAAGGGGGCAGGGTAGAGAGTTTCTGACCCCCTAGCCTTTGTCATGGGGTCCCTGAAGGACCCCGAAGGGTGAGAAAAAACATTTTATTTTTTTACAAAAAAATCGCGAGGTGCGCGCACCGTGTGTGCACGGTGAAAAACCCATTAAAAAAAAAAACTGTTTATAATTTTAAAGAAGATATTAACTGTGCTGTTTAACTTTATCCAAATTCAAAAATAAATAAATAAATAAATACATACATAATTTGGCATTTAAAAAAACATTGAAATTCACTAAAAAAAACATAGGTTTCACACACGTTATAGTTAGGAATTAGCATTTAAAAAACCTTGCAAATTCAATTAAAAAACTATAGGTTTCACACACGTTATAGTTAGGAATTAGCATTTAAAAAAACCTTGCAAATTCACTTAAAAAACCATAGGTTTCACACGTTATAGTTAGCTGGACATTTCACTCGTAAAAAACCAATGAAATTCCCCCGTTATAGTTAGTTCAGGCAACTATAACTTGTGCGCTCCCGCAATGCACTGCTGATGATGACACTCAGTGATGTCATCAATGATGTAATTTGAGTTGTCAAGAGTGATGTCATCACTGATGTCACTGACCATGTCATGAGTGATGTAATATGTGACGTCATCAGCAGTGCATTGCGGGGGCGCACAAGTTGAACTAACTATAAGGAGGAATTTCTAGGGTTTTGTACGAGGGAAATGTCCAGCTAACTATAACACCCCTGAAACCTATGGTTTTTTCAGTGAATATATATATATATATATATATATATATATATATATATATATATATATATATATATATATATATATCACTGAAACCATAGGTTTCACACACGTTATAGTTAGCTGGACATTTCACTCGTACAAAACCATTGAAATTCCCCCTTTATAGTTAGTTCAGCTAACTATAACTCGGGCGCCCGCAATCCACTGCTGATGACGTCACATATTACATCACTCATGACATGGTCAGTGACATCACTGATGACATCTCAAATGACATCACTGATGACATCACTGATGACATCATCCATTGACTATGTGTTTCTGAACAGTTTTAATATGTTTAATATTTATAGGGAAAGGCCTGTTGAAGAATAAGTGGGAGTAAAAGTGAGTGAATGGATTTTCTAGGTGCGTAACTGACTCTGTGAGTGAGTCATTAAATGTATCTTACTGCATACTAGTGACTAAACTGTGTGAATCTCTGTATCTGTCTGTGTGTTGGTGTATAAGTGGCTGCATGGTTTTGTGAATAGCTATATGAGTGTCTATATGGGTTATTTATTGGTTGTCTGAGTATCTGTATGGGTGCCTGAGTGTATTAGTGGGTGAGGTGTGTGTGACTCTATGCATAGATGTGTGAGTGTGTGTTTCTATGGGTGCATGGTTTTCAGAGTGCAACTGTGATGGACTGTATAGTTGTGTGAGTATATGTAAGGGTGTGTTAGTGATTGAATGTATATCTCAGTTGTACATGTGACAGTAACTACATATATGAAACACAGTGTATATGTGTGTAAGAGTATATAACTATCTATATCTGAGAGTGTGTGATTGCGGGACTGGCTGTATGGATGAGTGTGTGCTTGTACTAGAAATTGAATAAGTGTCAAAATGTTTTAGTATTTTTATGAGTAAGTGAACTTGAGTGTGTTTAACTGTATAGGTGAGTCAATTGGACTGTGTTTATTTATTAGCACAACTGACTAGGTGTGTCAGTACCTCAATGGATGATTGGTAGTGTGTGAGTGTCTATATATGTGTATAAATGCATATGATAGTCTTGTACGGAGTGACTGTAAGTATGAGTGACTGTACAGGTGAGTGAGTGGAGGTGCATGTAGATCTAAGAGTCAATGAGTGGGTATGTAGTTATTAGTATTGGAGTTTCTATGGTTTTCAAAATGGCCGTCTGAAATTTTGAGTTGGTGTATCAAAATTTATATTAGGGTGGGAGAAGGTGTACTAATTTATCACATATATGACATCATCAGTGATGTCATCAGTGATGTCATTTGAGATGTCATCAGTGATATCATCAGTGATGTCACTGACCATGTCATGAGTGATGTAATATGTGACGTCATCTGCAGTGGATTGCGGGCCCGCGAGTTATAGTTAGCTGAACTAACTATAACGGGGGAATTTCAATGGTTTTGTACGAGTGAAATGTCCAGCTAACTATAACGTGTGTGAAGCCTATGGTTTTTTCAGTGAATTTGCAAGGTTTTTTTAATGCTAATTCCTTACTCTAACGTGTGTGAAACCTATAGTTTTTTCAGTGAATTTGCAAGGTTTTTTAAATGCTAATTCCTAACTATAACATGTGTGAAACCTATGGTTTTTTGCAGTGAATTTCAAAGGTTTTTTAAATGCTAATTTATGAATGTATTATATTTTTTATATATTTATTTTACAATAAGTTACCTATGTTTATAGTTATAGATTGGCTGTATCCTGTAATTTGGAATAGCTCAGCTTTTTTTTTTTTGAATTTGGATAAAGTTGAACAGCATAGTTAATATCTTCTATAAACTTATAACCACCTTAATTTTTTTTTAATTTTTTTTTAAGGGTTTTTCACCGTGCGCGCACGGTGCTTGTACCGTTATCGTGCACGCTCGGTCCGCGCATGATGTACGCATACGTACGTGCTCCGTGTGCGCATGCGTACGTGCTCCACGTGCGCATGTGTACGTCGTGCGTGCTCCGCACGCGAGTGCTCCGCGCTCTACGTACGCGAGTGCTCCGCGCGCTTGCTCCGCGCGCTACATACGCGCATGCGCGCGTGCTCCGTACGCGCATGCACACGTGCTCCGTTCGCGCATGCACGCGTGCTCCGTACGCGCATGCGTGCGTGCTCCATGCGCGCATGGCGCGCGCACGGCAAGTCATGTGATTAAGAAACAACACTTTTCATTGGTTCATAGTAGTTTCAGTTCCAGATTCTTCCAACACCACACCCACTCCCCTCATTATTACTTCTGATTCCCTAGGAGAAGGAGCTGAACTGTTTTTGGGAGACAATGGCAGAGCAGCAGCCATCTTCTAGGAGTGAGCAGGAGACTCTTGTGCCACAGAGACAGAGGAAACAGACTCTTTTATATGGCAATTTTTCACTTTTCCTGAGGGGCAGAAGAAGGTAAATGCTGCCAAAGTCCCCTGCACTATTTGTGGAACGACCTTATCTCGTGGGAATCCTACTAAGAAATACTCTTTTAGTATTCACACTATGTTAAGGCACGTTGAAGCAGTACATCCTGTGGCTTTTGCTCGAGCTGCTAGAGTAAACCCTCCAGCAGCTCAGCGGAGCAGATCCACAGCAGCTCAGCAGAGCACATCTTCGGCAGCTCAGCCGAGCACTTCATCTGCGGCGGCAGCTTCACCTACTACTGTTCCACTGGATATACGCCCTGCTTTTCAGAGGGTGCATACACGGTGCAATGACTGCTATGCTCTTATTTCTCTTGGTGAAACCAGTATTGACCTCATTGAGAGGAAGATAGAGCAGCACTCATGCTCCCCGCCATCATTTTTTTAATTTTTTCGTTTTTCTGTTCCTCTGTCCCTCCATTAACACAAGGGCTCTTTTTAGAGCCACCTAATATCTAAACACAAAAACTTGTTTTTAATTCTATTTTACGATTTTTTTTCCCGCCGTGCGCGCACCATGCGCGCACGGTGTGATTTTTTTTGTCAAAAAATTAATCGTTTTTTTCACCCTTCGTGATCCTTCAGGGACCCCCTGACAAAGGCTAGGGGGTCAGGAACTCTCTACCCTGCCCCCTTTTCACGTTCTCCACCTTTCTTTTAAATGGACACACATTTCTATTGCTTGCAAATTTCAACCCTTTCCAAATGATTCCTACCCTTAGCATGACTTCTGCCTGCTAGCATAGCAACAGATCATGCAAAACTGGTGTGACCAGAGAGGTCAGAACTTCAGCACACAATGGGGCAGATTTACGAGCCACTTGCGCCACTTTTGCGTCACTTTTAACATGGAAAAAGTGACGCAAAAGTGGCTCAAGGGGCTTGTAAATCTGCCCCAATGTTTCTAATCCAAAGAGCAAGAGTGCTTAACTTTTCAAACCTAACAGCAAATCCAAAGTAATGTTCAGTGGGAACACATTTTTCTGAATCAATACAAAACATGCTTTTAAAAATGTAAACATACAGCCTAGTTTTTAGTGTTGAGTGGTCTGAAACAGCCAATGAGTTGTTTTTAATAATAAAAAAAAAGTATATAAGCCTCCATTTTACAACTATCTTTCATTTCATATTGACATTCTACTGAAAGACACCTTCTGAGTGCATCCAGGTCTCCTCCTCACTCCCTGAAGTAGACTGCTGTTCTGCCATTTTCAAGTAAAATTGATACCTTTTCAGCTCCTTGTCCCAGGAAATAAGAAGAAATAGTGAGGGGAGTGGCAAGGCATTTATAAAAGAGACATTTCACAGATGAAGGGAACAGAGTCTTCCTCTTGAACTTTAGACTCTGCATCGGTACTTACTTATAGGTACCCTAAAACTCTCAATAAATATAACGGCTCGTTTTAGAGCCAACCACCATCAAAACACTTAAATTTGATTTTTAATTTTTTTTTTTTTACGGGCATGAGGATTAGAAAAGGGGGTAAGGGAAAGTGAGAAATGGAGAGTGAGGGGATGGAGGGATTTAGGAAACTGGAGTGAGAGAAAGGGAGTCAGGATGTCAATGAGCAAAGCAGAGTGAGGGAGATTGAAGGAAAGAATGCAAAAAGGAGAAGGGGTGTGAGATACATACAGGAGGAAGTGAAGTAGGAGAATAGGAGTGACTATGAGTAAAGGATAGTGACAGTTACAGAAGGTGAGGGAAGGAGAACGACGGAGAAGGTTAAAAAATTAACATAGATGGAAAATGAGTGATGGAGAGAGGAGGAGTGGTAGAAACAGAGGGGCAGATTTATAACAAACTAACGCAGCACAGTTCAGCAAGTAATTTTGCTGCACCGTGCTGCGTTAGTTTCGAAGCACAGAGATGCGACATATTTACAAGAATATGTCGCATGTCTATGCTTCCCCTGCGCTGACGCAGAAACTGCAGCCATGCGCCGGCTCCCTTGCACCATGGTGCAAGGATGCCTGCGTGGTGGGGAGATTGTTCTTGTGCAGGAAGGGACACCTTCCTGCACAAAAACAATCACAAGAGGCTTTTTCCTCTTTCAATGCGTGCTGTAGCAGGCAACACGCACAGAGGAAAAAATGAAGAGAAATGAAAACATTTCTCCTTGTTGTGCCTCGCAACGCCACCTCTAGGGTGGCGTAGCATTCACACACATCTCCAGAGTTACGATTTCTCGTAAATCAGGAGATGTGTGTAGTTCTATGAGTGTTGCGTGGGAACACCCACAACAACACCCATAGAATACCCCTTCAACGCACAGTGCTGCGTGTGAAGTGGCTGTATTTACGAGGAGAGGAAAAGTCACGCAGGGTGGCTTTTCCTCTCCTTGTAAATATGGAGGAGCCCCCTGCGCCACCAGTATGTCATGAAAAGTGACGTAGTGGTGGTGCAGGGGGATTGTAAATCTGCCCCAGAGATGTTAAGGAAATTAAGGGTAAAACAGACAAAGGGAGTGAGACAGAAACAGAGACAGAGAGCAAGGAACTGAGAAGGAGTAAGGCAGTTAGAATGACTGAGACATATGGAGACAGGGAGCGAAACATGGTTGAAAAAATAGTGATGGAGGCAGTAAACCTAGGAGAGTAGTAGAGAAGGAGTGAGGGAGTTACGAAAGAGCAGTAAAGCAAGAAGAGAGAGGGAAGAGGAATGAGAAAAGCAGAGTGAGGAGAGGTGAAGAAATAATAATACTAATAATAATACTGATATTTGTAGAGCGCGAACAGCTACCTCACGAGGAGGTGTCCCGGCGCTATAGACCGCTGGGGAACCCGTCCTGGCTATCCCTGTGAGATGGTCCCTTTCTGGGTATCTCCAAGGTGAAACCAGGCATCCCCAGCGTCTGTGGGGGGCCGTTGTAGAGATAAGGCAAGCTTAATGCCCAGAGTTGCCGAGTGTGTTCCTGGTTAGAGTAGGTACCGAGGCGAGAATTATTGAGTCTGTTTTGACCCTGGTCCACGACCCTGCCGCGTCGGGAATTGAACCCTGGTCCCTGGTCAATTCTCTGCTTACGGGTCTGCCACCTCTAACCAGTGAGCCACACCTCTCCACTTGGAGCATGAAAGTGAAGGAGTGAGAAATACAGATATTTTAAACTTACCTGACCAACAAAATAACTTAATTAGAAATAAATGGGTTTTTTTAAATTGCAAGAAAAATGGATTACATTTCCTAAATTTTCTTTCAAGATCTGAAAAAAAGAACAAAAGTATTAATATTCAACAATACATTTTATTAAACAGTACATGTATTTTCATATTTAACAAAGTAATTTTTTGCCCTTTTTTTGCTGTTTTCAGAATGTATTGAATTTCACTGAAAATAGTGATATCAATTGTATTCATCATTTAACAGCGGGCAAAAAAATAAACAATCTGAAAGATTGTTTAAAAAAGCCCTGAATGTATCCTCACTAAAACATACCTATAAATAACGTCTATAAACCTTGTTGCTTAAGCACATACACCAAAATAATATCGGTCAAAGAAGTCCACAATAGAAATATTTACCTTTCCATGAGGCCAAATGGTAATTTTTAAATTCTTTTTAAGTGAAATATCCAATGTTAATCCTATAAAATTGAAATAATGGTTTCTTCAGATGCTGCAATTTGTATCTAAAATTTTGGTTTTAGAAAAATTAAGTAGCAATTTGGTAATTCTGCAGGCAAACGTTGCTTGAAAATCAATTGAGAATCATTACACAGTGACCAGCCTTTTTCACATTTTAGATAAACTGTGTAATGACCAGAAGTTATACAAGGTCCATCATGGAATATTATTGCAACTGCAACAAAAGTTTTTCCTGATATTGATAATTGATTTCCTACAAACTTCTTTATTAAAGTGTCCAATTTTGTTCCATCAGCTCTACAACGTTGTATCATTAAAATTACATACTGTCCATATTTCTTTAACCCCTTCAGTGCCACGCCCTTTCCCCCTCCTGTGCCGGGCGTTGCATTAGTGGGTGGGGTCCATGACGAGATAGTCTCGTCATGGGCACAGCGCAACCGTGCTCCTTGACGAGACTATCTCGTCATGGGCACTGAAGAGGTTAAAAATAACGTTGACAACATTTCTGATTTACATTGAGAACATTCCATGTTGTGATTTGCATCTTTAACTAATTTACTAAAAGTCACTGATTTACTCTCTGGTAATGTTAAATGTATGAACCTTTCAGAATCAACATTAGTGCTGCATGTGTTCATACAGTTTTCACACCAATGTTCCCATTTATAAGAGAGACCAAATATATTTTCTATTTCTACCCCTTCATCTTCCAGTACCATAAGCAGATACATTAAGAATTCCTGTGCATCTTGCTGGACATTTTCTTTAAACTGTGTACATCCAGAACATACATCTAAAAGATTTCTAACATCAGAAGCACTTTCTATTTTAGTTTTATCATTACTCAGCTTCTCATAAAGGAAACTCAGCAGAGAACAGAATCTTTTTTCATGATTTAGTATTATCTGCTCTTGCAAACTTTCAAGATAAAATACAACGTTCAGCACTATATTAGCGTAGCAGTTGACACCAGAGCTATTTTCAAAATGACAACCAACAACCTCTTCAACATTGTCCTTTTTCTTTTTGCTTGCAATCACATCACTCTCTTTTTCTTTTCTCTTCTGTACATCCTCATTACAGATATTCTCAATTCTCCTTTTCCGACAAACAACACGTTTTTCAAATACAGGATACTGACCTAAATGAGGAGCATAGCTTCTTCTTAATCTATTATACTCCTTTACATAGTTTGCATCAGCACTAACTTTTGAGTCATCAAAGTCTATCATGAATAAACCAGATATTTTTTTCACTCGTGACAAAGCAACATATGCCATACCTTCTTTAAACACACTAGATCCAATGTTTACAAAAGCACTATCTACAGTTAATCCTTGAGATTTGTGAATAGTTACAGCATATGCTAGAGAAAACGGAAACTGCTTCCTATGTACATATAAGTCTTTCACAAGCAAAAAACAAACTGAACAACGACGAATGTCTTTAACCTCTTCAATCTGTTCAAATTTTATTTTTAAAAATTCAATTCCATCTTTTTTCTGGTAATTAACAAAACCCACAACTTTACCCATAGCTCCATTCACTAATCCTTTTTCTACATCCAAATTACGGCTTAAAATTACTCGACAGTTCATACATAAAGATTCTTTTCCAAACCAGCTGTTTTCGCTATGTTTTTCTCTAGAGAATCCAATTTAGTTGTCAATTTGCCTGTCAATATAATAGTTATTCCTTCATGTTGTAATTTATCCACAGCTTCCAGTTGTATAATCTCTTCATTTTCCAATTTCAAAAGTTCTTGATTGAATATAGGGCATTCAATTCAATTCAATTCAATTCTTGCTTTATTTCGATTTTTGGTTGCAAATCATAAAAGCATACAATAAATCATCATTCATAAAAACATACAATAAAATACCGGACCTAAATACATAAATAGAATAAAAAACATAATATTTACAAGTTAAGAAAAAAAAAAGAGTATGTACTCCCCCTCATCTTTTGTAAGGAAACTGAAAAGGGCATTTACATAACAACTCTTTAATCTTTTAATTTAAACGATTCACAACCAACAGAATAAATCCATTAAAGTTAAAAAATGGCATTAACTGATCGCCGTGCCATATTAATCTAAATTCCTGCGATGGCGAACAATACATTTAAGAAAGCTAACTACTATAAATACCAACTGCTCTCCCTCCAGCATCTGTAAAAAAAAGTAAGGCTGGGCGGCATTGTCTGTAACCAATACGCCTCAGGAACGGAATAAGCCATTTTTTCCTGGGTTTGGTGTAGAATTTACAAAAAAGAATAGTGTGCAGGGTCTATTGTAAAGAGGTGTCATCACAGGGACAGCAAGAAAGTACTTTAGCCCAATTATTTTGCGTGGGAAAAGCAACCATTCGATGGAAGAAATTCATCCTAAATCTTACCAATAGATAACGCTCGTAACTCGTGGTATTAAAAGTAAGGTACGGCTGTATTGTAGGTACCAATTGTATCATTAAACTGTGGGTAACAGAAGGTTTGGCAACTTCACTCGTCAGTCTCAGCTCCTCAAGATGGGCGACACCTTTCTTTTTTAAGGCCTTCCTCGAAACCTTACATATTGATGAGGGATTATGATAATATTTATCCCAACCCTAATCATGGAAAAAGCTCGCAATGTACCACAGCCACCTAGACCTACGAGCATTGTCCAGGGTTAGACAGTCGGACAGAATAGACTGAGAGAGGGTTGCTTTATCTGAGGACCAAATCCTGCACCATAATAAAGGAGGTTCAACTTTGGCTAGGTCCGTCACATGTGCAAGACCCAGCTCAGTGTGACAGGCAAAAGTACCCGCACTCCCAGGATTGGATGTAGTGTTGGCATTAAGCAGATTACAGTATTTTTTTCAGCAATTGTCTTGTATATTTTCTCTGGAACTATTTGTTCTGTTGGAAACAAATTACATAGCAATCGACTCTGTAAAGCTTTTCTGCCATGTTCTGTGAGTAGTCCAATTCTGATATCTTTGAGAATACTTGCATAATCCTCATCATTTGCTTGCCTCATATTGGTACTGAGTTCTTTATACTCAAAGTATGTCCAAATATTCACATTACCTATACTTCCTAACGACTTCTTCGTGTCTTCATGTGTAAGAGTATGGAATACTGGTTGTCCTTTAACTGGAGTGAGCTGCAAAAGATCCCCAAAAACTATAACATGTTTTCCTCCAAATAACACGTCATAGTCTGTCTTTAGAATTTGCTGCATTCTTAAATGCACAAAGGCAAGCATTAAGTTTGATACCCTGCTTACCTCATCAATAATGAGTACTTTCATTTTCTTCAATACTCTTGAAACTTCAAAACATGCTTCTCCTGTTAGCTTGTGGTATTGTATTTTGTTCTCATGCTCTACTGGTAACATTAGCAACTGATGTAAGGTAACTCCTTTTATGTTATACGCTGCTAACCCAGTTGGAGCAGTAACAACACAAGACAAAGTTGAATCCGTTTTGTTCCGTAGGTAGCTTCTAATTACTTTAATTAAGAAACTTTTTCCAGTTCCAGCTTGTCCACTCACATACATTCTGATTGGTTCAAATGATGTGCATGAGCACTCTTTATTTTCATGTAGTAATCCGTGATCAATTTTTTTTCTGATCATTCAGTTGTTGTTCCAAATTCGGTAAGTTTATTAAATCTTCCTGAGCTTGATTCATAGCTGTTTCCACTTAAGTCATGGCTATTGCAGCTTCATTTTCTACGATTGGTTGTCCTAGAGGATCTTGACTGAACGTCCTAGAACTTTGACTGTCTTGAGAACTGTCTCTAGCTACTTCAGCTGCAATTGTTGCTTCTTGTTCAATTTCTTCATTTAACATTTGTACATAAGTTGTGAAAGTACTGCATTCTATGGTATCTTTGCATGCATTAAAGGAATCTTCATAGCTCTGAAAATCTCCAAGTAATTCATCCTCTGAACGCCATGGTTTAAACAGCTGTAAAAGTGCTAAGTAGTAAATTTCCTTTTTGTTAGTAGTGTCGCAACTCAGCTTCCGGTGATTAATCAAACTTCCTTTTGTTTGCTTCACCAAACATCCTTCCTCACCAGTGACTTTATATTTTCCATTGTTGATGTCTTCTGTGGCATTCCGTTTAAAAATGTAGTTCTGCAGCACTTCATAGAGACACATGTTCTCAAGATGATGACTTCTTTGTGGGTAATATGTGTCCAACATGTTTGTTCTTAAAATGTCTGTACTTTCTGGTTCGTACTCTGCTAAATATTCAATTTCTCGAATAGATTTCAGTACCCGATTTCGCATTCCTACAAGGCCTAAACTTACCCAAATTATTCTTCTGGATTTGGAGTACAGACTTGCAGATGATAACCTATCTGAACATTCGTATAATCCAATTTCTCGATGCGATAACATCTTTAAACTGGAACTGTATAGCTTTTTACTGACAGTCTTCTCGTGAGAAATCTCTTCCCACATTTCTTTCAATTCCGTTTTCTCAGATTTAGTGATGTAAGATGTGACATACCGAGCAACAGCAATAGAATTGTCAGCTACATATTGAATATCCATGTTAGCATTCCACATGGATAAAATGACTGGGTTGTAGTCATTTATGTATTTCGACTCTTCTTTTCTTCTTAGGCTGTAGGTATTTTTCGACGATATTCTTGTAATAGTATGTCGCACACCTGACATAAAACTGTTTACTCTTCCTTTTGAAAGAACAGGTCGTGGAAATCCAAATCGACATTTTGTGTAGAATTTATCTTTACTCTTGTACTTTCGTCGACAGTATTTTCCACACCGATGACTTTGGAAACGTAAAACTTGCTCTTTTAAGTTTTTTTCTTCTGTGCTTTTAGGTATAGCACATGTTGCATATTCTTCAATGAAAGATAAAACTGCTTCATCAGCATCTGTTCCAAATTTTGGGGCATCCTTGATCCACAACAGCATATGAATATGAGGAGCACCTCTTGCTTGGTACTCTTTTCTCCAAAAGAAATCCACAACTTCTCCAAGAGGTGGATTTTTTTTATTGCAGATGAAGGACATCATAGCCTCAAATCTGTGATTGAAATATCTGCAAAAATTAACCGGATCCAATGAGCACAATTCTCCTGCTGTCTTGTATTGGATGTTTTCAATGTTTGAATTTGCCTCTCGAAGAAAATCCAGTAAATCATCCCAAGCGTACTCAGCACAGTTTAGGGTAAGGAACCATGTAGGAGTTCCTAAATTCCGTAACATACATTTCAATTCTCCATGGCGTCGGTACCAATATTCATTAGTCCCACGCTGACAAGCCATCAGATTAATCAATTGAGATTCCAAATGATCATCTCGCTGTTGCACTTTGTTGATAAAATCCTTTGCTGACACATTATGTAGATGTACTCCAGTTTTTAAAATGTGATTTACTGCATAAGATAGTGCAGACAAGTCACTTTCAAATAAAAGATGGAACAAATAAGGAATACTTTGACAAAATCTTGGATCTTCTGCATATAATCTTGTAGTCCGATACTCAGAAGCAGGAATCTGTACTGGACGTTCATCATATTGTCCACCTTCTCCTGTAGGAAACAGCTGGGGAAAACAACGAGCTTCCAAGCTCTCCTCCCATACACTCACGGGAGTTCCTTTTGCTTTTTTCATCTGAAACAGATCAATAGCGTTTCCCATAACTTCTTTAGAATGAAGAGGATGTATGCTGAAATGTTCATAAATTTCTTCTTCTTTTGACTTATCCACTTTTTCAATTTGCCCAGTTGGTATTTCTGTGTCTTCTAGTAAAACTTCTTCATCCATATAAATTGATTCATACCATTTATTATTTCTTTTCAAATATAAATTTGCTCTTTGTACTTTTCGTACATCTACCATCTCCTGCCAAATTTTCTTATTCTTTGTAGGTATTAACCAGAATAACTAATGGTTCAGTTTCCAAACTATCTGCATCAATTGTTTCAATATTTTTTTTCAAATCCAATGGCAAATAGACAACTCTTCCTATAAAACCTCTTTGTAAATCTGAACGAGGTAATTTACCTGTTTTGGGCTCCATACGCACTATGGTCTGAAACGGATGGACACATTCAATGAGTATAGACTCATATGTATTTAAATCAGAAAGTTCTGCAGGAATATCAACCAATTCTAAATTATTATGTACAGCTCTAGCTGGCATTTTATTTTCTTCTAACTTGTTATAACAGTATTTACAAATACGCTGATCTTCACCCAAATCAAAAAAAATTCCAGAAATATATATGTAGCAAAATCCTTCCACTTATAATTATCATCATTTTCACTTTTTGATAGAGATCAACATTCCTTGTTTGAATTTTATAATGGCTTCTCCGGCAACAAATACAAGTAATATTTGGTCTTTCATTAGAGATGTTAATAAATTTTGTCATTTCATCTTCAAAAGTTTTACTAACAGTGAGTTCTACATTCTCTTCCACATTGTCCTCAATAACTGTCATTTCCTGCACTTTCTTGTTCTGGACCAAAGTAACAAAACTGAATATCATCAGTAACCTTCACTACATCTGATACAGATCCACGGAACAAAGCATTATTCAACTCATTTAACTTTAGTGCTGGACTTTTAGCAAAATACAATGTTCTCACAAACTTTCTCATTTCAGTATGATGTACTGCCAGCATCCTAAAATGGTGAAAAACACTTTGACAAACTTTCCTAGAAAGACAAGCCAGAGAATGTCCTTGCAAACCAGTATTCTTTCTCACTCTGCATGGGTCTAGTCTTTGAAGCATCTTAATCTTCTGTTTAACACTTTTTTTTACTATATTCTCTTAGAAAGTCACGTAATTTATCAATAGATTCCTGTCGCACAGTACAAATACTACTACAATTCCAAGTGTACACTGGGGCTTTAGGACGTCTCCCCATAACCTCATCAGATAACACTTCTTCCTTATTTCTTGGAACCATTTTCTCCTTTTCCATTACACAACCATCTTTAACTTCATAAGCTCGACCATTGGTGTCAACTGCATGCAGCAAACTATTACTTTGAAGATAACTCTCTTCATTAAAAAATGGTTAAGTACTTGAACTATGCTTCCATTCTCCTAAGAACACTTTACAAAAGTTATTTTTTTTCACTACTCTTTTTCTTTTGCTTTGTGACTTCATTGCATTGACTAATTTATCTAATGTACGCATCCTGTTCAAAATTAAAATGAATAGTTTTCTTTTTGATTCCAAAGCCTTTGCAACAATTGATTCAATATGTTTCTTTTTCTTATAAAATTTGGCTTTCTTCTTATATTTTTTCACATCCTTTAGCAAATTTAACATCACTCTTCTCTGAAACATTTTTCTACGAATGTTTTTAAAATCTATTTTTCGTGTTAAGTCACTCTTTCTTACTTCTGATTCTACATTAGCTTTTAGTATTTTCTGTCGACTGTTGTTGTTTTGTACTTGAAACACTATTTGCAGTGGATATATTTTTAACATTTTTTCTTTGTTTGAAGATATTTAAAAAAAAATCCTTAGTCTGCTTACCAGAAGACTTTTTCTTTTTTCCAACATGAGGTTCTTCAACTAATTTTTTTTGTCCAGTTGTCTTCAAATATAGATGTTGTTGCTGTTCTTTTCTCTTTCTTGACTTTATAGGCATCTTTAATTTATTTCACTGTTTTTCAGCAATACCTGAAAGAAACTAAAAAAAAATACCTTTATGTAATTTTAATACATGACAATTTTTTTTGGAGCTTTTTAAATCCTATCATATGAGCTGTCCCTTTCCTACAACTGCAAGTCTTACAGAACAACAGCTACACAAATTAAATCTCTGACATCAATTCCTGTGTGCACACAGACTCATGGTGTGATTCTAGGCAGACAACGATATATGATTGGCAATTTCAAAGCACATTTACTACTGTGGTAGAGCAAGTGATAATTACTGTAACAGCCTGACACATTTTCCTTATAGTTAAGAGAGGCAGAAAAGAGCACAAGTCCTAACAGCTACTTGAGACCATCAGCATGTGTTACCTGGGTGAGTGATTAGACTAGAGCAAAGGAAATGAGCCTTGGTGACGTTGAATGTGTTAGCGTTACACACTGTTATCTCAAATACCACACAGAGCTGAATAGTAAGCATGGGAGTGTAGGAGAAGCTGCTGCCTGTGTGCTTAGAGTGTGTTTCTGGAGACTGTGTATTGTCAGGTGCTAGAGAGATCTGCATTGACACTTGCACAACTGCATGAAGACTGCAGAGATGTATGTAAGAGTACATGTGTGGTAAGGGTTAATTGGAGTTTTGAACATGTAAAAACTACCTCACCCATTGCAGGAGTGGAAGGAAAATCTACCATGTTGATTTCAAATGTGTTAGCATTTGCCTCTCATTTGTGAGATAGTGATTTCTGCTGAGTGCTAACCATCACAGTTGAAGAAAACAAGCTGCCCCTTTCCTGCGAGTGCAAGTCTTACAGAACAACAGCAACACAAATTAAATCTCTGAGAACAGTTCCTGTGTGCACTCAGACTCATGGTGTGATTCTAGGCAGAAAACGATATATGATTGGCAATTTCAAAACACATTTACTACTATGATACAGTAAGTGATAATTACTGTGGGGCGTGGTTTGGACGCCGATTGGGATGGCGGCGTGAGCCGGCAGCTCCGAGCCAGATCCCGTTATTTATCCTGTTTACCCGCCGCAGAGTGCTGCTAGCGGCGCGGCCTTGCAGCGCGGAGCACCGGGGCTGCAGAGGACGGTGGCAGCGGGACCGCAAGAGGCCGGGGGAGAGGCTGGAGCCCGGTTTTGGAGCTGGGCAGTGCGGCGCTTGGACGGCAAGATGGCGGCGGCCCCGAGCAACGGGGCCCGGATGGCGGCTGGAGTGAGGGGTGGCTCGCCCCTGCTGCACTGGGCGGAGCCGGTTCCCCGGCGTTCCTGATTTCACGGACACGGTTTCAGTGTCGAGAGCTTTCCGCCGCGATGGACGCGAAGGACTGTGCCTCCCCTCCCACATCGCCGAGCATGGCGGCATTGCGGGATGGGCTTCGCTCCTAGATTGGGGCCCGGGACATCGGTGGTTGCCGGGGCACAGACGACATCGAGCCGGGGATGCCGCACACGGAGGAGCATAGCGGTGACGGTGCGGCTGGGGAGAGTGACGGACCTCGCGCCCGACCTCAGGGTGGATTGATTGTTCCCGCCGACGACCCCAATGTGGTACGGCTCCCTGCGCTGGGACGTGGCTGGCCAGAGGGGTCGCTGGGCTGCAGGGGGAGCGGGCCCAGGCGCGACCCAGGGGCTGGCGGGGGGCCTGACGGATCGGCATTCAGTGGTGGCGCGCTGGCGGTGGTGGCCCGTCGGGGTGCTGGACGCGCCCGGACCGAGGAGCATTGAGGGCAGATGCACCAGACTGCCGCGGAGCGGCGCCCCTTGAGGTACGTTGTTGGCCCCTCTGGGCGGATCGAGCTAGGGCTGCCTCGGCGATGGCTGGATAACGCTGTGCGGTACAGCGAGAGGCCCTGACCCGCGTGGCGTTCACCAGCATCTGGAGGGCGGCGAGAGCTGCCGGCGCCTGGAAGGGGAGGCATCGACCAGAGGGCGGCCATCTTGCTGCATGAGGGGGGCACACGAGCTGCGACTACATTGGCCCTCGCAGGTGGCGGCCGTGCTTCGAAGTGGATATTGGACCAATTGTGTGGGGGACCCTCTCTCCCGAGGTGGATGGACAGTGGAACCGCCTCATCCTCCAGAGGTGACCCTGCTCTGGCGCTCGCGCAGGGCGGGATGGCGGCTAAGGGATCTGCACAGCAGCTGCCTCCTGGGCACGGCCGGGCGTCGGAGACGGCCGCGGCTGGCGGGGCCCAGAAGGACTCGGAGGGCTCGGTGCAGGAACGGCGCTTGAATAAACGGCTGGATGGAATACTGGAGGCGATCACCGCGACCAAGTAGGCTCTGCATCAAGACATAGCGCAGGTCGCCACTGAATTGGGCCTCTTGAGGGCGGATCATGCTAAACTTTCAGACCGAGTTAAGGACAATGAGCTGCTGCTACAGGAGCTCAAGCCGGCGGTGGTGACTGCAGACCACAAACTCGCTGATATCCTTGGCCGCCTGGCGAGGCTGGAGAAACGGGCGGAGGACGCCAAAGACCGCAATAGGAGGAACAACGTGAGGGTGGTGGGCCTGCCGGAAAACAGTGAAGGGGATGATGCGGTGGCCAATATGGAGAACTGGTTTAAAACGATTGTGGCCCCGGAGGGTCTTTCCCCCTTTTTCTCCCTGGAGCGAGCACATAGGGTCCCGGCCCGACCGCCCCTGCCGGGCCGCCCTCCCAGACCAATGGTGGTCAGACTCTTGCATTATAGGGACATAGATCTCTTGATCCAGAGAGCGCGCTCGGAGGGCCCATTTCAGATGGCGAATAGCCCAGTCACGGTGTTCCCCGATTATACGCAGGAGGTCCAGAAAAACAGGGCTTCTTTTCTGGCTGTGAAAAAAGAACTGAGGAACGAGGGCTTACAATACTCCCTGCTGTTTCCGGCGAAACTACGAGTGATCGTGGGCGGAGCGACCCACTTCTTCCAGACCCCTGACGAGGTGTGGTCGTGGCTTGAGTTGTATCGCGCTGGAACGGACCGCAAAGGGAAATGTGAGAAGGAGAGACGGAAGCCGGTTCAGGGGCGGAAATCTCAACGCATCCGCAAACGTGATAAACTTAGGAGAAAGGTGCGGGAAGACCAGATGGCGGACGACAGGCGGGGAGCGCTGGCTGCGACGGCGATCATCACGGGCTCACCGCAGGGGAGAACATCGGTGGGCTTGGACTCTGGTGAGGAGGGCGGGCGGTCCGGCGGTGACGTCTCGGAGGCTGATAGTTCCGGGAGGCCGGTGGTCACCCCACAGACGGCTGATGGCCTCTTTAACGACTGACACTGGGAGTGGGGCCTTACTCACAACTCCGAGTCCAGCTGGGTGCCCTGGGGCTCTGCGGATTAGCAGGTACTGTGTTGAGAGACTTGTGGGATCATGGGCTCGAGGCGGGGGCTGCGCCTGCCCCGGGTCGGCTCTGACTCACCCTCTCGTGGCCCCTAAGGCCTTCTGTGGTGACGACCACAGAGTAGGGAATGTTTGGAGGGTTGCAGGTTTGGATGGGGGCTGATATTGCGTTATTGGGTCCTGTTCTGGGGAGAGGGGTGAGGGGACTTTATTGGGGTGTTTTGGTTAGGGGGTTTTACTGCGCTGCTGTGGGTGGTCAAGGGGCACTGGTTCGATGGATGGGTGCTGGCTGCAATGGGGACATTACCTAATTTGAAATGCCTCACGTGGAATGTCCGTGGACTCCGAACTATGACAAGGAGATACAAGGTACACGCCCATCTGGTGAGGCGAGGCATCCAATTTGCTCTCCTACAGGAGACCCATTTAACCAAGCAGGAGTACACTGCGCTACAGAGGAGGTGGCATGGCCAGGTGTTTGGCACCACGTACTCAGCGTTTGCCAGGGGGGTGTTGGTGTGGGTGAGAGCAGGGGTTCCATTCCAGGCTACGAATCAGTTGGTGGACCCTGAAGGTCGATTTGTGGCGGTGGAGGGGAGGCTGTTTGGCCAGGACGTGGTTTTGTGTAGTATATATGCTCCTAATACGGACCAGGCACGCTTCTTTGCTAGCCGGACGGGATCACTGGCACACTTCCTAGCGGGCCCTATTTTGATAGGAGGGGATTTCAACTCGATCACTGATGTTGCACTGGATAGGTCGCATCCGCCATTGGCCGACTCCCCGGTGCGCCGGTTAGCAGCGCACAGAGCAGACTGGCAGGAGAGGTGGGGCCTGGTGGATGTGTGGCGGGAGCAACATCCTGGAGTTAGGGACTATTCCTTCTTCTCCACTTTGCATGCGCTGCATGTTAGGATAGACTCCATTCTGTGCAGCGGCTCCCTGGCTCCCAAGATGGCACACACAGAGTATTTAACTAGAACTATCTCAGACCATAACCCGTTGTTGCTGACGGTGCAGTGGCAGAAGCCGAGGTCGGCAGTCCCGACATGGAGGCTGCGACCGGATGCATTAGAAGATTCGGTGTTTAGTGATGTGGTCCAGCAGGGCATCGAGCACTACTTTAGGGAGAATGAGGGCTCAACTACCACGAGAGCGATAGAATGGGATGCAATGAAGGTGGTGACTAGAGGCGTTTGTATGGGCAGATTTTCGAATGTACGGACGACGGTCCTAGCTGATCTGGGGAAGGCGGAGGGGATGCTGCGGGATTTGGAGCGGCGCAGGCCCGAGCGACCGGACTTACAGGATAGGCTGCTTGAGACGAAGGAGCTGGTTGCGACTCAAACGGAGCGGCTGCGGTGTTTTGATTATAAGTTGTATGTCACCAGAGTGCATGCGGAAAGGGACAAGGTAGGAACGCTACTGGCTAGGCTAGCTAACCCAGAACCCAGAGGTTGCCCAGTCATGAGCATTAGCACAGAGACAGGGGAGGTTGTATATTCACAAACGGCGGTATTAAAGCGATTCCAGTCGTATTATACGGGCCTCTATGAGAGCCAACTGGGGGCGGAGGTCTCTACAATAGCCGGAAACCTGGAGACTATACATCTCCCGGGGTTGGCTGTCGAGACCGCGAAAGACCTGGGTGGACCCGTCACGCTATAGGAGATCCGGGTGGCTATCAAGCAGATGGCTAGAAACAAAACACCAGGGGTGGATGGCCTGCCGATTGAATTCTATGCGCAGTACGTGGATATCTTGGCGCCCAGGCTTTTGCTGGTCTACGCTGAGGCCTGGATGCTCGGGCGCCTACCCCAGTCGATGAGGGAAGCATTAGTGGTGCCGCTGCTGAAGCCCGGCAGGGAAGTTTCCAATGTGACGTTGTATAGACCTTTATCTATGTTGACGGTCGATTATAAAATACTGAGTCGCATCCTAGCCACTAGATTACTGCCACATATGACCAGGCTGGTTCATGAGGACCAAGCGGGATTTATCCCCACTAGGAGCACAGCCATAAATATTCGGCGCCTGGTCCGCATAATGGACAGCGTTTGGGACCCTGCCCAGAAGCCGGCAGTGTTATCCGTGGATATCGAAAAGGCTTTCGACAGTCTAGAATGGAGATACCTCGATGAGGTGCTAGAGAAGCTTGGCCTGGGAGACGGTTTTGGGCGTTGGACGAGGGTCCTCTACTCCTCTGCTACTGCCAGGGTACGGCTGGGATCGGTTATATCCTCAGACTACCCGATGCGCAGGGGCACGAGACAAGGTTGTTCGCTGTCTCCCCTGCTGTTCGCCTTGGCGATGGAACCTTTGGCGGCACAGGCGAGGACAGGGACGATGTACGGTGGGGTTAGGCGTGGGGAGACGACGCATCATATTTCCCTGTACGCTGATGACCTCTTGTTGTACCTAGAGAATACCGACGAAGCTCTGGTGGGGGCTATGGGGATGCTGTCGGGCTTTGGCAGGCTATCGGGCCTCAAGGTAAATTGGACTAAAACTTGTGTTTTCCCGCTGCGGGCGGATACGCCGTACCCCCCGCTCAATATGGAGGTGGTCTGGGAGGCTACGTGCTTCACCTATCTGGGGGTCCGAATATACCACGACATCGCGAACCTGTTAGAAGGTAATATAGGGTGTTGTATACGGGCCCTGAAGGGGTGCATGACTTTTTGGGCCTCCCTGCCTTTGTCGGTGCTGGGTCGGAATGCACTATTGAAGATGGTGGCTCTGCCTCGGCTGCTCTATTACTTCCGCACCCTGCCGGTCTGGATCCCGCAGCGGATCTTCAAAGATTTGAGGACACTGGTGGGGGACCGGACGGCGGAGGTTGGCCTTGTCTACTCTGGTGCGGCCCAAAGTCGACGGAGGGTTGGCGGTCCCTGATTTCGAATTATATTATCTGGCGGCACAGCTACAAGTTTTAACGCAGAACGTCGCTAAAGTGTTTAGAGGCCCGGAACACGAGAGGGGGACCGGCATCCAAAGACACATTTTGTCTTACATAGTCATGCAACAGAAACTAGACTTGAGAGACCTCTCCATAGAGGAGAGAACTCTTCGGCTGTGCTGGCACAGGAGTATGAAGAGAGCGAAAGCGGCACGACCGTATGCACCGGAGATCCCGCTGGGGATGCTGACAGCGTTGCCGCATGGAGGCGACTGGTCCCCGTTGGCAGAGTGGGAAGAGCTAGGGCTGCAGATGGTGGGAGAACTCTATGTCGACGGGGTGCTAGCCCCCTTCGGGGTGTTGCAGGAACAGTTTGGCCTCCCGGATGGGAGTTACCTACTGCATGCGGCGGTGAGCGCGGCGGTACAAAAGCATTGGAGGGAAGGGCTGGCGGAACCTACCGTAACTCTGACCTGCCAGTACGTGGTGATGGCGGCGGGAACGATTAGGGCGGTGACCTGCCTCCACTCTAGACTGTTACAGGAGGGACTGGAGCCGCTTACGGCATTGAAGGAGAGATGGGAGGACAGCATAGGCAAACCCATTCCGGACACGGTATGGAGTCATATTATGCGGAGGACGTGGAAGGGGAGTGGGAATGCCCGTTTTCAGCAGGTACACTTCTTCGTACTCCATAGGGCCTATCTGACCCCGGGAAAGATTAAACGATATTTTAAGGTGCAGGATGCGGCATGCCCGAGATGTTTAGCGCTTGGGGCAGAGCTGGACCACCTCTTGTGGGGGTGCCCGAAACTAGGGACGTATTGGGCTGAGGTGGGGGAGCTCTTGAATGCAGTCACTGACCGGGAGGTGGAGTTCGACATGGCGGCCTGTCTACTGCTCTGGTTCCCTCACACGGCAAAGACAAAAGTGACGAGCAAATTCATTGACCTAGGCCTCATGTTGGCCCAGAGAGAAATTACATGGCACTGGAAATCCCGGGAGGGCCCGTCGGTTGGGAGATGGATGGCTGAGCTGCTGAAATGGTCTAGCTGTGAGAGTGTGCTTCAAAGGCGACAGGCAACAAAGGCAGGGGAAGAGAATGGTTTGGAGTGGGCGAGGGCCTGGGAGATGATAGTACAAGCTCTGAAGGACTACCGGCTGGAGAGTACAGAGCACGACGGTCCGGAGGGCGGGGTTCCATGAGGCCTGGGAGATTACATGCAAAAACTGAGAACAGGCGAACATTTGCGTTAGACCCCACAATCATGGCCCACATCAGCAGCAGTTGGGGGGTGGGCAGGGTGGAGGGGAGTTACTGGGGTGTTGTTGTAGTGTTAAGAAGAGTGCAGGCAGGAAGGATCGTTGGGGAGGGAGGCTGATGGGTATAAAAGCAGATACTACATTGGGCTGTTGACCTGACATCTCTGTGAGATGATCGCCATGATACTCAGAGTCACTGTACTAGTATGCCGCCCGGCCTCCGGGATGTGGGCTGAATGGCTGTGTGCATTGCTATAACGATGGGTGTGCTCTGAGACACCATGTGTGTCCAGGTTGACATCACAGATGCCTCACTCCTAATTCTGCAATAAAAACATGTTTAAAAAAAAATAAGTGATAATTACTGTAACAGCCTGACACATTTTCCTTATAGTTTAGAGAGGCAGAAAAGAGCACATGTCCTAATAGCTACTTGAGACCATCAGCATGTGTTACCTGGGTGAGTGATTAGACTAGAGCAAAGGAAATGAGCCTTGGTGACGTTGAATGTGTTAGAGTTACACACTGCTATCTGAAATACCACACAGTGCTGAATAGTAAGCATGGGAGTGTAGGAGAAGCTGCTCCCTGTGTGCTAAGAGTGTGTTTCTGGAGACTGTGTATTGTCAGGTGCAAGAGAGATCTGCATGGACACTTGCACAACTGCATGAAGACTGCAGAGATGTATGTAAGAGTACATGTGTGGTAAGGGTTAATTGGAGTTTTGAACATGTAAAAACTACCTCACCCATTGCATGAGTGGAAGGAAAATCTACCATGTTGATTTCAAATGTGTTAGCATTTGCCTCTCATTTGTGAGATAGTGATTTCTGCTGAATGCTAACCATCACAGTTGAAGAAAACAAGCTGCCCCTTTCCTGCGAGTGCAAGTCTTACAGAACAACAGCAACACAAATTAAATCTCTGACAACAATTCCTGTGTGCACACAGACTCATGGTGTGATTCTAGGCACAAGACAGTATTCCTGGGTGATACCAGTACACCTTAACTTATGGTGAAGACATACTCCATAATATCTTACAAGTTCAAGACAGTTAAATATCTTCCAAAACATAAAATGTAAAACACAACTTTAAAAGAAGAATCAAATTTCTATTATTTATATCAAAATGCAACATGTACATCCACTCTCAAATTCATAACTCACCTTTAAAAGTAGTTAGTTGAGAAAGAAATGTGGCACTCACACAGCAGATTATCAGAGCCAGAATCTGAGCTGTACTCCTCTCACCAGAACCAGTAAATGGCACCGTTTCCCTCTCTTTTTTCACACATATACATGTTAACTTCAAATCACATTGCTTCCCACATTTTTTTAAATGGAAACACACATTTCTATTGGTTGAAAATTTCAACCCTTTCCAAATGATCCCTACCCCCAACATGACTTCTACCTCCTAGCATAGCAACAGGTCATGGAACACTGGTGTGAGCAGAGAGGTCAGAAGTTCAGCACACAATGTTTCGAATCCAAAGAGCAAGAGTGCTTGACTTTTCAAACCTAACAGCAAATCCAAAGTAATATTCTGTGGGAACACATTTTTCAGAACCAATACAAAACATGCTTTTATAAATGTAAACATACAGCCTAGTTTTTAGTGTAGAATGGTTTGAAACAGCCAATGAGTTCTTTTTATTAAAAAAAAAGTATGTATGCCTCTATTTTACAACTATCTTTCATTTCATATTGCCATTCTACTGAAAGACACCTTCTGAGTGCATCCAGATCTCCTTGGAAGATGTTCACAGTGTGGATTATAGGTCATAGCTATGTCTTCTGGAGTGTTGTTGTTGAAAAAGCTTTATTCGGTGAGGCAATTACAAACCATAAAAGCATTTACATATAAATAAGAAACAATAACATTATCACATTTCACTTCACTTTTGTATGAGTAAGAAAATGAATTTAAAAAAGAGTAAAAGAATAGTGTTGCCTGCGAAAGGGAAATATGTGCAAAATAGCAGACTTAGGTGCATATTCATTTCATGTTCTTTTGTCTATAGGTGAATTATACAATCGTTAAAATGTGCAGGACGGAACAAAAAACAAACCCCCCGGATGCAGAATTAAGATGCTTAGGGGGGTAATCCCCAAACAACGTAGGGTATGTTTAAGATTTTTGATAATAGACGTCATTATAGACATTTTGGGTTTGCGTTACTGTATAAAACGTGATTAAAAGATACTTTCAGTTTAAAGATTTGTTCTATGCCGCACACAAAATTTTAAAAACGTTGTCATATTTGCTACCAGTAGTTCAGTTTCTAGCATTTGCAGAGCCATTAGGGCTGGCCGACATTGTTTAAGGCCCAACTGTTTCATTAGGGGAATCAGGTATAACTTTCTTGGTACAATATAAAATTTACAGAACATGATTACATGCAGGGTCGACTGGGCAGAAAGGTCATCACAGGGACACGGGGTCAGTTGGATTGCCCAGTCGTTTATCGCCGGGAAAGTGATGAATCGATTGAAGATATTGAATCGAAATCTTGTTAGTAAAAAATTTTCAAAGTTGCTCAAACTTAGGTTCAAGTAGGGCACCATTTTGTCTGTGGTTTGGATGGATAGAGAGTACTGTGCAAAAGTTTTACTTATTTCATGGGCCAGGCGTAGGTCTGTTAAGTGGCTTAGACACGCATCTCGTAGTTTCTTTCTTGAGATCATATTTAGTTCATGAGGATGAAGATAAAAATGATTGAGATCCATGTCTGAGAAAGATTTTTTAACGTAAGAAAGCCAAGTGATTTGTGACCCGTGGTCCAGGTTCATGCAGTCGGTGATGAGTACCTGCGTGAATTTTAGTTCTGTTGTGGTCCAGATGCGGTGCCAGAGAAGGATTGGCTGCATCCGTATCACATCTGTGATGTATGGGAGGCCCAATTCACTATGGATGTTAAAAGTTGGAGTGGACAACGGAACGGCCAATAAAAATTTCAGAAAAGTATTCTCTACCTTTTGGATCGGATCTACTCGTACGTTACCCCATATTCCTGCCCCGTAGATTGCCGTACTAAGGCATCTTGAATGGTAAATTTCAAGCATCTCTTTTGACGCTCTCTTTCCCAGTTTTCTAGCAAACCCAGTCAGTGCCGTAGTGGCTTTTTGAAATTGAAGTTTTCTGTTCTCAATTGAGCTTTTCCAGGTACCTTTGCTATCTATTACAACTCCCAAGTAAGGGTAGGTGGTAGTGTATTCTACTCTTGTGTTGTTTAGATGGATACTTTTCCTTTTTCGGGTTTGTTTGCCTGATGTCATAATGAACGTTTTTTTAACATTGATATTTAGGTTCAAATCATTCATACATTTTTTGTATCTATCTAGGGCGCGTTGTAATTCGAGGGAGGTACATGCAATTATTACTGCGTCATCCGCGTAGAGGAGAGCGGGGATCGGGCGCGTTTGAACGTATGGTTGGTCCTGGCTACCCTTCAGCAAAGCTGCTTCTAGACCGTTGGTATACAGGTTAAAAAGGAAGGGAGCCAGGACGCAGCCGTGCCTGACTCCCCGCTCAACCCCAAATGGTGACGTTAGTTGCCCCCCTGTGCCATATCTCACTCTTGTGGTAGCATTTGAGTAGATTTCCCCAATGTAATTAACCAGGTTGGTGTCGGCTCCCATTTCAGTCATTATGCTCCATAGATTGTTATGGGCCACGCAGTCAAAGGCTGATTGAGAATATTTCTGAAAAGTGGTTTATCCACTCTTGTTCTGTTATGGTCGTTTCGATTTGTCCGCGATCTCTAGAGCCTGTGAGGAACGAGGAGTTAACAATCTTCCAAAAGGTAGCCGAATCTTTGTTATTACAGCTATCATGAAGGGCGGTCCAATGTGCCTCTTTAATTTCTTTCTTCCTAGATGTTAAAGTTTTCATGTATGTTTTCCTGGCTTGTGAAACCTCTATAGCTACCCTAAGGGATTTGTGTAGGGCTCTTTTAAGTATTTTATGTGCTAAAGTACAGGCTAAATTAAACCACCGAAACTTAGATTTATTTTTTATTTTCTTCTGGCCGTTGGGCTTCACTGTCAGGGCGTTCTTAACTTCCATTATTATTTTATCATAATTTGTTATTATCTCGCAAGGTGATGAGGTATCCGTTAAGCATACTGCGAAGGCTGGACGAACCGCTTTAAGTATGGTTTCTAAGAAAGCTGTAGGATCGATATAAGACCATTTGAGTGCGTAGCCATTTAATCGTGACAGTGAAATAATGTCTTCTTGATATAGTGTTTGTGCCTTTTTTTGTGGGGCAGTAGTTCCGATAGTAATGGACAGTGGGAAATGGTCACTGAACGCGCAGTCGTGAGTAGTAACCGCTGTGATTGACTCTGAGGAATTATTTCCTATCAGAATAATATCGATACAGGAAGATAGTCCTCTGCCAATGAAAGTTGGGGCAAAGGCAGCTGGGGGGTCGAGCAGTTCGTTTGCGAAAGCTAATTGGAGAAGGATCATCGTCTCATTCAAAAACAGCCCCTTTTGGGAGTGAGAAAAATGAGTTATGTTATTATTAAGATGATCTGTGTGACCGCATTTACTGTTGTATCTATTCTCGCATAAAGTGAGATTAAAGTCTCCTCCCCATATTAGTATTGGTTCTTTCCCTATGTTATGGGTGATTTGTTCTGATAGAAAGTGACGAATTTCTTTTATGACCTCCTTGAATGTTACATCTGTGAGATTGTTATATATATTGGTTATCAGAATTGGTGACGACCTTGTTATTGTTACTCGTAGTATTTGGTAATGTATCTCATTTTTAAGAACTTTGACTTCTATGGTAGAGATTAGGTTTGAGACATAGGTCACTAGTCCGCCCTTTGCTCTGCCTGAAGTTGAGGCCAGGGCAGGGCTAAAAAAGTTTTGAAGCCATTTAGATGAATAGGTGTTATTGCCCATGTCTCCTGTAGGGAGACAATGTCGTTTTCTTTTATAAAGTTCATCCACCCTTCGTTGTTAACCTTTGACCGAAGGCCCGATACGTTCCAGAAGATTATATTTAGGTCTAGGCCCTTTAGAATATTTTTATTGTGTAGATTGTTAGGGATTGTTTGGGCGTTTAATTTGGCTGCGAGAGGGTCCTTAAGTGGGCTAGTGTCACCCGTGTTGTGTTGTCCGTTTGTGATAAGGGGTATGTCATCTAGTGCGCTATTAGATTCTAAAGTAGGGGAATCCTCTCTTAAAGCTGTTAGCGCAAGGTGGCAAAAAACAGGGGGTGGCGTGCTATTATCCTGACTATGTTTAGAGACGGGATAGTTTTGAACTAAGGTGTATTTTTGGTTTGCGATTATGGAAATGGGGTTGTCTGTCGATGTTAGTTGTCAGTCCACCTCCTCCAGGGTTGTAAGTAGTTCAAACCTGTTTTGTGTAAGGATGCATCCGTTCCTTCTGTGGTCGTTAGTTGGTTGCGTATAGTAAAAAGAATCAAGTGGCTCTAGTTTAATTGCTGTGTTTTCATGTATTTTTTCCCTGTAGATCCTAAGAAGGGAGCGGACGAGACTGGGTGATTTGAAGTTTACTACTATACAATCACCGATGGTACTTTTCTGGGAATCGCCAATCCAACCCACTCGCCTGACCATCAAAATCTGATTTATGTGGTTTGGGTGAAAATAAGTATGTTTGAAGAACCAGTCCGTGACCTTGTTTCTGAGTGAAACCCATGATTCGTTTGAGCCTTTATTTAAAGGTGGGACGCCTGTTAGGGCTAGAACGTATGGAGAAGCAGCCGGCGGTAGATTTAGACGTTCTTAGTTTGCCTTTGGGCGGGGTTTTGGAATAGTTGGTTTATCCTGTTGGAGTCTTTCACCAGAGTTAGCCGGTTGGTCCATTATTACATTTGGTCTGGTATCTCCCTTTTTGCCTTGATTATTGACCGGTGTAACTGTGGTGGGAAGAATAGGAGTTTTTGCATTGAGATTAATGAGATGTCCTTGTGTGGAGGATGGGGGCTGTGCCTCCTGGGGGATAAGTTGGTTATTAACGACCTGTACTGTATGCAGATTTGGTCGTGGCCTACCCTCAAGTACCATTTTCTCTAGTTGGGCAAATTTGTCTTCGAAAACAGCAAAAAGCGTGGAGATCATTTCACCCATTTTCTCCTCTATTGCTTGATTCACTACTGTTTGTGTGGACTTTATGGTTTGTTTAGATGTTGTCGCTATCATTGCACCAAGGGTCTCTAATTTGGCGTGGGCGTTTTGATAGCTTTCCTCTGTTTGTGTGCCTGTAGTACAGGTGACTGGGTGGAGTAAAGTCTTGCGCTCTTTGTAAGAGCGGTTTTTTGTGTGTGCCCCTCTGCCACTAATCTGTTTTAATTTAGTTTTCCCCCGAGTTAAGGGTCCTTTAATTTGTGGGGGGGTGGATTTTGGCAATAATTCTGTGCACTCCGGGGATTTTTGAGGGGTAAGGACTGGAAAGTCAGAAGTAGACAGCGGGGCAGACAAATTGCTGGGTGGGGAGGGCCTGAAGGTATCAGGAGTTCTAAGTACTCTGGTAGTTGGGTCTTAGGAAAGTCTCCTTTCAGTAGATAGTATTTCTTGGTCGAGGAGAGATTCTGCTCTCAATAAATAGGCATCGAGGGTGCCCACAGTGCTTTTGCGTTTTTCCATGATTCAGCAAGCATAAATTACAGCGAATACAAACTAAACAGTCTCGGGCTGCTATGTTAACATCTAATATATTTCTGAAGAGGGAAAATGCAGCTAGTCCATGAGAGGCGATTTTACATACGAACAATGGTCGCTGACGTGTGACGTACCTCTGCCTCGCAGTGTCCTGTTAGAGTTGGAAAGGGGGTGGCCCAGCCCAGCCTCTTCCTGCCCCGGACGGCCACAGACGGCCCGCCCTTTGCCTGCCCTTTGCCTGCCCTTTGCCTGCCCTTTGCCCGCCCTTTGCCCGCCCTTTGCCCGCCCTTTGCCCGCCCTTTGCCCGCCCTTTGCCCGCCCTTTGCCCGCCCTTTGCCCGCCCTTTGCCCGGCGCCGCCCGCGCGCGTCCCGCGCGCGTCCCGCGACGCAGAGGAAGCCTCCGCTTTTGAAGCGCCTCCGGGCGCGCTGGTGGGCGGAAGTAGTTAGTGCCGCTAGGTGCCCTGGGAGCTGTAGTCTCCCCCAACTGCGGCCGGTGGTGTTACTCGGCGGCAGGGGAGACCCACAGCGTTGCCGCCCCGTCACCGAAAGTATCAGGCCAGGTAGGTGCAATGTTCCTGCTGGTTATTTTTGCCGTAATACAAGGATGCCTCCGCTTTTGAAGCGCCTCCGGGCGCGCTGGTGGGCGGAAGTAGTTAGTGCCGCTAGGTGCCCTGGGAGCTGTAGTCTCCCCCAACTGCGGCCGGTGGTGTTACTCGGCGGCAGGGGAGACCCACAGCGTTGCCGCCCCGTCACCGAGTCTCAGGCCAGGTAGGTGCAATGTTCCTGCTGGTTATTTTTGCCGCAATACAAGGATGCCCCCGCTCCGCCGAGGGAGCCTCCGCTTTTGAAGCGCCTCCGGGCGCGCTGGTGGGCGGAAGTAGTTAGTGCCGCTAGGTGCCCTGGGAGCTGTAGTCTCCTCCAACTGCGGCCAGTGGTGTTACTCGGCGGCAGGGGAGACCCACAGCGTTGCCGCCCCGTCACCGAAAGTATCAGGCCAGGTAGGTGCAATGTTCCTGCTGGTTATTTTTGCCGTAATACAAGGATGCCCCCGCTCCGCCGAGGGAGCCTCCGCTTTTGAAGCGCCTCCGGGCGCGCTGGTGGGCGGAAGTAGTTAGTGCCGCTAGGTGCCCTGGGAGCTGTAGTCTCCCCCAACTGCAGCCGGTGGTGTTACTCGGCCGCAGGGGAGACCCACAGCGTTGCCGCCCCGTCACTGAAAGTCTCAGGCCAGGTAGGTACAATGTTCCTGCTGGTTATTTTTGCCGCAATACAAGGATGCCCCCGCTCCGCCGAGGGAGCCTCCGCTTTTGAAGCGCCTCCGGGCGCGCTGGTGGGCGGAAGTAGTTAGTGCCGCTAGGTGCCCTGGGAGCTGTAGTCTCCCCCAACTGCGGCCGGTGGTGTTACTCGGCGGCAGGGGAGACCCACAGCGTTGCCGCCCCATCACCGAAAGTCTCAGGCCAGGTAGGTGCAATGTTCCTGCTGGTTATTTTTACCGCAATACAAGGATGCCCACAGACTCATGGTGTGATTCTAGGCACAAAACAGTATTGCTGGGTGATACCAGTACACCTTAACTTATGGTGAAGACATACTCCATAATATCTTACAAGTTCAAGGCAGTTAAATATCTTCCAAAACATAAAATGTAAAACACAACTTTAAAAGAAGAATCAAATTTCTATTATTTATATCAAAATGCAACATGTACATCCACTCTCAAATTCATAACTCATCTTTAAAAGTAGTTAGTTGAGAAAGAAATGTGGCACTCACACAGCAGATTATCAGAGCCAGAATCTCTGAGCGGTACTCCTCTCACCAGAACCAGTAAATGGCACAGTTTCCCTCTCTTTTTTTACACATATACATGTGAACTTCAAATCACATTGCTTCCCACATTTTTTCAAATGGAAACACACATTTCTATTGGTTGAAAATGTAAACCCTTTCCAAATGATCCCTACCCACAACATGACTTCTACCTCCTAGCATAGCAACAGGTCATGGAACACTGGTGTGAGCAGAGAGGTCAGAAGTTCAGCACACAATGTTTTGAATCCAAAGAGCAAGAGTGCTTGACTTTTCAAACCTAACAGCAAATCCAAAGTAATATTCTGTGGGAACACATTTTTCAGAACCAATACAAAACATGCTTTTATAAATGTAAACATACAGCCTAGTTTTTAGTGTAGAATGGTTTGAAACAGCCAATGAGTTCTTTTTATTAAAAAAAAGTATGTATACCTCCATTTTACAACTATCTTTCATTTCATATTGCCATTCTACTGAAAGACACCTTCTGAGTGCATCCAGATCTCCTTGGAAGATGTTCACAGTGTGGATTATAGGTCATAGCTATGTCTTCTGGAGTGAAAAGTATGCAGAAAAAAAGAGGTATTGTGAAAGACCTTGCTTTGCCAAATGTAGACATTAAATGGATTGGTCAGAGAGGGTTAAAGTGGCACCAATTAATGCCTTTGGTGAAATCCTTTCTACATCTCCCACAGCCTAACCTTATAATTGTGCACTGCGGTGGAAATGACCTAGGCACTTTAACTGGGGTAGGTCTGGAAATGCTTATTAAGGACACCTTTGTGCAATTGATGTCACTTTTTCCACAAACTGCCTTTGTATATTCTAATATATGCCAAAGGCAAAAGTGGAACTGGTCCAACCAACATTGTCTGCAGATTGACAAAGCAAGAAAGCACGTCAATAAGTCTGTTTCTGCTTTCCTCAGAGACTATGGTATGGGTTCTATATACCACAACAACTTGCAAGACATTTATAGAGGAGACTGTGTACATTTCAATGATGAAGGGAACAAAGTCTTCCTCCTGAACTTTAGACTCTGCATCGGTACTTACTTGTAGGTACCAAAAAACACTCAATAAACACAATGGCTCTTTTTAGAGCCACCTAACATCTAAACACTTAAACTTGATTTTTAAATCTTTTTTTTTTACGATTTTTTGTCACCGTGCGTGGTGACCCCCTGACAAAGGCTAGGGGGTCAGGAACTCTCTACCCTGCCCCCTTTTCACGTTCTTATGTTTTTTATTTTTTTTAAGGGTTTTTCACCGTGCGCGCACGGTGCGCGCACCCCGCGATTTTTTAAACAAAATTTAATTCTTTTTTTGCCATTCGGGGTCCTACTGTGACCCCCTGACAAAGGCTAGGGGGTCAGGCACTCCCTACCCTGCCCCCTGTTCACGTTCTCCACCTTTCCTTTTCAGTGTGCCAGACAAAATGGCGGCCGACACTTCCTGATTTCGACCGATTCGAATGTTTACCGACATCTAACAACCAATCAGAATTTCGCTCGCGCACAGCACCGTGCGCACACAGTGCGCGCACAGTGTGCGCACGGTGTGCGTGTATAGATTTTTATGTACTTTTAAATGCTATTTTCTCAGGAAATACTGAACAGATTGACACCAGACCTGCAAAAGGCACTTCCCTGACCTGAGGACTACCTGAGGACTGTCATTTGAGGACTGTCATTTGAGATGTCATCAGTGATGTCATGAGTGATGTCACTGACCATGTCATGAGTGATGTAATATGTAACGTCATCAGCAGTGCATTGAGGGCGCGCGAGTTATAGTTAGCTGAACTAACTATAACGCGGGAATTTCAATGGTTTTGTACGAGTGAAAAGTCCAGCTAACTATAACGGCCCTGAAACCTATGGTTTTTTCAGTGAAGTTTTAAATGCTAATTCCTAACTATAACGTGCCTGAAACCTATGGTTTTTTCTGTGAATTTCAAAGGTTTTTTAAATGCTAATTTCTAACTATGCCTACAGAGATAGGACATGTGAAGAAAGAAGAAAAAATGCACAGAAAGAAAAAAAAGAAATGCAGAAAGAAGCAACAGAAGTCCTCAAAGATGAAGAAAACTGCAGGAAGAAGGATAACGTGCAGAGAGAACAAACAGAAGAGCAGAAAGAAGCCTTGTTGCAAAATCATCCTGTACCCTCAACTTTTTCAGACGGATACTGGTGGTAACTGAGTCTGACTAACCAGTCCTAGAGCCAGTGCTATGTTAAAAGACACTCAGAATACAGTGAAAACACCTACATACACTAGGGAACACTATGCGTTGGGGTCCCCCTGTGATTAGCATGACCTCCTCTGTAAGCCCCTAGTATATTATAGGGCAGGGGATTAAAACTACCTCTTAAAACGCGCCACAGGGCGTGTTTGAATCCTGAGTCCCCTTGAATCCTGAGGGTCCCTAGGGTCCAACTAGACCACTAGGTACCTCCAGTAAGCGCCACAGAGCTGCGTTGCAGAGAGATGTAAAAAGGGGCCTGCACCACCTCTCTGCAACGCAGAGCAGTGGCGCTTACTGGAAGCACCTGGTGGGCTAGTTGGCCCCCAGGGGCCCTCAGGATTGAAGGGGAATTATTTCCCCAACTTAAAACGCGCCATAGGGCTTGTTTGCACATGTTAACTCAGGCCCCGTCCCTTCCCTTCCCCACTGTGTAAACACGCCCTGTGGCCGTTTTAAGTTGGGGAAATAATTCCCTTTCAATCCTGAGGGACCCTGGGGGCCAACTAGCCCACCAGGTGCTTCCAGTAAGCGCCCTTCTCTGAGTTGCAGAGAGGTGGTGCAGGCCGTGCCCCTTTTTACACCTCTGCAATGGCGCTTACTGGACGTACCTAGTGGGCTTTTTTGCCCCTGGGGACCCTCAGGATTCAAGGGGACTTAATCTCCCAACTTAAAACGGCCACAGGGCTTGTTTACACAGAGGGGAAGGGAGGGGACGGGGCCTGAGGTGACGTGTGCAAACACGCCCTATGGCGCGTTTTAAGTTGGGAGATTAATTTTTTAATGAAATAGAAGAGGATTTGAGAAGTCACTCAAAATGTGCCCTAATTTTTCATTCTTCAGCACTAATCATAATTTCTATGGCAAAATGAACCCCCTCATTGTGTTCCTTTTTAAATTAACTGTTTTAAGTGTTACCAGTTTATTCCAATCAAGATGGATTCAGGTGTGCCATACTTTTGTCATAAGTAAGACAGTAAGCGCTCTAGTTGTTCTTATGAACACTCTGGGACATTCTGTCATTGGGCTATACTTGGGCTACATCTGGGTGATATTTGGGCTACATTTGGGCTCTTTTGTCTCTGGTGGCCATCTTGGGAGATTTATTTGTTATGAAGTTTCCTAATTTCCTCATTTACTGCAGTCTCCTCAGTAGGAAATACTTTCAGTTTTTTACTTTGGTTTCATCAAGAAGACATTCAGATGTGTCACACATTTGCCATAAATTCTGAATGTTAGCACTCTAGTTGCTCATTAGATCACTGTAGTAAAGCTACTGCTCACCAGGGAAGTCTGCTGCTGGTATTCAAAGTGCATGTTTCAGTCTGCATTAAAAAAAATTTTTATGAAATAGAAGAGGATTTGAGAAGTCAAAATGTGCCCTAATTTTTCTTTCTGTAGCACTAATCATACTTTCTATGGCAAAATGAACCCCCTCATTCTGTTCCTTTTTAAATTAAATGTTTTAAGAGTTACCACTTTATTCCAATCAAGAGGGCTTCAGGTGTGCCATACGTTTGTCATAAGTAGGACTGTTAGCGCTCTAGTTGTTCTTTAGAACACTCTGGGAAGCTGCAGTAGAACACAAAGGAATCAACTGACAGTCTCTGCCCTTGTTGGATGTACATGTTTTAGACCCCCTGGCCCCCGCAGATGCCAGCCCACCTGCAAGACCTACAACGCCGCCACTCTCATCGCACTCAACACCGGCCGGAGCCCCGGCTGCTGCAGAGCCACCCCAAGACGCACCCACGGACCCTTCACCTGCCAATCCTGTATCTGTATCTGTATTCTCCTGCATCCGGACCCGTACCGCACCCGCCAAGCCAAGCACCAACAGCAACCACCTGAAGCACCTGAAGTGCATCCTGCTCAACACCCGCTCCGTCCACAGGCACGCAGTGGAACTCTGGAACCTGCTCGACGCCACATGCCCAGACGTCGCCTTCCTCACGGAAACCTGGATGAACGCCTCCTCAGCACCCGACATCGCCATCCCGGACGGATACAAGATCACCCGGAGGGACCGCGCCAACCAGAATGGAGGAGGCATCGCCATCGTCCACAAGAACACCATCCGCATCACGACCAACTCCGAAGACACCCTCACAGCCGCCGAACACCTGCACTTCCAGATCCACACTGACCCCAAGACCACCCTCAGAGGCACCCTCATCTACAGACCCCCGGGACCTTGCACACAATTCAGCGAAGACATCGCCGACTTCATCAGCCCGCACGCCCTCCCCTCCGCTGACTACATCCTCCTCGGGGACCTCAACTTCCACCTGGAGAACAACAACGACCGCAACACCACCACCCTGCTGGACAACCTCGCCAACCTCGGACTCAAGCAACTGGTGACCACCCCCACCCACTACGCCAGCCACACGCTCGACCCCGTCTTCTCCTCCAGCAAGGACATCACCTTCAGCCACGCCACCGGACTCCACTGGACAGACCACAGCTGCGTCCACTTCAGCTTCAGAAGGACCACGACTCACCACCACCGGCAACTGGTCCCCCGCAGAAGCTGGAACAAGATCACTGCCGACCAGCTCACCACATCCCTGAGCCAGAACCCCCCCACCAGATCAGCGAACCCCAACCAAGCCGCCAACAACCTCATGAAATGGATCAGCAACTGCGCAGACAACCTCGCTCCACTGAACACCCCCCACGCCAGACCCGGCACCAAGAAAGCATCTTGGTTTACCGACGAACTCAAGAGCTCCAAGAAGAACTGCCGGGCCCTCGAGAAAGCCTGGCACAGAGACCCAACTACAGACAACATGACCACCCTCAAGCTCGCCACTCGAAGACCTCACCAGCTGATCCACGCCACCAAGAAATCCGCATTCAATGAACGACTGGACAACAACGCCCGCAACAGCAAGGAACTCTTCAACATCGTCAAAGAGCTCTCGAACCCCAGCGCCGGAAACGACGACATCACGCCCTCGCAAGACCTCTGCAACTCGCTCGCCTCGTTCTTCCACAGCAAGATCACAGACATACACAACAGTTTCAGCACACAGCCAACGCACCCTACGACCGGAACAACGCCCCCCACCACCACCCTCCGCGCCTGGACTCCAGTCAACACCGAAGACACCATCTGCACGATGAACTCCATCCACTCAGGATCTCCAACCGACCCCTGCCCTCACCACGTCTTCAACAAGGCCTACTCCGTCATCGCACCCCACCTGCGGGACATCATCAACGCCTCCTTCGACACCGCCACCTTCCCAGAGAGCTGGAAGCACGCCGAACTCAGCGCCCTACTGAAGAAACCATCAGCGGACCCCACCGACCTCAAAAACTACCGCCCCATCTCGCTCCTTCCTTTTCCGGCCAAAGTCATCGAGAAAACCGTCAACAGACAACTGGCCGCCTTCCTCGAGACGAACGGATCCCTCGACCACTCGCAGTCCGGCTTCTTAACCACAGCACCGAGACCGCCCTCATCGCAGCCACCGACGACATCCGAGCTTTGCTCGACAACGGGGAAACAGCCCTCATCCTCCTGGACCTCTCCGCGGCGTTCGACACGGTCTGCCACCACACCCTAGTGCAGCGCCTCAACAACATCGGTATCCAGGAGAAGGCACTGGAATGGATCATCTCCTTCCTCGCCGGAAGAACACAGAGAGTCCGCCTACCCCCTTTCAGATCCGATGCCACCGAAGTAATCTGCGGCGTACCACAAGGATCATCACTCAGCCCCACCCTCTTCAACGTCTACATGAGCCCCCTCGCAGCCATCGCACGCCAACACAACCTCAACATCATCTCCTACGCCGACGACACCCAGCTGATCCTCTCCCTCACCAGCGACCCCGCCACCGCCAGAACCAACCTACACGAAGGGATGAAAGACGTAGTCGAGTGGATGACGAACAGCCGCCTAAAACTGAACTCAGTTAAGACTGAACTCCTCATCCTGGGATCATCACCCTCCGCCTGGGACGACTCCTGGTGGCCCCCTGCCCTTGGCACCAACAGACGACGCACGCAACCTGGGCTTCGTCCTGGACTCCTCCCTCTCCATGACCAGACAAGTCAACGCCGTCTCCGCATCATGCTTCAACATCCTACGCATGCTACGTAAGATCTTACGGTGGTGGATCCCCACCGAAACCAGGAAGACGGTCACCCAGGCCCTCGTCACCAGCCGACTGGACTACGGCAACTCCCTCTACGCCGGAACCACAGCCAAACTCCAGAAACGACTCCAGCGCATCCAGAACGCCTCAGCACGCCTCATCCTGGACATTCCCCGACACAGCCACATCTCCGTACACCTGAGAAACCTGCACTGGCTCCCCGTCAGCAAGAGAATCACGTTCCGACTCCTCACCCATGCACACAAAGCTCTTCACAACCAAGGCCCAAGATACCTCATTGACCGCTTGACATTCTACACGCCCACCCGCCAGCTTCGATCAACCAGCCACGCCCTCGCCGCCGTCCCCCGCATCCGAAGAGCCACAACAGGAGGAAGATCCTTCTCCTACCTGGCTGCCAAGACGTGGAACTCCCTCCCCATCCACCTCCGACTGACCCAAGACCACCTCTCCTTCAGGAAGCAACTCAAGACCTGGCTGTTCGAGCAGTAGCGTACCCCCCTCCCCCAAGCGCCATGAGACCCTCCGGGTGAGTAGCGCGCTATACAAATGCTTGATTGATTGATTGATTGATGTTTTACTGAGAATGTCAGACTTCATTCTCACATGACTGAGAAAGATAATGTTATTTACAGAAAATATGCTCTCAGTTTAGCTTATAGATCACCTTCCAAACCTCTGCGGGAAAAGCATGAGAAAATAGTTTTCTCTCAAACATGATTCAGGATATCCCAGCAGAAGGCTTTTTCACATGGTAAAATCACCTTAGAACACACCACAATTCCTAAAATGAGTATGGTACCATCAACAAATGATTTATAATGTAACTAAAGTCATAAAACCTTCTTTTAACTGCAATGCTTTTTAATGAGGTGCTATCATGTATATTGGTCCCAAGATGGCTGCCAACACTTCTTGGATGAAGTACTGACAGCCAATCAGATCTCACGATGAGATGTGTGGTTAGGCTCCGCCCAGATATCACTAACTTTTTTACCCTAATTTTCTCAGGAACTACTGAACGGATTTACACCATTTAAGCAAAAGGCACGAGTCTGAACTGAGGACTATCTCTTTGCCAAATTTGGTGTAATTCCGCTCAGCAGTTCGGGCTGTAGCTGCGTCAACAGGTCCTACGGGAAAATGCATGGTGAAAATGCGTTTTGGGACCCCCCTTTTTTCTCGGCCCCCGCTTGACGAATCACGGTGAAATTTTCAGGATAGAAGCGGAGCGGAGCTGGCCAAAGGTTTGGAAAATTTCGCGAAGATGCGTCAACCGGCGCCAAAGAGTTTCCCAATAGAATGTTGCGGATTTCCTATGGAAAATAGGTCCTAACTATAACTATCTACTGGCGACTGCCAGTAGATAATGTATGTATATATATATATATTCACTGAAAAAACCATAGGTTTCACACATGTTATAGTTAGCGGAAATTTTACTGATAAAAAACCAATGAAATTCCCCCGTTATAGTTAGTGCAGGCAACTATAACTCACGCGACTGCAATCCTCTGCTGATGCTAATACTGTATTTAGACACTTATTTGCCCATGTCTTCTTCCATACATTTTTAGCTATACATATATTACAAATATTTTTTTTTCATAAAGACACATATGTCATCAGCAGAAGATTGCGGTCGCGTGAGTTATAGTTGCCTGCACTAACTATAACGGGGGAATTTCATTGGTTTTTTATCAGTAAAATTTCCGCTAACTATAACATGTGTGAAACCTATGGTTTTTTCAGTGAATTTGCAAGGTTTTTTAAATGCTAATTCCTAACTATAACGTGTGTGAAACCTATGGTTTTTTCAGTGAATTTGTACGGTTTTTTAAATGCTAAGTTACTTTACGCCATTCGTGGCGTGCGCACCCACTTAACGCAGTTCGTTCCGTGCGCGCACGGTGCGCTTCGCGCACCGTGCGCGCTTCGCGCACCGTGCGCGCACAGTGAGCACGCGGTGCGCTTCGCGCACCGCGCGCCCACTTTACGCAGTTAGTGCCGTGCACGCACGGTGGGCACGCGGTGCGATGACCAAGAAAGCACGTCAACAAATCTGTTTCTGCTTTCCTCCGTGACTATGGTATGGGTGCCATTTACCACAACAACTTGCGTTATGACATGCAAGACATTTATAGAGGAGATGGTGTGCACTTCAATGATGAAGGGAACAGAGTCTTCCTCTTAAACCTTAGACTCTGCATCGGTACTTACTTGTAGGTACCACTAAAAAATCATTTCATAAACACAACGGCTCTTTTTAGAGCCCCCTAATATCTAAACACTTAAATCTGATTTTCATTTTTTTTTTTTTATTTTTTCTACCGTACGCTTACCGTAAGCTTACCGTACGCGTACCCCGTGATTTTTTTTAAAATCAATAAATGTTTTCTTTGTACTTTACAGTCCTTCTTTGACCCCCTCACAAATGTAAGGGGGTCTGTAACTCTCCTCATTGCCCCCTTTCCTTGTTTTCACTTTTTTTTCAGAGTGAAATACACAAAATGGCGGCCGCCGCTTCCTGGTTTCGGCCGATTCGAATGTTTACTAAGATCTAAGAGCCAATCAGAATCGTGCTCGCGCACGCCACCGTACGCTTACCGTAAGCGTACGGTAAGCGTACCGTAAGCGGGCTCAGATATATATATTGATTTAAAGGCTATTTTCTCAGAATCTACTGAACAGATTTACACCAAACCTACAAAAGGCACTTCCTTGACCTAGGGACTACCTCTCTGCCAAATTTTGAGTAATTCTGTTCAGCCGTTCGGGCTGTAGCTCGTTCTAAAGGTCCTATGGAAAAATGCATGGGAAAAACGCGTTTTGGGACCCCCCTTTTATCTCAGCCCCCGCTTGACGGATCCCCCCGAGACTTTCAGGGTAGGAGCGGAGCGTAGCGCCCCACCTATTTTGAGAAATTCGCGAGGATTCGTCGACCGGCGCCAAAGTTATTCAAAATAGAATGTTGAGGTTTTCCTATGGAAACGTGGTCCTAACTATAACTACCTACTGGCGACCGCCAGTAGGTAATATATATATATATGTATATATACACAAATAAAAAAAGAAAAATATAAACAATTCAATTACAAAATATATTTACTAAAAATTAACAATGATCAAAAAAATAAAAAATAATAGTATAACCCCATGGACGTTTGCGTCTGACGGCCGGGAGCCGTCCGATCTGCACATGTGTGGAATTTTCCTGCACCGCGGGGAAATTACGGCCGCGTCCAAGGGGATAAACCATATTTAACACATATTTTGAAAAGTATTGGAGTCTGGGAGTATTAGATAAACTATTCCCAGTCCAATTTATGCAACAGTAGGGAAAGTGTTGAACTTTGTAGGGGTTATAATTACTATTCCCACTCTAGTCTGTGCAACAGTAGAGAAAGCATTGGACTTTGGTAGGGTTACATTTCTATTCTCACTCCAGTCTAAGCAACAGTAGGGAAAGCTATAAACATTGGAGGTGTAAGAACTACTATGCCTACTCCAGTCAATGCAACAGTAGGGAAAGTATTGGACTTTGGAATGATTACATGTAATAGCCTCACTCCAAACAGCGCAACAGTAGGTTAAGTGTTGGACTTTGGAGGGGTTGAATTTAAAATTGTAATTCCAAACAGTGCAACAGTAGGGAAAGTTGGACTTAGAGGGGTTAGATTTACTATTCCTACTCCAGTCTAAGCAACACTCAAGAGTAGGGTTAGGAACCTGGGATAAGGTTTTGATGCACATATCACTATGACTGACATCCATATGTTTCTCTAGTCACTGCTATTGCCTGCGTTCTGGGATTATCAGTTTTGGAGTCACTCCTGCTGTGACAGACTGTGTTTCAGAGCAAGAGCAGCTGAGTGGATATTTTTAAAGAAGCAGAACCCCAACAAAAAACTTCAAAGAGTCAGAACCTGCAAAAATACTTGGTGTCTGGAAATGGACTATAGGAAGGGGAGGCTGGGACCCTAAACATTGTGATCTGCCAAGCTGCCAGAGAGGCTGTGTGAGGAGGTGAAGTAATGCAAGACTTCTACCTGTAACCAGGACTGGGCGCCAAGCCCTGCTAGTATTCCTGCTGGGTGATGGGACATCACCCTGGGAAACCAACACCACCTGCTCTGGAACCTGGAGCACCACCTCCTGCCTGCTTACCAAGACCAGTGTGCCTCTGCTGAAGAAGACAGCGTCGGAAGGAGCTATGTCTAGTGGGAAGCCCTGTCAAGTAGACTCTGTGGGTTAGGTGTGAGGAAATGGCTGCTGCACAAATCTGGTTGTGGCCTATGTGAATGACAGAGTAGGTGACCACCGTATGGCAGAAGAGGGCTGATGTTAATTGAGCCCTGTGACACACTGCACAGATGTGGCTGGAGCTAAGTTGGCAACCCCATATGCCAAGAGGTAAGGGCCGTAGCCTTGTGTGGTAGTGGGCAGCGACCTCGTATGCCAGAATGGGCCGCAGTGAAGGATTTCACTGCACCGATCCGGCGGGAGCCCTTGTGCTTTGAAAGACAATGACCCTGTATGCCAGAAGGGGACACCGGGACCATCAAGAATTACAACCTGTCTGCCACCTCCCGCTGTAGAAGTGAGTACACCGTGGGACAACCTGGGCATCATCACCCAGACAGGATCATCACAGCCACCCCCCACTGGGAGAGGTACTGGACACTTACTTTGCAGGAGGAGTCGCAGAAAGCTTATGGTCATTTCCCTCCTCCACGCCAGCTTGCGAGAACTTACATTTCACTCTTGAGTTTTCCCCCTCCACCACTTTCTCTGGTATTTTAGTCTATTGACCACCTGGCACCCTTAACAACTTCATCACTAATATGACGGATATTGCTGCCAACCTAGCGCTCACCTCAGCAAATTTCACCTTGCTGGGCGATCTGAATTTGCATCTAGACGATCCGCTTGACTCAATAGCCAACAGTTTTCAAACAAACCTTCAGTCCATTGACCTGTCCCAGAAAGGTTTTCAATCAACGCACATCAAGGGGCATCTCCTAGATCACAATTATAGTAATCTAGATAGCCTAACCGTCGAGGCTCCTGTACCACTACCCTGGACCGATCACTTTTTAGTACCCTTTACATGGTCCACATGCACCCCCCCCCATTTTACAAAATCACAATAAGCACTGGGGAAGAAAATGGGCCTCTCTCCCACTTCCTAAGTGGAAACTGGCTCTCACAGAACACCTACCCCCGAAGGTGGCCAATCCCAATACAGCCACTGTCAATTTTGATAACTGGATCTCCAGTTCCCTTGACTTAGTCCTGCCGAAGGAATCCTTGCACTTAATAAACAGAGCTAAAGTTGCCCCCTGGTACTCCCCGGTTCTCAGGACTATGAAACAATCCTGTCGCAAATTAGAGAGAGCCTGGAGACAAGAATACTCACAATCAAAGAAAGCTGAGTACAGAGCCGCAATAAAGCTCTACAAAAACCAAATAAAATCTGTACAAGCCCATTTCTATGAAGCCAAAATCAACCTAGCTGCAAACTCCCCTAAAGAAATCTTCAAAATAGCCAAATCTTTAATTTCCCCCCTCCTCCTGATCGTCTGTCACCCGACGGCGCGCAAACCCGTTGTAACAATTTAGCCACTTTCTTCTCCCAGAAGATCCAGGCCATTTATTCCTCATTTCCCACTGGCAGTGGTGACATAGAGCGCACCATCACTACAGATTCCGACCTCTTGGTCCCCAGCTCACTGGACAGATTCCCCCTCCTAGATTCCGTCACTTTAGATAGAATGTTCCTTAATGTCACCTCGGGATCTCCCAATGACCCAGCACCTCCGCAGACTCTCAATAAGGTGATTGATGTCATCCGCCCAGTCATCTTGGATGTCCTTAATGCCTCCATCTCCTCTAAATCCATCCCAGTACCATGGAAGTGTGTGATGGTTAGGGCCCTTTTGAAAAAGCCCACCTTGGACCAGAACAACTTGGCCAACTTTCGCCCTATCTCCCTACTGCCCTGGATGAGCAAACTGCTTGAAAGGCACATCAATAAAATCTTAGTAGACTACTTAGAATCAAGTAGTCTGCTATGTGCCTCTCAGACAGGTTTCCGCCCTCAGCATGGAACTGAAACTGCTCTCCTAGCAGTGACGGAAGAAACTAGATCGGTGCTGGATCCGGGAGGAAAAGCAGCCATCATACTACTCGACCTCAGTGCCGCGTTCGACACTGTTAACCATGCCACACTACTACATCGCTTGAAAGGCGTGGGCGTGTCGGGCGCGGCCCTGGAATGGCTGACCTCCTTCCTGGACGAGCGTTTCTTCCAGGTGTTTGAGGGCGAGGTAGTCTCCCCTAAGCAACCACTTAGCTGTGGGGTTCCCCAGGGCTCGTCCCTGAGCCCCACACTTTTTAATGTCTATATGCGACCTCTAGCGGAGATAGTCCAGCCCTTTGGTGTGCGTATTGTCACCTACGCGGACGACACCCAACTGGTGGTCTCTCTGGACCACACCGAGGAGTCGTCCAACACCCTGGGCCTCTGTCTAGAGGCCGTTGCTAAGTGGATGCAATCCTCCTGTCTCAAACTTAACGGGGAGAAGACGGAGATTATGTTATTGGGCAACACTTCCCCGACGACGTTGGCTTCCATTTGGCCTACTTGCCTCGGTGCTCCTCCTCCTCCTAAACCTCCGATAAAGAGCCTTGGAATCTGGCTCGATAAAGCGCTGGACTTTTCGATCCAGGCTACCAAAACTGCCTCCACGTGTGTCGGTCTAATGAAAATGCTCCGTAAAGTCCTCCCTCTGCTTCCTTTCCAGGCGAGGAGAATCATGGTTCAGGCCCTGATACTCTCCCGCCTGGACTATGGAAATGCTCTATACCTAGGTGCCCCGGCATCAGTGACCAACAGGCTCCAAGTCACACAACTGTGCCGCTCGATTACTATTTAACATCCCCCGTTGGCAGTCAGCCAAGAAAGCTCTAAAAGAACTGCACTGGCTCCCAATGGCTGCCAGAGCTCAGTTTAAGGCTATGTGCATTGTGCACAAATTCTTCCATCGAACAGGCCCTGCCATCCTGTTCCCCTTAGTCGTGCCTTACGCTCCATCTAGAGCCCTCCGCTCCGGTTCACTGCACCTAGCAACCACAACAAAAATCAACAAAGCCCGATGGGGCGGCCGTTCCTTTTCCCATACCGCCGCGAGACTTTGGAATTCCCTCCCCTTAGTCCTCAGAGAAAATAATAACCGGTTGGCATTCAGGAAAGCTTTGAAAACTCACCTGTTCGCAAAAGCGTGTTAGTCTCACCCTGCGGCCCGCCACAGTGATCAATTAAAGCGCTGCAAGGCCTCCGGGTAGTTAAGCGCTATATAAATATAATTTTTCATTTCATTTCATTTCGGGAGTGCAACTCTGAGTGAGAGACTCTGCAATCTGAGTACAATTTCCTGGGTTGCATGTGGCTGACTCACCTGAATTCATCTACAGCCACAGTCGCGGAGCTCTTGCCGATTCATGCCAGTCGGTGCGAGTAGACTTTTTCAGGCCTGTTGGCCCTGGAGGAACTTGTTGCTAAATCAGCAACATAGTGCTAGATCACTATTTACTTTAATTCATTGTCACAGTGGACTCTTTATACTCGGACCTCTAGTGGGGCACACTCTGGTTGTTACCAATAGAAAATGGAAAACAACCACTATTGCTAATGCGAATAGGGAGCTGGACAGAGAATCACCGAAGAAACACTAGAGCCCCAACATCAAAGAAGAGCTGTGTAATTGTTTGTGAATTTCGTATTTGTCCTCTGTGCTGTAGAAATAAAATACCTCCATCTTTTTTCTAAAAGTGAGTATTTCGCTGGACAATGATTTATTGCTGCTGCTGAGCGCAGTGTGAGTTGTGAGCACATTTTCACTATCCTGTATCTATACCATCCTCCCACCCGAGAGGGAGCCTTGGACTGCTCATATCACACAACCCTGTAAGCCAAGGGCAGAATGGGTACTTGACCCAGTTGCTCAGGACCCATAGTAAATCGGGTCCGGGACATTAGGAGTAAAAGGCCTCAACCCCCATTGGCCCAGCAACGCCTGCTTGCCCCTTTGCCCTCTGAAAGGGGTTCTGGCAGGAGGTTTCTGGGTGGTTGGTGGAAGGAGATGTGTGAGAAAGTGCCCTCTTTCTTGTATGGTATGCCCCCACTTTTTGCTGAAATGCTGATGTACTTTGACTGAGTGTGCCCTGGGCTCCTGACAATCAGGTACCAAGGGCCTGTGTTCCTTCCCTAAAACTGCTTTGAAGCCTAAACCCAATTGGCCTGTCTGGCCACAGGTCAGCCGCTGGTAAATGGTACCACAGGTACTCAGGGCATTGTGACCAGGGAAGGCCTCTAAGGGCTGCAGCACTTATTGTGCCACCCTTAGAGGCCCTGCACCCTGACACACACACACACACACACACACACACACACACACACACTGCCTTTGCAGGCTGAGTATCTTGGTGCAGAACAAAACAAGGAGTCGACATGGCACACATTCCTGTGTGCCATGCCCACAAACCACTACCCTGACATTCATCAACCACCCCTATAGCTGGGTGCCCTATGCCAGTGGTGAGGGTATGGGTGCATGAGCCATGTACCCCTACAGTGCCCATGTCCATTCCTGGGCACTGTAATTGCAGTGTTGCCATTAAGAGTATATGGTGCTGGGAGTTTGTCATTACGAACTCCCCCACACCATGATGGCTACACTGAAGACTGAAAAGTTTGGTATCAAACTTCTCAGCACATTAAACCTGCACTGATGCCAGTGTGGGATTTAATGTAAAATGCACGACAGAGGTCATCTTAGAGATGCCCTCTGAAACTCGACCAACTCCCAGTGACCTGACTGAGTGGCTGCGCAGGCTGCCACCACCAGACATGTTTCTGAACCCCTGGGTCGAGAACTTGCTGCTCTCGGGGGCCTGAAACCATGCACATCCTGGGACGAGGTGCCAAGTCTCCTCCCCCAGGATGGGCGGGGTTCACGAAGGAGAAGCTTCAAAGGCATGCCGCCTATGTGAGCTTCTCCAGACCATTTGCTGCTTTCAGCAACTGGTCCCCACTGGTTCTACCCCCCACTTTGGGCGGGAGAACCGGCGGGAAAAACAAGTGAGGAAGAGAGGTGTGCCCATCTCTGCCAACTCCACCCCTGAGGTGGGGGAGGCGAAGTGAAGCACAATCTCGAGTCCCCACCATCTTGAGGATGGGGGGAGCCAGCCAACCAGGGACAGGCTCCTGCCCCCTCCCACTGGAGAGTGGCAGAATTGGGGGTGTACCCACCCCAGGGAAGGGACTCATTGGTCCCTGCCCTTTACCTACCTGTAACGCCCCTAATTTTAGTATGTAGGGGCACCCTGAACCTTCCTTCCTCAGATCCAGCAACCACAAGAAAAAGAAGAGAAGAAGGACGAGAAGCCGTGCAGAGCTAACAAGAGGACAACGCCCACTGACTTGGCCCCAGCCCTACAGGCCTGTCTCTCCCTCGAACCTGCTCCTGCAAAATCCCGGCGTGTCCAGCAGACCGCAACCTCAACAACCCCGGAGGACCTGCCTGCCTTCACTTTCCAAGCTGTTTCTCCCGTGAACACCGGACGTATTTGAACTGCAGCTTCTGGTGCCAGCCAAGACCTGCGATTCCAGCCCACTCTGCACCCGCCGAACCCAGCCCGAGCTCGAGTGTAAAAATACCACGAGGAATACCTCTGGCGATCCAGACCTGAGGTCCGGCGACCCCTGACCTGCCTCAAGCCTCCTGACGACGCCTGCAGGCTCAATCCAGAGGACCCCCCCCCCTACCGCGACCAGAGCGGGTAAGAAAATCCGACGTCCCAAGGCACCCCTGCACCGGATGGCCCACGGCCTTGTGTGCCGAATCCAGCGGTGCCTAACCAACCCTCAACATCCCAACTTACCCCTCGAAGTGGTGGTCACTCCTGGAAGATCCTCGTCCCCGAGCCTGCAGTTTTTCCTTGTCCAGAAGAATCTCCATTGAAATCAACAGGGCACCCAACCTCAAAACAGCACCCTGCACCCGGCCACCCTAGTGCCGCTGAGGGTGCCCCTTTGGTGCTAACTTGGTCCCCAACTTGCCCTGAGCTTAACCCTAGGAGCTTTGCTCCCACAACCCCGTGGCCTGCTTTCCAGCAGCCACCAACCGGAGTCCCCCTCTCCTCCATAGGATAACATTGGGCCTCAACACTCTGCACCGGCCGCCCTAGTGCTACTGGGGGTGCAACAACAGTGCATCACTGACCCTGGGAGACCCCTGAGTCTTGCCCCAGAACCCTAACTTCAAAGACCGAATACTTACCTCGAAATCGATAACCTGTTTTTCCTCAAAGGATAACATGACGCTTTTTCTCCCAAAAAGTTTCTGTTGACTTTTGAAAACTAACTGGCACATGCATCAAGTCAAAACGCCCTCGGTAAAATAGCGATTTGGTAAAACAGGCCGTTACCGAGCGCAAAACATCAAATCCCAATGCAATAACCCCAATAACTAAAAAACCCAATAATCGCAAAATAACCCACGCGATTTGATAATAGCGATATATTCAATTGCTCCCAGATATAGCGAGTCGCAAATACCTAATCGCAATGGAATGCATCAAAAATCGCAAATACCGAAAATCACCAAGATCGCTATTTAGCATGAGCAGATTAAGGGCAATCTCAACCAGGAGGAAACGTTGATGAAAGGAAAAAAAAAAATATTTTAAACAGGTGGAAACAATCAGAAACCCTTCTAAAATGGCACAGGAGACCCCGTATTTTATCCAAAATGGCTGCCTTCTACGTGCTTGTAAGGAGGAGGAGAATAAATGCAGCAGCACAGCGCAGGAGGAGGATCCAGGAGAGGGTATTCAGGGTGCGCATCACATTGCTGGGCCAAAAAGACGACGAAATCTATGAAAGTACCGACTAAATCGTGCCATGATTATGCGCCTAATTGCTGACCTGGAACCACTACTGCAGCACCAGACCCGGTGGACCAATGCCATTCCTGTGCACATCCAGGTCCTATGCAGCCTGCACCTGCTGGCGTCTGGAAGTTTCCAGGGGGTCGTAGCGGTTGCCGGAGGCGTATCACAAAGCGCACTTTCACGCTTCTTCCGTAAATTCATTGATGCCATGCTGACAATGATACACACCCACATCACCTTCCCCACTACCCCACAGCAGTTGAACCAGACCAAACAGGACTTCTACCAGGTGGCACAATTTTCCCATGTCATAGGATGCATTGACTGCATGCATGTCCCCATCTGTCCCCCCTCAGCCAACGAGTACTTATTCCGTAACAGGAATTCCTATCACTCGATAAATGTGCAGGTCGTGTGCAATGCCAAGCACATCATTACGGACATTGTGGCGCAATTTCCCGGGAGCACACACGACTCCTACATATTCAGACACAGAGGCATCCACAGGCGTCTGCTCAACGGGGAATTTGGAGAGGGACACCTACTTGGTACATACATATTCCTATTTGTTACATCTTCATCACATATGTTATTGTATTTCTGCCGCTAACCATTTGCTTCCCACCCTGTAGGTGACAGCGTATATGCCTTGCGTGAATATCTCCTCACTCCCTACCTCAACCCAGCAACACCACTGGAGCAGCGCTACAACGCGGCACATATCAGTACCAGAAATGTGGTTGTGCGAACATTTGGTATCCTTAAAAGTCGCTTCAGGATCTTACATAAGACGGGAGGTGCATTGCAGTATAACCCTGAAACCTGCTGCAGGATAATAGCAGTGTGTGCCATGCTGCACAACATTGCGACAAGAAGGGGGATACAACTAGAGATGAACGGAGGGCCCTAGATCCCACCCAGTTTGGGTTTCGTGCGGGCCACAGCACAGAACTCGCCCTGGTCAAGGCGACTGAGGAAATCAGAGTGGCAGTGGATCAAGGGGGTGAGGCGATCCTCATTCTGTTAGACCTGTCGGCGGCCTTTGATACGGTCCATCATGGTGTTATGATGGACCGACTGGCTCTGGCCGGGGTGGAAGGCACTGCCTGGAACCTCCTTAAGTCTTTTATGGCCGACAGATCCCAGAGTGTTGAAGTGGGAGCAAAGAGATCTAAACCTTTTGTTCTTCCCTGTGGGGTCCCGCAAGGTTCATCTTTGAGTCCCACTCTCTTTAACGTATATGTGAGTCCTTTGGGAGCTTTGATTAGATCCTATGGACTCCAACTTACCTCATACGCTGACGACACGCAGATCGTGTTATCGGTACAAAGAGGGTCCCAAGCCGATCTGACAGTAAGGTGTCATGACTGTCTGCAAGGTATAGCGAGTTGGATGGCTGCAAATTGCCTTAAACTTAATGCTGGAAAAACCGAGGTTATGATATTCGGAAATAATCCCAACATCTGGTCCCCAGCCATGTGGCCCGAGATACTGGGAAAGATACCGGTGCCCACACCTAAAGCCAGGAATCTGGGGGTGATTATGGACCAGAAACTGGACTTCGGAAATCAGGTCAGTGGTGTAGCTTCATCCTGTTTCCACATTCTCAGGATTCTGAGGAAAGTTAAAACATTGCTCCCCACGGATGGGCTCCGGCTAGTTGTGTCGGCTCTCATCCTCTCGCGTCTTGACTACTGCAACAGTCTGTACCTTAACTTGCAAAAGAAACACCTGTACAGACTGCAGTTGGTACAGAACGCGGCAGCGAGACTATTGACAGGCACTCCTAAACATGTCTCAATCCGAGAAGGAATGAAGAAACTTCATTGGCTACCAATTCATAAACGCTCCCAATTTAAGGCCTTGTGTACAGTCTTCAAGGCATTAAAAGGCAATGGCCCGGAGTTTCTTAAGGCCTGTTTTAAGCAGTATGTGCCGGGGAGGGCACTGCGCTCTTTGGAGGGCAATCTAGTAGTGGTGCCTAGGATAAAAAAGGCCAGCTGGGGAGGAAAGTTGTTTTCATATGGTGCTGCTACTGCATGGAACGGTCTGCCGGCACATATGAGAAAAATGGAGGAACTTCTCTCTTTCAGAAAGGGCTTGAAGACTTGGTTGTTTAGGGATTAGACACTCGCTCTCCAGGGATGATCAGCTTCTCAGCGCCAGGACACCCTTGGGTATAAGCGCGCTTTATAAGCTCCTAATAATAATAATAATAATTCCGGGATGACCAACCCCCCGCACAACACCGACAGGCACACGTGCCAAACACAGCTGAAGGTCAAAGGAGGTGGACATACATCACACAACATCACTTCCGAGCCAGGTAAGAATGAGCCATTACAATATATTGTGGAGTGCAAATGTTTACTTCACATGAGCACTTGTCAAAGTGAATATACATAATTAGAAAACATGCCGGTGATTCTACACATTGTGAAAAAAAACAGATCCGTTGGCATCACGGGAGCACAATGACGATATGCAAGTGGCCCATGGTTACATCACCATGGACAAATAGGCGGAACTGAATGTCTAGTGCCGCTTCCCACGTACCTCCAGCCTCCTGTCGCGTGTCTCCTCTACATCACCACGATGTGTGTCTGTGGCTGTAGAACTGCTCGATGCCTCCTCACTGCCCTCCTCTCCTCCCAAGTTGCTGGCACTAAATGTGCCAGACTGTAGATGTTCAACTGCAGTGGTCACCTGTCCTAAGGTCTTCGTTACATACCCGCAGTAATGCCCTAGGTCTACCTGCAGTGACACGGAGCGGCGTGACAAAACTGCAGTGCTGTTGCAGAGCTTGGTGATGGCCCTGGTAAATGCAGTAGAACAGAGCAAGTTCTGCCGGGGTCTACTGCGCTTGCTGAGTTGTCCTGTTAGGACAGCATGGGTGGGTGAGCTCCTGTAGGGTCTTGTTGGTGTCACGATTCCCCTCTGCTACAACTGTGGTCATGTGACGCACAGCGTCTGTCAACGTGCACATGTGTTTAGCCAGTTTTGAGAGGTTGAGGTTCATTGTTCCCATATGTCTCTCCTGCAAGCGCTGAACACGCAGCATCTGGGACTCTACACCACCATAGACGTTTGTAGGCTGTTCGGATACCTCAGCAATACTGTGCATGGACCTGCGCCGCTGTCTGACTCGGCCACGTTCTGGTGTTGGAGCTGGCGGAGTGACACGTGTCTGACTGGGAACACTTGTGGGTGCTGGGCTCGGCTCTATATCCATTACCTGCAGGGAGAGGACATGTGCCCTGCGTCTTGGTGGTGTTGGTGATGGTATTGTCAGTGGTGGTGGTGATGTCAGTGGTGGCGGTGCTGGTGTGGATTGACGTTCCTGCGGAGTCTCTCCATCGGTCTCTGCCGGTGTCTCGAAAATAATGATGCGCTCGCTGTCATCAGAGTCCACCGGAGATGCATCTGTTTGTGAAACAGTGCATTGTTATTTTATTTTGTAACTATATCTGTGTATCATTTCGCATACTTTTAATACAATAAATGACATATTTAGACACACTGTTGGACCTGTACTGCTGGTCTCATTTCTTGTGCACTGGTGATCATACATGCACACTTGGCTAACATGACTACAACTCTCATGATGCAATACTTATGTGAGGGTATATGTGTTATGCACTTCTCCCTGCACACTGTGATTAGCCTGGGGGGATGGGCATGGGTATACAATACACAGCATATCAGCGCAGGCATGCATCTTACCTTGTTCTATGGTTGCTGCGCCGGAAGTGTCCATTTGGGTGACTCCGACGACGGCCTCTGGCTCAATGGTCCCCTCAACGAGGTCCTCCAGGGCTGTGTTGGCAGGTACTCTGGATGGCCCCACTCCTGTGTCAGCTGCTTCCTTCACCCTTTCGGCAATGCGCTCCTTTGCCCTTTTCCTGAGGTCATACCACCTCTTCTTCAGGTCGTCTATGCTGTGGTGCGCGACTTCAACAGCACTCACCCTCTCCCTAATGCGCAGCCATATCTTGAGCTTCTCGGCTTCGGGCACCTTGAGTGACAGCTTTCCAAAAAGCATGTCATGCTTGCTGCTCACCCCCTCTATCAAATGTTCCAGTTTCGTGTCCGAAAACTTTGTCTTCCTCTTCCGGGGCGTGGCTGATGGATTAGATACATTCTTGTCCATACTGGATAGCTGTAGTGTGGCTGGGTTGTGAGGGTGAAGTCTCTCAGCTCAGCTTCTATGCTCTGCCTCCTCCTCTGAGCTCCTCAGGGCACTGAATGAAGCATGGGCTGGATGACTTCATGGTTGTGATGTCATCAGCCTGCTTCCAGTGCGACCCGTTTTTTGCGAATTCACTATTTCTGAAATCGGTATTTGCTATTCTTTATTTTAAGGAGTCGCTATCATGTATTCGGTTTGTTTTAACGATTTTTAAGGAATCGCTACATTTTACCGAATCTGCACATGCATCCCGAAAAATGAATTCTTATTTGCGATTCCTTATTTATCGCTAATAAGGACTCGCTTTTCCGAATTTTGATGCATGTGCACCCAAGAATATTCCTTAAAAACCGCACAAATAACCTAACCAAATTTTCTCAACTGTTTGCAGGAAAGGTCCCAGTCCTGAGCCCAGGTGTCCAGCACTGAGTAAGGGAAGTAACTAAAAAGTAACTTACTTGTGAATTGAATTTCCTTTCATAGGATAACATTGGGGGTTCTTTGTGAAAAAGTTTCAAAGTGTCAACTTTTGAAATACAAGAATATACTTTAAAAATCGTACAAACTACAAAAACGTAATTACTTACCTGTTTTAAGTAGATGTCCCAGTGCTGAATCTAGGAGTCCAGCACTAGATTACAAAAGTAACGCAAAAGTAACTTACCTGCAAAGTGAATTTCCTCCCATAGTATCACATTGGTGATTCTATGTGAAAAAGTTTCTAAGTGTCAATTTTTGAAATACAATAATATTCTTTAAAAATTGTACCTCTAACTAAAACGAATTTACTCAACTGCTTTTAGGAAATGTCCCAGTGCTGAATCTAGGATCCAGCCCTGTGTTAGCAAAAGTAATCTGAAAAGGAATTAATTGCATTTTTCTTATAAAGCCCATTCATTCGAATGTACTATACCTGCTAAGTGTTGCAAACTGCTTACTTAAACTGTAACCAAAATCAGTACGAGTTATCCTGCAATTTTGAACTGTCTTCATACAAGTAATTTACTACTGCAAAGTATTTATATGCTTACCTGTACCAGGCTTGCTTGGTTCTCGAAATAAAACAGTATATTTTTTATACAAAAACAATTGGCCTAGAGTTCAGTTCTTGAGTGTGTGAATTCATTTGCTGACTGAGTGTGAACCTCAAATACTTAACACTGACCTCTGATACTGCCTTACTGCTCGACCAAGCTACCACTTTAGAGAGTAAGGTTCTATCTAACTTTAACCTCTGCCAAATTTCTGGAGACCCTTGGACTCTATACACACTGTACCTCACTTAGGTGCAGTATATATAAAGCCAGTTTCTAACATTGGTGGCAGCGGTGGGATATACAACTTGCATATGTTGGACCACTTGGTTACCACCTGATCACATGACAGACCTCTTAAATTGCCTTTAGAATTCAGATTTTTTTCAAATTGGCATTTTCTTTTTTACCAAACTACTAAAAGTCTTGTTAGGGCCTTGCTTAAGTCCCTGTAGAAGTTTAGAAAATAAAAAGTCACTATAGTCAAGGGTAGAGGGGTTAGAATGTCTCAAAAAAAGAACCCAGCTATTAGTGAAGATAACAAAAATGGCATAGAGACATGGTTGAGGAGCTCAACCCCACCCCTTACCTCCACCTATCTTTTCTGGAGTTAAGTTCCTTATGCAAAATTAAAAACATAGCTATCCAACCAAACAAAAGCTCATAGCATCCAACATAGCATCCAACCAAACAAAAGCTCCAGGAGCTGTTGGCTGAGTATGCCAAGGACCACCCCTCTGAGAATGGTGATGCCCAACCAGAAGGGGAAGGAGGTGAGGAAGACGGGGATAGGAACCCCCCTCCATCACTTCCTAGGGAAGAAAGGGTCCTGGACCCTTGTTTCCAAGAACTAACCTCTGGGGATTTAGACGCCACACAGGTGGTACAGGTCCCAGTGAGGACATTGAGGGCAGTCTCAATGAGGAGGACAGCCTTTTAGCAAGGCTGGCCAAAAGATTGGATCTAGAGTCCAGACTCCTGGCTCTAGAAAAAGAAAGACGGGATATGGGATTAGCACCCATCAATGGTGGCAGCAATCCAAAAAAAAAGGACAGGGAGGAAGCCTCGGATCCTAAAATCCCCAAAGGGATTGTCCCTAAATTTGAGGAGGGTGATGACATCACCAACTGGTTCACAGCCTTTGAGAGGGCTTGAGAAATGAGGAAGGTGAAGAAACCTCTCTGGGGGGCCCTCCTGTGGGAACTGTTGTCTGGTAACTGCAGAGACAGGATGCTGACCCTCTCTGGGCCAGATGCAGGGTCCTCTGACCTCATGAAGAGAACTCTGATTGAGGGATTTGGACTCACCACTGAGGAGTACAGAATTAGATTCATGGGGGCTCACAAAACCCAGAACGAGCCCTAGATTGATTTTGTAGACTACTCAGTAAAGACACTGAAAGGTTGGTTAACTGGACATAATGTACATGACTTTAGTGGACTTTACAATTTGTTTATGAAGGAACATATATTAAGTAATTGCATGAATGAAAAGTTACATCAGCATTTGGTAGACCTAGGTCTAATTTCTCCCCAAGAATTGGGAAAGAAGGCAGACCACTAGGTCAAGACTAGGCTGACTAGGACAACCACTGGGGGTGACCGAAAGAAAGTGGTTACAAAACCTCCCCAGGGGAACGGTGGTGAGAATCCCCAAGATAAAAAGTCTGAGTCTTCCAAAGGGCTCCAAAAACCTGCACAGGGGGATGGGTCCCAAACTACTTCCTATACTCCACAGCCTTATAGGGTGAAGAACTTTGATCCTTCAAAGGCCTGATGTAACAACTATAATAAATCGGGATACCTAACTGTAGACAAGTCTTGCCCTCACAACAAGGCCCTAGTTCAACAAGTACAGCTACTTCTGGGGTAGCAAGTCTACAGATGGGATCATCAGCAGTGTGCCCAGAGCAAATCAGGATGCACACTGAAGCAGTTCTAGTTTCAGAGGGGGAAGTTGAGATTGCCACTGTAGCTGTGAGGCCACCCAACTTAAAGAAATACTTAGTGTCCTTGGATCAGTGGAACTAGGATAGAAGCTCTGAGGGATACAGGTGCCAGTGTATATTACTAACCTAATGAATTCCCTGGCTGGGGGAACTCCTTTCCCCGAATCCTGGTCCGGCGCTGAAATAATACCGATCTTTAAAAAAGGAGACCGCGCTGCACCAGGAAATTACAGGCCAATTAGCCTTATTGACGCATTGCAAAAAATCATTGCACGTGTCATTTTAGGTAGAATACATAGCTGGATCGATGATAACAAGATTTGATCTATTCTCCAAGTTGGGTTCCGGGCACGCATGGGGACATTGGACCAGGTTTTTAAATTTGTTTTAATTTACTGGAAGGAGGTCCTGTTGGGTAAGGGCCTCATTTTTGCTGCTTTTGTGGACTTAAAATCCGCATTCGATCTTGTCCCAAGATTAAAATTATGGGAAGTTTTATTAAGGTTAGGGATGCCCAGGGAGTTAGTTGACTTTGTGGTTAAGCTCCACAGTTCTAATTACGCCCAGGTCCGGTGGGGGAAACCAGGCGAAGTCACAAAAAGATTTAAGGTCGAGAAGGGAGTCCGACAGGGGTGTGTCCTGGCCCCAACACTGTTTTCATTGTTTATCAACGGGGTAGTACAATACTTTGAGGACCACCCCACTGATGCACCTAAATTGGATGGACAAAGGGTACCTCTACTCATGTTCGCTGATGACACCCTGATATTATCCAAAACTCGTCAGGGATTGCAACGGGCGTTATCTCGTTTTGAGGCTTTTTGCAGCGAACATGAGTTAGAGATCAATGTGGACAAAACAAAATTTATGGTCCTCCACGGGGCAGGTGATGTTTCGGCAAAAGTCTCTATGGGGGGGAAGCGACTAGAACAGGCCAAGGTCTTTACATACTTGGGCATTACCATTGGCGAAAAAATGAGCTGGGCCCCCCAGATGAAGCTCCTGGCCTTGAAACATTCACAGCTGGCGGTAGCTCTATTAAGAGAACACAGGTTATCTCTCAGCAAACCTATAGCCCCAGTAATCAAGTTGTACTCAACGAAAATAGCTCCAGCCGTTCTTTACGGTGCAGAAATCTGGGGCAATTGTAACTTGTCCGACCTAATACTGGCCCAGAATAAATTCTTTAGATCACTAGTAGGCCTCCCACAATCGACCCCTCGAATTCCCCTACTGTTTGATCTTGGCTGTAATCCCATTGAGGATGTTGTTAAGCTAAAAATGCTGTATTTCTGGAGAAGGTTGTGGTCTAACCAGGAATTAGTCCACTTTTCCAAGGCCCTTCTTGAAGTAAGGAGGTTGGATTATTATAATAAGATTTCATGGCTAAAAACCATTAAAAACCTTCTTATCGACATGGGCATGAGAGACCTCTGGTTTTCCCCGGAATCCACTGTAATTCCAACAAAAACAGATTTAAGAGTGGCTTTCTGGTGTTTGGTCAAATCAAGAAGGCATACCACACTACTGGACTCTCCTTTGACCAGAGCCTTTCTGGACTTTAAAGATGAACCTTCTCTTGAAGTTTATTGGGACTTGATCACCAAGCCTAGAGATCGTAGGCTGTTTCACCAGTTCAGGGTGGAAACGCTCCCTTTAAGGGATTTTACCAGAAAATGGAAAACAGGCTTGGGAGACAGGTGTCCGTTCTGCCCTGAACATACTGAAAATATAAGCCACCTCCTCTATGTTTGCCCAGCTTATCAATTACCTAGAAACACATGGCTTAAACCTTTGTGTTACTCACTGGGTACAGCATCTGCCCTGATTGCTAAAAGGTTGTTAAAAATTGGTGACAAAGATTTAACCATCATTGGAGTAGCCAAATTCCTTAGTTGGTCCTGGGCTATCAGGGAAAGGAGCGGAGGATCGTAGCTCAACATAGTTTCCTTCCATTTTACTTATAAGCTGATTTTATGACCATTTTATATTCTAACGAACTGTGTTTATTATATTGTAAATATGATGTTATTAATCTTGATCGTTGTATTTTAAATTGCTTTGTATAGCATGTCTTTTAAGATGAATAGTCATAAATAAAGACTTTCTGAATGAATGATTTGCTAATGGACAAACAACCGGACGCTATTTTCCTTACAGAGACATGGCTGAACAACAGCTCTGGTCCGGATATAGCCGTCGCTCTACCCCCTAATTATGTCATAGTCAGGAAGGATAGGGAGGATAAAAGTGGTGGGGGGATTGCCATAATTTACAAAAATGTATATAGCTGCAAGTTTGTTGGCTTACAGGTCACCTGCTGCGAAGCTGCAGTGTTCAAATTGTCTCTAACTCCACACTTTACTTTTTCGGGGATATTGGTTTATAGACCCCCTGGGCCTGCTGGTCCCTGGGTCACAAGCTTCCCTGATTTGGTCACTCTCTTCCTGCTCGGTTCAGCGAATGTTTCAATTCTAGGGTATCTTAATCTCCATCTGGAGGATCCTGCCTGTACCATTAGCAGTACTCTTATTTCAGACTTAGCAGCTATATATATTCTGCTCCATAACTCTGGACCTACGCACAAAGCCGGCCACTTATTGGATCCTATATCTTCTAATGTATCCAATATTGAATGTCTTACAGCAATCCCTCTGTGCTGGTCTGACCACTTTTTGGTTGGTTTTAAACTAATGATTTCGGAGAATTCGCATGTGGCGTCTTGTGGTACTCTAAAATTAACAGGGAATTGGAAAAAGCTGGACATAGATAATTTTAACAAACTTCTCTGTAACCATGCCCCTACCTTTAAAAACACTCTTGATATTGACTTAGTAACGTTTCAAAACTGGATCCGTAAAGCTACTGACACTTGCCTCCCGTAAGAGGGTTAGCAATCACCGCCCTCCAGCCCCTTGGTCCTCAGACAAGTTAAAAGCTGAGAAAACCAAATGTAAAAATATGGAAAGACCCTGGAGAAGGGCCTATGTGCCTGACGCTAAATCTCTTCTCACTCTCTTTGCAGGGCCGCGCGTGCAAACTATGTTTCCTTAACTTTATGCAATGCTAAGAACTGTCCCAAAACATTATTTAAAATGGTAAAAGAATTATCAGGTGCTGCAACACAGCCCACTCCCCCAAATTTGAATAAAACGCAATGTGAAGATCTTGCTCAATTCTTCACTAACAAAGTGGAAGTGATATATTCCACTTTGACTGGGAATATGTCATCATCCTTCGCGTCATTACCGTCCACCCCCATCCAATTAATTTGGCCATCTGTTGACAATGCTCTGCTTGATATAAATACCATTAATAAAATAGATAACTGGTCACCACTTGATATGACGTCCCTTAAACAGCATCTGGGCAGTATTAAATCTGGTTCCCCTTGTGATCCTCTGCCTATTTCTGTGCTGCAGCTGTGCTGTCAACACTTGCAACTATCATGGAACTCCTAAATACATCTTTAAAGGAATCTCTTGTCCCCCTGGAATGGAAGCATGCAATGGTTATCCCATTATTGAAAAAAGCCAAAGCTGACCCTACGGTGTCGTCGAACTATCGGCCTATCTCTTTGCTTCCTGTATTTTCAAAAATATTGGAGAGGCATATTAATGGTCAACTGTCGCAGTTCATCGAAAATAACAGGATTCCGCATCCATCACAATCTGGTTTTCGAACCGGTCATTCTACGGAGACTGCTCTTCTTGGCGTAACTGAAATGCTGCGCCAAAATTTGGATGCTGGCAATACGGTCGCACTTGTCTTATTGGATTTAAGTGCGGCCTTTGACATGGTGTCCCATGCCGTGCTGATAAATGCCTTACAATCCATAGGGGTTACTGGTTCTGCTCTTAGCTGGTTAACCTCTTTTCTTACTGGCCGTACGTTTCAGGTTTTCTCTTCTGCAGCAAACTCCAAGATTGATTCATCCCCGTACGGAGACCCCCAGGGGTCCATCCTTAGTCCTTTGTTGTTTATCATTTATGTTAGACCCCTGGCAACGATAGTTGAAGAAGCTGAGTTGTCTTTATTTTCTTACGCTGACACTCAGATTATCTTCTCACTTTCTGCGGTAAAAAATTCAGAGCATTCTGCTCTTCGGGCTGGGCTGAGCAAAGTGGCATCTTGGATGCATGCCAATTTTCTCAAGCTGAATGGTGAAAAAACTCACTATCTATGCGTCAACAAGCCATGAAGGTTGCTGCAACATGCTTCACGATTCTGAAGTGGCTGAGAAAAATCGTGTGGATGCTTCCTAGCCCTACTCAGAGAACTGTAGTCCAGGCTCTTGTTACATCTATACTGGACTACTGAAACATCCTCTACCTTGGAGCTAATAAAGATGTGATACAAAAGCTACAGAGAGTACACAACTCCGCGGCCAAACTGCTCTGCCAAACTCCTAGAACAGCTTCTATCTCTGCTTCCTTGAGGGACCTTCACTGGTTAAGAGTTGAAAATCGGATTAAGTTTAAAGCTCTGAACTATATGTTCAGAATTAAGCATGGCATGGCTCCCATGTACGTGCAAAATCTAGTCCATCTTTACTTGCCTTCACGTACTCTCAGATCTACTACTCAGGCTAAATTTCAGGTGCCAAAGATCAGACTATCCCATATGGGTGGCCGTTCTTTTTCCTATTTGGGCCCTGTTCTGTGGAATGCTCTTCCATTGTCTCTTCACACACAGATGAATGTTACACTTTTTCGTAAGTCACTTAAAACCTGGCTTTTTAATCAGTATGTTTTACTTCCTTATCTTTGTCGTTTCCGCCGGGCGCCAGGAAACCATTTTGGGTAGCTGTTGCGCCTAGATATAAATTTAAATAACATAACTGTACACTGAGGCAAGAAACCCCAATCCTGGAGCCACCAGGAGAGTAGCAGTGCCACAGAACTACAGGGAGTTCCTCCTAACTTTAGCTCATGACATCCCCCTAGCTGGACATCTGGGCCAAACCAAAACTTGGGAAAGGCTAGTTAGCTACTTTTACTGGCCCCAGATGCACCAAAAGGTGAAGGAGTTTGTCAGGTCCTGTGTTACCTGTCAAGCCAGTGTCAAGACAGGTGGCCACCCAAAGGCCCCCCTGATACCACTGCCTGTGGTGGGGGTTCCCTTTGAAAGGGTAGGTGTGGACATAGTGAGTCCACTTGAACCTCCCACAGCCTCAAGGAACAAATTCATTCTAGTGGTTGTGGATCACGTTACTAGGTACCCTGAAGCAATTCCACTTAGGACTACCACAGCTCCTGCAGTAGCCAAGGCCCTCATTGGTGTCTTCACCAGGGTAGGGTTTCCTAAGGAGGTGGTTTCAGACAGAGGTTCCAACTTCATGTCTGCTTACCTAAAACACATCTGGAAGGGGTGTGGAGTGCAGTACAAGTTTACTACACCATATCACCCACAAACCAATGGCCTTGTTAAGAGATTCAACAAGACATTGAAAGGAATGATCATGGGACTCCCTGAAAAGCTCAAGAGGAGATGGGATGTCCTTTTGCCATGCCTGTTTTTCGCTTACAGAGAAGTGCCACAGAAGGGAGTAGGGTTTTCCCCCTTTGAACTTCTGTTTGGTCATCCTGTGAGGGGACCACTCTGTCTTGTGAAAGAGGTTTGGGAGAGGCCTCTCCAAGAACCCAAACAAGATATTGTGGACTATGTGCTTGGCCTAAGGTCCAGAAAGGCTGAGTACATGGAAAAGGCATCCAAGAATCTTGAGGCCAGCCAGGACCTTCAGAAGCACTGGTATGACCAAAAAGCTGCACTGGTTGAATTTCAACCTGGGCAACAGGTGTGGGTTTTGGAGCCAGTGTCACCAAGGGCACTCCAAGATAGAGGAAGAGAGTGAGGTAGCTGGCAGCTGATCTGTGCATGTTCTTAATGCACTGCAGGAACCGAGCTGCTGCTCGTTTTTAATATTGCCTCGTTTGTGTCATTTATTTTAAATTCCTCATTTATTATACCCTGCTTTTAACTAGCGCTTATTGCACCTGGCCCTTACTTGCATTTAAATTGGGACACCCACCGCTGTTTGGCGGGTCCGCTTCCCGGCGCAGGTCCGTTTTCAGCGCCATCTTGGATGGGGATGGCTCAACACTAACGCTGATTGGCTGGTATCGCGCTCTAGTCGCCAGGAGGACGCTAGGCGGATACTTAAGAGAATCATGCAGACGCGCTGCGGATACGCGCTGCGGGGACGCCAGACTGACGCCGGAGTTACGCCAGAGTTCAGCCCGTCTGCGCCCGTCCGCGCTGAGGACGCGCTGCAGGACGGGCTGGACCCTGGGCCCTCCGACGTTCATCCTTCCCCTCCATTAGAGATTCTGTATGGTACTCTTCTTTCTTTGAGACCTCGTGCACTTTGTTGCCATCACCGGCTTAGACCTGAAGTCCTGAGCCGGGCCCGTTTATGTCCCTCTTGCAATAGTTTTTTTACTCGTCCTACTCAATCCGGTACTCGTGCTACCCCTCTTCAGTCTACCAGCCACATCTGTCAACCCAAACAGGGTTTTTTGGTCAATGCTCGTTCCCTGATTAAACATGGGATCGAATTTCATGATTTCGTCAGTCTGAGGAATCCAGACTGGGTCTTTGTCACTGAAACTTGGGCTTCTGAGTCCGCTGGTCATGATTTGCTTTTGGCTATACCTGAAGGATACACCTTTCTAAGATTAGACAGAGAACGTTGTAGAGGAGGTGGAATAGCCATTCTTTTTAAATCTACTCTCTCCTGCATAATAAAACCTGTATCAGTTTCTACAGATCCTTTTGAAGCGCTTTATTTTTGTATTACGCACACTCCGGTGAGCTCTTTTTCTGGCATATTACTCTATAGACCCCCTGGGTCTAGAGTCAACTTCTGCCCAGAACTTTTTAGAATTTTAGAACCCTATTTTGGTAGGCCTTACTTTACCATTTTGGGCGACATCAATTTCCATTTAGAGGATTCTATATCAAAAGACACCTCCTCTCTGATTAATTCCTTGGAGGCATGTGATTTTGTCCAACTCGTTCTTCATCCGACCCACCAGGCGGGGCACACTCTTGACGGGATCTTCACCAACGATTCCAGACTAGAAGTCGGTTTGCCGGTACCAATTACATGGTCTGACCATTTAGCAGTCCCGCTGTCCCTAGACATTTCCTGTCCTGATGTCACGGCTGACACTGGTAAAAAACAATCTAAAAGGAGCTTCAAAAATTTTACTAAGGAGACACTTGCACCTTTTATCCGCAACATCAGTATTTCAACTAAACAGAAGGTTGATGACTCGGCTCAAGATTTAACTGATGCCATTATCAAAGCTGCTGATGAGCTAGCCCCCCCTTCCTTTAAATCTGCAGCTAGACTGAAGCCATCCGCCCCTTGGTTTTCTGCCGATCTGCGGTTGCTCAGACAAAAATGTAGACAGAAGGAACGTGGCTGGCGTAAATCTTGGGATTTAAAAGATAGAGAAGGCTATAAGAGTCTACTACGGGAGTATAGAAAGCGAATCATTAAGGAAAAACAGGACTATTTTTCTAATTTAACCTGTTCGTTAACATCCTCCAGAGAGCTTTTTAAAATTGTAGACTCCCTTTGCTCCCTTCAGGTTCCTGATCCAGTAGTTGCTTCCCAGGAGCTATGTGACGATATATCGAACTTTTTTTATACAAAGATAGACGATATTTACACAGCCCTAAAGACGCAGAGGAACTCACTCAGTTTGGAGGATTCCGTGCAAATCACACGATTGGAGGCCTGGAATGTAGATTCCCCTCAGTCCCTTGAACACTTCCCGGCTCTTACGCTAGAAGATCTCAACAGCCTGTTGGATAAAACTAAATCTTCATCTCCCCTTGACCCACTGCCCCTCAAGGTGCTTAAAAACTGCAGAGAAATCATTCTTCCTCCGATGCTTGAGGTAATGAATGGAGCCTTGGAACAGGGCATTTTTCCATCACTTTGGAAGAGAGCCATCGTAAAGCCGCTTTTGAAAAAGACCACCTTGGACCCTGGAGTGCTGAAAAATTTTAGACCCATCTCTCTGCTGCCAGCCCCTGCTAAGATGTTGGAGACCCACTTGAACTTCCATCTTTCGAACTTCCTCGACGCCTCTGGCTTCTTGGATGGGTCCCAACACGGCTTTAGAAAGCTACATAGCACGGAGTCTGCATTGACAAAAGTCATGGATAACATCCGCAGAAAAGTAGATTTGGGTCTTACCTCCGTACTGGTGCTGCTTGATCTTTCAGCAGCTTTCGACACCCTGTCTCCCCTGACTTTAACATCCAGGTTAAGGGAGGCAGGGGTAGTCGGACCAGCGCTCAGTCTCATGAGCTCCTTCTTACAACATCGAGAGCAACGTGTCATGCTAGGTGAATACCTCTCCCCTGTCAAGTCGTTGCAATGTGGGGTGCCACAGGGGTCGGCATTGAGCCCGACCCTGTTTAACATCTATGTGGCCCCCCTTGCAAGACTTGTAAGATCTCAGGGGATGGAGGTAGTGTCGTATGCGGACGACACGCAGATTATGGTATCCCTGACCCACTCTGTCAGTAAAACTGCCTCTAACTTTAGGGCCTGCATGCAACTTGTTGCAGATTGGATGGTCTCCAACTCCCTAAAGTTGAACGGGGACAAGACAGAGGTCCTGGTCTTTGGCAAGGACCAGGACATATGGTCAGATGACTGGTGGCCCCCCTCTTTAGGCAGCTGCCCTATACCTACCAAATCTGCTAGAAACCTAGGTGTCATCTTTGACACCCAGCTCTCCATGGAGCTACAGGTGAATAGAACGGTGGCGACCTGTTGGGGTGTCATCAAGACCCTAAAAAGGATTGTGAATTATTTGTCCCCTCAGGCGCGGAAACAGGTGGTGATTGCCCTTGTTGGCTCAAGGCTCGATTACTGTAACTCTGTGTACGCCGGGGCCAACAAGGGCTTGCTCCAGCGTCTACAGGTCATACAGAACGCTGCAGCGCGGTTTGCCCTCGCTTTGCCCTGGTTGTCATCAATGACCTTAGCGAGGAAGAACCTCCATTGGCTCCCCATTCCGTCAAGGATCACTTTCAAACTTCTTTGCCTTACATTTAAGGCTCTAACTGCAGGCTCGGCTGATGGTTCATTACTTACCAGATATGTTCCGAGTAGATATTTACGTTCCAGCGAGCAACACCAACTGGTAATCCCCAGAGCCAAGAAGGTTAGATGGGGGTCCAAAGCTTTTTCCATATTGGCACCTCTAATGTGGAATTCACTCCCCCTTGAAATCAAACGACTTCCTTCCCTTGACCTCTTTAGGAAGTCCTTGAAAACTTGGCTCTTTATTAAGGCATACCAGTAGGTTCTGTTTCTGTCTGCTATCAGCTCTATATTTTGGTTTAGGCGCCTTGACGCCCACTGGGCATAGTTGCGCATTATAAATAATATTTCATTCATTCATTCATTCATTCATTCAGGTCACCTACTTAGTTGACCTGGGCACAAGCAGGACACCCAAAAGGGTTATCCATGTGAACCGCCTCAAGCTCTACCATGACAGAGCTGACATCACCATGCTGATGGTTACTGATGAGGAACAGGAAGCAGGGAGTGAACCTCTCCCTGATCTCCTCTCCTACAGCCCAAGAGATGGGTCAATAGATGGAGTTGTCGTTTCAGACACCCTCTCTGCCCAACAGCAGACTGACTGCAAGCAAGTCTTGCCACAGTATGCTAGCCTCTTTTCCCTGACCCCTGGTGTACCGCTGATAAAATAATAATAATCCACATTTGTAAAGCGTGAGCAATCACCCGTAAGGGTCTCTAGGCGCTGGGGGCCGTCGGGAAGATTAAGTAAGCTATTGACCAGAGTCACATGGTGCTGGGCTAATCTGCCGCCAGCGCCGGGGATCGAACCGTGATCCCCAGATTCTGGAGTCAGTCGCCCTGGCCACGGCGCCACACCTCTTCCTGATGTGGACACTGGTGACAGTGCACCTGTCAAAAACAAGATCAATCGACAGTCAGACCAAGTCAAGGAAAGCATCAAAGCTGAAGTCAGCAAGATGCTGGAGTTAGGGGATATTGAACCCTCTGAGAGCCCCTGGGCCAGCCCAGTGGTTCTGGTCCCCAAACCTCATCCACAGGGGGGAAAGAGAGAAATGACGTTCTGTGTGGACTATAGAGGACCAAGACAGATGCTCACCCTATCCCAAGAGCAGATGAGTTGATAGACAAATTAGGGGCAGCCAAAATTCTAAGTACCTTTGACTTAACTGCAGGGTACTGGCAGATTAGCATGGCCCCAGGAGCAAAAGAGAAAACAGCATTCTCCACACTTGATGGGCACTATCAGTTCACTGTTATGCCCTTTGACTTAAAGAATGCCCCTGCCACCTTCCAGAGGTTGGTGAATCAAGTCCTTGCTGGGTTGGAGTCCTTTAGTGCCGCTTATCTTGATGATATTGCTGTCTTTAGTTCCACCTGGCAGGATCACCTGATCCACCTTGGGCAGGTTTTAAAAGCCCTGCAAACTGCAGGCCTAACTATCAAGGCATCCAAATGCCAGATAGGGCAGGGCACTGTGGTGTACTTGGGCCACCTCATTGGTGGATGCCGGGTACAGCCCTTACAGCCCAAGAGCCAGGACATCCTGGACTGGGCAGCTCCAACAACCCAGACCCAAGTCATGGCATTCCTTGGCTTGATTGGGTACTACAGGAGGTTTGTAAAGGGATACGGGTCCATTGTGACTCCCCTCACAGAACTCACCTCCAAGAAAATGCCCAAGAAGGTTAACTGGACAGTTAGTTGCCAAAAGGCTTTTGACACCCTGAAAGAAGCTATGTGCTCAGCACCAATTCTAAAAGCTCCAGATTATGCCAAGCAATTCATAGTGCAGACTGATGCCTCTGAGGTAGGGATAGGAGCGGTCCTATCCCAGACCAATGATGAAGGCCAAGACCAACCTGTTGCTTTTATAAGCAGAAGGCTTCTCCCCAGGGAGCAGCGTTGGAGTGCCATTGAGCGGGAGGCCTTTGCTGTGGTTTGGCTCCTGAAGAAGTTGAGGCCATACTTGTTTGGTACTCACTTCCTAGTTCAGATGGCTAATGCAAATAAAAGGAGAAAATCCTAAACTGTTGAGGTGGTCCATCTCCCTACAGGGAATGGACTTTGAAGTGGACCACAGACCTGGGACTGCCCATGCAGATTAACTTTCCAGGTTCTTCCACTTAGACAATAAAGACTCTCTAGGGCAAGGTTAGTCTCATCATCTTTAGTTTGCAGGGGTGTGAGAAAGTGCCCTCTTTCTTGCATGGTATGCTCCCACTTTTTGGTGAATTGTTGATGTACTTTGACTGAGTGTGCCCTGGGCTCCTGCCAATCGGGTAACAAGGACCTGTGTTCCTTCCCTAAAACTGCTTTGAAGCCTAAACCCAATTGGCCTGTCTGGCCACAGGTCAGCCCCTGGTAAATGGTACCACATTTGAGGGTTAGAGATTTGAAATATATTAACTAGAGCTCAATATTGGTTTTAAAAATTCTTGGTTGAATGAAAAATGTCCTAGCTATTGTAATGGAAAGTTTCAATTCTATTAAGGACTCGGAGTCGAAGCTTAGGTTTCAACTTTCTTCACTTTATTACAACCAGCAGCAATTAGTAGCTTGATTTAGCATCAAAAAACTACATTTTCCATGAGTCTCTGGCAAAATGAACAGAGTCAAACAGATCCTCCAATCAGTGCTAAGTCCTTCCTCTCAAACGTTCTTGGGGACATACTTTCTTCTTTTTGCGAACCCGGATGATAATAGCCAGTATCACTTCTGTGTATTCGAGGCCGTGCCTATAAAACAATGAAGGATTTTATGATCAATATGATCCCACTTTTTTAAAACTTACAGTGAAGAAAATAATATACTAGTGCATCCAACAGAATATCCTGTCCAAATTATTGACATGACAATTATACATGAATTAGGAAATTAATCCCTATACAAACGTAACTTTTTATCTGGTGGGAAAATCCAAAATTCTAAAAGGGTGGGTGTTAGAAATGGGATTTCTGGTTGGCTAAGGCTTGCACCAAAGCCATGCAGAAACCACCACTCTAGTCAGGGGAAGGAAGTTACACGCCAAAGATAACCCCATCTCACCCCCTTGGTAGCTTGGCACGAGCAGTCAGGCGTATCCCGGAGGCAATGTGTAAAGCGTTTGCGCACGCACACAGCAACAACACCCCAGGCAGACCACAAAAGGAACCCCACACAAGGTTATATATAAAAATAGCCTTTGTATTATAATAAACACATCAGATCATAATCACATAATATACACTGTGCCAACTGGCACTGGGCAGTATCTACAGGGGATTATATACACCTGACAGGGCCAATTGGGCCACTGTCAGAACAATCACAAAGGGAAATTAGCAAATGTAGAACAAACTAACTGTAGCACAAAATAATAAATGTAGTCAATCAGTAATAACTGGCGCAATAATGACCTCAGCATCATCGCAGTAGCATTAGGTATGAAACATATCCTGCATAAACCTCAGGGGCATAAATACATTATGCATAAGCACCATAGCATCACATTAGCATAAAAACAGTGTGCCCCAATCGGGGGCACAATGCACTGAACCTGGCCCCAGGCCAACTGGCCTCTCGCAGGGCTCCAACGCCCTATGTCCAACAATGTCAGTGCTGGCTGCGCATGCAGCAAAAGTAGAGTGCGCTAAAGTTCAGGCCTAAATGTGGCAGCTGCCCACTACTTGCTGGGCAGCTGTAAATTAGCATGGGCACCAGCGTGCCCTATGAGCCCCTCTCTGGGACTCTAGCAGAAAATAAATATTCCCCCAAACCTTGCAGCTGCATGCGCGCTCACAGGGCAGCTGGGGAATGAGCCCAGGCACCACGGTGCCACTGCAGCCTCACTCTGGGATCCTTAAATACCAAATGGCCCCCAAGTCCCACTCTGGGACTTAAAAGTGAAAGTGGAATCGCCCTAGCGCCGCTGTGGAGCACCAATGGTAAATGTAGCGCGGGGTGGCTCCTCGTTGCAGCGGCCCGCTCGCTTTCGGGGCCGCTGATACCAACAGGTACCGGCACCAAAGTACTGGCTAGACTCAGGCCCTCCTTGGAGGAGGAAGACACGGCCCCCTCTCTACTCCACTCACCGGACTGTCTTGGCTGCTCCTCCGGTGGGGTCCTCTCGCTCTTTGGGGGCCTCTGCAGCTGCACGTGGTCTGTCTTCTTCACACGGGAGCCCTGTCAGCCACTGCAGCACTCCTCCGTGCCTCACTCGGCACCACGGGGCTCTCCCTCGCTCTCGGGGGCCCCGGGTGCAAATGCCTCCTTTGACCCCGCTGTCTTCTTCACTTTTCAGAAGCGCGGGGTAGGCTCCCGTCCGCTTCCTTGCTGCGGTGATAACAGGAGCGCGGGGTAGGCTCCCGTCCGCTTCCTGGTCCGTGGAGCGCCCCGCCCACACCAAGGCTGCTCTTCTGGACTTCCGGGTCGCGGCGGTGATCTCGGGCGAGATACGGGGTAGGCTCCCGTTCTTAAGCACACAAAGCGGGGTAGGCACCCGCTAGGAAGGTGCTAGCGCGGGGTGGGCTCCTGCTCATCGTTTAAGCATTAACCAGCGGGTGGGCTCCCGCTCAAAAAGGCACAAAAGAGGGGAAATCCCTACGTCGGGACTCCCTCAGAAATTATCGCAGCTCAGCGCTGCTGCTAAAAACTAAGGCGCTCCTCAGGACAGTAAAGCGCTCTTCAGCAAATAAAGTGCTCCTTGGCAATGGAAGACAAAGCGCTCCTTCAAATAAGGCAAAGTTCAGGGGGCACAAGGCTGGGCTCAGGCAGGCCAGCACACAGGGCCCTCCAGCAGGGAGGCAGTCCCTTTTGGCGGTTCCTCCTAGAGCCCAGAAGCAGCAGCCCCCAGTGTCAGGACCGGCACAGCAGAACACACCATTCATGGGGTCACAGCCACTTCTCTTATACACAGATTTCCTTTGTCACAAAGGTGCAGGACCAGGGGGAAACCAGATGCAACTGGTTTGGGGGAGCTTTGGAGCACTTTGTTGGGCTCAGCTCCTCTCTCCATTGTCAGGTGGGGGCTAGGTGCTCAGACGCACCACAGGGGGCGGAGTCAGCATTGTGGAGGGAAGGCACAGTCCTATTCAGGTCCCAGGTGCAACTCCTCCCTCCCATCTAGATGCAGATCTCTCTATTCACCACTGGGCTGAATCACCCTGGCTCCTGGAATTCCCTACACCATCCAGCGCCTGTCAATCACAAGCCAGACATGCACTCCACATCAGGCAGGCAGACACACAGCTCACAGAAATGCCAACTTCTGAAAATGGCTTCTCCACCACTCACAATAAATTTGCGCACACCATTGCGCAGCATCTATTCTTATGAGTTCGCACATACTAAACTTGACCCTGCACTCCTCTCACACCAGGAATTACCATGGACACACATCTCCCCCATGCATTCCTGTGGGAGGGCAGGCCAGACTCACTAAAGGTAACACAGAGCGCACGCACTTTACACTGGGACACAGTGCTAAAGTGCCTAAAGGCCTAAAACCACTAACACTACATAGGGGAAAAGGCTAGGATAAATGCAAAAAATGTAGGGGTGAACCTGCCAAAAGGGCCAAGTCCAACAGTGGGCTAATCCTTGCCTCTGAGTCCTTAATAGAATTTTATAGCTAGGAAATGTTTCATTCTATATCAGGACCAAAGGCGAGGATTAGGCTAGTTTAAAGCTTCCTCACCATCAGAGATGCCAGATTATTAGCAGGTTTGAGAAAAACCTTTTAAAGGTGGAATCTAAGGGCCAGTCTGCAGCATTTAGTATGTTTTCCAAGCAAGCTGCCAATAAAAAGGCTTTAGAGGCCATAGCCCCTCGTACTGATTCGAGCCCCGAAATGGGAATTATCAATCCCAGGCTCTTGCATGGCCCATCGGACCCATCGGGCAATGGTAGGGGATGAAACTGCCTTATGCGGTTTTGTGACAGCAATAAGTAATTGTCTTTCGCCCTGTGGATGTAAATCATTGGTCATAGACTCGTGGGCCTTTAACACCCTCACCACTCACAATTTTGGGACATCAGGAGGCACTAAGTATGACACCGTTTTTGGGTTACATTTTGTTCTTCTGGAAATATTAAAAGTCACTTCACCCGTAGTAAATACTCCACCTGTCAAATCCATAGCTCTCACATCCGATACTTTTGCCAAGAAATAAAGCATAACAGAGTGGCCAATTTTGTTGACATTTGTTTCCTAGATAGATATTTATTAGACGGCTATGACTTAAATAAGTTAAAAAACGTATTAACATCCCATAGGGTAGGACATTAGGGCTCTGGGGGAATAGACAATCGGATGCCCCAGAGAAGTTTGCACACCACCAGGTGTTCTCCAACCAGATGATCATCAACTAGAATATGTCCGGCTGAAATGGCTGGCCTAAAGGTATTAATTGACCTGTAAGCTAAGTCTTCCAATGCCAACGCAACCAAGAAGTTCAAGATATGGACAACATCTGCCCCCATTGGATCCACTTGTTGTTTATAATACCAACTCCATTAATCATGACCAGGCAAAGCGGTATCTCTTATTGGTGCTATCCACCCAGGCTTTGGCGAGTATGGTGGCAGCTTAAATCACTGGGACTTTCCAATGTTCCCTGTAATCTGCCACACCATAAGACAAAGTGAACCCGTGAGCACCAGGTGATGTGGATTCCCTTGGGGATCCCGAAGGAGATCCTGAGACAGGGCTAGAGGGATTAGAAAATCCCAAGAAAGTTCCATCAGAACTGGAAACCATACTCTAGATCTCCAAATCAGGGAAATTACCACTTGGTCCACCCACTGTCATTGAACCTGAGTGGACAGTCTCATAATGATAATAAAACCGACCCTTTTTTACAGGGATGAGTGACCAGCGTGGCTCTTACCAGCAATATTCCCATTAATTGTATTCCCTTCTGTGCGGCGGTGTAAGGTCTATGTGCGCTGCAGGCAAGGCTATGTACGCCAGTAACCAGACCGCGCGTGTGGGTGCAGTGCCAAATATCACTCCAAACCCTTGATTAAAAAAGTGAAAAGACGGTGCATTTCCACATATACAACACCACGTGAAGGGTCTTAAGGCAGGTTTGCAATTTAGACACACGCGCCATGACATGAATTGGTTACGCAGGCAACTACACTTCGGGTTTACAAAAGCACAGGACTCCAACGGTGGTACCATTATAAGATTTTACTAAAAATTCTCAACTGGAGCACTGTTCATAGGGTGGGGAAATGTTCGGAGCCTACTCAAGTTTACATACACACAATAGGTTACACAATAAGATACCATATTTACAATTTGATGTGTAAGCTACTGAGTAATGTCTGGATATCCCGCCTGAGAGATAGTTTGTGAAATGTGTGACATCCAGGCAAACATGGACTGTGTGAGAGGGCCATTCACACAAGTCAAGTGCCATCACTAAATGGGTAACATGGTTGCATCTCACGTCGATCCTTGACATTTTTCCAGTGCTGAGAAACTCTATTGAGGTCAATTTCCCATTCAAGAGTTAGGCCTTTGTCCTCATCATCATATACAAATGCTTCTCCTCTAGTCTATTTCTCAATTTACTCTTGATACTGTTCACGAGGCTGAATCCTCGTTCACAATCTGCACTATATGCTTGAAATGTTGCGCAGACATCAGCAGGCTGAGACACCACACTATACTGAGCTGCGTTGCGTACAGTGAAATTCACCATGTCTTGAAAGGTGGTAAATAAGCCGCCCTTAACATGTTCTGCTTCTACATATTTATATTCTGTATTGTCGAACAACATGTTCTGGTGTTTCACAATCACCCAGGACCAAGACATTTATATACTTCAACAACATTCTCAGTCCCAAAATCAAAATGTGATTGTGTTGCTATTGCCTGCAATTCAAAACTTGCCTATTCTTTCAGTTCGTCTTCAGGGAATCTTTTTTGCATGTGCTCACAAAAAAGGGAAACAAAAGATAAAATAGGCCAACTGTCAAACTCTTGCCTTTCCTTGTACAACACCATCAGATCGCTTACTGTGCTGCTCCAAAAGACAGTGTCCCCCAAGTACTGTTCATTAATTTGGCCAATCTTTGCTCTCATACTGTACAGCTTCAACAGTAGTCAAATAACTTTTTTAGAACAGTTTGCACAAAGATGCAGATTCACCCAGAATGTCATTAAGTACTGTAGGGAAATATGGTTGTTTCAGTACGATCGCTTTCTGTAACAATATTTAGTAACTGGTTCATTCTCCTCAACTTTCTCATGCTCCAAGTACTTAAGAACAGTCTTGTAATTACGAATTAGTGCACCAACTGCAAAATGCCTTGAAAGCCACCGGACTTCATTCAGTGGTCAACAAAAGACCACTTCACATTCAGTGACCGATGCGATTTCATCCAGCTTGAACCTCCTTGCAGGAGATCTGGAGAACACAGTGTAGACAGTCCTCAATAATGTCTCCATCTCTTTAACCATTGGAACCCTCTTCCATGCATCATCAACTCCCAAATCTTCTTGATGTGCGACACAATGCTGCTCAACTAGATGAGAAATTAATTGTTTAAGGCGAGTAGCAACGCCATTATTCTTACCCTGCATCACAGACGCACCATCTGATGCGAACATGACCATTTTAATAAGGTCCAGTTCATTGACAGCGAAGAATTCTTTCACAGCAATAGTGATAGCCTCAGCATTACAACTAGTCAGCTTCACTATGCCCCTAAACAGAGCTTTTTGCTCTGTTGATGTTACAGGTCAGAACTTGAAGTACAGGATGAGCATTTTTGTAACAGAAATATCTGTGCTCTCATCAATTATCAATGTGTGATACAAAGCGTGCCGAAGTTCTGCCATAGCTTCACAGTGTATCACGCTATTGATGGCTTCAAGGGACTCAAAGGCATAGTTCTTGGTCCTCCAGCTGTCTGGTATCTTCACATACAAAGCTAGATGGTCATGGATGTCTTGGACACACAACAATGAAGTGTTCATCTTGACTGCCAGCAGCAAGTTGATGAGAATCTTTATCTCCTCAGGAAGAGCTCTTTGTCTTTCAAGCACTTCATTCTATTTGTTTTGTCGGTGGAAGTTTCTGTCTGCATTGCCCGCACTCCATAACCAAACCTGGAAGCAGCACTTCTGTTTCTCAATGTCACCATGGAAGACTCGTGAACTTTGCTAATTAGATGGCTGTTCATCTAATCCAGTTTCCAGCCATCACTCCATTTCTTCCCTGTTGAAAAGTCCCCAACAATCTTGGCTTCGGCACATGCTTTGCAAATCAAGCCCACGTCTGGAGGGTATTGAATAGTTCCACAGGTTGCACGCAAACCTTGCTTTGTGATTTCTGTGTCTCAGCCTCCACAATTTCTTTCATCCACTCTTCTTTGAATATAAGGCAAAATTTTTAGGTCTTGCCTATGCAGCGCGCATGCATAGGAAAAAGACCTTTAGCTACACTTTTGCAGGCAAAAACGTGCACGCGTTGCATTGCTTCCAATGGCAATGCGTGCACGTTTGGCAACTCCCTTGCGGGAGCGAGCAGTGGCGCCATATGTTAGTAATTATCACGCCTTGCTGCTCACTCCCGCAAGGGAAACCGGCGCAGGCCCCCCTCCTCTCTCCCCTCCCCCTGCTGACGTGCGAGGCACGCGTTGTTTTTGTTTTTGCAATGACGCACAGTTCTATCTTAGTCTTGCACATAGGACATTTCTTGACTGACATGATTTGATTGTGCCAATACAGAAGCAGCTGCATAAAAACTCGGGCGCCCGTTCTTGTGTTCCTCATTAACTACTTGCTCAAAAAGCTGCCAACACCATATTGCCCAAATACATTGGTAATTCCTTATGTTCTCTATAGCATGATGCAACCGAATCTCTGAGCGACATCTACGTTGCTTTCATGATTGGGTATAATGTGCATATAACGTGTAAACAGATATTTTCCACATGATACCTTGCTCATGCCATTAAGACAGCTGATCTGTGCCTCACGGAACACCTCTGCCTTCACAAGGTCATTTTCACATGCTTCAGGAACTGATGTTCTTTTAGTCGCTGGCCAGACACACAAGTACCATGTTTTTTTTCTACAAATAAGTCATTATCAGAGTGGATTTCTGAGAACAATCCTTATGGCTGGGTTCCTTCGTCCATAGTTCCTTTCCTGTTTTTAATTGATGAATCTAACACTGACCGCAACATTATTTAGTTCACCCAAATACTATGTTTTTGCTTTTTCCTCTCTTAATTTATGCAACATGGTGACGATTACATAGGCAGCACTCAAGGTGAGAAAAAGCATCCATAGAATATCAGTATTAACAACCACATTTAAAGCCCTTAAAAAATACATACATTACATCTAACAGACACTGACAAGGGCAGGCATGTGGATGACTGAAGTGACTACTAGTAAAATCTCTGCCTGACAAACCTATATACCTTTCTTTAGTAGTGATTATGCTGAACGGTTGTCTACATCATATTCACCAAATATACAGCCTTGGAAAAACTCCTCAGTGTAACTTTACCCGAACGAAACACATGTCAGCTGGGTCACTTTTAATTAATCTAAACAGGAACGGAACTCTTCCTTCACTATTTACTCGATAGGATGGGAATACTTTTTAAACAAGCATTGGCATAGCCAATAGGTCTCGCCTTTGGGACCTTATAAGTGTTTAACCATGCAACAGTTAATGTTGTTACACCAAGGATATTGTGCTGCATAACTAAATACTTATAAGGTCCCAAAAGCAAGACCTATTGGCTATGCCAATGCTTGTTTCCTTTGTGGTGAAGCATCGCACTCAGAAGTTAGCTTTGCGCTTGAACATTTTCGTGCTGACCGGTTTTATCCTACTGTGCCACAAAACCTGCAAAATAAAGGAACATGGCTAAAGTTGATGCCTATGCTCATGAATGCAATCTGTCACATAGTACAGAGGCATCGCCGGCAAAACGTTGAGTGTAATTACCTGGATTTTTCTGTTCTCTGCCCTGCCCTTCCAGACTTATATATAGCACTGTCCGTACAGCCAGCAATAGAAGTAAAGATGTTTATAGCACATTGTGATACAACAATATACCATGTGCACCACAAGGGGACTCTACTATAACAATTACCTGTTGTGCTTATACTCGTGTATGCCTGTTCAAGTGTGTGTCCGGTACTGTCTATGAAACCTGCAACAGAAGAAAACATGAGATAAGTATGTTGTTATACTGCAATGTAAAAGATGCACCACAGTTTAACTCCACCAAACAATTACCTGTTCTGCTTGTACCCACGTATGCCCGTTTAAATGTGTATGGTACTGTCTGCGAAACCTGCAACGGAAGAAAACACGGGTAAGGTATGTTTTTATAGTACAATGTACAAGATGCACTAGTTTAACTCAACCAACCAATTACCTGTTTGTTCTGCCTGTACTCACATCTGCCTGTGCAATTGTATCCATAGTGAAATCTCACAAACCTGCAAAAGAAAAAGGTGCAGATTGTGAATCTATTTACCCAGCAACCCCCAATCCAATGTGGAACGTAAACAGAATGACCTTGTTTTTGTGGGTGCTCACGGCTGACCATTCAAATCCAAATACCTTATAGACTGCAAACCTGAAATTGAAGACAAGAACGTTAGCAAAGGCTTTAAGAGTTACAATCATTGAATGGGATTGGTCCAGAGACTCCAATAGGTAAAATGACCAAATAGTTACCTGGGATTCCAGTTTAGGCCTAACAGGCATGTGCCCATGTGCTTCACTATTAGCATCCATTACACTAAACTGGTCCATAAATCTGCATTGTGTGTTACACCTTCTCTGATGCTTTTCCCTGGCATTCAAACTGCACAAATGGTTGATTTGGGTGAACTAGGAAATACCCAAAGAGAACTGAGCCGCACTCAAGCCATCAAAAGATCCCACATGGACCTGATGCAGCAAGTGGCGTGCAGAAAATATGATACAGACTTTCTAATTAAAAATAAGCTACTTCTCTAACACTTCTATTTTCTTGTATCACCTTCCCTACACCAACCCCCCCCACACAATCCACCAACTCACCTGCATTTTCTTTACCTTTTGCCATGTCAATGTTTTAACAGCTATGCGTCTTATTCCCACATATTTGCATGTAATAGCAATTAAAATAGACCATGGGTACTCGCAAATATTTTCCCAAGGGCCAAAAATATTTGGTTGTGGTGTGACAGAGGGCTGTACTGATGCCGGCAGGGTGGTGGTCAGGGAGTTGGGATGTGTTAAGGTCGGCATAGTGAAGCATGTACATTTAGTGGCTGAATTAAATTGCACAATGTGGTACCAGAATACATGGGATCAATAGTTGCTTCTCCGCTTACCCAAACTGTGTGATCCTAGGCAACTGTTTTATAACACTTTTGTTCTTGCACATCCAGCTAATGCCCTTTGTGTGTTTAGTATTACATGTGCAGGACATAATTAAACAGAACTAGAAGAATAATTTCCCAACCTACTCAAAGCATGCTGCTTTAAAAAAAAATATGGTTGCTAGATGCATGGTTTATTTTATTTTTAAATTACTATAAATTCCTAAACATTTTGGTAATTGCTTTACCTCAAATTTAAAAACAAAAATTGTTTAGTTGGTAAGGCAAAATTCCTGTGGTGATTTTATTAAGCTAGCTCCACTATTTTCATTCCGAGAAAGTCTTCATGTTAATTTCAGCGCATGACGGGCGCTGTGATTAACATGAATACTTTCACAAAGGCACACAATCTGTCTCGCAGCTGTGCTCCTATTACAATTATAATTGATGTAATTGTAAAATTTACCTAAATGAAAATAGTGGAGCTAGCTTAATAAAATCAGCACAGGAATTTTGCCCTACCACCTAAACGTTATAATTGCCCTCGCCCTCCGAGTAAAAATACATCAAAGGCAGTGAAGGGCAGTACTGCTGGCAAGTTAAGATTTCTTTTTCCAAAGGCACTTGCTTCAGTTCTTTTACAGTCTGATCAGTTCAGAACTGAAGCATTTCAACCATTTTATACAAAGATGTCATTGTTGTTACTTATTTATCTTATACAACTAACAAACATTGACAAAGTCAATAGTCCTGGCTTACTGTAGGTTTTACTTGCTGTATGATATATCTGGATGCAAAGACAGAAAGAAGCAGCAAAATACCAGTCGGGCGGCACACTGTGCTTAGCAGACTTTTCTAACTTACGTGTTTTAAGCCATGCCCTTAATTATATCGGCCACGCCCCTTTGAGAGATCCCCCTCCCCCAGTTTTTCCATCCCACTTAAAGCCTGTTTTTAGGCTTCTGATTTTCAGATCTCTAAATCAATCTGCCCGCAGCCACGCTCTATTAAGATAAGGAATGCAGCGAGTCTACAAACACGACGCATGCTTTCAGAATCATCTGAAAGCACACTTCATGCATTTAGACTTTCTGCATTTCATTTCTTAATAGAGCAAGACTGCAGGGAAGATTGTGTGCCTTTGTCAAAGTATTCATGTTAATCAGAGGCGTTTTAAGGCAAGGACAAAGTGGGCTCTGGCCCAGGGCCCCAGCCTTTCAGGGGGCCCCCTGATAGAGCCAGCTCTGTTCCGCAGTGAGTCCTGTCCTGATGACCATAAATAATTCTTAAACATATTGTTTTAAATACAGTTTTCCCTTGATTTATTTATAATGTGCGTGAAGTGTGAGTCTATTACAGACATTTTGCAGATAGAGGTTTTGATTTTGATTCATGCAACATCCATAAAGTTCTTTTCAATCAAACCAGGACCTCACATATGAGAAATGGGAGGGTGTCACAGAGATTATTTGCAGTAATATTAGTGAGCCGCTGCTGTACTACAATATTGAAAACACATGTGGTCTCTGAATATTAAATGTAAACCTGTACTTCGCTATAATAAACTGATAGTCTTAGGGGATTTGAATCTACATTTTGATGACCTAACTAATTGTGAAGCTCAATGTCTTTGTCAGGAATTAACCGCTCTTCAGCTAACACTTAAATCCACTCTCCCGAAACACCAACACGGCCATATATTAGACCCGATTTTCACCAACTGTTCAGATCTAGAGACTGAATCCCTGATTGCAGTTCCATGGTCTGACCACCATCTCGTTGCCTTATCTATTTCCTTAGCTAATACCTCCCCTATATCTACAAGAGGATTAAGTATGCCACACTGAAGATGGTCTAGATTTACCCATTCAAGCTTTATTCATGCCCTCCAGCAGAGTCACCCTCTCATGGGAAAGGATATTAATGTGGCATGTAGCTCAGTGGACAAGTGGATTATGGACGCTTTGGATAGAGTGGCCCCCTGGACCTCCAGCTTCCCATGTAAATGGTCGAAATCTGCACTATAGTTTAATGAAGAACTAAGAATAGCTCAAAAATCCTGTAAACGCTCAGAACGGATATGGATTTCTCAGGACCACAAGGAGACCGCCTATAAGTTGAATTTAAAACACTATCACTCCTTTATTAAAAAAAAAAACACCTGCTGCCTATTATAATGAAAGACTAGAGCAGGCAGATAGATCTTCCAAAGAACTATTTACCATCCTTAAAGATCTGTCCTCCCTTGCGAGAACTGCAACTCCTGTTACCAGCTCAGTCGAGTCGTGTAATCAAATTGCTGATTTCTTTTCCGAGAAGGTAGCCAAACTATATGATATCTTTCCAGATGAGGTTCGCAACGGGATGTTCTGCCAATTTGAGAAGACTAATGTGGATGAGGCCAACCGCCTCTCTAAGTTTGATCCACTCTCATTTGAAGATCTCAAAGGTATATAGCCTTAAGTATTAAATTCGGCTCTCCCACAGATCCAACTACCCCAACAATTATGAGAAAATGCCTGGAGATTATATTGCCCTACATCAGGCAGCTTCTTGAGCTTTCCTTCGCTTGTGGTGAGGTTCTAAAGTCGTGGAAGCAAGCAGTTGTCCTCCTCCTTAAGAAAAAGCCTTGAGCCGACTCGTGTCAGCTGGAGAACTTGTACCCTAATTCACTTTTGCCCTATTTCTCCAAAATAACCACAACAATGGTGAATACTCAATTAGTTGCACACATTAATCAACATAATCTACTTCACCCCACACAATCTGGCTTTAGAGCCACATACTCTACAGAGTCAGCACTGCTTCTCACTACGGAGACAATATGCCGACATGTGGATGAAGGGCAGACAGTGGCCTTGGTCATATTGGACCTCACTGCGGCCTTTGATACGGTATCCCACAAACTGCTCTCACAATGCCTCAGAGTAGGAGGGCTGGACGAAGCCACGCTTAAATGGATGGCTTCTTTTCTGTAGGATCGGAGCTTCCAGGTGGCACAACCACCACATATCTTCATAAGCATAGCGCTGTCCACAGGGGTCTCTCAAAGTTCCATTTTGAGCCCTACTCTTTTGGATGTACCCTGGCGCTTTACAAGCTTTATTATTATTATTATTATTATTATTACTATTAATAAACACATTTAGAATTTGGAACAATATGCCTGTGCACTGTCAGTCACCTGGCCAAAGAGTGCATGAAAGAGCTGAAGCTGGATCATAAATTCCTGAAAAGGGGCTCCCAAAATCCTTAAGATGTCCCTTAATCGCAGCTCATGACGAGCGCTGTGATTAACAACAATACTTTAACAAAGGCACACACCCTCCCCGCAGTCACGCTCTATTGAGATAAGAAATGCAGCAAGTCTACAAACAGAATATGTGCTTTCAGAATCACCTGAGAGCACACGTCCTGTTTGTAGACTTGCTGCAGCCCTGCCAAGTACCACGCATCAGGGGTGAGACTAACGCATTTTAGTGTGGTGGTTCGTATCGCCACACTGAAATGCTTAGTCATGCATTTATAGTTCTTCCTGACACCGACAGCGCTGAAACAGAGTAGCAAGTGGGGCGTGCTGCTGTAGCACTCAAGCAAGTAGAGCGCGTGGACCACGCTCGGTGAGCCTGCCAGCGTCAGTGCACCGTAGTGTCTGCACATTGATTGTGCAGTGCTGCCTTCTGTTGAAAAGTTTTACTTTCATCAAAACAACGGATTACGCCGGACTTGGATCAACTACATTGGCTGGCTACATACTGCTGCTGAGTCACTCAGCCCGAGCCAGCCATATCACATCACATTGGCGTCATGTGATAGTGTCCATTTGCCGACAGGAACTCACCGTGAGGCACAGCGGCAATTATGTTTACTTGCCTATCACTGTCTGTCCTTATGCGTGACTGTTGGGAGAGCAGAGGAGGTCGCACAGTCATCTCTCCAGAGAGAGGCAAGATATTAAAAGATGTGACTGCCTCCAGCGCCGTGCTGAAAGGAAGAGATCACTTGTTGAGTCCGCCACTCAGGTCTGGTAATTTATGAGTTTTGACAAGTTAATTCACAACATTAATAGTACTTTGCAAGAAGGGGCGATACGACCTGCATTTTACTAGGGTTTCTGCTTGGTGAACGGCATTAGTGATTTAGAGGGTTTAGGAAAGGCTAAAACCTCTCAAAACAGTTGCAGATTAAATAAAAGCCAGCTTTTGCAACGGAACTATGTTTGAATCTTTAACTCCAGCTAAAGAAAACATGCACAAAGCAGTAAATTTAAAATTACTGTCCCTGTATTAAGCATTGATGACATACCAAATTGCATGTGTGATGACAATAAACTTTTCAGTGTTTTAAAATAGTCCCTCTTGAATTCCAAAGGAGGAGGGAGGGGGTGTCATTTCTGATATTTATATGTTTCCTTCGTCTTCATTACTTGCGAGAAAGTGTCACTCATAGTCATTCAAATGCAGGGCCAGCTCTAGGGCGGTGCGATCGGTGCCACTGTAGTGAGGGCTGCGATTTATATACATACATTGCTATGTTGGCATAAGCGCGTTAGATGTTAGAAAGCCATCTTGCAACTTTTTGCTGCAGTTCGGGCTGGACTGTTCCCATGAGGCACAGGGTCAGACCGATTTGCATATGGCCATGTCTGAACTGGGGTGGCAGAGTGGGCTAAAGAATGGTGATGGATCAAACCCAGATCTGTTGACTGGGTGTGAGTGTTTGATTGGTTCTGATGCTCCGTCCATCACCACCCCCTTTTGTACTGCTTTTGCACACGACACTGCAGATACATGTTATTATTTGAAAACTGCTTGCTCGCCTTTTCTTCACATGAGAACTGTCTGTTGTTCACATCCCTAGCCGTGCGCTGCGACCTTGGTCTGAACATTGTGTAAAGAAACAGTCTGGGTCGGCAGACAATGCATGTTTTTGAGATCCGGTTGATCGGCCCACTATTTAGCCATAACACGCACACAGCTGCAAATACCTGAGAATCGAGGGCTTTTAATATTGCAGTCTGCATGCCTTACACACACATTCTGGAGAAGAGCTTTCTCAGGAGCAGAGCACACCTGATCCTGTGATGTGATTCAACTAATTTGATCTTTACGGTTTGGGGTTCCCCATTCAAGCCTAGAGACCTTCTATTAGTATAATAATATTATTTTACTAGCGAAAGGAAGGTGGCTATATTCCACTGTCATTTGTAATATGATCTCTCCTTTCATTTTCTATGGTATTGTAACAATGCTGATGGTTTTGATTTTAATCATTTGTCTGCTTATGTTAGCCAAAGTACTGCATCTTAGGACACGAGGTTTAAAAAATAAACTCTTTAAACTTTACCGTGTCTCCGATTACTCTTGTTGTGGACTGATATCAGAATAATACCAAACAGGTATTTCTGATTCCCACCATTCCTGAGAGTACTCTAAGTCGCTTGTTCTGGATTGTCTATACATTGGGACCTCCGATAAAATACGGATAACGAATGGGACACTGATGCTGGTCGGATAGGGGTTCTGGGTTCTGCGGTGAGTTTTTGGTACACCACAATTCACTGAGGTCCTGGTTTTCTGCACACAGTTCTGTGCATGAGCAGAATCCCTGCAACATGGCGCACCGAACGTTTGATCTTTTGATTTGAAACGCATTAGTAGTGCTTATATTAGTCCACGACTCCCTCACTCTTGTTTCCGGATAACGGGAGTGACAGATTTTAACCTACCTGTTGCTCACCTAATAGGTTCTTTCAAGCTTGATCATTAAAAAGGTTTCTTCAATTTCTGAACCTTTGTGCTACTGATTAAACCCGTTGTTGATCTTCTGTCTGTCCTTATGGCGGTCGAAATTGCTGCACATCCCCGCTATTTGACTATTGCGGTGGATGAGTTGCGTACGCTGCATACAACCCTTATTTCAGTATATAGGGCTTTGGTGCAATATGTTTCACGCAACATGCAGGTGGGGGCACCTGCTGTTGTGGGACTACCAGCTGGTCACCCGGCGGTTCTTATTAGTCCCGTCATAGTTAATTCGGTGATGGGCAAGCGCCCCCAAAATAAGGATGACTTCCCTTATTGGCTTGCCGAGAAATTTGACCAGCTGGAAGCAGTGTTTCCACACTCTACGGGGGTGGAGAAACACAGAATTCTCACCATTAGTTTGCCGAAAGACTTAGTCCCGGAGGTGTCCGATTGTGACAACTGGGGTAAGATTTTTGCCGCGGTCTACTGGAAGTGCTTTGGCACTCCGTCTATGGCCGTCATTAAACGTGTTCAAGATAATCACGGACCGGAGGCGGCTGTTGACTTGGGAACGCGGCTTGCCGGAGTGTTCGACGTTGTTGCCCCTCTCGTCCTCGGTAATCTCAAGGGAGATGCGGTACAGTTCCAAGTGGCTAAGGGTTTAGCCCGCGTCGCTGAACTCGATAAGCCCAAAGAGTTACCTAAAATTATTGCAGAAGCCTATAGAACTATTGGCCGCAGTAGTTTGGGAGTTAAACCGACTATAATCATTCCTGACTTGATAGAACAAACTAAGGTGAGTTTGTCTGTTAAAGACGATCGTCCAGCTTTTCCAAAACAGAATTGGAGAACAAAGAAACAGGCAAAGCAACAACAGAAACAGGGGTCTCGTCCTGCGTCTCCCGTACAGCAGACTAGCGAACGCACTTACGATTTGCGCGATCGTACTAGTATTAAGTCGCCTGATAGATTTCAGGTTACTGAACAACGCTCTCCTCGTTCTTCACAGGAAACATCAGCCTCACAGTCCTGTGGAAATATGGATTTTTCTGATCAGTTATGTCCCCTATCTTGGACCCCAACGGTTTCATGTATGAATCACAAGTACATGTATGTTCCCTCCAGTTCCAGTTATGAAGACGCAAACACATGTGCGTCCACCGTCAACATGTCCTCTTTCAGATCCGCCATGAATAGGCTGGATATTCCATTCCTAAGTATGAAAGGCCACCGGCTTTATATGGTTCACTTATGCCATTTTACAGTCCAGGCAGATAGGCCCTGATTCTGTCATCAAGCTTTTCTTGCCTTCTGCCTCTGAAAGCTCCAGTCTGAGCCTGCATCTGTGACCATGAACTTTGTCTCATTCCCTGCGCGGCTCACGATGCCTGACATCAGCCTGTTGCCTGCCAAAAACTGTATTTCACCTTCAAAATTATCTGCTCCGTTCCCTGCCCTACGCATTCCTGTCTAGTAGTTTAAGTAAACATTCTTCCAGCTACCGAGCAAAGGCCCGGCTTCTCTGTCTTTATGCAAGTAATTCATAGCCCTATTATTATGGAAGACTTCTGCCCTCGCATCTAGTGTAGACACTTAGACGCTTGTACACGCACTAACAGTCAGTATAGTCAGTATAGAATAAGATTCTACTCTAAGAGACCTCTCTTTTGGATAACATAGTTCTTTAAACATAGGATGTTAGATATGATTTGGGATTAGGTTGACTTGACCCTCCAGACATCTGTCGCCACATGTAGAGCTAAATGTCAAGTCCCCTTCACCCCCTAGTTGCACGTCAATCACACGTCATGCTGCTGTGCGCGCATTTCTGCCAAGTATTTCTGCTGACATTGCGAAATTCCTTCATGGAACCACCCCATTATGACGTCACACCTGATGACGTTCTTTAGTTACACCCAGTTACGCCTACTTTTGCTACGCATGTATCTTTTATCTTCACTGTCAATTGTTACGCCTCCTGCATTTGCTTCACTGTAATGTCTATTGTATAAAAGTGTTTACTTATCGATAAAGTACGTACTTCACTTCCTGAACCTCCGTGGTGATGGAACTTGGAGTCACCGATTCGAATCGTCCATTGGAATAAAGCCCATTCCGAACCTCTAATACCACGGATTCTGCCTCTTATTTTACTGAGCTATTTTTATTATGTTTCCGTATCAAATTAAGTCCCGGTAATTAAATTATTTACCACAGTCCGGTGGCGGAGACCGTGGCAAAGGTTGGGGTGCACAACAAGGTCGTGAGCAACCCCGTCAGGCTGACGGTAAAGGCAAGCAAGACGAGTTCGCACGACAACGTCCCCCGTTTCAGAAGAAGAAAGTTGCTGCACTAACAGCGAGGTATGCCACAGATAGTGCGGACGCAGCTTCAGAACCTGACATGGGCGCTAACGTTGCTCGACAGCGCGGCGGAAGTTACAGTAGTGTGGCAAGCACTACGTCCATATCTGGAGTTGACGTTCATTACTGTTGAAACGGCTCCCCCTGACAGACTATATGACATAGTCCTCTTAATTGAAGGTGACATACAACGTACAATTCAAGGGATTTTTTGGGATAATCTGACCTCTTCTTATCACATTCTCTTAGCGGAGGCAGACTGGCCCCCGGCTTTCATTTTAGATGCTCCTAGAGGGGAGGAAGTAATCCTCCCATCCTTTGCGCACACGGTGCCAAAGGACCACGCTAAAAAGTTCGCTGAGGAGTGGGCTCTGGTGCTTGCACCGGCTTTGTATCATACTCGGGTAGGCTGGGATAAATTGTCCCCCAGCCATGAGTTTCCATTGCGGTCTATGCCCCAGCCACAGCCCCAATATCCCATGCGTCGCGAAGCTAGACCTCATGTCGCGGCCATCCTTGAACAATTGGAATATCAGGGTGTTATTGAAACATGTGTGTCACCAATGAATAATCCTTTATTCACTGTGACGAAGCCTGATGGGTCGTACCGCCTAGATTTGGATTACCGGCATTTAAACTCTCATTGCCGGACATGCGCGGTACAGAATACCCACAGTTCGGCGCTCGTCGATAGTCTCGTGAGAAAAAGGTTTAAAACCACACTTGATTTTTCCAATGGCTTTCACAGCCATAACCTGTCCTCTATTAGCAGTCAGTGGACAGCGTTTACTTCAGGCGGCAAACAAAAACAGACTAGCCATGGGCTACAAAAACAGCCCTGGCGTGTTTGCCGCACGTGTAGTCTCTCTCTTGGAGAGCATAGACCCTGATGTGTACTTGTATGTCGATGATAGTTATCTCACAGACGACAAGTTGTGGCCGCATCTGTGTCGCGTTGATCGCATCATTGTTATGTTTGCAGACTTCGGTTACAAATTCAACTTTGCGAAGTCTCACATTGCAGAGTATACAGTGTTGTTTTTGGGCTACGAGCTCAACAATGAAGGTCGAGGATTAGCTCCTCACTTTCTGGAGAAGTGCGCATGCCTGCGTGCTCCTACAACACTGAAAAAATTACATTTTTTGCTGGGCTTTCTGAATTTCGGTCGTACATACATTCCTGATTATGCCCAGCGTATCAAGCCGCTTTATGCCTTGGTACAACCTACTTTTTCCAAATCGAGCTGGCTGCCAGAGCATTCAGCTATTTTGCAATTATTCCAAGCTGATCTTCTTGCTTCAAAATACTTATTGACACGTGATAACCGCACTAACCTGGTTATAAGAATTGTGCCAGGCGCGGTGGGTTTCACGTACTTAACGTTCAATGAGGGCGACACCGTCCCCATTGCATACAAATCACACCTGTACACTTCAGCTGAACTGCGCTTTTCCTCTGTCGAAAAAGTTTTGACGGCGGTCCAGATGGCGATTCTCAAAGAACGAGCGCTATCGCAAGGAAAACGCATGTTGGTTGTCACACCATATCCTGCCCTTGAGGCAGTGACAAAAGCAAGTGTACCAAATTCTAAAGCTTTGCATCCTCGGTGGATACAATGGGCTACTCCCTTGACATCGCCCGATGTCACCTACATCTTTGATGCCTCATTACAGACTAAGGAGTACTTGCAGTAGGAGTTCGTTCATCCGGCTCCTCTGTCTTTGCGCCGCTTGAGGATTACCATTGTGTCATTTACACGGACGGTTCGGCGCAACCGGCGACTGGATCGAAGCATGCCCATTCAGCGGCCTGCGCAATTGTGGTGGGTACTTTCATAAATGGTGAATTCCAATCTGATGTCGTGCACATGCAGTCATTGGGTGATTGTACCGCACAATTTGCGGAGCTTCATGCTCTGGTGCTTGCACTAGAGTTTGCTGATCCTCGGGTCACTACTCTTATAGTAAGTGACTCGTTTTATTGTGTTCAATTCTACAACGACAATCTATATTTTTGGTCTCAAAATGAATATCGTGATTACAAAGGTAGCACAATTAAGCATAAAATGCTTTGGGTTCGAGTGGCAGAACTTAAAGACCATCTGCCACTCATGAATGTAATTCACACTCTCGGTCACCAGCGAGTTGGTGTTCACGCTGTCGGCAACAGCTTAGCTGACGAGGCAGCGAAAACAGCAGTGTCAACATATCTAGTAGCAGCAGTTACAAGATCCAAAAGTAAGATTGATGATGACATCTTGGCAGCTATTGCTGCTACAGAGAAGGGAAGTAATTACCCGAGAGGTTTCCCTTCTCGTTACCATTATCATTTAAGTCCTGATAATGTCCCATTAGTGAGAATTAAAGACGTTGGTGACAGATTGATTCCCAACGCGGACTGCAGACCATCGTTGATAACAGCAGGTCACGAGGGTATGGCCTCTGCCCACGCCGGCGTTGCAGCGACTGTTACTCTGTTACAACAACGTTACTGGTGGCGCGGGTTATATAAACAAGCTCGCACTTATGTTCTTGATTGTGACATTTGCCAGCAGATTAAACCTTCAACTGCTGCGCGCCCACCACAAACTCAGCTGTACATATCCAATAAACCACTTGGGTGTGTTTATTTGGATCACTGCGGTCCTTTCTCCTCAGATACTGCGTACAAGTATATCTTAGTTGCAGTGGATTTGTGTACACGTTTTCTGTGGGCATGGCCACAAAGGAGTGCTGATGCCCGTACTGTCATCAGGGATTGGCGTGTCTTTGTGGGAAGTTTTGCGTGTGGTACCTTTCATTCTGATCAGGGCGCTGCGTTCGCCTCTAAGGCGTACAAAGAAGCCATGAAAAATTTGGGGGTCCAAGTCAAATTGTCGTCTCCATACCGGCCTGAGGGTAATAGTGTGGTGGAGCGAATGAAGCAATCTTTGACAGCTAGGGTTTTAGGCACTGGCCGGAACTGGCTAGCCCACTTGTATAACGTCCAACGTGCACTTAATAATCACCCTAGAAGGTCTCTGGGTGGGCGGACCCCATACATGATGCTCTTTGGCATAAAAATGTTTGTCCCGGACCTTGATGGTCTAGACATGGCAGCGCCTGCCGCATCCTTTGATGTAGATGATCACTGTGCTGTATTGCAGACTCTACAAGAAGCCAGAGACAGTCTAGCGAAGGAACACGTGCCCTCCACATCTGATGCTGCGCTTCAGATTCCGGTAGTTGGCTGGCTTCCTCGAGTTGGTGACCTGGTCCGTGAGAAGGTGGAGAACAGAGAAGGAGTTCGGCCCCTCTTATCGAGCCCCGGTTCCAGTGCTTAGTGTGCAGGGTACAAGAACAGTCATTTTACCTCCACCTGGTCGCAAGGATAACAGGTACATCTCCATTGACAATGTCAAACTACAGCGAATGGCCGATTCTTCTTAGTATGACTCCAGCGGTTTCTTGCCCTGCGATGCTGAGAAATTCTGTTTTGGCTCTGGCAACTACCACCATGTCTGATATTGCCATCGAGATGCATACGGTTACTGATCCTTTGTTGCTACCACCGGCGGGTGGTCCACCTGAAGATACTGAGTATGCTTATCCTGCAGATGTATCATTGCCTGTTTTACAATCAACCGCAGTTGCCCAGTCACGTTTCTCCTTTGACACTAACTCAATGACTTCCAATGCCACGTCAAAGGTTTCTATTTTTGCTGTTTAGTTTAAAAGACATTTTTTAATTCTCCCTTGGACTTACATTTGGCTGATGCTCAAATGCATTTTTTTATTCATGTCCATTGGATTTGTGGTCGTGTTTTTCCGTCTGGTGAATGGACACTACCTTAAAGAAAGATCTACAGTTAGACTAATTGATGGAACTTTGGCCCCCCACTCCTCATCACACATCATGAAGAGGGACCAGACTTTTGTGAACATTACTGCCTGGCCTAAGTTAGATGGGATTGCATGGGATGCTGTTAAATTTCAAATTCATGGTCCAACTGAGGTTATCAATGTACCGAATGTATTTCGTGTTTCTATGGGTGATGTGGTTAAACAAAACATCTGTTCTGATGATTGGGACGTTCAGGCCTTAGAAGCACTGTTTTCTGATTTGAAATATTATGCTGCGTTTGATGCTGGATTCGTATTTAGATACTGCTAATTATGGTGAACAATTTTGCTATCAACATTATGGCAATCATTTCCTGCATAAAGCCAATACGTTTAGAAATTTTGTAAATTTTACCCAATGGTAACATTTTCCAACACCTATCCTACGTAGCTCAACCACGTTGGTAGACAAATTCACATATTTTTCTGATTTCAGTGTTTCAAATTCTGCCTCCTTTTATTTTAAAGTGGCAGCTGAGTCTGCCTCGAAAGTCAGGCTGACACACACTAAATTATTATATTCCAAAACTTTTATGGATGACTTATCAATCAGAGGTTATGATCTGTGGAAGGCTGCTATTGATCTTAAATCGGTTTGGGGTTCCAAACCGTGGCAGGTACAAGGAACAGAAGCTTTGCATCGTGCCTGCCTCATACCAAACCACATGTTGTTTTTAAATTCAACAATCTTCCAGACCACCTGCTTTGGATTGGCTACTTCGAAAAAACAGAATTTTCCCTCTTCTCCAGATCTGGGTACTTTTCCGAATTGGGATAATCATACAGAGCTGTCCCTTGATGCGTTGCAGTCATCTATCTCTAATACATCCTTCAATATTTCCAAATTCGATCCAGAAGGATGGTTAATATGGCAGACGAGCTCAGATTCCTATCAACATCGTTTTCTGGGTTTGAAATCGGGGTATACACAGGTTTGCGGTCTCCAACCAGTCGATCGCGCTAACGGTAGCTCGTCAACAACCTACCAGTAGCTTGAATCCCGATGCCCGCTTTTATACCCTATCATTGTCATTATGTTTATTTTTAGGCCTTTTTGGCCTCTTATTCGTTCTAGAAAAGTGGGTGACGTCAGACCAGCGTGAGCAGTGCGTGTTTCAATCAAGCTGAGACTCTCTGCCCTGCTGCCGCCTCAGAGGTACCACGTGGCCTAACAGCGTGCATCACGGCACTAACTAAACAAGATCCAATCCTGAGTGACCAGCACCGGGCAGGGCCTACATGTGATTCAACGGGGCGGTGCCTTTCCTCTTTTTTCTGGTAAGGCGGGCCTACCTATCATGACCACACAGGGTGCGCAGACACTGGTGGCGGCAGCTTAAATTTGTTATTCCGGGTGCCAGCAGCTGCTAGGGTAAAGTTTCACCTTTTAGCCATGTGGGACAGTGAAAGCCGTGCTCTTTGGTGCCTTATAGATTAGGCATCATAAAATGATTTAGTCCTCCTGGGGCCACCCTGGCAGACAATGGTTGCAGCCTGGTGAAAATAGGAGGGAACACTGACCTTAGCCCTCATTAAAAGACTCCTCTGCAGCCACCGTAAACCAGCACTGCAGGCAGCATGCAATCTGCGCACTGTCCAGAGCCCCAGGCACAGTCAAGAAAAAAGTCTCGGCAGCTTCTGCCTTCCGTGAAGCCATCGTCAAAGTACCAGTATTGACTACTGCCACAGAGGGATGACTGATGCCTGCAGTTATCAGTGTCCTTGAATGATTTCACTCGACTTACACATGCCCCCTTCTGAGAGAGAGCCTCTGCCCCTGCCGTAAGCGAGAGCCAGCAGAGCAACACAGCAAGCACCAGGAGTAAGACAAAGTTACGGTAAGCCTACAAACAATTATCTGGGTGCACTTTGTGGGGAACCAAATAGGGATGTGAGATGTTTAGTTCAGGTAATAACAAGTCTTAGGATAGGTAGTTTGAAATACCTTAACCTTACGTGCAGCCTATCTTTCTGATTTACGCTTGGCCTGCGGACAAATATAGAATTGTCTACTGTTGAAGAGAGAGGCATATTAATCTATAAAACATTGTATACTTAGGAACAACTAGAAAACAGATAAAACAAACCATCTGTCAAATGTGTCAATGAGAATATTTGTCCAATTTGAGCCTTCACTTGAAACGTTTTGGGCAAAATAGTTTTATTTGATAACAGGATTAAAGAAAGTTTCTCCACCTTATCCTATATTTTTTTTAAGAAAATAGACCGTGTTGCCTTCTACTAATGTTCACAGGACAATGCATTTTGTGAGGTTGGTTTACGTCCGACTATCACTAAACTACTTTACTGTGACGCTAAATAAAAAATATACTTTCCTCTTTAAAGAGCGAGCAAATAATTGAAGTTATTTGACATGCAGGTTATGTCATGTTTGTATGATTTTTCGAGACCTGCTCTGTTCTAAGGTCAGACACTGGTTCAGGACCTTCCATTTCAGGGGTTTTATATCAGTTTAAGGGTTTTACCTGAACATTTCATGTCTCAGAACTGGGTAATTTGTGATAAATATTTATTCGCATGTATATTACTGCTTGGATTTAACCATAATATTGTCATTCACAGAGTCACTCATTGGAAATGAAATGTCACGCATATACATACTAAACACATAGAAATGTCACACGTAAGCAACCTGAAAACTTGGCAGCTGTGGCCCCAAACATCATTTTACATTTCTTTTCATTACATTTTAGTGAAATGATGAGAGAAATGCAAAATAACTTCCTGGCTTCGTTTTGTGCCTAGGAACAACATTCAAGACGCACCTTATTAAACAAAAAAAACCCTGTAAAACGCTGCTTTAATTTAATGAAATAATGGGAGAAATTTCAAATGAAGTGTTAATTTGATGGCATAATAAACATAAGGCTCTTAAGTCTTAACACATCACTTTAAATTCATCCCATTTGCAAAAAGTACCTACCCCCTGTAGTGCCTATATTTTCTGCAGCCAATGACCAGGGAAAGTTGAAACATGAGCCAAGCTTATGCGTATGACCCCTTCCTTGCACATATTTGAACATTTTGTAAATAATTACACAAAAGTCATACAGAAATGGTATCTTTTAAAAATTGCCTACTTGTATTTCTCCAACAAGGAGAAACATTTCATCAGACAATCAAATCATATCACTGCATTGAGAGGCGTTTTTAGAAGTGATAGTTTTTAAACATGAAACAGTCATGGACTCCTACCGTCCCTTATGACAATGCTATATGAATGAACTAAGACGGAAGTCATGTGTACCAAACATGTGGGATAGTTCATTACTACATGGAGCACCTTTATAGTCTGTCAGGGGAGAGTTTTGTGCAGTGCACACCCTGAACTCAAGCATTTCAAGGTGCCGTCATGTGTCATAATAAAGAAAAAGAAGACATGATGTAATAATTGTGGGGCACTGAAGTACGTACCTACATGGTCAGAAAGCTACATCATGTAGGGTGTGTGGTTGGAATGGTGTTGTCATTCTTTTATGAGAAGTGTTTCGTGTTATGGGTGATGACCACCGATGTGCATTTACCGTGTTATGGGATGGGACCATGTGTTGGATGACAAGGCATGAGAGACAGACATGCAATTTATTGTTTTCAGTACTCTGGTAGCTTTACACAGCTCCGGAGGATCCTATACTTTCTTATGATTGTAGTCTACTTAGCTGGTGACTGCAGAGGCCAGGATCACACAGTTTGTTGAAGAGGAAAGCCTGGATTATTGCTAGGTTTTCTGGTTTCATACATACACTAAATGGGTAGCTCTTTCCCTGTAGAGGCCCTTTAGTCAATTAAGCTGGGTGTGGGGGAACTTTGGGAACAATTTGCGAGTTGCCCTGCCTTTAGTAGCTCACAATGATTTTCACTGATCAGAAGTAGCTCTCACTACGGAAAAGGTTGGAGACCCCTGGCGTAGACCCTCATTTTGAATCTTCTCATTCAGTAACTACCTACTCGGTAGGGAAGTTATGCCAATCTTGGCTGCAACATTCCACCTTGGCATCTGTTAAACTTCATTTATCTAAATTACATGACGAAATAGATTTGAATGATTTTGTTAAGGGTCCTGTATGTGGCAGGTCCAAACGATGGGTGTATGCTATTTATAACGAAGTTTGGAAGTTGTCACAAATTGAAGCTGCTTCCAGATTGAGGGCTATTGATCAAGCCAATATGGAAAAAGTACTAGCTGTTATAGATAATAGTATTAACAACCTTTCTTCCAGAATTTACACGTTAGACAACATTGTTTCTTCTGTTGTTGATATTGTGCAGGACAATATGTCTGTTTTGTATCATGGTCAAAATCCATTACGTTCAGTGATGCAGTTTGCATGGACATTGCAAACGTTAAAGGCTGGGAAAGTCTCATGGGACTACATGAATACTTCATCTTTGTTTCTTCCCTTTAATCTAACTGCAAAACAAGAATTTATGTCCATGAAAGATGCAACATATTCGTTACTGCATATTGAAAAGTTAGAACCTTTACCTTTCTCAGTGGCCGAATTGAATTCCGCTGTGTGCTACTTTACATGTGTACAACCTGTCTTTCATTGCCTAGACTGTCCATTTGAATGGGCTCTGGATTTGTGCTTGTCTAACTCGGTGTCTCCTGCCCCGGATTATGATCGACTAATGAGTCCCTTAGTGGCTCATGAGTTGGACTGCTCTGGTGTCACGATTATGGCCTGTGGGGTGGCACATGGAGTCCTGGGGAATCGGGACATCGGTACGGCCGCATTTGACTTCTTGGCACAAATTTATCTTTAAGAACACTCCAGTTGTCCTCTGATCGTACTAGAGGCTCCAGTGGTCGAAGAACATGTATGTTCATTTGCCTTACTAAACTGGATGGCGGACTCTTTCACAGACCATTCCAATGACTTCCTGTTGGAAGCTGTTGCTACATACTGTGCTTACACATTGATGGATTGACTCGGAGGTCATCCGATTTTCCTTTGCACAAACTTTTTGTTTTTTTCATTCGTCATTCGGGCTCTTTGAGCCTTGCCGTTAATTTTTCCATTTAATTTTTTTTCCTTTTTATGGTTTTTTTACCCTTCGAACCTTCACTGCCTTTTATATGGATTGCCAATTTGTGCACTTAGTTCCGTTCTATCGAACTTGAACTCTGCGTTCCTTAATTGTACCCCTATTGGTTAGTGGTCCGATCAAGGGGGGGTGTAGTGAGGGCTGCGATTTATATACATACATTGCTATGTTGGCATAAGCGCGTTAGATGTTAGAAAGCCATCTTGACACTTTTTGCTGCTTTTGCACACGACACTGCAGATACATGTTATTATTTGAAAACTGCTTGCTCGCCTTTTCTACACATGAGAACTGTCTGTTGTTCACATCCCTAGCCGTGCGCTGCGACCTTGGTCTGAACATAGTGTAAAGAAACAGTCTGGGTCACCAGATAATGCATGTTTTTGAGTTCAGGTTGATCGGCCCACTATTTAGCCATAACACGCACACAGCTGCAAATACCTGAGAATCGAGGGCTTTTAATATTGCAGTCTGCATGCCTTACACACACATTCTGAAGAAGAGCTTTCCCAGGAGCAGAGCACACCTGATCCTGTGATGTGATTCAACTAAGCTGATCTTTACGGTATGAGGTTCCCCATTCAAGCCTAGAGACCTTCTATTAGTATAATAATATTAGTTCACTAGCGAAAGGAAGGTGGCTATATTCCACTGTCTTTTGTAATATGATCTCTCCTTTCATTTTCTATGGTATTGTAACAATGCTGATGGTTTTGATTTAAATCATTTGTCTTCTTATGTTAGCCAAAGTACTGCATCTTAGGACACGAGGTTTATAAAATAAACTCTTTAAACTTTACCATGTCTCCGATTACTCTTGTTGTGGACTGATATGAGAATAATAACGAACAGGTATTTCTGATTCCCACCATTCCTGAGAGTACTCTAAGTCGCTTGTTCTGGGTTGTCTATACATTGGGACCTCCGATAAAATACAGATAACGAATGGGACACTGATGCTGGTCGGATAGGGGTTCTGGGTTCTGAGGTGAGTTTTTGGTACACCACAATTCACTGAGGTCCTGGTTTCCTGCGCATAGTTCTGTGCATGAGCAGAATCCCTGCAACACCACCGCACAGGGCGCTGAATTTGGAAGGGTGCCGTGTTTTCAAGTACAATGTAGTTTTAAAAGCACCTGCTGCTGCGTTCCTTGCCACCAGCAATTTTCAGTCAACCATGAAAATGTCAAGATAACTCTGGAGATTGATGGACCTTCTGCTGAGAGATCTGAGTTTTGCCAAGTGGAAGTGTTGACTCCTTATAAAGTAGCGCAGGAGGTTAAAAGCAGGTGAACCACGCAGATCACAAATTGCATAGCATGTAAATAGGTCAGTGCATTACTGCTTCTGTCAGAGAGCCCCTTTTGTTAGTTGCAGTTGATAAGTTTAAACCCTAGTATAGAACTGTGAGCTATTAACTATCATCAAAGAGCTGCTGCATGCAAACTGCAAGGTATAGATTAGAGCATTATGATTTTTTTCCTCCAGTCTTTAATTAACCAAATGTTGCAAAAAGGTTTCACTTGGGTAGAAATCAATTCTTATTAGTAAAGTGAAACCCCAACCATGGTGTTACGTTTTAAATTCTCAGTATGTGCTTCTCCTGACTAAGCACTATTAAACCATACTGTCTACCAGTATGGATAACTTGTGACTCCTACAACTTGTAGTCCTCTGTCCGTTTGATGTAAAGTGCTTAACAGCTTACACTAGTATGAGTGACGCTATTAAACTAAATAAATGGAAATCTACTAACCATACACATTTTTGAACAGTAGACACCCATGGGATTCCAAGTTTATGTGCCTTGTGTGGATCCCACAAGGGTTTCCTTTTCACAATGTACTGCAAACTTCAAATTTTGTCTGAAATGACACATTTCCCATACATTTCTGTGATGGAAACTTCCACAATCTGTAGCAATATATAAAAGTCCAACCACTCAGCCTTGCCCGGCTTGTGCTGATAATAACACTGCCCTGCATGTGTCACTGCACCTAGTGCCTGCAACAGGAACAGATAAAACCAACGTCAAGATCAGTCGGCGCAGCTGCTGCGCTCTCTTTAATTTGGAGCAATTTGCTTAGTTGAGTGAGGAACTAGTTGAGTATTAGAGTGTGTGAGGCGTGGATGGGGTTGAGTCCTTTGGTGAAGAATAAGTGACAGCATGTGTACCTCTACTACCTTGACTATCTGCCTTCTACCATTGCGACATACTTGTGAAAGTACACCATGCCTAAGCTTTTCCTACCTGTTCATGTTCATGTCCCAAGTGAACCTTTACTAATGCCCTTCAGTTGCTGGCCACCTGAAGCTTAGGAAAACGTGTCTTTCATGCACGGTTAGCACACTCATTGTGCTAAATACAACTCCTTGCTGTTTATGATTGCGAGTTGAGGGTGTCAAAGACTGCCTTTCAAGACCACACTCTTCAAACTGAGTGAGCATATCTACCTTCAAAACTAAGGCAAACAAGTTTGGGAAGATTGTCTAAGGTCCCTAAGAGCTCTTCAAAAACTACTAAAGGCTTTATCTTTTTGCCACACAGGGTAATCCATGACATTATGGCTTATGTTCCATCCCCCATCGTGCGCAGTGTGGTGACTGTAATGTACTTATCATACATGAACAGAACACCTAACAAGTTCTGATGGCGTATAAAGGTGTTGTGCAGGTCATACATTCAATTTTTAAACAAGTTTTCAGTTTTTTCAGAAAACACTGTACAAAACATGGTGTTGCATAGCATTCGACCCACTTATAGGCAATATGTCAAGGCATTTGTCACCCTTTATTAAAAATACGACATCAAAACCACAGCTTTCGGGGTTGGAAATCTTTCAGTCCCTGTTTTGTTGTCACCTTGTCTCCATCCATCCCCTTTGAAAGACCAGCTCCACAGCAACCAAAGGTACCCCTTACCTTATAAAACATGCATTGTACATCAACAAACTGTAAAACGAATATAAAACTAAGTAGCTGAAGCAGGCATCCGTGAAAGTCCCCTCACCCCAAAACCCAACCCACAATATGGGAGGGAAGGAGGGAGGAAGAGAGGGGTGGGGGGACAGAGCAACAGCAGCACCCCTGCATCAGTGAGCTGCGCCATCCAGTTGCTCACATGCAAACACCCGGGATCATCCTGGGGCTCATTCCTCTACTCATCCACAGTGGGATCCTGTCTCCTGGTGGCAGTGGGGGCGTCATCCTCCAGCTGCTCCATTGTAGTCTGGCTTTCCAGCATATCGCCCCACAGTTTCGAATCCCTTTCTGCATTCCCATTCGTGCATCTCTGCCATCCATTTTCAGATGGTTGACGGCCTGGGCTGCACCCAGTGCATAGCTATACACCGCTCAGCAAGCACCAGTTCTAGTAGGGCACAACTGTGCCCACCTGGCCCCTCTTTTAGGTTCAAGAGCACGCCCAACAGACAGTGTTTGAGAGAGGTGCCCACCTCTTCACGCATGACCTCTTGCAGAGCCCATAGCACCCCTATCCAATGCTCCTCTAGTTTACTGCATTCCCATGTCATATGGAGAAATGTCACTGGATCCGACCCACATCTGGGGTAGATAGCCAACTGCGACGCATTGATGCTATGTAGCCTTTGCTGTGTCAAGTATGTGCAATGCAAGTAGTAAAATCAGGTGAGTTTATAACACAAACTACTAACTACCTCTCAACTCTCTGACCTCAGGGCAGGCCTTTTTCCAATCGCCTTTTGAAACTGGCTTGGGCAGGTCATCCATCCATCTGTTCTTAATCTTTGTCACGTCTATCTGATGATCCTCCTTAAGGGCTTTGTAAATATGGGATATCAAACCCCTATTGGAGCCGGGATCCAACAGGAGTCACAGTGTCTGGAACTCGGCAGTCTTCACAGGAAAATCCGTCCAGGCCGTACGGGATATCTCTGCGTATTGCAAAAACTGGCCCTGCTGTAACTGATACGAATCCTGCTCCTCCCCCATTGTGAGGAAAGTACCAATCAGGTACAGGTCTCCAGCCATGGTGCAGCCACCCTCGGACCACTGTGTCATATCAATCACCTTTTGTAAATGCCTGAAGGGTCGCAGCCATCGGTGGGGTAGCAACCTGGCATAGGGTGCCCTTTGCAACACCCTTGTGACCATCTGCTCTCAGTCCTCAGTCTCTTGCTGGAAAATAAATGGGCAATCCCTCAGGACACCCGTCCCCTGCATGAGGTACTGTAGGAGGTCTGTGCCAACTCCCCATTCCACCAGCAAGATCTTTTCCTCGTTCGGACCATCTGTGCACCACTGTGCCACGTACTACAGCAGTCCCGCAAAATAGTACATCTGCAGGTCCGGTAGTCCCAGTCTCCCAGCTCTGTGTCCAACTTCAGTCTGTCCAACTTTACCCTGCTCCTCTTATCTACCCACATGAAGGACGCCAACAGACAGTTCAGGTTGGTAAACATAGATCTCGGAATACTACACATGGCATTCTTTAGTACATACAGGCATTGTGGCAGCAACCCCATCCTTTAAAGGCCCACCCTGCCCATCACCGACAGGGGCAAAAGAATCCAGAAGCAAATCGACGCCTCTAGGCCCTCAAGTACCCTACCCCCATGTTAAGCCGGTAGCGGGCCTCCAAGGTATGAGCCACCTGTATCACCAGATACCGGAAGTAGTCCCTTTCCCACCAGAGCTCAGTCACCGGGAGACCAGCCGTGTTCCTTCTAAATTAGTCATGCACGCTTTCACTATAATTCAAGCTGCAGACAGCCATCCGGTCAGGTCACTCGGCTGTGTTCATTAATTATATTACACAATACTCACTTAGTCAGTGGCACAGTGCTCACCGTCGAATCTACTGCCTCAATCCCACACGAGCTCGATATGTTCTCTTGCGCTGGCCTCTAACTCATGACTGATTCCCAAACAACAAACTGGAAAATTCTGGATTAACCACTCCCCCTGACCCCAACACACCAATCCCTTCTGAACGACAACTGTTACTGGGTGGTCTCTCGAGTCTCGAGGAAGAGGCAGAGGAGGCCACTGCTACACCCCACTACTTTACCGAAGCTGAACTGGCCTGCCCCTAGCCATTGGAATTAATGGGGAGCTTCTGACTCCTCCCTGGGCTAAACAAAATTCGCCCAAATGAAAAGCTGTATTCTGGCAGTGATACACAGATCCTGCCCACTTATGTGTCGTCACTGCTCTGCTTTCTGGCTTCAGGTCGAAGAAATCTTCAGCCAGCCAAAAGCATGCACACACAGCAGAGAGCCAAGAGCCAATGCCATCATCCCCCACCCCCTCAAAAAAAACAAACGGATTTACCCATGTTTGTTCATCGAGCACAATTTATTGCTAGCTGCTCGGTGTTACATCTCATATCTTTTTAATCCCCCAGGGTGGCAGGGTGGCAGGGCGGCACCCATCTTGCCCATGAACACCAGCCTCCACTGCAGCCTGGTCTGCACGCATCAGCGTAGCTAGAGTCAACTGTACTGTTTTATGTGTGTTGTCCCATAGACCCAACACAGCATCAAATTCAGTCTTGATCTGCAGCAAGAAATCCAACCACCTCTCTTGGTGGGTAAGATAGATCAGTGAGTCATCTGCAGAAAGCGAGATGGGATGAGTATTGCCTCTCATCTTGATACCTCACGCAGTCATGTGCTGAAGTAACCGAATCGTCAATGTTTCCATCGCCAAGGTGAAATGAAACTGCAACAAGGTGCATCCCAGTCTCATGCTCCTTTCAATGTGCAGGCACTCCAACACCACTTGTCCAGTGCAAACTCGCAAAACCGGCCAAGTAAATAGGAATTACACACGGGGCAGAAACTGGTCCCAGTCCCACCCTCCTCAGCACCTTCCAGAGATACTCTCAATTCAGCGTATCAAATGCTTTCTCAATATGTAAAGCTACCAATGCAGTCTCCAGGTCCCCATCCACTGCAGAGTGTAATACATGGGACTGTCTCCGCAAGTTCACCCGAGTCCCCCTACAAGGTATGAAACCGCACTGGTCACCCTGAACCTGGTGGGTCACAACTCCTCGTAATCTAGTCACAAGAGCCTTCAATGGGAACTTAGTGTCAACCGCTAGCACCGATAAGGGCCTATCGGAGCCAGGGTCTGTGACGTCCATGCCCAGCTTGGGGAGCATAACAATCTTGGCCTCCTGCATTGATTGCAGCAGCACCCTACAACTCCTCGTCTCCTCAAAAGTCTCCAGTAAGCATGAAAGCAGCAACTCAGAAAACCCCTGATAATATTCTACTGGGAGTCTATCCAGGCCTGGTGCATTACCGCGTTTCATTTCTTGAACTGCTTCATTCAATTCTCAACCAGCCCCTTCTCATGCTCTTTTGTAAGATGAGGAAGTGCCAACGCATCCAGGAGATGCCTAGCTTCCACCACTTGGCTCCGGCACCTCAATGTATACGGTCGCTCAGTGATTCCATCAGAGGGAGTTGTGGGCCTGTGTCCCAGCGATGGTGCCGTCCTGGCATCTCAGCGAGAGGAGCACCAGAGATGGGCATTCTCTTTTAAGGAGCGACGCCAGGAGGTGCCCTGATTCATCTTCCTCCCTGTGCTACAGTTGGTGTTAGTCTTACCGGTCCAGCCAGTCTAGTCTATCCCAGGTCGCCACCAACATTCTCTGGGTTGTCAGGAGAGCCTCTCATCACCTAGCATCAGAATGCTGCTAGATCATGGAGAAACAGCAGCCCTCATCCTTCTCAACCTCTCAGCAGCCTTCAACACTCTATCTCACCACACACTGATCAAAAGATCCCTCCGGATTGGAATCCAAGGAGCATCCCTCAAGTGGAGTGCTTCCTACCTCACAGGAAGGACGCAGTAGATAATCATCCCTCCCTACTCCTTGCTCCCTAAGAACATAACCTGCAGTGTACCTCATGGCTCATCCCTCAGCCCCTATCCTCTTCTACGCATACATGACTGTCATGTTCGTTAGGCTAGGCCTGTCATTTATACCTCTTTTTACATACATTGTCCCATCCACACAACAATAACGATTCTCAATGGTGGTGTTTTACCTAGTAGTTAGCTCTGTCCCTTCGTGAACAGGCTCTTGGTATATTATGATAAAAATGCTGTACCTGACGTACATAAACATGTCCCCAGGCATGGCAAACTTATTCTGTATAAGGGTCACCGCTTTTTTTTTATACTTGGCCAACGGGCTCGCTATGCATGAGCATATTGTTTTGATAAACAGATGGGGGTCCTTCGCTCTCAACCATCAGGTGAGGGGGTTGGACCTTCCCTAGGAGTTTCTTGGCTACATACACATATGCACATATACATGCTACACCTACAAATCTAGGCTAGGTACATTTTAGGCAGATTACGTAGGGCACCACATTTTAGGAGTACGCAAATACTATTGTTTTTATTAACTATCCATGTTCATTGTTTTAGCATTATGGTAGAAATGCATCTACTGTTAACTATATTAGCACTTGTCATTTCTTTCCTATGCTTCTGTCTCCTGATTGTAGCAGCACATATGTTTTACACAAGATTGTCGCTGGATCAATAAGTACTTATTGAAAACGTTCCGATCATCAGTTTATGTGTTTTCTGAGAATAAGCAAGCATGAGCGCCTGAGCGAAAAGTACTGTACTGTTATCCACGATCCCTGAGAAATCAGGGTTGTCATGTTCAGTGGTTGCCAGAAACGTCCTACACCACTGTAGAATACAGGGGGATGGTAGTGGCACTGTAGAGCTAGCTGGTTTAATGGCTGACATACCCTGTGGGGGTGTCCAGAGTCTGTTTGCACACCAGTCCCTCAGTTTAGGTCCTCCAAAATGCGCAGGTCCTGGGGGGACTCCTAGGAACTACAGACATGGCGCCATCAACGTTGTTAAAAGTTCTCAGAAAGTCCTACTCACAATTTTCAGAGATGTCTGAAATGGGAAGGAAGATTCACCTCAGCTGGGCAGAGATACCCTGTGTATTGGTGAAGGTTTTAAAATAAGCTTGTAAGAATAAAAAGTTCCTATATTGTGCAAAACTCTTAAGTACCAGAACTTTTGATTTGCCTGAAGATGACTGAGTCCGGTTCAGGCTTGGAGGAAGACGAATTGGCTAATGCTCTCAACATTTCAGAAAATTGCAGACATGCAGTTATTATGAAATTGTTAGAACACGGTGTACCAGCAACAGGTGGCTGTATTACCTTCGTGATTGAGGCACACAAGATGTTCGGATCAGAGATACTCTATTCGTGGGTTCAGTTCCCACCTGCAGATCCGGGGACTAAATTATTTCACACATACTTTATAGTTGAGCCACTGACAGAATACATTCCATACGAAGACATTGAAGTCCTGTTAACTTACCAGGAACATAAAAACTGGTTTAAAGGCGCCCTCCCACTCACAACATCTGTCGTGAGACTCGGTCAACTCAGCATAGAAGATGGGACATGGCCTATCTTAGTGACATACACTCCACATCCAGAGATAGCTACACTACCAGTGTATGAAGTTCGGGCAATATATAAAGATATAGTCAGACTGTACAGACACATTATCCAGTTCGTCATGCAAACAATTCAGCCTACGAGAAATGCTCCAGTTGGTCCACATCAGACCACACCTATGATTAACCCACAAACACTGAAGTCAGTGGTAGGGACGTTCCCATTCAAACGGGAGCAAATGCCGTTCTGGATAGCACAAAAAGATTGCACAGCTGGAGGCAGTATTTCCCAATATGGGTCTGCAGGAAAAACACAGAATGCTAATCATTTGCTTGCCAATGGGGATGGTTCCCTTGATCGAGGACTGTACCACATGGGAACAATCTTCGCTGCCATATATGTTAGAATACACGGTACCCCTTCAATAGCAGTAATTCCAGACATATTGAAACAGATACAGAATGAGTATGGGGCAGGACCTGCCCTGGACTTGGGGATGAAACTGATTGGAAACTTTGACCAAGTCTCAGCAAATATGCTGAGCAACATAAAAGGGGAGGCAGCAGCAGTAGCTGTACATCAATGCCTGAGAGAAGTAGCTATTTAAACAAAAGGCGAGATTTACCAAAGATTATCGAAGAAACCTATGTTACGTTAGGTACAGATAATTTGGGAGCAAAACCAGGGAACCCACAAATGGCGGGTAGTCCCAACAAAGACAACTCGAAACAAACACCCTTTTATTCTAAAAAGAAATGGGATAAACAATCTAAAAATAATAACACAGAAAAGAATACATGATCAAGGGTTGGGTCTCCCCAAAGGGAGTCCTCTCAGAAGAAGTACAGCCTCAGAAATCGTGATAATATTAGAAAACCTGATAGGTATCAAGATACTGGTACACGCTTCTTTTGTTCAATTCAGGGGTCATCAACAAACTCGAAGAGGGACAGGCTTTTGGGAACAAGATCCGAAGATCGACAAAAAGAGAAAAACATTGTAATTCAGATCATATTATTAAACAGGAACAAAAAACCTAAAGCGAAACCTTAATTCAAATAGAAGAAAGTAGCTGGCTTAAAAATTAGACATGCCGAGGTTACTGAGGACTTTCTGAACGGAGAATGGGCTCTGACGATGCTAGACAGGGCAGCAGAAGTAACAATAGCTCACCAGAACCTGAAGGATTTTCTGGTGACAGCAGTATTGAATGAGCACATCACGTTGGAAACACCCGATACCAGAGTGAGTGTCCCACATAGACTATATGAAATTACACTCCAAATAGAGACGGGACATCTCAAGAGAAATTAAGGGTCTCTTTTGGGAGAACTTAACATATTGATATACTACTAGCTGGAAAAGATTGGCCACCTGAATTTGTGATGGATTGCCCAAAAGGTGAAAGCGTAATTTTGCCTGCTTTCTCCAACCTCATTCTAGTTTCCTTCAAACACTCATATGCGCCAGAGCACGTAGGGTGGGACGTGGAGTCCACTCACCACGAAATCCCATTAAAATCTACTCCAAATCCACAGAGACAGTACCCTATAAAATACGATGCAAAAAGACAGGTCAAAGAAATCCTAGACCAGTTGGAATACCAAGGTGTGATTGAGACTTGCACCTCCCCAATGAACAATCCTTTGTTTCCCGTAATGAAACCTGACAATTCATGTTGTCTAGTTTTAGATTAAAGTCACTTAAACACTTGCACACAAAAATTTGCAGTTTATAACGCACACAATGCCGCATTGATGAATAACATCGTGTGGAAGAAATACAAAACAACATTAGATATCTCGACTGGAATTTTCTGCCAGAATATAGCTCGAGAAAGCAGATATTTGACAACAATTTCTGCCCACGGCAAACAGGGAAATTTTTGTCCATTGCCTCAGCAGTATAAGAACAACCCGGGGTTATTCTCGAGAAGGGTGTCACAATTATTGCAAACATGCAATGAGGACGCTGTGTCCTATGTAGGTTACATCTATCTGATGGACGATGAATTACTTGAACACTTGTGCAGGGTGAACAACATAATTGTGGGATTCGCCAATTTTGGCTACAAAATTAATTTTAAGAAATCTAAAATTGCCCATCTCAATATCCTATTTTTGGGATATGAGCTGTCAAGTGAAGGCAAGAGCCTGCCAGCCAACTTTTTAGCAAAGTGCGCGCTGCTTCAACCTCCAAAGACTGAAAGGTTTGCAATCCATTTTAGGATTTCTAAATTTAGGCATAAAATACATTATAGATTACACAGAAAGAGTAAAACCTTTTTACTAGTTAATCAGACCTGATTTCAACTCGAATCAGTACACACAAAAGCACACGGATCCTCTCCGTTCAGTTCAGGCTCACATGATAGCATCCAGACATTTACACACATGTGTGAATTTGACAACTTGGTGAGCTGGGTGGTCCCGGGTTTATCAGGGTATACTTATCTCACATTCAATGAAGGTGAGACGGTCCCAATTCCATACAAACACATTCGTACACGAATGCTGAAATGCGATTTCCGGCCACAGAAAAAATATTGATCGCAGTCAGTGGTAGGGACGTTCCCATTCAAATGGGAGCAAATGCTGTTCTGGATAGCACAAAAAGATTGCACAGCTGGAGGCAGTATTTCCCCATACGGGTCTGCAGGAAAAACACAGAATGCTAATCATATGCTTGCCAATGGGGATGGTTCCCTGGATCAAGGACTGTACCACATGGGAAAAAATCTTCGCTGCCATATATGTTAGAATACACGGTACCCCTTCAATAGCAGTAATTCCAGACGTATTGAAACAGATACAGTATGAGTATGGGGCAGGACCTGCCCTGGACTTGGGGATGAAACTGATTGGAAACTTTGACCAAGTCTCAGCAAATATGCTGAGCAACATAAAAGGGGAGGCAGCAGCAGTAGCTGTACATCAACGCCTGAGAGAAGTAGCTATTTAAACAAAAGGCGAGATTTACCAAAGATTATCGAAGAAACCTATGCTACGTTAGGTAGAGATAATTTGGGAGCAAAACCAGGGAACCCACAAATGGTGGGTAGTCCCAACAAAGACAACTCGAAACAAACACCCTTTTATTCTAAAAAGAAATGGGATAAACAATCTAAAAATAATAACACAGAAAAGAATACATGATCAAGGGTTGGGTCTCCCCAAAGGGAGTCCTCTCAGAAGAAGTACAGCCTCAGAAATCGTGATAATATTAGAAAACCTGATAGGTATCAAGATACTGGTACACGCTTCTTTTGTTCAATTCAGGGGTCATCAACAAACTCGAAGAGGGACAGGCTTTGGGAACAAGATCCGAAGATCGACAAAAAGAGAAAAACATTGTAATTCAGATCATATTATTAAACCGGAACAAAAAACCTAAAGCGAAACCTTAATTCAAATAGAAGAAAGTAGCTGGCTTAAAAATTAGAAATGCCGAGGTTACTGAGGACTCAGCTTCTGAACGGGGAATGGGCTCTGACGATGCTAGACAGGGCAGCAGAAGTAACAATAGCTCACCAGAACCTGAAGGATTTTCTGGTGACAGCAGTATTGAATGAGCACATCACGTTGGAAACACCCGATATCAGAGTGAGTGTCCCACATAGACTATATGAAATTACACTCCAAATAGAGGGGGACATCTCAAGAAAAATTAAGGGTCTCTTTTGGGAGAACTTAACATATTGATATACTACTAGCTGGAAAAGATTGGCCACCCGAATTTGTGATGGATTGCCCAAAAGGGGAAAGCGTAATTTTGCCTGCTTTCTCCAACCTCGTTCTAGTTTCCTTCAAACACTCATATGCGCCGGAGTGGGTGCTAGCGCTAGCTCTGGCATTATACCATAATCACGTAGGGTGGGACGTGGATTCCACTCACCACGAAATCCCATTAAAATCTACTCCAAATCCACAGAGACAGTACCCTATAAAATACGATGCAAAAAGACAGGTCAAAGAAATCCTAGACCAGTTAGAATACCAAGGTGTGATTGAGACTTGCACCTCCCCAATGAACAATCCTTTGTTTCCCGTAATGAAACCTGACAATTCATGTTGTCTAGTTTTAGATTAAAGTCACTTAAACACTTGCACACAAACATTTGCAGTTCATAACGCACACAATGCCGCATTGATGAATAACATTGTGTGGAATTTTCTGCCAGAATATAGCTCGAGAAAGCAGATATTTGACAACAATTTCTGCTCACGGCAAACAGGGAAATTTTTGTCCATTGCCTCAGCAGTATAAGAACAACCCGGGGTTATTCTCGACAAGGGTTTCACAATTTTTACAAACATGCAATGAGGACGCTGTGTCCTATGTAGGTTACATCTATCTGACGGACGATGAATTACTTGAACACTTGTGCAGGGTGAACAACATAATTGTGGGATTCGCCAATTTGGGCTACAAAATTAATTTTAGGAAATCTAAAATTGCCCATCTCAATGTCCTATTTTTGGGATATGAGCTGTCAAGTGAAGGCAAGAGCCTGGCAGCCAACTTTTTAGCAAAGTGCGCGCTGCTTCAACCTCCAAAGACTGAAAGGTTTGCAATCCATTTTAGGATTTCTAAATTTAGGCATAAAATACATTATAGATTACGCAGAAAGAGTACAACCTTTTTACTAGTTAATCAGACCTGATTTCAACTCAAATCAGTACACACAAAAGCACACGGATCCTCTCCGTTCAGTTCAGGCTCACATGATAGCATCCAGACATTTACACACGTGTGAATTCGACAAACTTGGTGATCTTGGTGGTCCCGGGTTTATCAGGGTGTACTTATCTCACATTCAATGAAGGTGAGACGGTCCCAATTCCATACAAACACATTCGTACACGAATGCTGAAATGCGATTTGCGGCCACAGGAAAAAATGTTGATCACAGTACAGACTGCTGGACAGTATACGGATCGGGAATTCCCCACACTGATAATGTGCGATTTGTTCTACTGTGTGCAGTCTACAATGAATATCTTCATTACTGGGCCAGAATGGGTTTAGAGATTTCAAGGGTTGCACAATAAAACATAAATTGTTATGGTAACAAGTGGCAACGCTGAAAGCATGCCTGCCACGGTCTCAAGTTATTCACACCTTGAGTCATCAGCGTGTCGGCCTACACATTGAAGAGAGTTCACTGGCTGATGAAGCCGCCAATGCGACAGTGCGAACTGCTGCCATTGCTGCAATCGCTTGTTCTAACACAAGGATAGACGGAGACATACTGATAGCTGTCAACACCTTAAAAACGGCTTGGCCATTCCTTAAGGCTTTCCACTCATATACTCCTATAAATTAGATGCGCAAAATACACCGTATGCTCAAATTCCTGGAGTGGGGGACAGAGTAATACCAAACACAGAACTCAGAATAGGTTTAATTCTAGCTGCACACAGGGTTTGGGATCAGCACATGCAGGAGTCGCTCCAACAATTTCATTACAATTTCATTATTCAAGCACCGATATTGGTGGTCAGGTTTGTCTGTCAGCAGATGAAAGGTTCTACCATTGCACGACCACCGCAAACACCATTGCTTATTTCAGACAGACCCCTCGCATGTGTCTATTTGGACCACTGCGGCCCTCTGAATTCAGATGTGGCCTACAAGTACATCTTGGTGACAGTGGATTCATGCTCTAGATTCTTATTGGTTTGGCCTCAGCTTTTGGGTGTTATAAAGGATTTGCGAGTCTTTATCGGGACATATGCAATTGGCACGTTACATTCAGACCGTGACCCTGCGTTTTGCTCACAGACATACAAGGAAGCCATTGGAAGTATGGGCGTAGCCTTGCGGTACTCCTCTCCCTACCATCCCGAGGGAAATTCAGTGCTGGAGAGGAAAAACCAGGATCTACAGCAACCCTTAACAGCAAGGGAATTAGGTGTGGGCAGTAGTTGGGTCAATCACCTATATGGGATCCAGAAGGCACTCAATAATACGCCAAGAAAATCCTTGGGAGGACGTACTCCCTATGAGAACCTGTTTGGGACAAGAATGTGGGTACCTGACCTCAATAGTGCCAGCATAGTGGCGAATACGTAACCATTTGACTTGAATAATCATTTGGCTGTTCTACAGGAACTCAATGAATTCCGGGCATTACAAAGCAACATCCAAGTAAAACGCACCGCCACTCGGGAAGTGAAACTGGTTCCGGCAAGACCTGCCTGGGACCAGAAGATTGGGGATCTGATCAGAGAAATGATTATGGACAAAAAGGAGTTTGGGCCATCCTACAGAACACCTGTAGCTGTCTTGGCTGTTGAAGGAATGAGAACAGTACTTCTTCTGCCTCTTGCCGGCTCTATTGATCTGATAAAACCACACTATGTGGCTGATTCTCAACAGTAGGCCACATGGGGTCCTGAGTAGCCACAGATCTCCTCTTGCTATGATATAGGAAGTTCAGATGGAAAGACTATAAACGTTTCAAGACTCCCCTGCACAAAGCTCAGAAATATCCAATAATGGAGTATGAATAACACCAGTTAAACACCAGTTAAAATTGAACAAACATCCAATATAACTGAAACACAAATTACAATTAGGCCCAACAATGAACTATATGTTAATGTCTTCACAAGAAGCACCTACCAGTTCTACGAGCGCAACGGAGCTACCAAAGATCGATTCCACTGCATCTGGCTACTTCATCAACTTTGATGACTTTGCTTCAGATACAAGTGAACCTGAGCAAACCCCAACCCTTTCCAAGAAAGAGAAATTTCGACAAATCTATCTCTGGCTGAAAAAGACTTACTTTGTGTCCTCTTGGTTGCATCTTTGATTTGCATTAGGGATCCTGTTCCTGTTAATTTGGATTGGTATAGTAACTGTATTTTTACTATTACTGAATGGGCATTGTCTCCCACAACGCTCTGCAGTACAACCTGTGAACTTGGTCATGAAACCACATACATCCTCTCAACATACACAGAGAGACTTGTCCCTAGTGAACATTACAACAGTTCCAGTACCGGATGGTATACCTTGGGATAGAATTTCATATGATGTATTTGGTCCTACTGAACATTTGAAAATTCCATACGTGTTTAAAATTTCTATGAATTACTTCAGTACCCCGAGTACACACTCTGATGATTGGGACATTGAGACTGTAAATGCTATGCTCTCAGATTTAAAACAATCTGCTGCATTTTCTTACAGGCAATTGTACAAAGATACACCTGACTTTGACAGGAAGTATTGTTACCAGCACTATGGTCACCAAGATGTTTTTACCATCTTTGGAATGCACAAATACTGATTGAATAATTTTCATATGACGTAATATGAAAGAATAAATTCAGGAAGAAATTCTGATTTTTAAAGATGTTACTACCTTAGTTGGAATTTTTGAAAAACGATTTTCATAGCTTGGGAGTGCTTTAGATTCAAACACCTCTATGAACAGGAGGTGATCATCTTTAGCACCCTACCTCTTTTACTCTTTGGGCAGAAGATTCACCTGATCATTTACCTAGGAGTGCGACGGTTTCTCTACTCATTGCTATGGTCAGGATATAGTCAGGATAGTTTGAGCAGAAAGTGGTGGTTTCTCCTCAAATAAAAAAATATATTTGTTTGTTGCATCGGACAGGCACTGGATTTTTCAGCAAGAACATGTTTACAAGTCTTTATAGATATATATTTGGTGCAAAAAACAAGGGTGGATGCAGCAGGAATGTCTATGGACCACCCACGGAATGCCTCCCTGACACAAAGTACCGCAATACGTTTTTTTTCACAAAGCAACAGAAATAGTCATTTGCTTTGCAAAATCCCAACAAGGACTTGTGTCGAGTATGTGTGAACAAGCCACACAAACATGAGGCAAACTTTTTGTATGCCTGGTCCATATTTTTTTGTGCTGAACACAAGCAGTGTAGGTGTAGAAGACTATATGCATTTGTGCTTGCTGCAGTATATAAATATGTCTATTATGTGGGCCCACACACTACCTTTTTGTAAAAATATATTTTACTGTCTTTTTTTAAAACAATATAGCAAACAGTAGTGCCTAGACTATCCCCGTTACATAAAACATTGAAAGAAACACATCATCACAATGTGATTGAAGTTCAAAGCCGGAAGAGCACCATAGGAACTTACTCCGTAGCCACTTGACCACTGAGAAGTTAGAGTAAAGAAGCAAGTTGGGAAGTTGTGATGGTGACCGGAAGAAAAGTGTGCTTAATGCCATCTTTAAGGTGTAGTACAAGGTATGTAGTAAGGATGCAGTCAATGGGTAAAGGGTGCAGTGAGGGTGAGTGGGTCTTAATGGTCAATTTATGATCCATTAAATGAGTAAAAACAAAACTAAAGCACAAACTCACACATTCAGACTTAAGATCGTGATGGGCCATGACAAACAATGAAGCAGGAGGTGCCTTGTGGTTCAAAGACCCAGGTGGCGGGATTCAAATAATTAGAAGTGCTCCTCCCTAAAATATGATTCCATTTGTGTTATAGCCCTGATGAAGTCTGCTGCAACTGAGTCAGTAATAGACGAAACACGTTTTGGCAAGGGCAAAATAGACTAATGGATGTTCAATAAAAAACACATGTTGAAACCACAACCTCAACTATTGTTTTCCGAGTGATTGGAGAATCTTTTCTTACCTATTTTTGTATGTGCTAAGTGTAGCAGTTGTAAGGGGGCTTTGGAGGTGTTCCCGCAGAAGTCCCCTTTTTTCAATAGTTCAGTACACTAGGAAAGGTGAAGATAGCCCTTGATAACTCCCAGAATGCTGATTTTTGGCATACAGCTACCGTGATTGGGCAGAGTTGCTACCTCAGTCTCATAGTTTTTTAATTCAACAATATCTCAGTGCTCAAAGGTTTCTTAACACCCAAAGTACCTAGAAGAAGTGTGGGAGGTGCATCTAGCCTGGAATTTGGACATAGGGAAAGATTGGACCCAGTAAAGTGGGCACAACTTCTGTGTGGCCAAGAGGGACCAGTGTTCCCAAATTATTGTGACATGGTTTCTATGGATACCAACTTTGTCTAGTATCAGGTATTGGCAGACTATCCAGCTCACTTAGGAACGTGTTCCAAACATGTCTTCTCTTTTTAGAGGTTAACCTGTGCTGAAAGCGTACTAATTGTTTAACAAAGTTATTTTTATTTCTGTCAACCAGTATCAAACTGTATTGTTATGTTATGATGTTGTACTGATTGTTGATTACAAACTGTGTTGTGTGAAAAAACTGAGATCCTGCAGATGCTATTCTAACATATCGCATTTTCGCCCTATTTTGTAATACTATAACTTGTAAGAGTGCACCACGTACAATTGCCCCTACAATTAGACAAACAAATCTACAAAACATCATTTGAGTTGCATTTATCCAAATTACTAATACTGTTATGGATTCCTCATTGAAGCATATGGAAACTAGGTTACCCAAACAGATATAGAAAATGAATAAGTTTTGCCAAGAGTGTCATTTTCACATGAAGGCACACACATTTGGCCTAAGGAGGGAACATTTAACATAAATATAATTGAACATACTAAAACAGGAATAAAAATTAAATATGCAGTCAATATTAGAATTATGGGCCATCTTTGAAGAAGCTAAAACTGATAGCCCCACAATGCCTATAGTTAGCAAGGCGTCGGCACATCCCCCATCATATGTAGGGATGGGTGTACCCACACCTGCTCCCACTGATATTCAAGATATTCAAACCCAGTAATAGTAGGAACTGACAAGCCCTCTCAATAAAAAAGGACAGTATGGTCTAAGCCTGAGAAAGCCAAAAGTAAGCAAGCCCAGACACCTCCAGCACAGCCGTAGAGAAGGTCCCCAGTAGCTCGACTCACCGTCCATAATGCTCAACACGTTACACCTCAAAGGCAAGTAAAGTACACAATCACACTGGTTCAGGTGGGTGTAAATGAGTTTTAGGAAATTTGTAGCGGTTCTCAATAGTGACTGTGAGTTTGGCAGAGGAAGAGAGCTCCAGTCCCCTAGGAACCGATGGCGAGGGTGGGGCTACAGGGATTGCCCAGGTAGCCAAAGAAGAAACGGATATCGAATTTGAAGGTGAAGCCAGATCAATGAAAGCAGCGCATAGCTCAGAGCAAAAGAAGCAGACCAGACACCTCAAGGAAGAAAGGCCTGAGCAAATGCTCGAGAGAGAGAGAATGGGCACGCAACCAGGAGTGACAGCAAGAATACAGAACAGCATGCTATTTTCATGAGAGAAGCAGGTCCGGTATAGGGTGCAGTGCTGGGAAGAATTGGAGGTAGATGAAAGGCCACTAGCAGGGCTCAGAGCTACACCGTCTGTTCAACAACAGATATGAGCTGACCAAGAAATAAATGAACCAGGCTGCCTGGTACTTACCCACCAGTGATGCAGGAAAAGCAAAATGTAACCTCTGCGTGCTCACAACAAAGATAAACTGACCCAAAGGGATAAATAATAGCCAAAAAGGAAGACAAGACTTTTGTGGAACCATTTTGCGACCTATTAGCAGATTGGACTGAGGAGAGGGACCAAAATTACAGATTTTGCCTGAGGAAAGGATTGTTTGAGCCCGAACACATGGCAGTAGTGGAGGATTGCATCAGGCATGAAGGAGGAAACTCCAGTTGAGATTTCCTGTACATGCACCAATGTCGAGCAAGATGGGAAGGCTATGTCGAGGAGAAAACTGTAGAGGCACCTAGAATGAGAATGCACCTACTACTGTAGAAGGGCATAGTGGGGATTAAATACATGCCATGGGCACAGATGGACAAAGAGGGGTTGAGAACAAAGTTACCGTCATTACTGAATGGGACAGGGAAATGGATTATGTGCTTCAAGAAAAACACTGCATGTATCAATCTAGCGCTAGATGAGATTAAGATTCTTCTAAGAAGCCCAATTGGAGAACAGGGAAATACAGGGTTCACTCAAGGTGGCATTCCAGAAATCACACTGACAAATACCCAGCATGACGTGCCACATTCAATATGTATTACAACAAACAAATGATGGACGGAATGCTGACAATGCAGACATTCTCCCCCAGTCAAGAGATCTGGGTTAAATCCATCGTTCTTTTGCCCACTACGCCACCCCAGTTCAGACATGGCCATATGCAAATCAGTCTTGACCCTGTGCCTCATGGGAACAGTCCAGCCCGAACTGCCAAGCCATGTCTTCCCTGGACCGGAATCAAGCATCCTAGGACCGGTTTCTTACTATCAGCCGTCATCAGCCAGGATAGCTTGACTCCAGTGGCGTAATGAGCACGGGACCCACGTCTGGGCATACCCATCCCACTTAGGGCGAAAAGCGTTACAACAAACAAATGATGGACGGAATGCTGACAATGCAGACATTCTCCCCCAGTCAAGAGATCTGGGTTAAATCCATTGTTCTTTTGCCCACTACGCCACCCCAGTTCAGACATGGCCATATGCAAATCAGTGTTGACCCTGTGCCTCATGGGAACAGTCCAGCCCGAACTGCCAAGCCATGTCTTCCCTGGACCGGAATCAAGCATCCTAGGATTGGTTTCTGGCTATCAGCCGTCATCAGCCAGGATAGCTTGACTCCAGTGGCGTAGTGAGCACGGGACCCACGTCTGGGCATACCCATCCCACTTAGGGCGAAAAGCGTTACAACAAACAAATGATGGACGGAATGCTGACAATGCAGACATTCTCCCCCAGTCAAGAGATCTGGGATAAATCCATCGTTCTTTTGCCCACTACGCCACCCCAGTTCAGACATGGCCATATGCAAATCAGTCTTGACCCTGTGCCTCATGGGAACAGTCCAGCCCAAACTGCCAAGCCATGTCTTCCCTGGACCGGAATCAAGCATCCTAGGACCGGTTTCTGGCTATCAGCCGTCATCAGCCAGGATAGCTTGACTCCAGTGGCGTAGTGAGCACGGGACCCACGTCTGGGCATACCCATCCCAATTAGGGCGAAAAGCGTTACAACAAACAAATGATGGACGGAATGCTGAAAATGCAGACATTCTCCCCCTGTCAAGAGATCTGGGTTAAATCCATCGTTCTTTTGCCCACTACGCCACCCCAGTTCAGACATGGCCATATGCAAATCAGTCTTGACCCTGTGCCTCATGGGAACAGTCCAGCCCGAACTGCCAAGCCATGTCTTCCCTGGACCGGAATCAAGCATCCTAGGACCGGTTTCTGGCTATCAGCTGTCATCAGCCAGGATAGCTTGACTCCCGTGGCGTAGTGAGCACGGGACCCACGTCTGGGCATACCCATCCCACTTAGGGCGAAAAGCGTTACAACAAACAAATGATGGACGGAATGCTGACAATGCAGACATTCTCCCCCAGTCAAGAGATCTGGGTTAAATCCATCGTTCTTTTGCCCACTACGCCACCCCAGTTCAGACATGGCCATATGCAAATCAGTGTTGACCCTGTGCCTCATGGGAACAGTCTAGCCCGAACTGCCAAGCCATGTCTTCCCTGGACCGGAATCAAGCATCCTAGGATTGGTTTCTGGCTATCAGCCGTCATCAGCCAGGATAGCTTGACTCCAGTGGCGTAGTGAGCACGGGACCCACGTCTGGGCATACCCATCCCACTTAGGGCAAAAAGCGTGTACCGGGGTGAATGTATGACATTGTTCTGCATTCTGTCCATCAATTGTTGTTTTTGCATTGGTCACCCCGAGTGGGAAGGGTATGCCCAGACGTGGGTCCCTTGCTCTCCATGCCACTGGAATCAAGCTATCCTGGCTGAAGAGGGGTGAAACCCCGAAACCGGTCCTAGGATGCTTGTTTCCAGTCCAGGGAGGACCTGGCTTGGCAGTTCGGTCTGGACTGTTCCCATGAGGCACAGGGTCAAGACTGATTTGCATATGGCTGGGTTCAAACTGGAACGGCATGGTGAGCAAAAAAACGATGGATTTAGGCCCAGATCTCTGTACTGGGGTGAATGCATGACATTGTTCTGCATTCTGTCCATCAATTGTTGTTTTTGCATTGGTCACCCCGAGTGGGAAGGGTATGTCCAGACGTGGGCCCCTTGCTCTTCATGCCACTGGAATCAAGCTATCCTGGCTGAAGAGGGGTGAAACCCCGAAACCGGTCCTAGGATGCTTGTTTCCAGTCCAGGGAGGACCTGGCTTGGCAGTTCGGGCTGGACTGTTCCCATGAGGCACAGGGTCAAGACTGATTTGCATATGGCTGGGTTCAAACTGGAACGGCATGGTGAGCAAAAAAACTATGGATTTAGGCCCAGATCTCTGTACTGGGGTGAATGCATGACATTGTTCTGCATTCTGTCCATCAATTGTTGTTTTTGCATTGGTCACCCCGAGTGGGAAGGGTATGTCCAGAAGTGGGCCCCTTGCTCTTCATGCCACTGGAATCAAGCTATCCTGGCTGAAGAGGGGTGAAACCCCGAAACCGGTCCTAGGATGCTTGTTTCCAGTCCAGGGAGGACCTGGCTTGGCAGTTCGGGCTGGACTGTTCCCATGAGGCACAGGGTCAAGACTGATTTGCATATGGCTGGGTTCAAACTGGAACGGCATGGTGAGCAAAAAAACTATGGATTTAGGCCCAGATCTCTGTACTGGGGTGAATGCATGACATTGTTCTGCATTCTGTCCATCAATTGTTGTTTTTGCATTGGTCACCCCGAGTGGGAAGGGTATGCCCAGATGTGGGTCCCTTGCTCTCCATGCCACTGGAATTAAGCTATCCTGGCTGAAGAGGGGTGAAACCCCGAAACCGGTCCTAGGATGCTTGTTTCCAGTCCAGGGAGGACCAGGCTTGGCAGTTCGGGCTGGACTGGTCCTATGAGGCACAGGGTCAAGACTGATTTGCATATGGCTGGGTTCAAACTGGAACGGCATGGTGAGCAAAAAAACTATGGATTTAGGCCCAGATCTCTGTACTGGGGTGAATGTATGACATTGTTCTGCATTCTGTCCATCAATTGTTGTTTTTGCATTGGTCACCCCGAGTGGGAAGGGTATGCCCAGACGTGGGTCCCTTGCTCTCCATGCCACTGGAATCAAGCTATCCTGGCTGAAGAGGGGTGAAACCCCTAAACCGGTCCTAGGATGCTTGTTTCCAGTCCAGGGAGGACCTGGCTTGGCAGTTTGGGCTGGACTGTTCCCATGAGGCACAGGGTCAAGACTGATTTGCATATGGCGGGGTTCAAACTGGAACGGCATGGTGAGCAAAAAAACGATGGATTTAGGCCCAGATCTCTGTGCTGGGGTGAATGTATGACATTGTTCTGCATTCTGTCCATCAATTGTTGTTTTTGCATTGGTCACCCCGAGTGGGAAGGGTATGCCCAGACGTGGGTCCCTTGCTCTCCATGCCACTGGAATCAAGCTATCCTGGCTGAAGAGGGGTGAAACCCCGAAACCGGTCCTAGGATGCTTGTTTCCAGTCCAGGGAGGACCTGGCTTGGCAGTTCGGGCTGGACTGTTCCCATGAGGTACAGGGTCAAGACTGATTTGCATATGGCTGGGTTCAAACTGGAACGGCATGGTGAGCAAAAAAACGATGGATTTAGGCCCAGATCTCTGTACTGGGGTGAATGTATGACATTGTTCTGCATTCTGTCCATCAATTGTTGTTTTTGCATTGGTCACCCCGAGTGGGAAGGGTATGCCCAGACGTGGATCCCTTGCTCTCCATGCCACTGGAATCAAGCTATCCTGGCTGAAGAGGGGTGAAACCCCGAAACCGGTCCTAGGATGCTTGTTTCCAGTCCGGGGAGGACCTGGCTTGGCAGTTCGGGCTGGACTGTTCCCATGAGGCACAGGGTCAAGACTGATTTGCATATGGCTGGGTTCAAACTGGAACGGCATGGTGAGCAAAAAAACGATGGATTTAGGCCCTGATCTCTGTACTGGGGTGAATGTATGACATTGTTCTGCATTCTGTCCATCAATTGTTGTTTTTGCATTGGTCACCCCGAGTGGGAAGGGTATGCCCAGGCGTGGGTCCCTTGCTCTCCATGCCACTGGAATCAAGCTATCCTGGCTGAAGAGGGGTGAAACCCCGAAACCGGTCCTAGGATGCTTGTTTCAAGTCCAGGGAGGACCTGGCTTGGCAGTTCGGGCTGGACTGTTCCCATGAGGCACAGGGTCAAGACTGATTTGCATATGGCTGGGTTCAAACTGGAACGGCATGTTGAGCAAAAAAACGATGGATTTAGGCTCAGATCTCTGTACTGGGGTGAATGTATGACATTGTTCTGCATTCTGTCCATCAATTGTTGTTTTTGCATAGGTCACCCCAAGTGGGAAGGGTATGCCCAGACGTGGTTCCCTTGCTCTCCATGCCACTGGAATCAAGCTATCCTGGCTGAAGAGGGGTGAAACCCCGAAACCGGTCCTAGGATGCTTGTTTCCAGTCCAGGGAGGACCTGGCTTGGCAGTTCGGGCTGGACTGTTCCCATGAGGCACAGGGTCAAGACTGATTTACATATGGCTGGGTTCAAACTGGAACGGCATGGTGAGCAAAAAAACGATGGATTTAGGCCCAGATCTCTGTACTGGGGTGAATGTATGACATTGTTGTGCATTCTGTCCATCAATTGTTGTTTTTGCAACATTCAATATGTATAGCATCCAGATATGGACCACTCGGACAGAAATGTTCCCTGACCGCCCTGATGTAGGAGGGCTAGTGGCAGAGACTATGAAGCCAGAGGAAAGGATAAACAATTTCCTATATAGAATGAGGGAAAGATGGGGACAGGAATCCAGAGGACCGTGGGCCAACAGGAACCCCCAAGTCACATTTTTCTGTATTTTGTGGACAGGGTTACTCACCGAGATACAGAAGGCGCTAAACAGGGTAGTTGGTTTAGATACCAAACCGTGGCAGGAAATATAAGCTCATATACTTCACTACCATAAGAAAAAGCAAGAAAAGGATAGAGAGATGCATGAGCAGCCACAAAGCAACATAGCAAAATTAGTGTAGCAAAAGCTTAAAAAGAGTGCCCTCGAGGGCGCAGCAATGGCTGCAGCCGTATGACTGGCCCAGTCACAGTGGGGGCTCCACTGCAGAACTTTAGAGGGCTCCAAACAGGTGATGGTAGTAGATGCCAGTGAGGCTGGCCGCAACTAGTCATTTGAGAATGCTTTTATTGGTCTAGGTGAGGTCACCTGGCAGATGCATGCTGGCTAAAGGCATACCATGAGCAGCAGGGGTTAGAGAATAAGGGCCAGTCGCCACAAAACCCTACGTGACAGAATATGGTTAACGTCCTTCCTCCGTACCAAGCACAGGGTAATGAGAACATAGCATGCACTCAGTCAAAGGGAGGTCCGCCATTAGCCACACCACCTCAGCAGGGATTAAGTGATTCGACAAGCATGTCTCAGCAGCAACCAGAGATAGCGAACCCAGCACCACATGGACCAGGGCCACAACCCCAGCAAGGAGGGATGACTCTATGGGAAGGTAGCGCTTTCATGCAACCACAGAGCCAACATTGTCAGTAGAATAGGCAGGTAATAGCAATCCCAGAGACTTAACCCCCCAGTAGTTCACCTCTGATTATAAAGGCAACCAGCATCCTCCTGCCCTCGCTCCCCAGAAATTGTATCAGACCAGAAAGAGCACTAAAGGACAGCAGTGGGGTCCACATTTTTTTACTTGCATCTACCAATTCAGGGCTGCCTGGGGCTCTATCTATCAGATGTCAACACTAAGTTTGGCATCAAATGGTGATTCCACGAGAACCAAGAATAAACAGGATGCCTAAGGCCCTACGGAAATTAGGTCACACTCTGCTGCTGATCCCCTAGGGCAGAATTCACTGGCCACACCCCAAGGGCAGGGCAGTCTGACGCGGGATGGGAGAGAGAACTGTCCAAAAACTGACACCCAGATCCGGAAGCCAAAGTCTAATGAGACGCATTCCAATCACCAAGTCGAAAAGACTCCGTTTCAGCATTGTGTCCACTCTTGGAGTTTCCTTAATTGCGTGTTGTCGCATTAGGCCCCCCAAATGCTCTGGAAGCCTCCGAATCAATGGAGGCCTCCCTTTCAGTTCTAAAATGAAGTCATCCTCGGTGTCAGGAACCATGTTCTTCTTGCACCTGGGATTATATGACCCTAAAACTCCACAGCAAACACACGCACGAGTCAATAAGCGAATAGGCTTCAGCATGATGACACGTGTGAGACTCGAGTTGGGGGTTCACTCGACCTTTCATCCTTCTGGAGATCAAAAAGATGAACACCAATTTAATTAGATAACCAACGACTATATCTAATGTTACGTGCTCAAGAGACCCCAGCCAAAGCTAGAGACAGCGGGCCCAGCAGAAATGCTGATAGAATGCGGGGTATGGTCCGAGGAAGGTGGGGGTGCACAGGATGGGGGCTTCCAAACCTCTACCCCTGCTCCAGATGGAACGCGGGGCACCGCGTGCAACCCTTCCAGGCTCATCTCCATTCCAAGCATAGTCCTCTCACCGTGCTCCAACCTTGCAGGCACCTTTAAGGAAAAAACTGTCAGCCCTGACTTCCGACCCCACGGGGGCAGTTCAGGGGGGAAGGAGGCCAGAGAGCAGCCTCTGAACCTCTCCCTGCGGGGCAAGGGAAACAATGGATTATGCAAGGCTCAAGGAAATGCCCAAAACTAAAAGAAAAAACACCCAAAAAGAAGATTCCAGATACAAGGTGGGGTCGAGATTATTGGTGGACTGAGCTCGCAGAGTTGTACTTCACAAAATTCCGCGTAGTCACATGAAAACTGTGTGTGATTACACGGAGTTCCGTTTCACCCACCGTGATATTCTAGCATTGAGCCCCACATTCAACACTCCGGTGTTCCTCACCATTGCCTAAGAGTATTGAGAAAGATGCTCCATGCTCGTCAAATGTATCTCCTTCTCGGTATTCTGCAGCCACGCCCTGTGCACTTGGAACCCTCTGCACACTAAGCCGCTCTATTGCTAAATGATTCTACAGCTAGACAAGATTTCTGTGAGTGAGAGGCTCACCCTGCACCACCAGTGCAGCCCTACCTTGGCCAGGGTACCTTATCTTCTACGCGCACGCGCAGTTCTATCGATGCCAAATAGCTGCGCACTGCTCCTCACAAGAGCTTAACCAACTCATCAGCTCTTTTAGTGTTTCTTTACCCCTTCGCACTATAGGGATTATTTTACATTTTGTAAAGAGGCAAATAAATGAATAAAACCACCTGCACGAGCTTTGCATCTGTGAATGCCACTGCAGTGTTTCTAGGCACCCTGCATCACATGGTCAGTGACTGGCTACCGCCCTCCCCCTACGACCACACCACCCCCTGACACAGCACATAGACGTGGTATCTTTGGAAGGCGGGAGGTCGCGAGACCCCCCGGCCGTATTTATTAAGTACAAAAACAATAAATTTTATATTTGCATGATAAACAGTTATACAAAAATCAGCAGGATATTAGATACATTATTGTCAACAGGTGTGAGTGACTATCCTTAACAAAGACTCTAATACAGATTGTTTCCTAACCGAGTCTAACATCCTCCTCTGCATTTTTGTATACTAACATTTCTGGGCCATATGGCAAGGTCGCTAACCGGTGTCAGGTCCTACTAGCTGCGCCTCCCCTACAGGTGTGCGCATCTGCAGCCGGGCCCGGTAATTACCCGGTCCACGCCGTGAACTTCATTTACCCACTAAAGGAGGGCCCTTACTCTGCGCCATCCGGTGACGTCATGAGTATGCGCGCGCGGGGTGGCTACCAGCCTAAGGAAAACGTGACTCCCCAACCTGCGCCCCTTTGAAGCACCAGTTACCTTGCCCCTGAAGTTCTAGGAGGGGCCAATGGCCCCTCCCCCTGGGCGGGCACCTCCGTAGGATGATGCCCGCCCCCTCAGACCTGCAAATAGTTGCTCACCGGTCATGACCTTACCGCCACAGGCCAGCATTGTTAACCGACTATCTGGCCTCCCCCTTTACCTAGACCTAAACCAGGAGCGCGCTTATTTTGCAAATCCCTCCAACCAGGCCCAGACATTATTAGACCACAAGACGTTCGCTGCCTCAGTCAAGTGCACCTCGTCCCTTAAGTAAAAATGCTCGCCCCAGATACACCCATGTGGAATCGTCTGCAACTGGGGGGTCCGAAATAATTTGTCCAACTGTGTGTTGACCCTCCGTACCGAGTGATTCAACGCCCTGACCGAGACCCCCCCCCCCGCCACTGCCACCGAGGGATAAGTTGAGACCAAACTACTGTGGAACCCGGGCAAGCCCTGGCCACCCACCCCGCAGTGGAAATGATCTCCTCAATAAGTACGCGCCTCCCCAATTTTGCCAAATCATTCTCCCCCAGGTGAAGTATCACCACTGACGGGGGGGGCCGCTGCTGAGCTAAGAGTCCCTGGAAAAAATTCCGAAACTGGCTGAGGCATAAACCCCCCCTCCCGAAAATTGATATATCAAACCCCTTTTGCGCTGCACTCGTCCTACGGTCTCCTGAAAGAAAAACATGTTCCGCACGCCTAACATAAGAGTGGCCCACAATCCAAGTCACCAATTTCTTGTGTCCTCCGTGCTGTGCCGCTGTCGGTCGTTGGCGCCCGGTGACGAGTTCCTCCCCTGCGTGACAGGTTTGAGAAACTGCAAAAAAACAGAAACATACCGGGCGTGAGCACCATCCTGTCACAACATGTCAATTCGTACATAACTCTTGTAACGTTCAGACGACCATCTCCCCAGTGTCTTCACATTCTCCACTGAGAGACCCCTCGCCACTGCCTCAGTTGCTGCCCCAATCCTAAATGAGTGGGTGCCGAATTCCTATGGATCGAAACCTGCCAGACCGACCGTTAGCTCCAAGACTCGCCTAAACTGGTACCTAGTCAATGGTGTACCATCGGCGTGACACAGCAGTGTGTCCCCCGCCGTGCCCTCCCGCTGCCTGCAGAAAGCCTCCACGTGAGAAACCGGGCAGCAGGGGTTGGCCCGCGCCCGGTGGAGCACTATGGTGTGACCCCGAGAGTCCTGATCAGTTTTCGATCTCTGAATTGTTATTCTCATAACGTCCTCCCTGATCTCCACACCGGCCCACCGTATTCCGCCCACTCTATCGGCTTTTGACCCAGCAACTAACTCCCCAACACTCAAAGCCCCATAGAAGGCCAGGGAAAATGCCGCCTTGAACAAAATAACCTCCCACTGGGAGCTACAGACACTATGCAGCGCCCCCACCAATAAGGCCGTCAGCCGTGCCAGTCCAATGGGCCTTCTCCTATCGCCCCGGTAACCCTGTAAACGGCGCCAACCCCTCAAGGCCTTGCGCACCAGAAAGGTGTTAGTGGGATCCCGCATACCCTTACCCTGCGCAAAGAAGGAGACCACCGCCCTATGTCTGTTCGCAGTCGCCACTGAGCGCCCTTCCCTGCGCATCGATTCTAGGTAAGCTGCAAAGCTGTCCTCCTGGGCCCACCTAGCCTCCCATTCCTGCCCCAAAAAAGCCCGGTAACACAAAAACGCCCCTTCGTAAGCTGTCTTGGTCCTGGGGGCTAAGCTAGCAACCACGAGGTCCTGTAATCTGGGGCACCAATCTGCCAAAGTACTGCCGGGAATTGCGCCGGCTGGGGATCTGCTGCAGGAAGATGTTCCCTGAAAACCTGCATTTTAAAGCGAGAAAGGGAGTCAGCTGCATTATTCAGGACGCCAGGGACATGCTTGGCTCTGAAAACCACATTCTATTTTAAGCATTGCAACACAATCTCCTTCAGTAAACGGAGTATGAATGGACAGCGTGCCCCCTGCTGGTTTATGCATTCCACAACCGTCATGTTATCCGACCAGAACACCACGGATTGGTTGCATAAGTGTTCCGGCCAGACCATCAATGCTACCCATATCGGGAAGAGCTCCAGAAAGCCAATATTGGTGGTCAGTCCCTGTGTCCTCCATTCTGCTGGCCACCGCTGGGCGACCCACCTGGTACCCAGAATGGCGCCAAAGCTGGTACTCCCAGCAGCGTCCGTCCATAAGCCCAATTCCGCTGATGTGGAGGGAGGACCTGGCCACACTACTCTGCCATTAAAATCCTCCAGGAATGCCATCCAAATAAGCATATCCTGGCGAACCTCAGATGACAACCTCGTGTGGTGATGTTTCTCCCGTAGCCCTTTCATAGCTTGGGCAATAGAGCGTGAAAAAGGGCGTGCCATTGGGATGACCCGAAGCGCAAAATTCAATTGCCCCACCACCTCCTGTAGCTGTTGCAATGTAACCTTGTCTTTGCGTAGGCATTGACGTAGAGCTGCTCTAAAGCTAGATACCTTAGCCATGGGTAACCTGAAACATCCTTCCACTGAATCAATTTCGATACCAAGGAATTCCAAACAGGTGGACGGGCCCACCGTCTTCCCCGGCGCTAGCGGGACCCCAAAAGCCCGCATGAGCACACAAAATTCCTGCAATGCCCAAGCACACTCCTGAGATCCCGCCGCACCTAAGAAAAGGAAATCGTCCAGATAATGCATAACCTGCCGGTGGCCCGTCGCCTCTCTCATGACCCATTCCAAAAATGAGCTAAACGCCTCAAAGTAAGCACATGAGATAGAACAGCCCATGGGCATACATTTATCCATATAGAACTTGCCATCGAAAGTGAAACCTAAGAGATGGTGGTCCAGAGGATGGACTGGGAGGAGGCGGAAGGCAGATTCTATGTCTGATTTTGCCATCAATGCCCCTGGCCCCAGCGCCCGCAATAAGTCAACTGCCTGGTCAAATGAAGCATACTTTACACTACAAATCCCCTCATCAATCGCATCATTCAGTAACGCACCTCTCGGTGCCGACAGGTTGTGGATCAATCTGAACTCCCCTTTCTCTTTTTTGGGTACTACCCCTAGTGGAGAACACACAAAACCGGGGACAGGCACCTTCTGGAAAGGGCCAGCTATCCTACCCAGGGCCAGTTCCTTGCTAATCTTAGCAGCCACCACTGCGGGGTTATGTTGCACCGACAGTTGATTCCTGCAATGTGCGCTACCTGTGTAGCCCCCCGCCGGGATCCTAAAACCTTGAGAAAAACCCTCCTGCAGTAGAGTGGCCGCTGTGTGATTCGGGTACCTATTCAACCAAGGGATCATTGCCAAAACATCTATAGGGGTTGGGATATCCAGAATATCTGAACTACACTGGCTTCCCCCTCCCCCTCTGACTGTGGTTGCCCTGCTTGGACCTGCAAGATGACTCGGGGTGGGAGGGATGACCGCAGACTGAACATGCATGTCTGAATTTACAGGTGCCAGGGGCCCTCGTGCAGGTGCGCTTATTAAAATCCCAACACACCCCTTTCCTCTCATACCCCCCCCTACCCCTACCCGGGACCTTGCTCCCCTGGGCCGCCCGAAAGGGGTGTTGAGGTCTGGTGGAGTACCCCCTGACCGCACTGGTGGACTGCAGTGGGGCAGAGCTCCCTGAGAACTGCCTATGCCATGACACAGAGTCAACCTTGTCCCATGTCAATGATGTGTCAAATTCCTTAGCTTTCCTGAAATTGACATCATACTCCTTCCAGGCATCCCCCGGGTACTGCTCGCTCCACCCCACAATCCTACTCTGGTAGCAAGCCAATGGCGCCTGCACATTAGGAGGCCGTTCGGCCATGATGGTCGTGAATACTGCGAAAGCCCTAACCCAATTGAGCAAAGTTTCCTCTACCCTAAATCTAGCACACTGTGCCCTCCATTCACTTGGATACATCCACTCCTTTAATGTCTTTGCCTGTTCCATCTCCCTGTGATCCAGTAGCAGTGAAAAAATGTAAATATATTTTCCCGCCCAAATTAATTCTTTCGTTGCCTGGGACACATGTTGTGCCAAATTCTCACTCCTAGAGGGCAATGACCCATCACCCAAGAGAGGCAGGGCCACCTCCTTACCATTTTCCTGCGCCCGGGCCGGTTGACCACCATCTGCCTTCGGTTGGGCGGGGCTGGAACCTGCAAGTGAAGAAGAGGGGGAACCGCAGCTCTATCCGCTGCCGCTGCTGATTTAATCTTTTCTACCAACTGCGCTGCTTCTGCCGCATGATCTGATGACGCTGGTAACACGCCCCCCTTTTGTAGCCAAGGCAATAAAGCCGCTATTTGGGATACCAATTCAGGCGGGACTGAGTCCGGGTTATCTGCTGGGACTACGGGCGCCCCAGGGGGCATGGCCGGTGGCACTGGTATGGCAGGTAACGGAGTGACCGGCGGCGGCAGACCCGGCACTGGGATCGGTAGTACGGGCGGGGAGGCAGGCCCCACAGGAGGTAGCGCCGGCAGCATGGCAGGAGCCGGTGTAACGGGCGCCGGGACTACCGGCACAGGTATAAGGGCTACCGGAACCGCGGGAGCGGGTGGAATCGAAACCGGTACTACTGGGGCTGGGGCACTGCAACTGCGCTTCTTGGCCTTAGACGTCTTGGGCGGGCTAACAAAATCCCCCCCTTGACAAGGGTGCCTTCCGCTGCCGCGCGGGCCTGCCTGAAGAGACTGGGGGATCAGTAAACCTTTCATTCATGCGGGCCTCCAATTCATCCACCTTACTCAATCTCCTATTAATGCTGTTCATCTCCTGCATCATGGCCTGCATCATAGCCTCCATCCTGGACCCCCCTTCGCCACCCATCGACCCCGGCATGACTTGGGTGCACCGCCCTACACTAATTCCCTAATACAGGCGTAAGTATGCTTATTACCTTCACCAGATGGAGGATATACAGGGGGCTGCAAGCACCATGCAACCGTAACCGCAACGCCCCGGCTTATCCGGTTTGTCAGGGGTGAGTAAACTCTAACGTAGACCCACCCGGCGGCTACCAGAAGCAATGCAATGCGAGCCCCCCGCTCTCCTCTTACCGTTCAAGATCTGGCGCACTCTCAGCCGGAGTTTCGCCCGCGACCACACTGATGTCCGCCACTCCGCTCGCTACGTGAAATACAGGAATGCAGCGTTAACGTGCCTAAAATAGAGAATGCATTAATACATGCTAGAGTTAAATACAAAACAGCCGGTGAAAGCGGACTGCACCACGTTTAGACAAGGTAAGTAGCTTAAACTTTAACTTACCCCCCCCGCTGTCCTTGGCTGTTGCCCCCCCACCCAGTAATCTCACAAGCAGTAGGGGAAAGCAAACTGTATAATAATAAAAACGTATGTGCAAGCTTGGACCTTCTTTAACCACCCCTCCACTGCCCTTAGCTGTTCCTTGCCTCTTAGGGACCTGCAATACCAAAGGCTAACCACACTGCCGCTGAGCTACGGTTCCTGCCTTCAAATACAGAATGCCCGCGCTTTTCTTCGATTTTTTTTTTTTTTTTGTCTACAGTATTGTCAGCCGCACACGAGCGCGCTTCACCACGTGGTTTCAGACCCCTCCACTAGCGCCCCCGAGAGTGTGCGGGAAATCCGCTCTGCGGGCGCTGGCAGCCGCCTCAACCCGCTGCCTCGATAGTACCTCTATCCGTGTTTTCAGAATCGTCCGAGCGGGATCAGCAATCAATGCCGCTACCTTCCTCCGCTCTAACCACCGCAGGATTGGAAGCTCCAGAGCCTCACCGCGCCGTCCGTGATCGCCGCACCTCTCTCCGTGTTTTCAGAATCGTCCGAGCGGGATCAGCAATCAATGCCGCTACCTTCCTCCGCTCTAACCACCGCAGGATTGGAAGCTCCGGAGCCTCACCGCGCCGTCCGTGATCGCCGCACCTGCAAGGGGGGGAAAAAACAAAGAGAAAATTTAACGCCCTGAACGCCAGGGCACGTCCATTGTGGGGGAGCGTCCAGGCAACAAGGGGGTCACCTGGGCGCTCCCCGCTGCTTTATCCCCCCAGTGGCCCGCCCTCCCCTCCGACCCGGACGTCGATTAACGACATCCGGGTCACGTAGGCAGCCAATCGGTGGTAGGGCGCGCCCCAGTGGACACGCCCCACCACCGAGAAGTCCGGGGGAGGTCGCCGCACTGCCATGCAGGCGAGGGGGCCAAGAGCCCCCTCTTTCCATTTGTTTTCCCGTAGCACCAGTGAAGCGCGCCCAAGCTCAGCTGCAGTGTGCCCCTCTCTAGCACTACCAGTGCTGAGTGGGTACAACATGGCCAGAGCTAGGCAGCACACAGAGCAGCATCGCCTTTTCGCCCACTGTGGGACCGGCACAGCGCCACATGAGTAGAAGGGGCCAGTCATGCAGAGAGGCAAGGAAGCCAGAAAAATCATCCGAGGCCGGTCGCTCTTCATTTGAATACTCACACTTTCTCTCCTTCCTCTCCTCAGTCTCTGCCTTCACAGGGTTTAGTGTGCTTTACTGCCCCCAGTGATCGTGGCTAACCCAGTGCTTTCCCTGCCCCACCTGACTCCAGCGAGATCAGGCCCGCAATTACAATGCGCTTTGCTATAAATTGTGTTTGGGGGGGCACAGGGAGTTCGGTTGTGCTTCAGCTTGACTTACCTGGGAGAGCAGAGGTCTCCATTCTTCACTAAAGACGGGACTCACAGAATTTCTTCAGAGAAGGGCTACAAGAGGAAAAGAGCGGTGACGTAAGCCCCATTTCCTGGCTGGCTAAAAAGGAATGGACCGTCAGCCCCAGCCCACCAGCAAGCTCCAAGCAGGGGCTAAGGATGAGTGGTGGGGGCCAACTCCGCTCCACGTCAGTATCAGAGTTTTTTGCCAAAATTTGCACTCCCAGCAGGGCGCGTAGTGATAAAACTCCTCGCACTCTGTCCATTGAGCGGAATTAATCCCCCACTCATAGTCGAGATTAGCCAAAGATAGGTAACTGATGCCGCAAGGGAGGGCCACATAGCACACCTCATGCACAAACATAAAAACGTGTTCCTGGAGCACGTTGCAAGCCCCAGCCACACCTATGGCAGCACGCCTCCTCTTCCCACATTTCAGTGCGCACTTAGCAAACATACAAGGACTGATTAACATAACTCACAGCTAGCAACTTGTGGCAAAATCAAAACAGGTAGACCCCAGCAGCAAAGTTCTCGGTAAGGGGCCGCTAAGCAACTGCACTCTTATGCACGCGCCAGGCAAGGTGATCTTGGAAAAAGAAATTGTGATGCTCATAGATCCCCTGCTAAAGCAACCCCTGCTGAAGCCGCCATCCTATCCCTCCCTGAACTCATGTGACCACTCCACAACATTCCTAACACTGATCTGACCACCCAGTGCCAAAAAAGTTGGAAAAGCTCAGGAAACACCGTAGTAGAATAAGGGGGTGGGGACTCAACTGCTTATGTAAATAGATCTGTCCCATCAACAAAGGACTCACTCTTACTCCCCTAATAACACATCCAACAGGGGTCAGCTTCCGATACCTCACCAGATCGCGATTGGTAGGTTGATGGGATCACACCCCTGTGCCAAAATACTGCTTCTCTAAAACCATTGAGAACAGAGCATAAGTTGAAATAACAATCAACAAAGTTCTTATTCAAAACAGGTTCGCCAGCGCTGACTTGTCATCAACCCCCACGACCAAAGGAGAAAAGGACATTTACTGAACTTGCGCAAATGGAAGAGGGAAAAACCACAGGCCTACACTGAGGAGTATGCCTAACACCCACGGCCGTCACGGGGGAGGGGAAATGTTAGTGGGTGCTCCATTCCAACGTGCTGTCAAGCCTTTCCATGGTGACTTTGCCCGAGGACTAGAAACTGCAAATATTTATGCACTGGTCAGAAGGAATACAGCCACCGGAGGAGCGCAGACGACTACCAGGGGACCCAAACCTAGTGTTGCAATGAAAGTTATGAATCTTTATATGGTTATGTACAATGTGCCTACTATGGATAGTCCCACACTTGAGTCAAAAGGAGTTCACTAACAGGGTACCACAGAGCCTGCGTAGGGATCTTTCATATGTGACCTACAATTATACTAAACAGAACATCAGCAACCCACATGCACTGCAGTGCACCCTTTTGCATACTACATGGTATCAGCACATGACCATTGCCCGCTATCAAGCATCAGCCAGGTCATGTTACGTCTGTAGAGGTAGAACTACACAGAGTAGTTGTAAATATAAACAGATATGACACCAGCCCAACAGCTCTATACATCTTGACTGAATCCACTGATATCCAAACCGTGTTAAACAGGATAAGTAGGAAGGGCCACAGAGGGGAAGATATCACTTGCCCACAAGATTTCCCGCAGAAAATATTTTTGAAGATAGCAAAACTCACAAACACATCTGCTCCAGCGCCCATCTGTGGCCAAGAGAGGATCTTAGTGTAACCGTGCGGTCTTCTTAAACAACCAATGGTCTCCCAACATGGAATTCCTATGTAGTGCTGTCCAGCTCAGGGATAAAAAGGGGAATGGTTTTCATGGGAGAGGGTTGAATGAAAGTCTGATCACCCCATGTCAGGAAAAATGGGACATCGAGGTGGGTGGATACACTTGGTTAGAAGGAAAAGGACAACCCCTGTTTGTGCAAAAACTAACACAGTGGGGCATATTTACAAGGAGTTAACACCACCAGAGCTTCACTTTTTCCTACGTTTTGGTGGCGTTAACTCCTTCGCCTTATTTACAAGGCGGCAGTAAGCCACTTAACGTGGCTTAACTCCACCTTGTAAAGAATGCCTCTATACACACAGCACTTAGCATGAAAGGGGCGTGCAATGGATGTTGCAGTGGGCATATCCGCCACAACACCCATTGCTTTTTGGCACGTGGTGTTCCCAATTTTGGCGTAACAACGTGCTCCGCCAGTTTTTTGTAAATATCACTCTGTATTCCTATTGGTTCAGAGAAAAAAGGAACGCTTCTGATGGGCACAAATGCTAACTGCAGAGTGATACTATGTATTCCTGGTTATGCAATGGGGCACGTCCATGCTAATGGATTATTATTTGCAATGCGGTGAGCATGCCTACACTCAGCTAGTTTTCGGATGGAGGAGACTGTGTTCCCTGGTCACCCTGCGCACCCCTACCCTGGTCATTCCTGAAGAATAATTATTGGTCTTGTACCATCACCCGTTAAGGAACAACTTAACCTTGTTGCACCACATTTGTGAAAGGAGAGGTGCAGACTATTTTAGCTGGGCTCAATTCAAAGACATTCCAGAAATATTTTGACTGCTCATGGAAGCACCGCTTGGGGTAGGGGGGTCAATACCCTTCTTCACCCTGCAGACAAAGGTTAATGCCTGCCGGCTACAAATTACGCAGTGGGAGATCTTCAACATGATGAACAGCACTGAGTTTAGCCTCAAGTCAATCATAAAAGACATACAAGCAATCTGCCTCATGGTAACGCAGCACCGATACGTACTGGACTTAAAGACCGCAATCGAGGAAGAGATATCTGCCAAGACTGTAGCCTTCTGCTGTACCTTTATCCCAGGGAATGACTTGGACAGTGGAATTCTGGCTCCTGCCATTCAAGTATTGTACAATCTGCGAAGAGAACTGCCCGATGAAAAAGGTGCCCCTGAGCAGGAGTGGTTTTCAAATTGGTTCTCCTGACTCCCATGATGGATATATGGTTTCTGTAAATCACAGTTGCTAGTTATCTTTATGTTGCTATCAGTATGTGGGGTTATACAATTGGGGATCACCTGCTGTAAAAACACAGTTCTCAAAATGGGAAGAATGTAGGTAAATAGGAGGGTAGAAGTTGTCAAAAGTGAGCTTAAGGAGCAACAGGTCCTAAATATAGTACCTTTCCAAGTGCATGAGTTATGTACTGTAGTTGAAGAATATATGGAAATCGATGAATTTATTGATGAAAATTGATGAAAATGAAATCTTGTCCTTATTACCCGAATTACCAGTTGTGAACTCTACATCAACCCTGACTCGCAAATATGTGGTAAAGCAGACCCTGAAACCTAGGCCCGGGATTGCTGATTGATAGGTCACGGGTGGGAGGGTGTGTAGCTGGCAGACAAACACTTGGAGCGGGACACTTGATCAATCCCACAGATAGGCACAGCGACATTACAAAGGGTCATTAAAACAGCATAAAAGCCAAATGCCACATGAGTTGGGAATACATAGCCAATCAAGATCTAGCACACGTAGTGATCATGCGCTCCCCATGCCAGACATTTGGCCATGTTATCCATTGGCCACTTTATGTCCACGTGAGGTCGAGACTCACCTGTGGTAACCATTAGCCTGTAACTATATTCTCAGCCGTAATGTTTAAATACACAAACTGTTGCTGTTATGCTAAATGCCTCTTGTTTTATGTTTTGTAAGGGAATTCAAACTCAAGCAACATATCAAAGGCCTTTTCGAGGCCTAACGGTAGAGCAGGTGTGTTTGGGTGAAGTTGCGGGGCCAGGGCCATTAGTCTGTAAAGTTGTCGGATATTGCTAGAGCTGAAATGTCTTGGTATAAATCTGTTTAGGTGCGGGTGGACCAAAGTAGGCATAAGTGTGTGTCAATAGCTCGCATGAACTTAGCTAAGTATCTTATAATCAATGTTAAATATGATTATGGGTAAGTAGGATGCAGGATTTAGTGGATCCTCATGGGGTTTCAAGATGGGGAATAGCCATGCCTCCCTCAATGTTTCGGGAAGGACCATTGTCTGAGGGACCTTCTGATAAAGGTGGGCCAGCTTGGCAACTAGGGTGGTGTAGTAGCCCTTAGAGAACTCCACGGAAAGACTGTCTAGGTCCTGCTTTTTTACCAGAGGAAAGATGTTTGATAGTGACCATAATCTCCTGGGAAATGTGATGGGATCATCTTCTTCCGTATGAGTGGCTAAGTCTATCTTAGGGAGGGGTGTATTTCTTAGAAAGACGTGCAACCCGCACTGAATGCGTTTGTGTGGTCTCAGAAGGTCGTAATCTGGAGAGATCTAGTTTCAGATGAAAGAATCCATGCAAGAAGCCAGACAAATTTGTCAGCTTTTGCATATGTATGTGTGCTGTGTAAGTCAACCACTCTAAACATTGAAGTTTCTCGAGTAGTCAAGTTTACTCTTTTTTACAGAGCGATGAAGGTCGCCCGGGTCGGGGAGTCCATTACTGCCCTACGTTCTGTTGAGATATATTCCATTTCTATTTTGGATAGGTTGAATTCTAGGGAGCGATGGGTGTGGACCACTGTTAAGATACAATGTCTGCGGGTGAACATTTTAATCGCCTTACATTCTGCTGAAAGGTAGGAGGCTGAGAAGAAGGAAGACTCCAGGTGGGGATGGGTGTGTGAGCGTACCCCCACTCCAAGGACATTAAAATAGAGCTGTGGTCCGAGATTGTCCTGCCAAGGTAATCAGTCGTTGTAATCATAGGGAAGATATATAATGTGCAGACCATTCTATCCAAGCACACATAGAGATCATGTATAAGTGAATAGAACGAGTACAGCCTTGGTGGTTGCAGAGAAGCTAGACATCGGAGGAAGAAAAGAGATGAAGCCATTGTGTCGATATAGCAGAAATTGCAACCATGGGTGCAGTGGGCAGAGGAGGGTACAATCTGTAGATCGTGGTCTTGATTACACAATTAAAGCCACTCCCTATAAGCCAGGGGCAAATGGCCCGGGCTGCCAATACAATGGATAGGTGGGCTAAGGAGTTGGGGAATGGCGTGTGTGGTGTGTTCACATTGCCAACAACCAATTGTATGGTCGTTGAAGCATACCAGAAGGAGTAGAAATTTTCCTGCGGGTCTTTGATTGAACTTTGGAATACAAAGGGAACCCCAGACCTAATCCAGGTAGTGACTGCTCGGGCATATGTTAAGTAGTTTTTGCTGAACATCTGACCCCTCTGACATTTTTGTAGATGGGTACCGTCCTCTTGGTTAATGTAGAAACACTGAAGATAAGCTATGTAAACAATGTGGCGTTGTAGTAAAGAGTGGATCTTATAATGTTTTACGAGGTAATGCATGCCATAAATGTTCCATTAGATCAAATTTTATGTGGGCTTGGAGGGCATGGTGTAGGAGATGACATGTGTAGTGCATCACAAGGTATACACCGGGTGTCCCATGGGGCCTCCAGTTGCACTCAACCCAGCAGGGGGAGGCGGGGAGAGAAACAAAGGAGAGAGGGGAAGGAGGAAGGGATAGGACAGTCTGATACCGCCTCACAGTACAACGCTGAAATAGTAATAACAGCAAAGGAAACATAAGTAAAAATACAACAGGTAAAGAATACTCTGGGCAGTGTGATAGTTGCATACTGTCCAATTGCTAAGAAGCAAAGAAGTTGTGATCTCAAGGGAAGGGGGAGAAAAAAAGATGCAGCAGGGAACCCATCAAAGCAGGACCTATTCCGGGTCCATGCTGGTGAAATTGGAGCAGAAGCACAGCATCAGAGAGGAGGAACTAGGGTTTTTCCAATTGAGCTAGTTCCAGGGAGCCTGGGCGAGGGAGCCAAGGAATCTAAGCAGGGGTGTTCGAAGAATGAGAAAGTAAAAGCCGGAATCCTGAGGGCGCTGTATATGAATTGAGTCTTAGAGGATTTTGTCAGGACTCTGCGGGGTGGGGAGAGTCCTCTGGATTCCTGAGAAGTGAAGGAGTCCACATGAGGTCCTCTGAATTTCAGAAGCCGGGGTGGGGGGGGGGGGGCCTGACTGCAGGAAAGTCCAGTCCCCAAAGGAAGCTGCTAGCTGTAGGTAGGCTTGACAAGCGGTTTGCACTTGCTCCAAGGTAGGTGGGTCTAAGTTGGAGCTGAGCCTGCGGGCTGGGCCCCCGTCAGCACCATCAACTCAGCCTTGACCTCCCCAGTGGATCTACTGGGATTTCTGGTAGATTGGGGTGTTGTGTTATGGGCTTCTGTCCAGTCCCAGGCTGATTGCGGATCTGTGAAGAAGAAGGTTTTTCTGTTAAAGAGGATCTTCAAATGGGAAGAGAAAAGAAGGGAGTATGATATGTCAAATTCCCTTATCTTTTCCTTGAACCCCTTGAGAGATGCCTGTTGCCGCTGTGTCACTAGCGTATAATCATCATGCAGATGTTGTTGTGATGGGAAGGGCATTCCGCATCCTCCATCATGTGCTATCAGTAGCGAATGCGGCCCTCCAAGTCCCATTCTTGTTGTAAAGCTTTGATTTGTGGTTGGTCTGCTTGTGGTGATTTTTGTACCCTGACAATTCTATCTGAGATTTTCCGGTGGTCGTTTCGGGGAAGATTGACGTCCAGTACAGCAGCATCCATTTTTGATTCTAAAGACGTTCATGTGGAGGCAACCGTCAGTAGTATTATGTCCTGTTTCAACAAGTCCAAAGCTGTGGTGGTTCCCTGTTGGATGTTTGGAAGTCCATCATTCCTTCATTGGCGAGTATGCCCCATGGTATCTGAGTTCATCGGTACTTGAAATTATACCAAACGGGGTGAGGAGCTGAGCCGATACCAAGAGATAAAGCCAAAGAGAGAGGGCTAGTGAAAGAGGAATCAGATAAGGTCTAGATTGTAAATGGAGATCCAGGGGGCCCTCAGGAACCCACTTACCATAGGTGAAGCAACACTGGGGGAGCACGAGCAGTCCCTCCAAGAAAAAAGAAGTCCAAGAAATTTCCTGGTAAGGCACAACTCCAAGAAGGTGGTGACTCCTCCACTGGAAACATGTAGATGGGGTTAGTAGACTGGTGGGGCCCCAGGCAAAGCAGCAGGTGTAAGAAGGGCCAGCATTCCCCTCCCAGTGCTATAGAAGGGGCCTTCTGTCCAGCAGTGATAAGGAGTAGTGGTCACAGGAGTAGTGGTCCCCCCACTAAGAATGGAGAAGCCTCTAGGCACCCCTCCAGCCAGGGAAGGCCAGACAAGGCCCAGAGAGTGAGGCTTTCTGGCCCGGGGTCCAGTGGAGTAAGACACTCCAAAGTCCAGTCCAAGGGCCCAATCCCTAAGACAGTGTGGGCTCAGGTGATCTGGGTCATCAGGGGAGTCTGGGCTACAATGCGAGTGCCCGAAAGCCCAATGCACTCACAGTGCTGCTGAGTCGATCGACAGAAATTGAGGGCTCCCTCAGGAGGCAGTACTGCAGATAGGAGAAGGTGCAGTCGCGGGCCCCCTTGGCACTTCGTTCGGGACCAGTCTCTCATTTCTCTGCTCTGGGTGCGGCAGACAGTGACAGGCGTACACAGACCTCAAGGTATCGGGCAGATGGCCCGGCAGAAGAGATGAGCTTTCCAGATGGGTGAAGCTGAACTCCTCGATTCAGACTACGCCAGTGAGGATGGCTGGACGACCCTCTCAGGGTCGTCAGTGACCCGGGGCAACATTAACAAGGGCAAGTGCAGATGAGCCCGGAGTCTCCGGGTAAGTTACGGATGGCATGGGCTCATAGGCTCACCGCTGGAGGTTCAGAAAAGTCTGTCCTCATTGTCAGTCTGGTTGCCACTCCCCCAGCCCACAAACTAGCTAGAGGTCCAGTGGATAAAGGGCTATCCTCCAGGGAGAGGAATTGCAATATCACTGGCGGTTCCCTCCCCAGGTGAAAACAAACTTTTATTTGGCATTATACTTGCCCCCTGGGGGTGGGGCCTTTCTTGGAAAAAGCCACCCCCAGAATTTGAGAGTGCCATGGTTGGACTGGCCTATAGGCAATCTGGCATTGTCCGAAGGGCAATCTGGCAATGTCCGAAGGAGTGGCCGGACAGTATGTGAGCTTGCTTTTTTATTGTTTGTGGACTGGTTTTGTGAACTGTATGGATTGCTCAAATCCATACAGTCTCTCATACCATGCATAACACTTATACAGAGTATATTTACTAGTTCAAAACGGCCCTGATTTGTAAATGTGTCCCTCTTTTCTTTTTAACCTATATAATGGGGGGCATATTTCTTTTAGTAGGCATTATTTCCCCCGGGGGGCTTAATCACACCCTCTTCAGAGGCGCAATTGTGCCCTCAAGGAAAAACAAACATTTTACCTATTATTTCTACTAAGGGAAAAATACATAATAAGTGCTACCAGGGTTTCCAAGTCCATGAGTAATGTGATGCTCCAGTCCCATTTTTTTCTGTGATTTGTAGTCTTGTTTATTGCCTTATAAAAGAGGACTAAAAGTCCCATAAAGCACAGGAAAAAACCTGGCATGGAATAGGGACATATGCCTAGCCCGTGCCATGCCATGCCATTTTTATTTCGCCTTGTGCTGCAATCGAGCCCTCAATAGGCTCAATATATGTATGCCTCTGGAGGTTGGCCCATGTCACACGGGTGTGACCCGCCACAAGGTACATCAATTCATCACTTCATGGCTGCAATTTTGCTTTCTCACAAACACAATGCCTCCCATAAGAGTGTGCCCTTAAACCTGGGGAGGGGGGACTCCCCAAAAAAAAGAAATATGTCCCTGTCACTTTTTCCCCAGGGTTTGGAGGCCATATTGGGATATAATAAGAAACATCCTCCAATCTAAAGAACAAATGACCCCCAATGTGGGTCAGCCCATGTCCATGGTACCTAGTGATTGCTGCTAATTGGTCGCTGTCCATCTGCAATCCACGAGCAGGAATGTGTTGAGAAAGGCATTGCTGGAAACGGGACACTTTCCCTTTTCCAGTGATGCCTCCCTCAAAACTGGGGCGGCCGCCTTAGGCCTGATGTATGTGAATTAATGGAAAAATTAAAGTTGAGAAACGGAAACCAATCCCCCTCTGCAAGATCAGCATGGTAGATTGGCATTAGCGGAGCTGCATGTTGACAACGGAATACGTTCCAGGTCCATTGTGGCTGGAGTGGCCCTTAGATCCAGTGAGGGATAGTGCACTAGTGCACTATTTATATAATACACCACTGCGTTCGAGATACAGCTCTGATGTAATGATGTGTCTAGATGTTAGAAGCTATCTCCAAGCGGACAACAAAATACTGGGGTATCTTGTTCTGCTCCTAGCCTTGAACTAAGTGTTGAGATAGTGTTGCAGGAAAGGCTTTCTAAAAACAAGCAGCAAGTACAGCATCACCCTCAGATTTATATCATGTAAGTGAAGCACGCAAGAATAATAAGACTAAAATGAAGCCTGCTAAAATGTGTACAATATAAAACTAAAATGGAGAACCAAAGTGAGCCCCAGAGGGCTTCACCACACAGATGGTTCACATTTTATTACTTTCTATTATTATGTATGTGATTGTTAATTTGTCACTTAATAGCATAAAACCTTTTCAGTAAATGTGTTATTTTTTTAATTCTGATGCCTAAAGTTTTTTAGTATTTTTTTTTAAAAAAACAGCTCACTTAATTTATGTGGCATGATTAGATAGGAAAACCATGTCTTTCTTTACTGTTTAAGTTCTGTGCATCAATTCTAACCAAGACCAGCTGTTATTTGGTAGGTTTTTGCCTGAACGGTATAAAGATTTATAGACAGCTAACAGTGAATAGTGAGAATGTTTTTCACTGATTGGTTCTGAGTGATATCAAATAGGCAACAAGCGCTTTACTGAGGGGCTCTGCGTGACATCAAATAGACAAAAAGAATGAGGCTCGAGTTCTCTAGGATTTCAGTCAGAATTCTGAGGTCAAAAGCATCCCATTATTCACTTTTCTAGCTTGCATCAAGCAAAGCTGTCTGGTTGCTAATTACTTCTTTAGGACATTCTGAAAGCTGACCTAAGAACATGTTCCGCCAATTGATTACCATTGGCTTTGTGGTTTGTCACTCACATTTGCTTACTTTCTATTTGCTGGCTTTTTTTGTTTTAGGCTGTGTAGCATATCGTTATCCCTCCTGTAGAGCAAAGGCAGTTTACTGTATTTTTACATGAGTGGTCACTTTCTTAAAACATGCCTTTACGTTTTGTTCTGATCTTGTCACATTTGTTGTGCATTCAAAGACAGAGGTCAAATGTCAGGCTCTGTCTTCCGATATGTGAAAGGAAAGGTGTTTGTCTAGCACACAAAACAATGTAAATGTCTGTAATTGAACTGTGCAAATATTTCATAATATATCACCATTAGGAAAGCATAACTAAAGCACATTTTTTGTAACTCTGAAGTAGGCTGGAAACATATTTTAAATCTATCAAAAAAATCAATACACTAGGTGACTCTATTTCTACACTTTATCATGTGTGCGCTGTATTTTTTTTTACCAGTAACACTTTATATCTCTGCAAATGTAAGGATCGTTGCAATTGAAAATGTGTTATCTGTAATGGCAGTGCACTATCATGCCATGCATACTCCACTCCACATCCCTCCACTCTGCATGACACTTTACAACACTCCACTCTATGCCACTCTACTCCACTCCACTCTCCGCTACTCTAGTCCACTCTACGGCACTCTACTTCACTACACTTCCCCCTAGGCCATACTTCTTTACTCCACTCTAGAGCACTCCACACCACTTCACTCTGCCCCACTCTACGCCACTGCACATTACGACATTCCACTCTATGACACTCTACTCTAGCCCATTCCACTCAACACTACTCTACACCACTCCAGTCTGTAACACTTTATGCCACTCTACGATACTCTGTGCTACTTCATGCCATACTTCGCTACTCCACACTACAGCACTCCACACCACTTCACTCTATTCCTCTCTACTCCACTCCACTCTATGCCACTTCACTCTACACCACTCCACTCTATGCCACTCTACTCCACCCTGAGCCACTCTATGCCACTCCACTCTATGCCACTCTACTCCACCCTGAGCCACTCTATGCCACTCCACTCTGTGCCACTCTACAATACTCTACGCCACTCCATTACATGCTACTCTACTTCACTCGTCACTGCTCTCTACACTCTAGTACCCTCCACTCTACTACACTCCTCAGCACTTTACTCCACTCTACAACACTTTACTCCACTTGATGCTGTGCCACTCTACAACACAACTCTCTCCTCCACTCTTCTCCCCTCCACTCTCTCCCTCTCTTCTCCCCTCCACTCTCTCCCTCTCTTCTCTACGACACTCTACTCCACTCTATGCCACTCCATTCTATGACACTCTGCAGCACTCTATGGCACTTAACTCTAGGCCACTCCACAACTTAACTCCACTCTGTGACACTATGCCACTCCACTCAGTGCCACTTTACTCATCTCTATGCCTCTCCACACCATTTTACTCCAGTCTACTCTATGCTACACCACTCCATTCTATTGTAGAACACTCTACTCCACTCTACGCTCCTCCACTATATAACACCCAACTCTGTGCTCCTTCACTCTATGGCACTCCAATCTACGACACAGTTTCACTCTACAACTCTCTATGCTCCTCCACTCTACGATACTTTATTCGACTCTACAACAGTTTATTCCACTCCAACCTACACCCCTAAACTCTACGACCCTCACTCAACAACTCTCCACTCTACGACAATCTATACCACTCTACTCCACTCCAGGACACTGTACCAAACTCCATTAGACTCTACGTGTTAGAGGTCGGGGTCGCTAGTTGGCAATGGTATACACCTTTGTCCAAGTAGGGACCCTTCGTCTACGTCAGGGAAAGGGGATTACACTACTGGATAACCCCTGCTCACCCCCTTGGTAGCTTGGCACGAGCAGGCAGTCTTATTTCAGAGGCAGTGAGTTAAGCATTTGTGAACACATACAGTAATACAGTGAAAACACTACAAACGGACACCACACCGGGATGTATAAAATAAGTATTCTTTATATAGACTTATAGACTTATCACAAGACCATAAGCGCCAAAAATCCACAATACGATAATTTACGATGCTACTTCACGAAGTAATTAAAAAATAGGCTCTTCAATTCAAATAGTCTCTAGCAACAGATAACCCCAACGGGAGTTATCCCAACAACAAAGCAAAAGTGTTCTCGAGGTACGGCACCGACTGCGAGGGGCGCAGCGTCAGGCCCTGAGTCAAGACAGACCCCCACAGAACAGTACCTGAAGAAAGTAAACAAAGACAGTTCACGGCGTCGGAGAGATGTGATGTCGTTTGGCACGTTGCAGTGTAGGTTCCTTGCTTCGGGGGAAAGCGATGCGTTGTTGCCCTGGATGCTTGTGCAAGCAGGGGGGGGGCGGCGTCGGTCCTGACCGGAGAGGAGGTGACGTTGCGGCAGCGCTGGTACAACAGGTCCTTACGATGTCACTAGGTCGATGGATTCTTGTTCACCTTTGTCGATGGTCGGCTTCGTACAGATGCTGGTCTTGGAGTCGAAGCAAAAACCAAAGGAAATGATGGACGGAGTGTTGAACATTGCAAGCACTCACCCCCAGTCAACTGATCTGGGTTTAATCCATTACCTTTCTTTAGCCCACTCTGCCACCCCAGTTCACACATGGCCATATGCAAATCAGTCTGACCCTGTGCCTCATGGGAACAGTCCAGCCCGAACTGCCAAGCCATGTCTTCCCTGGACCGGAAACAAGCTTCCTAGGACCGGTTTCTGGCATTTCAGCCGTCTTCAGCCAGGCTTGCTTGAATCCAGTGGCAAAGTGAGCAAGGGACTCACGTCTGAGCATACCCTGACAACTTATGGCGAACAAAGCAAAAACCAAAGGAAATAATGGACGGAGTGTTGAACATTGCAAGCACTCACCCCCAGTCAACTGATCTGGGTTTAATCCATCACCGTTCTTTAGCCCACTCTGCCACCCCAGTTCACACATGGCCATATGCAAATCAGTCTGACCCTGTGCCTCATGGGAACAGTCCAGCCCGAACTGCCAAGCCATGTCTTCCCAGGACCGGAACCAAGCTTCCTAGGACCGGTTTCTGGCATTTCAGCCGTCTTCAGCCAGGCTTGCTTGAATCCAGTGGCAAAGTGGTCTTGGAGTCGATACAGCTCAGCAGCGGCGTCAGTCTACGGTTCACGTCAGAGCAGCGCTCACGGCTTCGATGCAGATGGCAGCGACGTTCGCAGGCTTGAGAGTTGCAGAGTTCCTCTGTAGCGGCTGAAACAGCAAGTTCCAGCAGCATGCAAACAGGAGGGGCAAAGTCTTTGGTGTCCCTGAGAATTCAGACAGGAGGCAAGCTCGATTCAAGCCCTTGGAGTAATATTCTGCAAGATGATGACGTTTCTCCAGGTAGGTAAGCACAATTCTATTTAGGCCCAGGTGCTGCTCCTCCCACCACTCCTCAGGTAGATCGTCCTATTCAACCTTATTGCTGACTCGCCCTGTCTCCTGGCGTCCCCCAAACCCTGTCACTCACAAAACCAGACATACAATAAACATGCTTAGCAAAGACAGGCTGGATGGTTAGGCAAGAAAATACCTACTTTCTGGTATTTTCAAACACAGAATGTTAAAACCAACTTCACTAAAAGATGCATTTTATCACTCTGAGTTCAGGCATACTAAACTCGACTCTCTACACAGTTCCCTGAGTCAGTTAGGATTATAAGGTGTTACAATCAAACTGCCCAATCTGGCCTATGGGAACAGGTAGCCTTGCAATAGTGAAACACGCAAATTACGTAAATAGGTTGTAATTCACTATCAGGTCATGCCACACGCACGAGGGCATGACCTACCCTTTTCATACAATGCACCCTGCCCGTGGGCCTACCGTAGGGGTGACTAATATGCAGAAAAAGGGAGTCGACACAGCATTCTCAGACTGCGTATGTTGCTCTGCGGTGGCAGGCCCGAGTTACACTTTAAGGGCTGCTTCGGTGGGGGGCACAATCGGTGCTGCAAGCCACCAGCAGTATTTGAGTTACAAGCCCTGGGCACACGCGGTGCAAAAATATGAGGGTCTGACAGTAACCCAAATAAATCAATCGCGGAGTCACTAATCAGCACATCAATTTAACACAGGGAGCACTTGCAGTGTGGCACTGAATAGCAGTGTCACAGTGCCCAAAGCATCTAGACCAGCAAAACATATCAAAAACAGAGGAGGCAATCGAAGAAAATGGAAGGGAGACTCACACCAATGGTACCAGGTCTAACACGTGTCCCCTCCAGCTGAAATGTGGGGAGGACTACCCTTCCACTGGGGAGTTCTCTTCACTAAGGCGGAAAAATCTGGACAGACCATCAGCATTGGCGTGTTCTGTGCCAGGGCGGTGTTCCACCGTGAAGTCCATCCCCTGTAGGGAAATGGACCACCTCAGCAACTTAGGGTTCTCACCCCTCATCTGCATCAACCATCTGAGGGGCCTGAGGTCTGTCTGAACCCAGAAGTGAGTCTCATACAAGTATGGTCTCAACTTCTTCAGTGCCCAGACCACAGCAAATGCCTCACGCTCAATTGCACTCCACCTCTGTTCCCGTGGACGTAGCCTCCTACTGATAAAGGCTACAGGTTGGTCTAGGCCTTCCTCATTAATCTGTGACAGAACAGCCCCCACACCATGTTCTGAAGCGTCTGTTTGGACAACAAATTCCTTTGAGAAGTTGGGCGCCTAAAGTACAGGTGCAGTACACATGGCAGTCTTCAGGGCGTCAAAAGCCTTCTGACAGGTGTCAGTCCAGTTCACTTTCTTGGGCTGCTTCCTGGAAGTTAGCTCCATCAAGGATGCAACGATGTTGCCATACCCCTTGACAATCCTCCTGTAGTACCCTGTGAGTCCTAAAAAGGCTCTCACCTGTGACCGAGTCTTCGGGGGTTCCCATGCCAGGATGGTATCAATCTTGGGATGCAGGGGCGCCACCTGGCCGCTCCCCACCTGGTGCCCCGAGTACACCATGGAACCCTGCCAGATATGGCACTTACTCGCCTTGATCGTGAGGCCTGCCTTCCGTAGTGCCATCAACACTTCCCAGAGGTGTCACAGATGTTCTTCCCAACTGACGCTGAACGCTGCGATGTCGTCACGGTAGGCAGCACTAAAATCTTCCAGCCCAGCCAACAACCGGTTGACCAACCTCTGAAAGGTGGCAGAGGCATTCTTCATCCCAAAGGGCATAACCCGGAATTGGTAGTGCCCATCTGGTGTGGAGAATGCTGACCGCTCCTTTTCCCCATCAGTCAACGCGATCTGCCAGTATCCAGACGTCAGATCAAACGTACTGAGGTACTGTGCAGCTCCTAGCCGAACAATGAGCTCATCAGCTCTGGGGATGGGTGCGCATCAGTCCTGGTGACTGAATTGAGTCCTCGGTAGTCCACACAGAACTGGAGTTTGGGTGTGGCACCAGGCGCGGCAGCTTTCGGGAACAAGACCACTGGGCTGGCCCACGGGCTGTAAGAGGTCTCAATCACCCCTAAGGCAAACATCTTGGAGACCTCCTCCTTGATGTGAGCTCCGACCCTGTCAGTCACTCTGCAAGCCTTGTGCTTCACGGAAGGACTGTCCCCAGTGTCCACGTCATGGACTCACCAATCAGTGATACCGGAAACCAGGGAGAACAAATCAGAGAATTGCCCCAACAGTTGGCGCTCTGGAGTCAGGGTGGCCGAGAGATTGACCCCAATTACTGACCCATCTTGCTCGGACGCAGACAGGAGGTCCGGAAGAGGCTCGGTCTCCTCCTCCATTCCATCATCCGTCGCTAGGAGCATGCCCACTTCAGACCTTTCTAAGTGGGGCTTCAGGCGGTTAACGTGCAGTACCCGCAAAGAGTTCCTCAGAGACCACAAGTAAACCAAGTAGGTGACATCACTCTTGCGCTCCACCACCACAAATTGTCTGGTCCACCTGTCCTGGAACACGCGGGGCTCTACAGGGGCCATGACCCAAACCTTCTGTCCAGGCTGAAGCTCGATCAGAGTGGCATTCTGATCGTACCACCGCTTCATCTCCTCCTGGCTGGCTTCCAGATTTGCCTGAGCAAGCTGTCTGAAACGCCGAGTCTGGTTCCTGAAGGCCAGCATGTAACTTTATACATCCTGTGGAGGTTTCCTGGGAGATTGCTCCCAGCCTTCCTTGACCAAACTCAAAGGCCCTCATACCGGGTGCCCATACAGCAGATCAAAGGGGCTGAACCCTAAGGACTTCTGCGGCACCCCACGGTACGCAAACAAAAGGCATGGTAAGAGGAAGTCCCACTTATGCCTCATGGGTTCTTCGAGACCCATATTCATGCCTTTCAGGGTCGGGTTGAACCTTTCCACCAGCCTGTTACCTTGAGGGTGGTAAGGAGTGGTGAACTTGTACGTAACACCGCACTCCTGCCACAGAGACTTCATATAATTCGATATGAAGTTGGTATCTCGGTCGGACACCACCTCTCGGGGAAACCCCACACGGGAAAAAAATCCCCATCAGTGCACGTCCCACCGCGGGGTCCGGAGAGGGATGGCATGCGGGTAGCATGGTCCACCAAGACCAGGATAAAGCTGTTGCCCATGGCTGTCTTGGAGTTCTGTGGCCCCACAATGTCAATGCCCACCCGCTCAAAGGGGGAACTAACTACCAGGAAGTGTTAGAGAGGAGCCTTTTGCTTGCTTCCACTCTTCCCACTTGCCTGGCAAGTTTGACATGTCCTACAATGAGTGTCTGAACTCGTCCGCATCTGGGGCCAATAAAAATAGGTGACAAGCCTTTCAAAGGTCTTGTCCTGCCCCAGATGTCCAGCTAATGGCACGTCATGAGCCAACCCCAGTAGGAAGGCTCTGAAGCGCTGGGGTACCACCAGCTCATGGGCAGATCCAGGCTCAGCAACCTTAGGCTCGCTATACAGGAGGTTGTTCTCCCAGTAGATCCATTGTGATCCACACTGATCACCTGCTGCCTGGATTGTGGCCTGTCAGCACAAACCCACAAGAGAAGGGCAATTATTTTGCTCCGCACAAATCTTCCCTGGTGAGGCCTCCTTCCTGCTGCCAATGGGTCAGCTCAGGCAGGTCCTCTAGTTCAGCCACTTGTTCCCCCATCGGTTCCAGGGCATCCCCCTCGAGGTCTGCCTCCTCCTGGACCGCAGGAACTACGGGGGCTGGTTTCCCATGCCCCCACCTCTTCTCTTAAAGGCAGGGATCTGTGCCATACTTTCAGGCTCCAGAATCTCTTGCACACCCTTACTGTCTGCCATCGACCGGGTGGTCACACACGCCCACTCCGGCAGACCCAACATCTCTAAATGAGACCTTCTCTCCACCTTAGCCCAAGGGGAGTTCTACAAATCGTTGCCCAACAGACAGTCAACAGGCATGGCGGGCCTCACAGCTACTTGAAGAGTACCCGAGACCCCCCCACTCAAACGGAACTTGAGCCACCTCACACTGGCTCTGCGAGTTGTCCGCTGCAACTACAGGGAAGAATGCATGGGGGATAACCTGCTCTTGGGACACCAGCCGGCAACTGACGGCGAATGGAGGAATGGAGGACGGCGGTCACACTCGCCCCGGTGTCGCATAGAGCTTCCACCCTATGGCCATTGATGGTCACCCACTTCCTGTACTTCTTAGTGTTATCAGGCAGCTGGGTCCTTGGGACCATCTCAAAGTCTCCTAGCGAGACAAGGGACATTTCTGCGGGACCCCACCCACCTTGGGCACCCATCTCCTCCCCTCCCAGGACTACACTTGCCATCTGACGGGGCTGTGCATGTGGTGGTGCTTTGGAGTCCTTTAGAGGACATTGTGCATCGTACCAATGGTGGCCCACTTGACCACACGTAAAGCACTTAAAGGGGCCCAAAGGGGACCCTCTGAACAGGTTTACCTGTCAGGGCTTCTTGCTTCTTCTCAGCGGGAGGCTGGGAACCCTTCCCTTGGCTCCCTTGGGAATTACTTTGGGGCCCTTTCTGGAACTCCCTCTGTTTCCCTTGTCCCCCCCACTGTTCTGCTGGGGACCCTGCCCACCTTTGTCAAAGTCTCCCACGTGACCCTTGTGGACCCGGGTATCCTCAGCAAGCTTCCTAGGGTTAGTCAACTTGTATCAATAAGGTGCTGGCGTAGCTCTGGGAAACAATTAGCAGACAAGTGTTCCCATGCAAACAAATCATAGAGTGCTTCAAAAGTGTCCACTTTGCTACCCTTCACCCAACCATCCATCGCTCTGCAAAAGAAAGGCTGATATTCCACCCAAGTAGTTGCCACCAGCTTCTTACAGTTCCTGAACCTCTGTCTATAGTGCTCGGGGGTCAAACCATACCTTGTCATCAGGGCTTCCTTCATGTGGGCATAAGACATCCTATTCTCACTCGGTAGGTCTAACAGTGTATCCCTCCCATCACTCACAAAGCGGCCCCACAACCCTGCTCTCTAATCCTTCTCAGGGACCCGGTGGGCCAACATTGCTATCTCGTATGCTGCAAACCACTGCCCAATATTTTCCTGTCTATGAACCTCCTTGATGACATCTTTTGGGATGTAGACTCGGCTTTCTACAGGAACAGATGGTGCGCTGCCACCAGAGGGATTGAGTTCTAAGCCTTTTGCTTTGAGCTCCAACTCCCTCAACATTCTCTCATGTTCCAACCTCATTCTCTCTCTCTCCAAGGACACCCTACTATTCTCTAGGTCCCTCTGACCTTCCATCTTAAGCTTGGCCATCTCCAGCTTGTGCATCCAATCTCTCTGTCCGTCTTCCAACTCTGCGGGAGACAGGCCCTTGGAATGGACGCTACTGCCAGGCAGGGACGGTACCCCTGCCCTGGCTGTAACCAACAAATTATCCAGCTGCAGTGCTCCATCCCCGGCTGGCTCCGCCACCAGCTCTGGGGCATTCCGTGCTTCGACCCAGGCCCTCAGCGCCTTTTGGTACTCATCTTTCTTGGAAATACCAGGGGTCGCAACTCTCAATTTTTCGGCAGAATTGCTTCAGCTGTTTCACGTTGTAACTTTCCAACCTCTCTTCTTTGAATTCTAGATCCATGGATGACGGATGTTGGTCTGCTCATGGCAGCACGAATAGGCAGCTCTCAGTAGCAAAAATAGCTGTCCAATGGAAACTTTTCTACTAAAAAGTACGTGGTCGTGTTTTGGTCTGCACTCACTTGTAGTGTACACCAATCACTGTATATGCGTAACAAATGCAAGTCCGAATCCTCACCGCTGCCACCAATGTTAGAGGTTGGGGTCTCTAGTTGGCAATGGTATACACCTTTGTCCAAGTAGGGACCCTTCGTCTACGTCAGGGAAATGGGATTACACTACTGGATAACCCCTGCTCACCCCCTTGGTAGTTTGGCACGAGCAGGCAGGTTTATCTCAGAGGCAGTACGTTAAGCATTTGTGAACAAATACAGTAATACAGTGAAAACATCACAAAGAAACAACACACTGGGATGTATAAAAATAAGTATTATTTATATAGACTTATCACAAGACCATAAACGACAAAAATCCACAATACGATAATTTACGATGATACTTCACAAAGTAATTAAAAAATAGGTTCTTCAATTCAAATAGTCTCTAGCAACAGATAACCCCAACGGGAGATATCCTAACAACGAAGCAAAAGTGTTCTCGAGGTACGGCACTGCCTGCGAGGGGCTCAGCGTCGGGCCCGGAATCAAGACAGACCTCCAAAGAACAGTACCTGAAGAAAGTAAACAAAGACAGTTCACGGTGTCGGGGAGATGTAGTTTGGCACGTTGCAGCGTCGGTTCCTTGCTTCGGGGAAAGCGATGCGTCGTTGCCCTGGATACTTGTGCAGGCAGGGGGAGGCATCGGTCCTGACCCGAGAGGTGACGTTGCGGCAGCGCCGGCACCACAGGTCCTTACGATGTCGCTAGGTCGATGGATTCAATCAATCAATCATTCATGACATTTGTATAGCGCGCTACTCACCCAGGGGGGTCTCAAGGCGCTGTGGGAGGGGGGGGCGTCACTGCTTGAAAAGCCAGGTCTTGAGTTGCTTCCTGAAGGAGAGATGGTCCTGGGTTAGCCGGAGGTGGATGGGGAGGGAGTTCCGTGTCTTGGCTGCCAGGTAGGAGAAGGATCTTCCACCGGCGGTGGCTCGGCGGATGCGTGGAACGGCAGCGAGGGCGTGGCTGGTTGACCGTAGCTGGCGGGTGGGTGTGTAGAAGGTCAGGCGGTCGTTGAGGTACTTGGGGCCCAGGTCGTGGAGAGCCTTGTGTGCGTGGGTGAGGAGTCTGAACGTGATCCTCCAGTGCAGGTCTCTCAGGTGGCCGGAGATGTGGCTGTGTCGGGGGATGTCCAGGACGAGTCGTGCGGAGGCGTTCTGGATGCGTTGGAGTCTTTTCTGAAGTTTGGCCATGGTTCCGGCGTAGAGGGCGTTCCCGTAGTCCAGTCGGCTGGTGACGAGTGCCTGGGTGACCGTCTTCCTGGTTTCATTGGGGATCCAACGGAAGATCTTTCGGAGCATGCGCAGGATGTTGAAGCATGATGACGATACGGCGTTGACTTGTCTGGTCATCGAGAGGGAGGAGTCCAGGATGAAGCCTAGGTTATGTGTGTGGTCCGTTGGCTTGGGAGTGGAGCCCAGGGCGGCGGGCCACCAGGAGTCGTCCCAGGCGGAGGGAGATGGTCCCAGGATGAGGACTTCCGTCTTGTCTGAGTTCAGTTTCAGGCGGCTGTTCTTCATCCATTCGGCGACGTCTTTCATCCCCTTGTTTAGGCTGGTTCTGGCGGAGGCTGGGTCGTTGGTGAGGGAGAGGATCAGCTGGGTGTCGTCTGCGTAGGAGATGATGTTGAGGTTGTGTTGGCGTGCGATGGCTGCGAGGGGGCTCATGTATACGTTGAAGAGGGTGGGGCTGAGTGAAGATCCTTGTGGTATGCCGCAGATGACTTCGGTGGCCTCGGATCTGAACGGGGGGAGGCGGACTCTCTGGGTCACCTTGGTCACCTTTGTCGATGGTCGGCTCCGTAAAGATATTGGTCTTGGAGTCGATACGGCTCAGCAGCAGCGGCGGTCTATGGTTCACGTCAGAGCAGCGCTCACGACTTCGATGCAGATGGTAGCAACGTTCGCAGGCTTGAGAGTTGCAGAGTTCCTCTGTAGCGGCTGTAGCAGCAAGTTCCAGAAGCACACAAACAGGAGGGTCGAAGTCTTTTGTATCCCTGAGACTGCAGACAGGGAGCAAGCTCGATTCAAGCCCTTGGAGTAATATTCTGCAAGATGATGAAGTTCCTTTTAGATGGTTCCTTCTCCTTTCCTCGGCAATGAAGACACTACTGCAGGCCAACCCACTACAGCACACTGGCAGAGGGGCAGAGGGGCAGTACAACTCCTGCAGCTTCCTTCAGTGCTTGTCATCGGCAAAGGTTTGTCTTGTGTTCCCAGAAGTGATCTAAAGTCTTGGGGTCTGGGCCCCAATATTTATACTCAGAATTCCTTTGTCCTCTGGAGGCAGAGGGTCCTGTACCTGGTCCAAACCGGTTCGGGGTGCACCCGGCCAGTGCTCAAAGTCTTTCTTTGTCAGAGTAGGCCAGGGTTCTCAGACACACCACAGGAGGTGGAGCCAGCATTGTGGAAGGTAGGCACAGCTCTATTCAGGCCCAGGTGCTACTCCTCCCACCACTCCTCAGGTAGATCGTCCTATTCAACCTAGTGCTGACTCACCCTGTCTCCTGGCATCCCCCAGACCCTGTCAGTCACAAAACCAGACATACAATACACATGCTTAGCAAAGGCAGGCTGGATGGTTAGGCAAGAATATACCTACTTTCTAAAAGTGGTATTTTCAAACACAGAATGTTAAAACCAGCTTCACTAAAGATGCATTTTATCACTTTGAGTTCAGGCATACTAAACTCGACTCTCTACCTAGTTCCCTGAGTCAGATAGGATTATAACGTGTTATAATCAAACTGCCCAATCTGGTCTATGGGAAAAGGTAGCCTTGCAATAGTAAAACACGAAATAGGTTGTAATTCACTAATCAGGTCATGCCACAAGCACCAGGGCATGACCTACCTTTTTCATACAACGCACCTGCCCGTAGGCCTACAGTAGGGGTGACTAATATGCAGAAAAACAAAAGGTTTAAGGACCGGTGAGTGGGTGCACTCGCAGAGTCGATACAGCAGTCTCAGACTGCGTACGGTGCTCTGCGGTGGCAGGCCCGAGTTAAACTTTAGGGGCTGCTTCGGTGGGTGGCACAATCGGTGCTGCAAGCCCACGAGCAGTATTTGAGCCCTGGGAACACGCGGTGCACAATATGAGGGTCTGACAGTAACCCAAATAAATCAATTGTGGAGTCACTAATCAGCACATCAATTTAACACAGGGAGCACTTGCACTGTGGCACTGAATAGCAGTGGTACAGTGTCCAAAACATATCAAAAACATAGGCAGCAATCGGAAAAAATGGAAGGGAGACTCATGCCAATGGTACCAGGTCTAACACTACTCCACTACAATCTGCGTCACTTTACTCCACTCCACTCTACAACACATTACTCCACTCTTCACCACTCCAGTCTACACCACTCTATGCTTTCCCACTCTACAACATTCTATGCCACTCCATTCTGCTCCACTCTACGCCCTCCACTCTATGCCCCTCTACTCTACACCACTACACTCTACACCTCTGTATTCCACCCTACTCTTCTGTTTGCCACTCCATTCTCACAATCTCCTCCTTGATTCTCTAAACCAGTAACTTTTAGCTATGCTGAACAGCAGCCAAGCTGCTGTACAACATGGCTAAAAAACATTGCAAAGCCAATTACTCTTGCATAGGTGAGACCTATTGGCTTTGCCGAGGCTTGTTCTAATTTAGGACAACCATGAGTATATGAAGATGAAGTGCTATCCCTACAAGCTGCATGAGGATTGTAGGTTGAATTAGACAACACACACCTACATGAGAGCAAACCAGTGAAACTCCTGAAATTATTAACGAGTTCTGAGTGGTGTGTACTCAGGGGTATATTTACAAGGAGGTAGCACAACCGCATCATAATTTTTTTGACGCAGCGTTGGCGCAATCAGTGCTCCACGCTGCTCCATATTTACAAATGCATTGAGCCCCCAGGACACTTTTATATAACAGAAGGGGCTGCCGATGCTTATGCAGCCCCTTCTGTGCTGGCGAACATAAAGTGCCATCCCCATCTTCAGAGGGTGTTCCCTCACTTGCATGGGGGCGTGCACCATGCAAATGAGGGAATCCATTTGCCTCTGCGCCTGCACTGTATTTCAGTGCGTCCCCTGACTGCAGCCTTCTGGAGGGGGGCAGGAGGTCTAGTGTACCCCCCAGACATCCACTTGCAGGCAGGTACTGCCCCTGAACTGCACCCGCCTGCAAGGGGATCGCTAATCCCCCTTCAAAGTGCAGGCAGGTTGCCGCCTGCACTGTGGAAACATGGAGCTGCTGCAAAGCAGCCTCCGTTTTTCACAGGAATGCACCGCCTCCAAGGCAGCGCAAGTTCGCGGCTGCACTGGGGGCAGCACATTCACCATAATACGGCACATTTGCCTTGACTGCACCGGGCGCATATTTTAAAAGGTGCTCACTAGGAGAGATAATCTGCAGCACATTCGAGGATTATGCCCCAATTTACACTTTGTATGTTTCATGCTATGTGTTTCTTCTCTTAACAGTCTACATATTTATTTTTTCTCAGGGTTATTTTCTGTCATTGGACTGGACCTGCCCCTGGTCATCCCTCTTGGAGAAGATGCTGTGTTACCATGTCACCTGTCACCCCAGATCAATGCAGAGAACATGACTATAAGGTGGTTTAAAGGCAAATACCAGAACCTTGTCCACTTGTATCGGAAAAGAGAGGACCAGTATGAATATCAGATGGAAGAGTACAGAAGCAGGACAACCCTTATTAAAGATGGCATCAAAGCTGGCAGCGTGTCCTTGATAATACACAATGTTCGTCGTTCTGATAATGGCATGTACACATGTCTCTATAATACAGGATCCTTCTATGAAGAGGCAGGAGTGGAATTAAAGGTGGCAGGTCAGTCACATGTACATTTCATTCTAACACTATTGTTATGATCACCCTGTTCAATCATATTCAGTATCTCAGAAACTTCACAGAGATGCGAGCATACAAGCAAGAGAAACGCCCTTCTCAAAATATATAGCAATGTTCTTTTAGTTCAGTCATAATACAGCTTTTGAGACTAGGGGACTGGTTTAAACACAGCGGCGGCTCCTCCGCTAAGGCGGAGAAGTGTCCCCCCACTGTTTTGTAGCAGTAAAAGGAAGGAAACATAAAATGATAATAACTCGAGGCCCCACTGCTTTGAAGCAGTGAAAGAAAGGAAACCTAAAATGATAATAACTCGAGGCCCCGCTGCTTTGAAGCAGTGAAAGAAAGGAAACCTAAAACGATAATAACTCGAGGCCCCGCTGCTTTGAAGCAGCAAAGAAAGGAAACATAAAACGATAATAACTGGAGGCCCCGCTGCTTTGAAGCAGCAAAGAAAGGAAACCTAAAACGATAATAACTGGAGGCCCCGCTGCTTTGAAGCAGTGAAAGAAAGGAAACATAAAACGATAATAACTGGAGGCCCCGCTGCTTTGAAGCAGTGAAAGAAAGGAAACATAAAACGATAATAACTGGAGGCCCCGCTGCTTTGAAGCAGTGAAAGAAAGGAAACATAAAACGATAATAACTGGAGGCCCCGCTGCTTTGAAGCAGTAAAAGAAAGGAAACCTAAAACGATAATAACTGGAGGCCCCGCTGCTTTGAAGCAGTGAAAGAAAGGAAGCCTAAAACGATAATAACTGGAGGCCCCGCTGCTTTGAAGCAGTGAAAGAAAGGAAACCTAAAACGATAATAACTGGAGGCCCCGCTGCTTTGAAGCAGTGAAAGAAAGGAAACCTAAAACGATAATAACTGGAGGCCCCGCTGCTTTGAAGCAGTAAAAGAAAGGAAACCTAAAATGATAATAACTGGAGGCCCCGCTGCTTTGAAGCAGTGAAAGAAAGGAAACATAAAATGATAATAACTGGAGGCCCCGCTGCCCCGCTGCTTGGAAGCAGTGAAAGAAAGGAAACATAAAATGATAATAACTGGAGGCCCCGCTGCTTTGGAGCAGTAAAAGAAAGGAAACATAAAATGATAATAACTGGAGGCCCCGCTGCTTTGAAGCAGTAAAAGAAAGGAAACATAAAATGATAATAACTGGAGGCCCCACTGCTTTGAAGCAGTAAAAGAAAGGAAACATAAAATGCTAATAACTGGAGGCCCCGCTGCTTTGAAGCAGTAAAAGAAAGGAAACATAAAATGCTAATAACTGGAGGCCCCGCTGCTTTGGAGCAGTAAAAGAAAGGAAACATAAAATGATAATAACTGGAGGCCCCGCTGCTTTGAAGCAGTAAAAGAAAGGAAACATAAAATGATAATAACTGGAGGCCCCGCTGCTTTGAAGCAGTGAAAGGAAGGAAACCTAAAATGATAATAACTGGAGGCCCCACTGCTTTGAAGTAGTGAAATAAAGGAAACCTAAAATGATAATAACTCGAGGCCCCACTGCTTTGAAGCAGTGAAAGAAAGGAAACCTAAAATAATAATAACTCGAGGCCCCGCTGCTTTGGAGCAGTAAAAGAAAGGAAACATAAAATGCTAATAACTGGAGGCCCCGCTGCTTTGAAGCAGTAAAAGAAAGGAAACATAAAATGCTAATAACTGGAGGCCCCGCTGCTTTGGAGCAGTAAAAGAAAGGAAACATAAAATGATAATAACTGGAGGCCCCGCTGCTTTGAAGCAGTAAAAGAAAGGAAACATTAAATGATAATTATTATGATCATTTTATGTTTTCCTGCTGCAGGAGGTTTGCAGGCAGGCTGGCTGCTCCGATGACAGAGAAGCAGGGGGAGGAGTGTGTTTTTTAATTTTTTTAAACCCCCTAACCCCTTTCCTGTTTAAACATTAAAGTATGGAAACTACTCCATCGGGGCGACTGAATAAAATGCTCTGTCACCTGATGCAGTAACCATGCTCTGAATTTAGACCAGTGGACATTTCATAACTTTGGCAGGAACCCCCCTCATGGAGGTTCGTGTCAATATATTTAAAGTTTGACTGACAGTATGCTCAGCTGTAGGATTGCTTTTGATGTGAGCTGGGAGTGCCAAAATTACAAGCACATTTCCGTTCATAGATTAACAGATGCTGAACTCATGAGCGGTCGGTCCGTTGAGAAGACCAAAGACCAGTAACATTATGTTCTCTGTGCTAGCTTGAGAGCGCCGTTCGACAGGAACATTGAGCATGTAGCTTGAGGGAAAAGTTATAGTGCTGTTGGCACATTAATGACGGGCTCTGCAAACCTGGCAGCTGTATGCTGGTGATAGAAAAACCTTCATAAATAAATCAGTGGGGAAAAAGGGAGCTTTAACCCATGGTATGGGGGTCATTTAAAGTTTTTTACTATCCTTTACTGTCACTTTTTTCACTGGGGTAAGGGAGAGTAAAAACTGGCTTTTTGACTGCCCGCTCTAAATCGCGCGGGCGGTAGAACGTCCAAACCTCCGGCAGCCATTGTGATGGAGTACCCTCTCCATCAAACTGTACGTCAGCCTCTATCTGTGGGGGACATGGAGTAGTCTCCATCGCTGACATACTTAAGGTCCACCCATCTGAAAATCAGGTGGGCAGCCCGTCAGTTTGGCAGAGTGGGTACTCCATCGCCGTTACAAACTCTGCCAAACTCTAACTCAGCCCCTAAGTGTCCTGAGACCAAGTTCTGACTCTGTTCAAAGTAGCTAGAATCTCTGATTCCTCTCTTTGCTTTCTTGGGTTGGGTTATTTCTTTCTTGCAGCTCTAAAACTGAAGCAATGACCCTTCTCCACTAACTCCCACCAGGTCAGTCATGGATTTCACAAAGGTTCTTTCTTCCTTCCATCTCAGTTGGCATGGATCCCAGGCCCATCGCCACTGAAGAGAGGCAGGTGGGTGCCAACATGAGTTTATTAGCTACCACGCAATCACCTCTCTCTGTCCAGAGCAGCAACTGCCCAGAATGGCATTCGCCTTCAAACATAAGGGGTGAGCACAGAACTATGGCTCATCAACACTTTGCTACATCACCAAAACCACATCCGTCCATCCATCTGTATGTTTGTTCTTCCTCTTTATTTGCACCTCACGGTCTCATTTAAAAACAATCCAACTCCACAGTGAGACTGTCAACTATAGTCTAATATTGTTAATTTCTTAAAGATGCTGTGCAATATATACTGGGATAATGCAATGGATATTCTCTAGTATCTTAATAAGCTTCTATTGTCTGTTACCAATAGGACCTTTGGAGTCAGCCCTGGTGTCTGATTGAATGGCTTTGTTGTGTATGTCATGTGTATGCTCTCCATTCAGTGGCATTTCTCCTGGTTTTTGTGTTGTCCAGCCTGGGTATTATCAGTCTCACAGTATTCTGATTGGTTGGCTTGTATCCTTCCTCTGCTGATGTTGCTTAAATTCAGGTAACTACTTTTTCAATATGGCATTAGCCAAGACCTTTTGATCTTATTAAAATAATATATGTAATATACATACATACACATTGGGTCATTGGTTAGCCCACATCAGCCATTGACTAAGTTCACTGAGACTGATAGCAATCTGCCCTTTTACAAGGAGCGCATCCACACACAAAATAGTTTCTCTAAGTGCTAGGGACTACTACAGCAATCTGTGTTTTTTTTTTAAACAAAAAAAGAATGTTTGTGTCATATTTTAATGCAGATACACATGCTCTGCATAGTCCTGCCATCCAGTGTTGGGCTTGAATGTTTGCTGGTTGATTTTCTTCAAAGAAAATATTTTTAATTCTAGATTCCACTGTGACTCCACCCTGAGCTGGCATTGCACATGTTTACCTACTCCGGGTGTCTTTTTCTGACAGTTTGAACAGGTACTAACAAGTCTCTGAGAATCGATGTGTCACACACCTTTCCTTCAGGTCCCCACGGTCAAATTTGACACCCTCAAACTAGGGAAAACCTTTGTGGTCACTTTTACTGATCAAATTCCAATTGCGAGGGCCTGGGGTCTTCTTCTGGCAGCCAGCCCTCTTGTCTTTTACGATTTCTCTGTGGATAATGCTCACAGGGTGATGGAACAGATGCCTCAGTGCCATGTCACATTCGGACTCTGGTCGGCCCCAACCAAAGACTTTGAGCTGGCAAAGCTCCTGCCTAAGAGCATCGATCCTCCACTGCTGTCCTGTAACCGCCACAACTTTACTCGAAGCTGAAAACCCTTTCGACGCTGGCAACTCCAAAGCCCTCTTTCCAAGGCCTCTGTTGATGGTGACGACTCCATCGATGACTGGCTCTGGTGACTTGGAGCAGCCAATCCTTCAGAGACTGAAGAAAGAACTTGATGCAAGGCAGAGGAGACACTTTATTCATCGAGACTCTTCATTCTTCCATAAACAGAGCAGATTTGTGCAAAACCACTCACGAAACCTGTTGAGACTCAAAAGAGGAGAATGGCCTTTAATGAGGTGTCTGCTTGGGAGACCCTCCAAACTTGCAAGGCCAAAATACAAAGAGACAGGGCCACCAGCCCTCCCCCTTGTTTCACTTCCACCTCTTCCTCCTTCACCTCCTCCAACACCACCATCCTCTGCCCCCGCACTCACAAGATGATTCCTCATATAGTATAGGTATCCACCCTGCTAACCCCTACTACATGCCCTTTGAGCCAGCACCCACAGATGACCTTTGGGGTGAAAATAGCATTCATCCTTCTAGAGATCCGGATATGGATCACTACCCTGTTAGAACCTGTTCGCAGATAAGGACACAACATACCTCAAGGTGATCCAATGGGTGGCCACCTTCCACAAGTTTCACATGCATGTCCTCCACGAGGGCAATGACTTCCTTGTGGAGTCATTGTCCAAGTCGAAGGGGATAGTCAAATTCTTGCCCATGCAAGTTAAAATCAGTTAAAGCTAGGGTGGTAACACCAAGGGATGAAAAGAAAATTACTTTTTCCTGACCATTGGTGCTGCGAACAAAAGAGTGATGTTACGTGCCACTACCCACATGACCAAACCTAACCCAGTTTTCATAAGTGTTGGCATTCCAGCTACTTTCTTCTTTTGCAGATCAATCGCCAACTCAAAGTCAGAACTTTCATGCACCTCCTAGGGATGATGCCCTCCTGCATCACCAGAGTACCCCACGCCGGCTCCAAATGCATCTATTACAAGAATGCGTTTTAGCACAATGGTCTCAAGCAGAGGGTCAATGGGAAGATCCAGGACCTGATTCTCAAAGGTAAAGTTAGACCAAAAGTCTAACTTAGATCAAAATCTAACTTTACTACTTTTCGGTATTCACAAAGGTAAGTTACAGAAATGAAAGTTACTAGTAGTAACTTACCTTTGAATACCAAACAGTTGTAAAGTTAGACTTCTGGTGTAAGTTAGACTTTTGGTATTACTTTACGTTTGTGAATCGGGCCCCTAGTGTTGCTGAAGACAAGCACCCGTCACTTTTCTTCAGGGGTGTGTAGGAAGATAGACTTCTCTGGCAGATGTCCCCCCACTTTTTGCCGCCACTGAACTACTAGATGTTGGTTTCTAACTCTGACAGTGCACTGAAACATCCTAATCAGTCTACGGTGCCACATGTTAATTGTAACCCAATTGGCAAGGACTTTAGTATGCCGATAAGTCCCTAGTAAATGGTACACCTGGTACATAGGACATGAGTACTAAAGAGGGTCCCTGAGGGCTGCAGCATGTATTATGCCACCCTAAGGGACCTACACAAAATCAGCATGCAGACTGCCATTGCACGCTGCATGAAATGGTGCAAACCATTCCAAAAACACAACATGGCATACTCCCTGTGTGCAATGTTAATGTACACTGCATATAGTATAATTAAGTCACCCATACAGCAGGCCTTACAGCCCTAAGGAAGGGTGCAGTATATTATATGTGAGGACACATCTGCATGAGCAGATGTGCCCCTGTGATGTCTAGTTCCATTACTAAATATTGCAAGTGATCAGGCAGCCATTTTAAGTATAAGTGCTGGGCACTGGTCATTACGAGTTACCTGCCTACATGATGGCTGCACTGAAACTAATGGTGTTAAGTATCAAAAACCTCATCTTAATAAATCTGTGCTGATGGTAGCATCAGATTTATTATTACATGCACCCAGAGGGCACCTTTGAGTTGACTCCTGTAACCTTACTAGTTCCTTTGTGTGCTGGCTGACTGGTATCTTCCAGCCTGCCACCACTGATGAGTTTCTGACCACCTGCAGGTGGGAAAATTAGATAAAACCAAAGGGGATGATGGACGGAGTGTTGAACATTGCAAGCACTCACCCCCAGTCAACTGATCTGGGTTTAATCCACCATCATTCTCTAGCTCTCTCTGCCACCCCAGTTCAGACATGGCCATATGCAAATCAGTCTGACCCTGTGCCTCATGGGAACAGTCCAGCCCGAACTGCCAAGCCGTGTCTCCCCTGGGTCTCAGCTTTGCTGGGAGCTTGGGTCAGCCTCTAGGAAGTCTGTAAGCCCACCTCCTGTGTTGCAAATTCTTTGGAGTCCGGCGGGGGCTTCGGAGATGCAAACCGATCAGATGCGTTTTAGGTGCCTGCCTTGCAGGGGAGTAACTCCTTTACTCCAAGGGAGATTCTTCAGTCATCTAGTTCAATGTAAATCGTCGAAGTTCCAGGATTCAGCATCAGAGTTTCGTCCAGGTAAATCTAAAGTCCTGTAGCCAGGGGTTCCTACTTTATACCCAAGGAAGGGGTGGGACAAATTCTAGGGACCCACCTATGGGAGGGTCAGGAAAGAGGGGTGGCTACACCCTTTCCCTTTGTCCAGTTTTGCGCCAGAGCAGGGGCTGGCAGCCCCTGCAACCGGTTTGAGCTGGACTATGCACAGGGACACCAAATGTGCCCCCAGTGCAGACTTCAAAGCACTCTTAGAGTGCACCCACCCAGCCCAAATACACTAAAGCCTGTCTGGAAACCTATTGTCCAGACCTCCCCTGCCGGAGTTTCGGCCAGCAGCAGGAGGTCAGACTCGTGTCTGTGGCTGCAGCATCCATTTTGTGATGCCAGGGATCTTTTAAGTTGGCACCGGGTATACCAGTTGTGCCATGCTTCTCCCTCTAGTAGGGTGGGATCATACTCCCATACCAGTTACTGGTGTGGGGGTATGATTCCAAGGTGTTTGACACCAAACACGACACGTTTCCATGCAGCCATTCCAAAGTTAGCATTTACCGTTTAGTTATAATGCACTTAAGAGTGTATAGTTTGGCTGCATCACAAACAACCCCGGAATAAAAGGTTCCGAAAGCTGCAGAGGGGCTCTACTCATGCATGGGCACCCTCTCATGAAACCAAGCACCCTGCCTTCAGGATTGTTAAGGCCTGCCATAGGAGTGACTGATAGGTTTACATGTGCAGTGAAATGGAGAGATGTATGTAACCTATATCTCAGTAAGGGGTGCATACACCACCTTACACAGGCTGCTGTAGCAGACCTGTTCTGTCATTTTCAAAGGCTTTCCAGGGGTGGCATAATACATGCTGCAGCCCCTGGTAGGCCTCTGGGGTACCTATGCCCTGTGTACATAGTATACCATATACTAGGGACTCATAAGGGTACCCCAGAATCCAATCTGGAGTGTACCTAAAGTAGATGCAATCAAATTGGAGAGGAAGCAGCTAGGCTGGGGTCCTGGATAGCAGGGCATCAGCCAGACTAAATAAGTCAAAAAACCGTGATACATCAGCAAAAAGTGGGGGTAACTATAAGAAGCAGATCCTACTCTCCTAGACATTTCCCCTAATATATACAGTCGATGTTCTAAGGGATGTGGGGAGGAGGGCAATATTTACACATATGGTGAGCATTCTGGAAACCAATATTGAGTCATATAGAAAGTAACGGGTCTACTGATACCATAGGGTCCTGTTACGGTCATACCTGGTATTCGCCTCTGCAACTGGGGCAAATTGGGCATGGGGGAATGGACAGTGATTTCACACGTTTCTAGTGGCCACACAATATCTGGCAGAACATTGGAAGTAAAAAATCCTGGATAGTTCAATATGGGCACGGCGCCTGTCGACATTGATGAAAATGAAAATGTTAACCTATGACCTAAGAGACATGAGAAAGAAATTTGAGGCAATTTGGAAACTAGTCATGGACTGTCGTACTTTGCAATTTGGGACCGCGTAGGAGACAGTACCCTACCCCTGTCTATCCCGGTATTAGCGAACCGCGAATGGTCAATGCGGTATGTACAAGTGCTTTGTGTAACGTTTTAGCTATGAATGCACTGTGTATACTTTATTACACATTGACTCCGTGGGTTCCATCTTAGAGCGGTGGCCATCTTATGGTTGCCCTCACATAGGCTACATATCATGAAGCAGATACGGGCCTTTAGAACACATGTGCCTTCCTTTGACTTCTCTGTGACCTGGGCAGCTTGGCTCCGCTGCCCCAGGCCAGTCCGGTCCCACGAGCTCCCCGTCCTCTGGCCACCTGTGATTAGCATCAGGGCTTGACACACCATAAAACCTTTTCATCCCACACGAGCCTCCAGCTAATCTCTTTCACACCTGACTGTTCCTGCTTTATGGCTTGTTTTCCAAACAGGAGATGCTCATGTTTATTGGGGCCTATCGATATCTGATGTGGGATCTGAGCCTTGCTGGGTAAATAATTGTGGGCTGGCTTAACTGGAATGTGGGATGGTCATCATGACTCTGCCTTTTCGTTTGTAATGTATACCTTTATATGGCCATATCGTAAACCAAGGAATGGGTGCCTGAAGCATGATATTTTGTATTTAAGGAGAAGCCCGTTTCTGTAATTTTTAGCAGTCTCCTAAGAACATACACGCTGTTGTACTTCTTGGATACCTGTAATTGGTCTGCAGCCAATAAACTGATCTCTGACTTCAGCCAGAAGATTCTGTGTTTCTGTAGGTCTGAAACAGGAAGAACCCGAAGTCATAGGGTGTGTTCCCCTGCACCGCTGGGCTTAAAATTCCCAGTACTTCGGTTGGCGCCCAACTCGGCGCGATTTCAGCGGTACCGGTCCAAGCCAGAGGTTCGTGAGGAGCTTCGTGTGGAAATTCTGGAGGAAGGCCGCCACTTCATCGACCCCTGCATGTCGACGTGGTCCGAAAGTCTTTTCTGCGAGGTTCTCCGCGTCCCGACGGCTACGAAGGACTGCTGCCCTGATTAATCGCCCTGTTTTGGACCCTTGACGATTTTGGTAGAGCGAAACAATCGAGAGAGTCTTCTGGTGAGGCCATCGATCATCGATATTCAGTTAAGTATAAGTGGAGCGTCTCCCAGTTTTGTTTGGTATCCTTAGGGATTTTTGGTATCCTTCGGGATCATTTCGATTTGGAGTTTACAAACGCCAAAGCCAGAGGACTTGTGTATTCACGAGACTATCGTAATCGATAATCCTTTGAAGTTTGGAACTAGACTAGTGAGCAAAGATGCCTGGTGCTAGTGTATTTGGAAGATTGTTTTGTTTGAGTTGTGGAAGGGATTTCCAGTTAGAGGATTCATGTCCGGTTCCTCCAATTGGAACTCCAACTTATGAGCTTTATGTAAAACATGCCGTGGGCCCCATTGCATATAATGAAGTATGGATCCGATATACCAGAAAGGACGGTGTTTTAAAATGGCCCCAAAATTGTAGTTTCGATACAGATATCTTAGATAATTTGGAAGTGAAATTGTTTAAAAAGAAAGCCCGGCCGGCGATGTTTGATTCTTTCCGCCTATGGCAAAAGGAAGCCAAACAGAAGGAAATTAAGCTAGCGAAAAGAAATAAGAGAGAAAGAGGTATGTCAGTGATGCAAGCAGCTGTGCAATTTAAAGATAATGAGGAGGAACAAATGAATGAGCAATTGCACAGACAGCGCAAACTAGGGATTGATAAATGTTACCCTGTTTTGTCACCCCTTGTGCAAGATGAGACAAAAGAGAAAGAGAAAGATTCCCTAATGTCCCATTTGCTAAGTTCGCCACCCCCATATGCGCAAAATGCCACAGCACCTTCACAGCTTGTAAATGTGCAGCCTCCAGTAAATATGCCGCAAGCCTTCCCACAGCCGCCAGCTCCTCCTCAGCTGGCTCCTATCCCTGCAGTGCAGCCCTCTCAAGGGCCGCCAGTTTTGCTACCTGTTACCCCCGCGCTTCCTGCGACTTTGTCTAACACGCCAGCGGCTTCCCCTGGCGCTCCTTCTTCCACTACCCAGGTACCTGTATCTGAATCCGTTTTTCTTCCCTCTGTCTATCCCCCTGTTTTCGCCTCAACTTCTCCTTCAGCACGACAACGACTAGCTAATGTAGTTACTAGTTTAATGTCGCCTCTCTTTGGGTCATCTAGTGCGACTCCTGGCTTACAGCGTAAGCAATTGCGCAGTCAGCTGCCTGGTCTCGACGAGAAAGAGGTGTTAGATCATCTGGCGCGTAGGTGGATTGGTTTCCCTTCACTGTATGATGTGGAATCAGTTGTTAACGTTTTTCACCAATGGGATGCCCCAAAGCAGAGGTATGTCTTTGATAAGATGTGTGAATTCCTCTGTGAGGAATTGGAGGATAATGGTGCAAACCCAAACCCACAGGAATTGTGTTGAGTGCAATTTGATTTTGAAACAGGTATAATTGTGGGCCCCAATGTAGATAAAGCAGTTGCGACTTTACTGTCCCTCAGAAATGGGGATTGTCAGCAATCATTGTTCGAACAGGAATTCCCTGTGGGGAAGAAGGGAAAAGCGCGACAATACCCTATGAGAGAAGTCTCTCCGGTATGGAAAGAAGCCGTTTCGGCTAATGCCGCTCAAGGTATTGCTGCTGCTCCAGCATATTTTCAGCGTGTTTGGGTGCATGTCCCTTGGAAGCGTTCTGAGGTCTTAGCGCTTAAACAGACATTGCCTGACCCCCGTAAAAACCCTACAGGTTATTATAAGGAGTTATCACAAACTGCAGAATCATGTGTAATGAATCTGGCTGACATAGACATGTTGTTTGGGAATGTTGTTCCACAGCCTTTATGGGGATCCATTCGTAATGTAGATCACGCTGCAGAATTGGGTAACACATGGGCTAATATCATTGCTGCAGATGCTGGCCAAGTTGGTGGCGCGAAACCTGACCCTTTAGTAGCAGAACTCCCTGGTCGAATTATTACCTACATGAAAACTATAATGCCTGCGATGCGCGTAAATTGGGATAAACTATCCGCATGTAAGCAGAAGAAAGATGAGACAGTGTCAGATTTCTTTACACGGTTCGAAGAAACGTTTATCGACCACAGTGGTCAAGACATGAGCACTGAAGGTGGCCAACGGTTATTTGTTGATAAATTTGTGCAGAATCTACTTCCCGAGTTATGTAAAAAATTAAAAGACTCAAAGTTCCTGGGCTGTTTCCTCTTCAGCGCAAATACTGGCTAATACTGGCTACTGCACAGTATTATGAAAATAGAGACAAAGATGAGAAGGATAGAACAGATAAGAAAACGAAAGAACTGAAAACAAAGGTCCTCTTACAGCAGGCTTATCCGCCACGTGAAGGACAGAATAATTATAGGCAAACACAAGGTATCTATCAGCAGCCCCAACAGTTTCAGAGTAATCAGCAAATGAACGGGCATTATCAACCACGCATCCCTGTAGGTCCCAACCAATGTTCATATTGCAGAGAGGAAGGTCATTTTAAATATAGTTGCCCTAAATTAATGCAGCGTAACAGTAATGCGTGTGGCGCAAGAGGTAGAGGTGGTTAGCAAGCTCCTAGGGCGTGGAAATGTTCCCCAGAACGCGCGTCCTCTTCCGCCTCAAAATACCATAAATAGCTTTGATCAACAAGCCAACGCGACTGGTAATACAGCTCAGTACTACAATAATGATTATTATGCAGAAGATGACAATGTAGAAGATAATGATTACTAGGACAGCCGTAGACAGAGAGAGGGAGTTGTTTCAGTGCTAGTGGATCAGAGCGGACCTTATGTCAAAGTAACTACAGCAAATGTAACGGAGCCCTTTCTGCTGGATACTGGTGCAGCAAAGAGTTCAATCATGCATTCAAAACTCCCTGGCGCGCCTTTGTCTGGCGAAATGAATGTTTCAGTAGGTTTTTCTGGCACCCAGTTAGGAACCCGATTTCTAGTCCTATGTCACTTTCTGTTAGACCTTGTGAGCTAAAAGCACCCCTCATCCTAACGACAGGTTGTGGTGAAAATTTGCTAGGCTTAGATTTGCTAAAAAGATTGCATGCAACGTTATATTGTTCTCCCTCAGGAGTACAACTTACATTAGATAAGAAAGTGATTTCCCCAATGTATTTGTCTAAGAATGCAATGCCACCTGAATTGTCGTCCCTTCCGGATGTCCTTTGGGCTACTGGTCCCAATGATGTGGGTCTCCTGGAAATACCGCCATATGTGGTCACTTTAAAAGCCAATATCAGATTGCCACGTATTCCCCAGTACAAGATTTCCAATGAAGGTCAGAAAGCATTGTTAGCAATTGTCAGTGATTTGATTAAAAAGGGTGTAATTGAAGAGACAAGAGGCAACGTTTGCAATAGTCCTGTTTTACCTGTCTTAAAACGAACGGACCCTTCACAGCCACCTGTTTACAGATTTGTGATTGATCTTAGAGAGGTTAATAAGATTGTTGTGCCACAGTTTCCAGTTGTTCCTGATATAACTGCCTTGTTAACCATGATTCCAGCCTCCGCTGCATGGTTCTCGGTGGTCGATCTGAAGAATGCCTTCTTTAGCATCCCAATTGCAGAGGAGAGCAGAGACATTTTTGGCTTTAGTTTAGGAGGCCGAAGCTTCCGCTTTAAACGCGCTCCCCAGGGCTACTGTGAAAGTCCATCAATATACAGTCAGGCTTTAAAAGCGCAGCTTGATGCACTGGTTTTACCCAGTGGCGCTATCCTTCTTCAGTATGTTGACGATTTGCTAATCGCCGCGGATACTGAAAAGATTTGCAAAGAAGCTACATTGTCATTGTTGCGTCATGTGTCTGCCTTCCATCACAAAGTGTCTCTCTCAAAGATGCAATATTGTCGACAAGAAGTGACCTACTTAGGTCATCTCTTATCGAAGGAGGGAAGGAAACTGACCCCAGAAAGAATTCAAGCCATTGCACAGTTAAGTGTGCCAAGAACACAGAGAGAAGTGCGTGCTTTCTTGGGCATTACTTCATACTGTAGGCATTGGATTCCGAATTTTTCCTTGCTGGCAAAACCTTTGTTAGCATTAACATGCAAAGACACACCGAATCCTATTCCATGGTCTGAAGAGTGTCAGAAAATTTTTTGGGAATTGCGCAATGCATTGTGTTCAGCTCCTGTGTTGGGTACCCCTGACTACAGTAAGCCTTTTACATTGTATGTTCATGAGAAAGATGGTTGCGCATTATCAGTGTTAACACAGCCTTTTGGCGACAGACCGCGTCCATGCGCATATTTTTCGTCAACCTTGGATCCAGTAGCTAGGGCATTGCCAAGTTGTCTGAGAGCTACAGCTGCCGCAGCTATGTCTATTCGACAGTCTGCTGGACTAGTAATGGATAATACATTGATTGTTATGGTTCCACATGCTGTGGACACATTGTTAAACAGGACCAAGACACAGCACTTAACTAGTGCACGATTATCCGGATATGAGCTGACACTGTTAGCAAATCATATACACATAAAGAGATGCAACTCGTTGAATCCAGCTACACTATTACCAATTCCAGCAGACCTAGATGAGATTGAGCAACATGATTGTCTGTTCAGAACAGAAGAAGAGACAAAAGGGAGAGTGGATCTTAAAGATACTCCCCTGACTGAGTGTGATGGTACTTTATGGGTGGATGGTTCGTGTTTCAAGCTTCCGAATGGTGATACGACTGCTGCATATGCTATCACGACTTTGCACACGATTGTGGAAACTGCACGTGTGCCACAAAATTCGGCTCAAGCAGCAGAATTGATTGCCCTTACAAGAGCATGCGTGTTGTCTGAAGGAATGAAAGTGAACATATATACGGATAGCCAGTACGCCTTTGGCGTGGCTCATAGTTTTGGGCGATTGTGGAAAGAACGTGGGTTCCTGACTTCGCATGGAGCTAAGATTCAAAATGGCAAGTTGGTGAATGATCTCCTTGAGTCACTGACCCTGCCGTTGCAAGTTGCGATTATGAAATGCAGTGCGCACAAGAAAATCACTGATGATGTTGGTCGTGGTGGTGCGTTTGCTGGTGAAGTCACGAAAGAAACAGCAAAAGATGTGAAGACTCGAATGTATGTTGCAGGCCCTGCAAGATGGGTTGGTGATGTTGGAATGTGTGAAAACACAGTAGAGAGTGTAGAGTCCCTTCAAGCTGAAGCCACAGAGAAAGAGTTGAGCAAGTGGAGAGAAAGTATGGGTAAGTTGGATGAGAATGGTTGTTGGGTCGATTTGTCAGAACATAGGCGATGGTTGTTACCTGATGCATATGTGCTTCCAGTGGTTACTATGGCACATGGAATGGCACATATCAGTATGAAAGGAATCTAAGTTGTTGGCTCCAGTATGGGAGAATGCTGGAATTCCCAAGTGTGCAGAGAATGTGGTCAAGAATTGTATGGTATGCTTGAAGTACAACCCTGGTAGGGGAACCCCAACTCCAGCTGGTCATTTTGCGCCTCCATCATATCCATTTGAAGTTTTGCAGCTAGATTTTATCCACATGGAAAGGTGCAACAACCTGAAATATGTATTGGTGGTTGTCTGCGCTTTTTCAAAATGGATAGAAGCGTATCCCCTAAAAGACAACACTGCTCTATCCACAGCCAAAGCCCTCGTGAAGGAATTTTTCCCTAGGTTTGGAATGCCAAGAATGGTGTGGAGTGATAATGGGAGTGAATTTGTGGGTCAAGTGATGAAGAATGTGTGTGAGGGTTTAGGGATCAAGCAGAAGTTCCACGCTGCAAATCACCCCCAATCAGCTGGATTAGTTGAGCGCTACAATGGCGCTCTAAAACTCAAGCTGGCCAAAATCCAGGCGAGCTCAGGTCTTAAATGGCCTGACGCTCTGCCTCTAGCACTCCTGTCCACCAGAATGACCGTACACTCACGAGTGGGACTTAGCCCATGCGAGGTTATTTTTGGCCGCCCGGCCAATGTATGGGGTGTGCCAAGACCGGCGAAATTCAGCGAAATCGAACATCCAGTACTGCTTGATTATTTGTACGAATTGACGGCTAAATTGCGTGTTTTACACCAACAGGTGCACGATACTCTTCCCCAGGCCTCTGAAGATCCAGGACACCCTATCGACCCTGGCATGTGGGTTCCGGTGAAAAATTTCCAGCGCAAAAGCAACGATGAGCCTCGTTGGATCGGCCCTCATCTCGTACTTCTGTCTACAAGATCAGCTGTTCGAGTAAAGGGGAAGAAGAACTGGATCCACGGCGCTCACGTCAAAAGGATACCTTTGCCTCTGCCGTATGACCAGTGGGTCCAGGAGGGTATCGCTGACTCTGAAACAGACACTGTACCTCGTTTTGTGCCGTTCAGTGATGCACGCATAAAAGGCACAACTTCAGCACAACAGAGTGACGATATTTTGCAAGAAGCTGTGCCACCGTCAATTCGACTGGACACCACAGAGCCTGAACTCTTGTTTCAAGATCAGACAGTACCTGGCCGTTTCCACTACAATCTAAGACCAAGGCCTATGGACAAATAAATATTCTTTTTCCTTACCTTTTTGTTTTTTATACCATAGCTCTCCCATCTGAAGGACTTTCTTGATTTTTGTTTTTCGAACCACCATCCGGGTTCAGCCGCAGGGTCGCGGTGCCAAGACTTTGGGGTACAGGCCGAAGACGTTAGGTCAACGGTTCTGGTTGGTCTAGGGCGTTCCCTGGACTGACAGGCGTACTCCTTAGCAGAAGATACTCACCCGCCGCGAGCGGCATGATTAGAGGATGGAGTTTTTCAAGATGGAGAGACTCGCTGAGGAAATGAACTTTAAAGCAAGAATATGTAAAATAATGAAGAGCAAACGTTTTGTATTTTTATGTTTGTTTATATTATGTAGTATGGTAGTGTTTACTGTAGGATTTGTATTCTTCTCCTCTCAAGAGCCCATTGCACCCACTGTACAGCCTATACCTCCTCCTACTGTCTCCTCACACTCTTTTCACCCTCTGCCTGAACACGAACAAGCTAGACGATCAGAGTTTGTAAACAACTCGTTTATTCAGTTCCTGCACCAGCACCAACTAGTCATGAATACAACCAATTGCTGGGTGTGTGGTTTAATGCCACATACCATTAATAAGGGTATTCCTTATCTAGTGCTGCCGTTTAGTTACAATGGATCGTCATGGGCATTCCAGACCATGTTTCTCTTTGCTCTAGATGCGTACTCCCCGCGACAACCGCGTTCCATCAGACCTAGCACAAATAATAAAGCTTTAATGAAAGGAGTTGCCGATATGAGCAGAGATATCGACACATACTCGTCTATACCCAAGGAAGAATTGAGAGCTTATGTAGGGTGGAACGCGACGGGGTATAGTATTAGTCTGGGTGAAAGACAGCGAAAAATTTCATCCCCAATCTGGGTCGTACCCCACATAGGTCGGTTCTGTTTACAAGGTAATGGTCAGAATCCAAGAGCTCAACTGGGGAGAAGTGACTGTACTGAAACGTACACCTTTCCGTCGCAGTTTTCCCCAGCGTTTTTGGCTGCCAAGGGCACATATTTTGTCTGCAATGACCGAGCATATACATGGTTGCCCCCTGATTTCTCGGGCACATGCTATATTGCAAATCTGCTACCGCCAACATTTACTGCTGCCTCTAACTATCACAAGACCAGAGTTGTTAGAGGCGTGATTAGTAAGGAGGATACTGCCGGTCAGGAAGCGGGAGACTTCTTTTTGGGTTTCCTGCCGTTTTGGGGACCTATGGTCAATAGTAGGAACCTGAGACAACTGACTCGTGTGGTTGAATCCACCGTTAATGTTACGGCTGGTGCCCTTGGTAATTTGACAGCTGAGCTCCAAGCGGATCGCCTCATGACTTTGCAGAACCGCATGGTTCTAGACGTCATACTTGCAGACCGCGGTGGGGTATGTAAGGTTATCCAATCTAGTTGTTGCATTTTCATACCAGATAACGTTCCAACAGTTTATCAAGCCATCTCCAAACTACATAAAATATCTGAGTCCATACACGTGGATAAAGGAGATTGGTCACTGCTGGGGTGGTTCTGGGAACTGATATCTGCCTGGGGTTGGAAAGTTCGGATGGTCATTGGAATGATCTTAGCCATCCTTTTCCTGTTCTGTCTGTGCATACAGTGTGCTCCTGCGATATGTGGCCTCTGTGCTACATTATGTGTAAGGAAACCTGTATCGAGGGACGAGCTAAGTAATAGGATGATGCTACAGCAACATCTCCATGACTTCGTGAATATTGACCTGGACTCGGATTGATGTGAGCATAGTTATTGCCTATGTAAGGGCAAAAGGAGGGTCTGTGGTACTTTGCAATTTGGGACCGCGTAGGAGACAGTACCCTACCCCTGTCTATCCCGGTATTAGCGAACCGCGAATGGTCAATGCGGTATGTACAAGTGCTTTGTGTAACGTTTTAGCTATGAATGCACTGTGTATACGTTATTATACATTGACTCCGTGGGTTCCATCTTAGAGCGGTGGCCATCTTATGGTTGCCCTCACATAGGCTACATATCATGAAGCAAATACGGGCCTTTAGAACACATGTGCCATCCTTTGACTTCTCTGTGACCTGGGCAGCTTGGCTCCGCTGCCCCAGGCCAGTCCGGTCCCACGAGCTCCCCGTCCTCTGGCCACCTGTGATTAGCATCAGGGCTTGACACACCATAAAACCGTTTCATCCCACACGAGCCTCCAGCTAATCTCTTTCACACCTGACTGTTCCTGCTTTATGGCTTGTTTTCCAAACAGGAGATGCTCATGTTTATTGGGGCCTATCGATATCTGATGTGGGATCTGAGCCTTGCTGGGTAAATAATTGTGGGCTGGCTTAACTGGAATGTGGGATGGTCATCATGACTCTGCCTTTTCGTTTGTAATGTATACCTTTATATGGCCATATCGTAAACCCAGGAATGGGTGCCTGAAGCATGATATTTTGTATTTAAGGAGAAGCCCGTTTCTGTCATTTTTAGCAGTCTCCTAAGAACATACACGCTGTTGTACTTCTTGGATACCTGTAATTGGTCTGCAGCCAATAAACTGATCTCTGACTTCAGCCAGAAGACTCTGTGTTTCTGTAGGTCTGAAACAGGAAGAACCCGAAGTCATAGGGTGTGTTCCCCTGCACCGCTGGGCTTAAAATTCCCAGTACTTCAGGACCACTTTCAAGAAGAATCTGCAGCTTAATGTTTTTTCCACATAAGGTATCCAAATGTGCGTGCTTTATGACGGCTTCCTTATCAAGCCCATCAAAAAAGATAAACCCAAGAATTTTTTCAACTCATCCAGATTTGTAGAAGTCCACCGGGTAGCTCTAGAATGGGGCTTAAGTCTGGCACTGTTGTCTTTCTAATACTGTTCAGCATACAAATTAGTCTGCTCAACAATCTCATCCAAAAATACATCGTCCATAAACAGCTGAAAAAAATGTATAGGCAAAAGGTTTTCAGTATCCACTCTACATCCTTGCGACACCAGTAAAGGCAGAGCCCCAAGCTGCAAACCAGATGCCTCTTGCTACACTATTGGCACATGAGTGCCCTCCTCTAAAATAGGCCATTCATTCGCAGAGTAGCTTTATCCGCAGTGAGAGTAGCTTCATCCGCACTGAGAGCAGCTTCATCCGCACTGAGAAGTTTCATGCGCACTGAGAGAAGCTTCATCCGCACTGAGAGTAGCTTCATCTGCACTGAGAGTAGCTTCATCTGCACTGAGAGTAGCTTCATCCGCACTGAGAGTAGCTTCATCTGCACTAAGAGAGAGTAGCTTCATCCGCACTGAGAGTAGCTTCATCTGCACTGAGAGTAGCTTCATCTGCACTGAGAGAAGCTTCATCTGCACAGAGTGTAGCTTCATCCGCACTGAGAGTAGCTTCATCCGCACTGAGAGTAGCTTCATCTGCACTGAGAGTAGCTTCATCTGCACTGAGAATAGCTTCATCCGCACTGAGAGTAGCTTCATCTGCACTGAGAGTAGCTTCATCCGCACTGAGAGTAGCTTCATCCGCACTGAGAGTAGCTTCATCCGCACTGAGAGTAGCTTCATCCGCACTGAGAGTAGCTTCATCCGCACTGAGAGTAGCTTCATCCGCACTGAGAGTAGCCTCATCCGCACAGAGTAGCTGCATCCGCACTGAGAGTAGCTTCATCCGCACTGAGAGTAGCTTCATCCGCACTGAGAGTAGCTTCATCCGCACTGAGAGTAGCTTCATCCGCACTAAGAGTAGCTTCATCCGCACTGAGAGTAGCTTCATCCGCACTGAGAGTAGCTTCATCCGCACTGAGAGTAGCTTCATCCGCACTGAGAGTAGCTTAATCCGCACTGAGAGTAGCTTCATCTGCACTGAGAGTAGCTTCATCTGCACTGAGAGTAGCTTCATCTGCACTGAGAGTAGCTTCATCTGCACTGAGAGTAGCTTCATCTGCACTGAGAGAAGCTTCATCCGCACTGAGAGTAGCTTAATCCGCGCTGAGAGTAGCTTCATCCGCACTGAGAGTAGCTTCATCTGCACTGAGAGTAGCTTCATCCGCACTGAGAGAAGCTTCATCTGCACTGAGAGTAGCTTCATCCGCACTGAAAGTAGCTTCTTCTGCACTGAAAGTAGCTTCTTCTGCACTGAAAGTAGCTTCATCCGCACTGAGAGAAGCTTCATCTGCACTGAGAGAAGCTTCATCTGCACAGAGAGTAGCTTCATCCGCACTGAGAGTAGCTTCATCCGCACTGAGAGTAGCTTCATCTGCACTGAGAGTAGCTTCATCTGCACAGAGAGTAGCTTCATCCGCACTGAGAGTAGCTTCATCCGCACTGAGAGTAGCTTCATCTGCACTGAGAGTAGCTTCATCTGCACTGAGAGTAGCTTCATCTGCACTGAGAGTAGCTTCATCTGCACTGAGAGTAGCTTCATCTGCACTGAGAGTAGCTTCATCTGCGCTGAGAGAAGCTTCATCCGCGCTGAGAGTAGCTTCATCTGCACTGAGAGAAGCTTCATCTGCACTGAGAGAAGCTTCATCTGCACTGAGAGTAGCTTCATCCGCACTGAAAGTAGCTTCTTCTGCACTGAAAGTAGCTTCATCCGCACTGAGAGAAGCTTCATCTGCACTGAGAGAAGCTTCATCTGCACAGAGAGTAGCTTCATCCGCACTGAGAGTAGCTTCATCCGCACTGAGAGTAGCTTCATCCGCACTGAGAGTAGCTTCATCCGCACTGAGAGTAGCTTCATCCGCACTGAGAGTAGCTTCATCCGCACTGAGAGTAGCTTCATCCGCACTGAGAGAAGCTTCATCATCCTCGTGGACAGAAAACTCACTGTCAGAATCTTCCCCTGCCTCCTCTGCCTCAGATGCAGAGTCAGTCTCTGAACCCTGGTCAGAAGAAGACTCGAAAAGCACACAAACTGTGCTGAGCAGTCATCCTGCGGCTAGCCATTCTACTTACTAAGAAAAGTAACTTCACAAACAAGTCAACAACAAGCAACACTATGTAAACTAAGTAATGATCAAAGTGTGATTTCATCATAAAGATCTATATACTCAAAAACGATACCACTCACTGCCGCAACCCTACCACCACCCCCCCCCCCGGGCAGGAAAAACCTACCAGCACCTAATCTGCACAGACACAGCAAAAACCAAAGATATCCCACTAGAAAGAAAAAACTAAACAAATTACTCACAAGACAACACAATACATATCGTGCACAAACGCAAGAAGATTTTCACACACAATAAAACAGAAGCTAAACATGCTGCTATTATTTTACCATTTACAAAAAACGTATTCATGCAGGCAAATGTTACTCATTTAGGTTAAATAGTACAAAAAACTTTTTCTTACCAAACACATGCAACTACACAAACTGCAGAACTACCAGTGGCGAAACCGCAAGCAGAAATAACCGCAAAACGAGCATTGGCAATAGGTCTCGCCTTTATAAGTGTTTAGTTGTCCAGCACAATATCCTTTGTGCAACTACATCAAGTGTTGCATGGCTAAACACTTATAAGGTGCCAAAGGCGAGACCTATTGGCTATGCCTGTTTGCCATAAAACAGAAAGATTCTCCTGGGTGATGAAGCTGTGAAATATTTGAGTTGTGCTGTTGCAAGTGTGTATGTCTAAAAAGCGAATCGGTCCTTATAAGGAAAAGGCTCTGTCAAGAAAAAAGTATGAAACAAAATTAACAGTTCCCGGACTGACAACAAAACTTTGTGTCATCAACACCGCATGTTGGTAACCTTGTAACAGAATAAACCTCTGCTACTGAGGTCCGCCTCGCTAGTGAGCCTGGTGCATGGGGGCACAGGGCTTGGGCGAGGTTAATCCTGCAACCCACAATGCTTGCTTATTTTAATTGACGTAATGTGATCGTTTGCATTCAGATACCGCTCGCACATAACAACTCCTGAGGAAAGACCCAGCCAAATCTGTTGCAGTTAATTTTACGTGCAAATCACCCACGGTAAAATAACGAACTTGGCAGAGGGATCACAACAGACCCCATCGTCAGGTGTTACTGGGGCCGGCATTATTTCTGGGAACAAGACATCACTAAGCAACCCCCCAGGTGTGGCAGAAGCCGCCATTGTTTCTGGAAATAAGACACCACCAAACACCCCAACATACTTAACGGGGCGTGAAAGCAAACAAGCATCGTAAGGTCGTCAAAGAGCTGCAGGTCCAACTGAAACAAAGGCTTTTGATTGGACAATTTGAAGATGCTCATCTGCAAGAGGCGGTCCCGTTCACAAAGGCAGCGTATGCACTGCCCCCACCGTAAAATGTACACGTTGCTTGCAGATACGAGAGGGGAGTGTGTGTGTGTGTGGGGGGGGGGGGGCTGAACTTGAAGTAGTGACCCTCTACGGCACCCATAGTAGGGAATTGGGCTGCTTTGAAGAAAGATGGGCATGGCCCAGATTACGAGGATACCCAACGGAGAATGAAGAACATCCTTCAACTGCTCTGCAGGAAATCTCAATTGAATTGTAAATCACCATGCAGATAGGAGGTTTTCAAACTGTGATCATGTGACCTTCCTTACTACGTGACGGGCATACTAATGAAAACACGGATACCTCCTGTGTGAACCAGCTGTGTGCCCCCCACCTCCATCAATGTTCACAGCCGTCATTTTCAAAATATAAAAGATCCTTACCTCCTGCAGCTAACTCCAAGAATGTGCAATTATTAAACATTTCATACGTGTAACGGTAATGGAGCGCAGCTTTCATGTGGGCTGAAGGAGCAATATCACAGGGGACCCATTTTGCATCTTTAAAAACAAATGAACTTGTCTAAAAATGCACATTTTGTTTCTTGCACGTGGGGAGAGGAGTTAGCTAGGGCGCTGGACCTCGGACCTTGAGACCTGCGTTCGAGTCTCGGTAATGACGCTGAACATCCTGTGATTCTGGGCAACTCACTTAATCTCCCCGTGCCTTACAAAAAATTCATGTGTGTGCTCAAGTAACGTAACTGGTGCTATGTAAAGCGCTCTGATACCTGATTGGATTAGGGTCAAGTTCGCGCTATATAAAACTCTGCAAAAAAAAAAAAAAAGGCTGGCTCATTCAAGAATTTTTCACTCCTCAAGGGAACGCTGCTCGCACCGGGCGTTCTCCATAAATACGTAGTATGTTTTAAGGGCGTGAAGGTTGTCTGAAGTAAAGTATTTAGGTGTGTGATTAACTGCTTGCATTACAAAGTGCTGTATGAGGCACAGAATGCAAAGCAATTACTTTACATTTTACACAGAACTGAAAAGGGAAATGTTTTTCTACATTGTGTTACAATAGGTTTTGATTTGATTATTTATAGTGTGCTAGCATATACCGGCTTCTTGGCGCTAAGAACAAAAGACCAAATCAAGAAAGGACCAATATAATAAAGAAGCAGCAATGAAAACAAGTGGGAGGGGTCGGGGAAGTGCAAGCGAGAGCAGGGACGCACAACCTTTACCTTGCAGGAGCGAGCGCGATAACAAATACAAATGACAAGAAATTAACAATGAACATTTTAAAACGCTCTGTCACTACCCAAATGCCAGCCCATACACACAGCCAGCCGAACTCCAGACACCGTTTCCTAGTGTCTAGTGGTTTTCTGCCCCCTTTGGTGGCAGATGGGCCTACAAATATGGCCAATCTGCCACTAAAGGGAATAGAAAAACAGCCAAAAGTAAATAATAACTGATGCCCCATCCCAGTGGGTCAACCTTTACCCAAGGGGCTACCCCCAAACATAAATATATACATATCCTTGGTGCTAGTGGGTTTTCTGCCCCCTCCCCCTCCCCCTTGAAGGTACATGAGCCTCCAAAGACGGGCGATCTGCGGGCGAGTGGGGGAAGAAAATGACCAAAAGTAAAAAAGTAAATAAAAAAATGAATCCCCAATTGGGGGTCGACCCTCGCCCAAGGGACCACCCCTATGAATAATATATACACATCCCTGGTGCTAGTGGGTTTTCTGCCCCCCTGTCCCCCTGGTGGCCGATCTGCCACCAGGGGGACAGAACATGGCCAAACGTAATTTCAACAAATTATTATCTCCAATAGGGGTGAGGCTTGCCATGGAGACCATCTCCAAAAAAATAATATAGAAACATCTGTGGTGCTTGTGGGTTTTCTGCCTCCCTGAAGGCAGATGTGCCTCAAAATAGGGCCGATCTGCCCCCGGGGGGGGGGAAGAAAATGGGCAAAAGTAATTATAAAACATTATTACCCCCAATAGGGTTAATCCTTGCCCAAGGGACCGCCCCAAACATAAAATAACAAAATACTTGGTGCTAGTGGGGTTGCCTGTCCCCCCCCCCCCCAGGGCATATGGGCTTCCATATAGGGCAGATTTGCACCGGGGGCACAGAAAACAGCCAAAAGTTATTTTTTTAAATTAGATCCCCAATGGGGGTTATCCTTGCTCAAGGGACCACCCCCAGGCACGATGTAACAATTTCCCTGGTGCTAGTGGGTGTTCTGCCCCCTGGGGACAGATGGGCCTCAAAATAGGGCTGATCTGCCACCGGGGGGGGGGGGGGGGGCAGAAAATGGCCAAAACTAAATGCCACCATTTGGAAGCGACCCTTGCTCAAGGGATCGCTTCCATTTACAACAAGCATTTGCAATGCATTAGGTCTCGCATTTACGCGAGTTTGAGCTATTGACATTGCAAATAACAATACCTATTGGCATTGTCATTTACAATGCCAATAGCTTTAACTCGTGTAACTGCGAGACCTATTGCATTGCAAATGCTTGTTTTTGTTCTCACACGGGTTGAGACGGTGAGTGAGAAACGACATTGTAGATCAAGTAGGGGGCGGTGATGGAAGGCTTGGGTAAACCAATCCTCCGAATCAACCGGGGCCGAGAGCGGGTTCGGAGTCTGCGGGTCACGCTACAGGCCGTGACTGAGGTCAAAGGATGAAAATGTTGAGATGGACCCGGGCTGGAGTCAGTCCGAAGGCTCGGAGGCTGTGACTGACTGGAGGCTACGGGTGCGCTTGGAGGCGGGAAGTGAATGAATGAGTCTAGGCGGCGAATAATGATGGGAGTTGTGCTCGAGGCTGTAGGTGTGAGTCCAGGACCGCGACTGGGAATATGGTGCCTGTGAGGAAGGTTTGACGTGAGTCAGTCTTTTGTGAAACCGTAGGCTGTGAGCTAAGAAAAAGGGAGACCGCCCTGTTGGCTTTCACAATCACCCACTGTGAGGTGGATCCAGGCCAGACTCCCTGGGTGCTAGCGGGCTGGGAGGGGGAGTCTCCGAGGAGCCTCCTGTCCGGGAGTCAGCAGACACCTTGCCACATCAGACAGGCCCCCGGTCAACTATTCTTAGGGGGAGGGGCCCTCTGGACGAGACATTTATGAGGGTGGCGTGCTCACGGCCGCTGTGTGAAGGTGAGATGTCCATGCCCACAGTGGGTGGGCGAAGTTCTCATGGTCTCTCCAGGGTGAGACGTTGCTCCCTGTGTTAGGCTGCTCTGCTCAGCCCTGCTATGTAGGAGAGAGAAGCGCCGCATTCGCGGTTTTGGCGCTAATCGCTCACATGACAACACTGGAAAGATGTCATAGGGAGTTTCTGCAGCGGAAAAAAGCGAAATCTGAGGAAGCCTTCGCTCGCATCAAATTGAGTAATGGTAACACCAGGGCTTTAAGTAGGATGAAAAAACGGAGAGAAATTGATGCTGTAAGTTGCGGCACTTCTGACCTAGATGGGAGGCACATGACACCCATGAGCACCCAAGGGAGGGGGTGGTAAATGGCGTGTACATTTCGCAGGCGCTTTGATGATCGCAGTGGCCGCGCGGCGCACTGAGAACATCAAAGCGCCCGCAAAATGTACACGCAGGCTGCCAAATGGTGCGCGCGCCGCATGCACTGTGTGAAAGTGATCGCAATCGCGATCACATCAAAGCGGCCGTGCGGCCCGCGACGGGTGGGAAAGGGGGAGGAAAACCCAGCAATGCGAGAGAGAGGGAGGAGCAAGTGGGAGAGGAAAGGCTGCCATGCGAGAGCTTCAGGCTTGCAGCTGTGCGCGTGCACAAACATCGGGAACGCAAGCTTGAGGCCTGAAAAGCCACTGTTTGCACTTCCAAAACTCGCTTACTATAAGTCTCGCCAGAGCAGCGCTAAAGCGCTGGCTCAGGCGAGACCTAAAAAGAGATCCCTGGTGCTAGCGGTGGCATTCCAGCTGCATGATCACGACCTCATGCGCAATCGTACAGCAGGAATGCCCTGCAAAGAGACATTGGGGAAGAGGAAAAACTCTTTCCTCTCCCCCGATGCCTCTGTGCACGCCGCAAACCCCAAAGCAAGAAAAACATACCTGCTCCTCCGACGCACTGGAAACAAATGGCATCCAGCGCGCCAACGCCATCAGATTGCAGAGGGGGGGTTTCGGGGGTAGCAGCAGAAGCCCTTCCGCTGCCATCCTTTTTTGGTGGGGTTACATGGGCGACCCATGGGGGGCGTGCCAGCGCTTCTCCCATGGGCGGGTGCACGGACGGAACTGTTCCATCCTTAGCATGTGCCCACCGTGGCTCAGGGCGGAACCGTTCCATCCTCAGCATGCAAGGGGGTTAATGCAAAATCAGGAGTACGAAAGCCCAGGGCTTAGTGGCCGCAAATACTCCGGAACCAAAATCCATAGAATCAACACTCCCAATATCCATTTAATAGTGAGAAACAAAGGTGGGAGGTGTAGCCCAAGTAGCAACTTTACAAATATCCACAACAGAAGCCCCACAAGGTTCTGCCCAGAAGTCAACCATTCCCCGGACTGATCTATTCTGTAGTCTACCTGGTAAAGGAGCGTCCATAGAATCGTATGCAAGAGCACCTTTCTTGTGAATTCCTTTGTGTCAGGAATGGAGAGTCCCACAAATGCATGCTGGGAATGGGTGGAGGGATTTGGGGATTAAAGTAGATGTTGGCTTGTTACATTTCCTGTACATACAACTTAAAGCCAATAAAAAACAACAACAACATTCATGTTTAGTATCAACCATGAAGATACTAGTCAGAGTGGTAGAGCTGGCTTCTGACTGGCTGCCTGCAATCCGTGTGGCATTACCAATGGCATACCAGTTGTACTCATGGTTTTTCTGCTTCTTTTCTATATTTGTGTATCTATAGTTATATAAGTTTATGTTTTATGCCTTAGCACCAAAAGTCAGCTGGCTTTATTAGGTTGTATACAGATGTGAACATGCTCTTTAATGTGTTTCTTCTCTGGTTTTCTCTACTGTTTAATGGTTCCTGTTCTCTGTGAAGTGACGGACCTGCATCACATTCATTCTTTAATATGCGTAGCGGTCTGACACCTCTTTTTAGTAGAACAGTGCTCTGTAAACATACAGGCTGAATCATAATGGTGTTTGAGAATGCATGGTGTATTTTATTTTGAGGTATGATTGGACATAAGTTATTAACTCAATATGTATAATTCCTGTTTCTTTGATTACTTGTTTAACTATATTTTTTGTTTGTGTTATTTATGCAATGAATCTACCCAGGGTTCTGTTTTGTCACGAGTTAAGTCTGTGTTTCTTCCCTTAATGGTTTTTTTTTTACTTTAGATATGATGGCTAAATTTGAGGGAAGTTTTTGTTTCTTTTTATTCATTAAAGACATTGGACAGTAGCACGGAGACTGCGTATCCTATATTCAGACATGCAGAATGCATAATATTCCAAAGGCTGGGGGCACAACTCAACTCTGTCTTTGTACAAGTGCATGGGAACCCCATCTGGACCAGATGGTTTGTTAAAAGGGCTTTTATTTATAGCCGCCATCAGCTCAACCAGTTGAAATGCTATATTTCAAGAAATAATTGCCAATTCCATTCCAGAGGTATCCCTTTGACCAGCGGAAAACAATAAATCATTTTAAAGTGAGTTATCAACTGGTCGGATTCAATGTTCAATTGCAAGGTCTTCTTTGTGGTTTTTGATAATTCAGTTGAGTTTACTGTCTTTACAAAATGTCTAAGTGTCTTTAAGTTTAAAGGACATCAGACCCATGTCTCAATCTGTTAGTCACTAAGGAGCATATCAGCAAGCAGGCGTTAAAAGATTATCGCCGCTTTTGCGTCCGTTTTCGGATGAAAAGCGGCGAGAATTTTATCGCCTTATCTGCAAGGTTACGCTATCGCGTGAAACCTTGCCTTATCTCCAGTTCCCTTAATGCCCACTTTGCATTTCTAATGAGATGCAAAGTGGGCGTTCCTCCCCAGGATAACAGGAGAAATGTTGCTAAGCGACATTTCTCCTATTATCAAGCCTCACGCAAAGCAGCATAGTGACAAGAAAAGTTATCGCTACTTTCCCTACTCCTGCTTTGAAACTGACTTAGCCATGATATCCTATGGAAGGTGGATATCATGGCTAAGTATGTGAGGCCCTATCAGCAAGCTATCGCCAAACTCCGTGGGATTATCGCTGGGTTTCCAGCGATAATCAAACGTTTGGCAGTTAGCGCTAGGATTTTTATCGCTTTTGAGATAAGCATTGCTAATAGCACGCTATCTCAGCGATAAATATCCACGTTACCCTGCGATAATTATCCTAGTGCTAAGTGCGCTGAGCGATAATTATCGCCGGTTGTTGCTGATATGCCCCTCATCCTTTTTTTCATTGACTGTTTATAGTCCCTTCTGCATTGTGCTGTTTCATCTCTGTTCCTTGGCAATCATATCAAAGCTTTATGTAACCCTGCATTAGTGCCTCTACATATTCTGTCAAACCAACTAGAGTGATTTTCATTTAGGATTCCTATTGGCTTCAAGAGCAGGGTCTTTGTGTTATTCCCCAGCTCTACAAAAGCCTCTGCGATATCAGACAGACTAGCACGTGATGAGAGGCATAGGTACATGAGATCTCTGCTGCCACAATTAGCCTGTATAATATATTTCCCAGATTGACAGACCTCCACACTAACCTCAGCCCATTGGCCTTTGTGGAAAGTATAGTGCAAGCCCCAGCCTCAACTTTTGTTTCATCCTTTGGGGTTAGTAGGATAATTGAGAGGATTATGATCACTATATATACTAGCACCCTTCACAATATGGGCAATTGGTATAAACATGTAGTAAATAGTGGTGCTACAGCCCCTACGAGTAAATATTAGTATATTAGAATTAGGGGGTTCTACCAGTTCTACAACATTGTATAAATCTTGGGATAACAAACAATTCTACAATATACTACCTTGGGGTCCCCAGTGAGCATTCATTTTGTGATGACATTCAATAAAATGGGATTTACTGCTGTTAACAATACCCTGTCCCCTAGTTTTACATTGAAATCTCCTGCCAGCAGCAGGCTGAGGCCCCTATCGGTACTTAAGCAGCTATTGTTCAGCTCATCAATAAAATACAACAGTCAAATTGTGATGGCTAGAAAACTCGTTTGCCGTTGCTCATCTCCGTTCATAGAGTAGCAATCTGTTTGATTGTCCTTAACAAAATATCAGGTGCTTCCAGAGGGGTGGAACGGGCATCCAAGACTCCACAACAGGAATACTTCCACAATCAAGCATAGAGCACCACAAAACAATAGTCTTGACAAACAAAAGATCCCACAGCCGACTAATTTTGAGCACATCAATTTCAATGTCCCATAAGTCAAAAGCTCCTGTCCCACACGTCTCCAAGACCTGCTGCAGATAGATCTCACTGGGAAACCCGAGAGAAAACTTTTTGAAGAAAAGTGGAGGCGGCACCAGGAATGAAGTCACAAGTCCGTAAATGCGATCTTATTCAAAACAGTCCTTTATTCATCTTCATATTAAAATAGGAACACACGGACAACAGGACAACAGCGAATACAATAGTCCAAGACTTGATAGCATTTATGCTTTTTTATTTCATGACTTCTTTGATCTAACTAACACATGTTTCGTCTTATACCAGACTTCCCCAGGGCTAGAAATCATACAATACATCAATTAGAGATGAAATACTCATAAGGTGATTCCACATGTAAACTCAGTAAGTTCCCCTTATTAAAATCCCACAGTGCCATCCACAACACAAGATTTCCAACATCTATCAGTCCTTAGCTGTTAATGCCCCAGATGCCTTTGGGCCTCTTCGGGAGGGTTGGATTCAGGACTTAGGCTCCCTTACAGATGAGGAATGGAGGGGCAGCCGTCGCCTCCCAATACCGCATTATACAGCTATCTACATCGGGTCTATTTCACAAGAGAGAGGCTGATTGAGTCGGACAGATGGTTGCTCCGTTAGACCTAGACGATAGGCTTCAAGAACACAGTCTGGAGCTGCCATGTCTTGACTCCCTTCTGGGAGAGGGCGTTTTCTTGCTTGGAGGGAGTGTTGGGATTGACCTTTCCAAGGACCCCTCACCATGCCTTGCTGCACATCACATTGGAGGTGGATGGAAACAGGTACACGTGGGCTTTGCTTTGGCTGGGCCTCACAATCGCCAAGCAAGATATTGAGAAAACATGGAAGGCTACCCAGGCCCCCTCCCTGGAATTTTAGAAGGAGGGCTTAGATTGTAGTCTGTGGTTGGAATATAATAAAATATGGGAAGGATGGGAATCCTTCCATGGGATACACTTGGAACAATGCCCCCAATAGGAATGATCCCTGGATGTGCGTCGTGGGAGAGATGGGAGGCATGGTGCAATCAGGGTCCTGACTACTATGAGCTATGGTTCTACTGTTCATTGTATCACTGTATTGTTTAATGTTGTAACTCATTGTACGTCCGGGCCCGAAGGCCCCATTTGTCTGGATGTTAGCATGCTTGGAGGGTGACAATATCTGCATGCCTTATGCTTATACAGTCCTGTATTGTTGTGAAAAATGCAATAAAAAAGTTACAGAGAAAGACAAATCCCACAATGCCCAGAGACTCAAAAAACAAAATAGTATTAAAGGATCATACCAATGTGAGAGTCATAGTATCACACATATAAAAGGCACATCACTAACTGTGTTGAAATGCCACAGCAGGGAAATAAAGTGGTGTACCTCTAGATAGGTGCCCCTTCCTGCCCGCAAACAATGCGGCATGCAATGCAGGCACCCTTGCACTATGGTGCAAGAGTTCCTGCGTTGGAGCTAAGCAGCCAAAAGGGTGTCAGCAAGGGGAAAGGACAGGAATGTGCCCCACTGCCTTGAATTTGACACATTCCTGCCCTTCACCCTGTCGCACATGCAGCACAGTAACCGCCACCTCAGGAACACCCTGGAGGTAAAATGCCCCCTCACCATGAGAGACGGCTCCTATTATATGAGGGTGCTTTGTTTTTTATATTTTCTAAAACAAAATCCCACTTTGAGGTTTTATTTTTGAAAAAAGAAAACCAGTTTAAACTTTACTGTACGGCTCCATCATGTTTGATGGCGGTTTATGTCAATGGGAGAAGTCTGTCGGGCTGATGGAGTACAATCCATCCGGGAAATACTAAAATAGCCTCTTAATATCCTTAGCCGATAGTCTGGGTGTCATGGCACTCATTAGGAAGTTGTGTATTGCCTCTAATTCGAAATAGGTATGCAAGGGCTATACCAATTTATAGGCATAATCAATTGAAGATTTTGTCTGAGCCTTGAGAACTTTGTCTGTCACGTCATGACATGAACAATGAAATTATTTGTCAACAGTTAATTGAAAGAACTTGCAGTATGAAAATTCAGGAAAGTTTACTTTTTATTGATTATTCAAATTTAGAGACAGTCATCTCTATTACCAAGACAATGGAGAATTTTGATGCTGACTTTAAAGAATTAAGTTATTCTAGTGCCCTTGCTCAGTGCAAGGAAGTCTCATATCAATAATAGAAGGGTCACTTAAGTGTGATTGGAAAACTAACAATGTGATAGTCAATAATTGTTCCGATCTGCTTTAGGTATGGGAGCAAAAGCCACTCATCTTCAGCTAAGAACTGTCCAGCCATATTTAAGTATGCATTAAAAGTAACAACAAGCATTTGCAATGCAATAGGTTTCGCATTTACACAAGTTTGAGCTATTGGCAATGTAAATGACAATGCCTTTTAGTTATGTTTTGGTTTTTAAAACATAAATAAAAGGCATTGTCATTTACAATGCCGATAGCTTAAACTTGTGTAAATGCGAGACCTACTGCATTCCAAATGCTTGTCTATTATTATTTTAAGCCATGCTGCACAGTAACCACGCTGCTATACAGCATGGCTACAAATCATTGCCAAAGTCAGCAATGCCCATGCTGCACAGTAACCACGCTGCTATACAGCACAGCTACAAATCATTGCCAAAGTCAGCAATGCCCATGCTGTACAGCATGAACAAAAGCCACTGGCAGAGCCAATAGTCTCAAATGCAAGACCTATTTGCTTTGCCAATGCTTGTTAGTTCTCGGCGCAACACCCCTGTGATTCAGAGCAAATCAGTTAATCTCCCCATGCGTGAAAAAGAAAACAAAAATGAAACTTTTCAAAAAGATCACAGAAAGAAAGCTATGTGTTAGTCAAAATACATTTGGAAGCAGAAAGCATCTGTTGGCCCAATAAAAGCAGATAACATCTGTTGTAACAATAAACATCCATTTCAGAGTAGAAAAGGGCTTCTTTGAAGTAAAACATACAAATGGCAAGAGGTTCAAAAAGGATGACAGGGAAGAATTAAAAATGAAAGTAGTGCCTCGATCACAGCTCAATCAGCGGAAGGACAGCAATCAACCTGAAGCAATCAATACTTGATCCATGCTCCAGCCAAAAGAAGAGGAAGTGAAGCCAGCTAGAAGGCATTAAGAGTGATAATTAATCCAATGAATGGTAAGCAATGGGTGGGCTACAAGCTCCCTGTTGTATACAATATAGTACATGCCCTGTCGCAAGCGAGACATAAACAGTGACCTTGCCTCATCTCCTTCCTTGCCAACAGATGAAGACTCTGCATTTATTACCATCAAGCTCATCTGCAAACACTTCAGGATAAATTCAAGAGGTTGCGCAAAGGATAAAGATCAAGAAAGCTGTTCAGTGATGGAGACAGGGCACAGGCTCCACTTGAGCAGACTGAATAATCAATTTGAACGTCATAAATAAAGTTATCCCATCAACTTTTCTCTCTCATGACTAAGATGGCAGAGACCTCTTTAGAAAGCAAGTGCTGTTATATCCTTCACTCACTCACTTGTACCTTCCTGTACCATGTGGCAGCCAAGGACCATGTGCTGTCCAGCCCAGTTCTAAGACAGAGATGAGTCGCTCTGGCAAACATATTCAGGATTGGTCAGCAGTTCTTATTAGCTGAAAATATAAATTACACAGATGACCCACTGTCCGTGTCAAATTTAATTTCTCTGCATTATCACAAAAATGCATATCTTGGGACTTCAGAGAGTCATTGTAGTACCTTGTTTATATATTAGTGGATGCTGTAAATTAAGCCCTTCTTCTACGTTTATAGTCATTTCTGTGATTTTCTTTTTCATACGAATATATGGTCACCCTAATAAATCCCATCTCTCTGCTGTTTATCTCGCTCTGACCTCCTTGCTGTTATCCACCGTGTGTCTCTCCTAGAATACAACAGATAGCAACCAGATTACCCACTGCCAGCCCCAATGGTTGCCGCAACTTCTCAATCCCAGGAGCCAATGGCCGAGGCAACACTAACCCTGGTCCAGCCCACATGAGAAAGGGTCACAGTATAGGCACTGCCTAAAATATCCCACCCCACTCCAAAAAGACATCTGTCCCTCTGCCCCACTTCCACATTTAGCCGTGTAACTCATTTTCCACTGGCACCACCCTGCCCTACCGTCAGGCAGTAGGCATTCTATTTCAATGCTCCACCCGCCCGACCTTCCCCCAGAAGCTCCATTTCACGAACAAGGATCCTGCAGGCCACATGAGAAGCAGATGCAAAATTACCCGCTGGGGCATGCACTCGGGAACAGATCTGGCCCCCAGAATGTCTCCAGCAGCCTTAAGCAGTTGACATGAGGAACAGCAGGAAAGGAAACAAGGGAAAGTGAAAGCGCGCCATGCTCACGTTGTAGGCACGCCATGTGCGTGCACATCGGCTGTCCGGGCGCAAGCTTAAAGACACGCTCCTACGGCAGCACGGCCAGTGTGACAGCGGCCGTCTGGGCCGAGAGATACACTGAGCAACCTGTGAGCTCTGAGGACACCCTGAAGGGCATCGCTCTGAAGCATGGCAGAACGACGGTAAGGAATGCGGGGAGAGAGTAGCTGTATGGAGAGGGCGTCAGGGGCTGAAATGTTCTGAAGCGATGCCTTAATCCTGGCGGGGGGAGGAAACGAAGTGTGTAGTCGTGGAGGAATATGATGGGGGTTGGCAGATGGCGCATGGCTGGCTGACACTGGAGGGGGTGCAAGGACAGCTGGGGATTGTAGATTTAATTACACGCTGGCCACACGTGTTCACATAAGTGCGGCGCGCACAGACAGGAGATGTGCACGCGTATGATGCCAGCAGGAGTTGTAATAGCACCGCGAGCTGTACGCGTGCACAGCTCAGGTCATGCGGTACGGTCGTGCACAGGTCCTGTCCCGTTTCCGACTTCAAGTCGGCAACAATAGATCTCGCCGATAGCGAGCAGCGCTTTGCGCTGCTTCCCTAGGCGAGACCTAACAAGGGTCACTTTGCAAGAGTCTGATGCATGTCACACACGGATGTAGTATCTAATATTGATGAGGTTGTCCTCAGTGATACAAGCATTGGGGTACGGAATGATGTTGATGCTGTTGGGAACAATTGTGACACGAGTTATGTGTGCAACATAAAAAGAAAATGAAGAAAACCTTCTAATGGTAATGTACGTCCTAATGGCATAGTGGGCCAAGTAAAGTCATAGGGCCGGAAGCATTTAAGATATTTCAGTCTCTCAAATTAATATCAAATGTAAAAATATTTGCCTATGGGAGAGGGACGATGAAACTTGAAAGAGAATTTGACTTTCAGCTCAAATTCAAGCATCCGTAGTTCCTAGAATATGAACATTTGCACTATATGAAGAAAAATATGGATTGAACCTATTAGGGTGAACTGATTCTGAGGAATTGATTTAATTTTTAACCCTAATCCTCTGTATCGTGTTATATCTAAATCCCTTTTGTTTAATACCATGTGTGGGATCTGCTTGAGTGTGTCCTCCAATGAGCTTTTTGATCCAACAATTTCCCATTTAACAAAAAACTGAGCAAGTTACCTGGGTTTCAGCACAAAATCACAGTGCCAAAAACGATGGCTCACAAAGTACCGCTACGCTTGAGGGATGAATTACAATGTGAAGTAAACCGCTTGGGCTTTCTTGAGATTATAGAACCTATTGAAATTTGTCAATGGTTGGTTACAATTGTTCTTGCTCATAAAAGCCACTCTACTTTTATGTTGTGTGTAGATTTATGCAATTTATGCTGTAATATTTGGGTGGATTGCAATTCTGTACCAAGTATTAATGAGATGCTGTAACCTTTGAAAGTGGGTACCATGTTTACAACCCTTGATATGTCTGTGGTTTACCACCAGATAATTTTAACAGATGATTCCTAACAACTCATTCATTTCTCATCCTTGAGGGAGCAATTTGAAATGCATGCCTTTCGGCCATGTGTCAGCTTCTTCAGTTTTGCAAAAGCTTGTGAGGACGAAATTCTAGGGCTAGAATGGGGTCATCTATTTACAAGATGGCATCCTGATGTTTGTAAGCAATGTAAGGGAGAACTCAAATTCTTAATTTCCAAGCAACTCCTCAAATGGCAAATCATAGTCCCTCTCAAACTCCACCAATAACTGCTGACCCTTTAAAATCAGCACATAGGCACTACAGACAATGCATAGCTCAAGAGTAACTGATAATACTTAGTTCACTCTGTAGCAGAGGTTGGCAGGTAAGTGTCAACATAGTAGTTACTTATATTCACAATTTCCTTATATTCTGCAAGCAATTTAACATAAGTATTTCCCTAAAATTTGCAACACAAACATCTGTATGATTTTATCTACTAACGTTTGAAGAATTACTGTGATATAAATCACCTTCATCCTCAGAATCATACCCAATATGAGAGTATAAACCCAATAAAGAGAAAATCAAAACAAACAAAATGAGAATCATAAAAACTATTTTCAAAACCAAGCACAATGTGTCACAAGTAGACATCTTCTTGCTAAAAAAACAAAATCTCAATAACTAAGACAAATTCTCAGCAAAGGTGCAAACGTTTCAAGAACAAGTTCTTCTAATAGTTTAGATATCCTGATGTAATTATTTTCAGTTCTCAAAATAAATTGATATAACCAGATACAGGCATATAATTCAGAAGTTCAGTTCACCTCGTTAAATGTGTATGCAAATCTATCCTTTGCAGGAAGGAAAATACTTTATTGTTGATTAATAAAAATCAATACAAGCAAGGTGTATAAAATACATTAAATTGTGCACTAAATGTGGACTATCTTTTGCAGGATACCCAAGGTACAAAATTGTCTTCAAAGCAGGCATAAATTATTAATTGTGGACATAAAGGAAAATTCTTAACTCAGTTTGTAACCTAGAGAATTGTGTAGGCACGCTATGAAAAATTAAATGTTAAAAAATTCAGTTTCATTACCGCATCAGGAAATTATTCACCGTTATTCTTAGTTCAAGACTAGTTCATGGAGGTTCTTCCAACAGAAATCTATAGCCTCTCAGATCCATGTCTCTTTCTTCTGGTTCAATCTTTGTCAGATATATTCAGACTCTCCCTCCTTCAGATCAGTTACTGTTTGCAACACTCTTCTTTCCTTTCTCACACTTTCAGATGAATCATCTTGCATCAGGTTTTACTCTTTAGTCAGATTTGGCCCATTTTCATCTTTATTATTTCCAGAACTTTGTATTACTCTTGAGGTTTTCAGAATACAAGCTTTTGAAGTATGACTTTTTTGTTGTTCTTTTTGTTGTTGATCTTGTAGTTCTTATACTCTTTGCAGTCTCTGTTCCCTCGAGTTCTCTTCTCCTCTCTCAGGATCCATGTAGCAAACTCAAGCTTGACTCTGGGAAGTAGTGGTTTGTATCACCACTTCTTCAAGCACAGCGCTCAGTTTCTTTGTGTGAGATGCGTGTCTCCACTGTGGCAAATAACAATTCAAATCAGCACTCAACACCAATATTCCTTGATAAGGCCCCTTCCATCCAGGTTCCAAGCAGCTCTTCCTGACTTGCTTCTTCATCATTTATGCTCTATCAAAAATCTAACACTACTAATAAGAAGCGTGTTTGTGAGATGAGTTACGTGGAGACTGTAATTAAAGGAGAGTGAAAATTAGTAGAAATGCAGAATAAGCAAGAGAGATTCAATTGTAAGAAGCAGTTGAGGAGAGATTTAGAAATTCAAAGATTCATCCTAGACTTAGAATTAATCAAGAGAAGAAATGTGGTATTTGTATACATGCTTGAGAAACATGATGGTTCGGAAACTTCAGAAATTATTGCATTGAGTGAGTGCACTTTTAGTTATTTAGTTAACAGAGATTATACGTTGGTTTAGATTATTATCATATAATTAGAGGCATTGTCATGTCTGTGGTAAAACAACTTATTTTTACATTCCAAGTAATGGGATAGATTCCTCTTACTCACCATTAGTCATGTGGGTGAGTTAGATGAAAAGAATGAAATGTAGCTTAAAAGAGTGAGTTTGTGCTAATGGGTATATTTAGTGTGTTAATTCTTTCTATTCATGTGGCTTTGAGTAATGTGAAGATGGAAAGTTGTCTACATTGATATATTGACTACCCACTAATACTGCAGGTGCACTAACCAAGATTTACGATGAGATGATTGCCCTCTGTGCGATGGTCACCCAAAACCAAAAGTATTTTGTTATGTTACAAAATAAGGTGTTGTGTGCCATGAATAAATGGCCAGCAGTGTTGTACATTTTTGCCTGCTAAAGTGTGAGCTAACTAATGAATGTATTAATGACATAACTAATGTTTCCCATGGAGCCGGAACTTTGGGAATGTCTAGTGCTTGGGAAGCAAATTGGTTCATGGTTCAGTATGACTGGTAAGGAAATGGGAAGGATTAGTGAGTGGTTTGGTGATGTGGGTGGAGGTTTCATGAAGAAAATACTAACAACTTCTATTTTTCTTGGTCTAATTGATTTATTTCTTCTGCTAAAACTATTTGAAGTTGTTTGGAATGAACTAAATTGTGCTTGTGAAAAAAAGTCGAAATCCAGGACGAGAAAGTGAGAAGAGATTGAACTTGACTACATCAAATCAAAATTATACAACCAGTTGAAAGCTTTTGAGAAAATGAAGATTAAAAAACTGAAAGCAATGAATTATTTACTGTGGAGTAGCGTTGTGTGTTTTGTGTTGAATTAACAAATCATCACTAGGTGGGGGGTGTTACAGCAGATTTATTCATGTAGTTTTTAATTCTTGTTTGTGAGTGATTAGGTTAGCATACCCAGACCATAAAGTAAATTTACTAACCTTTTTAGGTTGAGCAAGACAGCGCAGGTGTCTCTTCGAGACCTACTGTAATCGGTCTGTGGGCATCAAGTTCATCCCCTTTCGTGCCATTGCTTTTTATTTGTCTATGTCAGTGTCCTTCATAAATCTCTGCTTACTAGTGGTCAGTCCTGCCTCTTAGTCCCTCCTTTCTCTCTTCTGTTCCTCCCACAGAGCAGGGACTTAGCACTGTCTCATTCCGTTATGGTTCTTTATCTTTTCTCTGGGGGACTATTTTTTATTGGTTTCCTGTTCTGTAACTTTGTGTGTTTAGCTTCCTCCTTCCCACCTCCTGTTAATGGCACAGCTGTGTTACCGCTGCCTGTCTTTGCTGCTGCCTCACGGACCATGGCTCCCACTCGTAGTTTGTTTTAATAAGTGTGAAAACGCCTGCGCTGGTTTAGCTATCATTCATGTTTATTTTCTCTGCTCTCCCTTGCCCTTCCAATCAGTCATGGGGCTTCAGTCCGGCCTCATTAACAGCAGAACAGGGGAGCCAGGCGGAGGAACATGGAGGGCTGTGCTGATAGTTTACAATGCCCTCCCCTTATGCTGAAGAGCTGGAGGCAGAGACTGTTGTCCCTGCCTCCTGCTGCTGTAATTAACTGTAATCGGATCCTCTGTCCTGTTGGACTTGGCCCTTTTTGCAGGGTCATCCCTAAACGTTTTGCCTTTTTCCTAGCATTGACATGGTGTTGGTGGTTTTAGGCCTCTGGGCACTTTAGCACTGCTGTCCAGTGTAAAGTGCGTATGCTCTCTGTGTTAAATATGGTAAGATTGGTCCACAACCGTTTGGCCTATTTAATTTACCTGTCAGTACCTTGTAAAGTGGTATCCCAATTACCCAGGGCTGGTAAATTAAATGCTACTGGTGGGTTTGCAGCGCTGATTGCGCCACCCACCAAAGTAGCCTTTACAACCTGTCTCAGGCCTCTGCCATTGCAGGGCCTGTGCATGTAGTGTGACTGCCGCTGTGATGTGGCACCTAAAGTGTGTTCCATGTCTGTAACCCCCCTTTTACTGCATGTCAGTCACCCCTAAGGTAGGCCCTAGCTATCCCTATGGGCAGGGAGCATTGTAGGTAAAAGATAGGACATGTACCTTATGTGTGTGACATGTTCTGGTAGTGACAAACAGCCATTTTGGTTTCTCACAACTGTGGGGCTGCCCTCCCATAGGAATGCATTGGGATTCCCTAATAAGTGTTTCAGTGGTAATTCCTGATATGAGAGGTGCAGCGTGGTCAAGTTTGGTATGTGTGGAATAGTGATAATAAATGCTGCGCAATGGTGTGTGCAGATTTATTAGGACTATTTTAGAAATGCCACTTTTAGAAGTTGGAATTTCTGTGTGCCATATTTCTACCTGCCTGATGTGAATTGCATGTCTGGCTTGTGAGTGAGAGGGGCTGGGAGGTGTGTGTGGCTCCAGGAGAGGCAGGGTGAGTCAGCGCTAGGCTGAATGGGACATCTACATATGGAGTGGTGGGAGAAGAAGTCCCTGGTCCCTGAATAGGATGGTGTCTGCCCTAGTGAATACTGGCTATGCCCCCCTGTGGTGTTTCTGATGACGAGCCCCCACCTGACAAAGGAGGGTGTGAGCACTGTACACAAAGTGCTTCAACACCCCCAGAACCAGTTGGAACTGGTTCCCCCAAACCCTGTGCTCTGCAGAACAAAGAGATTGTGTGGTAAAAGTATAGGGGCTGTGACCCCATGAAATTGTTCAGTTCTTGTGCTGTGCTGATCCAGACGTGATGGGGGCCTGCTGCTCCTGGGGCCCAGGAGGAACCGCCATGGGGGCTTGCCTCCCTGCTGGAGGGCCCTGTGTGCTGGCCTCCCTGGGCCCAGCTATGCCCCTGGCCCCTGGAGGACTCTTGTGCCCTGGGAGTGCTTTTTCCCAGGGCCTTCAGGACTAAAATGCAGAATTCTGGCTCTTGCGCCCTGTGAGCGCTGAAATTCGGCTCCTGGAGGAGCAGTGGAGCTTCGCAGCCCCGAACTGCATGTTGCCCTGAGGGAATCCCCAGCGTAGGGATTCCCTTGAATTTGCTGGGGTCGACTGGGTGCCGACCCCGCATGCACCTGCTGCTTCGCGGGTGCCCACCCCGCTTTTGCCTTATTATTTTATCGCGGCAGCCCACCCCGCTTATGCGACTACTATCGCGGGTGTCCACCCCGCATCTGTGTTATTTTAAATAAGTGGGTGCCCACCCCACTTTAGTGCCTGAAATAGAAGCGGGAGCCCTCGCCGCATTGCGGCCGAAGGAGAAGGAAGCCGCCAGGAGAAGTCGCCGGGTCGCTGCCCAGCGCGGCCTGGAAGCCAGGCAGCCATGCCTGGTTGTTGGCGGGGCCCCTTACAGGTGGCCAGAAGTCTGCGTGGGGCTCCCGTACGCCTGGGAGAGCCCTGTACGTCCGAAGGGAGATGTCCCGGGTCCAAGGAGGGGGCCCGGGTGAAGTGAGGAAAGGAGCGGGCGAGGCCAAGCAAACAAAGCGTCCCCAGCAAGAGAGCAGACCGGGAGAAGTGGTGCAGGTCCAGCGTGTTGCTGCAGCGAGATATGAGTCCAGAGGAGACTTCCCCCCACAAGAGCCGGTGAGTGAGGGCTCTATGTGGGTGGTGCCTATCGAGGCACGTTGACAGGGCCTATTTGCTGAGCGGACCCGCCGATGCGGGCCACTCCAATGAGGGGGCAATTTTATTTAGCTATAGGCCCCAAGGGCCACAGTGAGTTGGTGCATTTCGAGGCATATTGTCGGTGCCTGAGCGGTCCCGCCGTTGTGGGCCGCTCCAAAGTTGGGAGGCCAATTTTATTTAGAAAGACCCAGTGGGGCTGAAGAGGCACAGACGTGCCAGACCCCCCTTTTACTTTGTTCCCAGCTGCCCTGCGAGAGCGCAGGCGGCTGCAACAATTGGGCATATTTGTTTAGAGGGCACCCGGAGTGCCCATGCCTACAGAGAGTTTCACACCTGCCCAGAAATTTGTGGGCAGCTACAGCGTTTAGGCCTGCACCATTGCGCACTGTTGATGTTGCTGCAGCGGCAGCCAAACCCTGACATTGTGGACAGAGGGCATTGGGGCCCCCTATGAGAGGCCAGTTGACCTGGGGTCCGTTTTGGTGATGGGTAGGGCGCAAAACGCTACAACGATTGCGTAATGTGTGTGGAGAAGTGTGGCTCAATGATTAGAGCGGCAGACCCTGATGCAGAGCTCTAGCCCGGGACCAGGGTTCAATTCCCCGCCTCGGCGGGTATTGGGCTCAAAAATTCCACGGACCTGATAATTCTCGCCTCGGTGCCATTCCAATCATGGAGTCCCACTCTGCAACTCTGGGCAATAGCTTGCTTAATCTCCACAACGGCCCCCACAACGCTAAGGATGCCTGGCCTCCACCTTGGGGGTGCCCAGGAGTGGACGCCTCACAGGGAAAGCCAGGATGGGTTCCACAGCGGTATTCGTACAAGCGCCTTGAGACCCTTGCGGGTGAGTAGTGCGCTATACAAGTATCAATTTACATTTTTTATGCCTGATCTGATTATTGCCAAATGTGATTCCTTCACCATGAGTGTTGCATAATGTGTTTATGCTAATGCCATGCTATGATGTTTTGGGGTAGTACCTATTAGCGTAATGTGGTTATGCTATGAGGCCCATTGCTTAATGTGTTTATGCTGATGTGGTTTGGGCCTAATGTGGATTTATGCTAATATGATAATGCTTAGGTCATTATTGTACCAGTAGTTACTGGTTGTGGTTTATATTTCTTACCTGTTCTGATGGTTCTGACCATGACCCAGTTGGCCTGGTGCGGTATATAATCTCCTGTGAATATTGCCTAGTGCCAGTTGGCGAAGTGTAAATGTGTGATAATCTTTCTAATGTGTTTATGACAATACACAGGCCATTTTTGAAGTTTCTTTTGTGGTGTGCCTAGTGTGTCGCTGCTGTGTGTGTGTTATGCGCAAACGCTTTACACATTGCCTCTTGGATAAGCCTGACTGCTCGTGCCAAGCTACCAAGGGGGTGAGCAGGGGTTATCTTCAGCGTGTAACTCCCATGCCCTGACTAGAGTGGTGGTTTCTGCCTGGCTTTGGCGCAAGCCTTAGCCAACCAGAAATCCCGTTTCTAACATGTCCTGAGCAGAATGCTTCATTGGCAAGTGTATGGCAGCCTCCCAAACATAACGCTGTACAAAGGAGGGGGTGGTTTGAAGAGGAGGGGGGAGGGGTTTATCATATTTTCATATAGATTTCGGCTACAAATGCAATTGATATCCTGCTGGGCCCTCTTTCGCTCCCATGGATAAGACTTGCGTCTGGAAATGGCCCACCTTTCTTATCTCTGCCTCTCCCTCGCGATATTTGGGTAACCCTTTCGGGGTCAGACGTCCCTTCCTTCCTTCATGTGAGCTGGGAGGAGAGGAAACCCCGGCCCCCCATACAAACATGCAGTGAGGGGAGGGGCAAGGGGGCAAATGGCTAGCCCTGTTTATTTTCAGAAGGCCAACCCCTGTCTCCACTTTTCATCATATACTGAGTTTTGGAATCTCTGAAGCTCTCCGGGAAGGTGGCGATCTCGAAGGAGCTGTTGAAGTTGGGGTGCGATGATAGAGCTTGCTTTGTTGAAGATGTGGTGAGGGCAGGGGTCTGACAGGGAGCCGGAGTGGATAGTGTTCATGGTTTTGATGGTGTCTTCGTCGTTGATGTGGTTCCAGGAGAGCAGGAGGCCGGTGTGACTGGGGGCAGTGAGTCTGAGGTGTCGGCGGCTGTCGGGGGGTCTGAGTGTTGAAGCTAGCAAAAAAAGGGGGGTATTATTTCACACTGCCAGGTTATTGATGAGCGCTCTCTTTTGAACGTTCTTGTCTCCAGCTGAAATGAATCAGAAACGGTGCAACAGAAGAGGGAAAAACAACCCCTAAACCCTCTACAAGTGGGCCTGAGCCCGCTATACAAACGTGAAACAAGACTGTGCACACGGTAATTTTCACAGTATTTAGGTAAGTTACCAATTTGTATCAAACAAGATTCATGCAATATAATAATTGGATAATGAGGGATCGCAGGACGATCAAGTAGATTCAGTTTCCGTTTTTATGGTAAAATTCAGAACAATCCAGCCAGCCAACACGTGTTTCGTCATGGGGTACACACACCCCCCGACTTCTTCAGGGCTTATCGTAGTATGGCCAATGAATCTGACCTTACACCTGGTGATAATTCCGACCCAGGGGGTCATATATTTCCAAACACAACCTGTGCGATTAAGCGTTGTCCGCATTTGTTACCATCCAAACAAATCTGTGACTAGTGACAATGTTCCAATTCCGACATTCAGGCTCCGTAGACGAGTACGTCTATCTGTTGGTGCTTGGTGTTCTCCGCGTGTATTTGCGTTGTTGTCGATGCGTTCCTTGAAGGAGGTTCTTTTGGCGGTTCGAATGAGTTGGTGGTGACTGCGGCTGGCGTTCTTGAGGGCTGCGTGGTTGTCTGGTGTCTGTTCGTGGCGCCACTTTTTCTCGAGTCTTCGGCAAGTCTGCTTGGATGTCTGGAGGTCGGTGGTGAACCAGATAGCCCTTCTGTCGGTGCATCTGTTTGAGTGTTTCTTGATCAGGAGAGAGTGTTGGCGCAGTCGTCGATCCATTGTCTGAGGTTGCAGGAGGCTGTGTTGGTGTCGGTGTGGTCTGTAGGTGGGTCTCGGACGAGGGTGACGATTAACTGGTCTTCGGTGACCTTGTTCCACCTGCGGTGGGGGATTCGTTGCGGATGGTTGTGTGTGGTATTTTTCTCGAAGGAGAAGTGGATGCAGTGGTGGTCGGTCCAGTGGAGTTCGGTGGTGTGGCTGAAGGTGACGTGGTTGCTGGAAGAAAAAATGGGGTCAAGCATGTGTCCGACGGAGTGGGTGGGTGTCATGACAAGCTGTTTGAGTCTGAGGTTGGCGAGCAGGGTGGTGGAGTTGCTGTCGTTGGCGTTCTCGAGGTTGAAGATCAGGACTCCGAGGAGGATGTAGTCTGTGGAGGCCAAGGCGTGCGGGCTGACGATGTCTGTGATGGAGTCGCTGAACTGTAGCCGGGGTTCGGGTGGTCTGTAGACTAGGGTTCCTCTGAGGGTTGTGTTGGGATCGATGTGGATCTGGAAGTGCAGGTGTTCGACGGTGCTGAGTGTGTCTTCGGTGCTGGTCGAGATTCAGAGGGTATTCCTGTGGACGATGGCGATTCTTACTCCCGGTCTGTTGGTGCGGTCCCTGCGGGTGATCTTGTAGCCGTCCGAGATGGCTATGGCAATGTCGGGTGCTGAGGAGGGGTTCATCCAGGTCTCAGTCAGGAAGGCAACGTCTGGGGAGGATGAGTCGATCAGGTCCCAAAGTAGGGCAGCGTGTTTGTGGATGGAGTGGGTGTTGAGTAGTATGCATCTGAGATGGCTGCGACCTGCCCTGGTGGGAGGGGCAGGACGTGCAGGTGTTCGTTGGCTGGTGAAGCTGCAGTTTCAGTAGGTAAAGGGTGCGTGGGTGAGCTTCGGGGTTGCCTGGAGGCAGGTGGTTGATCGGCCGGCGTTAAGTGCGGGGAGGAGGTTGGCGTCATAGCGGCGTCGGGTGTCGACGTGCTCACGGGGGCCAGGGGGTCTGGTGCTGGGCACAGTCCAGGCACAGACTGGCGCAGATGAGCTTGCCTTAGGCACGCCTTTGGCGTGCCAGCGGCGCGGCCGCCATTAAGAAGGGGAGGTGGGAGGGAGGCGCAGCTGGGAGGCGGGTGTGGGCGAATGGGCAAGCGAGGGTGGTGGGGCCGCAGAGGATGCAGCGCCGGAAAGGCGAGCGGGACGGAGGAGGGCGGGAAGGGCAAGAGGGCTGGACTGCGCTGAGAAACAAGGACAAAGAAGGCAAGGGAGAGAGCGGAAGAATAGTGAAAAATGGCAGAAGTAATTAACAGAGAATAACAGCAGGACAGGTGAAAGAAGATAAACAGGCAAAAAAAAAATTACAGAGGGCGACAGTGGAGATGTCCAGGTAGAGTCCTGGCGGCGCGAAATAGCGGCAGCAGCGGGGTGCAAGACACGGCACAGTCAGGTGGAGCTGCGCAGTGTGGGGAGTGACCTGCCTGAGAACAGGGTCAAGGGTTGCTCTCTTTACTGTGCAGCGGCCGCCATTAAGAAGGGGAGGTGGGAGGGAGCAGCAGCTGGGAGGCGGGTGTGGGCGAATGGGCAAGTGAGGGGGGCAGGGCCGCAGGGGATGCAGCGGTGGGAAGGCGAGCAGGAAGGAAGAGGGCAGGAAGGCCAAAAGGGCGGGAATGTGCTGAGAAACAAGGACAGAGAAGGCAAGGGAGAGAGTGGCAGAATAGTGAAAAATGGCAGAAGTATTTAACAGAGAATAACAGCAGGACAGGTGAAAGAAGATAAAAAGGCAAAAAAATAATTACAGAGTACGACAGTGGAGATGTCCAGGGAGAGTCCTGGCGGTGCGAACTAGTGGCAGCAGCAGGACGGGAGACACGGCACAGTCAGGTGGAGCTGCGCGGTGTTGGGAGCGACTTGCCTGAGAACAAAAATGATTTGTTTTGAGAGCTATTTTGTGACCATTCACTCCTATTTTTTTATTACTGTGCAGCAGCAACTAAATAGAATGAAGAAAAGAAGCTGAGGCCTTCTAAGTAGTCAAGACCTGTTTACTACACCAAGCCACTGCAAATATGAAACAAGGACGTAAGAGGCAATGTTTGTCACACACACAAAGAAACAAGCCAAGAATGCTAGACGTGTGGCTATGCTAAATAAGCTTTGGGTGAAAGAGCGCATGGCTGTTTGGGCATTTTATTATTAATGTATTATGCGTTCACAAACTGGATGCAGTACCTTCTTTAGGAAACAGCTCCAGATTAGACTCTGCAGACACAGCCATTTTGTGGTAGGAACTCTGCCTGGTTTTTGCCTGGTTTGGCAGCTGAACGCTTTAAAATACGAATGCTGCTGTAATTGTTTAGTTTGCACGTTACTTGGGACATCTCGTGCAACTTCTGTTCCAGCTTGTGTTCCCTGCTGCATCCAAATATGATTAACTTAACACCTGAGCAACTTTGTTGACCCAAGGTCTGACTCTATATATGTATTTTTATGTACCATTATTTTTCACAATTACAATAAACTGACAAACAGCCTAATCTAGCTCTATGCACTTAGAGCAAATGGCCATTTAAAGCGGTTAGTCGACTGTTTTTATTTTGGTTTATTTCCCGAACTTGACGCTAACATTGCCTCAAAAGAAGGATAAAAAGTTATGTCTGTATTGCTCAACTGCAAGAAAGGTGAGAAATAAATGAAAAAAAAATCAAATTCTGAAAAACTGGCCCATGTGGTCACAGAAGACAACCTATCCGAAATTAACACACGCAGAGTGAATATGAGAACGAATCGATTAGTGAAAGAGTAACTGCAATAGTAGGTCCATTGACGTATTTATAAAAGAACCCCACCTGCCCTGACGCCGCAACCCGCAACCTCAGACAGTGGATCGACGACTGCGCCAACACCCTCGCCCCACTCAAGAGACCATCCAACAGCCACGCCAGCAGAGAGCCACCTGGTTCACCGACGAGCTCCTGACCTCCAAACGCGCCTGCCGTAAGCTGGAGAATAAATGGCTCCACAAACGAACGCCAGAAAACCACGCAGCCCACAAGAACGCCACCTCATCAGACTAGCCAAGAGATCCTCCTTCAAAGACCGCCTGGATAACAACGCACACGACAGCAAAGAGCTCTTCCGCATCGTGAAAGAACTCTCCAAGCCCGACGCCAGCGCCAACGACATCCCGCCCTCACAATAACTGTGCGACTCACTGGCCATCTTCTTCCACCGCAAGACCGCTGACATCCACGACAGCTTCAACTCCACGACCGCACCAACGATGCACGACTCCACCCCCCCGCGATCACCAACAGCGCCAACCGCCTGACCTCCTGGGCCAACACCAATGACGACGAGACACGCAAGATCATGAACTCCATCCACTCAGGATCTCTGTCAGACCCATGCCCACACCACGTATTCAACAAAGCAGACACGGCCATCGCACCCCAACTACGGAAGGTCATCAACATCTCCTTCGAAAAAGCGACATTTCCGGAAAGCTGGAAGCGCGCTGAAATCAACTCCCTCCTCAAAAAGCCCAAGGTGGACCCCAAGGACCTCAAGAACTTCCGACCCATCTCCCTGCTCCCATTCCCGGCAAAGGTCAGTGAGAAAATCGTCAACATTCAACTGACCCGCCACCTCGAAGACAAGAACATCCTGGACCCGTCCCAATCCAGATTCAGACGAAACCACAGCACCGAGACAGCCCTCATCAACGCCACAGACGACATCAGACGCCAACTGGACAACGGTGAAACATCAGCCCTCATCCTCCTGGACCCGTCAGCCGCATTCGACACGGTCTGCCACCGCACCCTAAAGACACGCCTCCAAGAAGCCGGAATCCAAGAGAATGCCCTTGACTGGACCATGTCCTTCCTCTCCGGCAGAACCCAGAGCGTCCGCCTCCCACCTTTCCGGTCAGAAGCCACCGACATCATCTGCAGAGTCCCCCAGGGCTCATCCCTCAGCCCGACACTGTTCAACATCTACCTGGCCCCCCTCGCACAAGTGGCCCGCCACCACAACCTCAACTTCATCTCCTACGCCGACGACACCCAGCTCATCCTCTCCCTCACCAAGGACCCTCACACCACCAAAACCAACATTCACGAGGGCATGAAGGCCATCGCCGACTGGATGAGAGGCAGCCACCTTAAACTGAACTCGGACAAGACGGAGGTCCTCATCCTCGGACCCACCCCCTCAGCCTGGGACGACTCCTGGTGGCCGACCGCTCTGGGGACAGCACCGACACCAACCGACCATGCACGCAACCTAGGATTCATCCTCGACTCCTCCCTCTCCATGTCCAAGCAAGTCAATGCCGTCTCCTCCTCCTGCTACAACACCCTACGCATGCTCCGCCGGATCTACAAATGGATCCCGACCGAAACAAGAAGAACAGTGACACAGGCCCTCGTCAGCAGCAGACTGGACTACGGCAACGCACTCTACGCAGGAATCCCAGCCAAACACCAACGGCGGCTACAACGCATCCAAAACGCCTCCGCCCGACTGATCGTCAACCCCCCCCCCGCCGCAGCCACATCACCCCCCTCCTGAGAGACCTGCACTGGCTCCCCATCGACAAGAGGATCACCTTCAAGCTCCTCACCCACGCACACAAAGCACTTCACAACGCCGGACCAGCCTACCTGAACAGCAGACTCAGCTTCTACACCCCCACCCGCCAGCTCCGCTCCGCCAGCCGCGCCCTCGCAGATGTCCCCCGCATCCAACGAATGACCGCCGGCAGCAGATCCTTCTCCTTCCTCGCCGCCAAAACCTGGAACACCCTCCCAACCCACCTACGACAGACCCAAGACCTACTCGCCTTCAGAAGACTCCTCAACACCTGGCTCTTCGAGCAGTAGCGGACCCCCCCCCCCCCCACCCCCAGCACCTTGAGACCCTCACGGGTAAGTAGCGCGCTTTACATGTTCCCCTGATTGATTGATTGATTGATTGATGACTGGGCATAGGGCTTAACGTATTAGTCCCTGAGTAGTGGCAGAGAGCAGGCACCAGCAGGGCGTCAGCAACCTAAAACATCTTGGCACTGCTCTTAATCATTCATCCAGCCACACTATTACTTGCTTTTCACCCATTCATGCACTCTCACACATCCATCCATGCATGCATCATTCATCAATGCACTCACTTTTTCGAGCATTTATTCACCCACGCATCCTATGACCCATTCATTCTGCTTTGCACTCTGTCCATAACCTATTTACCCATGCACTTCCTTATAGTTGCATTCGATCGCCCATTGACACGCTTTCGCCTTCACCCAGGCACCAACCGACACAACCACTCGTATAAAATTATCTTTAAAAAACACGAAGACTTATTGGCTTTTCTAGCGCTCGTTCTGTCTGAAATAACAAGTGATGCGGCTGTTCTCCACCTGGTCGCGGATTCAAGGCACATGGACAAACAATGGCACAGTCAGCGCTGTTCTTTTAAAAAAAAACAACCACTGCATGGGGTTGTCACATGTTCTGCGCTCCCACTCCCATTGATTGCTGGTCTCAGAGGTCTGCATAGCACAGTGGACATGCTACTTACTGTCATTTTCACTCTGCAAGGATACCTCCAGCGGCTGTGTTGAACCACACACTTACAAAGGCGCTGCTTTTGCTGCGCGAGGCCGCATGTGCAAAGGTGGGGCCAAGTCCTGGGCAGTAGCCATGCCAGATCAGGCTATTTCGTCATTCGAGTGGGGAGCACTAAAATAAAGTCGCTTGTTGAAGCACGCTTTGCGTGTTGAGGGCGTTCTTTTACGAGACCCAGAGCACTGGGGCTACGCTTGTAGATTGAAGGGAAATTATCAAATGGGTTTACGGTCAGCTGTGCAGATTTTGAAACGAGGGACTGAAGATTGTGTCCTGGCGTATGCACAATGTACAATATTGAAAAAATACAGTTTGACGAGATGCGCCAGAAAGACAAAATGTGCGGCTCGGGCGGGAGAGCAGAGAAAGTGGGATGCAGCAGCTGGGAAAAACACAAGAATTAAAGTTTAAAGTAAAACGAGTGCAGTGCTCATGAAACGGGCGCCGCTCTGGTAAAGTATGTTCGCAGTTATGAAACAAGCATTTGCAATGCAATAGGACTTCCATTTACAAGTGTTATGTCGGGGCCTCTAGGCCCCCATGATGATGAATGTCTGACGCTTACACAGTGGCTGTGGTTATTCAACTGGCCACAAGCACGTGCACCCGGGCCCTTTTATTAGCCGGGTCACATCACTCATGACACCGGTGGTGAATGCGTGTGAGGTGAGAGTGTGCCCACTCCCATAGGGGAGTGCCTACTAAATCAGTGCCTGTCGAGACACTAGAACGTGTCTCGGAGGACACAACATTCCTCTAAAACAAAAGTTCATTAGTCCAACCTGTAGAGATAAAACAACAACAAAATATGCACCACAGGTTCCATCAGCTTCTCGGGTCAGGCATCCGGAAGCCAGCAGACAGGGACTGCTGACCCCGACTGTAGCAGGACGATCTCGGCGGGCACTCGTCTTTTAACCCGAGTGGCTCAGGACACGAACGCTTGCTTGGAGACGTCAGCTGCGCATTGGGAATGTGCCGGTGTAAGCATGTCCTTTAGTCCCAGGTAGCTTCCTTTCGCTGACATGGAGGATGGTATGTGGTGGATAACAACAGTTTATTGATTGGGTACATCAGGATCATGGTGGGAGTCCAGGGTGACAGTTCACTGGATTATTTCCAGATCGCCTGAAGTCTCTATGAGGCTGTCTTTCAGCGTCCAGTGACCTGTCGGTGGGGCAATGTCTCTTCCAGCTCTCCCGTCTGCGGAGGCCCTTCGTTGGGCTTGCCACTGGACTGCAGGTAGGCTGCGATGGGGCTGCGTGTGTGCCGGCTGGGGGCAGCTGCAAACCACCGAGGAGCCAATAGCCAGTCTCTATAGCACAAACCTCGAGGGTGTATGGAGCTTGGTCAGGACATGCTTTCGCTGCAGCATTTCAGGTGCAGACCAGGTTAGCAGAAAACCTCTGAGTCTTCTTGCTGTCTAAGTTGGCGCTTGTGTAGGACTCCACTCCATGTGTATTTAAGATGGTTTCGTGTGACGCACGTGATTGAAGATTGGCGTGATGGCCAGTCCTGTGGTGAATCTGGACGATGGCTGGTGATGACTCGCTTTGATGATTGCAAGCTTTCAGTCTGAAGCCGATCACCTGAGGCAGGGGCGGGCAGGTGCCTCCACGTTCTCTGGGAAGCACTTGCATTCCTGTACTTGGGCTGCTTGGGCTGTCGGGACTTTGATGACGAACGGGTGATGAACACGTTGTGAAACGTGAGGCATGAGACTCAGTTCGCGCAGGCTGTGCGGCTTACCCTCGGCCTCCCGCTGTGCGGTTGCCAGTTCCTTTTTGGGTTGTCCCCCTCTTCCCTTGTTGCTGTGTCAGGACTCACTCCTGTTGTAGCTTGGGTTTCTTCATCGTCCGGCCCTGCCAATCACGACTTCCCCTTCTGACCTCAATTGGTTGTCCGATTCTTGATGTGGACCCTCCGGTCACACTCCCACGTGTCTTGCTGAGTGCGGTGTCATGCACATGGCACTGATGACTTAGCTGCCATTGGGTCTGGACGACAGGTGGCGATGATTAACGAGGAGAGGAGGTTGCTGGATGGACGTCGTAGCCACGTGACCCTCTTCTGAGTCTTCTCTTGCACCACTGGCATTTGCAGCCAGGGGCAGGGATGCCGTTCGACTCCAACTGCCGACCCTCGGGGCTGGATGGTCTCACTGTGAAGCGATGGGAGCAACGCAGTTTGCGCTTGCTGCGGCTTACGTGTGGTTCTCCCTTGGTGCTGTCTGGTGTCTTTGGAGGTTTTCTTGGCTTGTGTTGCTACGAGTCCTTGTGCTTCTCGATGTCTTTGACGCACCTGCGTTTGTCCAGCTCTTCTAGGTGACACGATTTCCACTTTTCGTCTTCTTCGGGTGCAGTGACATGCACCATGTTCTAACAAAGCCAACGGGCCCCTTAATTTCAATGGTCTCCGGACCATTCAGGCGAACCTTCAGTCGCTCTTCTCGGCTGCATGGCGAGCTGCCACTCATCTTGGATACTCCTTCTTCAGGCAGCTTCTTGACGCTCCTGCTCCGGGTGTTCCCTCTCCAGGAAATGGCTTCCATGGGCAGTGGTGAGCTGTGGCTTCTTACCGCTCCTACTCTGGGCGTTCCCTCTCCAGGGAATGGCTTCCACGGACAGTAGCGATCTGTCCAAAACTCTTACTCTGGGTGTTCCCTCTTCAGGGAATGGCTTTCACGGGCAGAACTCCTTCTGCTGGCAGCTTCTTGACGCTCCAACTTTGGGTGTTGCCTCTCCAGGGAATAACTTCCATGGGCAGTAGAAAGCTGTGGTGGCGGCTGGCAACTTGTGGTGTATGACTCTCCTGTCGTCAGCCTTGGGTCACACTGACGAATACTGCGTGAGGCAGTGTGAGGGAGGACACTGTGTTGTCTTTAGCCCCTTTTGGGCTCCGTTGAGGCGATGGAGATTCTTCTTGATGCCTTCAGCATTTCGCCTTCTCTTCGAGGAGGTCTTGCTCTCCTGGGCGACTGCCCATGCAGTCAAACTTCTGGGTGCCTTTGTCGCGCACCTCGGACTTGGAGCTCTTCTACCCTCTTCTGGGTATTCATGCTTCTGTGCATCTGCGCAACCACTTCTTTGTCCTCTCTCTGGTTGCATCGCTTTGGCGCGCTTCTGACTGCGCCCTTCGTTTGCTTCATTGCTTCTGTGGAGATGTATGGGATCTTCCTGCTGATTTCAGCAGTGCTTCTTTTCTTCAGAGGAGTCTCTTTTCCCCCTGGGCATTTGCCCGTGTTGATGCGCTTCTGGGTGAATGTGGTGCACACATCTGTCTTCTTCTGGGCGCGTGTCACGCCCTTCAGGCTGTGCATGCTTCTTGGTTATTATTATTATTATTATTATTCTGAGTTTTATATAGCGCCTGGTTACCAATAGGCATCCCAGCGCTTACCGGCACATAACACTACTACAAGAATGCAGGGATTACACGAGAAACAGAAAAGTTTTAAAAGTTTACGAAACCGAAGAAGACTAGCTTCCGAGCGCAGTTGTAGGGGCAATGAATTCCACAAAGAGGCCACATTTATTGAAAACCTTCTGCCACCGGTTCTTGCCTTTTTCACCCTGCCGACCTGAAGGAGATGTTGATAATCAGAGCGGAGAGAACGAGGGGCCTTGTAAGGCTGGACCATCTCCTCCAAAATAGGTGGACCTACCCCATGCAAAACTTTGTGGGCGATGCAAAGTGACTTGAATTTCACCCTGTCCCTCACCGGGAGCCAGTGCAGTGCCCTCAACGCCGGACGAGCAGATTGACGCCTAGGGAGACCCGTCAGAAGCCTAGCAGCCGCGTTCTGCACTTGCTGCAGTTTATTCAGGGTAGATTCGGGAGCACCCAGGAAAAGCGCATTGCTGAAATCCAGCCGCGAGATGATAAGTCCCTGGATGAGAAGCCTACGAGTGGCCACTGGGAGCAGAGGCAGAATCTTCTGGGCTGAGCGGAGCAGGCCAAAGCACACGCCAGCAGTCTTTTTGGCATGGGTTTTAAAAGATAGGTCCTGCTCCAGCCATACCCCCAGGCTCTTGATCTCCAACTTGGGGGGGGGTACCGGTCCCAGACAGTCTGGCCAGCTGCTGGGGGACAGAGATGGAGAAGAGTTCCCCAGCAGCATCAATTCCGTCTTGGAGCCATTTAACTTTAGGGCTGAGCTGCACATCCACGTGTAGATCTTTTCAAGACACGTGTGCAGCCGGTCGGGATGGTGCGCCGACTGGGAAAGGCCTACCACCAGCTGAGTATCATCAGCATAACTGATGATTTTAATACCCAGCGGCAGTACCACACTCTCCAGGGGGGCCATGTAAACGTTAAATAAGGTAGGGCTCAATGAAGAGCCCTGTGGCACACCACACTGGAGAGGGGATGAAGATGATTTTTCCTGGCCTTCCCATACCTCAAATGAGCGACCTTCCAGGAAGGAAGCGAACCATTTGAGGGCCAGACCCGTAATCCCCACCCCCGACAGCCGTTGGAGAAGCACCTGATGGTCCACGGTGTCAAAAGCAGCGCTGAGATCCAAGAGGATCACTGCCACTGAACCCCCCGAATCCAGCATGCTCCTCGCATTCTCCACGACCGCCAGCAGGGCGGTGTCAGTCCCCTGACCGGGGCGAAAACCCGTTTGGGAGTCGCCCAGGAGGGAATTGGTTTCCAAGAAGTCCGAAAGGCGGCTGTTCACCAGCTTCTCAGCCACCTTACTGATACCCGGCAGCAAGGAGATAGGCCGAAAGTTAGCGAGATCGGCGGGATCAAGGTTAGGTTTTTTCAAAAGGGCCTTAACCACCGCCCCTTTCCAACTGGGGGGAACTACCCCCTGGACGAGAGACAGGTTTATCAGGTCCGTCACAGGGCCACCGATTGTAGATGACACCTGTTTGAGATATTTAATAGGTACTGGGTCTTTCGGGGAGCCGCTCTTCATAAACCTCAGAACCGCCAAAACTTCCTCCTTAGTAACCGGACCAAAGGAGGCCAGCTCCACCGATTGCAACTTAAGTTGGGAGGTGACATTATCCTCCAAGGAAGATACCTCACCTAGCCGGGGAAGGGAAGCCAATATATTGTCAATTTTGCTTTTAAAAAACGAGGCCAGTTCTATACATTTTTTGCGAGGGTCCTCGTGGAAAACCTGAGGATCGGGGGCATTCAGTAGCTCCTTAATAACCCTGAATGACTCTTTAGAAGAGTTGGCCGCCGAGCCTATACGCTCTTCAAAGAATCCTGATTTTGCCACCCGAATAGCGGATTTATACCTGCTCAGGGCCGCACGATATTCTTTACGACTCGCCTCACTCCAGTCTCTCCTCCAGGACCGCTCTAGCCTCTTGCATCCCTTCCTCATGGTTCTCAGTTCTGGCGAATACCAAGGTGCAGAGCCCATTCTCTTCCCCCTCGTAAGTTGTTTCTTTTTGGGTAGGAGAGTGTCCAAAGAATCCACGAGCCAGGTATGAAGATTCGCATCAGCAACTATTGGGTTAGCTCCCAGAGGGGGCTGCGTGGCCTCCAGGTGTGCCACCCAGGTGTCAACTGGGAGCCTCGACCAGGCTCTCTCCAGGGTGTGAACCCGTGGGACCACCGCAGTTGGGCTATCAAATTGCCATGTCGCGGACACCAAAAAGTGGTCTGTCCAAGGCAGGGCAAGGGCCGGAGATGGAATAAGATGGTCCAAGTTGGAAAGTATGGGATCAAGCAGGTGGCCCTTCTCATGGGTCATGCCCGAGTTGGCCAGATTAATTCCGAAAGATTTAAGATCATCGAGCAAATCGACTCCCGCGGCATTGGTGGGGTCCTCAAGATGGATATTAAAATCCCAGAGGACAACAAAGTTGGCAGTTGAAGAGGCAAGGAGTGCAGTAGTTTCAAGAAGAGAGTTAGGGAAGCTACCCAAGGGTCCAGGAGGGCGGTAAATCAACAAACCTATCAAAGACACTGTAGGTGACAACCGAAGGGAGAACTGTAAGCTCTCACAATCAGTCACCCCTCCATTCTGAATCTTACAAGCAAGCGTGTCTCTGTAGAGAACTGCGATTCCTCCTCCCCTCCCTTTAGGTCTATCAAGATGGACCATGTGAAAGCCCGGGGGGAGTGCTCTGACCATGTCAGGACCAGAGCTGGGGGAGAGCCAGGTCTCAGTAAGATACAACACATCCAACTCGTGGTCTAGGATAAGTGAGTTAATTTCAATGGCATGGCTCGGCAAGGACCGGCAATTTAATAAAGCCATGGAAAGAACAGATTTCACAGCCACTGAATTGTGGCCGGAGGGGCAGGCTCTACACGGTAAAAACGGAATAGTTCCCATCTGTGCAAAGCTACAACTAATATGGTGGGGCGGACGCAAAGTCAATAGGGCGTCCCTCCCATATCGAAGCCTAGTAGTAAATGGCGCCACAGAGTCGGGCATGATGGCAGGCCCTAGGCCCGGACGGGCACAGACGGGCACAGACGGGCTCAACTCTGGCGTAACTCCGGCGTCAATTCGGCGTCCCCGCAGCGCGTAACCGCGGCGCGTTGGCATGGCTACCTATATACTGAACCAGCAAGGTAGAGAAAGGACTGACTGCGCGCTGCTTCCCCTCAACAAAGATGGCCGCCTCGAGAGAGGGCGAAGGACCCGCAAAGAGCGGTGAGTTGACCAATTAGGGTGCAAGCTAAGATGGCAGAGGTGGGGGTATGTGGGCCAGGCAGTTTTAAAAACAAGGAATAAATGTCCTAAGTAAAATAAAAGAAATACAAAAACGGGAGCTTAAAAACACGCGAGCTGGCACTCCACGCACAGTTCTCCTAATAGCGCCACACGCTGGTAAAGGACGCACTGAGCAGAGTTGCCTACCTATATACTGAACCAGCAAGGTAGAGAAAGGACTGACTGCGCGCTGCTTCCCCTCAACAAAGATGGCCGCCTCGAGAGAGGGCGAAGGACCCGCAAAGAGCGGTGAGTTGACCAATTAGGGTGCAAGCTAAGATGGCAGAGGTGGGGGTATGTGGGCCAGGCAGTTTTAAAAACAAGGAATAAATGTCCTAAGTAAAATAAAAGAAATACAAAAACGGGAGCTTAAAAACACGCGAGCTGGCACTCCACGCACAGTTCTCCTAATAGCGCCACACGCTGGTTGGCAGGGTGCCCTCTTCTGGCACTGTGCGTGCCTGCTCTTCTTCCTTGCGGTGGTGGTTGTTCACCGCCAGGGGCGTGTGGTGCGCTCTTCTTCGCTAGGGTGCCCTCTTTTGGCACCGGTTGTGCCTGCTCTTTCTCCTTGCCGTGGTGACCTCTTCTCTCGGGACAGTGCCCAGTAGGCCTTCCTGGGGAAACAGATCTCTGGCTGCTGGCAGTGGCAGCAGAACTTGGCTGTGGCAGTCTCTGTTAAGAGGCTCTTATTTTATGTCAGTGATAGTGTTCTTGGCTAACTCCCTGTATGCTTGCTTCTTCTCTCCTTGTGAACTCTGACATTTACCCCTCTGGGCTATGGTGATGCAGTCAGGCTCAGTTAGGGTCACTTGTCTTGGTGGGCTCGGCGTCCCATTGCTCCTTGGCCCGTTTGACCTTAGATTCCCTCATCCTTTCCTGAGTGCGTGCTGCCTCATGCTGTGCCTCACTGGGGGCTAGTCTCACCCCAACACGCTGGCAGCCCTCTTGGGTTATTCTCGGGGCAAAGTGCTCTGTCACATGCTGTTGGCAGCAGTCTGCATGTGCCTTGTTGCTGTTTATCTTCTTTGGCCCCCATGGTTCAGTCACTGTTGCAGGTACATAAAGTATTGAGTGGCACTATCAGTCCTTTACTCCCGTCTCTCAGGGAGTTGTGGTAAGACGATTTGGCTTTTCAGATTTAGCCCTGCGCAGGTCGCCTCATGAAATGTGGCCACAGCAGCTTCCCTCAGTTTTGCGGCCGTTCCATTATGGGCTGCTCCGATCACCAGGGTGCCGTTACTACTGATGGCCACACGGTGGCAGTGCAGCGCTATTTTTCTTGCGGCCGCAGCAGGCTTGGCTGACGGTGGCGCTGGAGTGGAGATGCAGGTTCAGGCGCTTTTCACTCGGCCTCGGCAGCAGTCATGATGCTGCAGGCCTTGCTGTCTCGTGGGCGCTGTGAACTTAGCTGTTGTTGCGAGGTACGGTGCGGTAGTTAACTGTGACCCTGTGTTTCCCTTTTTGCTTTGGCGTCTTGAAGGTAGCGCTGCCTGCCACGGGGGATGCAGGGAGTCGGATCGCTAACTCGTGCTGTACCTCTTACCTTCAAGCGTGGCGGGCGCCCTCGGTAGGCCTTCCGTGGGCTGGCAGTCTCTGGAGCTCACCTAGGCACGACCAGCACCATGCCAACTCTCACTGTGGGCGTGCACAGCAGGCGCTGCTTGCGGTGTCTAGTTGTAGGCGCAGGGGCTGCCTGTCGGACACTTGCCTGGCGGTCCGTTTACTCCCCCCTCCATCTTGCCCGCATCAGCGGCCTTGCCACAGGGTCAACTGCACAAACGCCAGGCGTCGCAGAGGTGCTGAAGGGACACAGTTCCTTCAGAGCGCGCAGCGTGTCCCTCTGATGGTCATCTGCGCGGTGGGGCGGCTGTGCTGGGACGCAGACTTCCGTTACACATTTCAGGGCCGGTTGGCGTCACGGGCCACTGTGAGTACAGGGCCGCCACCTCCCCCACCAAGAACCTCGAGCAGGAGCCGCGGTGCGCATGGGGACAGACCCACTCGTCGTCAAAATGTTATGTCGCGACTCTAGGCCTCCATGATGATGAATGTCTGACGCTTACACAGTGGTTCTGATTAATCAACTGGCCACGAGCATGTGCACTTGGGCTCTTTTATTAGCCGGGTCACGTCACCCGTGACACCGGTGGTGAATGGGTGTGAGGTGAGTGTGTACCCACTCCCATAGGGAAGTGGCTACTAAATCAGTGCCTGTCGAGACACCTGAACGTGTCTCGCATGACACAACAACGCAAGACCTATTGCATTGCAAACGGGAGTGCGTATGAGCGGGGTGGGGGCGAGAAGGCACAGACATCAGGAGTGTAGGCGGGGGTGAGAGAAAGCAAGGACTTCGGGAGTGCGGGTGGGGGAGCAGGAAAAAATAGTGTTTATAAATAACATGTACGGTACAGGGTAACTCCAAGTAAAGGGGCCAATAGCCATGGGAGGGTACAAATGACGACATGGACATAATAAGGCGGGACTAACAAGCCTCATAATCAATCAGAAGACAGAATTTACAAAGGACAAAGACAGAAGCCAATGAAAAATATGGGCAGAGTGAGGGCAGCTTGTCTCCCCATACTGGACTACTGCATGCCTCGTAGATCTTTACTTTCATCTGGAATGTAAGTACAACAATGTTGAACTTTCAGCATTCCACAGACTCCACCCTCCTTTGCCAAAATTATATCAAGGGCAAGTCGATTTTGCATTACCATGGCATGCATGGCGACCATTTCTGTATTTACCAATAAAAATCCTCCAGCGGTGCTTGTTGACAAGTGATCCACCACTGTTGATAATTTTCTAATTTTGTGTGCATTCAGAGATATTCCCTCTGCTGGTATCAACGCTCCGAAAATGTCTCCTACAATTTCTGACCAAGATTCTCTTTTTCTACGTATTAGTTGACTACCTAACTCATGTGCACCATCTTTTCCTCTTCCCACATGAAATATATTTGGGAAATCCAGGCCTAGATAACATGTGCCATACCAGTGATCTGGCAATCGATAATATGCTTTATTCCCGCAGATAAAATATAATCCAGGGAAAACTGGATCATTTCCTCCTTTAAATCCCCATCCACCCATGATTCTGTAAGTATCATGGCAATCACTTGTGCCTACAAAATAATTATCATATGCAGTTTGATTCCTTCTAATACACAACTTTCCTTTCTGAGGCCAATCTAAAGCCATTGTTGGACTAGCTTCTCCTTTCAAATGTTTTTCTCTTTCAAAATCCCAGACTGTCTTTTCTTCTTTTCCCTCAGGTACTTTCTTTTGCATCTTTAATCTCCTTTCTTCGACCATTCTAAGAAACTCTTATCTTCCTTCTTTAAACTGCACGATTGTTTCTAAATATTGATTCTAAAGTTAATTCTTTAGTTTCTAAGAAACATTCACCTAATACCTTAGCAGGTTTTACTTTATTCAATTTGTTAACTACAGGTACTTGTGAAAATACATTATCTACGTCGGAAAAATAATATTCTAATGTCCCTATTTTGTTAAACAAACTTGCTAGTACATTACATGTTATTCCATATGTTACTGGGAGGTGATGGTAAGTCACTCCCTCAGATACAGATGCCAGCAACTGCATGCAGACGTAACAATCCCTCACATCCATCGTCTTTACATATTCGTATAACAATTTTGAAAATACGTTGTTAGAAAAATCAGTTATAGACCTATATTTATGTAAATAATTTCTATCTATTTTAGTTGGCTATACCTTCTGAATCTTTCTACATTAGTTTTATTCTCACTATGTCCTTCTATTGTTTCTAGTGTGACCCTAAATGAAACTATTAAAGCTAACGCACTCCATAGAAGCATTAGTAATCCTGTACAACAACAACACATTTTGAACCATCTTCTAAGGAATACACATTTAGATTTTCTATTTTCTGTGTTTGCCATTTTGAAAAATGATCAGTGTCTCTTGACTTAGCCTCTTCTACTTCACAACCAGTTTTGTCTAACCCAAGGCTCTAAGCATCTACTTGGTTCTATTCTGGTTTATGTCTTTTCCGGTGATTTATTGTTTCTCCAATTTGAACACTTCTATCTTTTCAGTTTGGCATTTGATCGTCTTTCACTCTTCTTTCGTAATCTTGATGCAGTATTTCCTGAACATCCGTCTCTTCTCCAATGTCGGACAAGATAACTCTCAGGATTTCCGATTCTTCGTCTTCCTCAACCACTCTTGATACAGTCACCTCTAAATCCCCTTGGCTATCTGCCTCTTCTTTTATTTCAGGCAGTGCCACATATGACCATTCCGGCGACTTACACTTCTGGTTAGGTTTTCTCGTTCTCTTATTTTCTTCTGCTGTCGTTTGTTCCACGTCTTTCAATTTCTCTTGGCTAGACACTTCATTCACCTGTTCAGCTCTAGATGAATTTACTCGTGTCAATCTGTATCTTAATCTCTTTATTTTGTTTGGCCAAATTTCATCTCTTGGTGATCTTTTCAATTTATTTCCCTTTTCATTTTTCTCAGTCCTCCATGCTCTCTTTCTCAGGACTCGACCTTCTGGTATTTCTTCATCACTGTCCTCTGATTCAGTTTCAACTTGACTTTTACTTTCAGCTGTTCTTCTTTCCACCACTTCCTTTTTATTACCTACTTCTGTCCCTCCTCGTGGTTCTTCCACATGATCTTCCTGCTGACTAACTGTCCCTTCCTCTAACTGGATGTGTGAATTCCCTACAACTCCTCGGGGGTCTTTCGCAAAAATCTTTCCCTTACTCTCTGTGTCTGGTACCTCACCATCTAATCTTATTACTTCAGGTGGAATTTCTCTTGAACTTTCACTCGGAACTTCTTTACCAAGGATTTCTTGGACAGTCTCTTCTCCGTTTGTATTTCTGCTCTCATGTGCTTGTACTGGTTCAGTGTCTGATTCCGAGCTGGTATCAAAAATATGCAATTTTCTTCTTAAAGGAAGATTTTCTGGAGCAATAACTGGGTTCTGTTCTGCTCCCCCCTTTCAGGAATTTGTCTTGTTCTCGTTTCTTCAGTATCAGATTCAGAACTTGTGTCTGATTCTTCGAAGTATTCTCCCTCCTTGTTATCCACTGGGTTTGGAATTCGCAAGGTGTGACCAGCATTAATTCAGTTCTTCACTCCTGCACATTTTACTGCTGTTGTTGTGGTTAAAATCACCTGACGTGGTTTTCCCCAACGTGGAACCAAACAGTTTCATCTTCTGTGCACTTTAATTCTCACCCAGTCCCCTGGGCTCAAATCATGAGCTGGCTTCCTTTCGAGAGTGGTGGCATCCGGTCCAACCTGATGAAACACAGAATGAACTGCGTCAGCCAGGCTTTTACAGTATTCCAATACCAAGTCATCAGATATAGGCAACAGCTTGTTGACTGGTATGAAAACATGTCGCATTGCTCTTCCCATGACAATTTCATGGGGGCTCAGACCTGTATTCCTATCTAGAATAGATCCAATAGTCATGAGTACCAGAGGCAAGACATCAGGCCATTTAAAACCTGTGGCCAAACACATTTTTCCCCAATCTGTTTTTAATGGTGCCATTTACTTGTTCCACTACTCCAGAAGCCTCTGGGCGATAAGCACAATGTAGTTTCTATTGTACATTCAATGCTTCTCAAAGTAACTTCATGATTTCATTGTGGAAATGCTTTCCTCTATCTGACTCAATTGTGACTGGAAAACCAAAGCTAGGAATGAACTCTCTCAACAATAGCTTGGCTACTGTAATTCCATCACTTCTCCTCGTGGGATATGCTTCCACCTACCGTGAGAACAGACAGACCATCACTAAAACATACCTCAAACTGTTACAGGGGGGCATTTCAATGAAGTCAATCTGCATTCTGGTGAAAGGTCCTCCTTCTCGACCTATCGTTCCCAGACTTTTTTCTTCCAGGATTAAACTGTTGACATATAAGACATCTCTGACAAAGACTTTCAGCTACAAGTCTAAATTTTGCGTTGCGTACCATGTCTGTTTAAAAAGTCTGATCATTGCGTCCCTTCCTACATGTACTTGTCCATGATACCTCCGTGCCATGGCAGACACCATGCTATCAGGCATAACTGGATTTCCATCCCGATAAACCCACACATGACCTGTTTCTCTTGGTGCACATCCTGCTTTTACCCACTGTCTCATTTCCTCATCTCCTGCTTCTTCCTGCAGCTGCCTTACTTCCTCCCATGTATTCACAGCGTTAGTAAACAACAAAGGGCATGAATTAATTTCTCTTTCTCTTCCCATGTTGATAGAATTCTTGTTTCGTGCACAATATTGAGCCATATCATTGGCGAACCGATTGCCGGCCGATATGTAATCGCTGGACTTTGTATGTACTGCACACTTCACAACAGCTAACTGTTTAGGCAGCTGTATCGCCTCAAGCAATTTTCCAACCACTTCAGCATTCCTTATAGGAGTTCCACTTGATGTTAGAAATCCTCTTTGAGACCATATTTGGCTAAAATCATGCACTACACCGAAGTCATATTGACTATCGGTTATCACAGTTACTCTCACATTCTTTCCCAATTTACATGTAAATGTAAATGTAAATGTAAATGTCAAGGTACTTATAGAGCGCACTGTCACCAGACGGCCACCTTGCGGTGTCGCCTTTGCGGTTTCCTGGCGCTGATACTCATACCGCTGTGGAACCCCTCCTGGCTTTCCCTGTGAAGTGTCCACTCCTAGGCACCCCCAGGGTGAAGCCAGGCATCCTTAGCGCTGTTGGGGCCGGTGTGGAGGCTAAGCAAGCTATTGCCCAGAGTTGCAGCGTGGGACCCATGATTAGAATAGGCACCGAGGCAAGAATAGACAGGTCCGAGGAAATTGAGCCTGAGCCCCACCGAGGCGGGAATCGAACCCTGGTCCCTGGCCAGAACTCTGCTTCAGGGTCTGCCACTCTAACCATTGAGCCACACTCCATCTACTCCACTGCTCTTGTTAGTGCAAATAGTTCAGCAACTTGGGCTGATTTTACTCCTTTCAGACACGATGCTTCTAGTACAGCTGCTACCGTACACACTGCATATGCTGCACTCAGAATTCCCTCATCTGTTCTTAAGCATGACCCGTCCACAAACATCACATAGTCACTTTCTGTCAAAGGTACATCTTTTATATTAGGACGTGGTTTGGTACAAAAATCTAGCACTTCCAAACAGTCATGATCCACATCATCTCTGACTTCCACATTCTCAGCATCAGGTAACAATGTTGAAGGATTCACATTCAGACATCTCACAAGGCTCACATTTGTTGCACCTAGGATAACTTTCTCAGATTTAGTCAGATGACTGTGCGTCATGAATTGAGTACGGCTCCTTGTTAAAAGGATTGCCATAGCGTGTGGTACAAAAACTCTTACAGGATATCCCATCACAATTCCTTCGCTTTGTTCCAAACTCTTGCAAGTAGCTGCTATAGCTTTCAAACAACCAGATAATGCTACAGGGTCTAATATAGCTGAAAAATATGCAATTGGTCTTCGCAATTTACCATGTTTCTGTATTAACACAGAAAGTGCACATCCATTTCTTTCGCTGCAGTAGAGTTCAAACTCCTTCTCATAATCAGGCATGACAAGTGCTGGTGCTTCAAACAAACTGTCTCTCAATTGTTTAAAGGCTGCCAATTCTTCTTTATCTAATTCAATGTGATCTTTTACATCACTTCTTGTTAAACGTACCGATGGTTTTGCAATCAGGAAAAAGTTACTTATCCACTGACGACAATATCCCACCATTCCAAGAAACATTCTCACTTCTCTTTGCGTCATTGGGGCTCTCATTCCTTTTATTATCTTGATTCTATCTGCAGTCACTTTCCTCAGTCCTTTTTCAATTTTGTGGCCTAAATATAGTACTTCCTTCTGACAGAATTGCAATTTTGATGGGGATATTTAAGTCCTCCATCTGCCAAATGATTCAGCAGTGCTATGGTATCCACTACACAAGCTTCTCGAGTCCTTGATGCCACAAGCAGATCATCTACGTATTGTACCAGAACTGAACTTTCAGGCATTTTAAAATTTTCTAAAGACTTTTACAATATCTGATTAAATATTGAGGGACTCTCTGTGTACCCCTGTGGGATTCGGCACCATGCCAAAATACGATCGCCAAATCGGAACGCAAAAATTTGTTGACTTTCAGGATGCAATGGGATGGAAAAGAAAGCATGACACAGGTCAATTACTGTGTACCACTCTGCATCATGAGGAATCTGATACAAAATTACAGGGGGGTTTGGTACGATAGGACAGCATGATACAACTATTTTGTTTACTTTTCTCAGGTCTTGTACTATTCTAAAAGTTCCATTAGGCTTTTTCAGACCCATAATTGCTGAATTACATGGACAACTCATTATTTTTCTCAGTATACCTTGCTTAATCATTTTCTCTATTATAGGTGTGGCTCCAGTAATTATCGCGGGTGTCAATTTATACTGTGGAATATTTGGGTAACTCACTCCTTATTTTACAGTTTTTTTTAACAGGATCTACATTTTTCATCAATCTCACCTCTTCTCCTTTGAAATCCCATACCTCTGTTTTTACCGCCTTTTTCAATTCTTGAGGCAATTCCTTAGGGTCAAATACAGCAAATGCCTCAGTAACTTGAGATTCCATATTAGCTATTGTCATTTTGTATAACACATCCTCATCAGGAGTCTCAAAGGCTATTCCATCCGGAGTACAAAATATTGTGCAATTCATTTTGCACAGCAAATCTCTCCCTAACAAATTTACAGGGCTTGAATCGCACGCAACAAAGCGGTGCATTTCTGAAAATTTCTCTATGTTAACTTTAACTGGTTCAGTAAGATACGTTTTTATCCGTTTGTTGGATACTCCAACTACTTGGATTGTTTCGTCCGAGAGAGGAAGGTTTTTAACATCAGCTGACCTAACAGTTGAACAAGTAGCACCAGTATCTACAAGGAAAGTAATGTTTTCATCATTTACCTTTCCATCTACAAAAAGGCCTGTCTGGTCTACTTCTAGAGTTGCACCAAGTACGCACTCTTCTTCCTCCCCTTCGGCACCGTCAATAGCTTTCTTCTGACTCACTCTCATCGTGTTGCAGCCAATACTGCGAAATAGCACTAGCGCGCGGCAGCTTAGTTACCTGTTCTTCGTTGTAGAATCCTGTCTCATTACTGTATTTCTGAGGATTTACGTTCTGTGGAAAAGGCGGTTTTGGCGCCTGATTCTGTTGGGCAACAACCTGCTGCTGTCGCTGTGGTTGACAACTCACCTCTTTCTGCACCTGTGAATTCAATGATGCATTGTCACCATTAGCACTAGGGGGAAATTTACACTCGGATTTCCAATGCCCTATTCTTCCGCAATTATGACATGGCCATTTCTTTTTGGCTTCTTCTATATTAAATTGTCCTTTTCCTTTTCCACTATTAAATTTAGGTTTCATACCTGTACCATTCGCTTGTTCAATAAATTCCTGTATTTCTGCCACTTTTACTTGTGCCCATATGGCTTTCTCTTTTAATTTATGCTGTTTTGCCTCAATTTCATCGCTAAAATATTTTGCATGTCTCAGTACTTCATCTATCTTTTTATTCTGCCAGTCCACTGTATGTTGTTTAATCATTTCACTTACTTCTGGTTGCAACCCATATACAAATCGATATACAAAATGACTCAAATCTTTTTCACTTAAATTTTCATCACCACTAAACTGCTTAAAGGCAAGAATCAACCTTTCATAATAGGCATGTAGTGATTCCTTCGCTTCCTGATGAGTTCTATAAATTTTTACCCAATCAGTTTCTTTAGGAGGTACCTTGTTTTTCAGAAAGATAATTACTTGTTCGTATTTTCTCATCACTTTGGGATCAGGGGCACCTGTTTTGGGGTCCCTAGGGTATTCTTGTGTAGGCAAACTTATGGTGATCTTAAATTCTGCCCATAAATCTGCTGGTACAATTATATCGAATGGACTATTCAAATCGATCCATAATACCTTTGATAATTTTACAAACCTATCTACTTGCCGAAACCACTCGACTGGCTCCTCGCGAAGTCGAGGGAAATCATTTGTAAATGAGAAAATATCTTGACTGGTCCATGGGACGTGTGCATAACCTCCCCCTGGAATTTCTCTCATGGGACATTCAGTTACTACCTTTTCCTTTTCTCTTACTGGGAAAGCTGCAAACGTCTTATCTGTTGCATCATCTTGTTTCCGAAACCACCTACCATTTATCTACATCTCCCCATTTTCTTAGCAAAATGATTAAGTCTTTAATCTGAGTTGTTCGTCCTGTAGTATTCAGATTCTCAATATCGTTTTCGGAAAAATCTACTCGGTATGGTTTGTGTAAAGACTTTACCTTTTCAAAGTCAATACCCATTTCAGTTGCCATTTCCTCTAACCTTTCATGTAAGTTTCTTGCTCTCCATGTTATACTTTTACATAGAAACAGTAACTCCTCATCTTGATATGCCTTCAATTTTTCCATGGGAATAGTCCCTTCTATTAATTCTTCTAAGACAATTTTTAATTTGGCTACATCCAAAGGTTGCGGTTCGGCATCTTTTCATTGTAAGCTCCTCAACCATTCACTTAGTTCTTCTGAAGTAGGCTCCTGTGCCGGCCGGGCTTGGCTCCGCCCCCCGCCCGGGACTACAACACCCAGCAGCCCCGCAGCTTCCAGCCAGGCGACGCTGCCGCCCTCGCAATCCGAGCGCGCCAGGAGGTGCTATAAAACTCGCCCGGGGCCGAGTCCATGGTGCAACTTCTTCTTTGGGGATACCTGTGTGTGGACGGGCCGAGCTCCTCTGAGGCGCTCGAGCATTGTATCTCCAGGCTCCTGTGCCGGCCGGGCTTGGCTCCGCCCCCCGCCCGGGACTACAACACCCAGCAGCCCCACAGCTTCCAGCCAGGCGACGCTGCCGCCCTCGCAATCCGAGCGCACCAGGAGGCGCTATAAAACTCAGCCCGGTCCCTCGTCCCGCGAGGATGCGCGTGGGACGCGCCGGGAGAAGCCCGGGACAAGGGCGGGACCGTCTGTGGCCGTCTTAGGCCGGCAGAGGCTAGGTTGGGCCTGGTCTCTGTGCCCTGGCCTAGTACATTCTGTTCACTCTTTGGTTACCATCTCCGCTCCCCCGGCAGAAGCCAGCCCATTCAGGAACATCGTGAGTTATTTGCTGGACAAGGTTTTGCTTGTCTAACCAGGATTGGCTACAATTGACTGATTTTACATCAGTATTACTTTCTTCATTTATCATGGAGAAGCGCAAGGGCACTGCGGGGACATTGGACGCATACCTCTTACGGGCTGATTCAATAATAAACGAAGAGATACATCTCATAGAGCGTAGACTCTCAATCGACCCTTTCCAACAGTTCCCGCCTAGAGAAATAGCTCTAAGTGCCCTCTCTTCTCTGAGCAAAACTCCTTCACCTAGTCCTTCTATTACATCTGTAACTGCACAAATGCAAACTGTTACTAGCGTCAATCACACTCATTCTCCTATATCCAGTGCGAAGGGCCCGCAAACCCGGAAAGCTAAGCATTCATCTGATTTGGTCACAGGGGTCACACAGAAGAGGAGTAGGTCAAAAAAACAGAGCAAAATACCGGAAAAACCGAAAACGCGTACCTTAGGTACACAAACAGACCAAGGGCCATTTCCTTTCACTGCCCAACTTTCACCCAATCCAAGCATACCTGACTCTAACTCACAAACTCACGGTAACTATCCAGTAGAAGAAATAAGAAATATCCTCGAACAAAAACTCGAGGCTATGGCTCTCAGCCTTTCCACCAAGTTTAATGAATTCCTTAGGTCCATGGACCTTAAGTTGAACCAAATATTAGAATTTAATGATGTACTTAAAACTTGAGCAATAAGACCTGATCATCCTTTGACACCTGGCAGTCACTCCATTTCCATAACTGACCCTTCTTGTCAATCTGTCTAATGCACCCTTACCCCCCAAATTGAACTTTCTCAACAACCAAATAATTATCCTTCTGACAGGAGGACGTAAGAGAAGAACCTGCCCACGATACTCGTTCAAGAAAAGAAACCCCACCAAAAAAGCAACTCATATATTTTTACTACAAGCTCTCACTCAAATACAGACTGTCCAAACCTGCCGCCTGCTACATGCCCGTACATCATAGTCTTAACAGGCGTTCCCCCCCCCTAGAACAAGGAGTCACAGAATCATGATCCTCCCTACGAAACAAAGTAGTGGACTGGCTCATTAAACATAGACACTTTAACATGCACAAAATAAACCAAATTATTATGGTAAGGAGAGTCGGCTGGATCAGCCCCTCACGTAAAACCATTCAGGGTGACTGCATTATCATCAACTTCACTACCCCACGAGCCGTTCGATCCCTCCTAGCACAAAAGGAAGAGTCTTCCCCTTATTCAACATCAATTCTCTCTGTTCCACTTGGTTTCTTTTACCGTCCGCCTACTCACCCAGTCAAAAAACTAAATGGTTCCATCTTAACGCAAAATAGATATGACTTATTGTCACGAATAGAGGAGGTAGACTGACTACCTACGTCCTCAAAGTTCTTCAATATTCCAAAAGTTGCGTCAGTCACCAACGAAACACAATGCTACGCAACCACTATCCCTGAAATTGAGACCCCACTTTTGAGTAATCTCTTACCCCCCCTCCCTTACAAATCTCTATCATCTTTTTCACAACCAAAGGATATTGCATATCTAACCCCCAAGGTCACAGAAATTCAAACAAATTTTCCAACAACAACTCACTCAGACTAAAAAATGATCCCCATTTCTGAGATCCCTCCTTCCGACCAGCAAAATCAAATACCCATTCCTTCAAAGAGACCAGTAAAATCTCCTGCTGGCTATCCAGTCAGCGTAATATTCTGGAATGTCGCAGGCCTTCACTCAAAAATCAACCACGAAGGATGGCTAGCATTCGTAAGGCGCCACGATATCCTCTGCCTGCAGGAGACTTGGGCACTTTCTCCCATTCATTTAAACGGTTACAGAACCTTTTTTTCTCCCGCGCTCCAATCACTTTCAGGACGAGCAAAGGGAGGATTAGAGATCTATATCTCCAACTTAACACTAGGACAAACCATCAGCGTACTAAAAAATTAGCCCAACTATCAGATCATAGCTATACAATTCAACAAATTCACTTCTGTGCTGATAGTAAATTTTTACAATAACTTGCAAGATTGCCAGCTGATAGGCATATTGAAGGAAATTCACCAATTTCTCCTAGAACATTACAATAATCCCCAAGTGGAAAATTCCATCCTTATCTGGGGAGGAGATTTCAATTTATCACTATGTGAGAAAAATAACATCACCTGTGGCTTCACGGACCACAAAGATAATACCACCACCCATTTTCCCACTCTCCTAAAGGCTTGCTTATGAATGAAACCATGTCTCTGCTCCAACTGACCTTTTCTAACGAGCTATTAACTCCCACTGTCAAATTAAGCCCCACATACAATGGCAGCGGAGCCTCGACCTGTATAGACTTCATACTTATGGCATATACGGCCGTCAACTTAATCACCAACTTTATCACTCACGACTGCGCCTATAGTGACCATTTCCCTATTTCCATCATGCTGGAATTAACGGGTTCCACAAATCACGTAAAAAAATCCCTACAACAAAAAAACCTGACGATGAATAGACCAAATGGCTACGCTCTAAAATGGTCATGTATCGATCCAGAAAAAATCCTGGAAAAGATCATAAAAGGGAATATGGCAGCATTCACAACATGTCTGGCGGAGACTTCCTCACCCCATGAGATCGTAGCAAATTTTAAAATCATAATCACTGAGATCAATAAGGCCCTCACTATTTTTCCTAAAACCAAAAGACAACTGAAAGACAGTTGGTTCAATTCTTCTTGCTCCAAGGCACATCAAGCACTCAAACTAGCTTTAAAGAAAGTCCCCAGAGATAGAGTAGAGGTTACCCAACGGAGAAAACTTTACAACAAGACTCTTACGAATCGTACGAAAGAACTAAAAGAAGAGCACTGGATTGCTCTACACAAGAGTTGCAAATTAAAGGACTCCTCAGCTTTCTGGGAGGCTATAAACTCTTAATTTCTTTCAGGCTCAAAAGAACGTGGTACCATAGAGGTCAATATTACCGAGAACGAATGGACCAATTATTTTTCACACATGTTCAGTCTCACAGATCCACCCTTGCCACTCCCAGGTCCCTCTGAACAGCCCACTTCAACCATAAGCGTTGCCTCTCACTCTCTCCCTTTAGAATTTAGTTTGGCAGATATAAAATCAGCCCTCAAAGCTAGCCGGGGAGGGAAGGCTCCTGGCTCGGATGGGGTCCCTGTGGATTTATTTAAATCTAACATTGATCTATGGGCCCCCCTTTTACACAGAGTCCTGGAAGCGACGAGTGAGGCTGGACCCATGGAGTCTTGGTCGCAGTCCATCCTGGTTCCGATTTTTAATAGGGGGACCGCAACAATCCGATCTGTTATCGACCCATCTCATTACTTGATTCATTAGGTAAAATGGTGGGTCGTATTTTACTTGAACGAGTGCAATGTTGGACGGAGTAGAATCACATCATTTCTGACCTCCAATACGGTTTCAGGGAAGGTTTGGGCACTATTGAGCAGGTTCTTAACTTGGTCCTAATAAGAGGAAAATACATAAACGCAAAGGGAGGCAGATTATGCATGGCATATGTCGACCTCTCTGCAGCGTTTGACTGCGTTTCTCACGCAAAATTATGGACCATCTTGTTAGACATAGGGGTGGATGAGAGCCTGGTCAACTATATTAGAGAACTTTATTCAAACGCCACTGCAAGAGTCAGGTTCGGCACAGGGGGCCAGCTATCCTCATCGTTCAGGGTGGAGCAGGGAGTTAGACAGGGCTGTGTCCTGGCTCCCTTCCTTTTTACCATATATACCAACGGCGTAGAGGCAGCCATGCTGGAGGGGAGTCAGGACCTACCACAGATTAATAATCGCCCAATTCCTGCACTACTATACGCGGACGATGCGGTTATTCTTGCTCGCACCCCACTAGAATTACAACGCTCCCTAACCCGCTATTATAAATTTATGTCCAACTTAGATCTAAAAATCAACACAAAAAAGACCTTTACAATGACCTCTGGAAAAAAATCATCAAAGGGTCATGGTACCTATATCACAAACACCAAGATTGATTACACTACAACTTACCCCTACCTAGGAGTGGTGAGAGATGAAAAGGGGACTTGGAAAAGGGCAATTGAGGCCAGAAAACTCAAGTTTTTGAAAACAACGATGGCTCTAGTTACCTTCACTCAGAGACTTGGAAAGAGACCCCCTAAAGAGATCCTTTAAGACTTCCGTCCAAAGTGCATTACCACCGCCACCTATGGCGCGGGCATATGGGGTTACGCTCAAGTGGACTCTATTCAAAAAATTGAAAATAGCTTTCTTAGATATCTACTAGCAGTCCCCCAATCCTCATCTACTTATTGCTGCCAGCAAGAACTGGGTCTGTCATATATTTCCGACATCATTCAAATGCAACCTATTCTCCTGTGGCATCGCATTTGGACATCTGACAAGTTGCTTTTCACCCAAGCAATCATTAAGGACTGTCAAAAACTAGAACACTCCCAAAAAATCTCCTGGTTACATTACGTACAGAGATTTCTTATTGACCTGGGCCATCCAAATTTCTACTCAGCTCCCCAGGACATGGTAATGATTTCACGTAAGCTATTAAAGGCTGAGTGTCTAAAACATCTAGGCGATCTTCGTATGGCTGACAAAGCCAATAAACCTTCTGTCCAGCATTCCATACTAATTCAAGCCTCATTCAATATCGAGCCTTACCTAACCCTAAATTTGCCAACTTATGATGTCTTTCTACTCACCAGATTTAGACTCAATATCTTTCATCGCTTTATTACTTTCCCTAACACTAGTGACTGGTCAAAGGAGCTTTCTTGTTGCCCTTGTGACGATACTTCCATACAGTCTCTTCTACACGTTACTTTCTTTTGTAAATTTTACCATGAAGCTAGAAAACGGTGGTTGAAACCTCTTTTGCAACAAATGGCCCTACGTGAAAGCCGCCTGGCCTTGCTGGCATTACAAATGTTGGACTCTCTCTTGATATCTTTCAATACTGCTAAATTTTTAAAATACTGCATTAGGCATCGAACAAATTTATAATTACAACTCTTGATTCCATGACTGCCAGTAGTATTTTAACTAATCTATAAAAATCTGTTTTAAAACTATCTTCTTAATTGAAACTTTAAATGAACTATGCTTACAAGGCATTTATAAACGCACCTTTTCTGCTATTCTGCACCTGACATTTTCCGTTACCATTGCACTCATACATTCCCAAATAGAATCAATGGTCTTTAAGAAAATGTCCGTTTGTTAGAAATCTGAGTGCCATATCTTTATTGTGTAAACTTTCATTTTTTAATCATGTATTTTTGTATCTTGCTTTTATGGATTTTGCCATGCATTCCGAATAAAGCTTTTATTGAATTGAATACCGGGGCACTTGGTGTCAACAAGGTGGAATCTGATTGATACTGGGGTGAATTTTTATAAAACATGTCATCAAGAACATCATCCTCCGACTCATGCACACCGTACCCTCCTGATTCTGTATTATTTCTCTTTTCCATACATTTTGTACTGCTAATCTCTTCAATATTTCTTACAGGGAACAAACCATCAGTCATAATTGCGCTTCGCCATCGCCTCATCCTGTCATCATGATTCCCCTGTCCATATGATCTACCAAACATATACTTGTACCTCCCGCCACTTCGCTGCCGTTCTCTGTCATGCATCTCGTCTTCCCATCCAGTCAATGCTTCAAACTGAGTAGGTCTAGGTCTTGGTTCTAGATTCATCATTCTTTCTCTCAAATTTCTCAAAACCGCTAAATTAAATGAACCATGTTCTGGAAAAGCCAAAACTCCACGGAATGCGTGTGGTGGGAGGGGCAATGCCTGGGTAACGCTAACTACATTTTGTAAACAGACTCAATCCTCATCAGAGCCAGTCCTAAACTGCCTGGCCAACACACTGCATGGAAAAGTACACTTCCGCCAGGAAACTTTTGCAAAGGTGATTCACTTGGCAACTTCCAGAAATTGAAATGTTCCCAGATTTTTCAACCGCTATTTTTTAAACCCCTGGACAACTTCGATGAGTTGGAAGGACTTTAGGAATTTAAAAAATGCCCACATTAAGCAGAAGTCCATTTCAGGAATTTGTCTAAATGGTACTTATAATAGTTTCCATAGTGCTTACTGCTCAAGCCCTAGAGCTTCGTGGTGCTGACAAAGCAGTTGATGCACTGCTAACTGTATTAGTTAGTCAATGGCCAACTAGCCACACAAATATTCCGAATGTGTTACTTGTAAGTAACACACACATCTCTACAGCAAGTACAATGAAACCCACTGAGCTGTCTTATGATTCTGGATGTTGATGTTTTAAAGAAATTATGAATAATCACAATTGCAACTTTGTCAAAATAAACCGGTTTAAAGGCTGGCACCATATATCACTTAAAAGGGTACATTTGAAAACAGGTACAGCCCCCAATCCTTGCATACACAAATACATCGGTAAATATAGCAAGCATGGTTAAATAAACATTTCCACGGCGCTTATAGCTGGTTTTGAATAGGAAATAAAGAGTTTGCCTGTCCCATGGAGTACGAACACATGAAGTTCTAAGGACACTACTGGTTTTGTTATTAAGGGGCAGGAAAGGCCCTCGTCAGCAGGTCTGTTTTTTAACCCATGGGACAGCTCAGCGAGTTAATGTGCCTCAAAGAGAAATCTGTGTCCAACCTGAAGGTTTCAGGTTAAATGCCACTACGTATGTCACCGGTGCAATGCAGTTGCTATAGAGATCTGTGCGTAAGCTGCAGGTCACAGGTTTAAAATCATTGTAACATTGCTGAGAGGGTCAATGCACTTGCTGCAGCAATCTGCATGTAACCCGAAGGACGCAGGTACAATCGCGCCACATTCATTGCTCAGTGGTGCAACGCTCCTGCTGCTGAAACTCTTTTATACCCTGTAAGCCAAAGCTAATCCTGGGACAGATAATTTACTATTAGAATGCTAGACCTAAAATAGTTCGGGAAAATAGTCCTGAAGCCAAATCTTCTGGCGAACTCCAATCGTATGATATTTGGGGGAAAGTTAAATCTTCACATAATTGCATTGTAATTCAGCGTTCAAATGTTACAATATAGCGTCTTTGCACCCTGCCTATTGCTCCTGCATTGACACTGTATAAGTAAAAAAACAAGTAAAGACCTTGTTCGCGAAAAAAACCCATTAAAAAATAGACAGATTTACATCTCTGCCTAACTGTACTTTTACAGTTTTTTCAATTCACGAATATTACCAGATGTTTGCGTGGAAATCTATACCGGATTTCAAGCGCACTTTTGGGAGTGGCATGAAGGTCAAGAGTTCACAAGAGTGAGGTTTGAAGGGATATGGACTAAAATCCATTGAAAGAGACTCTGTTAAAAGTTAAAGAGAGATTTGAAATTTGTAAAAGAGTGACACTGTGCTCAAGGTGTGAGACTCCTACTCAATGAGTGACATTTATTGTCGGTCCCCATGGATTCTCAATTTGACTCCATTCTGAACTCTCAACCAAATTATGGTTCCGGTATGGTACCGTCAAGCAATGTTCGCTATCCTTTTGCTTCTCAAAAATGGGCATTTCTGGACCTATGGTCACTGGAACTGTCACAGCTTCTAGATTCTTAGTTAATTCTCTTATTTTCTCTGTTAATTCTAGAGTTGTTTTGGACAATTCTGCTGAATTTTTACTATTTATTCTATTCTCTGACCTCTTTTCTACCTCTCTAATGGAGTTTCTCTTTTCTAAATCTGGTGACACAGTCTCAGTTTTGATAATTCGTAATGTTTCTCTCATTGGGGCACTTGGTGTCAACATTTCTGGTTCTGGTCGGTACGGTGGTGGATTTTTATAAAACACATCAATCGTCTGATTCATTCGCTCCGTAACCTTTTGATTCCACATTATTCCTTTTTTCCACACATTTTCTTCCTTCATTCTCTCCTACCGCTCTTACAGGAAACATACCCTCAGTCATACTTGCATTCCTCCATCTTTTCATTCGATCATCATGTGTTTCATGTCCATATGACCTGCCAAACAAATATCTGTAACTTCTACCATTTCTTTGCTTTTCTCGCTCATGCATTTCGTCTTCCCACTCCGTCAATGCTTCAAACTGCGTCGGTCTAGGTCTTGGTTCTAAATACGTCATCTTTTCTCGTAAATTCCTTAAAACTGCCATATTAAAGGAATCATGTTCTGGAAATGCCAGGACTCCATCGTCCTTGGTATATTTTACCCAATCATCTAACGAAATACAAGTATGATATCCATATTTACCAATCATTAAAGATGCGGGAGTCTTCGGTGCAGGAAGTAATTTTCCTTCCCTAGTTTTGACCTGTTTATCTTTCTTAATCCACTTCTTAACTTTACCAAACCAGGACTTCTTTTCCCTATCTGGTGGCTGGTAATACATTTTCTTGGTTTCTGTGTATCGCTAGTCTTTTACAACTGTACCTCTATTTGTCCACTCACAGCGCGACTTCACGCTAACGCACCAATCAAGAGCGTCTACGTCACTGTCACAGTCCTCTAATCCCAGCGTGACTTACACTAACGCACCAATGGGAAGCGTTTACTTCACCCTGTACTTCTCCAATCCTAGTACGGCTTTACACTAACGCACCAATCCGGGGTGTTTTACACTTCTGACCGACTGTCCAAACCCAGCGCGGTCGTTTTGACCTCAGCAGCCGCTGCGGCAGCTCTGCTCCTGTCTACCCCTCCTTTACAAGTCCGCTCCGTGAACTTCTATGGCAACTTTTACAATTCTATTACTAACAACACTAAAACATCTCCATTGTCCGCTTCGCTAAACAAAGAATAGCAATAGACCTTTCTCACGAGAATTCCGTCTGTCCCGAGAGCAGCGCTTACCTCTGCCCTACTTCGGAATCGTTACTTCCGTTGATAAAGTAGCACATCCCTCTACCTTACCCTTCTAACAAGCATCAACTAATCGCTTCTCTAGAATTAAGACACCTAATTAGAGTTAACATTGGGTCTCTAGAGTTTTGCCATTAATCGGAATGCCTTTTTCATACACACTGTCATACAGGGAAAAATGTAGATCATTCACACAGGCTTCTGTCTTTTCCGAGAGCAGCGCTTACCTCTGCCCTACTAAAGAATTATGACATTCGTTAACTAAGCAGCGCTTCCCTCTACTTTGTCCTTCTAACAAGCTCAGAGAACACCTGCTACCTTTTCGGTGATAAGCGTTATCGGTATGCCATTTGGTTTCCTGGTACTTAAAGACCAAAATTTCACAGGTAACATTCGCTATCATACGCACTTCTCTCACACAGAGAATGTTTCTAATGGCAACACACGACGATGCTGCCGAATCGAACCCAGACAATGCGCCGTGCAACTTCACTTGTCACACGTTTCCCCTGTGTACCTACAGGGCAACCACAATTCCGTCTTTCCAGAGAGCAGCGCTTACCTCTGCTCTGCTACGGAACTGTTACAAACTTCCGACTTCCTACATCCCAGAAGCCGTGCTAACAACATATAACTCAACGTAAGTCAACATAGAGTGTTAGTACATAAATCAATATCAATCAATAATCAATAAGCTATTTACAAGCAATGATCCCTAAACCAAAAACAGTAGCTAACCATATCTCTGCTACCAAGAAAACTGATGCAGCGCGGAATGCAAAATCCCTCCCTTAGTCACAGATCATAGATCACACTCAATCACTACATTCGCTGGTGGGGCCCATAACACCAACATTCATCCTATATTAACCTGTTTCCAAGGAGGCGATCGTTCCACTCGCTGTAATGGAAGGAAGTACTCATTTATCCCTAATGAACAATAGATTTCCCTACCTTTCTCTATTTATTAAGGCCTAAACTTCACCTTTTAGCACTCCTCCCATGAATAGGCCATGAATCAGCTAGCTGCTGGTTGAAGTGACAACTAAATCTATAATTTATTTACACAAATACATTTTTCATAATAACGACCCAACACAGTTCTTGTAATAAATCTTAAATTTTTATCTAAATAATTGAAAATCGAGTCTTTTGTTTAATCAAGCAGTAGACCATCATATTTACCTATTCTGGCTAAAAGTCGTCCTCTAAGTCAAAATCTTGGTCATCAGTTCATACTGTCAGAGTCTTAGGAAACAGCTGTCCTGCAGTGTCACAGTCCTCTCTGTCAGCATAACGTCAGGAAATCGAAAATCTTCTGAAGGGTCTCCCTCTCAACCTCTCTATTCTACCATCTTTTATAGTAAAATTACATTCCAAAAGTAACGAGTAATATTTTTTGAATGTCCGTGATTGGTTGATGTGATCAGTTCCACCGGTTTCCCATGCGGAAAATGTTTCTTTAGATATAGTTCATAATTTCATGGTGAAGTATCTTTTATTGTTTCTTTCAGGGCAGTTGGCTTTTAGCCCGGACCTTCCTTGGTGGGTACAGTCGAGTTAGGGTCACACAATCAATCAATCAATCAAGAAATTTGTATAGCGCGCTACTCACCCGGAGGGTCTCAAGGCGCTTGGGGGAAGGGGGTCCGCTACTGCTCGAACAGCCAGGTCTTGAGTTGCTTCCTGAAGGAGAGGTGGTCTTGGGTCAGACGGAGGTGGATGGGGAGGGAGTTCCAGGTCTTGGCTGCCAGGTAGGAGAAGGATCTTCCTCCCGCGGTGGCTCTTCGGAATGCGTAGAACTGCGGCGAGGGCGTGGCTGGTCGAACGTAGCTGGCGGGTGGGAGTGTAGAAGGTCAGGCGGTCGTTGAGGTACCTGGGGCCCAGGTCGTGGAGGGCCTTGTGTGCGTGGGTGAGGAGTCGGAACATGATTCTCTTGCTGACGGGGAGCCAGTGCAGGTCTCTCAGGTGTCCGGAGATGTGGCTGTGTCGGGGGATGTCCAGGATGAGTCGTGCGGAGGCGTTCTGGATGCGTTGGAGCCTTTTCTGTAGTTTGGCTGTGGTTCCGGTGTAGAGGGTGTTTCCGTAGTCCAGTCGGCTGGTGACGAGTGCCTGGGTGACCGTCTTCCTGGTTTCGGTGGGAATCCATCTGAAGATCTTTCGGAGCATGCGTAGGATGTTGAAACATGACGATGAGACGGCGTTGACTTGTCTGGTCATCGAGAGGGAGGAGTCCAGGATGAATCCCAGGTTGCGTGCGTGGTCCGTTGGTTTGGGTGCGCTGCACAGGGCAGGGGGCCACCAGGAGTCGTCCCAGGCAGAGGGTGATGGTCCAAGGATGAGGACTTCCGTCTTGTCCGAATTCAGTTTCAGGTGGCTGTTCATCATCCTCTCGGTTACTTCTTTCATCCCTTCATGTAGGTTGGTTCTGGCGGTGGCGGGGTCGTTGGTGAGGGAGAGGATCAGCTGGGTGTCGTCGGCGTAGGAGATGATGTTGACACAAAGGCCGCTGCTGCTAATGGTGACGCATGCACACTTCACCCAGAGACATTCACAAATGGAGTCAATTCATCTGATAGGGATGTCAGCCATTTTGTGGCCACTTCAAATGGTCAACTTAAGCAAAGAAACACTGTTATCCCCTTACTAATACCCATATGTGTGTGTATTTATCTAGCAGAAGCAACACTTAATGCTGGTATTCACATTAATAAAGCACAAATCACGAATACATCACGGAAGCAACATATATTCATGCAAAATTCTAATTATCTATGATCAGTATGCATATACAATTTAGTGTACGTATTAGTTAGGCCATGCAAATGCAATTTCCACGTGTATTCTTATTAGTAATGTTGGTTAAATTCCACAGCAATCTAATTAATACAATTACGATTAGTTAATTATTCTTATTAATAAAAAAATGCAAAATGGAGAGGGTATACAATTTTTTTTAAATAAAACCCGCTCCAGCACACCAACGTGTAAAACTCGCATGCAGTGAGGCCAATTTGTGAGACTCACACAGCGAGTGTTATCGTGTGCCAAGATTTGTAACATCCAGTGACAAAGGATATGTGCAACCAGGTGACACTTGTACCCAAAGTGAGGGAGTCCACACTACGTTATGTGACTCACACCCCAAAAGGCAAAAAGATGGCTTACTTTGGGGGTATTTGCACTCAGAAACCATCACCCCTCCTGCCTGGCTAACAGCCCTGTGGGATTACCAATAATTTCCTTGTACACATGTCATTTGCCCGCCCCATCTTCTGGTTGGACTCTCAGTGCTGGCTCAGTAGACTCTCTGGTGGTATAACACATATTTAGGTCGAGCCTACGTAGCGCATGCGCTGCTCTGCGAGGCATACTGTATTAAGGTAGGGACTTGAAGCTCAGCCCACTCTCTGCCCACATTTTTCATTGGCTTTTGTCATTTTCCACTGTGAACTGTGGCTGTTCATTAGTCAAAAGGCTTAGTAGCCCCTCCTTAGTACTGCCTTGTCTCATTTTGTAACCTCCCACGGTGACACCCACTGTTACGTGTGTTGTTGCTCTGTAGGCTGCACTTACAGCCTCCGAGCACTATTTTCTCAAATAGCTTTGTCCTGCCTGCTCTTGACGGCAGGACACACTCTCTCCTCACGCTTTTTTTTTAAAAAATTGCACGCATTTGCAATGCAATAGGACTCGCTTTTGCAAGAGTTTACGCTATTGACATTATAAATGACAATGCATGTATTTATCTGATTTAAAAACAACACATAAACAAAAGGCATTGTCATTTACAATGCCTATATAGCTCAAGCTCTCATAAATGTGAGAACTATTGCATTGCAAATGGTTGTTTTATTTTGCAGTGACAGCTAAGGACAAGGTGGCTTTTAACAGAGCATTGAAAGTTTCCTGCATGCATGTTTTTTCTCTGTAAAGTGTTTTTCTGTTCATGAAAAAGGAAAAAATCTAATTAATTTTGTGATGAATCTTCTAGCCTTGGATCTGTTTTGTTTTTCGAAGGGAGTCATGTTCGAATGTTCTAGATCGATGCTGTCTGCTGCTTCACTGTGCTCTTATTCAACATTAGTTTATTTTTCATTGGTGAAAGGTCCTTTACCCTTGTAGGTAGATTAAAGGAGACATTAGAATATTAGTTTTTAAGCAGACCTTTGGATAACCTGTTTAACATGATACACTTTCTGCAATGTTGTTTGCTTAATGTCATGTAACTTTATTAGGACGGCCTATGGTGCCGCTTCGCACGATGCAGACAATGTGGTCTTCTACTGCTCTGAACCTATAAAATGAGATACTTTTGGGAAGTATGCCAGACTTGTCTTTGCTTTCTTGTGAGGCAGACACTCTTTTTTTTGACTCTACACTGAGACTTTTCTTTTGATTTATTATATATATTGATGCTGATTTGAATTGATTAACCAATGCCATTTTTGCTTTCTGTAATGATTCTTAATTTTTGAAAATGAACCTTCATGGTTTGAACTTTGAATCTTGTGCTGCATATGTCTTTTTTGTTGCCTTGGTCCCTCATCATTTGGACCTCACACAGTCTGGGTCCTGCCAATTAGCCCTATAGTAATTTATTGATGCATAGCTCCAACAAATGCAGTTTAGGAGCTGAGTCTAAGAGATCTCGATCCACACTCTGCTAACAACTCCTCAGTAGCCCACAATGTCGCTTTTCATCCAATGTAGTGAATACATTCGGTTGTGTTTTGGGTGTTTTATAATAAAGTAAATAAAACATATGTTCGAGGCAAATGAGCTGCAGATTACACACTGTGCATAGATCGCCATCTGGTGTTGGGCCCGGATGTTGAGGTTGTTTTTCTCTAGGAAAGTTTTTGGAAGTCATGGGGTATGTGACTCCTCCTTTGGATCGCATTGCGCATGGGCTTCGGCTCCATCCTCAGATTGTTTTTTTCCGCCATCGAGCTCGGATGTGATCTTCGCGCTCCGGTTCCGAACAGTTTCCAGTTCTCCAATCGAAGCGCAATCCACCCCCCTTTTTCGCGGTATTGTTTTCGATCACGATCTCCACACTCGACGCGGCTCTCATCGATCAAGACCTTCCATTCCAGTCGTGGATGACGGCCTTCGGGCCTACCCAAGCTCCGGTCCTGGCTAATGGAAAGGACTCCCTTCAAAAGTGCCCTCGATGTGGGTCCAAATTCCCCCACACCGATCTCCACGAAGTATGCAATCTCTGCCTCTCCCCTGAACACGAGGCTCAACACTGTCCGGTGTGCAAATACTTCCGGTCCATGAAAACCATTCGAGACCGAAGGGCACGAAGAACTATGGCACACTCGTCGACGGCGATCCCAGACGACATCTTCGGAGAAGGCGTCGACGCTCCAGAAAAACAACACACCGACGAGGGCCTCCCTAACGCCTCCAAAGCCGACGATTCAGATGTGGAGGACATCACTCCGGCACAGAGGGTCGTGAATACCGAAATCCACCCCCACCCCACACCCTCCGTGGCATCCAAAAAGGCTTCGGTCATGCCTTCGCCTCTGAGCCTAGGCACGACCAAGAACATTGCTTCCCACACCGCACCCTCTGGGTCACCGAAACCCATATGTCGAAGCCGAAGACCATCTTGGAGCTGAGTAACCAAAAGCCGTGTAGTTCAAAACAGCGGACTAGTGCAGACTCTAAAACAAAAAAAACTACGGCCCCGATGCCTTCGGCGCCGACGGAGAGACCACTCTCTGAAGAACTTTTTACGCCTGATCCATTGCAAAAAACACTGATCAAGGATCCTAAGACTGGACATTTGATGCTCAGCATCAAAAAGAGACAGCTGGACAAGCCGGCCCCAGCTCCACCTCCAAAGAGGAAAGATTTTGCTACCTCCCCTTTGAGAATACCCTTGCCCCCTCCTCCACCCCCTCCACCTCCCCCTCCTCCACCTCCTCCATCTCCCCCCCACCTCATCATTCCCCCACACCCTCTCCGGATGATGACAATGATGATGTCTATGATGACATAGGGGACGAGCCCCATGATCAACCTACAGGGGACCCCACTCCTACAGGCTCCCCAGACCCATGGGACGACTATAACATTCCTGACATTCCTAACGTCCCCCAGGATGATCTCTACCCTTCGAGACCATCCCCACCAGAAGGCTCATTGGGGTTCAACCACCTACTCCAGAGGGCTGCACATTATCATGGTGTAGATCTCCATACCGACCCCGTGGAGGAGGACTTCCTCCTTGATACGTTCGACACGACACACAGGGCCACCTCCATCCTGCCCATGCTCAAAGGAGTTATCAAGCACACGCCGGAGGTCTTTAAAGATCCAGTCAGAGCCAGGGTCATCAACCCTCGCATAGACAAAAAATATAAAGCCGCCCTTACAGATCCCGCCTACATCAGAGGGCCAGCACCACTAGATTCCCTAGTAGTGTCTACAGCACGAAGACGAGCAAACTCCCAAGCATCAGGCGAGGCACCACCACCTGACAAAGAGTCAAAACTCTTGGACGCATCAGGCAAGCGCACTGCATCTCAGGCTGCCAACATATGGCGCATCGCAAATACACAAGCGCTTCTGGCAAGATATGACAGGGCACATTATGACGAACTAGAAGCCATAATGCAACACCTCCCTGATAAATATAAAAATAGAGTCAATGAGTTAATTCAGGAGGGCAAAACCATCACCAATACCTCCATCCGCTGTGCCCTAGATGCAGCTGACACCGCCTCCAGAGCGATTAATACCAGCATCCTCCTCCTTCGCCATGCCTGGCTAAGGATTTCAGGTTTCAAACCAGAGGTGCAAGCTTCCATTCTGAACCACACTTTTGATCAAGATCATCTGTTCGGCCCAAAAGTAGATGAAGCCCTGGAAAAAATAAAGAAAGACACGGATACGGCGAAGTCTATGGGAGCCTTACATTCACACCCTCCCAGGTGCTCTTTTTGCCGCTCTTCCTTTCGAAGCACATCCAGAGGCTACTCCTCTTACTCCGCTTCCACTTCCTATAAAGCCCCTACCCAATCCACCTTTAAAAGGGGTTGCCAAAGAGGCGGGTACAGAGGCAACAATAATAAAGGCAGAGGCAAGACTAACACCTCCCGCTCTGCCTCCACCCCTTTCCAATGACTTCCCTCAGCTCCCCCCAGACCATTCCACTCCGGTCGGGGCAGACTCCACAATTTCCTTCCTGTCTGGACTACCATTACCTCAGACAAATGGGTAACGCAAATAATTTGGTCCGGCTACTGCCTCGAACTAACAACTACCCCCCCCCCCAAACATTCCACCCAAACAACGCCCAATGTCACAGGAACATTTAGCACTACTAAAACAAGAGCTAATCTCACTCCTACAAAAGGGTGCGGTAGAACTATCCTTAACAACCAAAAAAATATGGGAGTTTACTCCCTATATTTTCTCATACCAAAAAGGGACGAGACTCTAAGGCCCATCCTAGACCTCAGACCCCTCAATCACTATATACACTCAGACCATTTCCACATGGTCACACTCCAGCAGGTACTTCCACTGCTCTCCCAAAACGACTTCCTTGCCACCTTAGACCTCAAGGATGCCTATTTCCACATTCCTGTTCACAACGCTCACAGGAAGTTTCTCAGATTTGTAGTGGATGGCCAACACTACCAATTCAAGGTGCTCCCCTTCGGAGTCACTACAGCACCACGGGTGTTCACCAAGTGCCTAGCAGTAGTGGCAGCACACCTGCGAAGACAACACATTCATGTCTTCCAATACCTAGACGACTGTCTCATAAAAGCCAGCTCATACAACCAGTGTGTACAACACACTCACGCCACTATACAACTGCTTCACAACCTGGGCATCACAGTAAATCACATGAAGTCCCATCTGCAACCATCCCACGTAAAGCAATACCTTGGTGCCACCATAGACACAGCGAAAGCGCTAGCCTACCCCAGTCCTGCCAGGATAGCAAGCATTCAGGCTCTTCGTGCCAAATTTCAGCCAGAATACTCCCTTCCAGCCCGAGTGTTCATGCAGCTTATAGGAATGATGGCCTCTTGCATATTCATAGTACCTCACGCAAGACTCCAGATGTGTCCTCTCCAAGAGTGCTTAGCGCGCCAATGGAATCAGGCCCAGGGTCAATTGACAGATCTGGTGTTGGTAGACGGTCGTACCTATCTTAAGTCTGTCCCTGATCTTCTGTCCTTTCGCAGGGGCTTGAAGATATGGCTCTTCACGCAGTAGCTTCCTCTTGACTCTCTACTTCCCAGGCAACCAGTACTTAGGGCCAGGACACCTAAGGGTAATCACGCGCTCTATAAGTGCAATTAACATAACATAACATAACCTTTTGCTCTCTGCAGTGGTGGACCACCAAAAACCTTTCCAAAGGGCGACCATTCCCGGACCCAGTTCCTCAGATAGTACTAACAGCGGACGCATCGCTCTCCGGCTGGGGAACTCACCTACTACATCACACCATGCAGGGCAGGTGGACACCTCAACAAAAGTTACTCCACATCAGCCATCTGGAGTTACTAGCCATATTCTTAGCCCTAAAGGCTTTTCAAACGCATCTCTCAGGCAAGGCCGTCTTAGTCCACACCGACAACATGACAGCCATGTACTATATACAAAAACAAGGCGGCACACACTCTCTGCATCTCTCTCAATGAGCACAGAGCATATGGAGATGGGCCATACCCCAAAAAATCTTCCTCTCAGCCCAACATGTCCCAGGAGTCCAGAACACTATAGCAGATCTGCTGAGCAGACAAACACAACAAATCCACGAGTGGGAACTCCATCCACAAGTTCTTCACCCGTACTTTCAAATGTGGGGGCATCCATACATAGACCTCTTCGCCACCCACGGAAACGCCAAATGCCCAAGCTTCGCCGCCAGATATCCACACCCATTGTCCAAAGGCAATGCGATATGGATGAACTGGTCAGGCAGATTTGCGTACGCTTTTCCGCCTCTCCCACTCATTCCCTTAGTAGTGCGCAAACTACAACAACACTCCCTCACTCTCATCCTAGTAGCTCCAACGTGGGCCAGACAACCGTGGTACACCACACTGCTGGAACTATCTGTAGTACCGCACCAAAAGTTACACCTCTCTCCAAGCCTCTTAACCCAGAACCATGGAGAGATCAGACACCCGGACCCAGCTCAGCTCAACCTTGCGATCTGGCTCCTGAAATCCTAGAATTCGGTTATCTGAATCTTCCTCCTGACTGTATGAACGTCATTAGAGAGGCTAGGCGACCTACCACTAGAGCTTGCTACGCAGCCAAGTGGAAATGTTTTGTGGTCTATTGTCACAACAATAACTTCAATCCCCTAGATGTGTCCATTCAACACATTATAGGCTGGCTATTTACTACACCTCCAAAGATGCAATCTAGCCTACACATCTATTAGACTGCACCTTGCAGCCATAGCAGCTTACCTACAAAACAGGCAACATCTATCACTCTTTCGAGTATCTGCCATAAAAGCCTTCATGGAAGGTCTCAAAAGAATAATTCCCCCCAGAGTGCCACCCTCACCTGTGTGGAACCTAAACATCGTTCTCACTAGAGTAATGGGGCCACCCTTTGAACCTCTACACAAATGTGAACTGCAATTCCTAACATGGAAAATTGCTTTTCTTGTAGCCATCACTTCCCTCAGAAGGGTCAGTGAGATTCAAGACTCACCATTCAAGAACCTTTTCTGCAAATGCACCATAACAAGGTTGTTCTCTGTACTAATCCAAAATTCCTTGCTAAAGTCATTTCTCCTTTTCACCTAAACCAATCTGTGGAACTACCTGTATTCTTCTCGCAACCACAAACCGTTGCAGAACGAACTCTCCACACTCTCAAACGAGCCTCACTCTACTACATCGAGAGAACACAACCCTTTCGTAAGACCAAACAACTGTTTGTTTCCTTCTCACCACCACATAAAGGCAACCCCATCTCCAAATCTAGGATAGCTACGTGGATTGTGGAGAGGTGTGGCTCACTGGTTAGAGGCGGCAGATCCGCAAGCAGAGAATCGGCCAGGGACCAGGGTTCAATTCCCGACGCGGCAGGGTTGTGGACCAGGGTCAAAACGGACTCGATAATTCTCGCCTCGGTACCTACTCTAACCAGGAACACACTCGGCAACTCTGGGCATTAGCTTGCCTCATCTCCACAACGGCCCCCCACATTCGCCGGGGATGCCTGGTTTCACCTTGGAGATACCCAGGAGGGACCATCTCACAGGGATAGCCAGGACGGGTTCCCCAGCGGTCTACAGCGCCACGACGCCTCAGGGCAGCAGTGCGCTTTACAAGACACATACACATACATTGTCAAATGCATTCAGATTTGCTACCACAAAGCAAAACGAACACTATCTGTTCTCCCAAAAGCCCACTCTACACGTAAGATAGGGGCTTCCATGGCATTCTTAGGGAACATCCCCTTAGATGATATCTGCAAAGCAGCTACATGGTCAACACTGCACACTTTCACTAAACACTATTGTGTAGATGTGCAGGCTAAGCAACAAGCTAGTGTGGGCCAGGCTGTACTCAAAACATTGTTTCAAACCACTGCAACAGATACTGGTGGTTGCCGCTAGGGATGGGTACTGCTATACAATCTATGCAATGTGTGTAATCTGCAGCTCATAAGCCTCGAACAGCAAATGTTACTTACCAGTATGCATCTGTTCTTGGCATGTAGAGCTGCAGATCTACACACGTCCACCCGCCTGCCCGGCTACCTTTATCTGTTCCAGTTTATCTTATTTAGATACAACACACATGGGCATCTTCACTGTTTATTACTACGCTCCAACATTTCCCTGCTGGCGAAAAACAATCTGAGGATGGAGCCGAAGCCCATGCGCAATACGATCCAAAGGAGGAGTCACATACCTTGTGACTTCCAAAGACTTTCCAAGAGAAAAACAACTGCAACATCCGGGCCCAACACCAGATGGCGATCTATGCACAGTGTGTAGATCTGCAGCTCTACATGCCAAGAACAGATGCATACTGGTAAGTAGCATTTGCCTTTCACTTCTTGGCACGTACCATATCCCTGCAGTGTTTTTGTTGTGATGAGTATAGTCTTAAGACTTTGAAGAACATTGCTTATTTGGTGCTCGTTATAATTTTTTTGTGTAATTATTTGTATTATTTCTAAGAACAAACAAAACATAAACATTTCACCAATGGCAGCGTTTGTCAATGGCCGACAATGTACGTTTTATGTATGTACCGTACGCTCATGCCTGTCTTATCAACATTAATCTATGCCACTCATTAAGCGCGCCTTCATAGATGTGACATTCTACTAGCATGAACCAGTATATCCTCTTTCTAACTTCTCAGGACCAGCAGCCCACCCGCGGCCCCGAAACTCTGCATTAGTTCTTTTTGCTACCCGCACCGCTGCGCCATCCATAGTTTGGTATACTTTGGGACTCTTTCGTCTCCCCAGATATTCAGGAGAGATAGTTTTTCAGAGCTTTGCATATGGATCCCTGCTACCACCCACATGCATTTTTCTATTTCTTCCCAATATCGTTACACTCTGGGAAAAAGACCGCAGGATATGGATGAAGGAACCCACTTGGTCACACCCCTTAAGACAACAATCAGAGTCAGTCCTTCCAGTGTTTTTCTGGACTGTCCTGGAGTAGTATAATCTACACAAAAATACACAGTCGCACCAGTCCAAAACACAGTCTTCTGGCCACTTCAAGTAGGGTTCTCAGTGCCTCCTCCCATTGCTCTTCCTCTAGGGCCAGACTTCCCCTCCCAGCTTTCCTTCAATTTCTGAAGGATATCAGGGGTGCTATTAAATATTTTTTTATATTTTAGTGTGACTTTTTTTGCTGATGGGGTCATTCTGCACTCTCTCCTCCAGTGGGGAAGAATCATGGATTGACAAACCCTTTTGATGTTTCTCATTAAGGAGTGTTGGAGCTAAGTATACCTCATCCAGTGTTGAGTATACCCAGTCATTGACCGGTGCCAGCTTCATGGCCCAGTAGTACTTTTTAATATCTGGTGGTGCTATACCTTATCATGTATCTCTATCATCAGCTTGCTAAGTGCCATCAATGGTGTCGCACCGTTCCACAGCACCAAAAGAATTTCAGCCCCCAGTGTGCAGAAAATGTTGTCTGGAAACCTGTGTGGGGAATTTTGAAGGACATACAAGAACTTTGGCAGAAAAATACATTTAAACATGGCAGTTGTTAGACCTGGCACCATTGGCGTGGGTCACCCTTCCATTTTTGTCTGTGCCTCAATGTGTTTTGTGTTGGTGTTAGCTGCTCAGGGCACTGTGCCACTGCCATCCAGTGCCACAGTGCAAGTGCTCCCTATGGTAAAATGTATTATGTGAATTGACTTCCACGGTTGGTTTATTTGGTTTACTATCAGTCCCTAGTAGAGTGCACCAGGGGTGCCAAGGGCTTGTATATCCAAATGCTGCTAGTGGGCTTGCAGCACTGGTTGTGCCACCCACCGAAGCAGCGGGGTAAAATGTGTCTAGGGTCTGCCACTGCAGAACCTGCGCGCGGTCTGGTACCGTCGCGCTGACTGAGCAAGTGTCCCCACTTACCAGTCCCTAAACCTTCCCTTAACTACATGTTAGTCACCCCTCTGGTAGGCCTAAGCGCAGGGTGCATTGTAGGCCTAAGGTAGGACATGCCCTGGTGTGTGTGGCATGTCTTAATAGTGAATTACAGCCATTTTCGTTTTTCACTATTGAAGGCTACCTGCTCTCCATAGGCCAGAATGGGCTGCTGGGATCGCTACACGCGGTGACCTCAGTAGACTCAGAGAGCATGGTAGAAAGTCATGTTTAGTATGCCTGAACTCGGGATAATAAAATACATCTTTTAGTAAAGGTTATTTTAATATCCTGGGTTTGCAAATGCTACTTTTAGAAAGTTAGCCTTTGCGTGCCTGACCATCTCAGTCCGCCTCTGCTGTGGGTGTGTGTTCTGCCTAGCAACAGTACAGGAGCAGGGCTGGGGGATTCCAGGAGACAGGTTGGCTGCCAGGTGGTGGGTAGAGAGATTACACCAGGATGGGTGGGAGGAGTACACCCTGACTCTTGAATAGACCTGTGCTCTGCCACCACAAAGCCGGCGCCGCCCCCTGTGGAGCGGCTGATGTCTCTGCCCTGCTGCTGAAAGGAAAGAGCAGAGTCACCAAAACAAAGTACTCCAGAAACTGGACTGAGCCAGGCCCAGGCCCCCTGGCGCTAAAGAACAAAAGAATCACTGTATAAAAGTAGGAGCCTGGCTCCTAAGAAATCAGATCCAGATTGAACCACAAAGGAACTCTGCCCGAGAGAAGAAGCTGAAGGAGGAGTAACTTTCCCTGACCTGAGGGACTGGCCTGCAGTAGGTGCCTTGCTGAGGAAGGAGAGGAAAAGACTGAAAGAGACTTTGCACTTTGTTTTCAACTATCTCCAAGGGCTTGGAAGAAGAGCTTGCCCCCTGAACTGAACCCCAGGACCAGTGGGTTCACCGTGTCTCCGCTCGTCTGAGAACTCGAGCCGTGTGCTTTCTCCCGCCGGAGTGCTCTGCGCACCTTGCCACCCCTCCTAGGGCTGTGACACCCAGAAGCCTGGCCGCCTCCCCTCGCCGAGAGCCCCGCTCTACCTGAGTCGCTCTGGACCCATCGAGGCTGGCCGCCCCGCTTCCCTGTCACCTGCCTGCCACTGGAGCGTGCCTGGTGCCCTCTCGCCCTCCCGCCGGATGTCTAATTGGGAAGTGAAATCAAGCCTCGGACGGCCGCCCGTACGTCGTAACGTATCCGGCCGCCCCGCTTCACCTCCCAGCCTGAGTCTGACCGTGCCGCCCTCCGCAGTGACCTCCCGCACAGTCCGTGTCGGAGGCCCTGGGCCGCACCTGTCTACCGAGAGCCGCCCGCTGAATTCTTGATCCGGAGACCCGCGAGGTGCAGAACCTGCATCTCCCCCGAAGACTCGTCCAAGCACATCGCACGTTCCCAGGTACAGTGAACTCTCTATCGGACTCGGGGTCCGCAACGTTCTGATTTCCCCGTATCACTGTATCCCGGGTGTACTGCGCATCATCGTGACTGGACCGACTTAACCGAGCCCTGTGAAGCGCTCGTGATCCAATAAGTTACCAAAGACAAGAACAGTGCCTAATTATCATCTTGTGGCCTCCATTTCGCAACCGTTATTGATGGTCTTGTATATGCCTGCGTAACAAAGAATCTTTTATATAAAGCATCCGTATTTTTTATACAACTTACGCCTGGTGTCCATTTGTGGGGGATCGTTGTGGTTTACTGTGTGTGATCATAAATGCTTAACTGACTAGCGCCCTGAAGTTTAGCCCTGACTGCTCGCGCCACACTACCTATAGGGTGAGCAGGGGTTGTTCCGAAGGGGTAATTCTCTCGCCCTGAATAGAAGCAGGGACCACTGCTTGTCACAAGTACCTACCTGTGCCAACCAGAGGTTCCCCATTCTAACAGCAGTCCTGCTGGGTAACAAGGACGGTAGAGTCCTCCAATGTCCCCATCGCTCATAAATATATCTAATAGTATGTAGAGGTTGTGGTCGAAGAAATCTTTCCTATCCCCAGTAACATAGATATTGAGGTAGCAGAAGCCGTGTGGTGCTATCTGTATCAAGCAGGCTTTCGGTGCGGCTAGAATTGTCCCACTTAATGGAGACAGAAGTGACTTTCCCAAATTTATTTTTATCCACAGTACCCAATATTTACAAATATTTGCAGTAGCCTATCAATTGTAACCTTGGCCTGAGCCACATATAGCAGTATACAATGTGAATAAAGTGAGATTCTTTCATCCGATGTTTCTTCCCAATTCAACCCTCAAACCATGGGATCTGCTTCAACAAATGCGTCCGAACCCAAAGCTAACACTAACAGGAACAAGCATTTGCAATGCAATAGGTCTCGCATTTATAAGAGCTTGAGCTATTGGCATTGTAAAATTACAATGCCTTTTATTTATGTTTTGGTTTTAAAACAAATAAAAGGCATTGTCATTTACAATGTCAGTAGCATAAACTCGCATAAAAGCAGTGTGTGGAGTGCAGCAGTGCAGCAGTGTGCAGCGTGCAGCAGTGTGCGGCGTGCAGCAGTGTGCGGCGTGCAGCACTGTGCGGCGTGCAGCACTGTGCGGCGTGCAGCATGCAGCAGTGAGTAATGCCGCAGTGTGCAGCGGTGTGCAGCAGTGTGCGGCGTGCGGCGTGCAGCAGTGTGCGGCGTGCAACGGCATGCAGGAGTGTGCGGCGTGCAGCAGTGTGCGGCGTGCAGCAGTGTGCGGCGTGCAGCAGTGTGCAGCAGTCTGTGGCGTGCAGCAGTCTGTGGCGTGCAGCAGTGTGCAGCAGTGTGCGCCGTGCAGCGGTGTGCGGCGTGCGCCGTGCAGCGGCGTGCAGCAGCGTGAGGCGTGCAGCAGCGTGAGGCATGCAGCAGTGTGTAATGCAGCAGTGTGTAATGCAGCAGTGTGTGGTGTGCGGTAGTGTGCGGCGTGCAGCAGTGTGTGGTGTGCGGTAGTGTGCGGCATGCAGCAGTGTGCGGCGTGCAGCAGTGTGCGGCATTCAGCAGAGACACGTGGAGGGTGAGGAGAGACACGTGGAGGGTGAGGAGGGACACGTGTGGAGGGTGAGGAGGGACACGTGTGGAGGGTGAGGAGAGACACGTGTGGAGGGTGAGGAGAGACGTGTGGAGGGTGAGGAGAGACACGTGTGGAGGGTGAGGAGAGACACGTGTGGAGCGTGAGGAGGAGACACGTGTGGAGCGTGAGGAGGAGACACATGTGGAGGGTGAGGAGGAGACACGTGAGGAGACACGTGTGGAGGGTGAAGAGAGACACGTGTGGAGGGTGAAGAGAGACGTGTGGAGGGTGAAGAGAGACACGTGTGGAGGGTGAAGAGAGACACGTGTGAAGGGTGAGGAGAGACACGTGTGGAGGGTGAGGGGAGACACGTGTGGAGGGTGAGGAGAGACCCGTGTGGAGGGTGAGGAGAGACACGTGGAGGGTGAGGAGAGACACGTGGAGGGTGAGGAGGGACACGTGTGGAGGGTGAGGAGAGACGTGTGGAGGGTGAGGAGAGACGTGGAGGAGAGACGTGGAGGGTGAGGAGAGACACATGGAGGGTGAGGTGGAGGGTGAGGAGAGACACGTGGAGGGTGAGGTGGAGGGTGAGGAGAAACAGAGTTGGAGGGTGAGGAGAGACGGAGGTGGAGGGTGAGGAGAGACGGAGGTGGAGGGTGAGGAGAGACCGAGGTGGAGGGTGAGGAGAGACCGACTTCTGTATCCTGTTGCAGAGCCCATTAGGATGTATTCTCATCTCTTTATCTCTGTTCCTCCTAGGTAAATTAGGTATTTTGACTACAAGTTGTTTGGATTTTCCTCCATTTCCCAGGCAGCCAATACCTTTTGACCAAGATCAACATTGATCAGTTCAGGCTATTAAGCGTAGTCTCTCTCTTAGCTGGCTTGTGGTGACTCCTTTCTCTCACTCGTGTTTTTTCAGCAGGCTGAAAATAAGGAGGCTCCTTTTCCCCTCCCGCTGTTGTGCTGATGTTTTTCTGTGCAATAGTTTGAGGGCGTGCAAGAACTTTTTACAAAATACGGGTTCAGTGTGCTTATAAACAGAGTATGCTGGAGCTGTTCTTGCTGCAGGTGTATTTTGATATAGCTAAAGGAACAGCGTCTGAAAATACATAGTGATCTGACTAGAATTCAAGGTGAGTAGAGCTTTCGCACAGTGTCAAGGCATTGTTGGAGTGCTTATTTTTTGTGCAAAGACTGTTTTTTTGCTTACCTTGCCCTTGAAATGTTTTTGGTGCTTGTGGTACTGTGATGGCAGCTCTGGGCTTAAGTTATTTAAGTGTTTGAAGAGTTGCAGAGGGGTTTTCGCTTCTCTGATCGTTTCATAGTCATTCTTAGGAATAAGTTATCCCATATACTTTTAGTGTATTTTATACGGTTACAGCTTTTATGCAAGAGTAATGTATCCTTGCGATAGTCACCTTTTGTCATTCACTCTGGTTATGCAGGCCTCTCAATCGGTGGATCTAAATTAGTAAAATTGCTGCCACAGTTTTCAGATTGCTGCAGCTTAATAGGTTTGCATGTGACAGCAGGTAATATCTTTTCATATATGTGGAACCCCCTCACCCCCGATGTTATAAACAACCTACCTCTTCAAGCTTTAAGGTGTTGCTAGGTAGTTGATGCTAGTTTTTTAGTTGTGGAATTTGTTTTAATGAATAAATGAAATTAAGGTGCCATTTATGTAAAGTTTGTCGGCGCTTATTAGTGTTTTTTTTCAAGGTATGTGAAGGTAATGCATACTTTGTGAGGTCAACTTTATTTCCTCACCCTGCACTGTTGCAGAGGATTGTTTGTTTCTCACCAGATGCAACCAATGAATGTTATTCATAGTGTTTCTGCTTTGAACAAGAAGTTGTTAAAATAGCGGGCTCAGTGAGCTGAACATCAATGGCGGAGATCTGTGTATAACCTGTAGTTCGTAAGTTTAAATGCTGACTGTCAACCCACATGAAGTTGATAAAAGGACATCTTTGAGTTGGATAATTAATGCTCATTTGATTTCAGCATGGACAGACAATTTGGTTTATGGCCGTATAATCCAAATGGCGCTCTTTCTTTCCCAAAAGAATAATACATATTTTTTTTGTAGTCTGTTCCGCACGAATCAAATCCTAACAAGTAGTTACAGCTTGTTTAGTAGCTGTGTATTGAGCTTTGTAAATGATTGATGAATATTGATTATATCATAGATACCTGTTAAAATCTTGCTTCAAATGTGCATTTTCAGACTTGTGAAATGTTATCTTTCAGCACAGAATACTACAGAAGGATGGCGAGAGGAACTGTCTGGGTCAGAGAGTGGACTCTTAAGTGGCTTGCAAATGTAACATAACCCAGCCCCCATATTAAAGTAACCTCACCTGCTTTGGTCAGATGCACCCACAGCTGATGTAGGCAATGAACAGTTCCGTGGTCACTCTTCCTTAATATTCTCACCGAAAGCATTAGCCCATTACATAAAGTTGTCTCCAATCCGTGAAGTAACCGCAGTGTAACATAGCGTTGTGCTTAACATCAGTGCCTGCAAAGTAGCTTAATCATTATTTTATCCAAACATCAAAGGGCTGGGTGAGAAGGGAGGGGGGAATACAAGGGTCAAAGAGGCAGGGAGAGCGACGTAAAGCCATATGGCTGCTTTGCGCGCGTGCACGCCTCGTGCACTGTAGCTCTACGCCAGGGGAAGCGCTTTCAAAAATCCACTTACAAAATGTGTCAAAGAGACAGCTTTCGCTGTCTCAGCCAGACCTAAAAAGCAACAGACCAGTTTCAGGCTGGGGTTAGGGCGCCACAATCTTGCATCTCAGTCTGCCTCAAGGAGGCCTTCTTCCAAACAGCGAGACTTGGTTAATAAATGCCTTACAAATGCAGTGCAAGTACTGGTGGTGTAGGGCGGATGCAGAGTATCCATAACGGAGTGGGCGTTTGTAGGAAGTTGTTGCAGGGTGTAGAAAAGGGATTTTCAGAAATAGGCGCTTTTTTTACGATTATGCTACACTTTATCTAATAGAACGCTATGCAAACTAGCCCTGGTTAATAAGTCAACCCATTTAATTCACTTTCATGAATAGGACACTACTAGCCCACTTTTGTGAACATGCTCTAGTGTTGTACTTCTGCTGCCAAACTAGGGGGCATATCAACAACAACCGGCGATAATTATCGCTCAGCGCTCTTAGCGTGAGGATAATTATCGCCGGCTAGCGTGAATTTTTATCGCTGAGATAGCGTGCTATTAGCAACGCTTATCTCAATAGCGATAAAAATCTACACGCTAACAGGTTAACGTGAGATTATCGCTGGAAACCCAGCGATAATCACACGTTACCCTGTTGATAGGGACAGGCAAACTTAGCCATGATATCCTCCTTCCATAGGATATCATGGCTAAGTCTGAAAATTAGCAGACGTAAAAAAGCAGCGTTAACCGCGGTTAGCGCTGCTTTTTTTGTCTCCAACAGGGTTAGCGACATTCTTGATAATAGGAGAAATGTCGCTTAGCGACATTTCTCCTATTATTTTACTCTGGAACGCCCCCTTTGCATCTCATTAGAGATGCAAGGGGAAGCGTCGAGTAAAAGGGTGCTAACATGCAAATTTGCGTGTTAGCACCCTGTTGTTGATAGGGCGCTAGTTTTATCTCTGCTTTTTTGGCTTTTAAAGCCAAAAAAGCAGAGATAAAGCCCTTGTTGATATGCCCCCTAGGTCCTCCCACCCTCTCTGCTCCATAAACAAACAAGAAGTGGGGTCTAAATCAGCAGTTATTCTATAACACTCACATCCAAAAGCGCTCTGTACAACGTATTCACTCACTGGCTACCAGATCAGAAATCAGTGGCAAGAGTGATATTCACGCGAGCAAGAGAAATGCCCTACTGGCCCCTACCCAAAGGGTGTTAGAAAAAGACAGACTTGTGCTTTGGTGAGGGAGCCACACCTCTGGGCACCGGTGCTTAGCAACTCGAGGCGGGCAAGTCACTGAAAGCTCGAGCCTGGCTCAGCTCGAGGTGCTGTTGGAACCTCGAGCTCATAGCGAGCCGAGCTTTCGTGTGGCTTCTGTCTCTCCCCCTCCTTCCCATCCTCTACCCAGGATGTAGTATTACGGTCCAGGCTGCTTTGCGACTATGGAACTGGGAAAGCAGGTTCCAGTCTTGGCGTTGGTTCAAGAGCCTGTGATCCTGGGCAAATCACTTAATCTCACAATGCATGTGAACTGAGGCTCATTTAAAGCGCTCCAATACCTTTAAGTCGAGTTTGCGCTATATTTTGAGAACAGCAGAAGAATACACCAATAAGCAAAACACAAAGCCTTAACATAAAGAAAGATAAATAAAAACCAAAATGCGAGTTATGTAGGTGTACACTGTTCTACATGTATCCGCACGTATGTTTGCCCCCCTCGCAAAATATTTAAGATGTTTTGCATTATTCCAGAAAACAACCTTGACTTAAATATGCTCTCCTTCCCTGCGGTGTGCTTCATCTGTTGAAGTCTGCCAGCATGCATCCTTTCAAAATATTATTGTAATTGGATTTTTATAGCGCTTGTTATCCCTAACGAGGAGGCGAAGCGCCTATCTGAAAGCAATGGAGCAGAGCATCAAAGGGCTGGGAGGTTCCAGTCTTGGCGTTGTTTCAAGAGCCTGTGATCCTGGGCAAATCACTTAATCTCACAATGCATGTGAACTGAGGCTCATGTAAAGCGCTCCAATACCTTTAAGTCGAGTTTGCGCTATATTTTGAGAACAGCAGAAGAATACACCAATAAGCAAAACACAAAGCCTTAACATAAAGAAAGATAAATAAAAACCAAAATGCGAGTTATGTAGGTGTACACTGTAAAATCTACACGCGAGGAAGCCAAACGGGCCTAGTGAAAGCAGGGGAGCGAGCGCTGCATTTCATTAAAGTGATCACAGACACGGCAATCAAGCAGGATGGCTCTGTCTCCCTTCACGCCCAGGGAGGAGGGAGATGCGAGCAGAGCATCAAAGGGCTGGGTGAGAAGGGAGGGGGGAATGCAAGGGTCAAAGCGGCGAAAGGGAAAGTAATCGAGCAGAGCATCAAAGGGCTGGGTGAGAAGGGAGGGGGGAATGCCAGCAACAGAGGAGCCCGCGAAAGTGAAAGTGATCGTGATTACGATCGCTACGGAGGAAAGACACATGGTGCTGCGCGCGTGCACGTTCACGTGCACTGTAGCTTTAGGCCACGGCAGCACTTTGAAAAGCCCAGATATAAAATGTCTCTTCGAGCCTTTGGCTCGCGAGACCTAAAAAGGGACATCCCTGCCTCATTCCCCAGCCTACTTGAACTGGGCTAGACACAGCCCCATTGACCCGTACCCTAGTCAATGGTTGCACATAGGGGAGCTCAACCCAAAGCCTGTAGTTGGGGCCAAACCCGATCTTTTTCAACACTTCAAACATTAATGTCATTCCAGGGTGTCTAAGGACATAGTTGTGTCTAAGGACATATCGAGGGGACTCCCTTACTGCATTCCATACACTCAGGCAGTCTCCTGAGATTAAGTTTTGTTCCCCTTTTTGACTTAAAACCTGATTGGTTCAGATGGACCAAAGTCAATACAACGTGCTGCTATCTGCATGCTGGGACTTTTCTAAGAATCTTACCTTTTGCATGAACTAACAAGATAGACCTATATGAGACACAGTCATCATGTGGCTTTGCTTTCTTCAATATTACCACTATATTTGGTAAACGGAGGTTGCATGGGAGCTGGTCCTTTCTTAGCGCTTCCTCAAACCTATGTATCAGTTTATTGGCCAGACTTTTATACAGCACCATGATTAGACCATTCTTCCCGCCATTTTGTCTGATAGCATTCCTGGTTTCCGTATCAATGCAGTCCTTGTCGTAGGTGACCTTAACTTTCCAAAGTAATCTGCAAAGGCCTCTGCTACTTTATTACCTCATATGATCTGCCCAGAGGGTGACTTCACTTCCGATACCCAGTCTCTGGTTTACTCTGCACCTCAGCAAGGCTCTGCTTTCCAGATTTGTCGCGAGACCAGGAAACCAGTGAGTGCTCGCGTCTCTCTCAGCATGGCTCCTATATTCCTGTTGTTTACAGAAGAGATGATGCCCCCATCTCCTGGCTCTGTGTCCAGTGAAAAACCTACTATATTCCCAGAATTTGTTCCTCTATTGATTGCATCTAATTTAGTTCTTTTCTTTTTCTTTTCCCTGCAATGTGCACTATTACCTGCCCCCTTTTCAACGTCTTATATGCCTCAGTTTCATGCCAGATCCCCACATTCTCTGCAAAATTATGATCAGTAACATTGTGCAATTTATCGGCAAATTTCGTATTTTAAGGTACAAAGAATCTGTACACCATTCCTCCCTGGTACCAAGAGTCTATATACGATCCCTCTCCGGTACCAAGAATCTATATACCAATCCTCTCCGGTACCATGAATCTGTATACCATTCCTCTCCGGTATCAGGAATCTATATACCATTCATCTCCGGTACCAAGAATCTATATACCATTCCTCTCTGGTTCCAAGAATCTGTATACCAATCCTCTCTGGTACCAAAAATCTGTATACCAATCCTCTCCGGTACCAAGAATATGTATACCATTCCTCTCCGGTAGCAAGAATCTATATACCAATCCTCTCCGGTACCAAGAATCTGTATACCATTCCTCTCCAGTACCAAGATTCTGTATACCAATCCTCTCGGGTACCAAGAATCTATATAGCAATCCCCTCCGGTACCAAGAATCTGTATACCATTCCTCTCCGGTACCAAGAATCTATATACCATTCCTCTCCTGTATAAGAATCTATATACCATTCCTCTCCGGTACCAAGAATGTATATACCAATCCTATCCGGTACCCAAAATCTGTATACCATTCCTCACCGGTACCAAAAATCTATATACCATTACTCTCCGGTACCAAGAATCTATATACCAATCCTCTCCGGTACCAAGAATCTGTATACCATTCCTCTCCAGTAGCAAGAATCTATATACCAATCCTCTCCGGTACAAAGAATCTGTATACCATTCCTCTCTGGTATGAGGAATCTATATACCAATCATCTCCGGTACCAAGAATTTATATACCATTCCTCTCCAGTACCAAGATTCTGTATACCAATCCTCTCGGGTACCAAGAATCTATATACCAATCCCCTCCGGTACCAAGAATCTGTATACCATTACTCTCCGGTACCAAGAATCTATTTACCAATCCTCTCCAGTACCAAGAATCTGTATACCATTCCTCTCCGGTAGCAAGAATCTATATACCAATCCTCTCCGGTACCAAGAATCTGTATACCATTCCTCTCTGGTATGAGGAATCTATATACCAATCATCTCCGGTACCAAGATTCTGTATACCAATCCTCTCGGGTACCAAGAATCTATATACCAATCCCCTCCGGTACCAAAAATCTATATACCATTACTCTCCGGTACCAAGAATCTATTTACCAATCCTCTCCAGTACCAAGAATCTGTATACCATTCCTCTCCGGTAGCAAGAATCTATATACCAATCCTCTCCGGTACCAAGAATCTGTATACCATTCCTCTCTGGTATGAGGAATCTATATACCAATCATCTCCGGTACCAAGAATCTATATACCATTCCTCTCCAGTACCAAGATTCTGTATACCAATCCTCTCGGGTACCAAGAATCTATATACCAATCCCCTCTGGTACCAAGAATCTGTATACCATTCCTCTCCGGTACCAAGAATTTATATACCATTCCTCTCCTGTATAAGAATCTATATACCATTCCTCTCCGGTACCAAGAATGTATATACCAATCCTATCCGGTACCCAAAATCTGTATACCATTCCTCACCGGTACCAAAAATCTATATACCATTACTCTCCGGTACCAAGAATCTATATACCAATCCTCTCCGGTACCAAGAATCTGTATACCATTCCGCTCCGGTACCATGAATCTATTTACCAATCCTCTCCAGTACCAAGAATCTGTATACCATTCCTCACCGGTACCAAGAATCTATATACCATTCCTCACCAGTACCAAGAATCTATATAACATTCCTCTCTGGTTCCAAGAATCTATATACCATTCCTCTCCTGTACCAATAATCTATATACCATTCCTCTCCGGTACCAGGAATCTATATACCATTCCTCTCCGGTACCAAGAATTTATATACCATTCCTCTCCGGTACCAAGAATCTATATACCATTCCTGTCCAGACCAAGAATCTATATACCATTCCTCTCCGGTACCAAGAATCTATATACCATTCCTCTCCGGTACCAAGAATCTATATACCATTCCTCTCCGGTACCAAGAATCTATATACCATTCCTCTCCGGTACCAAGAATCTATATACCATTCCTGTCCAGACCAAGAATCTATATACCATTCCTCTCCGGTACCAAGAATCTATATACCATTCCTCTCCGGTACCAAGAATCTATATACCATTCCTCTCCGGTACCAAGAATCTATATACCATTCCTCTCCAGTTTCATTTTTCCCTCTTCTGAGCACTACCCATATAGGGAAGGGGTCAGATCATCCCCAGGCCTTTGCCAATCTCCTGTGTGACAACTGTGCGTCAGGAAATAGTCGATTCTTGACAAGCTGTTGTGTGCTCCTGAGTACAAGGTACACTGCCTTTTCATGGGATTTTGGCTCCCCATACATATACCAGTGAGGCTCAAGGCCTCCAGGAATTGTGGCAGCGGGAGGTGCTCACGATGTAGTCTAACCTGGTCTCAGAGTCGTGTTAAGAAAAACAGTCTCTAAATCCAAAATGCAGAAGGTTTTGGTTACCAGAAATAATTACCAACTGTCCCTGACGGAGGCAGATTTATTGATAGCAAACTATTTGGCAAAGACCCTTGTTATAAGTATTGGAAGCTATGAAACGTCTGAAGATGGTATCTTCTTTACATATTAATTTTCGGCCTCATTATACCCGAAGGTCAATTCCTCAAAACCCAAGATTTCGTTTTTATTTACAGTCTGACGATATCTGACCTGGTTCCCAATTGCAAAATCCTATGATTTCATTACAATTTTATTGAAAGACGTTTGGCTTCACAATGGTTTCATGCATAAAGAATGGAAAATATTGTGTCAAATAAATCAGGAATTAATATAGGAAACCTGGGTTCACATTACAACTGGAGAGAATTAAGGAAGTCAGTGGAGACAACAAATGGGCCTTGTGAAGTTCTTGGGCCTGAGAATAAAACGCGTGACATGTTTTACAGTAGGACTTGATTGATAACAGACGGTTAGTTTATTTTGTGAAAGATAAAAACACACTTTTAGGCGGGGTGGGACTATGTACAGTTCACTAAGGCACAGCAGGGAATTTTTGATTGCACTGCCTCATCTGATAATACCATCTCAGTACACATTGGCATGTGCACAGCATCCATGGCATAAGCTCCCTTTTAAGTACTGCGACCTAACCTTCTCACAGAGGAGTAGGAAGCTCACGCCTAACCCTCCATAAACCTCTTGATTCCATTCTAGCTCTGGGCTCGAAGCCGCACATCCATCTGGAAGAATTACAACATGGAGGAATCGCGGTTGTGTGTGAATCTTCGGGCTGGTATCCTGAGCCAGAAGTACAGTGGAGAGATGGAGACGGGAATAACATATCCTCCTCCACCGAAGTGAAGGCTGTGGGTGGCAAACGCCTGTTTCATGTTAAGACGACTTATATCTTCAATGGTCATTCCAGCGCATTGTCCTGCTGCATCCGCAACCCCCTCCTGAGTGAGTGGAAGCAGGCTACAGTCCACATAACAGGTGAGAGCCAGACCAAACTGCATGTGTTAGGAAAGCTCAAAATGTGTATATTTGTTTATTTAGGAGTTAGAATGACCATAACATTTCAACCAGAAATGTTTATTAGAGTACTTATGCTAGTACACAGATGTGATGGTCGGGTGGTTAACCTTAGGCCACTGAAAAGATCTGCTACATATGTTCACGCCATATTGCCTGAACATCACAGTGAAAGACAGACAGACAAACATTCCTCAAATACATTTATTACTATTAAGACATCCAGGGGTGAAAAGTACATATTTACTGCAGTGTGGGGAGAGTGGGGTAGAATTCTTGAACTCTGGAAGAGAGGACCCGCGCTGCCCTCTGGTGGCAGAGCGCCAGTGAAGCAGGGGTAGAAGATGAAAAGACCGGGATTGGAAGGCCCAGATAGTGGCTTAAGGGCCACTAGCAGATTAAGGACAGCCAATCTTAGGGTCAGGGTTCTCCCTCCCTCGCCTGTCCCCTCATCCCTTCCTCCTAGCCTCCCATCATCCCTCGCCCTCCTCTCTCTCCTTTCAGGGTCGTCTCCACCCATGATCCTTCCTCCACTTCTCTTTCATTCGCCACCCTCGGTGCTCTCCTCTCCTCCAGTCTTTTCACCTTCCCTCTCTTCTTCGCCACATTCTTCATCTCATTTTTTCCATTTCTAGCTCATTGACACCTTTTTGTGCTGCTGATAAGTAAAGCGCATCTATAGTTCTTGGTGCTCAAGCGCTATATACAATTGTTAAATCAAATTCAGGCATTTGGGGGCCCCACAGTTCTCTCCTTTAAATATGTCCAGCAGCAGCTTGTACATTCTCAGTTTGCAGCTGAGAGCCAGGCAGCTTAGTGGCAATATGATGAGGTGGGAGTGTGCTTGGTTCACGTTTGAAACTTTGGGGGTTCTTCAGAGTTTGGCAGACATGTGACATATTTGACATTGTGCGGACGTGGCCATGTTGATTATAAAATATCCCATTGTAATGGATGGGCTGGAATAAACCCTAGCACGTGTGGCAGAGCAGGTGAAGTTCAGGTTGTTGAGGAAAATGAGTACAGTCAGTTATAGAGATGGGTGCTGACGAAGAGTTAATGTTCAGGACCTTAAAACTAGTCCATTCCTAATGTGTTCGCAAGAGTCATGCATATTAAGGCAATGTGCCATGAATCAACGCTTTGAAAGGAGTGTGTTTCGACAAGAACTACAAGTAAACAGGACTACATGGCCATCAAAACCTATGAGTAAATTGGCGGTCCAAGGCAACATGTTTAATCTGCTTCTCTACCATAGATGACTAGGGTTACACCTTGAGAACTTGGCAGGTGACATTCTTTGCACATGCAATGACCGCAGCAGTAGAAGCCTACAACACAAGTGTATGCACCATCATTGTTTTCTCATGCTCAAATCAAGGTCTGATGCCTCGACCTGTCTGAGGATAGACTTCTTTAGCTTTCCCAGAGATTGTCCATGGCATGGTTGTTGTATGTTGCACATTGTGCACTCCAATGTTAGGAGGTGGGTTGCTCCAGTGGATGGAGGACACTGTGTGCCCCTTCTCGGCTGAGACACATTCCTGGTGGGGGTGGGGAGGGTGCATGACTTCCAGCACATGCACCATGGAGAGGTGATGCAACAACCTCTTAGGAACAATGATGGCTTTAGTTTGTCTGACTGTCCTCTGTTTTGTCATTGTGAGTGTGGTAATCGTTATCCTGAGTATAGACCTGTGTATATGCTGTATAATTTTTTTCCTGTAATTTCAGGAAAATTGCTCTATGTGCCTTAAATATTTTGGACTGGAATCCTGCATGACTTTTCTGAGCGAGCGTTACTTGAGGTACCACTGGAGACAGGTTCCAGCAGAAAATGTGATCCACAGGGCATTTTCTTCCTGAACCAGCCTTGTGGAAACATTGATGTAAAATTTCATGTTAAGTGAAATTAAGAAACTTTTGCAAATGTCATGTAATTCAGGCATTATTCACAATTATGTCTGCATATAAAAAATTATGCACAAGCAAAATTAAGGATTTGTTCAGCTATTATTAGACTGTTTTCTGGTGGCATTATTGATAGAGTTGTGTAGACCTACAGGGATCTCGCATCTATGGCATAAGAAGTGGACTATCTTGAAGGCCCACCTAATGTCCATCTGTCTCTGTGACATGGGTGTTTGCCATCTCTTCAAGGGCAGTCACAAGCCCAAGGTTTATTTGAATGACTTGTAGGTCTGAAGAATGGCTACTAGCCCATCCTCTACCACCACACCTGTAAGATTCTGGAAACTGGTTATCTTGTGATTGACGCTCTGGATCTTTTCTCCCTCCTCAGGGGAAACATTAGCGGTCTGGAACTTTCTGTCTTTGACGTAGCAGACATGCCAGTACTTATGGTAATGGGCACATCATTCCTGCTGTCGCTTATTTCCTGTCGTTGCTTCTGTGATTTCTTGTAGCAGCAAACGAGTCTACCCGTCATCATTGCACGGTGTGTTGGTGCATCGTTTGAGTCACATCAGGTGTTGCATCATCAGCTGTGCGGCTGCTCCTAGACAGAAATATCTCATTACCCACGAGTACCCTGCGATCCAGCTCTGGGCGACCCTCTTACCAATAGTCATCCGGTGGACCTTTACTTAGTCGACTGAGGATAAAGGCATTTGCACGGATTCAACACATTAAATTTACAGTGTAACCCATTTGTTCACACAAGGAGGATAAGAAAGCAGAGAATAAAGTTGAAGGGTTTTATTTCAAATTAGCCGTCAGGTTAAGGTAAACAAATCTCAATACCATGCTGTACATATACAGAATTACAACTGTATTACCCAATCTCCTAAAGAAATGTAGGCGCACCATAATAAGACCATTGAGCAGTTCAATCACAGCAATTCAGAAAATGAGTAAAAGCATTTGCTGCTCAGTAAAGAGTCTCTGATGCTCTCATCTCAACATGAGTAAAGTCTAAAGTCACTAATCTCAGATCTGAACCAATAAAGGTTCTGAAATCTAAGGGGATCTAAAAAATAAGGAAATGCAGGAAGGTGACAGATTTGCAGAAGCTCAATCTAGAGTCTTCTAGGGCACAGGGGAACAAGTGCTAGCCTCTGCCACACTTCAGCAAAGATTCAAAGGGGAACCATAGAGGCCTGAACCTCTCACCGTCCAGGGGACCGTGACCTAACGTATCAATTAGATTCCTCTGTGGAACACAGAGGGGGCGGGGGCGCTGGGAGCTAGATTAGAAGGTCCAGAGCCTGTGCTCCTGTGGGTCAGTCAAAGACTCAAAAATTAGGCTTCTGTTCCTAAGGAGGGAGAAAGAGTATTCTAAACAGTTGTGTCTAGACCAGGATCATGAGGACAGTCAACTAGACTGTCTCATGTTGTCCTCACCTCCCCACACCCCCCCACAAGGGGATGTCATGCTTCATCATAGGGCGGTGCTCCTCGTCGGGCCGGTGCTGAAATGCCCTATGGGTCCCAATTGCCCTTTCCATTCCCACGTTATGATCTGCAACATTTGCAGATTTTCCCAGACCAAACCTGTGAACGACATTGTTCTTGGCTCCCGTTCGTGCTAAACTTGGTGAACAGAAGCTTTCAGTTTGTGCTTCGGCTCTCCATGGTCCTAGTCAAGGTCCTTTTCTCAGACACTCTCTCAATCACTAATACAGTATTGTATCTATTCCCAAACTCACAAACCATATGAATGTACCTGCAAGGCAAAGACGCAAGCAGAAATGGGAAAACAGCATCTCATGTAGAAAGGATTACAGGCCTAGTGAGGGCAAGTTAGCATATGAAATCAGTGGTACGCAATTAATATGCGTGTGTAAGTGCAACTTACAAGTAAAAGAAAGCGTGAGTACATTAGGTTCATGTTACATTTTCATAAAGTAAAATAACTCTACATACATGTGTATCAATGTGACTAAGAACTGCATTATAAATGCAAATGCGAAACATTAGTACACACATTATATTATCTTTTTCATTTCAATGATAAACAATCTTTTGGAATGTAAGGATGGTTTTATCACATTTCCTAAGCCTGCAGTTCATGTTAAGGCACACAATGTATATGAATCTCTAGCTCTACAGTGAATGCACTTCAGTAATACATGTAAGTGCACTGCTTTACATTAATAATGTTAGGGCACACAGAGTACATGTGCTAAATGCACGTAAACATTGCATATTTGTGATTTGAAAGGGTGGAGACAAAATTATGCTGCTGCAATTGCATATACAAACCAGTGACTGGAAGAGTCAAGTTGTGTATCTGTCTCTCTCTCTCTCTCTCTCTGGGGAACAACCTTTACAACGCAACTTTTACAACGCACTACCTTTACAACGCATTTTTTACAACGCATAATCCATTACAACGCATGACATTACAACGCATGACACTACAACGCATTTTTAAAAACTACCTTTACAACGCATTCCATTACAACGCATACTACCATTACAACGCATACCATTACAACGCATAATATTACACTACACTATCCAACACTTACCCTACTGTTGCACCCCCTGGAGTTAGAATAGTAATTTTTACCCCTATACTATCCAACACTTACCCCACTGATGCACCCCCTGGAGTTAGAATAGTAATTTTTACCCCTATACTATCCAACACTTACCCTACTGATGCACCCCCTGGAGTTAGAATAGTAATTTTTACCCCTATACTATCCAACACTCACCCTACTGTTGCACCCCCTGGAGTTAGAATAGTAATTTTTACCCCTATACTATCCAACACTTACCCCACTGATGCACCCCCTGGAGTTAGAATAGTAATTTTTACCCCTATACTATCCAACACTTACCCTACTGATGCACCCCCTGGAGTTAGAATAGTAATTTTTACCCCTATACTATCCAACACTTACCCTACTGTTGCACCCCCTGGAGTTAGAATAGTAATTTTTACCCCTATACTATCCAACACTTACCCTACTGTTGCACCCCCTGGAGTTAGAATAGTAATTTTTACCCCTATACTATCCAACACTTACCCTACTGTTGCACCCCCTGGAGTTAGAATAGTAATTTTTACCCCTATTCTATCCAACACTTACCCTACTGTTGCACCCCCTGGAGTTAGAATAGTAATTTTTACCCCTATACTATCCAACACTTACCCTACTGTTGCACCCCCTGGAGTTAGAATAGTAATTTTTACCCCTATACTATCCAACAATTACCCTACTGTTGCACCCCCTGGAGTTAGAATAGTAATTTTTACCCCTATACTATCCAACACTTACCCTACTGTTGCACCCCCTGGAGTTAGAATAGTAATTTTTACCCCTATACTATCCAACACTTACCCCACTGTTGCACCCCCTGGAGTTAGAATAGTAATTTTTACCCCTATACTATCCAACACTTACCCTACTGTTGCACCCCCTGGAGTTAGAAAAGTAACTTTTACCCCTATACTATCTAATACTTACCTTAAATGTAATTTAATATTATGTGTTGTAATGGTATGCGTTGTAAAGGTAGTATGCGTTGTAATGGAAATGCGTTGTAAAGGTATTTTTTTAAAAATGCGTTGTAGTGTCATGCGTTGTAATGTCATGCGTTGTAATGGATTATGCGTTGTAAAAAATGCGTTGTAAGTGCATGCGTTGTAAAAGTGTGCGTTGTAACGTCATACATCCCTCTCTCTACCTTTCCCTCTCTCTCTTTCTCTCACTCTCCTTCTCTCCCTCTCTCTCTCTGTCTCACTTTCCTTCTCTTTCTCCTTTTCCCTCTCTCTCTCGTTCTCTCCCTCTCTCTTTCTCTCTCTCAATTTCCTTCTCCTTCTCTCTCTCACTCTCTCTCTATCTCTCTGACTTCCCTCTCCATCTCTCTCTCTCTCTCTTACTTTCCTTCTCCCTCTCTCTCTCTCTTTCTCTCCCTCTTTCTCTCTCTAACTTTCCCACTCCATCTCTCTCTCTTTCTCTCTCTCTCTCTCTGTCACTTTACTTCTCCCTCTCTTCCTCTCTCTCTTTCTCTCTCTCTGACGTTCCCTCTCCATCTCTCTCTCTCTGTCTCACTTTCATTCTCTCTCTCTCCCTCTTTCTCTCTCTCTGTTACTTTCCCTCTCCATCTCTCTCTCTCTGTCTCACTTTCCTTCTATCTCTCTTTCTCTCCCTCTCTCTTTCTCTCTCTCTCTAACTTTCCCTCTCCATCTCTCGCTCTGTCTCTCCCTCTCTCTTGTTCTCCCTCTTGCTGTCTCTTTTCTCTCACTCTCCATCTATCTCTCTGTGTCTCACTTCCCTTCTTCCCCTCTCTCTCTTTCTCTCCCTCTTTCTCTCTAACATTCCCTCTCCATCTCTCTCTGTCACTTTACTTCTCCGTCTTTCTCTCCCTCTCTCTCTCTCTCTCTCTCTCTCTCTCTCTCTCTCTCTCTCTCTCTCTCTCTCTGATGTTCCCTCTCCATCTCTCTCTGTGTCTCACTTTCCTTCTCCCTCTCTCTCTCTTTCGCTCTTTCTCTCCCTCTCTTACTTTCCCTCTCCATCTCTCTCTCTGCGTCTCACTTTCCTTCTCTCTCTCTCTTTCTCTCCCTCTCTCTCTCTAACTTTCCCTCTCCATCTCTCTGTCTGTCTCTCCCTATCTCTTGTTCTCCCTCTTGCTGTCTCTTTTCTCTCACTCTCCATCTCTCTCTCTCATATATTCCCCTGCCTTTCGATGTAATTCCACCTTCAACGCCAGCTGACATCGTTTGCAGGTGTAAAGTAAACACCAAGGCGCGAGGTGGATTATCATCGAACTCACTTCGTAACCAAGATCTCACGCCAGATGATCATGTAGGTAAATGCAACCTTGCACGGCGCTGTTCGTCGATGCACAAATCGAACAGCGCAAAGCTCACTTTTCTTAGTTTGTGCAGGTGACGTCATTCCACTGTGATGCAAAGATACTTTGCCTGAAATTCTGTGTCTTTGAGCGTGATCCTGGAACAACGTTTTTGTCGAAATCCTTTGTAGGTTGAGGGAGTGGCAGGGCTGAAGACAGGCTTGGGTGACACAATTGGCCTTGCAGGGTGGTTGCTTTTCAGGCTCAGCTTTGATATCAAGCTGTTGGTGGAGGAAATAGCGCCCATTGTTTTATCAACGGAAATCCTGGTGGTTGTCTGAGCTCAGCCAGTTCAGAAGGTTGTGGTGTGTGGAGCACAGATTTGAATATTTAAAAAGGAACCTGATTCATATAAACCTGGTCCAAATTCTCTTCAAAAAACCTTATTGAGGCCTTTGAACAAGCAGCTGACTCCTTTTATGCAACTTGCCCTGCCCTCTACTGCTGCATTTAAGCCACTGGTTGTGAGTTCATAACTGTTTATTTATTGTTTTTTAACAATTCTTTTCAATCTACCTAAAGTTTGAGTAAACCAAGTTTTATTAGGTTCTAACTCAACATCAAGTTTGACAGTTATTTTAGGTAAGGAGAATGTTGCACAGATTGAAGCATTTTTAAAAATATATACAGTGATTTGAACACACAGACATGCAAGTGGAACTATTCTCGTACAGTTCAATATATAGTGAATAAGAATAAACAACTTATTTGTAAATGTTATTTGAATGTTAAACAGAAGTAGTAACCTAGATGAGTTTCCTGTTAAACAACCATTGCCAAAGCCAACCCAGCGGCACTCCGCGCTCTCAACCCAGGCCGCAACAACAACAACAACTGCAAGCTAGCATCACCAGCCGACACTCACGGACCCTTCAGCTGTCACTGCTGCCGGCACACCTGCAGCACTGCCAAGACCACTGACCTAGCGCAATCCGCCCGCAAGAACACAACCGAACCCGAAGACCCTGCAATGCATCCTCCTCAACGTCCGATCCCTCAACAAACACGCCACCGAAATCTGGGACCTCCTCGACAGCACTACCCCGGACATAGCATTCTTTACCGAAACCTGGACCAACACCACCTCGGGACCGGACATCCCCCTCGCCATTCCCCAAGGATACAAGATCTCCAGGAAGGAGTGCCCCACCCGCCTGGGAGGAGGAATCGCCATCGTCCACCCTCTGCCTGAGCACACTCCCCGTCGAGCCCACAGACCTGATGGAACACCTTCACTTCAAGATACTGGCCAGCCCCACCACCACCCTCCGAGGAACCCTCATCTCCCGACCCCCTGGACCCTGCGGGATTTTCGCCAACTCCATCACGGACATCATCTCCCCGCATGCCAACGTGTCCACCAACTACACCCTACTGGGAGACCTCAACTTCCACCACGACAACCAACTGGACCCAGCACCACATCCCTCCTGAACAACGTCCACAACATTGGACTCCGCCAGATCGTGACCGAACCCACACACTCAGCAGGACACACCCTTGACCCCCTCTTCACAACAGTAAACCCTATCACCTTCAGCCACACCAAACTCTCATGGACTGACCATCGATGCGTTCACTTCACCTTCAGAATACCCACCATCCACAGACACCAGCACCTGCTCCCACAAAGAAACTGGACCAGAATCACCAATGACCAGCTAACCTCATCACTCAGCAACTCCACCCCAACCATCGTGGAAAACGACGACGCCAACACTGCAGCCCGAACCCTGCACAGATGGCTCTCCGACAGCGCCAACACCATAGCCCCCTCAAGAAAAACAACAACACCCACGCCAAGAAAGCTAGATGGTTCACCACTGAACTTCGAGAGTCCAGAAGCACTTGCCGCCACCTCGAAAAGGCCTGGAGGAACACCAAATCCACAGAAGCCCACAACAACTTCAGAGCCGCCACCAACGCCCACCACCAACTCATCAGAAAAACGAGGAAAAAAGCGATTGAAGACAGAATCTCCACTCATGCACACAACAGCAAAAAACTCTTCAACATCATCAAGGAGTTCGCCCAACCCACTAGCGAGTCCACCGACATCCCTCCCTCACAAGACCTCTGCGACAAACTCAGCACCTTTTTCCACCACAAAATCAAGAGCATCTACGACAACTTCAACGAAGACAACCAACACACTGAACCCTCACCAACCTCCCCCGACACCCTGAAGCCAGCGATCGACAACTGGACAGCCCTCACCACCGAAGACACACTGAAGACGATGAAGTCAATCCAATCCGGGACCCCCCCGGACCCCTGCCCCCACCACATTTTCAACAGAGCCGCCGACATCATCGCACCCATGCTTTGCCACACCATCAACCGCTCCCTGGCAACCGCCTTGTTCCCTGACAACTGGAAACATGCTGAGATCAACCACCTCCTGAAGAAACCCTCGGCAGACCTCACCGACCACAAAAACTACAGACCCATCTCTCTACTCCCGTTCCCAGCGAAAGTCATCGAGAAAGCCATCAACAGCCAAATCACCACATTCATTGAAGAGCACAACATCCTCGACTCCTCCCAATCCAGCTTCAGAAAAAACACACAGTACGGAAACCGCCCTCCTCGCCGCAACAGACGACATCCGTACCTTACTGGACAAAAAGGAGAAACAGAAGCCCTCATCCTCCTCGACCTCTAAGCGGCGTTCGACACAGTCTCTCACCGCACCCTAATACTACGGCAATGCACTCTATGCCGGAATAAACAAAAACCTCACTCGCAAGCTACAGAACATCCAAAACGCCGCCGGAAGACTGGTCCTCAACCTGCCAAGACACTGCCACATCTCCCAGCACCTGCAAACACTCCACTGGCTCCCCATCGAAGCTAGAGTCACCTTCTAGATGCTAACCCACGAACACAAGGCCCTCCATGACACCGGGCCAGCATACCTGAACAGCCGACTCAAATTTCACACACCCCAAAGGACCCTATGATCAGCCCAGCTCTCCTATGCAGTGGTCCCCCGCACCAGAAAAACCAGATCGGGAGGCCGCTCATTCTCCTTCCACGTGGCCAGAGCCTGGAACAACCTTACGCTCCACCTCAGACAGACAACATCGCTCCCCATCTTCACAAGAAACCTCAAAACCTGGCTCTTTGACATATCTCCTCCTTGATGGACTTGAACCTGCGAACCCCCTCCCCTCACCTCCAGCACCTTGAGACCCTTACGGGTGAGTAGTTGAGCTTAAAAAACACCTGATTTGATTTGAAAGCCAATTGGTCTTGCCTATTCAAGAGCTATTAGCTTTGGCAGTGTATTTTAGACATATTACAAAGCAGCGCGGCCGTTGTGCAGCATTGTAAAAGTTATTTTTAAAAAGAGCTATGATGCAGTCACCGCTGGCCGCATCATAGCATTTTTTTTCTAATGGCTAATGGGGGTGAGCAACAAGGACAATAGAAGGGAGGGTGGGAAGGAACGAACAACACTGAGAATGAGAGGGAGGGAGCGTGATAGGAAAAAGGCAATAGGGCAAAAAAAAAAACCCTCTACAATGCAGCCAGCCCTGGCTGTCGCAGGGCTTTATTTACTTATGACAGGTGGGGGTTGGTTAATATGGACAACTTGAGGGTAGAGAGTGGGAAGGGAGGAAGCGACACAGACAAGGGCGGGGTAGGAAAAGGAAGAGGCAACATGGATAATGGGTATAGAAGTGGGAAGAACCAACATGGATAGTGGCGGGTGGTAGAGAAGAAACGACATGGACAAGGATGACAGGCGATGAAGAAAAAATCATAAAAATAGTACCTCTATTGCAACTAGATCAGTGGAAGGTCAGCAGTCAAGCTGAGGCAATCAGTACTTGTTCCATGCTCCAGCTGAAAGCAGAGGAAGTGAAGCCGGCATCAGCTGCCCAATTGGAAGGCAGCAAATGAGCATGACAGTGAAGCCAATAAATGGTATTTAATGGGAAATCTGCAAGCCCCTTGTTATATACAATTTCTCTCGCAAGCTGGAGTGCATGTAACACATGTGCCATCTCAGGCAACGGCAAAACCTAAAAACGAGAGAGTTCTTCTTTGTAAATTTTAGCACAAAGTCAGCAGAGGTTAATAAATAGAGTTTATGAACACTCAGCAGTTTTCACCTAATTAACTTTTTCTTTTGAGTTTAGAAAGCTTTATTGAAACATTCAAAAGAGAGCAGGGTACCGAATTAATAATAGTAATCATAAAAACAGTTACAGAGGATAATAAAAAAAATACATGAGAAACAAAGGATGAAAGCTTGATATATCGAACATAATCAAGCACAAATACCAATGTTAAGAGCAGAGATAGACAAAAGTGTACCATAGTAAATTAGCATTTTTACTTTAAATTTTTTAAGATTAGAGCGGGGATGAAAGAAAAGAGAGAAGGGAGAAAGGAGATAAAAAAGGAAAGGAAAGAGGAGAAAGAAAGGAAAAAAGGAAGAAAGATAAAGGGTATCAACAACCTTATCAAATATTCTGATAAGAAATTTCCATCAATAAACAATATAAAATTGCAATAACAATATATTGTCAGTAAAATATGAACAGTTGTAAAGGAATAACAAACACAGTACTCACGGCGGCTGAAAAACATAATTACTATCTTTGGTACGAAATGCTGAGGAGGATATGTAATCGGTAAGGGGGGACCAAAAGGCTTCTTTTCGAAGAAGTTGCTGCGAGGTAGTTACAGAAGCTCTATCAAGCCTGTGATGATGGCATAGAAGATTCCACCAAGCAGCAAAAGAAACCTTGGAGGCGTCTTTCCAATTGGATGTAATCACTTGAATAGCAATTGCAATGGACAAATCAACAAATGAGCCCAATTTGCGAGCACCCAGCCAATGTAGGGAATTTCTGCCCAGAAATATTGAGTAGATATCAAAAGGGAAATTAGTTGAGCAAATGGCAAAGAAAAAAGGAATGCATGTATGTGCCAGGTGTATTCTTACAGGACCAACAATTAGGAGATTAGTCAGAACTGAATTTGGAGACAGCTAGTGGGGATAAAAATAATCTCTGATAAAAATAATAGAGAGTTTGAGTGGTGCTAGCCTTGCATGAAGTGCGGTGAATCCGAGCCCAAATAGAATTCCAAGTGTGTATAGAAAGAGTACGTTGTAAATCATTTTTCCATAAAAGTTCAATTTTGCTTTTGGGGCGAGTGGGTAGAGAAAAATGAAGATATTTATATAGGTGGGAAGCCCGGACAGAAGGGGAAGTAGGTAATGGTTCTAACGGAGGGTCAGATGAAGAGGAGGGAGACTCGGAGATAAGAGAACTGTTGAATTGAAATCAATCTTAAAGATTCAAACTTACGGAGGGAAGTGACGGGAAGACCAAACTTAGATTGACTTTCCTGGAAAGACAAAAACTGCATATTCTGCATTAGGTGTTTAACCCAAATAATCTCTTTGGCAATCCTGTCCCTCCAGAAAATAGTACAATTAGAAATTTTAATGGACTTATTATGCCAGATAGAGGAGTCCAGGAATGTCTATAAAGGTGAATGCGATTTTGAAAGCACCGGATAAAGGGTCGATATGAGTTGTGGAATAGTAGGGGATAGAAACGAGCGAGAAGAATGAGTAAAACTAGCTAGTGAGGAAAAGGGAAGTGGGTGAATAACGGACTCCTCCAATTTATACCATACGGATACAGGTGGGTCATCCAAAGAAGAGAGATAAGGCAGAACCTGACGGATTAAAAAGCAGGAATGGTATTGATGGAAATTGGAAAAGATAACCCCACCCCTATCTTTAGGAGCAGACAAAGCAGACAAAGAGATGCGAGCTTTCCGGTTATTCCAAAGGAATTTACTCAGAATGCCATTAAGAGTTTTAAAGAATTTTAGAGGAAGTCGTACTGTGAACATGGACAAATAAAAATTAATTGCAGGAAGCATCCTCATCTTAGAGGTATCCCACCTGCCCCACCAAGACAGAAATAAAGGAGACTATTTCTCTGCCATGCCAGATATCTTTAGTAGAACATCATCCAAATTGAGTTGAACTGTTTTGACCACTGAAGAAGAATATTATATCCCCAGACAACTAATGCAATTGGTAGTCCATTTGAAATCTGTCCCTTCGAACATACTTCTTGAACAGTTTTTATTTAATGGAAGGATTTCAGATTTAGAAAAGTTTAATTTATAGCCGGGCAGGGCAGCATAAGAAGATAAAAGATCAATAAAAGAGGGTAAAGAAGTAGAAGGATCAGAAAGATATAAAAAAATATCGTCTGCATGAGCAGTGAACTTGACTTCAATAGATTTATGTGTAAAGCCCCGAAAAGCAGAAGGATGTCTTAGGGAGTGAAGAAAAGGTTCAAGAGACAAAATAAAAAGCAAAGGTGACAAGGGACAACCTTGATGAGTGCCTCGTTGAAGAGTAAAATAGGGAGATTGAAATCCATTAACAGAATCGAGGTAGTAGGAGAAGAATATAACAAAGCGATAAGAGATAAATAACAGGGCCAAAGCCATGCCACCTAAGTGCGCGCATCATAAAAAGCCAGTGAATGCGGTCAAAGGCCTTCTCCGCATCTGGGTTGATAGCCGCATCAGGAGAGGAACTTTTAGAAGCAAGATGTATAATATTTTAAAAAGTTCTAGAATTATCTGAGAATATTCTATCCATGACAAACCCTGTCTGTTCATAACCAATCAAATCAGGAATAACTTTATTAATACGAAGAGAGAGAACCTTAGCGAAGATCTTGCAGTCTAAATTAATTAAAGAAATTGGATGATAGTTAGCTCAAGAAGAGGGATTCTTGCCCTTCTTAGGAATTAAACAAATCATAGCTTCAAGAAAGAAGCTAAGAGCCTCTTTGTGAGAAATAAAATGTTGGAATAGAGATAAAAGGTGAGGAAGAACATGAGTAAAATTCAGCGGTGAAACCATTTGGACCAGGGGATTTATACTTTGGTAATAGAGCGAGGGCTGACTTAAGTTCACAAAGGGATAGATCATTTTCTAATAAGGAGCAATCAGAGGAGGAAGAGCAATGAGGAGGTAGCGCATCAAAAAAGAATCCAATGCATCATCCGAAGGAGAAGATTCTGGGGTGTAAAGTGTCTTAGAAAAATCTGTAAAACAATTTAGTATTTCTTCGTCCCTGAAATGATCAACACCACTATCATCAGTAATTTTACCTATTTTAGATCTTTGGGGTTTTACCTTCAAGTAGTTCGCAAGTAACTTACCAGCTCTGGTAACCTTAAGTAGGGCCCCAGAAGCCTCCTCAGTCAATTTTCTATTAAAACAAAGTTTAGCCTGAATTAATTTCTTAAGTGTATCTTCACTATTAGAAGTAAAGTAGGCGTGTTCAAGATGCTTAATGGAGGCTAATAAGGAAGCGGAGTCCTTCATACATTGTTTCTTTTTAACCGCAACATAGTCAATAATGAATCCTCTGGCTGTCGCCTAGAAGGCATCCCAGATAGTGTGGAAAGGGATATCAGGGTTTGCGTTCATAAGGAAGAAATCTAAGAAAAACTCTTTAAAACGTTCCAGAAAACGATGGTCCTTAAGTAAGTAATTATTAAAACGCCATTTGCGCAGATTGGATGGCTCGGAAGGGAGATCTAAATTAATCAAAACCGGTGCATGGTCGGGAATTCGAATAGACCCAATATCAGCATTGATTAGGTTAGGAAGGAGATGGGGACTCAAAAAAATGTAGTCTATTCTAGATGAAGAGTTGTGAGTAGGAGAATAAAAAGTGTATTCTAGTGTGTCCGGATGAAATAACCTCCAAGCATCCACCAATCCCCTAGAGTGAATTGCAATCATGAAAGTTTTTTTACATTTTTTGGGAATGCATCTAGTGTTGGACTTTATATCCGTGAAAGGGTCCATGATTTGATTGCAGTCCCCACCCACCAGTAGATTAGCGTCAGGACATGAATGAAGAGTACGTGACATCGCCAGCCAAAATTGTGAATTGACACCAGTAGGGCCGTATATATTAAGAAGGGAGGTAGGGGAACCATTTATAGTGAGATGTAGAAGAAGCCATCTAGCGTCAACGTCCCTCTCCTCCTTCTTTGAAACAAGAGAGAGGGACTTATGAAATAAATAAAGTAACCACTCCATTTTTCCTGTCTTTAGCCGGGGAACAGTAAACATGGCCCAACCATTGCTTTTTAAGAGCATTAATATCACTTTGATTAAGGTGAGTCTCCTGGAGCATTGCTATTTTACATTGTAGCCTAGACAGGTGAGTAAGAACCCTCTGCTTCTTAACAGGATTACACAGTCCCTTCACATTCCATGAAACTATACGAACATTATCAGACATGGTAAAAGGAGAAAACGTTAAGCAACAAAATATGCAATTTGTAACTTATACAACTGATAAATAAACACATAGAAACTTGTAGAGCAATATGCACGAAAGTGCGTATTAGAGACCAATATGGAGGAGGAATAGAGAAATAGTAATGAAATTGAAAAAAGACAGAAGTGGAGGTAATCAGAGAAGGCATGCTGAAGAGATTTAAGGAACAAAGAAAAGAGCAGAAAAAAGAGAAGAAATGAAGGAGAGAGGAGGAAAGAAGCAAGAAGGGGGAAATGGTAGAAGAAAAACAGTTGACAGGAACCAAAAGAGCTTCAGTCAAAAAGAGAAAAACATATTACCAGAGAAAGAAAAGTAGCATGAAGAGGTGAGGAGCCGCGAAGAGAAGACTGACGAGATACAGCAAAGTCAGAGATAAATGGCAAAGACCAAAAACATCACAAAAAGAGAAAAGGTATAATAAGGTGCGGCCTTCAAAACATCAGCGTAATGGAACAGAGTAACACAAAGCAAGAAATCCAAAAGAGAACGAAATAAGAAGTGCTCAAACAATTAAGAAGAAAGGAACACTTACCAAAACACGGAGAGTAATAAACAATGGGAGTATGAGGGAAGGCACCATGAGGAGATAAACATCAGGGAGGGGTATCCAAACTATACAGGACATATCTGTGGAAAGAGAAAACTAAACAACTGTTAATAAGCCAGTAGTTGTGAAGACGAATAAGGACCAATGCAAGCACTAAATATAAAACATACGCAAATAAAGAAACACGGATAAAGGCATGAATGAGGCAAAAACACTCAAAAACCTGTAAAATGAGAGAGGGTAAGCCAAAATTTAGCTAAAACGCAGCAGTCAAAGCTGAGCAACAAATATAAGATAGTATAGCAGTCAATCAATCAATCAGTACATTTGTAGAGCGTGCTACTCACCCGTGAGGGTCTCAAGGCGCTAAGGGGGGGAGCAGCTACTGGTCGAACAGCCAGGTCTTAAGGAGTTTCCTGAAGGTCAGCAGGTCCTGGGTCTGCCGCAGGTGTGCGGCGAGGGTATTCCACGTCTTAGTGGCGAGGTGGGAGAACGATCTGCCGCCGGTGGTCATTCGGCGGATGCGTGGGACGGCGGCAAGGGTGAGGTCGGCGGAGCGAAGCTGGCGGTTCGGGGTGTAGAAGGACAGTCATTCGTTGAGGTATGCTGGTCTGGCGTTGTGGAGTGCTTTGTGCGCGTGTGTGAGGAGCTTGAATGTGATCCTCTTGTTGACCGGGAGCCAGTGTAGGTCTGTAAGGTGGGTGGTGATGTGGCTGTGGCGAGGGAGTCCGAGGATGAGGCGTGCGGAAGGCATTTTGTATGCGCTGGAGTCTCTTCTGGAGTTTGGCCGAGGCTCCTGCGTTGCCGTAATCCAGCTTGCTGCTGGCGAGTGCTTGGGTGACCGTCCTTCTGGTTTCGGTGGGGCTCCATCTGAAGATCTTTCGGAGCATGTGGAGGGTGTTGAAGCAGGAGGAGGAAACAGCGTTGACTTGTCGGGTCATAGAGAGCGTGGAGTCCAGGATGAAACCCAGGTTGCGTGCGTGGTTGGTGGGTGTCGGGGCGGCTCCCAGCAAGGCCGGCCACCATGAGTCCTCCCATGCTGAGGGAGTGGATCCGAGTACGAGGACCTCTGTCTTGTCCGATTTCAGCTTCAGACGGCTAGTCTTCATCCAGTCTGCGACGGCCTTCATTCCCTTGTGGAGGTTGGATTTGGTGTGGCTGGGTCCTTGGCGAGGGAGAGGATCAGCTGGGTGTCGTTGGCGTAGGAGTCATATTCATGTTTTCCCGAGCTCCATCTCCTTTCCTTTGTGATGAAGAATAAACTGTCTTAAGTCCTCTGGGCGGTCAAAAGAGTAAGACCTTTCCTTGTGAGTAACTTTAAAAAAACAGGAATGGACAAGGCCATATCTAGCGTTCATGGAACGAAGAGCAGGACGAAATGAGAGGAACTCCTTACGTCGAGCAGCAGTAGCGCGGGATACATCCTGAGAGAAAAAGATTTTTTGGCCAGACCACAACATCTGCTTCCTCTGCTTGACCGCAGACAAAACCATTAACAACTCAGTGTATTCCAAAAATAGGATGATAATCCCACTGGGACGATTGACTGATGATGCAGAGGGAGGTCCGCCAGGCCTGGGACCAATAGGGTGAGCTAGTTGCAGGTTAAGTGAGGTGTTTTCCTTAAGGACAACTATTTTACGTAAATGAAGTTTGAGAAAGGTGAGCATTTCAAGACCCTCCTCCCCTTCAGGAATACCATAAATCCTAAGGTTGTTGCTTTGGTTACGATTTTCCAAGTCCTCTGTCTGCTGTTTGAGGAGAGCTATTTCTTTGGACATAGCTTCAACCCTTGGGAAGATATCCTGAGCGTCACTGATCCTCTGCTCCACCGCCGATACCTTAGATTCTAGATTGGACCATTTCTCATCAAGCCGCTGAAGGGCAGCATTGGTATTGAAGAACCAAGACCTTAGGGGCCTGGCGGCGGTGGGCACGCCTTAATCTCCTGAGTTCACCTGCTTTGTCGAACAGAGACACGGGACACTCCGTTAGGCGTAGAAGATAGAGTTTATTAGCTGCAGCTAAGTACAGTTGTCCCAGAAGTACACTCGGTATGTTCTTAGGAGACTGCTCTCCCAACAGAGTTTGTCACCCTTCCCCACAAGTTAATCAGTGGTAGTGTTTATAAGTCGACTTGCAGGTGGCAGGACACATTTGTATGGCCCAGAGGACAGTTGTGAAATGAGAGAATACGAGTAAAGAATAGCGAAGGCCAGAGGATAAGATAAAGTCAGGAAAGAATGGTGCGAACCAACAGATAGTTGAAACAGGGATCAGTCAGACCAGACGAGGATTAGTGGAGTCGGCCAGACTCTGACACCAGCTATAAACAGAGGCAGGAGGTTATTTGACACGTTGCAGTAGGATGAGGAAAAACAACTCTTCGTTCACCGTGCCGCCTGAGTGAGGGCAACACAAAATGGCAGAAAGACACAAAATGGTGGCTAAATACGAACGAGATCGGAAACTGAATTACCTCAGACCCTCCTTTTGCCATTACTCAGGCAAGACACACAGACTAATTTTAATCTGAGTCGACGTCAATGGACATGAGGTCATCAAGCTGTTGCTGCAACATCATTTTAATGCTCTCCGTCTTCCGTGGCACAGGCCTTGGGACACACATAGTGGCACAAAGACCACAGATGGCGGGGCCACACTGCATACAGAGACAACAGGAAAAAATAATGGCCAAAATCACTCCAAGGAATGTTAATACCTTCCATCCCCATTTGGACAGTAATCCCCAAAACCATTCCAACAAAGACCAATCTCCTTCGTCCTGATGAATCGACTCGGAGATCACATGTAATTTGGAGATGGCTTGGTATACCGTAGGGGCGTCGTCAGGTATATAAATGCAACAGCTAGATCCGATCAATTTACAAACTCCACCACGATCTGCAAGAATAACATCCAAAGCAATCCGGTTCTGCAATGTCATGAGACGATCCGCCTAAAGTTCAGCTGTGAGATTGCTCAAGGCTCCCACAGTGACATCTATGGTAGTCTCAACAACACAAACCAATTGTCTTATGTTTCTACTGTTGGCCATTGGGCCCCAAAAAGGAAGAAATCCTTTAAGGAAATCACCTCCCTCTTGTCCTGCCGTGTCTTTAGAATCAATAATCCCTCTGCCATATCTGTTTCTGTGATGTCCCGAAGGAGCAGTATATGTAGGGGGGAGAAGAAAGGCTATATAGCATGTTCCTGAAAAATCCGTCGGTAGCCACGTGTAGGCTCTATCGTGGCAGACAAAATACGTGCCCTGGGATGGCACTAACTGTGGTGAATTCTGAGATGTGTGAATGTACGTATGGGAACAAACACTCTTTCCTTGTCCAGTGTCAGTAGTCTGGCCATTTATTTGTAAACAAAAGTTACCTCGATGAGGCACAGTCCAAATTGGTGGAGATTTTCCCTGTCTACTCCTATCTGTAAGGCTAGTGGCGTAAAGAGTCACGTTCCAAACATCGTATGTCCGTTTCTCATCAACGGGAATCTTACCATTCTCCACGATTCTAGCCATAGCCACTATTCCTTTTATCAGAGAACTATGACTAAAATCTTGTCCACTACCATATGAACCAGCTGGACGTCTAAATCGGTTCTGATATGCATTTGAAAACATTACAAAATAGGCCCAAGCGGAACCTTCATAGGAAAATGGAAGGGCTAAATATGGCATCCCTTTTTCGGTGGTATGAGGCATAAGTCCACACACCCAACAGTCGGTTGTGTTGACTACCAATTGGTGTTGGTGCAATAACTGGACAAATGAATTGTTAACATATTCTGTTCTCCTGATTAGTTCATGTTGGGGAAGCGTATATAATTGATGTGGTGAGCTAGTAGAATAAAAAGGCAAAGAAATAGAAGTAGGGACAGATTTGTGCTGCATAACATGAACAATCCAACCTATACAAGCCAATAAGATTCTAGAAAACAAGAACACACAATGTTATGCCATATTGACTGTACACTTATTTACAATATCTCTTTTTCATCTCTTCCTTCTTATTATTCTTTTCCAATTTGACATCCATCCTCTAAAATTGTTGCTCACGGCAATCTTCCTTACTCACTTGGCTGTGATTATTAGCCGTCCTATGACACTGCAAGTCCTGGGGGCCTAGCCACTATACAGGTCACAAACCAAGACTCCTACCGTGACCCTGCAACCTGGACAGATGATACATGTCATAAATGAGATGAAAATTTCAGGTGTCCTTGACCAGTCTAGGCCTTAAATTATATCGAGTTCTGTTCAGTACAGTTTGGTCCTGAAATAGTGTCTGTGGATCTGTAGTGTTCAATCGAAGATGTGGCGGTACTGCTTCTTGTAAAACGTCGTCATCTTCTTTTTCAGACAGAGCTCCATCTAGGTGTGCACTACTGAAAGGTACAAACCGAGGAATCCTTTTGCCTTCAAAATCACCTACACCCTTACGGACCCACTGGTCAAAAGGCAAGGGCAAGGGCACCTTTTTGCAGTGCACGCCATGGATCCAGTTCTTTTTCCTTCGACCTTCACTGCTGTATGCGTGACTAGAAGAACCTGTCGAGGCGCCTTCCAACGAGGCTCCAAATTCCTTGTCCTCTGAAAAATTTTCACACAGACCCAGTCTCCCGGTTGGATAGAATGACCTGGGTCTGTGGAGGCCTCTGGTAAAGCGTCTCGAACCTGTTGGCGGAGAACACGTAATTTAGTGGTGAGGTCATGCAAATAATAAATCAGCATTGGATACTGTATGTCAGAATACTTTTTAGGGCGAGGAACTCCCCAAACATTAGCCGGGTGCCCAAAAACAACCTCGAGTCCCAAACGAGAATGTACAGCTGTTCTAATGGATAGGAGAGCCAAAGGTAAAGCATCGGGCCAGGCAAGTCCCGTGCTAGCCTGTACCTTTGCAAGCTTAAGTTTGAGAGTGCCGTTATAGCACTCTTCCAAACCTGATTGGGGATGATTCGCCGCGTGGAACTTTTGGACGATACCAAGGCCGGCACAAACTTTTTTCATAATTTGGCCCACGAATTCACTTCCATTGTCACTCCAGACAATGCGCGGCAAACTAAACCTAGGGAAGAACTCTTTCAGAAGAACTTTGGCAGTGGACAAAGCAGTGTTGTCTTTCAGGGGGTAGGCTTCTATCCATCTGGAGAAGGCACACACCACCACCAAAACATATTTGAGATTGTTGCATCGTTCCATGTGAATATAATCAATTTGCAACACCTCAAAAGGATATGTTGGGGGACCAAAATGACCTGCTGGAGTTGGGGTTCCCTTTCCCGGATTGTACATCAAGCAAATGATACAATGCTTCACTAAATTATCTGCACATTTTGGAATCCCTTCGTTCAGCCACACTGGAGCCAGAAGCTTACATATTCCTTTCGCACTGATGTGGGCTGGACCATGTGCCATAGCAACTACAGGCAGTACATAGGCATCTGGTAACAGCCAACGCTGATGTTCTGACAATTCTATCCAACATCCCATCGCGTCTAACATTCCTGTACTCTCTTTCCACTTACTCAACTCTTTCTCTGTAGCCTCTCCTTGAATCGATCTCACACTTTCTATTGTATCCTCACACATTCCATTTTCCTTGACCCAATTTGCAGGGCCCGCAACATACATGCGACTCATAGCATCTCTGGCTGTTTCTTTCGCTACCTCATCCGCAAAAGCATTCCCACGACCAACATCATCAGTAATTCTCTTATGTGCACTACACTTTATGATTGCTATCTGGGTAGGCAAAGCAAGTGACTCAAGAAGATCAGTTACCAACTGACCATGCTGTATTTTGGTACCGTGGGAGGTAAAGAATCCTCTTTCCTTCCACAAACGTCCAAAGCTATGTGCCACACCAAACGCATACTGGCTGTCGGTATATACATTCACTCTCTTCCCCCTTAGATAACACACATGCTCTGGTCAAAGCTATCAGTTCAGCCGCCTGAGCTGAATTATGTCTGATGCGTGCTGTCTCCACAATTGTATGCAAGGTGGTAACAGCGTAAGTTGAAGTTGTTTCACCATTAGGGAGTTTAAAACAAGAGCCATCCACCCATAGGATCCCATCCGGGTCCATTAGTGGTGTATCTTTCAAATCAATCCCACCTTTTGTCTCCTCCTCAGTACGGAGAAATCAATCATGTTGTTCCTGAATACCTTTCTCTTCTGGAAGAGGTAACAATGTGGCTGGATTTAAAGTGTTACATCGTTTGATGTGCACATGACTAGCCAAGAGCATCAGTTCATACCCAGACAAGCGAGCGCTTGTAAGATGCTGCGTTTTTGGCCTATTTAGCAAGGTATCCACTGCATGTGGTACCATGACAATAAGAGCGTTATCAAGCACCACTCCAGCAGATTGATGAATAGAAATTGCTGCTGCTGCTGTAGCTTTAAGACAACTAGGCAATGCCTTGGCTACTGGATCTAATGTAGCCGAAAAGTAAGCACATGGCCGCTGCTTGTCTCCAAATCGTTGTGTCAAGACTGACAACGCACAACCCTCTCTTTCATGGACATAGAGCATGAAGGGCTTACTGTAATCCGGAGTACCCAACACAGGAGCAGAGCACAGAGCAGCACGTAAATCAGAAAAACTCTTCTGACATTCATCAGTCCAAAGAAGGGGTTGGGGTGTGTCTTTCAAAGTGAGTGCCAACAAAGGTTTAACCAACAAAGAAAAATTTGGAATCCATTGTCTACAATAAGAGGTAATGCCCAGAAAGGCACGCACTTCTCTTTGTGTGGATGGCACAGACATTTGTGCAATTGCTTGAATACGTTCTGGGGTCAGTCGCCTTCCCTCCTTCGACAAGAGATGACCTAGATAGGTAACCTCTTGGCGGGCATATTGTAATTTAGAAGGTGAAATCTTATGGTGAAGGTCAGACAAGTGACGCAGTAGTGCAATAGTCACGTTTTTGCAAATATCCTCTGAATCAGCAGCAATTAATAAATCATCCACATACTGAATAAGGGTAGCACCTGGCAGCAAAGGAAAAGCATCAAGCTGGCATTTCAGAGCTTGGCTCTAGATGGAGGGACTTTCACAATAGCCTTGGGGTGCGCGCTTGAACCGGAAACTTCTGCCTCCTAAAGAGAAGCCAAAAATATCCCTACTCTCTTCAGCAATGGGGATGCTGAAGAAAGAACTTTTCAGATCGATAACAGAAAACCAATCTGCCGAGGCAGGTATCATAGTTAACAGGGCAGTGATATCTCGAACAACAGGAAACTGCGGTACAACAATTTTATTAACCTCCCGGAGATCAATAACAAAGCGATAAACAGGAGGCTGAGAAGGATCAGTGCGTTTAAGAACCGGAAGAACAGGACTATTGCATACATTTCCCCTTCTCTCCTCGACCACACCCTTCTGAACCAAATCATAAATAATAGCAAAAAGTGCTCTTTCACCATCATTGGGAATTTTGTATTGAGAGATGCGTGGCAATTTAGCATTGGGTTTGAGGGTAACAACATAGGGTGGGATCTCAAGACAACCAACATCATTTGGACCCGTAGCCCAAAGTGTTGCAGGGAGAGAGAGCAATTCAGGTGGAAATTGATCTTTAGACAAATACATTGGGGAAGTCAGTTTCTGCCCCAAAACGAGATGTACACCAGAAGGAGAACAATATATTGTTGCATGCAGTCTTTTCAATAAATCCAAACCCAACAGATTTTCGCCGCAACCAGTCGTTAGAAGAAGCGGAGCTTCCAAATCATAAGAACCAATTGAAATAGGCAGAGCACAAGAGACCGGGCTATGAACTGGGACACCAGAAAATCCTACGGATACGTTTGTTAAGCCAGACAAAGGTGCCCCAGGGAGTTTGGAGTGAATAACAGAACTTCTCATCGCACCAGTATCTAAAAGAAATGGCTCTGAAACACCCATTGTAGTGACATTAACATAAGGCCCATTCTGATCTACTGGAATCGATACAACTCCCTTACTTTGTCTACGGCTGTCCTAGTTAGCGTGAAGACCGTCATTCTCACCTTCAACATAGTAATCATCATTGTAATACTGTGTAGACTGAGTATTTTGTTGATCAAAGTAGTTCATAGAATGTGGAGGTGGAGGGGAACGCTGTGTCTGGGGCGACATACCTCGACCTCTACCCCTGGGCGCTAACTGGGAACCACCACGACCTCGTTGAGTAGGTAGTCCTCCATTACGCTGTAATAAAACCGGGCAGCTATTCTTAAAATGAACTTCCTCCCTACAATAGGCGCATTGGTTGGGACCTAACAAAGGCCGCGGAATATAGGGCTCAGGTTTTTGAAACACCCTCTGAAACTGGGGAGGCTGTTGAAACTGTCGCGGAGCAGAGCGAGGAGGATAAGCTTGTTGCAGAAGAACCTTTGTTTTTAATTCTTTAGTCTTTTTCTCTTGCTTGTCTTTTTCCTCTTTGTCCCTGTTTTCGTAATATTGAGCAGTAGCCAATATCTGAGCCAAAGAAGAAACAGCCCATGAACTTTCAGAGTCTTTTAACTTATGTGACAACTCGGGGAGCAAATTGAATACGAATTTATCTACAAATAATCGCTGTCCACCCTCCGTAGTCATATCCTGACCACTATGATCAATAAACGTCTCCTCAAAACGAGTGAAGAAATCGGAGACACTCATCTTTCTTCTGTTTACACGCGGCTAATTTATCCCAATTAACTCGTAAGGCGGGCATCATTGTTTTCATTAAAGTAATAATCCTACCAGGGAGTTCTGTGATCAAAACATCAGGCTTAGCATCACCCACTTGTGCTCTATCCAAGGCAGTTATAGCATCCCATGTACCACCCAATTCTTGAACGTGATCCTCTCTACGAATCCGAGCCCATAACGCTTGTGGGACTACAATTCCCATCAGCATGTCAATATCCGCTAAGTTCATAATACAGGCATCAAGAGTCTGAGACAATTCTTTATAGTAACCATCAGGGTTTTTACGGGGATCCGGTAAAGATTGTTTGAGGGCCAAAACATCGGATCTCTTCCAGGGCACATGTACCCATATACGCTGGAAGTGAGCGGGAATAGCTGGATTATTACCTGCTTGCGCAACCTCTTCCCTCCATATCGGAGGAACCTCTCTCATTGGGTAATGTTTCAATGTCTGCCGAACAGCAGGATCAGAAGCAAGAAAAGTTTGTGAATAAAATAACGACCTAAAAGTAACAAGTGTCCTTACGGCGTCCTCAACCTTAGAACCCACAATGAGTCCTTTATCGAAATTAGCCTGAACATCCAACAAACCCTGGGGAAGTAAACCCAAATCCATATCCTCCCATTCTTTAGCGAGAGTATCACACATAACATTAAATACATATCTCTGCGTGGGCGCCTCCCACTGATGAAAGGTGGTCATGATATCTTTCACATTATACTGGGGACCCTTCTCGATCCATTTGCGAGCAAGAGAGTCCAATACCACCCGTTCGTCGGAACCTGGAAGTTGACTACGAGACTGTCTTCGAGAAAAAGCCGGAGACAAAGAAAGGGGATAAGAAACCAGATATTCGTTTGCGCACAGTAGGAGAATTAGACATAAGGACAGGGGACAAGGTATTAGGCGATACAGGAGAGGAACTGGCAGTTATAAGGGGAGCCGAAGGCAAAGAAGATTGAGGTTCAGGAGATGGAGACAAAGGAATCGGTTGCACGAGAGGTGGGGGTGGCAATACCGGAAGAGGCAATTGTGGAAGAACCGGAACAGGTGGGGAGACAACAGGCAACTGAACAGGTTGTAACAACGGGAGTGCATTAGCACCTTGTACATAGGGCAGAGGCAATCTCAATAGGTGAGACATCAAAGGGTCTTCCTCCAGATCCTTACTTTTATCAGAAGGGGAATTAGGCAACACCGGATAGCATCTATCTATCACCATACGATGCTGTCTCTCTGAAATTTCCATTGCATTATCAATCTCATTATCTTTAAACTGCTGGGCAGCCTGTATAATCGTCATATTTTGTGCTTTCTTATCTCGTTTTGCCTGATTAATTTCTTTCTGTTTGGCTTCCTTACGCCAGACGCGAAAAGAGTCAAACATTGCCGGCCGGGCTTGTCTTTTGAACAATAACGCTTCCAAATTGTTTAATATGTCAGGCTCAAAACTACCATTTTGTGGCCACTGTAAAACGCCATCGTTCTTCGTGTATCGGATCCATGCCTTATTAAAGGCGGTGGGGCCGACACCATGTTTTGACTAAAGCTCATAGGTGGGAGTTCCAACCGGAGGAATTGGACAAGAGTCCTCCAGCCGGGAATCCCTATTACAACCAAAGCAACAGAACTTCCTAAACTTATTCAGACCAGGCATCGTTATTTCACTGGACTGTTTAACAAACATCAAGGGGTTAAATCAGATAATATAGCACAAACGTACTCACCCCTCCGCTTCGGCTTTTGCAATAGACGAATCAAAGACCCAAATCAAAACAAAATAGTGGGAGCTACCCATCAATACTTAACTAAGTGTCTTCTTACGCCAACAGAGACCCGTCTAATGTCTCGCGATACCAAACATCATCAAGGGACCAAAGCAGGGCGGCAGTCAGGGCAGCAGTCATCAGCAGCCATCAGAAAGGAGAAACCGCGCTGTAAAAGACCTTCGGACCACTTCGACATACAGGGGTCGCTTGACGTGGTTCGCGATTCCTCCAGAATTTTCCTGCGGGGCTCCTCATGATCCTCGGGCAAAAACTGCTACCTCTGAAGCCGGCCCACATTCGGGCGCCAATTGAAGAACCAAGACCTTAGGGGTCTGGCGGCGCAGGGTACGCCTTAATCTCCTGAGTTCACCTGCTTTGTCGAACAGAGACACGGGACACTCCGTTAGGCGTAGAAGATAGGGTTTATTAGCTGCAGCTAAGTACAGTTGTCCCAGAAGTACACTCGGTATGTTCTGAGGAGACTGCCCCTTTACTTCGTGGCGCACAATCTTTTATAACATACATATTCACAAAGAACACTACCAATGCATACAGGGTCAACCAATGAGAAGAATGCGAAAACAAGATATTAAGTAACTCAAACAAGCCCCTCTCCCAACAGCGTTTGTCACCCTTCCCCACAAGTTAATCAGTGGTAGTGTTTATAAGTCGACTTGCAGGTGGCAGGACACATTTGTATGGCCTAGAGGACAGTTGTGAAATGAGAGAATACGAGTAAAGAATAGCGAAGGCCAGAGGATAAGATAAAGTCAGGAAAGAATGGTGCGAACCAACAGATAGTTGAAACAGGGATCAGTCAGACCAGACGAGGATTAGTGGAGTCGGCCGGACCCTGACACCAGCTATAATCAGAGGCAGGAGGTTATTTGACACGTTGCAGTAGGATGAGGAAAAACAACTCTTCATTCATCGTGCCGCCTGAGTGAGGGCAACACAAAATGGCAGAAAGACACAAAATGGTGGCTAAATACGAACGAGATCGGAAACTGAATTACCTCAGTATCAAGAATAAAAGGTTTCAGAAGTTTAAACTCCTCCATAACGTCCTCTAGCGTGAAGGGAATGGAGATTTTGTAGGTGAGTTAGGATCCTTCTTAAGACTCTTAGAAGCAGCAGTAGGAGAGGCCTCACAAAGGGAAGACGTGCTTGCAGAAATGTCCTTCTGGTTAGACACGGAGGAAGGCTCCAGAAATATAACAGGAGAAAATGACACTGCGTCACCCACGTAAAAGTTATGCGATATCAGGTCTCATTTATAGAAGAACACCAACCTCAATCCTCGAAATAGTAGAAGAAGAACCACATCTATGTTGAAAGGCAGGAATACATTGAAAAGGGTGCTAAAAACAAAAAAGGAAGCAGTTTATATCAAAAGCCAAGGCATAGCAAATGTCCAGGGACATTGCTGCCACATGCCGCTAATGAAACCCAGCATCTCCCGCTGCAGTTAAAATGGCGGCCGGAACGAGTGCTCGTGAAGAGAACGCGATGCGGGGGAAAACAGCCAAAAACTGAATAAAAATCAGAAAAAAGAACAACTACCTGTGCCACCGCGTCAGCGCTCCAATAATCTTCAGGTCATGTGGTCAAAACTGGGGTCTAGCCACTCCGGTGTCAAAACGGTCTCTACCTAATTAACTTTGAATAGCAGCAAACATGATGCTGCAGTTCTCTCCTTCCCTACATTTCTGCCTTTACCGGAAGTTCAGGAAAAATGTATCCGGATTACTGTCATAGGTGCAACTTACATCCAAGTCTGTTTTTTTTATCCTTCAACCATCTTTAAGAATTAAACTACAAATCCCAGAATACAACTTTGCTGTTGGCTAAAAAAAAACAAATTTTGACTGAAGAGATCACTTAATCGTTGATGAAAAGTAATTCATTACCTAGGCATAACCACTTTACCTCCTCCCTCAAAGTGGCATTTGAATGTCAAACATAACAACATGCAAAATGTGGTCATTTATAGGAGCAAACTAAAAACTTGGCAGCTACAAGCTCTAAGCATTATGCACCCTGTCATTACGGATCCATTCAATACTTCTCCTAACTCTGCTTCAGTTCTTTGCCGTTGGAAAGAGGCAGTAATTGTACCTTTTATCAAGAAGTCTACGGATGACCCTTAGATCTTGAGTAGTTACAGACCTGTCGCTCTGCTGCTCTCTCCATCTTAGAAAATAAAATCACTAACCATTTCTGAGCCTTTATTGAATCTAACAGTTTCGACAATCACAGGCAAGCTGCCTTTCACCCCCAGCATGACACAGTGGTTTGCCTCGATTGCTGTAGTTGGTGATTTACAGATGCTCTTGGGTAGCGGGGATGGAGCCTCTCTCATTCTTTTAGATCTGAGTGCAGCCTTTGATACTGGGTCGCACTCTACAATAGTTGTCTCTTTAACATAGGTATCTGTGACACAGCATAAACCAGCATACATAGTTTTGCTTCTTATTCATTTATAAAAGCGCCTACCAGCCTACTTCTTTACAAACCCAATAAGCCAATGTATCAAAAAGGTAAATTACAATGTAACTTAAAATTTATCATACATAATAAACACATTATCATTAACCCCTTTCGCTGCTAGGCCTTATCCCTCTCTAGTGCTAAGCCTTTTTTTTCGCAATTTGGGGTAGATCGCACTTAGGCCTCCATTACTTTTTGCCCACATAAGATATCCAGGCCCAAATTGTGTCCTATTTTTCCAACATCCTGGGGAGTCAAAATGTATCCAGGTTTTGGAGATTCCTTTGGAGGAGACTGAGAAAATAGCCAAAGTATAGCTAACTTTTTGAGGTTTTGGGAAAAAAGCAAAAAAGGGCGCTGCAGAAGAAAGCGTCTGTTTTTTTCCCTGCAAATGGCATCAAGGAAGGGTCTGCAGTGAATGAATGAATGAAAAATGTATTGCACAGTTACTTAAAACCATTGGCAGTGTAACAAAAGCATTTAAAATCAGAACGTTAAAATGAATTCATTTCAGAGTTTGACCAATTTCATTTCAGAGACAATACGATTAAAAATAAAAAAGCGAATAGTTGTACATGAGGCATTATGACGAAAGTCATTATGTCATTTTTAAAGTATGCCTTGATCCATCCACAGCAAGTCTATTTTCTCACGGGCTGTCAAGATCTTATTCTTCAACAAGTCTGGAACGCACCTCTTCCATGTATCTCCCGATTCTAGCCAAGTCGGTCGGTAAAATGCAAGAGAATATGACTGCGACCACTTCTTTCACCGTCCGAGCTCCTTTTCGTAGCCATATTGGCTTTAAAAGCTTCTGACGAGACTATAACAGGCTGGGGCAGCAGCACATCAGGTGTACTAATGATTGCAGATTCTACAGCTGATTTTGTTACCAAGGGATTTCAACCCAGGATTCACTTCGTTAATTGGGAGGGGCACTAGTCTGGCCCACTGAATGTTTTTTAGGACCTTCCTCCCCAAAGCTTGGTCAAGGTAAGGCTGGGTTTTGTGCTCTATATATGTTGCCATCAGCCCAGATTGACCTCCACCAGTTTCCAAATTTGCTAAGTCAATTTTTCGAGACAATTGATAGCATTGTTTATTGATTGCATTTTTGATGGCCGTGTAGTTTATGTCCTCTTGACCCCAATTTTGTGTTGCCAGGTCTAAAATTTCTACTGCTTCCTGCATGTAGACTTGCCATGGGTTGGTTGGCCCTCCGTAGATGGATTTTAGCATGCTCTTCAGGCTTCCATCCGGAGCTTTAAGTATTTGGTAATAGTATTTTGGTTGCACACCCAAGCATTCTTTGTTCTGTTGCACCAGGCCGAACTCCAGGTGAATCTAGCTTTGCCCGAGTCGCTCAACCAGCTCCCGAGATAATTGTAAGACTTTGAAACAGCGATTATCTATTTACCCCCGTGCCATTTGAGGAATGTTTTTTTAGTGCAACACCAAAAGATCAATACTTTGGTCTTGTCTGGGTTTATTGTTAATTCATTAATCCTGTTGTAGTTGTTTAAAGCGTTTAATCCCCTTTGTAGCCCTGTTTTTGTATGATCTATCACCACTAGATCGTCTGCATATTGTAAAATTTGAAATTTGTTAGCTCCGATTTGAGGGACTGCTAGGTTGACATTATTGAGCATCTTGCATAGGTCTGCTGTATATAAGTTGAATAGTAACAAACAAGTCCTGTGCACACGTTGTATGAGTATTAACAGAGTCTGTGACAAACGTAGTATTTGTTCAAGCATAAATGGAAATATGAACAAGATGCCAAAAACCAAGGACACAAGGCGTTTCTTTTAGGTGAGGTATATTTTTGACCTTCATCAGAAGAAAAATATCAAAAGAAAAGACCAGCCGACAAGTGTTTCGTCAATCGGGTAGTCACCCGTGACTCCTCAGGGCTGGGGATAACAAAATGATATAATGATATAATAAAGTACAACGCAATGTCAAGTAACAAGAAAGATAAAACAGGAAGTGTAGTGGCGCAGAAAAAACACATAACTCCGTGCGAATGGAAACCCTATGGATAGAAGTGAAAAGAACATGATAAAAAGACATGAAAGTAACAAGAAGGTCAACAAGTGACTCAACACGCAAGAAAAGAGCATAGAACCTGTAGTGATGTGGGGGTAGAAGGCTTCCTGTACACTCAAAACCCTACGTAGACTTTACACTATAAGTTGAATAGTGTTGGGGCTAGTACCCATCCCTGTTTTAGGCCTCGATTTGAGCAACACTTTTTTGTCGTGGTGTTGTTTGCTAATTGCACTTTGATCCAAGTGTTACTATATAGTAAGATAATGGCGTTGAGGAGGCCTGAAGGAATTTGCCAGTTGCGCAATTTAGACCAGAGCTTGCATCGTGGCACCCCGTCGAAGGCTGTTGAGTAGTCTACGAAACAGGCAAAGACTGTTTTTAGGTCTCGCTGAGCCCAGCGCATGCGCTGGCTTGGAGAGACATTTTGTGTGTGAGATTTTTAAGTGCTGCTGGCTGGCCTAGCGCTTGCGTGCATGTGAGCGTGCACGCGCGCAGCCGCCATGCGCTAGGCCAGCCAGCAGCACTCATGAACGCCTTCCTGCATCATCGCGATCACTTTTGTTTTCACAGCGATCGTGATCGCGATGACTTTTGTGGCCAATGCTTGTTAATTAGCCCTCCTCGCGGCCCATTCCCGCTGCAACACACCGACCTCTAATTTATGGTATCCTTATATATGGATTTTGCCAGCTTTCTGCGCCCTGGCTTTCCTTCACGACTCACCCCCTGCTCCCCCTCAAATCACAGAGCGCGTCTCTCGGCCACGCGTCCAACTCCCGCTTCTCCCCCTCCTCCCGCTCCCCCTCTCGCGTCTCGCAGCTGCGCGCGTGGCCAATGCTTGTATTTTGCCTTTGCTCCCTCCTCTTTAATTAGCCCTCCTGCACCCCATTCCCGCTGCAACACACCGACCTCTAATTTATGGTATCCTTATATATGTATATATGTTCCCATCTCTTATTTTCACAAACTTCAACTCAGCGGCATGCGTGCGTAGAGTTTAACCCCGCCTTCCAGCGCTCTGATTGTCTCCCCCTCCCTTATGACTCGGCTCATGACTTTCCACAGTTAAGCGATTTTCCGAAGTATCTGGCTTCCCTGACGCGCACTAATAGGGCAGTGTGGCCACAGAAACTGGCCAGAACGCCAAACACGCACTACCGCGCGCTTCCAAGAACAAGCAGGACGGCGTGAAACCAGCATTCTACTCAGTTGGTTCAGTCCAAAAATGCTTGGAGTTCCACGCACATACCACGGCCATGACGCCGACATTTCAGACACTATGGAAAGGCAGCAGCGTGAATTGCATTCTCTGAGGCTGCAAACAGCAAAGAGTTGTATTCTTCCTGCAGGACGCTTTTAAATCAGGATTTTGTGTTATAACTCGGACTCAAGGAGCTTGTTTTCTCCCCTACGAAAACTTTATGCCCGCCTTGCATGTACGGCCCAGCCCCACGAGACACCCTGGGCGCTCCTGCTGCACACGTCAGGTATGCACAGCCCTGTGACTCCACGCGCTCATATACGCTGCATCTGCATGTGCAGCAGCCCCGTGCTGGTACAGCACGTGTGCCCCATGTGGTCTCAGTGCACTGCGTGTGCATGCAGCCACTTAAAACCGCTGTGCGACAGCTGCTGTGGCAACCCCTGGGCACCACTGCACTTAAGCTCCACCCCTCACCCCCCACTCCAGCGAGCACCTGAGAATAGCATGGGTACGCCATGCCCACGTGTGACCCTATGCTGCCCAGCCACCCCCGCATACCCCTGAGCAGTCCCCGAGCACCCCATGCAGACGCACCCCCTCGTGCGGCCAGTACTCCAGCTCCTGTCATCTGGGACCCCCACTGCTCCGTACAGCCACAATCACTCCTGTCCCTGTACTGCCTGTACTCCTCACCCTGCAGCGCTGTCTACCAGACTGAACCCCCTTGTGCACCCCATCGTCGAGTGTGGCCCCTGCCTCCTTCAATTTACACCGTACACATGGCCCTTGTGGAACCTAACTCCTGGTGCAGCCAGTGCCGCAGAACCCTGTCTTTCCTGGAGCCCACAACACCCCCTATCGCCTCATACACCCTCGATCACTCCAGCCCCTACTCCTCACCCTACAGCCCTGTGTACCCAAATTGCCGCTGACCGCGGCCCCCGCAGGGGGCCAATCGGCGGTCGGCGCCTTAGTGGCCCCGGGGCACCGGTCACCCCTCCCCTCCCACTGGGGGGGGCGGGGACGCAGACCAGAGCCCCCCTCCGTTGGCAGGGCTGGAAGTGACGCGCAATGCGTGTCACTTCCTGGCCCAGGTGTGAGGGGGAGGCTATTTAGCCTTCCCTCACCCTCACTATCCTGACCACACGTCTCCACGTGTAGCTCGTCTCCAACCTTTTGCTGAAAGGGGGCTTGGGTCGTTTGTCGTTGTTGTTGTTGTCTCGACACCCACCCCTATTGCCTACGGCCTCGCGCTCCCGAGTGCATCAGTCCTTGGGTAGGTCGGACCAGAGTCGGGATAGTCCTAACGTAGAACGGTCATTGCCATATTAGTAACAGTTAAACACGGGTTGCTGCCGACAGTCTATAAGAGGTATGCTTAGGCCCGCAACTCTGCCCCGCCAACATGCTTATGTGGGCCGCCTTCAACTGTCACTCATAGTGACACTGACATGGGGGAAACCACACATAACTAACTGTAACCTAGACACCCAGGTGGGTGCCTAGTCGGGTAGGGCAACGCAACCGAGATGGAATGGTAGTTATTATCTAATGCTAAAGGAAGTCTGGATTGAGCCACTAGATGGGTGTAGATATGGGTGTAGCTCAGTGCCCCATTTGCATTGAATACGGGGACGCACTGACTTAGCACCACATAGGTTACCGGCGTGATTGACCAGGTGGTTGCGGGTGCGCCGCTCGCGAGCAGATTTTAACCCGTGGTTATTCGGTGTCTTGGAGTGTACCTCTGTCTCAAATCCACCGATAGTTCATTGTTAAGCCGATTAGCCTGCAGCACACTGAGCTGGGCACCATAACCAAGAGTTAGGCCTGCAGGAGAAGTAGCGGAAAGAACCGTATAGGAATAGGTCCAGGTGTACTTTGGGGGGCATTCCACTGCAACCAGACAGATTTCGGGTTGCTTCAGTGAAGACCTTCCACCCGCGCTTTAGCCAGGGCGGCTTGTGGGTGATATAGTTGTTATATAGCAAGGGTGCGGTCGTTCAAAAAGTTTGGTAAACACCACGTAGAGCCTCATGGCGTCAGGGCATTATGGACCATGCAGCATTCGCAACATTCAGAATAGGGCCGGTATTTGCACCAAAGTTTCCGGTTGGTTCCCACAGACTTGTCCGCCCCGAGGTTATCCTTTAGGGGTAGAACCTGAGACTAAGGGGGCATCTTCTGCTCGGGCGTCACAAATAAGCGTTAGCTACGCGGGGATGGAGTACCATGCAGGTCCTGCCACCACTGGGTTCCCTCCAGTCGATGGGATCATTTTAGGTGGGCCCACGAAGTCTACGGTTCCTGGGAAGCTTCCAGCCGTGGGCAGTTAGCAACAGATGAAAGTATCAGCGTGTGGGTATCGGACATCTGCTTTCTGGGAGCACCGTGCCCTGGGAGCACGCGCGTTGCCCTAATTCTGAGGCCTACCCATAAAGGGGCCGAGTAGCAAAACAAGTAAATAGGCTCCATAGGCGGGCCTCGGGCCTCACAGCTGGGCCCAGGGAAAATAGGGCTTTTCTTAATGTCTAGAGGACCATTGCGGTTGGGGGTACCCCCCACCGGATTCACTGGTCGCGTACCGCAGATGCGGGAGACTGGGATCCGGGTTTACGGACACGTTACCGCGCATGGGGCGCTGCCAGCAAACATAGGGTGCTGCTGGCACAGTAACTGGGGTGTCAGCGGGGCAATCGCAAGGGGACAGTATGTCAATAGTACATTTGACACACCCAGGGTGCACTAAATCTCCACTTCAACGGAGCAGGAATTTGGCACTGCTGGGGATGCTCTGGGTTTGTGGGGGAGGGCACCCCCCGCCACCCTCCTTCTGAGGAGCATGATGGGAGGGGCGTAGTAGGACTTAGTCAATCCTCAATGCTTGAACTTTACTGACAGCGCGCAATGTTTAAGCCAGACAGATTCCCGAAGCTGGTATACCTAGGGGGTTACATCACTGAGGGATCTGTAGGGGCACAATTCCCATAAGGAATAGGGGATGGTGGGCAGGGGCGAGAGTCGCCCCTTGACCATGGTCACGCGCTGGCAGCCAGGAGCACTCCGGTGCTCCAGGTTTAGCAATCAGAGGACTGGCCAAAGGTTAAGTAAAAACCCTTCTCGCCTTCATAGCCAAAGAGGGCAGGCCCAGAATTGTGAAGTGGGTAACCTGCCCGCATGAGGGGCGAAATAGTTCTTGGCATATCTCCCCAGGCCTTGGGGGCATAGATGGGGCCATCTACAACACCAGGAGCTATAGCTCACTGGTAAGTCTTGGGCCTGTGGATATAAGGGATCTCACAGGGTTTGAGTCCTGCTAGCGCTGTCACACTGTCTTGAGGTGGCAGAATTTCAAACTCTTCTTTCTACTAGGATGGTTCCCTTCCAGCTAGTTGCAGGAAGCCCTAGATAGGAGAGGTTGCAGGTAAGACTATAGCAGGTGGTGGGGGGCCCTGGCTGCGACGGTGAGCCGCCTCCAGGGCTGTGGCCGAGTTACAGGGCGATCTGGAAGCAGGCCGGTACAAAGGGTACCTCTGCGCGGCACCATAGGGGGTGCCTGAGCCAAAACCGAGGAGCCTCATGGGAGGTCCCGGAAGCCGTGTCGGCGCCCCGCTAGTCCTGCGGGCGGTTGTGGGCCTGAACAACCGGGGGCTTGCTATGCGACGCTCCGCCCCGAGAGGGGGGGCGTGAGTAGAATTACCAACGGCACGTGATCGTAGAAAGAATCACCTGGAGGGCAGCACCGGCGGGCATCGCTCCCGCGCTGCCCGGCTCATCAGGCGGGCAGGCGACCCAGATGGTTGCCTGCCCTTGGATCGCCCGTAAGATAACCCACCCATTACATATCTTGGAATTATGTAATAAACCTGCAGCACTTGTTACCCAACACCAACTGTCTCGTGTGTGTCATTGGGTTACCTAATTTGGGGGAGGGGGGACAGCGGGGTGCCCCTGGGGGTACTATGCCGCTGACCGCGGCCCCCGCAGGGGGCCAATCGGCGGTCGGCGCCTTAGTGGCCCCGGGGCACCGGTCACACCTCCCCTCCCACTGGGGGGGCGGGGACGCAGACCAGAGCCCCCCTCCGTTGGCAGGGCTGGAAGTGACGCGCAATGCGTGTCACTTCCTGGCCCAGGTGTGAGGGGGAGGCTATTTAGCCTTCCCCCACCCTCACTGGCGACCTCTTTGTCGCCCACCTCGCCTTTTCCCTCCCTACCGCTTACCCGGCGTAGGCGTGGGTGGGGGGGGTTTTCTGAGCGTTGTAATGTTTTCTTTTTCGTTGCAGGCGGAGTTACAGGGCGATCTGGAAGCAGGCCGGTACAAAGGGTACCTCTGCGCGGCACCATAGGGGGTGCCTGAGCCAAAACCGAGGAGCCTCAAGGGAGGTCCCGGAAGCCGTGTCGGCGCCCCGCTAGTCCTGCGGGCGGTTGTGGGCCTGAACAACCGGGGGCTTGCTATGCGACGCTCCGCCCCGAGAGGGGGGGCGTGAGTAGAATTACCAACGGCACGTGATCGTAGAAAGAATCACCTGGAGGGCAGCACTGGCGGGCATCGCTCCCGCGCTGCCCGGCTCATCAGGCGGGCAGGCGACCCAGATGGTTGCCTGCCCTTGGATCGCCCGTAAGATAACCCACCCATTACATATCTTGGAATTATGTAATAAACCTGCAGCACTTGTTACCCACTTACAACTGTTTCTTGTGTGTCATTGGGTAACCTAATTTGGGGGAGGGGGGAAAGCGGGGTGCCCCTGGGGGTACTATGGCCCCTGAGCACTCCCAGCGCTTTGCCACATCCACTGTGTGTACTGCAGCCCTGGTGCACCCTCAGCCGCCCGGGACACCTACAGACAACCAATACAGTGCCTGTTCAAGCCTGTCCGCCCTATCACCTGCCGACCCCGAGGCCCCTCGTGCAGCTCCAGGACACCCCTAGCGCAGCCCCGAGCACCCTTCCCACACACGTTACAGGGTCCGTCCCAGGCCTTCTCCTGTTGGCCTCCCCAACTACAGCGTGCACCACCAGCCACCCCACAGTGCGGCTCCAGCACTCTGCAGTTCCGGTTTGGCGCTATGCCGCCTTCTGCAGGCTCGCAGCCCCCCACTGTGCAACAGGGCATCCCAGTGTAGCTCAGCTCCGACCGCCATGCACACCCAGGCAGAACTGCAACTCTCTTGCAAACTAACACCTCTGGGGAACACCTCTGGGGCCACTAGACACTCCCAGCACTTCTGTGTATTCACTTGGTACTGCTTCTGCACTGCACGTGCAGCATCCGAATAACCCCAGCCCCCCCCCCCCCCCCTCTCTGCAAAGCACTCTCTTTACAGCTGTTACCAGCCAAAGAGGGCCCGTACAGGTCAGGGGCGGCCTGCTCTCCTACCACAACTTCAAAACAAGCATTTGCAATGCAATAGGTCTCGCATTTACGCGAGCTTAAGCTATCAGCATTGTAAATGGCAATGCCTTTTATTTATGTTTTAAAAACAAACACATAAATAAAAGGCATTGTCATTTACAATGCCAATAGCTAAAAACCGCGTAAATGCGAGACCTATTGCATTGCAAATGCTTGTTTTTTCTTTCTTCATTCGTACTGGAGAACAAACACTGAAAAGAGAGAAAAGCTTTACGCTAGCAGGGAAGCGGATGTCTGTACCCGAGACGAGAGCAGCGTGTTACGCTTTTCAGCTTCTTAATATAGTGAAAACAATTTAAAAGTTGTTACAGTTCCTCTAAGCATTTTAACGGGGATGGATGAAAGCCTAAATCAGCCCTGTCGTGTCAGGAATCATTATGAATCGAAACGATCTCCCTAGCTGATTAAGGAGTATAGTGTATTTATTACTGGCTTCATGGTACATGCATACAACAAGAAATACACATCACCAGCCAAGAGGCCGCGGAAACGTCAAACACACTTTCCAAACATAGTCCAATAACATAAAACCCCAAATATCTCCAAGATCTTTCTTCGCGATCCATAGCCGCAGCGTGTCATGGACCAGCTGGACTCCGATGGGTGAACAGCCCAGAACGGTATGGAAAGGACGCCCGCTCTACAAGGACATACAAGTGGCAGAAATATGCTTATATAAATATGCCCGAAAACAAACAAATGTAATACATGCCTGAAAAATGCACCAATTCCTTATCTAGTACAACTCTTAATCCCTCCTATTGTTTAAACAACGCTGAAAATTCTAGAACATTTGCTATCAGGTTATTTTTATATTTTATTTATGGCAAATTACAAAATATCCATATTCTTGCGATGCATACAATAACATTGGCTATAGGCGTTACATTCAAAATAATGCGCAAATAAACGAAGCGTCGCACATTTTTCAAATAAAAGGGAAATGGCTGTGATTAGTCAAGCTTCTCGGAGGGGCTCAGTCTAAAGAAAAAAATATAGCTGTCTCCAATAAACTTCTAGTATTTTAATAACATGCTAGAACCATTTAGTCAAGTTTAGTTGAGCGATTTGTATGCGGATATATAAGGATAAAAAGAAATCAACCGTCCCACTCTTACTATATATGCACAAAGGGAAACAGTAAACCCAAGATGGGACTGGCCTCCCAGACGTGTCTTGAATTTGGCACTCAGCAGTAAAGCCTCCATCAGACCTCTGTAAAGTCGCCCTCATTTGGGGGGGGGGTGTCTCCTATGATTGGGTCACAGAAGCCTGATATGTGACAAGTACTGTGGTGTGAAAGGCAGTGGGTGTGGGAGGAGGGTGAAGGGGAGAAGAGGTGAGCCTGGACAGGAGTCTGAAAATTGAGCCTTGGTCTTCGAGGCACTGTATTGATTCAGTCACAACATATGTACAACATGCCTCATTAGGGGTAGTAAGCGCTACATAAATAAAATGTATTTTATATGTAAACACAGGGCTCGGTTGCTGTATAGTACACAGTAACCAGCCCTAAAAGTGTTTTCTAATGTAAGCTACAAGCAGAATAGTGAATGTGAAAGTGTTTGTTACCCTGGTCAGAGTAAAGGTTTTACTTTACACAATACATTCTTGAATCCGATGCCAAGAGGTGGCTATTGAGGCTTCAACTTTACACGGATACAATAGCAAAATATAAATTGGTGATAGCTGCGTGAGCTGTCCAACCTGCATATTACTGATTGAAACCATGTAGGATAGCTGAGCGGGTTCACCATCTGTCCGAGTTCTGTGTGTAACCTGAAGGGCTGAGCGAACAGATCAGAAAGTTTGGAGAGTTAATGCCTCTGGCGGGTGTGCTGTAGGGCATGAGGTGCGTGTGCTGAATCTGTCCAGGATGTGCTCAGTCTGTTAATATTTCAAGGTAAAAAATGGTCGTGTTTGTTTGTTGCAATGTTTCTCTTCACACTGTACACTGCTGTCTGCCCTGCAGTGTGCGCCTTAACCCTCTGAACCATCTTCCATACAGACACAGTTGGTAAGAAGTGTGCCAGTTAAGGTAGGTATTCATGGTAACATTCCTACTGTTGAACTCCGAAGGCAAATGAAGGCCTAACATTCAAACCATATTGAGCGACTCAACCATGCAAAATCGACAGGATATAGTGTAAAACAAGCTGCAATTTCAACAGCGAGAGCACCAGAGGCCTTTGCATCAGAGCGGGGCCTGGGAGTGCGGCATCCAGTGAGCAGGGCACCCCTGTTGCAGCAGCTCCGATCGGAGCACAACAGCTGGTCTTTTCCGGCTACAGCCAAGAAGGAAATGAAAGTGGGCACTGGAAATGGTTAAAGGAGAAGCGGAGCTTGATGATTGGTAAAGGGGCAGCCACCGGCCATTCAGACGAGTAAAAGAATAAGGACGCCCTGACGTTCTAATTTGTTCAGAAACATCAAAGCGGCCGAGCGGCCGCGAAAGTGAAAGACAACGAGTGCTTTCAGGCTGCCAAATGGTGCGCGCGCCCGGCACACATGCACAGTAGTTGGCGGCCTGAAAGCACTCGTTTGCACTTCCAAAAGTGCTTACTATAAGTCTCGCCAGAGCAGCGCTAAAGCACTGTCTCAGGCGAGACCTAAACACGTTTTCCTCCTCCTGTGCGAATGCCACAACACCCACATGTGTACACATCTTCCAAGACTTCCTTTCACTTTTGGGTGGTCTTGAATCACCTGATTAAAACGTTTAGGGATTTCACGTAGGCATAGACAGTCGCCATTTTGAGTGGATTCATTTGCCAGCAGTTGTCTATCTGGTACGTTATGTCTTTGCGAGTGTTAAGGACGCTGCGCAGTACAAAGTGCATTTTTTCATTGTAATCTGCAATTGAAGCATTTATAGAAAGGATGCGTAAGTGATTAAAGTTTGTTTAATTTCTTTAGCTATTGCAGAGTTCAAAGCAAAGCACACACAAAAACGGTCGCCTTAAATACAGTGGTTGGACGGGACCTCGATTGTGTTCTGTTGTTGCTCTGAAAAGACTGTTTTCTTTGCGACTTCTATTTCCCACGTCTTTACCTTCGCTGTTGTTTTATGCTTTTGTTGTTTCCTTTCCAGATGTTTACATAAGCACATCACCCTCAAGCCAAATTACACTTTCAACAGATGTCTCCCGTTTTGCTGGCGCGCGCCCTGTCAAGTGGCCTCATGTCCCAGACACCTAAAGCTATGCCTGACGTTTTAACCTCCAGCACTTTGCATGCTGGGATGTTTGAGTCCAGGCTTGCAAGTGTAAAAGCGAAACTGCAAGCCCCATAATGCAGTTTGCGGTCGTCTTGAAATCGGGACAGGCTGAGGGTACAGCAGATGGCACGGGGCCACTAGACAGTTAGGCATGCTGAATCTAGTGTGCCCGCCTCCCATGGAGGCTGCCATTATTTCTTTCTCTGATGCTCTCGACTCCGCCTGCTCCGTTCTGCCCCTTCCTCTGGGCCCTGGCACTCTGCGTACCCCCAGTTGCCACCTTTTACTCTTCCAGGCAGTTGCAGCCGTTGTTCCAGAGCACTCCTGTTTTGAGTGGGTGGTCGGTAACGTGATGCCCAGTTGTATAGAAGGGACGTGTTAGTAGGCACTCACTCATTGCCTGGAGTTTCATTAACAGAAGCCGAGAGGAGCTCCGCCCTGCTGTCGCCTCTCAGCTCCCTCGCTCTCTCCTCCAAAGGGGGTTATTAGAGCCAGTCTCTCGCTCTCCTGCCTCGCTGTGAGTTGGCCTGGCACAGGGCAGGGAGGAATGCTAGGGCTTTTGTCGGAGTTGACACTTTGGCAGGCTGCAGCAGGGTAAACGTTTCATTACTTACACCTCATTCTTACTCCTTCATGAACAAGGTGGAATTGCGGGCAAAATATGAGCAGGGTCGGTTTACCTGGGCTGTGGGGGATGGGTGCGAATTATTTGCCAAGGCAGCCCGGCGGTTTTAAATGAGGAATCGCATCTTTATCAATAACACACCTTTTTATACACAAGCAAGTTATCTGTCGCTACGCCAAGCTATTTTTGTTTTTAATCCAAAATGCCTTATTTCCAGTGTGTAGCTTCTCAGACAGTAAGTAAGTAAGTTAAGTAAGGTGCGTATACTTTTCAGGGTCTCCGATTTAAAGCTATTATTGGAATACTCTGGTGCGAGTTTACTTTTTCCCTTCAAGATATGAAAGTCTGCTCTCTGATGGAGCACCTTGATGCGAGAGTCTGGAGAGGGACGTCATGCCTTGCTGCCACTACATTGTCTACACCGCTGAATGTAGCCCTGGGTTAGTTTGGGTGTAAACTGTTTGCTTGGGGTGCAAGGCTTCGCCTGAGCTGTTTCTGTTTGGGTCACAGTACAAGCAGGTCGAGTTGGACTCGGATATGAATCTCCCAACTCCCAACATGCATTAGGAGTTGGGGATCGGGTATAGAGACCAGGTAGCCTTATTAAATGCGTTACAGAGAAATAGGATGTCTGAATGAGTTCCGTGGCCTTTTCTACATCCTTTGTGTCTATATCTACAGGTCATTGGAGAACCCCAGCGCTACTCCCAATATTCAAGCCGCAGCACTGATGTGCACTGTACCTGCTCTCACTTGCTGGTTGTGAAGTATTTTCTCCATTTTTTGTGTTTTCGTGTGGTTCTAATGTGTTTTCGTCCTTTGGAGTGGCTGATAGCTGGCATACAGCTACTCTGTAAACGCCAACCAGATGTGCATTCCAGTTTTTTCCGGCACGCTTTCGAGGCCAAAACAGTTATTGCCTATGAATATTATTAGGGTGCTGCTCTTATACACATTTTTAGAAGTCCTACCATAGAACCCAGGTGAGCGAATTCCATAATTGTGAGTCCCTATACAGTTAGAACCAACGTTTGCAGAAGACACAGAATCCATTGGTGTAATTTACATTCATTTTGGGACGACCTTTCTGTTTTTTTGCACTTATGAAGTCTTGCAAATATCGGCACCAATTTAAAAAATGCAGTTGTGCCTGTTACCCTTCCTCATTGTTGGTAAACAGCTACTTTGATTGCCAGTCATGCCTATATGTCGCGCCTTTGGGACCTTATAAGTGTTTAGCCATGCAACAGTTGATGTTGTTGCACCAAGGATATTGTGCTGCATAACTAAATACTTATAAGGTCCCAAAAGCGAGACCTATTGGCTATGCCAATGCTTGTTTTGTTTTTGAAGTTAGCTTGCTGGCTTAAGTATGATATAGCCGTGATGTTATCGATTGTCGAACAACCTTTGCGGAACCTTGTTTGATGGGGGGAAGGATTTCATTTTCTTCAACCCATCTGTTTAATTCTGTTAATAGGGTACTTGCGTAGGCTTTCCCTTCCATATCTAGGAGCGCGATTAATCTGTAGTATTTTTGTTCTGTGTTATCACCTTTCTTGTAAATAGGTTGTAAAATTGACCTTCGCCACGAGTCTGGCACCCTGGCATGTAGTGGGCATTCAGTTAATAGATTGGAGAGGACTCTCCCCCAATATGCTGGATCTTCCCCAAACATTTCTCCCGGGAGGCCATTAAGCCCTGGTGCCCCATCTTTTCTTATCTTTTTTACAACTTTTTCAACCGCTGTGCTCTCCGTGGGGCAATCCACACGACTTCCGGGTTCAATGCATCCTTCCTTTTCCACATAAACTGTGGAAACATGTCTCAGCCATGCGTCGGTGTGGACAGAGTTATGCCGGTCCACTTTGTCATTTTCCAACTGAGTTATAAATTGCCAAAGTTCTCGATGTTTATGAGGCTTTGTTAGCTCATGGATCTTGCTCCATTCTTCCTCAAGCTTCTTCTGCTTGAGTGTCCAAAGCAAGTGCTTCCGCTCATTATGCAGTTTTTGCGCTTATCCATTGTTCTTTGCGTGCCCGCAATCTTATGAGCTCTTTTTGCCTTATTTAGTTTGTGTTATGTCACTAGGTTTTATGTTATAAAACAACGTTTGTGTAATGGGTTTCTCCTTTAATTTGAGGTCAGCTTTCTTGCTATTGTTCAGAGCTGTTTTCAGGGCAGAGGTCCACTCCGACCAGTTTTCCATGCTGGGCTCGATACCAGGGTGGTTGCCTTTGCCTTATTGTTTGTCTTTCCATGCCTTAAATGCGGTAGCCTGGTGATTATTCCATTGTATTCTTCTGACTGGGGCATATTCCTCAATGCCTATTGATTTAGCTACCGTGATGGTTTGTTCCCGTTGATTGATTGTAATGTTCAGTTCAACCTGGAGTATGGCATGATCGCTAGTATCATCTACGTTGATTTAAAGTGAACAATTTTGCAAACGAGTTGGTTGCACAAAAAGATATATTCAATTGTCGAACAATTCTTAAATATGGTTGTTCCAGGGCCATTTGGGTCTGAACATTTTAGTAAATTCTCAATTGACTTGAGATCATAATTTTGTAAGAAGCTATTGAAAGTTCTTTCAGCACTAGTTAGGTGCATCCTCTCGCTCGGCTTCGTTCCCAGGTGGTGCAAATTGAAGTCCCCCACAAGCAATTTGGCTGGTGACAAGTACGTGCATAAGATTTCCTGTATTGTTTTGATCATAGATTTTGTGGCCTCTAATTTTGACTGACCAAATGCGTTTAGATATACGTTTATTTTAAGCAGTGAAACACTGTATTCCTTGCCCCCTTTTCCCTCAACTACAAGTGCCTGTAGCATATCTGAGTCGGTATTTATGGTCCTCACTGTCAGTTGTTTTGCATGTTTAATGTAAATCGAGATACCACCGGTTGTGTTTAATTGCTAGTTTGTGGAAATCTGCAGTGCTAAAGTCATCATCTTCCCAGCTTTCGGAAACAGGCAGACTTGAATCAGAAAATCTATATTTTTTTAAATCAAAAGTTTCGCACTTTACTGCCCATACCCCATTTTTCCTATTTTTGTTCTTTCTACCTTCCTCCAGTTTGTGGTGGAAACAGGGGTGAAACCCATTGTGGATCTCAGAAAGGTATACATTTCTGAAAACCAGACAAAACTCTGAATTCAGCAAAGAGTCATTTGTGCTGTCTTTCAAGTTTTTTCTGTAAAAACTAACAGTTAAAATGCAAATAATATTGAAAAAAAACAGTCATTTGTGTCTACATTTTCATCCGTAACTTCTTACTGTGGCAGATTTCTGAAAGTAATATACCGTTAAGTCCACTGGACCCTTCTGGTTGCGGGATATATAGGGCTTATAGGTTCTCCAAGAACCCGATGTACCCAGAGCCAACAACCGAGCTGCAACTTAAAATAGCTTTTTATGGTGAACGGACTATACAGCAATTCATATGATAAATTATAATGAACGGAAAAAGGGTACGAGGGAAATCTCTGTATTTCTGAAATGTACACCAGATACTGAGTTTTGGAGCAGTGGGTGTTTTTACATCTCTGAATTTATGTGTACCCATACTGGCATGTGTTTCAGAGGGCATTTTGTAAAATGTCTTCTTTGTTACATAAATGCTTACATTTAAAAGGGACAAGCATAGAGATATTCAAATGGTAACACCACGTCTTTCAATAAAATTGTACCTCACTTATGTGGCTGGGCTTTGAGTCTGTGACACAAAACACCCCAAAACTTGATCTAGGAGCCATCATATTTCACCCAGCAGAATGCTTGTTTTCTTACAAGGTCGCTAGCTTAAGATTTTGGGCCTCAGCTCAGCCGGCACCTAAGGAAACCTACCAAACTAGCACATTTTTGACCCTCGGAATGTCCAGCATGGAGTGACTTGCATGACTCTCACTATGTGTGTTTTTTTATCCAGAATCTCCTCCAAAGCTCAAACATTGCCTACAAAAACACATTTTGGGAAATTCTGTGAGGAATAGTCCTGGAATCTGCAGGCAGCCACAAATGTCCTACTACCCAGTGTTCCCCCACGTCTCCCAAGAAAAACTGTGCCTCACTTGTGTGGGCAGGCAAAGTGCCCCTGACACGAAAGGGCACAAATTGCAGCACAGACACATCACATTTTTCCACGGAAAAACAATGTGTTTTTTGCAATGTGGGTAGTTCTGAATTTTGGGCCCCGGCTCAGCCGGCACCTAGGGAAACCTACCAAACCAGCACATTTGTGAGAACTAGAGACCCAGGGGAGTACAGGGTGGAGTAACTTGCGTGGGTCTCACTAGGTTTTTACCCACAATCACTTCCAAATCTCAAACTTTGCCTAAAAAACACATTTCCTTGCATTTCTGTTTGAAAAAGTCCTGGAATCTTCAGGCAGCCACATATGTCCTACTACCCAGTGTACCCTCACGTCACCCAAGAAAAACAGTGCCTGTGCATAGGTCAAGTGCCTGTGACACGAAAGGGCACCAAACGGAGTGCAGACACATTACATTTTTCCATAGAGAAATAATGTGTTTTTTGCAATGTGGGTAGCTGTGGATTTTTGGCCCCAGCTCAGCCTGCACCTGGGGAAACCTACCAACCCACCACATTTTTTAAAACTACACAACTGGGGAAGTCTAGGGTGGGGTAACTTGCATGGCTCTCCCTTGGATTTTTTACCCATAATCCCCTGCAAAGCTACAAAACACATTTTCTTTGCATTTCTTGATTAAAAGTCCTAGATTCTGCGGGCAGCCACAACTTTCTTACCACCCAGCGTTCTCCCATGTCTCCCGAGAAAAACTGTGCCTCACTTGTGTGAGTAGGCCTACTGCCTGTGACACAAAAGGGCGCATTGGGAACGTTGGGGGATATACTCATGCCACACCTCCCTGGACACCCATGGGTGTCTATTTTTCAAAAAGGTGCTGGTTTGGTAGGTTTCTCTAGATGGCTGCCGAGCCCTAGGACCAAAAACGCAGGTACCCCCCTTTCAAAACCAGGTTGTTTTGGGGTGAATCCAGAAAAAGCTCGTGACACATACCTGATCCCCGGCGCTTCTCCTGGTTTCCCACAGAGCCCTCCTGCCGCCGCCGCAACAACACCACGCCGCGGCCGCAGAGCGCAGGACCACAGCCCCCAGGAGCCTCAGCGGCGGAAGTCGGCCTACGCAATCAGCGCGCACGGAGGCGCATAAATTCGAACCTCGCCCCGGCAGAGCGGGTGAATCCAGAAAAAGCTCGTGACACATACCTGATCCCCGGCGCTTCTCCTGGTTTCCCACAGAGCCCTCCTGCCGCCGCCGCAACAACACCACGCCGCGGCCGCAGAGCGCAGGACCACAGCCCCCAGGAGCCTCAGCGGCGGAAGTCCGCCTACGCAATCAGCGCGCACGGAGGCGCATAAATTCGAACCTCGCCCCGGCAGAGCGGGTGAATCCAGAAAAAGCTCGTGACACATACCTGATCCCCGGCGCTTCTCCTGGTTTCCCACAGAGCCCTCCTGCCGCCGCCGCAACAACACCACGCCGCGGCCGCAGAGCGCAGGACCACAGCCCCCAGGAGCCTCAGCGGCGGAAGTCGGCCTACGCAATCAGCGCGCACGGAGGCGCATAAATTCGAACCTCGCCCCGGCAGAGCGGGTGAATCCAGAAAAAGCTCGTGACACATACCTGATCCCCGGCGCTTCTCCTGGTTTCCCACAGAGCCCTCCTGCCGCCGCCGCAACAACACCACGCCGCGGCCGCAGAGCGCAGGACCACAGCCCCCAGGAGCCTCAGCGGCGGAAGTCCGCCTACGCAATCAGCGCGCACGGAGGCGCATAAATTCGAACCTCGCCCCGGCAGAGCGGGTGAATCCAGAAAAAGCTCGTGACACATACCTGATCCCCGGCGCTTCTCCTGGTTTCCCACAGAGCCCTCCTGCCGCCGCCGCAACAACACCACGCCGCGGCCGCAGAGCGCAGGACCACAGCCCCCAGGAGCCTCAGCGGCGGAAGTCCGCCTACGCAATCAGCGCGCACGGAGGCGCATAAATTCGAACCTCGCCCCGGCAGAGCGGGTGAATCCAGAAAAAGCTCGTGACACATACCTGATCCCCGGCGCTTCTCCTGGTTTCCCACAGAGCCCTCCTGCCGCCGCCGCAACAACACCACGCCGCGGCCGCAGAGCGCAGGACCACAGCCCCCAGGAGCCTCAGCGGCGGAAGTCCGCCTACGCAATCAGCGCGCACGGAGGCGCATAAATTTGAACCTCGCCCCCGCGACGCGGGACGCGCGCGGGCGGGCGGGCGCCGGGCTAAGCCCGGGCAAAGGGCGGGCCGTCTGAGGCCGTCCGAGGTTGGACCAGGTTGGGTTGGGCCAGGGACTCTGCCCGAAACTTCCTCTGTACCATCTACGTACACACGAGCTGTGCGGTCTATATAGGGTAATTATCACATCTATCTGTATACTGTGCTCTAAGCGTACTGATTACTGTGGCCACTTTTTTGGTCTTACTCATGCCTGGGAAAAAACAAACCCCAGCAAATAATACCTTAGACAACTATTTGATTCAAGTTGTGGCTAAAATTAATAATGACAGGAGATCCTCATTGGGACTGGATTTATCTAATCAATCCCATATGGCCGAGAAAGAGTATGGGGATTCTCTGGCTCTACACAATAGTAGTGTATCCTGTGTGGCTCATGTCCCTCTACTTGATACTGACCCCATCCTGCCTAGTGGTGTAGTCGCACTTACAGAAGCCAATAGCGATATTGAAGAGGTATCAGTGATATCTACTAACATCGAGTCCCCTCCTTCTATAATTCCTGTACCAGCTCCGAGGGTCACTCGGGGTAAAAGCAAGGTTATTCAGAAAAGAGGGGGTCTAAGATCAGGCAGAAATAAAATTGTAACCCCTTCGAGGAGAATATCAGTGGATGAGGAGGAGGAGGTTGATCTGTTTAGCGAAGCTCATGTTACCCTTTCTAACGCTCAATTTACTAAACTATGGAGTATGATGGATACAAAAATTAAAGGTATAGTCAAACCCCTGGTTAGTAAAATTGACAAATTAACCGCCGAGGTCAATAGACTAGGTGGTTTATTAGAGAAAACTTTGGCGAAGGTAGGGAATATAACTGAAGTTGTTGTAGAGCCAGCAACGAGCAAAACAATTCTTGCTGAGAATAGGGGATCTGTCTCCAACCCTGTACCACTGCCTAATGTATCTAGTGGTGCCTTTGCTGATTCACCCCCGGTCGCTTCCACTAATGATTCTAATATGGGAAAAGGGTCTTCCGAGCTTGTAGTTGAAGCCTCTCCATTAGTTCTTGTTCTTGCAAATGTACCCCCTTTGGCTTCTGGCGAGGTCGAATCTGTTCCTTCTCTATTAAACAAATCTTTATCATGGCTTACTAACAACATGATAATAACACCGTGGGGGAAGCAACAATTAGCTGTTGAACTCGCTAATGCCAGAAGAGTTGAATGGATTGGTAACAGCACCAAAAGGTTCAGAGGGGACTGTGTTATTTTAACCTTCACTGACCCTGAGGTTTTGTCAAATATTTTACCTAACATCTTGCCTCCACAGCGAAGGTCAACTTCAATTGTACCACTGACCCTGGACTTTTTTTTTATTCACGGAAAGGAAGAGGCATGAACCCTAATATTCTAAGAACTAAATGGAATGTTGTGACCAACAGGAGTTGTAATGATGTCAGATTTCGTGATTGGGGTCTATGTGTGGAAAATAGGTTTTCTGCTCTGTCAAACCTGAATGCTTGCGATTGACAACCATCCCTCTGTTTATCTGATTCACTCTACATTGTTGAGCTGGGCCAACGAGAAGGTTCCTGTCCTGTGGCTGTTATGCCGGAGGCCATAGCTGGCTTAACATCTGATAATCTAACACATAATGGTTTAAATGATAATGTGATGAGTGTACTTACTCCTAGCCCCAATCCCGTAATGGCACATGATTCTGGAAACTTATTATCTTGGAATGTGGCCGGGCTAGGCTCAAAGCAGGGTTGTGGTGACTGGTCTAATTTTGTTAGTAATTTTGATGTTTGCCTCTTTCAGGAAACATGGGCTTGCGACCCTGTTTTCGCTTTGGGGTACCTAAACTTTTGTGTTCCAGCTTCTAAGGGCCCTAAAGGGCGCCCGATGGGGGGTCTTACCATTTGGATTAAACAATCTTTAAAGGCCGTTGCAAAAAACATAGAGACCGGGCAGAAAGATATCCAACTCATTAGATTCACGAGTGAATTATCCTTATCCATCGATATTTATAATATCTATGTCAGAGGTGGAAATGTAGGAAAATCTGAGGTTCTTCTTGCCCTGTATAATCTCCTCGAGACACACTCAGATGGTAAAAACATAATAATTGCTGGGGATTTAAACCGTACGTTTGAACCTCTTGATACAGGTGAAGCCTTTCTAGGTGCAGAGGAAGATAAACAATGGGATATCCCCTCAATAGACACCATCCCAGTAACTCGTTGGACAGAGGATATTTTGGGTTTGAATGCAATGTGTCTTGTACAAGGATTAAGAGCTTTAAATGGGAGGACAAAGTCAGACAGGGTACCAGCTATGACTTTTGATAACGGGAGAAGTAAAAGTCTCATTGACTATATTATCTGTAGCTTTTCCCTTTGGCCTACTGTTAGAGATATGGTCGTGACAGAAATGCCAGAGAGTGACCACAATCCGTTATGTGTCACTCACAAATGGTGGCTGTCTGAATCTAACGCCTCTATTCCTCTTGATGATCGCCTACCCCCGCTTATTGTACCAACGAATGATATGCGCAGGTTAAGATGGACTAGTGTTAGGACAGACCAGCAAGCTATCGATAATATAGGAGCTGCGACCGATAAGGCCATTATGGCCCTAGATGGCGAAGCAGGGATCACCACAAGCAAAGTTAACATCATTGAAGTTCATGAGTCCCTTTTCCAAGAAATCAAACATTATTTCTTGAAACCAGTAAACCCTAAGGTGACTCGAGTTCACAGAGTGGCTAAATGGTATAATCATGCTTGTAAGGTGGCACGAACTTCTCTAGGTGCTGCAATTAAGTGCAAAAACCTGGGGGCTATTCGCTCTGCAAGAAAGTCATATAAAACTTGCATTGCTAAAGCGAAAAAAGATTGGGATGAAGCCCACTGGGAAAAACTGAAGTGTGCTAGTGATCGAAAAGATTCCAGATTATTTTGGCATATTGTCAAATGGGGGCAAGAAAGGCCTGAAGAGGCTTGTAATAATTATGTCCCGCAGGAAGCCTGGGTAAACTTTTTTAGTGATCAATATGCTAATAGGGTTCAGATTGTAAATAACATTAGCCCTATCTATATAACTCCTGAGGACAATGTCTTTACGATGGCCGAAATTCTGTCGGCCCTCAAAACTGTACACAGAGGACGCGCTCCTGGCATTGATGGAGTCCCAGCGGACGTTTTCTTAAACGACACTGATAGGTGGTGTAAATATATTCACTTACTAATTAACCACATTGCGAGGGGAGCAGCTATCCCGGCTTCATGGCGGGGTGCTGTTATCATCCCTGTGTACAAAAAGGGTGATCGTTCCCAGCCTTGTAATTACCGCCCGATCAGCCTGATCGACACCGTGCAAAAAATCGTTGGGCGAGTGATTGTTAATCGATTGCTCGATTGGGCGGAAGAATTTAATATTCTATCTCCGTTTCAGGCTGGGTTTCGTAAGGCCACTAGTACCGTGGATCAAGTTTTTCGGTTCCAGCTGATCCAGTGGAGGACTGTGGTGCTAGGCGGGGGCAGTCTTAATGCGGCATTTGTCGACTTGAGGGCTGCCTTCGACCTGGTTCCTAGGACGAAACTGTGGGAAGTACTTGCGGCCTTGGGGGTCCCAGGAGTCCTGTTGACAATGATCATGAGATTACATGAAGGCACCTATGCTAAAATTCAATGGGGGGGGATACGGTAAAGACACTGCCGATTTTCCTGTTGAGCGTGGGGTTCGGCAGGGGTGCTCAATGGCACCTACCTTGTTCACCCTTTTTATTAATGGCATAGTCTCCTGTATTCAATCACAGGCAGTTGATGCTCCTTCTCTTGCAGGTGTAAAAGTTCCGATTTTAATGTTTGCCGATGACACGTTAATCTTATCTAAAACTCCAAGTGGATTGCAAAAAGCAATGGATATTTTTGATAAGTTCTGTGGGGATCACGGTCTGGAGGTGAACACATCTAAAACAAAACTCATGGTTTTTAATCCGTATCGTAATTTTAAATCTAATATTACCATGAGTGGACGAACTCTTGAGGTCGTATCATCTTTCACATACCTGGGAATCCTTATTTCTAATGATAATAGGTGGAACCAGCATTTAACCATTGCAACTTTGAGGCACAAGCAACTGGCCGGAACTATCTTAAAGGAGCACAGGAAATCATTAACTAAACCGATTAAACCACCCCTGATCATATATGAGGCAAAAGCAATTGGGTCGGCATTATATGGGGCTGAGTTATGGGGGCATGATAACCTACAGGAGTTGCAAACCTCAGAGAATAAATTCCTTAGGAAATTAACGGGTACACCCCAAAGTAGTCCGTTATTACCCCTGAGATATGAGCTTGGAAGGAAGAAAATCTCGGAAATGGCCAAACTACGACCAATTTTATATTGGCGTAGGTTATGGACTACACCTGAGCTCATTCATTATGCATCCGGGTTCATTGACGTTGTTAGAGCAGATTGCTTTAACAAAATCAGATGGTTCAAATCATTAAAATCATTATTATTTGAACTAGGCCTGAATGCACTATGGTCCGACCCAGCAGGGGCATCATTCCCGACCAAGGCAAACCTAAAAAATATTTTTTGGGATAATGTCAAATTGTACCCCATGTATGAACTGTATTGGGATTATATATCCAAACCTTTGGATAGGAAATTGCTTTTTCAATTAAGGGCGGGCTCTCTTCCTCTTCGTTACCTAACATCTAAATGGAGGGAAGGAGGCCCTGCTACATGCCCAGCTTGTGGGGAAGGTAATGAAACACTTGGTCACTTTTTGTTTTCCTATAAACCATACTCTACTCCAAGGCGTGTATGGTTGGCACCTATGAGTAGGAATTTGGGCACCAGGAGTAGTATGGTGGCTTTGCGCATAGTAAGATCGACTACTTTAACTTGGATTATAATCGCCACCGCCAAGTACTTGGGGTGGGCTTGGACAATCAGGCAGAGATTGCTAGTCCGGTGATTACTCTCTGCCTAGTTGAACAGAGACTGCTAGAGTATTGTCTATTCTCTGTGTGATGTATCTCTTCGTGTCATCGGGACAAACAATTTTAAATGCTTCTTTTTAGAATAATGATTTTATAAAATTATATTTAATTGTACTAATTACATTAATGAACGTTACACCTGCGAAATGTATGTCTAAGAGGCTCTGTCACTAGCACAAAGAATATATAAATTGTATATAATTGCAGTACCTCCAACTATGAATTGTATTATTGTGATGAATTTTAACTCTTCTTTGTAAATAACTTGTATTCTTTTTTTATGAACTGTGCGTTTGTCAAAATGACATTTCAGATTTAATTGTTTTTTATTATATGTTTGTTTGTCTGCTTTTATGAGTAAATCTCGAATAAAGCACTTTTGAATTGAATTGAATAGATACACAAGTGGGGTAGTGTTTTTATCGGGACAAGTCAAGGAATGCTGTGTGTCAGGAGGTTTGTGGATCCAGCAGAATCATTATCATGTGAGATTATAGGTAATCCTGCAAGTAGAGCGTACGGTTCTAATATTCATAGCAAACTGGAAGAAGACACTTGGAGATTGTTGACAGTGTTAGTTTTACCTCAAAACTATACCATATCAAGGCAGTTGAAAGGTCCTTTTGCCCTTTAATACTTAGGTGAATTCATGATTATTTTGGAAAGCTAAAAAGAGGAACTTTATAGATAGTCATCTGCTTGAGGCAGTTAAAGAGTTGGATTCTGTAGCATGTAACAAAATGGATAATCTGCTTAGATGCATGATTCAGGAACATGACTTCTTTGCACATTTATACCTGGGCATGCACTTGATGGTCCTCATATGGGAACCTCATTGCATATTTCTCAGATTCAGGTGGGTTGGACAGACATGGAATTTCTCCAGTCTGTCTCTGGGTCTGTCTTCCAGCCCCTTATTAATGTGTCATTAAGCTTTCCAAACCTTAGGCATCATTCTACAGGCTGTAAGGTGCATCTAAGAAATACAGTTTTCGTTGCGGGGGTGGAAGCCCCACTCAGACAAAAACCACAACCCTTGTCAGGGTGAAGCACAAAAAGTGACCAAATTAACGTGCTTAACCCTCTGGTAGCCTGGTACAAAAGGAGTCAGGCTTAACTTAGAGGCAAGGTGTAAAGTATTTATGTAGTACCAGTAATAAAGTGAATACACAAAAATCCCAAACCAATTTAGACGTATAGCGTAAATGTTGATAAATGAAATTATACTAGAAAGACAAATATCCAATCAGTAGAATTGGCGATATGCAATTTCAAAGTTTTAGGTAAGTATCGTGTCCAAAAGCCTAAAGCACCATCTGGTCATGCTAGACTGGGGAAAATTTACATGTTCAGGTCGACTGCAATAAAGCACAGGCCAGACAATGGACTGCTTTGAGTTGTATCGTATGTCTTTGGTGTGAGGTCTACGTGGCATTGCTTGTGTCGCTCGGCACCAGTTCCAATGAAGCTTTTAGCTGTGAGCAAGGCTTTGCGGGTCTTTGTGCTGCTCAGCATTGGCTCTGATGAAGCTGTACTGAGGATTTACCAGGCTTAGCATTATTGTGTTTTTATACTTATAAAGCGCAAACAAATCACCCCTGAGAGCGTCTCTCAGCACTATTGCACATATTCAGGTATAAGAGATCAAAAGAGTCAGAAGAGCCAGGTTTTGAGAAATGTTTTGAATAGAGCTTGGCCAGGGCAGGACCGCATATGTAAGGGTCGCCTGTTCCAATGGCGGGAGCCAGATCTGAAAATTATCTACCCCCATATATATCTGTATGTATTCTGCAAGGGTGTAGCAAACCTTGCCCACTGGACCTAAGGTTACGTGTTGGCACATAAGGCTGCAACTTGTTACGCAGGTAAAGGGGGCCATTTCCAAATGAGGACTTGTGAACTAGGCAGAGAGGGAAAGCATTTTTATAGGTAGCCAATGCAGAGATTTGAGTGTGGGCTTAGAGGGAGAGCGAGGTGGCAGGTTACAAACAAGGTGGGCAGCCAGGTTTTGTACTACCTGAAGTATAGCTAGGACAGTTTCATTTGCTGCTGACGTATGATTGTTGTCATAATCCAGGAGACTTACAATAAGTGAATAACAACAACAAGAGAGAGAGGGCTAAGACACACTCTTGGTCCCCCTATATAATCATCATCATAACAACAAAAGTGTGTGATAAAGAGGAAAACAAACAGTAATCCTACTAAAAAAGAAGACGTAAGGAAAAAGTGCCAGCAACACAAATCAATCATATATGAAAAATAGAACCCTCACTCACCAACATAGTTGGTGACATGCTTCACCATAGGGTTCCACCAGGGGTGCCTACTGCACCTCTGGTGTGCTTCGACACTTTGTTAAAGCGGTGCGTAAAATTCAGACTAAAGGAATTCAAGTGAATAATGAGTGCAAAAAAACTTGAAAAAGATGGGAATTTAAAAAGTCAAGATTCGCCCACAAGCAATTTTAATGGTGATGAAACTGGAACAGATTTAAAAACAGTGAAGGATGATTAATGCTGACTTCAATTGGTCAGATACATCCTATATTGGTCGACATGTTTCAGCTCATAATCGTTTTTTACAAAGCTTTCTTCAGGACCTATGAAAAACAAAAATATCGCACCTTGGCGGTATAAGCTCACTAAGGCTTACCCTAACCTCAGGTGCTAGAAAACCGGTCACACTCACGGTTTCAGAAAAAAGGACTTCCACAACTTCAAAAAGCCCTCAGGGTATCTGTAAAAAAACATATATGTTGCGTCAATTTATATATTGGTCTATATATTATATTCTTTCAAAATACAGATTAAATATAAAGCTAGGCACAAACAAGTTCGACAGTAAGATCATTACACTAGCATGATCAACAACAGTGTTCAGCAACTCCCATATTTATAGAGAACCACAAGTGAAATCGCTATGTTAATCTTTTGATTTGGATCACACAGGTAGATAAGCTCAATTGTACCATTAGATTAATGAGCCAATATTAAATGATATTATGAAATAAGTGTAAACACGGTAGAACTGGGCACTACTTATAAAATCATAAGAACGATGCTCAAAGTAGCAACAGATGCCTTATAGGAAAACAACAGATGGAACAGGGCTTACGTGTACAGGAAAAAACATCAGGCTCCTTGGGCATGAAGGTGGGTGGCGGGACTACAGAACAACTAAGATAGGGAAGATAAAAAAACGGGAAAAGCACACTTAGTTACTATCCCGCTATTTAATTCTCCACAGTGTACCGCTAAACGAAGATTTTGTCATAAATATAAAAGTCGAGCGGTACTCACATCATCCAAGTCCACTGCCAGGTTATTTAACCTAAATATACCACTGAGCCTGGAGTCAGCAAAGTGTAGATCGTTCGTGTTTAAATTGAATAAACACACGCAATGGCGGGAAGTCCCGTGCAATCCCTGCTCGCCGTTCCACGTAACACGTCATCGGCATGAACAGGAAGAAGGGACCAATCCGCTCGATGTTAAAAAAGAGATTAGAGCGCAAATCTCTCTTTCCATATAGACAAAACTTTACTCGTATATCAATTCGAGCGCAGACAATTCACAATCAAACAGGGACGATTTGTGAAAAAAGAACGAAGCCACATGAAATAACACTGCAGCCATTGATTGTATACAAATAAACCTCAAAGTACAGGATGTAGGTAAATAGGAAAAACAGTTGTAATAAATCCTATTTAAATCCCTCAGGATATAGTATTATAAATCCATTTAAATCCATCAAGGTATGCAAAAAAGACCTTTGTTATTGTCAGGATGGAATTAAACAATAAAGTTCGCATGGTATGTCTCAGGCTCAATTTTAAAAGGACAACACAGAAAAAGGGGAATTACCAGAAATAGTCGATAGCATTAATTATTGCGCCTCAAGACTGTTCCCCAAGGGATATTATCGTTCAAACCCACTAGATGTGTTGATAAACGATAAATCTAGCGTTGTTCTTTTTCAAACAGTTGAGCTGCTTTCACTTGTTCAATGATAGTCCAATGTAGATCATCCACAGTGTGATTAAAACGCAAAAAATGCTCAGTGAGTTTAGTGATGCTTTTTTTACAACGGATATTATTCCGATGCTCTCCAATACGTTGTTTGACCTTTCGTGTGGTCATCCCCACGTATTTCAGATCGCAGGGACAGGTGATCAGATAGACCACATCAGTGGTGTTACAATTTGTATGGCCCCGTTGTGTCCAAATTTTGTCAATTTCAAGTGCCAATGTCTTAGTGGTAGAAGTTAGGTGGCAGACACTACATGACCCACATGGGTAGTGACCCAAAATAGGTGGTAAACCCCACGCATTAAGAACAGAGGTATCGATGGAACTCTTGAAATTCCTTGGTCTAGTGTGAACCAATGAGTCTTTCAAACTCCTAGCCTTTTTATACGAAAATAATGGTTTGTCCCATTTGATATTATTGCTCTCCAATATTCGCCAATGTTTTTGATAGATTTTAAAATGGCGTTTGAGGCAACATTATAAGTGGTTACACACGTGTGTGGAATGTTCGTTACTTGTTTAGGAACATCTTGCAAGAGAATCTCTCTAGCCTGATTTCTAGCCCTCTTGCAACTCTTAGTCAGAATTCTTTCGGGATAACCCCTCTGTCTCAATTTCTGTGGTAATTCCTTGGACTGTGTACGAAAATCATCCACCCTGCTACAATTGCGTCGAATACGCAAAAATTGGCCATAAGGTAGATTTTCCCGTAGCGGTCGTGGATGGAAGCTGGAAAAAGTCAAAAGGTTATTTTTAGCAGTGGGTTTGTAGTATGTTTTCGTCAATAATAACCCATCTGCTTTAGTAACAACCACATCCAAAAATACCATCTCTTCTCTGTTGAAAGTATGAGTGAACAGCAGATTTGGATCACAGGTGTTGATCCAGGACAAAAAATCAAGTAAGGCACTTTCAGGGCCCTGCCAGATGATAAAAATATCATCTGTATACCTCTTCCAAAAAGAAAGAAAAGAGGAAAAGGGATTAGACGGACTCAAGATGTACTTGCATTCAAAATCATAAACATAGTGCCCCGCCACACTTGGCGCAAAAGTGCTGCCCATCGAAGTGCCTGTGGACAGTCCAAGGAATTAACACAGAAAAAATCATCACTAAACTCACTGAGCATTTTTTGCATTTTAATCACACTGTAGATGATCTACATTGGACTATCATTGAACAAGTGAAACCAGCTCAACTGTTTGAAAAAGAAAAACGCTGGATTTATCGTTTATCAACACATCTAGTGGGTTTGAACGATAATATCCCTTGGGGAACAGTCTTGAGGCGCAATAATTAATGCTATCGACTATTTCTGGTAATTCCCCTTTTTCTGTGTTGTCCTTTTAAAATTGAGCCTGAGACATACCATGCGAACTTTATTGTTTAATTCCATCCTGACAATAATAAAGGTCTTTTTTGTATACCTTGATGGATTTAAATGGATTTATAATACTATATCCTGAGGGATTTAAATAGGATTTATTACAACTGTCTTTCCTATTTACCTACATCCTGTACTTTGAGGTTCATTTGTATACAATCAATGGCTGCAGTGTTATTTCATGTGGCTTCGTTCTTTTTTCACAAATGCGTCCCTGTTTGATTGTGAATTGTCTGCGCTCGAATTGATATACGAGTAAAGTTTTGTCTATATATGGAAAGAGAGATTTGCGCTCTAGTCTCTTTTTTAACATCGAGCGGATTGGTCCCTTCTTCCTGTTCATGCCGATGACGTGTTACGTGGAACGGCGAGCAGGGATTGCACGGGACTTCCCGCCACTGCGTGTGTTTATTCAATTTAAACACGAACGTTCTATCCTTTGCTGACTCCGGGCTCGGTGGTATATTTAGGTTAAATAACCTGGCAGTGGACTTGGATGATGTGAGTAGCGCTCGACTATTATATTTATGACAAAATCTTCGTTTAGCGGTACACTGTGGAGAATTAAATAGCGGGATAGTAACTAAGTGTGCTTTCCCCGTTTTTTTATCTTCCCTATCTTAGTTGTTCTGTAGTCCCGCCACCCACCTTCATGCCCAAGGAGCCTGCTGTTTTTTCCTGTACACGTAAGCCCTGTTCCATCTGTTGTTTTCCTATAAGGCATCTGTTGCTACTTTGAGCATCGTTCTTATGATGTTATAAGTAGTGCCCAGTTCTACCTTGTTTACACTTATTTCATAATATCATTTAATATTGGCTCATTAATCTAATGGTACAATTGAGCTTATCTACCTGTGTGATCTAAATCAAAAGATTAACATAGCGATTTCACTTGTGGTTCTCTATAAATATGGGGAGTTGCTTAACACTGTTGTTGATCATGCTAGTGTAATGATCTTACTGTCGAACTTGTTTGTGCCTAGCTTTATATTTAATCTGTATTTTGAAAGAATATAATATATAGACCAATATATAAATTGACGCAACATATATGTTTTTTTACAGATACCCTGAGGGCTTTTTGAAGTTGTGGAAGTCCTTTTTTCTGAAACCGTGAGTGTGACCGGTTTTCTTGCACCTGAGGTTAGGGTAAGCCTTAGTGAGCTTATACCGCCAAGGTGCGATATTTTTGTTTTTCATAGGTCCTGAAGAAAGCTTTGTAAAAAACGATTATGAGCTGAAACATGTCAACCAATATAGGATGTATCTGACCAATTTAAGTCAGCATTAATCATCCTTAACTGTTTTTAAATCTGTTCCAGTTTCGTCACCATTAAAATTGCTTGTGGGCGAATCTTGACTTTTTAAATTCCCATCTTTTTCAAGTTTTTTTGCACTCATTATTCACTTGAATTCCTTTAGTCTGAATTTTACGCTCCGCCTTAACAAAGCGTCGAAGCACACCAGAGGTGCAGTAGACACCCCTGGTGGAACCCTATGATGAAGCATGTCACCAACTATGTTGGTGAGTGAGGGTTCTATTTTTCATATATGATTGATTTGTTTTGCTGGCACTTTTTCCTTACTTCTTCTTTTTTAGTATGACTTACAATAAGTGCCTGGGTGAGGGACTTTCTGGTCTGAAGGGCAGCCACTGGAAAGCTTTCCTTAGTAGGTGCATAATCCCAAAACAGGTACTGTAGATGGAGTTTGCCTTTTCTTTTAAAGAGAGGTTATTGTCTATCAGGATGCCCAGATTTCTTACTAACTTTTTGGCGTTAGGGTTTGGCCCCAGTTCTAGGTGCCACCTGTCTTCGGATCAAAAGGTTTGAATTTTACTGAAAAGCAGATCCCATTCTTTCCACTGTTCATTTGAAGCCAGTTGGACGACATCCAGAGGGCAATTCTTTTCATGCATTCACTGAATCTGATTTTAGTGGATTCACTATTAACCCAAATGGAGATGATAAGTTGCCTGTCATCCACATATGATATAACTTCTAACCTGCAAGATCTTATCACTTAAGCCAGGGGGGCGATGTAGATATTAAAAGGGGTGGGGATAAAGGACGAGCTCTGCGGTGTTGGTGTCGATGAAGCATGCATCTGTGTGGCAAAGCTTTGTGGGGTTTTGTGTCCCTCGGCATTGGTCCCGATGAAGCTTTCAGGTCTGTGCCAGGCTTTGCTGGGCTTTACATTGCTCAGCCTAGGTTCTGATGAAGCTTTCACCTGTGTGGAGAGGTTTTGCAGGACTTAATGTTGCTGGGGTTTATGGAACCTTTAGTTAACTAGGTCAACTGGGCAGTTTCAGACCTCTGAAGCATGCTGTGTCCCTGTAGCTCAGATTAGAGTCGCTCTGGTAGCCTGGTATGAAGAGAGGTGGTCCAGTCTTACGTTTCAGAGAGCAGGACAGGCCTCAAGCAGCAAGACAGTCCTCTAGCAGCAGGGCAGTCCTCTAGCAGCAGGACAGTCCTCTAGCAGCAGGGCAGTCCTCTGGGAACAAGGTAGGCTTCAAGCAGCAGGGCAGTCCTCTGGGGAAAAGGCAGTCCTCTGTAATGTCCAAAGGTCCAGGAGTATACAGAAGCGGTGTCTCAGAGTCCAATATTTATACCTGCTGCCAGTCTTTGAAGTGAAGGGATTCCCTATTCTTCCCCATATCTGGTTCTGCAAAGTTCTTCCCTTCCCCTGCCAAGCCTTCAAGAGATTTGGGTGACAAAAGACTAGTGTTAGGTTCCTTTGTGTATTCTGGAGGCAAGCTCTTTGAAGTGTAAGTGGGGCAGGGAACAGCTCCAACTCCAGCCATCCTGCCTACACCCTGTCTCCTTTGTCTCATTGCCTGCCAGGAATACATAAACCCCAACACCAGGATACAAGCAGAAGGCACACATGGTTCAGAACTAGAAAATGGCAACTTTCTAAAAGTGGTATTTTCAGAATTGTGATTTAAAATCTGATTTTGCCATTAAATAGGATTTTAAACCAGGGGGCGCTAGAGAGGCCGGCTGCAAGATGGACGCCACTCTGTGAGGCTTTGCAGGCTGGTCAGGCAATCCGCCATGATCCGCCCGTTGCAGCAGGTATATGCATTCTATCTTTGCGGGAAAGTAACCTCTTCCACATTGTGCACATACCTGTGGGTCGTGCAGCTGAGTTGCAATGGGTAAACGGAGGAAGGCCCGCCTGCAGCCATGACAGCAGCCTGGTGAAGACGTGGAGCCTGACCGTGGGCGTTACACTTGGGCTGCCCTGCCGGGGTGTTGCAGCGGACCTGTGGTGGGGCTCCTTGAGGTGCGAGCCCCTCGTGCGGGGCCTGTGCAGCGAGGAACTGACTGGTGGACTGGACAGCATGAAGGGAACGTGGTGTGACCTGTGCTGCAGCCCTGCGTGACATGGCGGCTGGATGGCGGCGCTGTGGGGGCCTGGCGGTGGCCTGCACGGCTCTGTGAAAAGCACTGGTATTGGCGGGCGATCTGGACCTGGGCAGCATCTCTAGAATTAAGGATCAGCAGGCGGGCCCGCTGCCCTTTGGAGCTTGGGAGCGGAGGACGGGCACGCTGAGGCACAGGACACTCCCGGCTAGAGGCGGAGGCCAGAGCATCAGGTGAGGAGCGATGTTGCAGTGGGGGGGAGCACTGAACTGTGTCTGTTGCAAAGATCCCCCCCGCGACAACACACTGGTGCTGTGAGGGACAGTACCGTGGTGGCAGGAGGGGGCGTACCCCTCTGTGTGACACTGACAGGTCTACTATGCTGCTCGACTTGTGGTGGAGGTCGCTTCTCCTCGTGAGACAGTGAAGCGACTTCTGCATTCAGCGGGGGCCCCCGGGACTGGTCCCTGCAGAGGTGGAGCCCCCCTGCATTAACTTAGGGGCCAAGAGTAGCCCGTTTGTCTCTCCTTCCCATCGCTGATGAGACTGCGCAGATATCCTCCCCGGAACATTATACGTTGCCCGTGAGCCATGTGATACTCGTGTGCCCGCTTGGAGGTGGCGCCTCTAGTGATACACTGAGGCCCCTAATTAACACACTCACTGGGGCTGTGCGGTGAAGAGTAAAGCCCTTGGACCTCCTCTTCTGCTTTGGCAATCTAGCTGACTCCTATAGGAGGATACGTCCCCCGACACAGGGGGAAAATTGTGCCATTTTGGGACTGCGCTTGAGGGACACGCTGAGCCAGTGAACTGCCTCTGCCCACTGGGGACACCAGGGGGGCAGCGCACTTTAGGGACCGCTTGCTCACTACTGTGGAACTGCGAGGTCTTGGGAGAGATGGGGAAGCCTGAAGCCCGCCAGACCAAACTGACCTTTGACCAGTGCCGGCACCCCAGGGCCACCGGCCCATGAATGGACCCACCTGGGCCTACTGAATACTCGGAGATCCCACCAGAACCGTACATCTGTGACATGTTCCGCGACCTACCATGGATCAAAAAATCGACACAATGGCTGACCTGCTGGACAGGCTCAAAGACAAGGTCTCCAGTCACAAGGAACGAATTGAACAGGTGGAGCAGCGCACTTCCAAGGACGGTCGGGCCTCGATGCGCGAGAAATTGCTCAACATGGAAAAAGTCATCAAAAGTAAGAATGACGATCTTGAAGCCCGATCGCGGAGAAACAACCTGCGCATCATTGGCCTTCCTGAAACTACCGCAATGTCCCTCGTCGAGGAGATGCTGATAACAATCTTCGGTGACTCTCGGCGGTCTGCATTGTTGAGATAGCATACAGGGAGCTTGGACCACGGCCCCGGCCTGGGGCACTAGCCAGGCCTATCATCACTCGCTTACTCAATCATCACAAAACTGTGGTCATCCAGGCCAGGGGGTAGACGGGTGCTAATCAGCCTGGTTGGGGGCTGGAGTGGGAGGGAGTGGTTGCATTTGAAGCCTGTGGGGTGTTTCTATGGTTATTTTTTCTTCTCTTCTATCTCTCTCATTCCCCTCTCCCCTTCTCGCTGGCCTCCCCGCACAATGTGCTCTTGAGTGGTATGCATGCGGTGCGAATGTCGGATGTTTATGGCGATCATGGGTGCAACTGAGGTGAATGGGCTTACACCAAAAGCTATCACTTAGAATGTTCGGGGCCTTAATGACAGTAGAAAAACGCAGCTGGTGGCGGCCTATCTGAATCGGCAGGGAGCGGATGTATGCTTCCTGCAGGAATTGCACTCTGCTGACAATGATTGCGCGTGACTGAGGGCAGGGTGGATTGGGGAAAAGCACATAACGGGTTATTCCAATTATGTCAGGGAGGTGGAAATGCTTGTGAGAAAGGGACTGCCATGGCGCACACGCAAAATCCTACGTGATCCGCAGGGGTGCTATGTCATGCTGGCGGGCATCCTAGGCGGTCACCCGATCATATTGCTCTCGGTATACAGGCCTAACATAGGCGACTGGCAGACACATCAGGACCAGGCACAATTTTATGGGCGGGGAGACTATAATGTCATCTTAGACCTGGCCTACTATAGATTAGGGGCGCTCGTCGACCCCACCCCAGGGCGGCTGCACAACTGCACATTATCATGGAGGAACACGGGCTTGTGGATGTGTGGCGCCATTGACATGTGCACCTTAGGGATGGCACCTGTGTTTCCTCGGCTGGTCCCACATGGTCCAGAATTGACTATTGGCTGGTCTCGAAGGATATCTTGGCTGGGGTCTCTGAATTAGCTCACCTGGCAAGATCACTATCTGATCACTCCCCAGTGCTGCTTAAGCTCGCGCTGCCTGGCGTCCTGGCAGAACATTCAGCTGGCGACTCCCAGCGTGAGCACTGCACGACCAGGTATTTCGTGATGCGATCCATGCTACGATAACAGAATTTTTTGCGCTGAATGAAGGCACAGTCCAGTCTCCTTCCACACTTTGGGAGTCATTTAAATCCGTTATTAGGGGAGAGTGTATCGCAAAGCACGCGGGGATTTGACGGTCATTGCGCAGTGACCTCCGCCGCCTTGAAAGTGAAATCCGCGAGTTGGAACAGAAATTCTTTAGCACTAATCAGAGGAAGACTCTGGGCACAATCAGAGATAAGGTGGTCAAGTTTGATTAGGCGGCCATTAGGGAGACACTCTACCTGGGAAAGGAGACTCTTGCCCGCCGATATGGCGCAGGCGACCAGGCAGGTAAAACCCTCGCTGGCCATCTCAAGAGGCCTTTGGCCAGCGATTATATTTGCAAACTCCGTAATCTGAACGTGGACATGGCAGTGGGCCAGACAGCAGTTCAACCTGAGATGCTGTCATTCTACTCTTCCTTATACACCACTACACAAAACTCCATTCACCCCGACCTGATTATCTTGTTTGACTTCATTCAGGTGCTCTGTCTAGCTGATGGTCACCGCAGTTACCGAGACAAACTCTTTTCTGCGGAGGAAGTAATCGGGGTAATCCGTGCCCTCCCCGGAGACAAAGCCCCAGCTATGGACGGCTTTATGGCTGCGTTCTAAAAAGAATATGCTTCTCTGTTCGCACCCCATCTCATTAACAGTATGCTGAGGCCCTGGATCGAGGGGAGCTTCCTCCCATACTCAGGGAGGCCCTTATCTTCACTATTTTGTGAAACCAGACAAGTACCCACTCGTATGTGATTCCTATAGACCCCTGTCAATGATTAACCTGGACAATAAAATTCTGGCGAGGCTCATTGCAGGGAGTTTGCTCCCTCTTATGCCCTTAGTGCTACAACCTGATCAGTGCAGTTCGTCCCCAGGCGAGCCACTTCACACAATCTGTGCAACATTTTCACCGCTATGCAGGAGATCGACTCTGCGATGCTGTTGGCGGCAGTTTTCCTTGACACCACTAAGGCTTTCGACACCCTGGCGTGGCCATACATGTACACCCTCCTGAGCTGGTTAGGAATCGGTGCTAAATTCCTGAAACTGATCGTCCTCCTATACTCCTCTCCGACAGCGCGTCTCCGTCTCAAGGGCATTGTGTCCTCCTCCTTCCCCATATCTCTGGGCATCCAGCAGTGGTGCCTGCTGTCCCCTCTCCTTTTTGCTATCATGATGGAGCCGCTGGCTGCCTGGATGCGGCAGCACCATGCCCATCGCTGCCTGGCGTTTATGTCCAGAGTGATCCTTGTGTCCCTTTACAAAGATGACGTTAACCTATATGTCAAGCATCCCACAGTCAATTTAGACCCCTTAATTAAAGGAATTATACAATTCGGCGGCCTCTTTGGGGTATCTTTGGGGTATCTGTCAGCTGGGGGAAATCGATCATCTTCCCGCTTACGACAGCCACAGACTGGTTCCAGTCAGAATACCCCCTGAACTGGGCTCTTAGTCCAGTGAAGTACCTCTGGATCTGGCTGAGCCAAAGCATTGATGAGCTCTGGCAGTGCTACTACTGGAGACTTATGGACCGGCTCACGAGCCAGATTGGGTGCTGAATCTCGCTCCCACTATCTCTTGCAGAGCGCTTGACTATTGCCAAGACAGTCGTACTCCCCAAGTTCCTGTATGTATTCACTACTCCCCCTCTCCCTCTCACCTCAACTTTTAAGCTACGATTGCGCTCCAACCTAATTACGCTCGCCTGGGCAGGTAAGCAACCCATGTTTTCGTAGGAGGTCCTCACTCTGCCCTTCAAGCAGGGAGGACTGGGAGCACCCAATATGGAGCTTTATTACAATTGTTCCTAGGCCCAGTTCAGCTACCACTGTATTTTCCCCACCCTGTTCATGGCACATATTGCACCGAGTGCGACCGTGCTGCTCCCACACTGCTGAGTATGGTATTGTATAAGCAGCAGCACAGACCGCACGGGCAGTTGACAGTGTTGGTTGCACGCTTTGGGCTTGGAGAGAACTGCACCCCAAGGCACACCTGGAGGAGATGTATGCTCCCTCGGTTCCCCTGCCACGCCATCCAGATCTGCCATTTCTTGAAGACTTGGGAGCCTGCAGAAGGCTCGACAGGCTTGGCATCTGCACAATGGGGGACGTGATTCCTGGTGGGATTTTTGTTGACATGGAAGATGCTCTCGTGGCAGAGGGTTGTGGCCTTCTTGACAAAATTACGTACTTCCAGCTCTGTGCGAAGCTGAGGGTGAGATAGGACACATTCTCGTTGGCACCCCCCACATTTCAGGTACTGGAGGATTTTCTAACCAACCGCAGCGTAAATTAATCACCCGCTTGTATATTGGCATGCAGCGCGAGGCGCCAATCTGTGTACTTGCTGTGCGTAGCGGTTGTGAGGAACTACTGGGGATCCCCTTAGAAGATGAACAATGGTCACACTGCTGCTCTCAAAACAGGGACCTGTCCCTTAATTACAGACAGCGGCTCATTCATTTTAAATTCCTCCACCGTCTCTACAGAACTTCCACATGGCTGCATAGAGTAGGTCTGAGGGATGATGCGAGGTGCGTGCGCTGCCGGGGGCCGGAGGCGGATTTTCTGCACCTGTCCTGGTCCTGTCCGGTGATTGCAGGTTTCTGGACATGTATCTTTGATGCACTAGATAAAATGCTTGAGTATAAGTTTGAGCGATCCCCTCTAACTGCGCTCTTAGGCTATGTGCAACATGTGCCAGCCCCCCACCGGAGTCTGACGGCTCTGCTCCTGCTACTTGCCAAAAGACAGAAAGCCATGTGCTGGGGCAGGAGGCACTACCCCCGCTTGACCGACTGGTTAGATGACACAACATTCTACCAAGGTCAGCTGACTAACTACTGGGAGCTCATGCCCTTGCATTGTCGACCTCGGGACATATGGGAACCATTGCAGTGTTATCTCAGCGTTCACCCACTGGCTGCTGTCGACCGGACTTTCATAACCTGTGTACTAACCAAACAACCAGTACCTGAAGCACAGTGCCGCCTCTACTGAGAGGCTAGCATCCCCTCCTCCCTCCTCTTTCTCCCTATCACCCTTTTGCTCTTGTCTCCTTTCTTCTTCCCTTTTCCTCTTTCCTTCCTCTTTTCAGGTCTTTACTTTGGAGCTACAGGGCTCAAATTGCTGACACACATTACTGAAGTTCATAGTTGTATAAACATGTGGAAAATAGACCTATAAGATGCACTAGACTGCTATTTGCCTTTTCTAAGGAAACTCAATTTATTGTAATGGGCTGCTGTTGCCCTGTAACCTCTTGTTATTATCTCAATAAAATCTTTTTTTTTAAAAGAGGATTTTAAACTGCAATTCATGTGAGTGTAAACATGACTTTTCTACCTGCTCCCAACTCAAAGCTATCACTTATTAAATGTATTAAGGTAACCCAATGTTATCAATTGGGAGAGATAGACCTCACAGTAGTATCACTACCAGGACATGTAAATCTTAAACCTGCATGTTCTACTATTTCAATATAATGCACCCTGCCTTATAGGGCCCTTTTAGGGCATACCTTAGGGGGTGACTTGTATGTATTAAAAAAGAAGGTTTAGACCTCGTAAAAGATTTATTTTGCGAGGTCGAAATGAGAACTTAAAACTGCACTACAGGCTGCAGTGGCAGGCCTGAGACATTATTTAAAAGGCTACTTTATTGGGTGATACAAGGAGCGCTGCAAGGCCACTAGTAGCATTTAATTTACAGGCCCTGGGTAGATGTGGTACATGTAGTACCACTTTAATAAGGACTTACAAGTAAATTAAATGTGCTAATTGGATGGATGTAAGTTTAAAGGAGAGAGCACAAGCACGTTATCACTGGCTAGCAGTGGTAAAGTGTGCATAGTCCAAGGGTTCAGCAAAAGAAGAGAGTGAAGGTAAAATGTTTGGGGCGATTCTACAGAGAGGGCCAAGTTCAACAGTATACATGTGCTGAAATAAGAGGGTGACATGATTTTCATGCCTCAGGAGAAGGATAGATTCTGATATGGTATTTGTGAGAGCTCCACAGTCCCACCAGGAGTACCTGGGTCTTTACAGTACAAATAGTCCTTTGGCTTCGGCCCATTCTGCATGGTAAAAGGTTTGTTGAGACTGGCTCTAGACAGGGAACGGAGTTAAGCATTTTTCCGAGCCAGTACATTGCAGCTGTTGAAAATATTGCACTAATATCAGGCTTTTGAATACTTCAAATGTGTTCCCAGGACAAAAGAGGCACTGCCAGCCCTAAGAAGGGGGTTAGCTCTCATGGATACTCTAAATTGGTGCAGGGGCCAGGGGAAAAGCAACTGTTATGCTGCTTAAAAAGACTTAAGTAGCCAAAGCAGAGCTGGCCAGTTATTATGCAGAGTCTAATTTCTCTAACAGGTCAGACTTCTGGAACAGGTAGTAGGGGCATGAATGCAGCCTCTTATCAAATTCAAGTTGTCCAGAGTAGCAGGATTCAGTAGCCAAAGTGGCGAATCCACTTCAGATGAGGCAGTAGTTGGAGAAAACTCCAGATTACAATCTGCCATTCCTGTTGGCAGGATTTTCAAAATCAAATATCGACATCGGAAATGTACCTGCTATGCATTACCAGTGCCAAGCCCACACATCTGGGTTGCTTAACATGCTGGTTGGGGTGGTGGCACCCTTTCCAAGGTGGTCTTTCATGTTCGGAACTTGCCAGACTTCCAGGCCAGTCATCCACTCTAGACAGAACCAGAACCAATTCTGGCAGCAGCACCTCCACACTCCAGCTCTGACGGCTAAAACAAAGGGGCTTCCACTGGTCAAATATCCACCATTTGCCATAAATGAAACAGTAGCTAGCCCACCAGAAGGATGTAAATCAGCCAAGATCACCCCCAAACTATGGGAGAAGAGGTTCTATGATTTCCACTTTCATGTTAGGATGTTTACACAGCCTTGTTTGATTTCGGAGAGGTAGTCACAAGTGATACTTTATTTTCTTATTTTGCCCTCTGTTATTGGAGAACAATACAATATTAGCACTATCTGTCCTCTGAGCATGTTCCGATGAAGTTATTGGGGTGTCTACTTTGGTTTTTTTCCAGATGCTTTCTTCCAAAGAATATCTTCATGTATTTTAAGCCGTCTTCTCATCTCAGCCTCCTTTACAGCACTTGGCATTCTTTTGGTTTCATGGACTATTTATCTCTTCAATGAACAACGTAAGTACCAAATATTGTGAAATATTTAGGTTAGACCATTGTGCTGCTCCAAATCCTTACCTGATTTTTGGCAGTTCTGGCATGGATTTCCATCAAAGGTGTTTGAAAGTTACACATCGAAGCATGAACTCTCGTCTTGGTAATTTCAATGCAGACATACAGTGGTGTTGGAACAATGTTCAGAATGGGGGTGCTGCCATCCAAACTACACCACCGAAGTCCTAGGGATTGTGAAAATACATCACACAAAATAAGAATAGCAAATGAGCCACGCCCATGCTGCAGGAGAGTGATATGGGTGTGGTATGTGGCAGGTGGTGACTTTTGCAGTATTCTGTCACAATTCTATCACTTTAATAGACAGCAGATGTTTTTTATTGAAATGACCATAGAATTTGCACTGACATGCATTTTTACTGATAAACCATAGCGCACAAACTCAACTGTGTGAAATGTATTTCAGAAAATATTTGTCATCTGCCCATCAATAAGTGCCATGATTTGTTTTGATGCTATTAAAATCTTTGCTTTCATCACAGTTCAGAATTAAAAAATTTACAGAATTACATTTGTGCTTTCGTAACTGCTGATATATTTTGAAATCTTTGTACTGTTCATTTACAGATATTTAAATATGATTGTATACTAGAAACAAAACTGACGTTCTACAGCCTTTCCTTTCTCCCTCAGTACTTTGGCAAGATTGTTAGACAGTTCATCTTACAAAATGTTCTAAATTCACAGTTAAAAGAATAACACCAATCTGCATGTTAAAAGAATAAGCAGTAATTTGTCAGAAGACATAACCTGACATTTGACCCCTGTCTTTGAACACACTACAAATGTGTCAAGATGAAAATAAAGTTTTTTAAGTTCAAAAAGAAACTTTATTGGTAGAAGATAAAGGTGTCAATACAAATTTACAGTTTTTAGGTTGAGTCAATACACTGTAGTATATTACAATAGAAAAGAACAAATGAATTGTATTTAACAATTACAAGCATAAAAAGCAGAGAAAAATAAATGGATCAACGTAAGAGAAAAAGGAAAACCTGTGGTAGCAAATAAACTAGGAACGCATAAGGGAATCAAGGGGGTTTAAGAACTTCTTGTTGGGAAGGTTTCAGAAGTGAATGACGTCTGGCACATTCATCTAAATACAATGTAACAGGGGACCATAATGCCAGACGTTTCGGTGCCAAGCTTAAAGGATAAACAAAAGAGGTATCTAATCTGTGATTGTGGCAAACAGCGTACCACCATGCTTTGTAGGAAATTTTTGTGAAATCTTTCCAGTTAACCGTAATTTGCTGGAAAGCCACTGCAAGCAACAAGTCAATAATTTTGACATTAAGTGTAACTTTCTCCCAGCAAAATGAAAGACTACCTAAGAAAACATGGATAATGGAGAAAGAAATGTCGGGTCCAAAAATTAAATTAATTTGGGACCATACCTGCTTCCAAAAATTGTACACAGCTGGGCAAAGGAATAACATATGTAATAAATCTGCATTTGGAGAAGAACATGTCCAACAAGTATCTGGTGCATTCGTAAATCTTTTGCCTAAAACACTCGGTGTGAACAACAGTCTGTTAGAAACAAAGAATAACGTTTGTACTATGTTAGCTGTCCTAGAGGATTTGCGGATCTTAACCCATATATTGTTCCATAAGGATACTGGCCAGGATTGTACTAAATCCTTTTCCCATGCCTCCTCTGTTTTGGATTTCTGCCTAGGGCTATCTGTATTCCGTAAGTAACTGTAAATAATGGAGGCTTTAGGGATGGTTTTTGACAAAGTGTGAAGATGTGAGGAGGGTGTGGATATAACGGAAACATTAGGAATGGCAGGTATTTGGGCATAAATGTCCATCACTGCCTTCTTAAGTAAATTATATTTATAAATAAATGTTGGGCGGTAAACTAAATGCTTGACTAAGTGAAGGAAAGGACAAGAAAACTGAGTTAGAAAATAACTGATGAATCCATACTAAACCCTTCTGTCGCCAACTTTTCCAATAGAATGGCTTATTATGGATAGTCAGAGTTTTGTTATGCCAAATAGTTGAATTAAGGAAGGAGTGGATGGTAATAGGTGTGGAAATAAGTGTATTTTCCAAGAGTTTGCAGGTCAGCTTAATTATGGGAGTGGCTTGCGTGAGAGAGAAAGGTATTCAGAAAAAGAGAAGGGGGATAAGAAAAGACGCTCGATTGTAGTCCATAGAGGACAATCATCTGTAGGACTAAGTAGCCAGAGTGAAGCCTGACGTAAAAAAATGCTTTGTGATATGTCTGGAAGTCAGGAAAGTTGACCCCCCCTTCTGCTTTAGGACGTGTCAATTTAAATAATGACATTCGGGATTTCTTTTTATTCCATAAGAAGGAAGAAAGGGTTGAGTTAATTTTCTTAAAAAATTTAATGGGGATAGATACCGAGATATTAGAGATGGTATAAAATATTATGGGTGAGAGCATCATTTTTATAGTGTCTAGGCGGCCCCACCAAGATAGGTAGAGCGGATGCCATTTAGTGGTTAGATCCAAAAGTTTTTGTATGCATTTATTCATACATAAAGCTACTGTATCAGAAATTGAAGGAGTGATATGTAGACCTAAGTATTTAATGTGATGAGGGCTCCAAGTAAAGTTAGAAGCACTAAAATCCGATTTAAATGTCAACTTATTTAAGGGTAAGATTTCACACTTGTCTTCGTTCAGTTTGTATCCAGAGATAAGAGAATAAGCGTGTACCTCCTCCAAAAATGCAGGAATCGAGTCGTTTGGTTTTGACATAAAAAGCAGAATGTCATCGGCGTAAGCCGCAAGTTTAACATGGGAGTTGGGGGTTATAAAGCCGTGTAAATTTGGGTTCTGGCGTAATTTAGAAAGGAAAGGTTCCAATGCCAGGTTAAAAAGGAAAGGAGAAAGAGGGAACCCTGGCGTACGCCTCTCTGTAAATCGAAAAATGTGGAGACTAAGCCATTGGCGCAAACCGCCGCCCTAGGGTTGGAGTAAAGAAGAGAAATCAGGGATATAAATTTAAGGCCAAAGCCAAACCAATGAAGTGTATGGAACAGATAAGTCCACTCAACTCTATCAAACGCCTTTTCGGCAACTAATGCTAACGCCGCTAGGGAGCAATTTAGACGAGGGGACTTAGATAGAACATTAAAAAGGAGCCTTGTATTATCGGTAATGAATCTTCCCTTAACGAATCCAGATTGCTCTTTTCCTAACAGATCAGGTAAGTAGGAGTCTAAACGAATGGCCAACGCTTTAGCAAAAAATTTATAGTCAATATTGACCAAGGATATGGGCCTATAATTCTTACAATATTTAGGATCTCTGCCTGGTTTAGGAATGAGACATATATGTGCTTCAGAGAAAGAACCAGAGGAGCTACCCAACCTGGTAAAAGAAGTGAGTAGAGAGTGTAGTATAGGCAATAGAATTTTAGAGAAATTTTGGTAAAATTCTACTGTAAAACCATCTGGTCCCGGGGCTTTGTCTTTTTTAAGATGCTGCAAAGCTGTTAGTAATTCTTGATGAGTTAAATCAAGCTCTAAGGAGGAAAGATCAGGTGCATTATGTGAGGTTTGTTTTCTGTATGGAGGAAAAAAAATTAGAAAGGGAAGTAATAGAAGGTTGTGATTCAGAGGTATATAATGATTCGTAAAAAAGGGAAAACTCCTTCAAAATCTCAGCATCCTTGAATTTTAAAACTGATTGACCATCATAAATAGATTCAATATTTAACTTATTATGTTTAACTTTTAAATAGTTGGCTAGTATTTTTCCAGATTCATTCTTACCCCCATAATATTTCGCACTGGATTTTTTACAAGTATAATGAGGCATCTTCCGTTGACTTTTTATTAAATTGTAATTTGGCGTTTATGAGGGCTGTAAGACAATCTTTCGGAGATGAAGTGTAATAAGTATGTTCCAAACGCTTAATGTCCTGAAGGAGATCTTTAGTGAACTTACGGGAGATTCTCCGTTTCGAGGCAACTAAGCCTATTATGAACTCCCTTGCCGAGGCCTTGAATGCATCCCATATCGTAGCAAGCGGCATAGAAGGGGTGTCATTTAATTCAAAGAACTCATTAAAAAATGTAATAAAGGAGGAGGTAAATTTCGGATCCAAAAGGAGGGCATTGTTAAAACGCCACCTTCTAGGACCATTGACTGTAGGAAGGATGTCTAGGCTAGTTGAAACTGGGGCGTGATCTGACAATAAAATAGGGTCAATTTCAGCATTTGTAAGAGTTTGCGAGAGATTGTGTGAGACAAATATATAGTCAATTCTTGACTGAGTATGGTGGGAGGAGGAATAAAAAGTATACTCTCTGGTAGTCGGATTGCAAAGACGCCAGGCATCCAGAAGTTTATGTTGGGAGATAGCCTGCACAAAGGACTTGTGTGATTTGTTAGGTACAAAGGAGATTTTTGAATTCCTATCAATGAATGGATCAAAAATTTGGTTGCAATCACCAGCTAAAATAAAATTGTCTTGTATACATTGTGTAATTTGTTTAGCAAAAGTGGACCAAAAAGAGGGTACACCACCTGTAGGGGCATAAACATTTAAAAGAGAGACAGGAACCCCCTTCAAGGATAGTTTGACATTCACCCATCTGCCATCCGTATCAGACTCTTGGGATATAAGTGAAAATGAGAAGGATTTACGACATAATATTATTACTCCATTTCGTCTCACGTCCCCTGGGGAAAAGAAAGTCTCCCCTACCCATCCTCTTTTTAACTTTAATGACTCTGGGGCCGTAAGATGAGTTTCCTGTAGAAAAACAATATCAGCGTTCAGTTTAGCCAAGTGGGTCAGAACTCTTTGCCTCTTGATGGGAGAATGCAAGCCCTTAACATTCCATGAAATCAATTTTAAAGACATTAGTAATATAGAAAATGAACTAAGGTTTTCAAATGCAAATCCAATTCATGTAAATGACTATAAAAAGTGTGAAAAAAGGATAAGAAATGGAGAAGAATAAATGCAATATTGGAGTGAAAAAAGGTAAAGATGTCAAGAACTCTGAAAAAAGAACAAGAGAAGAAAATATATAATAAGAGAGGAAAAGTAGATAAGCAATAAGAGAGTATATAGTTAAGAAAAATAGCAATTGTGATAACCATAATATCAACAAAAGTGAAAAAGTAAAAAGGGAAGGAGAAACCAAAGACACCATCAGAAGCAAAAATGCGAATCGATACAGGAAAACAAAAGACAAAAAAGACTACAACCAACAAATTAACAATAAGACAGAAAGGTACCATACCTATGAAAGAAAGACAAAAAAAAAACACGAGAGGGGGGGGATGAAACCAGCAGCCATACGGACGATCACGGAGACACCACTATAAGGGAACATAAAATCTGTAAGGGCGACAAGTAAAAGAGTTAAAATCAAATGAGAAAAGAAGATTTAAACAGACACTTATTCAAATATTTAACAAGAACATCATCAGAGAAGGTGAACAAATTTAGGCGGAAAACAGAACTTATAGAAGCACCAAATATGACGAAAGAAAAATCGGTAGAGAATCTAGTCACAAAGATCAAAATATCAGAAGGGAAACAACAAAGACTGATGAACCTGTGAAAATAAAATCGTTATCATGTGATAGAGGAGGTTGAGGGTCCAGAGGAGTCCATATCAGTCGTTCTGCAGGAATTAATGAAGCTTTGCAGCCTTGTCAGATCTTCATAGGTCGTAGTTCTATTATTATACGTAACCTTAAAAAGACAGGGATGGAAAAGGCCGTAACGAGCTCCCATTGCTCGCAAATCAGCTCTCATGCCAAGGAAAGCTTTGCGTCTACTTGCAGTAGCTTTAGCATAGTCCTGCGCAAAGAATAGAGAAGAACCTGACCATGTAAGTCTTGGGGAAGCTTTAACCGCAGAAAGAACCTTCAGCAAATCAGTGTACTCCAAAAAATATAGAATGACTCCTCTCGGACTTTGTGAAGAAGAGATATGAGATGGAGGACGAAACAACCTGTGAGCTCCTTGGATGTTGAGGACAGTTCCATCAGGCAGATGAAGAAGCTTGGGAAGAAAAGATTTGAAAAAGCGATTGGGTCCGATCCTTTCAGACCTTCTTCAAGGCCATAAATGCGTAGATTGTTCCGTCTATTGCGGTTTTCAAGATCCTCGACCTGCTTCTGAAGCGTGCATACCTGGGAATTAAGTTGAGAGACTGTGATGCAAGATTCTTTTAAGGAAGCAACTGTGTTCTCAACTGCTGAGACCCTCAAGTCCATTTGAGACCAATTATCTGTGAGAGTTTGCAACTTATTATTAGTTGCTTCCATGAAGGGTCGGAGGGCTCTTAGCTCCTCAAGTACAAGCTCCATAGAAACAGGCAAAACTGATTTAGGCAGCAAGGGAGGATCTTTTTTAAGGCGTTTAGAAATAGATTTCCCAGGAGCACCGGAGGGAGAATCCATAATAGCCTCAGGGCTTTGAACTGTAGATGGTAAAGAGCCTTCAAACCTGGCGAATTCTGTAAAAGAAATTGAGTTTTTTATGAAAACATGCTGCTTGGAAGAGGGAGGATTGGTCACTCTTGTTCTGCCCATAATAAATAAATAAATAAATAAATACATTTCCTCCAACGAACTTTCAAGAGATATAGAAGGGTGATTCCTGATGAAATTCGCAAAATGGCAGTTCAGACACAAGAGTCACGAAATCCTCAACAACAATATCAGCGACGCTAAGTTTTCCTGAAGTACCCAAAATTCCAAACGTTGCCACAATTCTATGTAACAACCAAAACAGGGAGCTATTGACACAAGGAGCCAAGACTCAGTCCGCCCTATAAGGAATAGGTCGATGTAGTTGCTGAGAGACTTGATTAAGCCACTCAAAATGGCTGCCACACCTCAGCGCCTCAGAGCATGTAGAAACGACAAAAGAACGTTACGCAGCATTCAATTCAGCTCCATAAGGAGAAAGTAAGCACTGGACACTAATGAAGTAGTTATAGTGGCAATGGGAGACATTCAAGGAAAGACACAAATGCAGTTTGAGGTAAAACGCGATCGCGGTAAAATTTTCAAAATGGCGGCCGCGAGAAACGCGACCGATGGAAGACAAAGTAATTGAAAATAAAAGTACTTGCTGCAGCTGTTGAAATGTGTCATATATAACATCTTTGTCCGCCGATATTCAGGAATGCAGGTCCATCGTTATTTCACCGCGAATCGGGTCCGAAGCGTGGCGGCTCCGGAATCCGCCGAGGAGCTTCACCCGCGGACCTCCGACTCCATCGGGCGTCAAGCCACGCCCCCATAAAAATAAAGTTAATGCCATTTTTAGTGGTCCTTCACCTTCTGAACTCCAACATGCTTATTTTGGGGGTACTGCATCACCCCCAGCACCCCTCCTTATAGCACCTATGCAGCCATGCAGATCTAAATGAAAGACAGCACCAGTGCAAGCTTCTCCATATTGTGTATCAGTGTTTCATTCAGGAGATACCATATAACATGACAAACAAGGCATACACCTCGAGAAGCAGAGCTTCTGTAAAGGCATTTATAACATACAAGGCACACCACAAATCACACAGAAGTGGGCGTTGGAGAATACCATCCACTTAGTACTGGACAGTTAATAGTGAGGTTCTCAGCAACTGAGCAAAGCAAAATGGCACACCAGAGGACAGACTTGTGGCACAACTGCACTTATGGTGCTCTCTGGAAAGGATATTGATATTTGTGCCCAGACATGGGTCCCGTGCTCTCCATGCCACTGGAGTCAAGCTAGTTTAGCTGATAAGGGGTGAAACCCTGATACCGGTCCTAGGATGTTTGTTTCCAGTCCAGGGAGGACCTGGCCTGGCAGTTCAGTCTGGACTGTTCCCATAAGGGAGCAGGGTCAAGTCAGATTTGCATATAGCTGGGCCTGAACTGAGGTGGCGAAGTGAGCTAAAGAATGATGATGGATTCAACCCAGATCTGTGACTGGGGATGAGTGTCTGAAATGTTTTAGCGTTCCGATCATCATCTCCTTGTGTTTGCTTTGTTCGCCCTAAATTGGCAGGGTATGCCCAGACGTGGGTCCCTTGCTCACTTTGCCATTTGACTCAAGCTATCCTGGTTGATGAGGCGTGTTACCTCAAAACCGGTCCCAGGATGCTTGTTTCCGGTTTAGGGAAGACCTGGCTTGGCAGTTTGGGCTGGAGTGTTCCCATGAGGCACAGGGTCAAGACTAATTTGCATATAGCTGGGTCTGTACTGAGGTGGCGAAGTGAGCTAAAGAATGATGAAGGAATCAACCCAGATCTGTGAGTGGGGGTGAGTGTCTGAAAAGTTTCAGCGCTCCGCTCCATCATCTGCTTGTGTTTTCTCTATTACTTAGAGTAGCAGGAAACATTGATCCAAAACCTGTAGTGTTCCCAGAACCACAAGAGATGATACAGACTTAAACTCAGAACAAAGGTTAAGTGTCGCAGCAGTCTCTCCTCTCTCACAGATCTCTGCTGAATTGCCAGGGATACACCCTCACTCCCCACCATCTCATGATCCAGCTGGGTGTCTAATGATGCACAGCTTTGTTGTACATGTGACGGGCTGCCCCTATACAATGGGTGATTAGACCCTAGTAGACCCTAGTGCCACAACACATTAAGCATCTCTCTGTATCAACAATAACTGTCAGTTCCCCTTCTGTGGAGATGTCTTCCGGGGACACTGTGATCCTTCTTACCCTAGAGGGTGGGTCTGCAGTCCTCAGCAACTGGAGTCAGACGAGACCAAAAGGACTCAGCAGAATATCTCTGAAGTCAGGTACAGGCAGCCATTGCCAACATAAACTCCAGTGGATATCTATGGATATCTATGGCCCCCAACTGAAGAGAGGTGCTTGGGGCCCAGAGAATATTTGCAAAGTAAAACAAAGTTATAGAATACCAGAATAAAGGCAGGACAATTGCCAATAAGCTGGGAAGTCAGGATTCAGCTTGCCTGACCTTGAAATGGCGGCCGCTGCTGACGACCAGAGCAAAAGAAACTGAGCATTAAGGAGGAATATTCTTTGGGGACAATCAGAAATCAGACAATTGTACCTTTTATCTGTACCTTTTGACCTGATGCATTGTTTCATCGCTGCCTGGACGACCTGGGCATTTCTAGAGCTCGGAGAGGCTCCATAATGAAAAACTAATCCACAAAATGGAAGGTCCAAAAGGAAAGGGGAAGGGAAAGAGGACTAGGAAGTAGAAACAGACAAGGGCACCCTGCCCTCAGATGTGCTTGGTAGCTAATACAGCGGCCATATTGGACTGTCTAATTTTTAACATCATTGAAGGGAAAAGAGGATTGGCAGGGAAAATTGATATTTTGAACAATAATCTTGCTATTTGATCTAAACCAAAATCAAAAGAATAAACCAAACCTTCCTAGTCAAGCCGACCAGATATATAGCCGGAATAGATAATAACAGCTAAGGGAGAATTAACACTAAAGCACCTCACACCAACATGCAAACATGGCCGTTAACAAGCTAGAAATAGTGGGCATAAACGCACACGCAATAAAGTATCCTAACATCCTATCAAAGAATGCAGCCAAAAAATTCAAACACAAACTATTAAGAACTAACCCGGACACGCTGATATCTGACCCCTCCGTTAATCTAGTCAATGGCACTATTGTAAATGACCTGATCTTCTTTACCAGAAAAACAGTTAAATGGCGGATTGCCATCACAGAGATGCTTAACATAAACTCAACGAGGAATATACCACACGGCACAAGACTTATGATCACACCGTCAACAAGACTTAGAGCGAGCCTATGCATAACAATTTACAAGAACGGAATTGTGCTCATACAAGCAGCCAACAACGAATTAGAAAAATTCGACAACATGTTCCTAACCTTAAACGAACATGTAGAGACATCAATCTCTCAACAACACCAAACTCCACAAATAGCCAACTTAGGCAACACCAACACTTCCACCACAGACATCACAATACCCAGAGACCTTCAGGAACCCCAACACAAAATACAACAAAAAGACACTATTGTGACAGGAGGCTCAATGGAAGGAAAGGATAAAGAAACAGAAATATCCACACGCTATACCGAATCTGATCCGTCGACGCTACGGAGAGAAGAACTAACATCTCCCTCACATGCTGGGACACCGTCTACGAGTAGGCCAATCCTCGGGAATCTGGAATCAAACGACAGGGTAGATATCACCCCGTCCATATCCTTCTCTACTACAACACAAATGACACCGAGGTCTACGTGGAAATTATACCTCACGAACATGGTATTAAGATCACAATACACAGACTACACATCTCACACTGCTTGTAGAGGAAGTACAGTCAACCGAACTAAAGACAAAAAGAACAGGAAGTCGGAAACATTAACGGATCGAAAACGATGGGACGCAAACCACGAATCCCGAAATAATAAACGGCTGAGCACGCCCAATATTTCACCCCAGATACAGAGGGAAACTGAAGACCTTCAAATACAAATAAGCAATATGTCACAAAACATTTTAAGCACACTGCAAGTGATGGAAAAGATACTTGAAATTACTGTTAGCACGCACTACAAAGTTGAACTCATCCAAAAATCAGTACATAAATTACATGAAAAGAGCAGCAAGACGGCCATGCCTTTATCAAACAGGCATAATAGACCTGAAAGATATCTTAGTTACTTATCAGAGGATGAAACATTATCTTTACTCCAAACATATGAAGCCACAGACCACAGCAGAGGGGTGAAAATTAAGACAGTCCCAATTGATTCGAACAGAACATCCAGACATAAGGAAAGGAAACCCAATCCTAACAACCTTCAACAAATCCAGCTTACCAACAACTCACAAGAGATTAACCCTAATAACTTAGGGAAGCCTATGAAATGCCTACTGCTCAATTGTCGGTCCGCAGTAAAACATGCATCAGACATAGCTGCTCACATTGCTAGCCAGGAAATTGACCTAACTATACTTACAGAAACCTGGCTTTCAGAATCCTCTTCTCCAGTCATGGATCTCCTGGTGCCCCCACAGTATAACATCGTTAGATTAGATAGACAAAAAAAGACTGGAGGTGGTATTGCATGCATCCATCGATCGGATATAGAGGTCAGCAGTTTTCATTCTGACCCACTCGAATCCTGTGAATATCTAGGTCTCAAAATAAGATCGGCAGAAAATCAAAGATGCAACATGCATGCGCTTTACCACCCACCAGGTATTAACAATGTCACCTTCATAGACCAGCTAATGGAGATCATCACGGCGAACTCTAACTCTCACTCTAATAACATTTTCCTAGGCGATTTTAATCTATATTGGGACGATAATAATGACAAACACGTCAACGCATTTAAAGACTTTTTAAATGATCTAAACCTTACCCAAGCCTGCACACTGCCAACACACTCGAAAGGAGCAACGCTAGACTGGATAATATCGTGAAACAAGGAAACATCAATACGCTCAATTGTACCATGCAACTGGTCAGATCACCATGCCATTACCTTCCTAATACCCTCCATGAAAAAGAACAAAACCACGCAGCCCACCAAAACCAAGAAGTGGATTCGGGACAACAGAGACTCTAATACCGATAGTCTAATAGAAAGATGTGAGAAGGACTTAATGCCGCCAAACAACTGCACAATGTGAATGATCTAACGGAACACTACACTACATCAATAACGAACATAGTCAATTCGACCATGCCACTAAAATTGAAAAGTGTCACTGAGAAAGAAAAAAATCCATGGTTTAATGGAGCATTAAATGAAGATAGGCGAAAATTAAGACTTGCTGAAAGAATCTGGAGACGGCACCCATCATCCCCCACGTTGAAATCTCTCAGACAAATCAGAAACGAGTACAACAAAAAGATCATGAACTCGAAAAAGGAATTTATTAGATCGGAACTGGACAACACCAAAAACAGGCCACGGAAATTATTCGAGATCTTAAAGCAACAGTCTAATAAGCTGGCAAAATCGGCCCATGACTCTACTAAAACACAGTTGAGTTGTGAAGAATTCTCAACTTTCTTCACCGAAAAGGCCAACACACTTGAAAGAGAGCTAAGGACAGAAGCCAACAACCTTCCCAATCAACCACCCACGATGAACAATGCCATCACATCAATCAAAAATGAATGGTCAAAAAACAAAGCACAATGGGATACCTTCAAGCTCTACGACCAGAATACCATCGCCAAAACGCTATCGGATATCAAACCTAATAACCACTATAATGACCTACTCCCCCATAAATGCCTAAAATCAATCAGCCACATAGTCATCCCAATATGGACAAAAATAATAAATGCCTCTTTATCTCAAGGGATCCTTCCAGAATGCCTTAAAACAGGCCAAGTCGTCCCCATCATCAAAAAACCCACAGCGGACCCAGAAGAACCAAACAACTTCCGCCCAGTAACCAATATTCCTATACTAGCCAAACTAATTGAGAAATGTGTACAAAATCAACTGAACCATCACATCGCAAATTTCAAGCTGCTAGACGACTGCCAGTCTGGATTCAGAACAGGCCACAGCACGGAAACAGCGATCCTTCATATTGTAGACGATGCGCTACAGGCCCTAGATCACAATAGAACATGCCTACTAATCCTTCTTGACCTGTCATCAGCTTTTGACACTGTAAATCATGAAAAACTACTAGCCAGGCTGCATGACAGGATGGGGTTATCAGGAATTGTGCTGAAATGGTTTGAATCCTTCCTCCAGAACAGAACGCAAAGATTCCTGGTCAACCAGACACTATCCAAATCATGCCCAAACTCAATTGGCGTCCCTGAAGGATCCACACTCTCTCCATCGCTCTTCAACCTGTATGTCGAACCCCTTACAGAAATTCTCAGAGATGCAAGAATAGCGTACCACATGTATGCGGACGATACGCAGATATACATAAAGATCAAGTCGCTGGAAGACATCAAATTAATGAATGAGGCCTTAAAAATGTCTTTACGTTGGTTAACTAGCAATCATCTGAAGATAAATGCACAAAAAACTGAATTCCTATTAATCTCACCACCAAAGAATCAGACAGAAACGAAAGAATGGACAGAAACGATCACAGCACTAAACTGCAAACCTACGCTAGTCGACTCAGCGAAATCACTAGGAATCACACTGGACAAGAACTTAGACATGAAAGCCCACACTAAAGCAATGGCAAAAAGTGCTCGATTTCACTTGAACTACATTAGAAAAGTGAAACCATTCATTTCTATGACAGACCTCAAATTGGCAGTCCAGTCTTTAGTTATTTCAAGGATTGAATATGGATGTACAACCTTAGCAGGTCTACCTAAAACTTCCACAGCACCACTAAAAGCATGTCTTAATGCAGCCGCAAGACTTATAACCGGATCGAGGAAATTTGACCACATTTCCCCACACCTAAAAGCATTAAACTGGTTACCTTACGAAGCCAGAATTCAACTTAAAATGGCATGTATTACACACAAAGCGCTCCACTTTGGAACACCAAAATATTTGGCCAAGAAAATTGAACTATCGGGGGGAAACAGACCTGCCAGGAGTGCTAAGGAGATGCTGCTGAGACCACCGATCTTCCGGAAGAAGAAAACATATGACAGAGCTTTCTCCGGAGCAGCCCCCAGAATTTGGAATTCACTCCCTCCAAACATTAGGAAGATTCCTAACACAGCAACCTTTAAGAGGGAAGCGAAGATCTTCCTGATGAGTAAGTTCCTTTCGTAAATAAGACGGCTCATCAGAGCACTATGATATAGATGCTTTCACAACAGTCATTCGGAATATGTAAAGATAAGCTCATATACGCATACGATTCTATTCCTATTGAAGCGCACAGACGTAGAACGCTCAGAAAAAGACGCTTCGAATCATGCGTATTTGGATATCCCAGTTCACTTGTACAATAAGCAGTTTCCAATACGTGATTGGGAAAATTGAAGTTAATCGTTCAGGGAAATAACAATATATATGTGATTACTGACAACACACGGTAACCTAATCCTGTCATTGTATTTTTCTTTCTTTTGCTTGTTAAATAATGTATAGTTACATACCTAAGCTACCTCATAGCCGTGTAAATCGTCCTGCTACTCATATTGTATTCGTGCTCAATTTACCTTTTGTTATTGTGAAGCGCTCTGATACCCAAGGGTCACGTTCGCGCTATATAAAACTATATAAATAAAATAAAAATAAAATAAACCTCTTCAAGATGACCTGGACGTCATTCAAAGAGGTCCAGCAGAAGCTACACCATCTCTGCTGTCAGCACCATGGTACCTTCTGAAAGGCACAACTGTGAAGTAAGGCTTTACTTGGTGGAGGTTCTTAGTTTCATAATTCAGGGGCCTTTCTTCCTGCCGGATTACAGTCCAGCTCTGCAGTCTCCCTGCTCTTTCTGGCTGGACTCACAGGGCCTTATTGGCTGGATACACAATCAGTCTATATGCCCCAAGAATATGTGTCTCTCAGGCTGCTTTATGTTTTAGTTGTTTCAAACAGACAGAAGCTTAGCTCTTTCTGTGGTTGCACTGGACAACTCCTGAGATTCCTAAAACCGAAGGTGCTATTCCTCAACCAGTTTATTGTACTGCAGATAGTGGACTGGGTAAAAAGGATAGATGCGCTCCCTCCATTGTTGCAAAAATATTTTAGGTCATTTCATTTAGTGCATTTAAAGGTCTTTACACATTTTAGGCCCTTGCGATAGATTGGCTGATAAATACTAATATGTGTGGTAACTCGTGTTATCGCTCATATTGAAATTATACGTTTTGTGATAGAAAGGCGACCCTGATAAATTTCGGCAGGTAAAACCTGTTTTCATGTGTTTCCTGTATTGCCCATTGTAGTTTCCCTACGTTAACCTAACTGTTCAAGACACAGGCTGCATTTGCTTTGCACACTTTACTATATAAACTCGTTTGCTTTTGTGCCACATTGTACCTTCACACAGAACCTGCAATTGTTTTCTTGTTCTCCAATTCTCTTCCCTCTTGTCCACTGGACATAGTACTCAAGTTACTCTCTCTCCTTTTCTGTGGAGTCTTTGACATGGATGAGTTGTTCAAGTCAGTAAGGACTCCCATGCTCTCAACCACTGCATCCTCTTCTCACATATGCATACCCTCCAAGATGTCACTGTATCATACCAGAATAACTTACATGCCTACCAGATGTCTGCTTTTCCACACTATACATATACCTGCAGCCTTGTGATATTGCCATTGACAGCCGCATATCATCCTACTTTAAAGTATATATGGACATTCTGCTCAGTTTTTTTGTTTCCAAACTTTTTATTGAAAGTTTATAGAGACATTCACAGATAAAGAGAGCATATCACAGACATATAGGGGCAGATTTACAAGCCCCCTGCGCCACCACTACGTTACTTTTTGTGACTTTCAAATATGGCCCCTTTACATGCAGCACTTTGTGTGAAAGGGGCTTTACATGGATGTTGCTGTGGGTGTTCACACGCAACACCCATGGAACAAGACACATTTCCAGATTTACGGGGAATTGTAAATCTGGAAATGCGTCTGTCTGCTCTGCCATTCTAGGGGCGGCATAGTGAGGTGCAACGAGGAGAAATGTTTTAATTTCTCCTAGTTTTTTCCTCTTTCAATGCATGCTGCATTCTACAGCACACATTGAAAGAGGTAAATGCCTGTAGTGATTGTTTTTGTGCAGGAAGGTGCACAAAAACAATCTCCCCATGACGCAGGCATCCTTGCACCATGGTGCAAGGGTGCCTGCGCCGGACCATGGCAGCAGTTTGTGCGCCTGCGCAGGGAAGAGCACAGGAATGCAACATATTATTGTAAATATGTCGCATTCCTGTGCTTTGGAAGAGCCACAGCGTGGCGCAGCCAAAGGTCTTGCGTTGCCGCGCTGGGGCACTTCCTTGTAAATCTGCCCATACTTTTCAGTTTTGACCATATACTGTATTAGCCAGTGATACAATATATTGGCGAAACGTGTAGTGCATTGTCACATATTTCTTGCATTGTTGTTATTATTGATGCACAATGATACATGCATGTATAAGAACGAAATTGCATCACTATTATCGAATTCACCCTTCAAGACCTCTCCATCAACCCCCACTCACAAATATGTGGTCAGGCAGGCTCTGAGACCCAGGCCTGAGGTTACTGATTGACTGGTTATAGGTGGGCAGGCCCTGAGCTGGCAGAGAAAGGCATGAACAGGAAACTCAGATCAATCCTACAGATATGCGCAGAGATACCACAATGGTCCAGGGAGATTGGCTCCAATAAAGCACTAATGGCTGAAGGGGTGCAGGCGTTCCCAAAACACCAAAAAGTCATATGCATGAAATTAGGAACACCCAGCCAATCAGGGCACAGCACACACAGTACATGCAGCGATCAAGTGCTCCCCTTGCCAGACATCTGGACAGGTTACCCACTGGTCCTCATTGTGTCCATGCTCAGTTGAAGCCCACCTGCATTTGGTATCAGATGGCCTTATTTACAACTCCAAAGACAAGGCCCACATTCATTACCAAAAAAGAATCACTAAGGAGCCGATTCCGATCCTGTAAAACCCGGGTACGAATGGTCGTACGGAGCGTATTCTCCGTACGACTCGTACCCGGGAAATTCACAGTACAATCCTGCAAGTACGATTTGTACAGAAATACTATTTCCGTACGAATCGTACAAAAGACCGTACGGTGAAAAAATACCTACGAGTCTGATCCTGGACAGTGCGTACGCGACGTCCGGACGGAGTCAGGCAGAGTTTTACAGACCCACAAGTACGATCCGTCCCTACGTCACTCCGTACGGCTCTTTTTTACGGCAGCCAAAAACTCCCGGAAATCTCAGTCCGACGCGAAAACGGAGCCCCGGTACACGACGGACAGCCATGGACCCCATCCTACGTGTCATCCCGGCCCTCATAGCCTACGACCTGGTGCAACGAGCCCGACGCAGACGCCGCAGAAGGTCAGTACAACACCCAGGGGCCAAGGGGGGGTGAGGGGCAGGAAACATACCCCATACCCAAATCAAAACCTACAATAATCTGGACATACATTACCTCCAGGGTCTGGTCACTTTGGGGGGCGTGGCCAACAATCACAGCGTCCGGCAACAACGGAGGTGGACGTGTACACGTACACCTACGGCACAAATACAATCGTCATACGGCCCGTACCCACGCTCTGTGGGCGTGGGCACGGTCCGTACAGGGGCCGTAGGGGTACGCGTGGTACGGACCGTACCCACGCTGTGAGGGCGTGGGTACGGTCCGGACAGGGGCCGTAGGGGGACGCATGGTACGGACCATACCCGCGGTCTGAGAGCGTGGGTACGGTCCGTACAGGTGCCGTAGGAGGACATGTGGTACGGCCCGTACCCATGCTCTGAGGGCGTGGGTACAGTCCGTACAGGGGCCGTAGGGGGACGCGTGGTACGGACCGTACCCCCGCTCTGAGAGCATGTGTACGGCCCGTATCACTGGAGTAGTGTTGGCGTAGGAGGACGCCTGGTACGGGCAGTATACACGCTCTCAGAGCGGGGGTACGGTCCGTACCACACGTACCCCTACGGCCCCTGTACGGACCGTACCCACGCCCACAGAGCATGTGTACGGTCCTACCAAGCGTACCCCTACGGCCCCTGTACGGACTATACCCACACCCACAGGGCGTGTGTACGGTCCATACCAGGTGTACCCCTACGGCCCCTGTACGGACCGTACACACGCCCTCAGAGCGTGAGTACGGGCCGTACCACACGTACCCCTATGGCCCATGTTCGGACCATAACCACGCCCTCAGCGGGGGTACGGGCCGTACAACACGTACTCCTACGCCAACACTACATTTGGGGTACAAGGCGTACACACGCCACGAATGTTGGCTTATGGCCTGGTGCAGCATGTTACCTACAGATTGGGGTCTGTTTATGTCCAGGACAGCAGTGTACTGCACCAAGGGGGTGGGTGGGTGGGTGGCTGCAAAGGAATACCAGCAGTGGGCAGAGGCATGTGGGTGTGTGCAGAGGAATACCAGCAGTGGCCAGAGACATGTGGGTGTGTGCAGAGGAATACCAGCAGTGGACAGAGATATGGGGGTGGCTGCATATCACTACCAGCAGTGGGCAGAGACATGTGAGGTGTGGGTGCAGAGGAATACCAGCAGTGGGCAGAGATATGGGGGTGGGTGCATATCACTACCAGCAGTGGGCAGAGACATGTGAGGGGTGGGTGCAGAGGAATACCAGCAGTGGGCAGAGATATGGGGGTGGGTGCATATCACTCCCAGCAGTGGGCAGAGACATGGGGGTGGCTGCATATTACTACCAGCAGTAGGCAGAGACATGGGGGTGGGTGCAGAAGAATACCAGCAGTGGGCAGAGACATGGGGGTGGCTGCAGAGGAATACCAGCAGTGGGCATAGACATGGGGGTGGGTGCAGAGGAATACCAGCAGTGGTCAGAGACATGGGGGTGGCTGCAGAGGAATACCAGCAGTGGGCAGAGACATGGGGGTGGCTGCAGAGAAATTACCAGCAGTGGACAGAGACATGGGGGTGTGTGCAGAGGAATACCAGCAGTGGGCAGAGACATGGGGGTGGCTGCATATTACTACCAGCAGTGGGCAGAGACATGGGGGTGTGTGCAGAGGAATACCAGCAGTGGGCAGAGACATGGGGGTGGCTGCATATTACTACCAGCAGTGGGCAGAGACATGGGGGTGGGTGCAGAGGAATACCAGCAGTGGGCAGAGACATGTGAGGGGTGGGTGCAGAGGAATACCAGCAGTGGGCAGAGATATGGGGGTGGGTGCATATCACTACCAGCAGTGGGCAGAGACATGGGGGTGGCTGCAGAGGAATACCAGCAGTGGGCAGAGACATGGGGGTGTGTGCAGAGGAATACCAGCAGTGGGCAGAGACATGGGGGTGGCTGCATATTACTACCAGCAGTGGGCAGAGACATGGGGGTGGCTGCAGAGGAATACCAGCAGTGGGCAGAGATATGGGGGTGGGTGCATATCACTACCAGCAGTGGGCAGAGACATGTGAGGGGTGGGTGCAGAGGAATACCAGCAGTGGACAGAGACATGGGGGTGTGTGCAGAAGAATACCAGCAGTGGGCAGAGACATGGGGGTGTGTGCAGAGGAATACCAGCAGTGGGCAGAGACATGGGGGTGGCTGCATATTACTACCAGCAGTGGGCAGAGACATGGGGGTGGCTGCAGAGGAATACCAGCAGTGGGCAGAGATATGGGGGTGGGTGCATATCACTACCAGCAGTGGGCAGAGACATGTGAGGGGTGGGTGCAGAGGAATACCAGCAGTGGACAGAGACATGGGGGTGTGTGCAGAAGAATACCAGCAGTGGGCAGAGACATGGGGGGGGGCTGCATATTACTATCAGCAGTGGGCAGAGACATGGGGGGGGGTGTGCAGAGGAATACCAGCAGTGGGCAGAGACATGGGGGTGGGTGCATATCACCACCAGCAGTGGCCAGAGACATGTGAGGGGTGGCTGCAGAGGAATACCAGCAGTGGGCAGAGACATGGGTGGGTATACATCATTATCAGATGCCCATAACTCCATGGGTGTATGTGCGCATCCCTAAGTTTTGACTATGATGATAGTGCTGTAACAACACATCACTGACAGCAGGGTCACAATCCCAGGAAGATGGATGTCTTTCACACAATGCATGACACACCACATGTGGGTGTGAGGACAAATAACACATACATACCCACCCATGGTAGATGCAGCACAATACACACCCTGATATCAGGCCACAACACTGTATTGTCATGTAACTGCCCACAAAACTAAGAGAGCCAAAGGGAACACACACTGTCACACACATCCCAGGACTGATAGGAATGTACAGGTGCTGGGCCAGCCACCAAGATGTTGTCTCTCATGGAAGGAATAGGGTGGAATTCCCACAGATACAATGCCCACAATTGTCAGTCAGGTGCCCAAATACCCTGCAGAACAAGTACCATTTGTGTGCTAGGCCGGGATTACACACATGCATAGTGCTGAAAAGGGAGAATTTCACAATTAATGCATTTCAACATACTGAATACACAAGCACAGTGACTACCAAGGATGGCACAGACGATGCAGCCGGAGACATTGCTGAGCAGGCATGGGCATAGTTGAAGGGATCCGTCATCCAACAAAGGAAATGTAGACACAGGTCAGCACAACAATTGTGCAACTCTTTGCAGGGAAGATGTCAGGTGCCACAGAGGAAGGAACAATCCTTGGGACAATGTCTCCCATCCAAAGTAACACACACTAACAATGATTCTTAGCAGAGACATTGTAATGGCACGCAGATACCATGGTCCACCTCATGACCATCAGACTAAAACATTTCTCAGAAGCATAACACATCACCACAACCCCAATTCATGGAGCCTCAGCACCAAAATTAATTACCTGCAATGCAATAGTGTCCAAATGAAAATAAAATGATTTATTCAGCAGAAAAAACAAGTGGATTTAAATAAAACTATGTACAAATGCCATGTGGCAAGTCCATCACAGAAGTCCATGGGGGGAAAACATGGGAGACTTTCCCCCTAGCTTGCCTGCACACTGGAACCCTCAGGTTCGTCGACCATGGGGGGGCATCATGTGGGAAAGGCACAGGCACTGCAGGGGCAGGAGGGGGAAGGGTAGGTGTGGTGGGTGCAGGGGTGGACATATCCAACACCGGGGGGGTGGCAGCGCCAAAGGTGGTGGTCAGCTCTGCGCTGCACACCGCAGCCAGTGCGTCCAGGGGAGCCCCTGCACCAGGGGATTGCCCAGGGTCAAGGGAGGGTGTGGTGGGCGCGTGATGGGGCGCAGCGCTCATGGGGGAGGTCGTTGAGGTGGTGGTGGACTCAACTCCCCTGCCTGGGAACTTCCTCGCCTGCTTGTGTGGTGGTGGCTCAGCAGGGGCGATGTCCAGCCCAGCCAGAAACAGCTGCTGGGGTGACCATTTGGCAGGGGAGCCAAGGGGAGTTGTTGTGGAGGAATAGGGTTGTGAGGCCAGTGGACTCCGACTGTGGCTGCGTGTTTGGCTTTTAGTGCCCGACCCTGTGGGTGTGCCTACCTCCCCCTGAGTGTGCGTGCCAGGAGGTGTGCGCTTGCCCTTCATTGGTGGTGTGCTGCCCATTGGTGTGTGTGTGGGAATATCTGGGTGTGCTTGGGACAGGTATGGGAGAGGGAAGTGTTGATGGGTCTGGGGTAAGGGGGGATGGAGCGCTGCAGGAGACTCACTGCTGCCGTCAGTGAAGAGTCTATGGAACGCAGAATCCTGCGTTGGTCAGCCATTGTTGATGACATGCCCTCCATGAACGACACCATCTGTGTCAGCAGATTAGTGTGCCCATGGAGGACAGTCAGCACCGATGCCTGACCAACCTGCAACTGCCGCAGTAAGTCCACAGACTCTTCGCTGAGGGCAGCAGGGGTGACAGGGGCAGGGGGTGCGGTGCCTGGCCCGAAGGAGACATGTTGGTGCTCTGCACGGACAGAAGGGACCGGAGCTACTGGGAGGGCGGTAATGGGAATGGAGGAGGCGGGGACAGATGTTGGGCTGCTGCCAGCTGTTGGAGCAGCCTCCGCCTCCTCGATGAGGTCAGCCTCGGACCCGTCTGCGTCGTAGTTGGTGTCGCCACCAGACAGGTCCTCCGACTGACTCTCCTCGCCCTCCGTGCCACTGGCTCCAGCAGACTCGCCAGCACTGGTGGCACTGGTGCTGGGTCCCTCCTCCAGGTCCGTGCAGGTGTCTCCCTCGGTTTCCGTGGATGATGCTGTGGGCAAGGAGAAGGAACACAAACCATCAGTCACCTGTATACATCTGACACATGAGTACAAAAACAATAGGCCACACTGCATATCAGGTAATGCATCATGAGGAACAGCTACATTACTCCGCACATATCTAAGCCCTGTACTCCCCAGGTGGTAGACCCACTATGCCACTTGGACACAAGGAAAAAAAGGACATACCAGGCCAATTCTTTCATGACAAATGCACTGAGAAGCTAGTGTCTGTGAACAGGTGAGCACAGCAATACAATGAAGTCATGCCACCTCTTGGTTACCCTGAAAGAAACAGTAGTGGTGCACCCAAGCCCAAATGACACACCTCAATACTCAAGGTGTCCCCACACCTTGAGACCTGTAAGTACTGTGCAACACAAATTCAAAAACACTTTGATCCCTTGGGACTCACAAGACTTTACACAATCGACATGTTTAGAATGTTAGAATGTGCCATTTTGCGAACAGAACACACATGTGCCTGCATGAAAGATGCCTCCCAAGGAGGTGCACACAAAACCAGATTTACACAGTCATTGAAGGATCTTGCAGCTTTTGTAAAGAAGCCACTGTTAGAAATAAATGGTGTTGCTGAAAGTACATATACATGGGCCCACCAACAAAGGACGTACACAAAATCCATAACACTGTGGGAACATGAATATGTATAATCTGCAAAACCGTTTATTTAGAACAGTGGCTTCTCTAAAAATGTGCCAGCGTGTTACATGAAAGTGCCAAAGTGGATTGGTGTGCACCTCCGCTGGAGACATCTGTCATGCAGGCACATTATTGTGCATAACCACAAAACATCAAAGTCAAGCATTTTAAACATGAAGAGCTGTTGACGAGTGTTGGGATTGGCAAGGGACAATCATTCTTGACTAACTACTTGAATTATGTCAGTTGGCACATGGGCATACGTTACCTGATGACACAATTGGCTACACATAAGATACAATGCCTGTCATGTGGAGTGGCACACATGTCCAAACCCAGGACAATGCATAAGCTAATGGGCCTGCAATTGTGTTTTAAAAAAGCATAGCTGTACTGTGGAGACACCCTCATGGCAAGCCAGAATGTCCACACAGATGTCAGCACATAAAGACCAAACAGCCTTGCAGCTGAAACACACACAGGTGCCAAAAATGCATGAGCAGGAATCATGTCCTTAAACAAATGACACAGGCTGCAAAACACAAACAATAACCCCTGCACCAACATCACAGGGTCACTGCACGGTGATTCTCTGTCCAGACAATTCGCACACACAGGTCAGACCTGGCAAGGAGAAATCAGGGTAGTGCATGTAGACCTCTAACGAACAAACCCCCCATACCTGAGACAATGTTCTTGAGATAGATCAAGAAGTGACACCTCTTAACCAGGGATAACAAAAATGTGCAGCAACAATTCCCAAATGTACACAACATCACCTCCTGAGGCTGCCATTACAGTTTTTGTGACATACAACCATCAACAGATTGTTGTGAATAGCCACACAGGCACTTCCCAGTGTGAGTATGCACAAGACAAATGGTGTCTCCCTGTACAGATGACACATGTAGCACACATTGGATAAGTACAAATGAGGCCAGGGAACAATGCCACAGAGGAAGAACTATGCTGAACACACCGAGAATGGGCAAAGTGTTGGGTGACACACATGATTACGATGCCAGGGTGTCTCAGGGGACGGTATTAGCTGACTGTAACATGAGCAACCGCCATGGCACTATGCATATCTCCCACTCATGCACATCATGTCTGAGCCCACAACATTGGTCATGCATGCTCCAAGGGTGTTCAGTTTAAACCTCACACTCCTATGTTGAGACTCATCATCAGTGCCAACAAATAGGGAACCCCAACAGAGTGAACAGGTCATGGCACAGGCAAGGTACCAACAAATGTCACAGACCACCCTCCCACATGATGCAGAAAGCAATGTGCAATGGATTAACTGTCAGCCTAGATGACCATGTGCAAATCTGATTACACACAGACAGGGGACAAATGTCAAGGAGGGGAAGGGATGAATAAGAGCACCGGTTGACATTGGGGAACTGTGAATGCAATGCACATATTAACTACAGCAGTGTATCCAGGCTACAGAGCACTTCCAAAAGCTGGTGACACACAACAAACAGCCATGTACCTATCCCCTCCTTGCTGCAGTCTCTCCTATAACTGCCTATCCAGGTCAGGGAAGATCACCGCCAGGACACGCATCATGTGGGGGGTCAGGCGTCGGCGCCCGCCGTGGGGGCGAGGTGGTGAGAGCTTCAGCTGGACCCGGGCAATCCGCCGGATCCAGCACCGATTGTCCTGCCAGCGTTTTCTCACTTGGGCTAGGCGCTGACTGCGATCCCCCCGCCGATCTCACGGCCCTGACGATCCGCTTCCAGATCTGTCCCTTCTCGTAGGCAGTTACCTGTGAGGATGACAAAGTGATACAACATCACTACACCAGCTCCATGTCCCATAGACACACATTTTAACATCTTTGCTATGTTGAACAGGGAAGAGGATGCTGCCAAGGAATTGCTGTAATCTCAAATACACATTGTTCTATGTGGAAGCCCCAATGCACTACATGGCATTGAAAGTACACAGGTGGCAGAAGAGGTGCGACACACTCCATGATCATGGCACACACTGTGCTTCACATGCAACAGCAGGCTGATGGACAGCACCTCCAAGCAGTCACATGCCACAGTCCACTGATGCAACCCCAGCAGAGTACACAGACACGCCCAGGCACTGAGCAATCACCTGCCCTTCACAACAGCGGACACAACCCTCACTCTGCACATGTGCCACTTGCCTGTGGGGTGTCACAGGTGTCGTGCTAGCTCAGCAAGTCAGACACACAGCACAGCTTACTTCTCACATCAGATGGGTAGAGCTGTTGCCTCCTCCATGCAGCTGTGGTGCAACACTTCACATACACACTCACCCCCATGACAAGGAACATTCACACACATCAATGTCCAGGAGGCCGTACATATCACTTGGACACACTCCCCACAGGTCCACTCAAATCAGACACATGTGTGGGTACAGTCACCTGACACACCGGGGGGGACCACCCAATCACCTCAGGACTGTATTTTTCAAATCTACAAAGGAGTTGCCATGCTGAATGTGTCATGCACTATGCAGTGAATGTCACAGTAAGCACAATGCAAGGCAGCAGTGCACACAGGAACTACATCATGCTCTGCATGAGGGACATAAGCCTTCCCCCCCCCCGGGACCCACTCTAAACAACATTGCCTGTCTGTCCCTCTTGGACACAATGCCAGAAGTGACAGTCACAAAAAAGGTGCACAGTCAAAGGTAGTTGAGTCAGCACTCACCTGAACCCCTGGTCGCCCATACAGATGGGGGTACTGTGGGAGGAGGGCATCCAGCAATGCCTCATTCTCCTCAAGGGTGAATGTCTGGGCCCTCTCCACAGACCGCAACATGGTGCCAGAGGAATCCGAGACTGCAGCAATGTGGTCGACAGGAAAGTTGTGCAGGCAAGTGCCCTCTCAGGGGTGCTGGCTGCCTTATATCTGTCTTGCTCAGGGGCTTTCACTTACAGGAGTACATGGTGATTGGTCAGAATCATTAGCATCCTACGTTTACACCAATCCCTTTAAACCTACACCGATGACACGAATCTGCATTATTCAAATTTTGAGCATCATTGCAAGGCAACCACCACTTTGCAACATTGTAATTTTTGGCCAACTGACTCTTCCTGCCCACCTGATGGACACATTGCAACTGAAATCTCTGCATCCATGACAACCAGTATGCATTTTGGGCCTAATACTTGTACAATATGAAATTTGAAAATACACACACATGTACAGTGCGTTTCACGCGTACACGTACACGTACGGCACCTCTACAATAGTGATACAGGCCGTACACACGCTCTCCGAGCGCGTGTACCAGGTGTACTCCTATGCCAACACTACTCTAGTGGTACGGACCGTACACGCGCTAGGAGAGCGTGTGTATGGTCCGTACCAGGCATACTCCTACGCCAACACTACTCTAGTGGTATGGACCGTACACGCGCTCGGAGAGCGTGTGTACGGTCCGTACCAGGTGTTCTCCTACGCCAACATCACTATAGTGGTACGGACCGTACCCCCGCTCTGAGAGCGTGTGTACAGTCCGTACCAGGCGTACTCCTTCGCCAACACTACTCTAGTAGTACGGACCGTACACACGCTCTGAGAGCGTGTGTACAGTCTGTACCAGGCGTACTCCTATGCCAACACTACCCTAGTGGTACGGACCGTACACACGCTCTCAGAGCGTGTGTATGGTCCGTACCAGGCGTACGTCTACGCCAACACCACTATAGTGGTACGGACCGTACACACGCTCTCCGAGCGCGTGTACGGTGCGTTTCATATGTCTACACTGGTGATAGAGGCGCACACGCCAGGAATGGATGACGCAGACTCGCACAAGGCTGAACATCAACTCATTCTCCTAGCAGAATTACCTGTGCAGGTCCTAGGTGTGTCAGGCTGTGATGATGCACATGTCTTCTCATTTATGTTCACTATTGATGTGTGATGAGGTGTGTTCACATGTCATGTGTCATGTGGCACTATGTGGCACACTTCCCCTTCTCACTTAGCACATGTGTGCCTGTAGTACAAACGTGTGAAGCACAGCCTCACTGGTATGGCACGGTCACCACCACCCTCAGCTGTCCCATGATACCAGGGACAGGGACACTCTATCAACTGACATGTCACGACCAGCGTGCCCCTATGTGACTATGTCCTGTGTGTGTCCTGTGTTCCCATGAGCTTGCTGTTAGTGTTCCGTCAACTACATCTGCAGTTACTGCATCTGAAATGTGTCTGTGTGGAGATGGGCCTGGCACACATCTACACACACCATGCCCCATGTGTACTTCCACGGAGGCAGGCTCTGTGTGCATCGGACATCATATTTTCACCGGAAGACATATCGCCGTCGTCGCAATGTCTGTGTATTCTGTTTACACGTGTACCCCTTCATCGCAATGTGTTTGAGCTGTACATTTGACATTCCATGTGTCCAGGGCGTCTCGCTTGCCATCAGCTGTCTTTATGAGATGCCCTGCTTTAAATGCAGCTCGTCGGATGTATGTCACTCCTGTGATGTTACTGGCTGTTCACTCCGACTGGCCCCCAGCTAGTTTCATGGCATGTCAGGTACACATGACAATCAACAGGTGTATCTGGCATTTCGTCGGAGTCTCACCAAGCTGGCATATGTGTCCTGGAAGTATTGCACAGACCAGATTCCGTATTTATATTATGTCTAGTGGCAGTTTAGCATGTGCTCTGTTCATTGACATTGATGTTTGTAGACTCTCAAAGTTCGTTATTCAATGCAATTTTCTTCAGGGCACCGCCTGTCTCCCGAACAATGCCAGACGTGGCTACCATGAGGGAACGTGACTGCATCCGGCGGTACAGATTCACTCAACAGTTGATTGAGGATTTGACAGACAAGCTGGCACCACACCTCCAACCGCAACACAGGTATCCTACTGCGCTGACCCCCAAGATGAAGGTGATGGCATCCTTACATTTTTTTGCCACAGGTACGTTTCAATTTACCATAGCTGATGTTGGGGGGGTGTCCCAAACAATGTTCACCCGTGTCCTGCGTGATGTTTTGGCAGCCATGTTGGCGCACCTTAATGAATTCATCAAATTTCCTACTCCTGGGGAGTTGAGAGATGTCAAAGGTGAATTCTATGCCCTGGGAGGGATGCCCCATGTCATTGGGTCCATTGATGGCACACATGTGGCTTTGGTACCACCACAGGCACAGGAAATAGCCTATCGCAACCGTAAACATTACCACTCCATAAATGCCCTTGTGGTGTGTCTTGCTAGCATGCTGATTTCCCATGTCTGTGCACGTTTTCCAGGGTCAGCACACGATGCCTACATCATGAGGCGTAGCAGGGTGCCACAAATGATGCTGCGGCTGCACAACGAACGAGCATGTCTTGTTGGTGGGTATACTCTGTTTGGCCTGTGTGTTGCAATATCTTTGCCTCTTACGGCATCTCCTGATTATTTACATGATTTTTCCATGTAGGGGACTCTGGATATCCCAACATGCCATGGCTGATGACACCTCTCCGCAACCAAGATCAGCTGCAGATCACCGTTACAACAATGCACACGGGCAGACCAGGCGAGTGATTGAGAGGACGTTTTGCCTCCTGAAGAGCCGATTCCGGTGCCTTCACAAAACCGGTGGCTCCCTCCCATATGCACCGGAGAAGGTCTGCAAAATCTTCATCGTGTGCTGCATGCTGCACAACATGGCAGTGGAGAAGGCAGTGCCACTCATCCTGGATCCGGATGAGCAGGAACATCCACCCGTGGAGGATGAAGAGTTTGGGCATGAGGCAATTGAAGAGGAGGAGGAGGAGGAGGATATCCGGAGTCAGCTCATACGCAACTTCTTCTCATAATGGTGAGTCACTGGGTCTGAGTGTGCACGCTTGTAGCCTTGGGTGGCATGTGTTGCAATGTTTGTGTCCAGTTGAGTTATGGTAAAGTGACTTAGATGTGTGTTTTGATGAGTCACTCGAGTGATGATGTAATGCCACACCATTTTGCTGAGAGACTTTCTTAGCAATTTGCATGGGTAAAACATTGTTCATGTTCAGTGACTGACCATGTGTGCAGAGGAAATTCTTTGTGCTGACTTCTTGTGTGTCTGTCATTCCCAGGTTGTTGCACCTGTTGTCTGCTCGTGTCATCGTTGTCCTCCTACTATCCCTCATGAGTATTGCAACGTGTGCTGAATCAGCGTTTCATGCACGGACATGTGGAAATGTCAGTTTGGGTAAGGTTTGCAGCAAGGCTTTTTGGTGGTGGTACGGGTTGGGAATGTGTGGGGACTGCTTCTGTGCATGTTGTGTTACCATGCATACAAGTGTACTCACCATGGGGCACTTTACATGTATCATCACTCCCATGAATTGATAGTCACCCTTCGTGACAGTCACCTGTATACATTTTTGGTTTCTGATTATTATTTAAATTATTATTTAAAATCTTATATAGCGCGCAGCTACCCTTGGGCATCCCGGCGCTTCAAGACAAACATCCGATGAGAGGTGAAGGACAGCGTTGACACATTATCCAGGAAACAAAAAGGTTTTAAGACCTTTGCGAAAGCGCAGTGTACAGGGCTCAGCGCGTAGTTTAAGCGGAAGCGAGTTCCAAAGCTTTGCCGTATTAAATGAAAATCTTCTTCCACCTGCTCGGGCCTTTTTTACTCTAGGAACCAGCAAGAGGTGTTGCCTCTCTGAACGCAGCGTTCTGCTTGCTTTGTATGCCGTAACTAGGTTTTTTAGGATGAGGGGGCCTTTCCCCGAGAGGATTTTATGAGCAGTACAAAGTGCCTTAAAAGTCACTCTTTCCCGCACAGGGAGCCAGTGCAATGCCTTTAGTGCCGGCTTCGCAGATTGCGCCCTCGGGATGTCCATGAGCAGCCTTGCCGCCGCGTTTTGGACCTGTTGAAGGATCTTAAAAGTGGATTCAGGGGCGCCCAAGAAAATAGCATTGCTATAATCAAGTCTAGATGTTATAAGACCCTGAATCAACAGCTTCCTCGATGTTAACGGAAGAAGAGGAAAGATTTTCCGAGCCGACCTAAGTAAGGCATAACACACTCCTGCTGTTTTCTTGGCTTGAGTGCGAAGTGACAGGTCCGGTTCTAACCAGACTCCAAGGCTCTTAATTGCTTCCTTGGGGGCAGGAGGCTCACCCATACAACTAGGCCAGCTGAGTGGGGGAAGGAGGGTAGCTTTACTCCCCAGCAGCAGTAATTCCGTCTTTGAGCCATTTAGCTTGAGGGAGGACTCTCCCATTAAGGCATCAGTGTGGGTAACACTTCCCTCTGAAACATACGTGATGCTACGGGTGGACATAGTGTGGGACATCCCCATTACAGGCTCAATGGTGAATTGCAGCCGCTCTGTGTGCAGCAGGAGCTGTTTGGCTCATCCCCTTAACTTGTGTGCCAGTTCATTTAGATTTAGAACATCCGTGTTGTGAAGGGGGTGTCCAGCGTATGTCCCACATGTTAAGTCAAATGACATGTGAGTCTGTTTATATGGATGCATTTCCCTTGGGGCTGAGTTTGTGTAATAAAGGTGTTCCTCAGCCTCCAAAGTGCCTCATCTCTGCCACTGCACGTCTCTTGCCACTTTGCAGGCGTCATCTATGGCATAGTTGTCACAGATTGTGCATATGAGTGTATGTGTACTTCGGCAACATGCATGCAGTTCTTCATGGCTACTAATCTCTATTGTGCATGAAGTCCATGGTTGTGTATGTATTTGTGCAGGTTGCTCCCCCCAACGGGCTGTCACCGCATGCTGAGGATGTGTCTCCTGTGCGCTGCTCGTCCTTCTGTTCACAGATCCTGTGTCAGTCATCTTTGATGATTGTTCACCCATATTCTATGAGTGAGCCATGAGTTACCTGACAGTCCTTCATTTACGTATGCCTGTTGTAGTTGTCCTTTATGACCTCCTTGGCTTTGTGTGATAGTTTTGGCCTATTTTCCTGAGCCTGCCGCCTGCTGCTGCGGCCCCTGCGGCAGGGGCCCACCAAATTCCATGTTTCTGAAAGCCACACGCCTCCAAGATGCTCCTCCCTTCCTCCCTCCACACATTCATCATGCTGTCATTAGCTTGTCTGTGCCACTGTTGCGGCCACGCCGTGCCAAATGCATGACCGTCAGCGCCTGCAACGTGCACAGTGCACGACCCTCATGTCCTTGCATGACCCACATCACACAACAGACTCATGTAGCAGCCACCCTCCAAGCAATGTACACACAAAATTCTGCAGCATGCTCTCAGGCATCCCCTAAGCACCCACACAAACACTTTGCATGCAGGGTGTGCAACTCCAACTGCCTACGCAACGATGCCCCGCCTTCAGGCCCTGTCACTCCAACCAGGTCATGTCCCTCCGACTCCACAGCGTCTCCGTCCAACAGCACGCCATTTGAGTCTGTTACCTCCTCAACACAACAGGGCCACACTTCACCTTCATCGCAGTGAGCTTGATAAATGCAACCAAAGAACACATCTTCTTCATTGCCATCTCAGACGGATACAAGATCACCTGCAGGGACGTCCCCAAGAATCCCATAAGATGAATTTCAATTTATTCACAAGTCCACCCTCAAAGTTAGAAATCCGGGTTGGCACAAACCCCCTGGCAACCCTCAGGGTAACACACCTCCACAGATCTCCGGGCCGACATCCCCAATTCCGCCAAGCCATCAACACGTCCATGTTCATGCACGCCCTCACCTCCACAGGCTACATGTGGATGGGGGCCAGTAAGTTCTGGCTGGAGGAGAAGCACACCACCATCCATCATTGGTCCATCAACATTTGCATCCATGTCTCGGACAGGCAACACACTGCCCCACACCCCACTACCGATCCCCCAAAGATGCTTGATGTAAGTCACCACAGACAAGCTGTGTGGGACAGTGGAACCAACACCAACACCACCACCACACCCTGCAACCTCACACACTAGATCAGCAACTGATCCACCAATCTAGCCACATTGACGGACTTTCCTGTGACGCACAACAACAGTTAATCCACGTGGGACAAGGCAGACCTACTGGACTCATACAGGTTTGGCCGGACTCTTGTGCCAAGTTAGCGACACAATGAACCATTGTTTGCCTTACAAGCCTGTAAAACAGCACAAACAGACATCACCATATCATCTTCAAAGACAATTTGAGATCCTTCTGATAGGGCCGAGGCACCAAAACACAGGACATCAAGGAGCTCATCGGCATTGTGAGTGCACTGACATTAGCTCCCAATCCACAAGACAGCCCACCCTTGCAAGGCAGAGGCAATCCCTTGCAACTTTCTAGCACTGCAGGCTCATGGACATACACGCAAGCCTTGGCACACAGAGGCAGACAGCACTATTATCCGCGTGAACCAACCCCCTCAGGTTCTGGACTTCCATCTGCAGGAAATACAACACCCGGCTCATGTGCAACATCCACTGGGGATCTCCATCAGGCCCCTTCCCACACAACATCTGTTACACATCATTCCCCATCCTTGTAGCCCCCGTCCAGCACGTCATGTATGTATCCTTTGAGTTAGGCACATTCCATGGTAGATGGAGGCATGCAGTGACCCAGGCCCTTCTTAGACAATGAACGGCAGGCACGCAGGATCTCAAGAACCATCACGTGCTTCCCTAACCAGGAAATGTCATCAAGAAGACAGGCAACGAGCAACTGACAAACTGAGGCAAACGCTAAGAGCTCCAGGCAACCTGCACAAGAACATCTTCCACAGTAATCACACCACTGCAACCGTCAGCATGGCCGCCACCACCACTACCAAGTTTACACCGCTCAAAATGGTGAGGCCACCCCCTTGAACTCTGAACAGCATTATACACAATGTGCTACCACACTGTCAGCTCACACATCTCCAACACTGGTATCCAGAGTCTGGACCATAATGAAATCAAGTATTAGCTCACAAGCAAGTCCCGGGGAGTGTGCCTGGAGCCTTAGGCATGTAGTACACTGTGGTCATCTGGACCATGCCCCAGGGGTCATCTCCCCAGCGTGTCAATCTTCAATGTGTCCATGACCCCCCTCTCCTCCATCACATGCGCACACGACCTCATCATCATCTCGTATGCCATTGACAGGCAGCTGCTCCTCACACTCACAAAAGACCATGCCATTTCCAGTTCCTAACTTAAAGGAGCCATGAGGTGTGTTACCAAATGGCTAAACATCAGCCACCTGAGGATGGACTTGGCCATGAACTGGGTATTCATCTGAGGATTGTCCCCTTACAGCTGTGTCAACTCCTTGTGTACCAATGACCGGGGCACTGCACCAGCACCCAGTGGCAACGCACACAAGTTAGTGTTCATCATGGACTGGTTGCTCACAATTGCCATGCAAATAAACCGCATCTGTACCTCATGCTGCAACACCCTCCGCATGATGCACATGATCCAAAGATAGATCCACTCCAAGACAAGACAGACCGTCACCAAGGTCCCCAACACCAGCCGGGTCAACTACAGCACCACCCTCTACGGAGCAAGAACAGCGAAAATCCTGGCTAACTTGTCCACATCCCAGGTGCATCTGCACAGCTCATCTTCAACATCGCGCGCCCCAAACACATCACCGTCCACCTGAGATAGCTGCAATGGCTCAATATCTGCTGCAGGATGACCTTCAGACCCCTCACCCACACTCAGGAGGCATTCCCCAACCCAAGACCCCAAACCAACCTTGGCCGTATGTCATCCAAGACCCCATTGTCCAACTCCCTGCATCCAACCTTGCCCTGTCCACCATTCTTCACATCCACAGGACTACAACATGCAGGAGATAGTTCTTCCACCTGGCCAAACATACGTGGGACTCCCTCCCCGGGCCCCTCCACATGAGCCATGACCTCTACTCCTTCATGATACTCTTCCAAATCGGTCTGTCCGCACAGTATTGCAAGCCCCCCCTCAGCAGCTTGAGGCCATCACGGTTGAGTATTGTGCTCCATGTCTTTATTGGATGATACATTGTGACCCATGTGTGTCCTGTACCAGACTACGATCCCAGGGTATGGATGGCTGGCGTTAGTTCAACACCCAGGTCTAGCTTAACATTTCCCCACACGTATGTTGTGGACTCATGAAAAATGACTGCAACATCAAATTCAAAATAATGTGTTTTATTTTGGATCGGGGGTGTGATTTGTGCAAAGAAATAGGTGCTGTACAGGGATCCTAGAATCCAAAGTTCACAGGGGGAGATGGTATCCTTGCCATTTGAAGTCATCATAGTCCAGACCACAGTCTTCGGCATCATTGGTCAGACTGTGACCAGCAAGTCCATGTGGCAGAGAATGTCAGGGAATGAGGTGAATGCTGTTGTACATGAAGGCCAGGTGCCATGCCAGGTGACTTGGGAGATGTGGATGGCCCGCTGCCTCTCACGGTCTTTTCCGTGGACGACCCACCTTCCTCGGGGGACCCTCAGATGCAGGCCTTGACGATGCTTGGGACGCTCCGTCGGACGAATCCTCCTCCTCCTCCCTCCCTGTGGCTGGTGTTGGTCTTCGCCTGGTGGCACAAGGAGGGTTGCCCATGTTGTCAGCGATCCGACGGAGTGAATGGCTTATGTTCGTTTGCACCGCCAGGAGCTCAGCCAGTCTTGCCTCCATCCGTCCTTGGTGTTCTTGTTGACTGGCGTGTTGCTCGGCCTGCTGGTTTTTGATCTCTGTGAGGGTCTCCACTACCTGGCTGAGGACCCTGGTGTCACGCCGGTATGCGTCGATGATGTTGCGTACGTGTGACATACCGGTCCCTTCAGCTGGCTGGTCAGGTTCTCGCCTCCGCCTGCCTTCACTGCCACCACCCCTGCCCACACAAGCCTGGCCTGCCGTTGTGGGCACATCGGGTCTCCGGGACCCCTGAGGGATGGCAGTTGCGGGGTTGTCTGCCTCCTCCTGGGTGCCCAGCAAATTTGGTCCCTCCAGGACAGACTGGCTCAGTTGTTCAGTGCGGGCAGGGCTCCTGGGTGTCTCCTGGGATGTGGCAGGAATGGGGGTGGTGGTTGGCACAGATGTTCCTGAAGCAGGTGCTGCAGGGGGTCGAACACCAGAGGGTCCAGGTGGATTGGGGTCATCCGTGGAGTGTTGAGAGGCGTCGCTGCCGGTGGGATCCGGTTCCTCCCGAGCCTGGGACTGTGATTCTTCCCCCCCATTGTTGGGGGGAGATCCATCAGGGTGCCCTGTGTGTGAGAGAAAGACAATGTTAATGCTGTATCATGCGACATCCAAGCTGTGTGGGACAGTGGAACCAACACCACCACCACACCCTGCAACCTCACACACTAGATCAGCAACTGATCCACCAATCTAGCCACATTGACGGACTTTCCTGTGACGCACAACAACAGTTAATCCACGTGGGACAAGGCAGACCTACTGGACTCATACAGGTTTGGCCGGACTCTTGTGCCAAGTTAGCGACACAATGAACCATTGTTTGCCTTACAAGCCTGTAAAACAGCACAAACAGACATCACCATATCATCTTCAAAGACAATTTGAGATCCTTCTGATAGGGCCGAGGCACCAAAACACAGGAAATCAAGGAGCTCATCGGCATTGTGAGTGCACTGACATTAGCTCCCAATCCACAAGACAGCCCACCCTTGCAAGGCAGAGGCAATCCCTTGCAACTTTCTAGCACTGCAGGCTCATGGACATACACGCAAGCCTTGGCACACAGAGGCAGACAGCACTATTATCCGCGTGAACCAACCCCCTCAGGTTCTGGACTTCCATCTGCAGGAAATACAACACCCGGCTCATGTGCAACATCCACTGGGGATCTCCATCAGGCCCCTTCCCACACAACATCTGTTACACATCATTCCCCATCCTTGTAGCCCCCGTCCAGCACGTCATGTATGTATCCTTTGAGTTAGGCACATTCCATGGTAGATGGAGGCATGCAGTGACCCAGGCCCTTCTTAGACAATGAACGGCAGGCACGCAGGATCTCAAGAACCATCACGTGCTTCCCTAACCAGGAAATGTCATCAAGAAGACAGGCAACGAGCAACTAACAAACTGAGGCAAACGCTAAGAGCTCCAGGCAACCTGCACAAGAACATCTTCCACAGTAATCACACCACTGCAACCGTCAGCATGGCCGCCACCACCACTACCAAGTTTACACCGCTCAACAATGGTGAGGCCACCCCCTTGAACTCTGAACAGCATTATACACAATGTGCTACCACACTGTCAGCTCACACATCTCCAACACTGGTATCCAGAGTCTGGACCATAATGAAATCAAGTATTAGCTCACAAGCAAGTCCCGGGGAGTGTGCCTGGAGCCTTAGGCATGTAGTACACTGTGGTCATCTGGACCATGCCCCAGGGGTCATCTCCCCAGCGTGTCAGTCTTCAATGTGTCCATGACCCCCCTCTCCTCCATCACATGCGCACACGACCTCATCATCATCACGTATGCCATTGACAGGCAGCTGCTCCTCACACTCACAAAAGACCATGCCATTTCCAGTTCCTAACTTAAAGGAGCCATGAGGTGTGTTACCAAATGGCTAAACATCAGCCACCTGAGGATGGACTTGGCCATGAACTGGGTATTCATCTGAGGATTGTCCCCTTACAGCTGTGTCAACTCCTTGTGTACCAATGACCGGGGCACTGCACCAGCACCCAGTGGCAACGCACACAAGTTAGTGTTCATCATGTACTGGTTGCTCACAATTGCCATGCAAATAAACAGCATCTGTACCTCATAATGCAACACCCTCCGCATGATGCACATGATCCACAGATAGATCCACTCCAAGGCAAGACAGCCCGTCCCCAAGGTCCCCGACACCAGCCGGGTCAACTACAGCACCACCCTCTACAGAGCAAGAACAGCCAAAATCCTGGCTAACTTGTCCACATCCCAGGTGCATCTGCACAGCTCATCTTCAACATCGCGCGCCCCAAACACATCACCGTCCACCTGAGATAGCTGCAATGGCTCAATATCTGCTGCAGGATGACCTTCAGACCCCTCACCCACACTCAGGAGGCATTCCCCAACCCAAGACCCCAAACCAACCTTGGCCGTATGTCATCCAAGACCCCATTGTCCAACTCCCTGCATCCAACCTTGCCCTGTCCACCATTCTTCACATCCACAGGACTACAACATGCAGGAGATAGTTCTTCCACCTGGCCAAACATACGTGGGACTCCCTCCCCGGGCCCCTCCACATGAGCCATGACCTCTACTCCTTCACGATACTCTTCCAAATCGGTCTGTCCGCACAGTATTGCAAGCCCCCCCTCAGCAGCTTGAGGCCATCACGGTTGAGTATTGTGCTCCATGTCTTTATTGGATGATACATTGTGACCCATGTGTGTCCTGTACCAGACTACGATCCCAGGGTATGGATGGCTGGCGTTAGTTCAACACCCAGGTCTAGCTTAACATTTCCCCACACGTATGTTGTGGACTCATGAAAAATGACTGCAACATCAAATTCAAAATAATGTGTTTTATTTTGGATCGGGGGTGTGATTTGTGCAAAGAAATAGGTGCTGTACAGGGATCCTAGAATCCAAAGTTCACAGGGGGAGATGGTATCCTTGCCATTTGAAGTCATCATAGTCCAGACCACAGTCTTCGGCATCATTGGTCAGACTGTGACCAGCAAGTCCATGTGGCAGAGAATGTCAGGGAATGAGGTGAATGCTGTTGTACATGAAGGCCAGGTGCCATGCCAGGTGACTTGGGAGATGTGGATGGCCCGCTGCCTCTCACGGTCTTTTCCGTGGACGACCCACCTTCCTCGGGGGACCCTCAGATGCAGGCCTTGACGATGCTTGGGACGCTCCGTCGGACGAATCCTCCTCCTCCTCCCTCCCTGTGGCTGGTGTTGGTCTTCGCCTGGTGGCACAAGGAGGGTTGCCCATGTTGTCAGCGATCCAACGGAGTGAATGGCTTATGTTCGTTTGCACCGCCAGGAGCTCAGCCAGTCTTGCCTCCATCCGTCCTTGGTGTTCTTGTTGACTGGCATGTTGCTCGGCCTGCTGGTTTTTGATCTCTGTGAGGGTCTCCACTACCTGGCTGAGGACCCTGGTGTCACGCCGGTATGCGTCGATGATGTTGCGTACGTGTGACATACCGGTCCCTTCAGCTGGCTGGTCAGGTTCTCGCCTCCGCCTGCCTCCACTGCCACCACCCCTGCCCACACAAGCCTGGCCTGCCGTTGTGGGCACATCGGGTCTCCGGGACCCCTGAGGGATGGCAGTTGCGGCGTTGTCTGCCTCCTCCTGGGTGCCCAGCGAATTTGGTCCCTCCAGGTCAGACTGGCTCAGTTGTTCAGTGCGGGCAGGGCTCCTGGGTGTCTCCTGGGATGTGGCAGGAATGGGGGTGGTGGTTGGCACAGATGTTCCTGAAGCAGGTGCTGCAGGGGGTCGAACACCAGAGGGTCCAGGTGGATCGGGGTCATCCGTGGAGTGTTGAGAGGCGTCGCTGCCGGTGGGATCCGGTTCCTCCCGAGCCTGGGACTGTGATTCTTCCCCCCCATTGTTGGGGGGAGATCCATCAGGGTGCCCTGTGTGTGAGAGAAAGACAATGTTAATGCTGTATCATGCGACATCCATTTTTCATACATATTCAAGTTGTCACAGTTCCTCCAGGTAGTTGTATGTTCCTAGCATTCTCCTGCATGTTCACTTCTGGATGGGTATGTTGCGGGGGCAAGATTGATATGTGCTCCTGACTCTTTGACCTGTTGGTTTTTGTCTTGTGTGCTTCTTGGGCTGTGTATTGTTCTTGTTGTGTGACATGTCCATTGTGAGAGTGGGTGAATCCATTGCCTGTCCCGGGGGTGTGTGCTTGTGTGAGGGGTGTGTGTGACAGGGCCTGCTGGTGGGTGTAGTGTGATTTGGCAGTGGGTCTCCCAGGTGATGTAGCTGTCCCCTCATGGAGCATGCTGCCATGACAGTGAGTGTGAGCTCCTGTCCTAGATATCTGAGCTTGTTGTGTTGTTGTTTGAGTTTGCAGTGGTCAGAGGATGGCCTTGTGCTGCCTACAGCAGGGCCAAGTGTCAGCTATCTTGTCAGTACTTTGACAGTCCCTGTGCATTGAGCATGGTGCATGGGCATGTACCTGGGCCATATGGGCTGAGGGCAATGGTGTGTGATTGTGAGTTGAACAATGCGTTTTGTGAGGCGCCCCCCTCCCAGCATGACGGACATCCATTCTAGTGTTGGTGGCCTTGCTTTGTGAATGTGGCATACACATGTTGGTGGCATGAGCGTTGTTTTTTAGTGTGGCTGTGTCCGGTGAGGGCTTGGGGGTAGTTGCGTGCAGTTTGTGTAGTTGGGGTGTGGCTGCCATTACCCCCATGTTCCATGAGTTGTTTGTGTACTCACCAGGCTCTGGAATTCCTTGTAGTCCGTGTACTCCCACCGGCGGGAGCAGGGCCATCACCTTCTCCTCCCAGGGATGGTAATGTACCGGTCTGCGGGGCAGCCCACCTCCAGTGATGTTGGCCTGGGCGTAGGCTTCGTTCATCTTCCTCTTGACTGCCCTCCGCAGATCGTACCACCTGGCTTGGCATTCGTTCCTGGTGCTTCTGATGGGTGCAACAGCATTCACCCTATCGACGATCCTCTGCCACAGGCGTGATTTTTCTGCTATGCTGGTCTGTCTGACCAATGTTCCAAAGAGCTGTGGCTCGACTCTGATGACTTTGTTGACAAGGATGTCCAGCACCTCCCTTGTGATCTTTGGATTCTTTTCTGTGGGCATGGTGTGGGGTGAGGGTGTGGCTGGTTGTGTGTGTGTATGAATGTGAAGGTGTGTGTGTAAATGTGAAGTGGGGGTATGTGTGAAGGAGGTTGTGTGAAGGTGTATAGGTTAAGATGTATGGGTGTAGTTGTTGGGGTGTGCTCTGTTGCTGTGGTGAGTCTGTTGCAAAGGCTCATGGTTAGTGTGTGTGGGCCCTTTTTATTGGTCCATTTGTGGGTGGGCCTGAGTTTGAAATGTTGGTGGGTGTGTTATAAGGGCTGTTTGTGATTTTGGGCCTCTGTTTGCCTGTTTGGATGTGGCCATGGTGAGTGATTTAGATGTTTTGTTGAGTGTAGAGGTGTTTTGTGGTGTTGTGTGAGTCGAATTGAGCCTCCTTGTGGTGTTTTCCAGTGCCCTGGTTCAGTGCGAGTCGTTTGAAGCTCGCGTATGTAAGGTGCGAACATACGCGATGTTGTTGTACCGTGCTGGCATACCCGAGGTTGTTGTAAGGTCCGTACATACGTGGTGCTGGTGTACGGTGCGTACTAGTACGGGGCTGGGGTACGGGGCGTACTAGTACGGGGCTGGGGTACGGTGCGTACAAGTACGGGGCTGGTGTACAGGCCGTACTAGTACGGGGCTGGGGTACGGTGCGTATAAGTACAGGGCTGGTGTACGGGGCGTACTGGTACGGGGCTGGGGTACAGTGCGTACAAGTACGAGGTTGGTGTACGGGCCGTACTGGTACGGGGCTGGGGTACGGGGCGTACTAGTACGGGGCTGGGGTACGGGTCTGGGGTACGGTGCGTACAAGTATGGGTCTGGTGTACGGGGCGTACTGGTACGGGGCTGGGGTACAGGGCGTACTAGTACAGGGCTGAGGTACGGGGCTGGGGTACGGTGCGTACAAGTACGGGGCTGGTGTACGGGGCGTACTGGTACGGGGCTGGGGTATGGGGCGTACTAGTACGGGGCTGGGGTACGGGTCTGGGGTACGGTGCGTACAAGTACAGGGCTGGTGTATGGGGCGTACTGGTATGGGGCTGGGGTACGGGGCTGAGGTATGGGGCTGGGGTACGGTGCGTACAAGTACGGGGCTGGGGTATGGGGCATACTGGTACGGGGCTGGGGTATGGGGCGTACTAGTACGGGGCTGGGGTACGGGTCTGGAGTACGGTGCGTACAAGTACAGGGCTGGTGTACGGGGTGTACTGGTATGGGGCTGGGGTACGGGGCTGGTGTACGGAGCTGGGGTACGGTGCGTCCAAGTACTGGGCTGGTGTACGGGGCGTACTGGTACGGGGCTGGGGTACGGGGCATACTGGTACGGGGCTGGGGTACGGGGCATACTAGTATGGGCCTGGGGTACGGTGCGTCCAAGTACGGGGCTGGGGTACGGTGCATACAGGTACGGGGCTGGGGTACGGGGCTGGAGTACGGTGCGTACACGTACGGGGCTGGGGTATGGTGCCGACATACAGGGGGTGTACGGTGCTGACATGCAACGTCCCGCACGGACCAAACTCCGTACGGCTCGTATCCCGGGCACAAGTTTCCCCGTGATTCGGGTCGTACGGACTTTGGTCCGTACGGGACGTTTTCCATACGCTTGTGAATTCGGTAGGCGGGTACGGATCGTACTTGTGTGGTCGGACTTCAGTTTTACAAATTGTACGTAAAACTGTCCGGGGACGTGTCGGGGACTTTTTCCCGATACAATTCGTATGTATTTTTCACGTATGAATCGTACTTCACCGGTGGGACGGGACTTGTACGATTCGTACGTAAAAAAAATACGGATACGAGTCGTACGGGGACATTTTTTACAGGATCGGAATTGGCACCATAATGTTAAAATAAATTAAACATATACATATATATAAAATAATATATATACTTACCCCACGGAGTGCAACAGTAGGGAAAGTGTTGGATAACGTAGGGGTAAAAATTACTATTCCCACTCCAAAGAGTGCAACAGTAGGGAAAGCATTGGATAGCGTAAGGGTTAAAAATAACATACTTATCAATTAAATAATTTTTGTAATGGTTGATTAATAAATTAACAATAAATTAATTAAAAATACCAATAAATTAAAATGAATAATTACTTTAATAACAATAAATTACTCCCCACCCTATTCCTCAATAAACACACAACCCACTCCGCATAAAATTCTACACAATTAATGTAATTATCAATCAATAAAAATGTATTATCAATTAATTTGCAATAAATTATTTATCAATACCAATAAATAATAATTAATAAAAAATCATTACCAATTAATAATTAACAATACATTATCAATACCCAAAAATAAAAATTAATAATTACTTAATTACAATTAAATTACTTCCCACCCTGTTCCCCTATACATCCGCAACCCGTTCCAATAATAAATTAATACAATTAATATAATTATCAATTAATCAATTAATAATAATAAAAAATATTTACCAATTAATTAACTAACAATAAATTAATTATCAATACCAATAATTTATTTTTTTACTTAATTACAATAAAATTACTTAGCACCCTATTCCCCTATAAACCCACAACCCGCTACAGAACTAAAACACAATATTTAATTAAAAATCATTAATATTTCCTAAAAATTCTTATTTAATTTACTATAATTAAATTACTTCCCACCATATTCCCCTATAAACCCACAACCCGCTACGGTACTTTCTAAATTACGTTAAAAAAAAATTACTAACTTCTAAAAATTTTATACATACATTTAAAAAAACAGTACAATACTTAACAAAAATTATAGAATACATACATATAAAATACATACTAAAATACATAACACTAAAATAACATTGATATTATTAACATCGATATTTTTGCTATCGATATTACTAACTTCGTTATTAACACAAACATTATTTCTTAACCTCAGGTCGATATTCAGGTCGTCGATATTCTGTCCCTACGATAAATAAAACTCGATATTATTGGGGGTCGATATTAAAAACTGTGCACCATGTTTATAGACTCTTACTGCAATATGACTATGTCTTAGTACTGCAAAGGAGTGGGTTGTTTGTAGTGCCCAAATCACTGATGTGCAAAAATCTTAGATTTAAATACTTTCATTCGTCATAGACCATAAGTCACAAATCAATATTACAATGCATAAATCCAGATGATTATACAAATGATACAGCAAGTCATTGAGAAGAACTCAGTGGCTCACAAAACTACATACAAATACCATAAATATCAATAATTCATCTGTTCAAATATTACTTATTCAATCCAATATAGGTTAAAATATTCGTTCTTCTTGGTGTCACTTAAGGTTGATACACACTCCATACTGTGTACACACCATATAACAGTAAGTTACAGTATTAAAATCATAAATCAGGACTCCTCTGTGCTGATAGCACAAAGGACAGCAGGACCTGAGACCTACCACGTAATGTATTCACCAGTCAGCATTTGCACAATAAGGAGTAGTTTCTTTTCTGTAACTCCAGTTCTGTAGTAGGGGTATCTCTGTGATAGTCATAATCTAGTGAATAGTCCCGCCCATGTGCGGGGACCCCGGAGCAATAAAAAAAAAATCTCTTAAGGTGTCAAATCATGCAGACCTGCATCCACCTTTAAGAGAGAATTTAATTTAAAGACAGATAATGCAGCCTATACCCACAGGCTACACTGTCCAGTACTTCAACTAGAATTCCACCAACATCCACAAACAGCACTGCCTGTCCAGCTTTTCTCCACAAGGGAAAAAACACCCTGCCTCTCCCAGCAAAAGCCTCTGGAATGATAGAGAGGAAGGAATGGACAGACAAGCCCCATAGGCTGCCATTATGTGGCTCAGAACAGGATACTGTGCCTTTAAGAAAACTTTCCAGAACTTTCCCAGTATCCCAGAATGCACAGCAGGTCCCTTTTACTTTCAGTTCTTTTTGAAGGCGTAGCACGCCAGACCTGTAGCATTCCTTACATGAATATTCATCTCTCCACCGGGGAGGAGGGCGGGCGCTTATGACTATCACAGAGATACCCCTACTACAGAACTGGAGTTACAGAAAAGAAACTACTCCTTCTGTAGTAGGGGATCTCTGTGTATAGTCATAATCTAGTGAATAGAATGGCAAGCCCATCCCCACACAACAACGGCGGTGGAGAACACACAACACAATACCACTACTGTGCAAACAAATTTCGCAGCGAAGCCTGCCCAACCTGAGCATCTGCCCTGGCATCCGTGTCCAGACAGTAATGCGCAGCAAAGGTATGGACCGACTTCCAAGTGGCCGCCTTGCAGATTTCCGCAATCGGAACATTACGCAGCAAAGCCGTCGTGGCAGCTTTGCCCCTGGTGGAATAAGCCTTAGGTTTACCCCCTAAGGTCCTATTAGCCTTTTGATAACACAATTGTATGCAGGACACAATCCACCGAGAAATGGACTGCTTAGAGGTCGCGAGACCGGTCCTGACTGATCCAACGCACACAAGTTAGTGTTCATCATGGACTGGTTGCTCACAATTGCCATGCAAATAAACAGCATCTGTACCTCATGCTGCAACACCCTCCGCATGATGCACATGATCCAAAGATAGATCCACTCCAAGACAAGACAGACCGTCACCAAGGTCCCCAACACCAGCCGGGTCAACTACAGCACCACCCTCTACGGAGCAAGAACAGCGAAAATCCTGGCTAACTTGTCCACATCCCAGGTGCATCTGCACAGCTCATCTTCAACATCGCGCGCCCCAAACACATCACCGTCCACCTGAGATAGCTGCAATGGCTCAATATCTGCTGCAGGATGACCTTCAGACCCCTCACCCACACTCAGGAGGCATTCCCCAACCCAAGACCCCAAACCAACCTTGGCCGTATGTCATCCAAGACCCCATTGTCCAACTCCCTGCATCCAACCTTGCCCTGTCCACCATTCTTCACATCCACAGGACTACAACATGCAGGAGATAGTTCTTCCACCTGGCCAAACATACGTGGGACTCCCTCCCCGGGCCCCTCCACATGAGCCATGACCTCTACTCCTTCATGATACTCTTCCAAATCGGTCTGTCCGCACAGTATTGCAAGCCCCCCCTCAGCAGCTTGAGGCCATCACGGTTGAGTATTGTGCTCCATGTCTTTATTGGATGATACATTGTGACCCATGTGTGTCCTGTACCAGACTACGATCCCAGGGTATGGATGGCTGGCGTTAGTTCAACACCCAGGTCTAGCTTAACATTTCCCCACACGTATGTTGTGGACTCATGAAAAATGACTGCAACATCAAATTCAAAATAATGTGTTTTATTTTGGATCGGGGGTGTGATTTGTGCAAAGAAATAGGTGCTGTACAGGGATCCTAGAATCCAAAGTTCACAGGGGGAGATGGTATCCTTGCCATTTGAAGTCATCATAGTCCAGACCACAGTCTTCGGCATCATTGGTCAGACTGTGACCAGCAAGTCCATGTGGCAGAGAATGTCAGGGAATGAGGTGAATGCTGTTGTACATGAAGGCCAGGTGCCATGCCAGGTGACTTGGGAGATGTGGATGGCCCGCTGCCTCTCACGGTCTTTTCCGTGGACGACCCACCTTCCTCGGGGGACCCTCAGATGCAGGCCTTGACGATGCTTGGGACGCTCCGTCGGACGAATCCTCCTCCTCCTCCCTCCCTGTGGCTGGTGTTGGTCTTCGCCTGGTGGCACAAGGAGGGTTGCCCATGTTGTCAGCGATCCGACGGAGTGAATGGCTTATGTTCGTTTGCACCGCCAGGAGCTCAGCCAGTCTTGCCTCCATCCGTCCTTGGTGTTCTTGTTGACTGGCGTGTTGCTCGGCCTGCTGGTTTTTGATCTCTGTGAGGGTCTCCACTACCTGGCTGAGGACCCTGGTGTCACGCCGGTATGCGTCGATGATGTTGCGTACGTGTGACATACCGGTCCCTTCAGCTGGCTGGTCAGGTTCTCGCCTCCGCCTGCCTCCACTGCCACCACCCCTGCCCACACAAGCCTGGCCTGCCGTTGTGGGCACATCGGGTCTCCGGGACCCCTGAGGGATGGCAGTTGCGGGGTTGTCTGCCTCCTCCTGGGTGCCCAGCAAATTTGGTCCCTCCAGGACAGACTGGCTCAGTTGTTCAGTGCGGGCAGGGCTCCTGGGTGTCTCCTGGGATGTGGCAGGAATGGGGGTGGTGGTTGGCACAGATGTTCCTGAAGCAGGTGCTGCAGGGGGTCGAACACCAGAGGGTCCAGGTGGATTGGGGTCATCCGTGGAGTGTTGAGAGGCGTCGCTGCCGGTGGGATCCGGTTCCTCCCGAGCCTGGGACTGTGATTCTTCCCCCCCATTGTTGGGGGGAGATCCATCAGGGTGCCCTGTGTGTGAGAGAAAGACAATGTTAATGCTGTATCATGCGACATCCAAGCTGTGTGGGACAGTGGAACCAACACCACCACCACACCCTGCAACCTCACACACTAGATCAGCAACTGATCCACCAATCTAGCCACATTGACGGACTTTCCTGTGACGCACAACAACAGTTAATCCACGTGGGACAAGGCAGACCTACTGGACTCATACAGGTTTGGCCGGACTCTTGTGCCAAGTTAGCGACACAATGAACCATTGTTTGCCTTACAAGCCTGTAAAACAGCACAAACAGACATCACCATATCATCTTCAAAGACAATTTGAGATCCTTCTGATAGGGCCGAGGCACCAAAACACAGGAAATCAAGGAGCTCATCGGCATTGTGAGTGCACTGACATTAGCTCCCAATCCACAAGACAGCCCACCCTTGCAAGGCAGAGGCAATCCCTTGCAACTTTCTAGCACTGCAGGCTCATGGACATACACGCAAGCCTTGGCACACAGAGGCAGACAGCACTATTATCCGCGTGAACCAACCCCCTCAGGTTCTGGACTTCCATCTGCAGGAAATACAACACCCGGCTCATGTGCAACATCCACTGGGGATCTCCATCAGGCCCCTTCCCACACAACATCTGTTACACATCATTCCCCATCCTTGTAGCCCCCGTCCAGCACGTCATGTATGTATCCTTTGAGTTAGGCACATTCCATGGTAGATGGAGGCATGCAGTGACCCAGGCCCTTCTTAGACAATGAACGGCAGGCACGCAGGATCTCAAGAACCATCACGTGCTTCTCTAACCAGGAAATGTCATCAAGAAGACAGGCAACGAGCAACTAACAAACTGAGGCAAACGCTAAGAGCTCCAGGCAACCTGCACAAGAACATCTTCCACAGTAATCACACCACTGCAACCGTCAGCATGGCCGCCACCACCACTACCAAGTTTACACCGCTCAACAATGGTGAGGCCACCCCCTTGAACTCTGAACAGCATTATACACAATGTGCTACCACACTGTCAGCTCACACATCTCCAACACTGGTATCCAGAGTCTGGACCATAATGAAATCAAGTATTAGCTCACAAGCAAGTCCCGGGGAGTGTGCCTGGAGCCTTAGGCATGTAGTACACTGTGGTCATCTGGACCATGCCCCAGGGGTCATCTCCCCAGCGTGTCAGTCTTCAATGTGTCCATGACCCCCCTCTCCTCCATCACATGCGCACACGACCTCATCATCATCACGTATGCCATTGACAGGCAGCTGCTCCTCACACTCACAAAAGACCATGCCATTTCCAGTTCCTAACTTAAAGGAGCCATGAGGTGTGTTACCAAATGGCTAAACATCAGCCACCTGAGGATGGACTTGGCCATGAACTGGGTATTCATCTGAGGATTGTCCCCTTACAGCTGTGTCAACTCCTTGTGTACCAATGACCGGGGCACTGCACCAGCACCCAGTGGCAACGCACACAAGTTAGTGTTCATCATGTACTGGTTGCTCACAATTGCCATGCAAATAAACAGCATCTGTACCTCATAATGCAACACCCTCCGCATGATGCACATGATCCACAGATAGATCCACTCCAAGGCAAGACAGCCCGTCCCCAAGGTCCCCGACACCAGCCGGGTCAACTACAGCACCACCCTCTACAGAGCAAGAACAGCCAAAATCCTGGCTAACTTGTCCACATCCCAGGTGCATCTGCACAGCTCATCTTCAACATCGCGCGCCCCAAACACATCACCGTCCACCTGAGATAGCTGCAATGGCTCAATATCTGCTGCAGGATGACCTTCAGACCCCTCACCCACACTCAGGAGGCATTCCCCAACCCAAGACCCCAAACCAACCTTGGCCGTATGTCATCCAAGACCCCATTGTCCAACTCCCTGCATCCAACCTTGCCCTGTCCACCATTCTTCACATCCACAGGACTACAACATGCAGGAGATAGTTCTTCCACCTGGCCAAACATACGTGGGACTCCCTCCCCGGACCCCTCCACATGAGCCATGACCTCTACTCCTTCACGATACTCTTCCAAATCGGTCTGTCCGCACAGTATTGCAAGCCCCCCCTCAGCAGCTTGAGGCCATCACGGTTGAGTATTGTGCTCCATGTCTTTATTGGATGATACATTGTGACCCATGTGTGTCCTGTACCAGACTACGATCCCAGGGTATGGATGGCTGGCGTTAGTTCAACACCCAGGTCTAGCTTAACATTTCCCCACACGTATGTTGTGGACTCATGAAAAATGACTGCAACATCAAATTCAAAATAATGTGTTTTATTTTGGATCGGGGGTGTGATTTGTGCAAAGAAATAGGTGCTGTACAGGGATCCTAGAATCCAAAGTTCACAGGGGGAGATGGTATCCTTGCCATTTGAAGTCATCATAGTCCAGACCACAGTCTTCGGCATCATTGGTCAGACTGTGACCAGCAAGTCCATGTGGCAGAGAATGTCAGGGAATGAGGTGAATGCTGTTGTACATGAAGGCCAGGTGCCATGCCAGGTGACTTGGGAGATGTGGATGGCCCGCTGCCTCTCACGGTCTTTTCCGTGGACGACCCACCTTCCTCGGGGGACCCTCAGATGCAGGCCTTGACGATGCTTGGGACGCTCCGTCGGACGAATCCTCCTCCTCCTCCCTCCCTGTGGCTGGTGTTGGTCTTCGCCTGGTGGCACAAGGAGGGTTGCCCATGTTGTCAGCGATCCAACGGAGTGAATGGCTTATGTACGTTTGCACCGCCAGGAGCTCAGCCAGTCTTGCCTCCATCCGTCCTTGGTGTTCTTGTTGACTGGCATGTTGCTCGGCCTGCTGGTTTTTGATCTCTGTGAGGGTCTCCACTACCTGGCTGAGGACCCTGGTGTCACGCCGGTATGCGTCGATGATGTTGCGTACGTGTGACATACCGGTCCCTTCAGCTGGCTGGTCAGGTTCTCGCCTCCGCCTGCCTCCACTGCCACCACCCCTGCCCACACAAGCCTGGCCTGCCGTTGTGGGCACATCGGGTCTCCGGGACCCCTGAGGGATGGCAGTTGCGGCGTTGTCTGCCTCCTCCTGGGTGCCCAGCGAATTTGGTCCCTCCAGGTCAGACTGGCTCAGTTGTTCAGTGCGGGCAGGGCTCCTGGGTGTCTCCTGGGATGTGGCAGGAATGGGGGTGGTGGTTGGCACAGATGTTCCTGAAGCAGGTGCTGCAGGGGGTCGAACACCAGAGGGTCCAGGTGGATCGGGGTCATCCGTGGAGTGTTGAGAGGCGTCGCTGCCGGTGGGATCCGGTTCCTCCCGAGCCTGGGACTGTGATTCTTCCCCCCCATTGTTGGGGGGAGATCCATCAGGGTGCCCTGTGTGTGAGAGAAAGACAATGTTAATGCTGTATCATGCGACATCCATTTTTCATACATATTCAAGTTGTCACAGTTCCTCCAGGTAGTTGTATGTTCCTAGCATTCTCCTGCATGTTCACTTCTGGATGGGTATGTTGCGGGGGCAAGATTGATATGTGCTCCTGACTCTTTGACCTGTTGGTTTTTGTCTTGTGTGCTTCTTGGGCTGTGTATTGTTCTTGTTGTGTGACATGTCCATTGTGAGAGTGGGTGAATCCATTGCCTGTCCCGGGGGTGTGTGCTTGTGTGAGGGGTGTGTGTGACAGGGCCTGCTGGTGGGTGTAGTGTGATTTGGCAGTGGGTCTCCCAGGTGATGTAGCTGTCCCCTCATGGAGCATGCTGCCATGACAGTGAGTGTGAGCTCCTGTCCTAGATATCTGAGCTTGTTGTGTTGTTGTTTGAGTTTGCAGTGGTCAGAGGATGGCCTTGTGCTGCCTACAGCAGGGCCAAGTGTCAGCTATCTTGTCAGTACTTTGACAGTCCCTGTGCATTGAGCATGGTGCATGGGCATGTACCTGGGCCATATGGGCTGAGGGCAATGGTGTGTGATTGTGAGTTGAACAATGCGTTTTGTGAGGCGCCCCCCTCCCAGCATGACGGACATCCATTCTAGTGTTGGTGGCCTTGCTTTGTGAATGTGGCATACACATGTTGGTGGCATGAGCGTTGTTTTTTAGTGTGGCTGTGTCCGGTGAGGGCTTGGGGGTAGTTGCGTGCAGTTTGTGTAGTTGGGGTGTGGCTGCCATTACCCCCATGTTCCATGAGTTGTTTGTGTACTCACCAGGCTCTGGAATTCCTTGTAGTCCGTGTACTCCCACCGGCGGGAGCAGGGCCATCACCTTCTCCTCCCAGGGATGGTAATGTACCGGTCTGCGGGGCAGCCCACCTCCAGTGATGTTGGCCTGGGCGTAGGCTTCGTTCATCTTCCTCTTGACTGCCCTCCGCAGATCGTACCACCTGGCTTGGCATTCGTTCCTGGTGCTTCTGATGGGTGCAACAGCATTCACCCTATCGACGATCCTCTGCCACAGGCGTGATTTTTCTGCTATGCTGGTCTGTCTGACCAATGTTCCAAAGAGCTGTGGCTCGACTCTGATGACTTTGTTGACAAGGATGTCCAGCACCTCCCTTGTGATCTTTGGATTCTTTTCTGTGGGCATGGTGTGGGGTGAGGGTGTGGCTGGTTGTGTGTGTGTATGAATGTGAAGGTGTGTGTGTAAATGTGAAGTGGGGGTATGTGTGAAGGAGGTTGTGTGAAGGTGTATAGGTTAAGATGTATGGGTGTAGTTGTTGGGGTGTGCTCTGTTGCTGTGGTGAGTCTGTTGCAAAGGCTCATGGTTAGTGTGTGTGGGCCCTTTTTATTGGTCCATTTGTGGGTGGGCCTGAGTTTGAAATGTTGGTGGGTGTGTTATAAGGGCTGTTTGTGATTTTGGGCCTCTGTTTGCCTGTTTGGATGTGGCCATGGTGAGTGATTTAGATGTTTTGTTGAGTGTAGAGGTGTTTTGTGGTGTTGTGTGAGTCGAATTGAGCCTCCTTGTGGTGTTTTCCAGTGCCCTGGTTCAGTGCGAGTCGTTTGAAGCTCGCGTATGTAAGGTGCGAACATACGCGATGTTGTTGTACCGTGCTGGCATACCCGAGGTTGTTGTAAGGTCCGTACATACGTGGTGCTGGTGTACGGTGCGTACTAGTACGGGGCTGGGGTACGGGGCGTACTAGTACGGGGCTGGGGTACGGTGCGTACAAGTACGGGGCTGGTGTACAGGCCGTACTAGTACGGGGCTGGGGTACGGTGCGTATAAGTACAGGGCTGGTGTACGGGGCGTACTGGTACGGGGCTGGGGTACGGGGCTGGGGTACAGTGCGTACAAGTACGAGGTTGGTGTACGGGCCGTACTGGTACGGGGCTGGGGTACGGGGCGTACTAGTACGGGGCTGGGGTACGGGTCTGGGGTACGGTGCGTACAAGTATGGGTCTGGTGTACGGGGCGTACTGGTACGGGGCTGGGGTACAGGGCGTACTAGTACAGGGCTGAGGTACGGGGCTGGGGTACGGTGCGTACAAGTACGGGGCTGGTGTACGGGGCGTACTGGTACGGGGCTGGGGTATGGGGCGTACTAGTACGGGGCTGGGGTACGGGTCTGGGGTACGGTGCGTACAAGTACAGGGCTGGTGTATGGGGCGTACTGGTATGGGGCTGGGGTACGGGGCTGAGGTATGGGGCTGGGGTACGGTGCGTACAAGTACGGGGCTGGGGTATGGGGCGTACTGGTACGGGGCTGGGGTATGGGGCGTACTAGTACGGGGCTGGGGTACGGGTCTGGAGTACGGTGCGTACAAGTACAGGGCTGGTGTACGGGGTGTACTGGTATGGGGCTGGGGTACGGGGCTGGTGTACGGAGCTGGGGTACGGTGCGTCCAAGTACTGGGCTGGTGTACGGGGCGTACTGGTACGGGGCTGGGGTACGGGGCATACTGGTACGGGGCTGGGGTACGGGGCATACTAGTATGGGCCTGGGGTACGGTGCGTCCAAGTACGGGGCTGGGGTACGGTGCATACAGGTACGGGGCTGGGGTACGGGGCTGGAGTACGGTGCGTACACGTACGGGGCTGGGGTATGGTGCCGACATACAGGGGGTGTACGGTGCTGACATGCAACGTCCCGCACGGACCAAACTCCGTACGGCTCGTATCCCGGGCACAAGTTTCCCCGTGATTCGGGTCGTACGGACTTTGGTCCGTACGGGACGTTTTCCATACGCTTGTGAATTCGGTAGGCGGGTACGGATCGTACTTGTGTGGTCGGACTTCAGTTTTACAAATTGTACGTAAAACTGTCCGGGGACGTGTCGGGGACTTTTTCCCGATACAATTCGTATGTATTTTTCACGTATGAATCGTACTTCACCGGTGGGACGGGACTTGTACGATTCGTACGTAAAAAAAATACGGATACGAGTCGTACGGGGACATTTTTTACAGGATCGGAATTGGCACCATAATGTTAAAATAAATTAAACATATACATATATATAAAATAATATATATACTTACCCCACGGAGTGCAACAGTAGGGAAAGTGTTGGATAACGTAGGGGTAAAAATTACTATTCCCACTCCAAAGAGTGCAACAGTAGGGAAAGCATTGGATAGCGTAAGGGTTAAAAATAACATACTTATCAATTAAATAATTTTTGTAATGGTTGATTAATAAATTAACAATAAATTAATTAAAAATACCAATAAATTAAAATGAATAATTACTTTAATAACAATAAATTACTCCCCACCCTATTCCTCAATAAACACACAACCCACTCCGCATAAAATTCTACACAATTAATGTAATTATCAATCAATAAAAATGTATTATCAATTAATTTGCAATAAATTATTTATCAATACCAATAAATAATAATTAATAAAAAATCATTACCAATTAATAATTAACAATACATTATCAATACCCAAAAATAAAAATTAATAATTACTTAATTACAATTAAATTACTTCCCACCCTGTTCCCCTATACATCCGCAACCCGTTCCAATAATAAATTAATACAATTAATATAATTATCAATTAATCAATTAATAATAATAAAAAATATTTACCAATTAATTAACTAACAATAAATTAATTATCAATACCAATAATTTATTTTTTTACTTAATTACAATAAAATTACTTAGCACCCTATTCCCCTATAAACCCACAACCCGCTACAGAACTAAAACACAATATTTAATTAAAAATCATTAATATTTCCTAAAAATTCTTATTTAATTTACTATAATTAAATTACTTCCCACCATATTCCCCTATAAACCCACAACCCGCTACGGTACTTTCTAAATTACGTTAAAAAAAAATTACTAACTTCTAAAAATTTTATACATACATTTAAAAAAACAGTACAATACTTAACAAAAATTATAGAATACATACATATAAAATACATACTAAAATACATAACACTAAAATAACATTGATATTATTAACATCGATATTTTTGCTATCGATATTACTAACTTCGTTATTAACACAAACATTATTTCTTAACCTCAGGTCGATATTCAGGTCGTCGATATTCTGTCCCTACGATAAATAAAACTCGATATTAATGGGGGTCGATATTAAAAACTGTGCACCATGTTTATAGACTCTTACTGCAATATGACTATGTCTTAGTACTGCAAAGGAGTGGGTTGTTTGTAGTGCCCAAATCACTGATGTGCAAAAATCTTAGATTTAAATACTTTCATTCGTCATAGACCATAAGTCACAAATCAATATTACAATGCATAAATCCAGATGATTATACAAATGATACAGCAAGTCATTGAGAAGAACTCAGTGGCTCACAAAACTACATACAAATACCATAAATATCAATAATTCATCTGTTCAAATATTACTTATTCAATCCAATATAGGTTAAAATATTCGTTCTTCTTGGTGTCACTTAAGGTTGATACACACTCCATACTGTGTACACACCATATAACAGTAAGTTACAGTATTAAAATCATAAATCAGGACTCCTCTGTGCTGATAGCACAAAGGACAGCAGGACCTGAGACCTACCACGTAATGTATTCACCAGTCAGCATTTGCACAATAAGGAGTAGTTTCTTTTCTGTAACTCCAGTTCTGTAGTAGGGGTATCTCTGTGATAGTCATAATCTAGTGAATAGTCCCGCCCATGTGCGGGGACCCCGGAGCAATAAAAAAAAAATCTCTTAAGGTGTCAAATCATGCAGACCTGCATCCACCTTTAAGAGAGAATTTAATTTAAAGACAGATAATGCAGCCTATACCCACAGGCTACACTGTCCAGTACTTCAACTAGAATTCCACCAACATCCACAAACAGCACTGCCTGTCCAGCTTTTCTCCACAAGGGAAAAAACACCCTGCCTCTCCCAGCAAAAGCCTCTGGAATGATAGAGAGGAAGGAATGGACAGACAAGCCCCATAGGCTGCCATTATGTGGCTCAGAACAGGATACTGTGCCTTTAAGAAAACTTTCCAGAACTTTCCCAGTATCCCAGAATGCACAGCAGGTCCCTTTTACTTTCAGTTCTTTTTGAAGGCGTAGCACGCCAGACCTGTAGCATTCCTTACATGAATATTCATCTCTCCACCGGGGAGGAGGGCGGGCGCTTATGACTATCACAGAGATACCCCTACTACAGAACTGGAGTTACAGAAAAGAAACTACTCCTTCTGTAGTAGGGGATCTCTGTGTATAGTCATAATCTAGTGAATAGAATGGCAAGCCCATCCCCACACAACAACGGCGGTGGAGAACACACAACACAATACCACTACTGTGCAAACAAATTTCGCAGCGAAGCCTGCCCAACCTGAGCATCTGCCCTGGCATCCGTGTCCAGACAGTAATGCGCAGCAAAGGTATGGACCGACTTCCAAGTGGCCGCCTTGCAGATTTCCGCAATCGGAACATTACGCAGCAAAGCCGTCGTGGCAGCTTTGCCCCTGGTGGAATAAGCCTTAGGTTTACCCCCTAAGGTCCTATTAGCCTTTTGATAACACAATTGTATGCAGGACACAATCCACCGAGAAATGGACTGCTTAGAGGTCGCGAGACCGGTCCTGACTGATCCATAATCAACAAACAATTGGTCTGACCTACGAATATCCTTGGTCTTATCCAGATAAAATTTCAACACCCTCCGAACATTCAGGGAATGGAGAGACCTTTCCGCTGTCGAAGAGGGATTCTGAAAGAACGTAGGTAAAGTTATGGTCTGGTTGACATGAAAATCAGAGATAACCTTAGGAAGAAATTTAGGGTGAGTACGCATCACAACCTTAGCAGCATGAAATACAGTATAAGGTTCTTGACAACATAATGCCTGAAGTTCACTCACCCTGCGGGCCGATGTAATGGCCACTAGGAACGCCACCTTCCAGGATAGGTGCTGCAATGAAGCCTTGTGAATGGGTTCAAAAGGCTCCTTCATCAGTCTGGACAGCACCACATTCAAGTCCCAGGAAGGCGAGGGAAGTCTGACAGGAGGAAACACTTTCTTCAAGCCTTCCAAAAAATCCTTGACCACAGGGATCTGAAAGAAGGAAGTCTGTGAAGGGCATTTCCTGTAAGCAGTCAAAGCAGCCAGATGAACCTTAATGGAATGGAAATTAAGGCTAGACTGCGCCAAATGCAAAAGGTACGGAAGGATGACATCTTCCTTACATGTCGTAGGATCAAAGTTCTTGGACTTACACCAGATACAGAACCTCTTCCACTTATAGGCATAGGAGGTCCTAGTGGAAGGCCGTTTAGACTCCTTCAGTATGTCCATACAATCTTCTGGTAGATTCAGATGGCCATATTGCACTATTTCAGGAGCCATGCCGCCAAACTCAAAGACGAGAGGTTGGGGTGCACCATCCGCCCCCCGAACTTCGTGAGAAGGTCCGGCCTGCACGGCAACCGTATGTGAGGAAGGAGAGACCGGTGAAGTAGGTCCGTGAACCACCACTGTCTGGGCCATTCCGGGGCGATCAGGATCATCCGCGCCCTGGACTGGGACAGCTTGATGAGCACTGCCGGAATCAGGGGAATGGGTGGAAAAGCGTACAGAAAGCTGTTCGACCAATCGATCCATAATGCATTCCCCAGCGTCCCCCACTGGTAGTACCTGGATGTGAAGTCTCGGCATTTGCTGTTTTCGGCGGTGGCGAACAGATCTACGTCTGGAGTCCCCCACCTTGCGAAGACGTCTCCTAGTACTTCGTCGTTTATGACCCATTCGTGGTTTTCCTGAATCAGCCTGCTCAGTGCGTCCGCCTGAGCATTCTGTACCCCTGGCAGATGCGTGGCCGTAATCGTCAGTCCTCGGGCCAGAAGCCAGTCCCAGATCGCCAGCTCCTCCTGCGACAGAGTGCGCCATCTCGACCCCCCCTGCTTGTTGAGGTAATACATAGTGGTTGTATTGTCCATCTGTATCAGCAGCGAGTTGGTCTGGAAGAACGGAAGGAAGGCCTTCAGTGCCAGGAAGACAGCTCTGAGTTCCAGGAAATTGATGTGGTACGTCGATTCCAACGGGGACCACTTTCCTTGAATCTGCAAGTCCCCGGAATGCGCTCCCCAGCCTTGGAGAGACGCATCCGTCACGACACTCTTCGTGGGAATGTCCTTGTGGAAGGGAACCCCCCTGAGGAGGTTTTCTGCCGAACACCACCACTTCAGAGACTGAAGAGCATGTAGAGACAGCCGTATCTTGTCGTCCCAAGAACCTGTCTTCTGATCCCACTGATCCTCCAAGCACTCCTGCAGTGGTCTCATGTGCAGCCATGCGTGAGGCGTGAGGAAGATACAGGAGGCCATCGAGCCCAGCAGCGAAGACACCTTCCTCACTGTCGTCGATGGAGCAGTCCTGAGGTCCTGAGCCTTCCGAAGGAGTGATAACCGTCTCTCCTCCGAAGGAGACACGCTTGCTGACCGCGTATCGATGGAGGCTCCCAGGTACTGTATGCACTGGACCGGAGTCGGGACCGATTTGGACATGTTGACGTGTAACCCCAGCTTGTGCAAGAGAGCGCACGTCCACCGGAAGTGTTCTTGCGCTTCCGAGAAGGATGATGCCTTGATCAGCCAATCGTCCAGATACGGGTAGACAAACACCTTGTTCCTCCGCAGGTGTGCCGCCACCACCGCCATGCACTTCGAGAAGGTCCTGGGCGCAGACTTTAGCCCGAATGGCAGTACTGTGTATTGATAGTGATTGGCGCCGACTTGGAATCGCAGGAACTTCCTGTGCTTCCGTGTGATGGGCACATGGAAGTACGCATCCTGTAGATCTATGGCACAGAGCCAGTCTCCCCGTTGCAGCTGAGGGTAAATCTGATGCAACGATAGCATGCGAAACTTCTCTCTGCAAATCCATTTGTTTGCCTGTCGCAAATCCAGAATGGGCCTGAAGAACCGAGAGTACAGACCTCTTCCCCTTTGAGACAGAGGTACCTCTTCTACCGCCTTTTTTCTCAACAAGATGTCTGCCTCCGCCTGGAGCTCTCGCAGCTGAAACTGAGAGCTACCAGCGGAATCGCTGGAGGCGGGCTGAGAAACCAAAGACTGTATCCATTGCAAACAATATTCAGCACCCTCTTGTCCTGAGTAATTTTTCTCCACTCTGCCGGAAAAAAATTGAATGCTTCCCCCCACTGGAGTGGGTAACGGTTGAGGGGGAAGTAGTCGCTCAGGGCCGAGACCCGGCCGGTCCCTTGGTAGTGGTAGCAGCCTGCTGGCCTCCTCTACCCCTCTGGCGTTTCTGGAAGGGCTTCCGGAACTGCTGCTGTTGGTGCTGCTGCTGTCCCGAACCCTGCCCACGCCCTCTGCCCGTAGACCCTCTGGAACGGGCGCTTCTTCTTCTCGGCCTTCTCCAACCCGACAGCCGTCAGGGTCTCCGCCTCCGCCTTCATGCGGGCCATCTCATCATCCGCATGTTTTCCAAACAGGGTTTCCCCCGAGAAGGGCAGATTGGCTACTCTGTGCTGAGCCTCTGGCTTGAGCGACGTCAGGCGCAACCAAGAGTGACGCCTCTGATGGACACCATGACAGTAAGAGTGCGCCGCCAACAAGGAGACATCCGCTGCCACACTAATGACCTGGTTCGAAACCAGCATCCCCTCTCGCACCGTTTCCAGGAAGTCCTCCTTCCTGTCCCGGGGCAGCAGGTCCGCATACTGTTGGAGGGACTCCCACAGGGCCCGGTCGTAACGCCCCAACAGCGCCCCCGCACTTGCCGCCTTCATGGTGGTAGACGCGGTCCCACACACCTTCCTGCCCGCCGAGTCCAGCCAGCGGCTTTCCTTGTCAGGCGGGACCGTCGATGAAGGAGCCGTCGCATGCTGCTTCCTCGCCGCCGTCACGATGACAGAGTCCGGCTTCGGGTCCATCCGTAAAAAAGCAGGGTCCGAGTCCGGGGCCCGACACTTTTTCATGAGCCGTGAGGGAGCGGATTTCGTCACCGCGGGGGTGAGGAACAACTCCAACGCGAGTTCCACCAGTCCCGGCACTAGGGGCAGCAGGGGGCGAGACAGGTGTTTTTTGTGTAGAGTCTCGAATATCACGGACGTCGTGGGTGTCGATACCGTCACCGTGATGCCCAACTTGGCTGCCCCCTGCAGCAGCACCTCCTGGAAGGAGACCAGATCATCCACCGGAGACACCCTAGTCCCCGGTGAGTCCGACAGCGTCGGTGAGAAGTCCCTGGCCGAGGACCGTGTGCGTGACCTGGACCTGTGCCTCCTATGGTGCCGTCCTGATGTCGACGACGACGACCTCCTATGGCTCCGCGACCTTCTCCTCCTGACGGAACGGGAGCGCGACCTCCTCGGCTTCGGCATGTCCGACGGTCTTGCCGGGCCCGGCGACCGTGGGTGACGTGGCCTCGGCGTCCCCTGCGGCGGAGTCGGATACCTGGGCAGGGAGACCGACCGCGGTGGAACTGCAGGCGGCCGCAACGGAGTGCGAGGCGGTATAGGGCGTGGAGGGGGAGGCGGAGGTGGTGACGCCGGCCGTGGTGGCAGTGGCGGCGGTGGTGGTGGCGGTGGAGGAGGAGGAGGAGGAGGAGGCGTCGGCGGTCGTGGTGGCGGTGGCGGAGGTGGTGATGGCGTTGGGTTCCGAGGGGGTGTATACACCACGGAGTACGCCGATCCCGGCGACTCCGTTCCCCTCTTAATCCTGGCGTCAGGGCTCCCCCTGTGCCATTTCGATGTCGACCTCCTCGACGTCGAGCGTCTTCTCGACGGCGACCGCCTTCTCGACGGCGACCGCCTTCTCGACGCCGATAGTCTTCTCGACGCCGATCGTCTTCTCGACGCCGATCGTCTTCTCGACGTCAATCGTCTTCTCGTCGTCGATCGTCTTCTCGACGCCGATCGTCTACTCGGCGTCGATCTCTTCGACGGCAATCGTCTCGACGTCGATCTCCATGACGTCGACAGCCTCGACGGCGACCGCTTCGACGGCAACCGTCGCCTCTTCGCCGACGGCTAGCGGCGCTCCCCCTTCGACAGCGAGCGCAGACGCCGGGCCTGATCTCGCCGCCGATGGCTCGACGGCGACATCGACGGCGTCGTCGCAGAAGATGCCGATGTCGTCGACGGCGGCCTGTTCAGCTCCTTCGACGCCGCTTCTCCCCAGAGCCCTGGGGAGATGGCGAACAGACCGTAGTCATCCCCCTCGACGCCGCCGTCGATGCCCTCGACGTCGACGGGGAGTGGGGACGCTTGCTGGTCTTCCTGCCCCTGGGGAGCCCCCCAGAGGCCTCAGCATGGGCAGAATCAGCCCCTCCAGACCCACCTCGTGCCTTCAGCCCTCTGTCCTCCAGGACCTGGAGCCTGATCTTCTTCCTCTCTCTCAGGGTCCTGGCTGAAAAAGAGCGGCAGATCTCACACTCCTCAGGCACGTGGGACTGGGGAAGGCAGACGATGCACAACCTGTGTGTGTCTGACTTAGCCTTTTTTCTTCCACAATCAGGACACTTGTCGAACAAGCCAGTCATTCTGATAACACCAGAAGGAAAAAGGACTTTCTAACACTTGAAAAGTAACAAATAACCCTTGAAAAGGGAGAGCTCAATGCTCCAGGGTCCTGCTAGCAGGAGCCGGAAAAAAGAACTGAAAGTAAAAGGGATCTGCTGTGCATTCTGGGATACTGGGAAAGTTCTGGAAAGTTTTCTTAAAGGCACAGTATCCTGTTCTGAGCCACATAATGGCAGCCTATGGGGCTTGTCTGTCCATTCCGTCCTCTCTATCATTCCAGAGGCTTTTGCTGGGAGAGGCAGGGTGTTTTTTCCCTTGTGGAGAAAAGCTGGACAGGCAGTGCTGTTTGTGGATGTTGGTGGAATTCTAGTTGAAGTACTGGACAGTGTAGCCTGTGGGTATAGGCTGCATTATCTGTCTTTAAATTAAATTCTCTCTTAAAGGTGGATGCAGGTCTGCATGATTTGACACCTTAAGAGATTATTTTTTTATTGCTCCGGGGTCCCCGCACATGGGCGGGACTATTCACTAGATTATGACTATCACAGAGATCCCCTACTACAGAAGTTTATTATTCAAGCATTTGCAAAGCAATAGATCTCCCACTTTGTACTTATAGGCCTTGCTTACGAGAAGCATGACAGGCAGTAAAAGAGGCGCAGTTACTGCCAGCCTTGCTTCTCAAAAGCAACAACTCTAAGTACAAAGTGCATGTTTATGCACCGCTTGCAGGTTTTCAAAGTACAAAAATAAAAGGCATTGTCATTTACAATGCCAGTAGCTCAAAATGTCGCAAATGCGAGACCTATTGCACTGCAAACTCTTGCTATCTATTGCTGTTTGTGCTTGGAGGTCCCCAACTCTCTCAACTCATCATACATCTTACAATGCCCATTCTTTAACTCTGTTTTCTGGAGTCTTTTTTGTTTTCAACAATCTAAATCCCTTCACATTTGCAAACAAACAAATCTCACAAATGCCAATAATCAGAATAGGCCTTAATATAGCACCTAGAAGTCCACTGCCAATAACTCTTAAGTCACCCACTTATAGCAGAAAACCCTTACCCAATGGTTTCCCAGACAACTGTCTCTTCAAATTCTTTCAATTCAAAATTGGTTTTTCAGTCTCTTTTTATTTATCAATTAGGTGTCATTAATGTAGCTCATGAATACATTTTAAAGCGCCTATTTCTAATATTAGCTGTTTTTACAATGTAAAGACAAAGGGGCAAAAAAAAATATATATATAATCAATCAATCATTCAATCAGAGTACTGGTAAAGCGCGCTACTTACCCGTGAGGGTCTCAAGGCGCTGAAGGGAGGGGGGAGCCTATACTGTTCGAAGAGCCAGGTCTTGAGGAGTTTTCTGAAGGCGAGTAGGTCTTGGGTCTGCCGTAGGTGGGTAGGGAGGGTGTTCCAGGTCTTGGCGGCGAGGTAGGAGAAGGATCTGCCGCCGGAGGTTGTTCGTTGGATGCGGGGGACAGCGGCGAGGCTGGCGGAGCGGAGCTGGCGGGTGGGGGTGTAGAAGCTGAGTCTGCTGTTCAGGTAGGCTGGTCCGGCGTTGTAGAGTGCTCTGTGTGCGTGGGTGAGGAGTTTGAAGGTGATCCTCTTGTCGACGGGGAGCAAGTGTAGGTTTCTCAGGTGGGTGGTGATGTGGCTGCGGCAGGGGACGTTGACGATCAGTCGGGCGGAGGCGTTTTGGATGCGTTGTAGTCGTCGTAGGTGTTTGGCTGGGATTCCTGCGTAGAGTGCGTTGACGTAGTCCAGTCTGCTGCTGACGAGGGCCTGTGTCACCGTTCTTTTTGTATCGGTCGGGATCCACTTGTAGATCCTACGGAGCGTGCGGAGGGTGTTGTAGCAGGAGGAGGAGACGGCGTTGATCTGTTTGGACATGGAGAGGGAGGAGTCGAGGATGAATCCTAGGTTGCGTGTATGGTCGGTGGGTGTCGGAGCTGTCCCCAGAATGGTCGGCCACCAGCAGTCGTCCCAGGCTGAGGGGGTGGGTCCGAGGATATACCGGCATCTGGTGATTTTCCTAATTTTCATACTGTTTGAGACATATAAGTACTTATTCATGCTGTTAGAAAAACAGCCTGGTGTAACCCACAACCACTGCTCATCAAATGCAGACAGTTTTTCCCTCTTATGCTGCAGCTGATGCTCAATCTTCCTATATCAAGTGTTAGCTATGGAAGCTGCTGCAGCGTACCGATCTGTTTTTTCCTCCGTATCCTGGTCTTTGTTGTATGACATTAAAACGCATGGTTTTACCTTGCATGCCTTTACCACTCATTTTAAAGAATGCACAAGGCTATGTCACTACACGCTCCTAAACCCTTACCACCACCACCAACACACACATGCATGCACACCCAAACACACACACACCATGTGTGGTAAGGTGTAGGCATGGTTATGTGTGGTAAAAGCATTCAAAATTGCATGTGTCTTAAATGCATGTGTTGTAAATGATGCGGGGTAAAGGTACTGCACAGTAAAAACATTGTTGCAAAGGATGCTTCCCCTGGTCTTCACTGAATGATGAAGAATTTATGCATTCATGCCAACGGACCTGATTTGGGTGGGAGACTCCTGATTTTTTAAGCCAAACATGGATTTATTTTAGATGTCTCCTGCCTGAAATAGGCTCTGCTTCAGTAGAAGGCAAGGAAGAAAATCTCTTCTCCTGATATTTTTTTCAAAATCTCCCACTTTCCTCTTATAAAATGTGTAATGTTATAGAAAATACATGCAGGGGCACAAGGACCTGCAGAGGAAGGAAAGGTGGGAGGTAGAAGGGAAGCGGAAAGGGAGGTGCTTGGAAGGGCAGTTAGGGGAATGGAGTTGGAAGGAAGAGATGCATGTGCAATAAAGCTCCAGTAAATCTACTTACATTGAGTCAGTGTCGTCTGACCTTGTGAAACGACACGGCAGCTGGTGACGAGGGTAGTCGTTGGACCCTGCTGCACACCCTTGTGCTGACGGTGGAGCGAAGTCGGGAGCCCCGCTGTTTTGGAGCTGCCTCTGCTGAGACGCGACTCGGGAGCCTACCCCGGTCGTGCGGTACTGCTGCTGTGTTGCCGCGCCATCAGGTGCTCACCCTGAGCGCGTGTCCCTGCTCTTCCATTGCTGCATCTGTTAGACGCATCCCCAGGAGCCTACCCCAGTTGCGCAGGATCCCTGCCGTGTTGCCTATCACGTGTGCTGCCGAGTTGTTAGGCGCTCACCCCGGACACGTCGATGCCTGTCCCTGCCTCGGCGGCTGAATCCAATCTCAGGTTTTTTTTCCTGATTGCCTGCTTTGCCCGCTGTTTGTGCAGCTGTGTGTGATCGGTGGGCAGCCTGCATGCTGTTGCTGCCTCGTGCCTTTGTATCAAGCCTTAATTCTGGCGAGGAGTGAGCCCCGCCCGGTGGCCATCTTGAGTTCAGGCGACTCCTCCAATCAACTGCCAGGATTCAAGGGTGGCCATTCCTAAGTCAGGTATTCCATAAAAAACCCCTGCAAACAAAAAAAAAGTAAAAGAGACAGTCAGTCCTACATTCATCCTATTCAGGAATAAGATCACCAACATTGATAACAGTGCCTCCCTTGATATTTACTCTACCTGCGGCATTCTTGGATTTTATGGCAAGACAGGAGGCTATCATTATGCATTACTTTCTTTTATTCGCCACCTCTGCAGCACTTTAAAGAACTTAGAACACAGTAAAACATCACAACTCCAAAAAAGAACTCCACAATCCCTCAAGATCCTGTTGTCCACCATCTTCTTCCTCTTTTGTTTGCTGCTTCTGGAGCAGATAAGTATACTTTTTTATGCGAGTAAATTATGAAGGTAAAAGTATAGTATTGTTAAGATATCAGATTGTATGTCTTTTAAAGTCCAATTTATGGACTAATATGAGGGGATATTTGTATTTATAGAACTGTTTGAATTTCTAGCGTTTTTTAAAAAAACGGGCGGTGATTAGCTGAAAATGAGGACGCTTTAAGCAGAGGGAAAAGGAGCTGTATTTGAATGGAAACAGCGGCGAAATAAATAGAACTGTATTTGTGTGGAAACAGCGGTGAAAAAAATAAGAGGCATGGAAGAGTATTTTAAAAACAATACCGTTTGAGGCGCGAGACGCGTCTTTCGAAGGCAGCGCGAGCGAGGGTTCCTTCGCGTGAGGAAGCCATGTCGGGAATGAAGGTGCGCGCGATTGCGGGTGCGTGAGCACACGGGCGCGCGCCTTCCAATACAGGAAACAAATGAAAAAAGAGAAAGAGAGAGGAAAAGAAGAAATGAGGCATTTAAAGGAGAATTAAAGCAAGGGAAATTATTAAATTAAAGGAAATAAAGAAAAAAATGTTAAGAACAGAAAAAGGAAGGGAGGAAAAAATGAGGAGTTAGCGTTCTAGTTTTAAAAGATAAACGATTGTGCCTTTTTTCACAGGAAGGTTGGGCTTGTTAATAGAGAGTTTCTTAGCAACGGTTTTTTTGTGAGGAGAGAAAACGAAGGCTGTGTTTAGTTAAGTGGTGTAGTAGGAAGTGAGTATTTTTGACAGAATGTCAGAAGAAGAGAGATCAGGTGAGACAGGAGGAATGTTAACAGATGAGATAAGAAAGTTAGTGAAAGAGTCAGTTGGTTCAGCTTTGTCAGGTATGAAGAGGGTTCATAATATTGATGAGGAAGAGTTTTTCTCGATGGATGAGGATGGAATATTGGTTGATGTGAGTGGAAAGTGGGAGTGGAGTCCAAAGCGGCTCAAAAAAGAAAAAAGTTCAGAGTAACAAAGAGAATGAGCAGGATTTTTCTGCTGATAAGAGTGATCTGGATGAATATGTCCTGGATTTGAATTATACAGAAGATGAAGAGGATGAATTAGGAAGTGATTCACAAAGTAAGAGAGAGGATAAAAAGGTGGTTGATAATTTGGGGAGAAAACTATTTGATCCAAAGGATGTTAGACATCAAGGGGGTCAGAGTGGTGGCCATTGAAACATGTATCTGAATATATTCAGTACTGGATAAGAAGGCATCTAGAGAGAGGAGAAAGAAACATAATGAGAGCTGAGTGTCCTCGGCCAGTAATTGGTGAAAGAGATGCCTTAACACCAAATTTGGATCCGGACATTATAACTTATATGTTTAAAATGGGAAGAGATCCAAGAAAGGGATTGGAAAGGGCACTGAAGCAGTGCGAAGATAAGATTTTGGATATTCTGGGACCAGTAGCGAGGATATTTGATATGGTGGAGGAGGCATATTTGAAAGGAAAGGATGTGGATATAGCTCTAGTAAGAGGATGGTGCCAGAGAGCAATATGTTTTATTGGGAATGCAAATGCAGGTATTATTGAAGAAAGAAAAAAAGCAGTATTGTTTAAAATAAGCCCAAAATTGGGCGATTTTGCAAAAAAAGATTCATGTGAGAACCCAAAAGGTTTATTGTTTGGAGATGGTGCGGTGAAGGAGCTAGGAAAGTTTGTAAATACTTTTACATCTCTTGATAAAGTTCAAACGAATATGAGGAAGGTCTTCAGTGGAAATACTTCGAATAGTTTTTATGGCAGGGCTGGAAGAAGGGGACAATCTTTCGGCCGAAGCTATTATAGGTCGCACTACGGATATTGGAGAGGAGGAAGAGGTCAGCAACAAAATCAATACAGCTTCTTTCCACAAAGAGGAAGAGGTTACCGCTCGAGGGGAACAAGAGGTAGAGGACAGTTCTCAGGCCAAAGTACAGGTAAGCTTGAATATGAGGATTTGTACTGGTTCTATCCAGGAAAAGGTGGGAGGAAGGTTGAAAGGATTTGTAAAGAATTGGAGAAAAATTATGAGGGACCCTTGGATTCTGAGAGTGGTAACAGGGTACGAGATAGAATTCGAGAGTGCACCATTTCAAAAGAAGGAACCGAGAGAGTTGTATTTCAAAAAGAGTCAAGAGAAAATAGTTTGGGAAGAAATAGAGAGTATGTTGTTGAAAGGGGCGGTTGTATAAGTAAGAGAAGAGGAGATAGGTTTTGTGAGTACTTTGTTTCTAGTGGAAAAAAAGGAAAGGGGTTGGAGACCAGTTATCAATTTGAGGAACCTCAATCGCTTCGTGGTTTACAGGCATTTCAAGATGGAGGGAATTAATCTGTTAAGTGATTTGTTGCAAGATCTAGATTGGATGGTGAAGCTAGATCTAAAGGATGCGTATTTTTCAATTCCGATGAGTATCAAGAGCCAGAAATTTCTCCAGTTCAGATGGAAAGGGAGAATTTTTCAATTTGTATGTTTACCATTTGGCCTTTCATCCGCTCCTTGGTGTTTTACAAAGGTGATGAGAGCAGTGGTGAGTTTTTTAAGAGAAAGAGGCATCAGGATGATTATTTATTTAGACGATCTGTTGATCATGAATCAGAATGTGAAAGAATTGAGAGAACAATTTGATATGGTGATAAAACTTTTGCAGTCATTGGGTTTTATAATAAATTTGGAGAAATCGGCGTTGATTTCTTCTCAAAAAATAAAATTTTGGGGTCGATACAATCAGTTGTATGCTTTTGTTGCCGGAGAAGAAGGTAAGGAAAATTCACAAAGAGGTAAAAAGCTTATTACGAAAGGATGCGGTCTCTTTGAGAGAAATTGCGAGAGTCATAGGTCTGTTGTCATCATCTATTCAGACAGTGTTCCCGGGTCCTTTACACTACAGGACTTTACAACGTTTGAAGACTTCGTGTTTGGCAAGAGGTTTATGGTATGGAGATCGATTGCAGTTGACAGAGGAGGCAAGAATAGAGTTGAATTGGTGGTTGGAGAATTTGACAGCTTGGAATGGTCGGGCGATATTTGGGATGAGACCAGATTTTGTTTTGGAGACAGATGCAAGCAATCTTAGTTGGGGGGCTGCGTGTTTGAGTCAGGAGACAGGTGGAGTTTGGAGTTTGGAGTTTAAAGGAAAAAGGGGAGCATATAAATTTATTGGAAATGCGAGCGGGGCAATTTGCTCTGCAGAGTTTCAGGAGTATCTTCCAAGGGAACTCTGTTCTATTGAAGATGGACAATATAACAGCGGTAACATATATAAACAAGCTAGGAGGAAGCCGATCAAAGAAGTTGATGGAAGTTTCACAGGAGATTTGGAATTTTTGTCTGGAACACAAGATTTACTTACAGGCTCAGTATTTTCCAGGTCAGGAAAACATAGTAGCGGATTGGTATTCAAGGAATTTGGTAGATTTCAGCGACTGGATGTTGAAGAGAGAGATTTTTCAGGAGATTCAATTAGTGTTTGGTCCTCTGGAGTTAGACCTGTTTGCCTCCAGACTAACTTATCAGTTAAAGGAGTACTTCAGTTGGAGACCGGATCCGGGAGCATTGGCTGTGGACGCGTTCAATCAGAATTGGAAAGGGAGGAAGGCTTATGCATTTCCGCCTTTTTCAATGATACAAAGAACGTTGTTGGAGGTGAGGAAACAGGTGGTTCAAATAGTTTTGGTAACTCCATGGTGGACGTCTCAGGTTTGGTTTCCTACAGTTCTGGAAATGGCTGTGGAAGAACCTTATTTAATTCAGAGTCATTTAGGAATGTTAATAGGTCAAAACGGGGAGGAACATCCTTTGGTACAGGAAGGTTCGCTCAACCTTCTAGTATGGAAGATATCAGGGGATCTTCAAGATTCGCAGAGCTTTCGGGAACAGCTTCTGATTTGCTCAAGCAGTCTTGGGCGCCAGGCACAAGGAGAAGATATAGAGGAGCATGGTCAGGTTGGTTACGTTGGTGCTTGGAGAGGGATTTGGATCCCGTGGAGGCAGATGCAATGATGGTAGCGAATTATTTAGCGGAAATGTTTGAGAAAGGACTATCTTATAGAACAATAAACTGTTGTCGTTCTGCGATTTCAGCAGGACATTCGTTGGTTGACGGTTTAACAATTGGTAGGAGTCCTGTTGTTTGTAGGATTATGAAAGCGATAAGATTGAAGAGACCACCGAAGGCAAGGTATGCTTCAGTTTGGGATGTGAATTTGGTGTTTAAGCTTTTTGAGAGATGGCCAGGAAATCGGTATCTAGGTTTGAGAGAGTTGTCATGGAAATTGGCATGTTTGCTTTGTGTATTATCTATTAAGAGAGTTTCGGATGTGAAGGCATTGGATGTAAGCAGTAGATTTTATCAACCTCAAGGGGTAATGTTTGAGATTTGGAAGAGAACAAAAACAATGTCTAGTACGGTTTTTGATCCGATTTTGGATGAATTTCCGAAGGTTTGTGTGGTCAGGTATCTGAAAGAATATGAGAGGGTAGCAGAATTAAGAGGAGATGGGGTTGATCAATTGTTCATTTCTTATGTTAAACCTTTCAAGGCAGTTTCATCTGCTACAATTGCTAGATGGGTCAAGATGGTGATGAAGGAGTCAGGTGTTAATCTAAGTTGTTTCTCAGCTCATTCTGTGAGAGGTGCAATGGCAAGTAAGGCATTTGTTAGTGGGGAAAATTTGGATGATATCATGAAAGCTGCAGATTGGTCAAATGCAGAGGTGTTTAAAACGTTTTATTTTAAACCCATTGAGCATGTTGCGAGGAAAGTTTTGGTAGGTAGAACCAAACACGAAGCTAGCGGTGGCCCTCTAGAAAATGCACCGGTCTTGGAAATCACTCCATATCAGTTATGGTGATATAATGCAATCACCGCAAGTGTGCAAATTTGGTCGACACCCGCCAGCACAATGTCGTTCCAAGAAAACTGGAAAAATACATGTACCAATACTAACACCAAATGCACCACTTAGACACTGTAAATTGAATCATATATCAAATCTTGAGTAGTTTGTATTTTTTACAAAAGCTCCACTTTTATTTTGCAACAATTTATACACTTAAAAGGTCAAAATTTTCACAGAACAGCCGGAACAGCCGACGCGTTTCGTCCATCAAGGGACTTCTTCAGGGCTGTAACAGATATATACAAAGACGTATTGAAAACTTTGTTTAAACTAACAGAGAACACATAAGTTGACATTACAAAACCTTGTTTCCAGATAACACCTAAGTGTTGCCAGGCACATATGATACTATTATCTTAAAAAGGCTACTTGAGCCCTCACAAAGCAAAACATAACATACTGAAGATGAGCCTTTACATCGAAGATTTCATGACTTTACAGAATGCAACAACAATTTATATTAAAGAGAAATACATAAAATCAATATACATATAATTATCTACGTAAAGTTAGTGATCAAGAAACATTTTTTATGTGTAAGAGCACTTCTCCTACACTGTCTCAACCCTAATGTGGTTAAAATATCAGACAATACAATAGAGGAGATGACCAATGGGAAGGGCATAGAGGAAAAGAAATGATAACAACAATCAGTGTAAGGAAAAAAGGAAAAAGAAAAAGAATAAAAGAATATTAAGAGTTGTTGAGATGTCACGTGGGAAAAAACAGCCAAATGTAAATAAAATCCAAATGTTGGACAAGTATGACGGAAATATAAAAAATCTATACACACCGAGATAAATAAATCAGGGTGACGAAAAAGGTGTCTCATTCGTTGGTTCTTGGTAATATGTTTGTATCACTAGTGCTGATATCCCCGGTGATAAGTTGTAACGTAATGAATCTGGAGAGGCAAGTACAATATATGTACGACCATGGTTAGATAAAATGCCTGATGGAGACATGTATATGCAAAATATGGTCATGTAATCCAGACAAACAATACTTACTTTAAATCTAAGACATCAAAAGCACTGTGTTAAAACCAGAAGATCAGTGGCAAAGCACATATCCAAGATCGGACCAGCAAATAATGGTCGATCAAGTTCAAGTTGTCCGCAATCAGTTAGGCTTGTGTAGAATAAGAAAGAAACCTACAACGAGAGATAGAAAAAATGTATGCATCCCAACGTGACCATGAAGACAAAGAAATAATGATGCACATCGGAGAAGCCCTAATCAATTGTAAAATATACAAATACTATGAGCACTGGGAGGGAGAGCGGAAGCGGTGGCAGAACAACAAAAAGGATATTCCTAATGCTGAAACCGCCAAATTTATACAGTCCATAAGGTGTTAAATGCAACAAATAGCGGTCCCGGTATCGTGGCCGCCATCTTGGAATGGTAAACGATACTTATGTCAGTATAACCAGGATCAAAAAAGCCTATTGTCAAGCTACACCTCACGCCTTATCTTGTGAAACAACTAAACGGAAAAGATGGAGGCACAAGCTAGAATGGCTTACACATACCAACCACAAGTTCATACATACATTCATGCCGTCTAACAGATGTACTATCATCGGCTGGGGTTATGTCAAGCGCCATGACATAGTGTAGATTCTCCCTCCCAGTGCTCATAGTATTTGTATATTTTACAATTGATTAGGGCTTCTCCGATGTGCATCATTATTTCTTTGTCTTCATGGTCACGTTGGGATGCATACATTTTTTCTATCTCTCGTTGTAGGTATCTTTCTTATTCTACACAAGCCTAACTGATTGCGGACAACTTGAACTTGATCGACCATTATTTGCTGGTCCGATCTTGGATATGTGCTTTGCCACTGATCTTCTGGTTTTAACACAGTGCTTTTGATGTCTTAGATTTAAAGTAAGTATTGTTTGTCTGGATTACATGACCATATTTTGCATATACATGTCTCCATCAGGCATTTTATCTAACCATGGTCGTACATATATTGTACTTGCCTCTCCAGATTCATTACGTTACAACTTATCACCGGGGATATCAGCACTAGTGATACAAACATATTACCAAGAACCAACGAATGAGACACCGTTTTCGTCACCCTGATTTATTTATCTCGGTGTGTATAGATTTTTTATATTTCCGTCATACTTGTCCAACATTTGGATTTTATTTACATTTGGCTGTTTTTTCCCACGTGACATCTCAACAACTCTTAATATTCTTTTATTCTTTTTCTTTTTCCTTTTTTCCTTACACTGATTGTTGTTATCATTTCTTTTCCACTATGCCCTTCCCATTGGTCATCTCCTCTATTGTATTGTCTGATATTTTAACCACATTAGGGTTGAGACAGTGTAGGAGAAGTGCTCTTACACATAAAAAATGTTTCTTGATCACTAACTTTACGTAGATAATTATATGTATATTGATTTTATGTATTTCTCTTTAATATAAATTGTTGTTGCATTCTGTAAAGTCATGAAATCTTCGATGTAAAGGCTCATCTTCAGTATGTTATGTTTTGCTTTGTGAGGGCTCAAGTAGCCTTTTTAAGATAATAGTATCATAGGTGCCTGGCAACACTTAGGTGTTATCTGGAAACAAGGTTTTGTAATGTCAACTTATGTGTTCTCTGTTAGTTTAAACAAAGTTTTCAATACGTCTTTGTATATATCTGTTACAGCCCTGAAGAAGTCCCTTGATGGACGAAACGCGTCGGCTGTTCCGGCTGTTCTGTGAAAATTTTGACCTTTTAAGTGTATAAATTGTTGCAAAATAAAAGTGGAGCTTTTGTAAAAAATACAAACTACTCAAGATTTGATATATGATTCAATTTACAGTGTCTAAGTGGTGCATTTGGTGTTAGTATTGGTGAAAGTTTTGGTAGGCTTTGAACATGCATAATGATAGCCTCCTGTCTTGCCATAAAATGCCGATTCTCATAGATTAATTGCATAGGGAATCGTGATTTTATTAAAGACTAGGAGGCTATCATTATCCCTCCCTCCCTCCCTATGTTAAGGGTTTGGAGGATTGAAAAGAAAAGGGTTTTTAGGTTTATCATTGGATATTTAAAAGTGTAGGAAGAATTGGAATGTTTATAGTAGTAAGTTTGGGGTTTAAACTTTTTGTTTTGTTCCAGAGAACTGATTGTGTCTGCGGGATATCAGTGTTCGTTTGGGAGTTTTGTGAAAAGGAGAAAGTTTTGGATGACAGAAGAAGAAACAAAAGAGGAAGAAAATGGCGGACAACAGGATCTTGAGGGATTGTGGAGTTCTTTTTTGGAGTTGTGATGTTTTACTGTGTTCTAAGGTCTTAAAAGTGCTGCAGAGGTGGCGAATAAAAGAAAGTAATGCATAATGATAGCCTCCTAGTCTTTAATAAAATCACGATTCTCTATGCAATTAATCTATGAGAATCGGCATTCTCATCAGTCCTTTCCCCAGTTACACGTTCTGCCATAGTCTACATTGCTGTGATAGTGCCAAGTGACATACGTTGTGGTTCCTCTTGAGACCAGATCACTACCTGCCGCCTGTGTGCATAATACTTCAATATGTCTGACTTGGATCAACAACTTATTGCACTACGCAATCTAATTGGAAAAGACGTTGATCAGATTATACAGGAACTTCCGGCTGATGTTGCGTCTTCCTATCCCGATGTGCATGACACACATAATAGAAAACTTCTTTACAAAAGAAACATTGATTATGAACGTTACACCTTCAATCTGACATCCCAAGAGAAAGATGAGTCCATGGGAGAGTTCATTATGTGCCTCAAACGATTAGCACATTACTGTGCGTTCGACTCTTTCACGACTATAGATGCCCTTCGTTTGCGAATCATCGAAGGATGCCAATCGGAGTCCTTACGTAGACGCCTTCTAAAGAAAAGTTACTCCCTCAGTGAAATTGAAGAAATGACGAGAGTCAATGATCAGGCTGAAGAACATGCAAAAAAAATGGAAGCGGGGAAAGGGGAAAAACGAAAACAAGTGTTCTGGCTCCAATCTCGCTACACGGACAGACACTCATCTGCAAGTCAAAGATCATCGAGGTCCAAGGTTCATTCACAACGTCCAAGTCATCGTGGCAGCCACAGCTGGACTGATAAGCGACAGGAGCGCCAACTTAAATGTTATCACTGTGGACACGACTTTCCCCACACTGAAGAGTGTAGGAAGTGTGGCAGAGACAATCACGTTGAGAAAGTATGCAGAGCGTCCCACAAAGACACTCACAGGCAGTCGAGACAATCCAATACTCGCCATCATGCTAAGGCAGTATGGGACCGCAGGGACGCCTCCACAAGCTCATCACGGTCAAGCCTTCACTCTCATACCAACTACAGGTCGTGACGCTCAGAATCTCGAGAGTCGAGGTCACTCTCGCTCGTATCGCAAGACAGTGAAGAATGTCTGCATGGTCGCGGATCTCGATAGGCTAAAGAAATACTTGCGACTCTATCTTCAAATGGGCAAACACATGGTCAAGTTTGTGCTGGACAGTAGAGCATCTCTCAATTACGTTTTGGTTGTGGAGTACAACAAAATGAATCCACAACCCCACCTGCACAAAGCTGCTGTGCACATTTACCCACATCGATGCGAGTGACGGAGTGGTTCCGTCATGCACGTCGGTTGCGCTGTGCGTATGATGGAACCGCTCCATCATGGCCCCGCCCGCGCAATAGAACCTTCAGCACAGCGCGATAATCCGCGCCGCGCTGAAGGGGTTAAACATGGATTTCGAAAAAACCTCTCCCTTGTTTAGGACAATTTCAGACTGATCTCACATACAAAGCTAGAACTTTTCCGACTCGCATTCATGTTATTGAAGGGCCCGAAGCAGACTGCCTCCTTAGTTTGCCCACAGCGGAACAACTTCAACTAGTGGAAATACTATATTGAGTTGATGATGAACCTGACATAGTCCACAAGTTCCCAAAACTATTCACCGGACTCAGGAAGATGGCTCACTTTCAAGTTAGCCTGCACATAAATGAACGTGTGACACCCATAGCACAACATCACAGGAAAATACCATTCCATCTTCAACAGTCTGTGGAGGAGGAACTGCAAGATCTTCTCCGGGCAGACATCATTGAGAGAACTTCGGGACCTACTCCCTGGGTATCGCCAGTGGTCATAGTACCCAAAAAAGGATCACATGGCAAAGTACGTCGCTGTGTTGATACGAGAGCACCCAATACTGCCATCGAAAGGAAGAGGCAACCTGGACCTCACATCAGTGACATGATCACAACGTTGAATGGGGCACAAATATTTTCCAAACTAGATCCTAATAAGGGCTATCACCAGCTTGAACTTCATGAAAAATCAAGATATATCACCACGTTCTCGACTTACCAAGGCCAATTCAGATACAAACGGCTCAGCTTCAGAGTTTCTTCTGCATCTGAGATCTTTCAAGAAGCGATCAGAAAGGCCATTCACCATATTCCCAACACCCTCAACTACAGTGACGACATACTTGTGTACGGAGCAACGGTACAAGAACATGACCAGGCACTTGACCGAGTATGTCAAGCCCTCTTGGAAGCAAACCTAACACTCAATAAAGACAAATGTGAATTCCACAAATCAACATTGAAGTTCTTTGGGCACATCTTCTCAGGCACAGGAATGAGACCAGATCCTGAAAAAATCACAGCTTTGAACGATACCCCTCGACCTTGAGATGCTGAGGATGTGCGTTCATTTCTAGGAATGGCAAGCTACTGTGCACGTTATATCAAGGATTATGCCACCCCTTGTGAAAATTGACTAAACAAGGACACACATTTCAATTGACAACTAGATGTAATCAAGCGTTTCACTCAATCAAAGCATCTGTTGAGTCGGCCAACAATCTGGCTTATTTCAGTCCTCGTCGGAAAACTGAAATCACTGTGGATGCCAGTTCTGTGCGGCTAGGAGTTATACTGGCTCAGTATGACAAGGAAGGTGATCAACGTCACATCATAGCATATGACAGTCGACACAGAGATAGCCTACTCCCAGCCCGAGAAGGAAAGTTTGGCGGTGGTCTGGGCGTGTGAGCACATTCACATTTTCATCTATGGGAAACACTTTACGCTCATCACAGACCATCAGGCCCTGATAACCATATTCGGGAACCCCGGGCCAAAATGCGACCCAGAATAGAGCGCTGGGGTATACGCCTTCAAAAATACACGTACACATTTGTCCACAAACCTGGAACAGCAGCAAACCCAGCTGACTACATGTCACGACATCCTAAGACATCCTCAAAATAAAACCCGTCGTTAGCGGAGGAATACATACACTTTGGGGCCGTACGAATCGTATCCGGATTATTTTCCGTACGAATCGTACAAGTACCGTACAAACTGGCAAGTACGATTCGTATGGGAAAAAATACATAGGAATCGCATTGGGAAAATTCCCCCACACGTCCTCGGGTTGGAAAAAGTGTCCGACACGTCCCCGCACGATTTTCCGTACGAATCGGAAAAATGAAGTCCGAGCGCGCAAGTACGATCCGTCCCGTGCGTCCGATTGTACAACCGTATGGAAAAAACACCGTACGGAGCGAACTGCTATAGCAACCATGGAGACATGTGCCCGCATACGCGCCGAACACCCCCCCCCCAGCCCCCCGTATGTACACGCCCATCCGCGGCCTGGGGGGGTGTTCGGCGCGTACATACGGGGGCTGGGGGGTGTTCGGCGCGTACATACGGGGGGCTGGGGGGTGTTCGGCGCGTACATATGGGGGGCTGGGGGGTGTTCGCTGTGTACATACGGGTCACTGGGGGGGGGGTACGCCACTTACCGGGCCCCCAATTCCACTCGCATCGCAGCGTACTTTGCTTTTCCGGCACTTTTTGGGTGCCGTAAAAATATTGCCGTCCGGACTGCTGTAGGTACGAATCGTACTTCCTGGTTCGTGAAATGCAGCCTGAATGCGTCCCAACGTCACGCCGGCGCTGTCCCAGATCACATTGGTATGTATTTTTTCGTCGGTCGGTGTTTTTTACGATTCGTACGGAAATGGTGTTTCCGTATGAATCGTACTTGCATGTTTGTAATGTTTTTTTCCCGGGTACGAGTCGGATGGAGAAAACGCTCCGACCGACGGTTCGTACCCGGTTTTTCCAGGATCGGAATCGGCACCTTTGTCGTGGCTCAAGCAAGAGCTCCTGCAGTCCCTCTTGAGGCCATTCTTGAAGCCACAACTGGGGATGTCACCCTGCAAAATGTGAAACACCGCATCCAGACAAACAGCTGGAGACATAATAAACAGGTTGACAGCCATGAACTGACCTCTTTTCGACACGTAAAGGATGAATTGTCCATTACCTCAGATGGTCTCCTGCTAAGAGACAAAAGAATTATCATTCCAAAACAGCTGCGTCAAGGAGTTGTCAATTTAGCACATGAAGGGCACAGAGGTGTTGTAGCTGCAAAGAGAGTGTTGCGTGAATGGGTCTGGTTCCCCTTCCTTGACCAGATGGTTGAATCCACACTAAAAGACTGCCCTCAGTGTCAATTAGTTAGTCGAGAAGAGCCACCTGTACCCATAAAAATGTCAGAACTGCCGGAGGGCGTCTGGCAACATGTTGCAGTAGACTTCTTTGGCCCGCTACAGTCAAGTAAATACATTCTTGTCATAATGGATGAATACTCATGAATTGCTCACCTCATATCATCAACCAAAGCTGCCACCACTATACCCGTGTTGGATGAAGTGTTTGCAGCATGGCCCGCCATTCAATGGACAAGAGTTTGCTGCATTTGGTAACTATCTCAACTTTAGACATCGGAAGATCACTCCCATGTGGCCACAGGCCAATGGGATGGTAGAAAAATGTATGGCCACTCTGAAAAAGACCATACAGCAAGCTGAACTATCAAGGCGAGATGTTCAAACAGCATTGAATGAGGTGTTACGAGCATATCGAACCACACCACACAATACTACGGACACATGTCCAGCAAACTTGATGTTGGGCCGCACAGTGCGCACAAGAATACCGGCCTGGGAAGATTCATCTGGCTGTACTCGTAAGGACTCAGATCATGAAGAATTATCAGCGAAAGACTGATTCAAGAAAGCCAATGTGAAGAAATATGCGTACAGGTGGCGGAAAGCTAAACCATCATCCATTCAGGAAGGAGACTGGGTACTTATACGGCAAGAATAACAAAGAAAATCTGACAGTCGATACCATGCTCGCCCACTGCTGGTGACAAAACAAAAGGGAACTACGATCACGGCTGCCTCAGACAACAATAGAATAACACAGAATGTGGCGCATTTTCATAGATGCACACCAACCGCAAGAGAGACATTGGCTGCGCCAGAAAGTGCAACGAAGGAGGACACGCACGTGATGGGAACTGAACACCAGTCTTCCATCTCTCTTGGTGAGAGAGAGCAATCCACTCAAGAGGTAGACTGCAGGGCACAGCGACTCCATCGAAGGCCCATCCACCTCATTGAAGAACTGTAACTACGTTCACTTCTTTATCTTTTACTCTGTGGTAAATGTACCAGTTGATTGAAGTTGTGTAAGAAGGGGGGAGATGTAATGTTATAGAAAATACACAGAGGGGCACTAGGACATGTGGAGAGGGAAAGGTAGGAGGTAGAAGGGAAGTGCAAAGGGAGGAGCTAAGAAGGGCAGTTAGGGAAATGGAGTTGGAAGGAAGAGATGCGTGTGCAATAAAGCTCCAGTATATCTACTTACATTGAGTCCGTGTCATGTGTCCTCGTGAAACAACACAATACAATGTTGGCATGTATGTGGCATGTCACAATTTTCATTGGGCCCAATTCGAAGACTGTCCTAGGGACTGTGATGAAGCCAGATGCCGATGTTGTTATTGCTCGGCAGGGGATTCTTGCTCCTTGGATGGCTGCGCCCCCTTGTGGTTGTATACTGGCAGACAGTCTTTAAAGACATTTCTCCTGTTTGGTGAGACCCTCCGCCCTACTCTCGTGATGGCCTGTTGTGATATGTGAGGGATGGAAAACTATACTGAACCAGTGCTTGAAATGAAAAAATAAAAGTGCAGGTACTCTGTAGAAGAGTACCTGCTTGTTTCTGAGAAGTGCCGGTACTCTCCAATTACAGGTATTGCATTTCTCTTGAAGTGGTGGTACTCTCCTCCTCAAAATACAAGTGTGTCGGTACTCCGTACCGGACAGTACCGGCCCATTTTAAGCACTGTACTGAACTGTCTGTAGTCCTGGCTAAACGGTTCATGATAATGTGTTGGTGGCGAGGCCTAGACCTGTCAACCTGAGCTGGACCAAGGATCTAATACATTGAAGCGACAAAATGGATGTCTGTGTGACAGTGATTCCACGGGCAGCCAGACCAAGAGATATATGGGCACCACTCAGATCCTTCCAAATAAAGCGAGGCAGGGACCCTGAACTCTCTGCTGAAGGACTTGTAGTATAAAAAGTACACTAATGATATTTTTAAGTTTAACGTAGCGCGAGCTCGACCTGAAGTTATTGGAGCACTTTACATGAGCACAACTACATTACACTAGTTCAGAGTATTTTTTATTTCGTTTTAAGCCAGGGAGATTAAATGATGTGTCCAGGATCACAGGATGTTGAGCAGGCACCGATTCAAACCTGGTTCCCCTGTTCTAAAGCCGTCAGATCTGGCCGTAAAACCACATCCTCTTCCTAAAATACCTAAAGGCAGGAGAGGACAGAGCATAAATGAAGCATGGGGAAAAACCTGAATCCATATAGTCTGACAGCCCAGCCATAGTAGTCCTGTGGGGGTTACTCATTCAGTTTGTTGATGTAAATGTCTAAACCCGGGTGCATCATTGTACCATATTCTCTCTCTGTGACTGAACATTAAACTTGTAAAATTCCATGTGCGCTGTATTACTGCAATTTCTTTTATGGTTGATTTTTTTTTTATATGCGATAGTCGTAAAAACATATCAAAAGGAGTCCTGACAGGCATTAGAATGGAGTCTAGGATGGGTGGTGTGTATCAGAAGTGGGTGGCATAATGGGTGCTGGATTGTAGGACCAGGCACTGGGTACTGCTGGCAGTTCCTGGCAGCTGCTGGCGCATGGACATGGGAATCACAGGCGGGGCCTGCTGCTGCAAGCTTGCATCCACAGTGTTTACATCAACTTCTAAAGGACCATGGGAGATGTTGTCAGTTGGGCTGGTTTCTGCCAAAGCTGGGATACCGACAATTGGATGGGGTCTGCTAGTGACCTTTGAAAAAGTACCTCAAGATGCAGTGAGTAGGAAAAGGAGTACACGTCATGCCCTTCCCCTATGTTTATGTTTATGTTTAGGATTTGTAGAGCGCATGGCTGCCCAGAGGCTTCCCAGCGCTGTTGTGTGGTGTTTGTACAGCTATGCTCCTGAATGTACTTAACGGGGGAACAACCAAGTCTTTAAGTGTTTCCTGAAGGAGGTTTAATTCGGTAGATCTGTGATTTCAAATGGAAGGGCATTCCACAGACTTGGTACCAGATGGGCAAATGATCTGCCTCCCCATCTCGCCCTTTTGGCTCTGGGTGTCTTGAGGAGCTGTTGCTGAGAAGATCTTAAATGTCTGGTCGGGGAGTACATGGATATCAATTGTCCAAGCTTTTGTTATTGGCCCTGTATGCCATACCGAGGGCTTTGAACTTGATTCTGGCTTCGATAACCAGTGAAGCTGTTTGAGTGGTTCTTTAATAGATAGGCGGTTGGGAATTTTCAATAAAAGTCTGGCTGCCGCAGTCTCCACCACCTGGAGTCTGTCTGTTACATATTTAGGCGAGCCCACATAAAGCGAGTTGCCGTAGTCCAGGCATGAAATTATAAGGGACTAAATGACTGTTTTTTTCAGGTGCACAGGGATCGCTTCAATAATCTTCCTTATCGTTTTGAGAAGCGAGAAGCGAATTCCTGATAATTTTCTAGACAGACAGTCCATTGTGAGTGTATCCTCCAGCCAGAGTCCCAGGTTTGGTTTTTTATGGCCGGTTTAGGGATAGGTGGGTCCTTTGTGAGTGTATCCTCCAGCCAGAGTCCCAGGTTTGGTTTTTTATGGCCGGTTTAGGGATAGGTGGTTATGGCCGGTTTAGGGATAGGTGGGTCCATTGTGAGTGTATCCTCCAGCCAGAGTCCCAGGTTTGGTTTTTTATGGCCGGTTTAGGGATAGGTGGGTCCATTGTGAGTGTATCCTCCAGCCAGAGTCCCAGGTTTGGTTTTTTATGGCCGGTTTAGGGATAGGTGGGTCCATTGTGAGTGTATCCTCCAGCCAGAGTCCCAGGTTTGGTTTTTTATGGCCAGTTTAGGGATAGGTGGGTCTCCCATGCAGTAGGGCCACTGTATCAGGGTGCGTGAATGGCAAGGTTTCCCAATATCATAAGCTCGGTCTTTTCTCCATTTAGCTTCAAACAACGGTTCGGCATCCATGTTACCGTCTCTCAAGACAGTGAATACGCTGATGGTTACTTGGGTTCGGCCATTTGCCAGACACTACCGGCTGGGTGTCATCAGCATATGACACCACTGAAAGGCCAAATCCCTGTAATATATTGGCAAGCTGTTGTACATAGATATTAAATAGAGTGGGGATATTCCCCTTGACCCCGAGTGTGCCCCAGTCACAATGGACATGTGACGATGTACCAAGGTATTTGACTGGACTTATTAAAACAAAGTGTATTCCAGTTTAAACCAGGTCTGAAAATGTTCACACAGTGGGTTATAATCAGATACTTTGGGTTTTACCCCAAAACTAAAATATGTAAGCTTTACACGTGGTAGTAGAGAGCTCTACTATTACACAATTTTTGGTTGTGTGCTAAAATTTGAATAACTAACCAGGAACAAGGGTCAAACGTGTGTGAGGATCATAAGACGGGTGAATGGAAATGGCTCAAAAGTGATTTCAACTTGATACAACTAAGTGAAGTTTTAGGAGTTTGTTTCTGACATTCTTACTTGTTTTTTCTTTACCTAAGAGAACTTTCAGAAGAACTTGGTGAGTTTTTCATGAATTATTGTAATGTTTTCTTCTTCAAAACATCAAAGAGAGGCCTGGGATTTCAATAAGACAAGAAAACTTTTAAGGTGAACATGTCAAGTCAACATGAATCTAGTAAATCCCATTACTTTTTAGATCAGGCATGGTTGGGTGTTAGCAAATATATTATTTAAATGTATGTATCTGTGTGTAAGCAGATGCCCTTGTCCAGACCCTTGTGGTTGTACAAACGTTTTTACAATACTTTCACGTTAGAGGTGAGTGCAAAATGTGTTGCATTTTGAGTTTGCTGTTATCACTGACTTCTAGTTGGTATTAAGAACAAATGTGTGCATTGTTCCCCATTTGTGGTGCCAGTTTAAAAGGCTGTATCTTGAACACATGAGCTGTCTCAGAGCAGGGCCATGTACCTGTCAGAGGGGGACACCTATGGCAGAAATCATCTTTTAATGCCAGACTACTCTGGTTGGAAACAGGGAGCAGTGGTTGTCTCTGCTTGTTTCTAAGCCACCTTATGTGCAGCTCATACTGTGCCAATGCACCAGTTCATGAGCCAAAAACCGGTGCTTAAATTGTAACAAACAAAAAACAAAGAGGGCAGGAGTCCAAAGCTCTCCGTAGGAATGCGCTACCAGCTCTGGTGAGTGCTGGGGTCACTGAACACCAAGGATGCATAATTGTGCTCACAGCTTATACTTATTTATTGCACCATCTGACACTTCCTGTCTCTTTATCTCCCTGACGAAAGTTCTTTTACATTTCTGTTATCTCTGTTTATCACTGTTTCCCTGTCCATCTCTTTTCACCTGTTCTGCCCTCTCAGACTTGCTCAGCATGAAATTCTGAACTTGAAAAAGAGTGCCTGTGCCCACTTCCTGAAACCACACATACAAATCACCCACTGTGCAAAACTCTGAACACAACCAATATAATTTGCACCTTGGTGCTTTGCCCCTTTTCTTGCTCCTTCCAATCGCTTCTCCATCAATATACTATATTGTACAAATATTACTTTACACCTGTGACCTTATAGGTGTGCCTGTACTTGTTTCTGGAAACAGAATATGTGTTCTGTGAAGAGCAGCTTAAGGGCCTTCTGGAAGACAAAACATCAACTGCAAACAACTAACAATTTACACTGGAATAAATCAACAATTTACTGAACACGTCTTTTTATACTCCTGAATCTCTGACTGCAGTGCTTTTATTAAAAATGTTTGATTCGAACTATGCTCCTATCACACTAAAATAATATTAAAACCAGTCTCACAGATTGTTTGGACGGAAACGTCCTCTGCATGGTAAGGACATGTGCCCCTGCCCTGAGTGCCCCACTGTATTATCTGGATCTGTAATGAGGAATTTGTGTCATAAGCGCACATGCATCATGCGTGTGCACCACAACATAGGCTTGTCTCACGGATTGCTGTCTTGTTGGACCGGGAGGGGTGCTCAAAGCGATACCCTTGAGTGGTGGAAAGCTGGCACCTTCACCAGGAGTTAAACAGTGCAAGCACCGTGGTGGCAGCATACCGTACAATGATAGTAGAGAATAGGACCATTTTCCATGTGTCACTGGAGTTAGGCCTACAGGGTCACTCACCTTTTTAAACATTCCACTGTTGTGTGTTTGACTCCCCCCTGGCTTGCATCAGGTTGATGCATACGTCAATGCGAGATGAAAACATATGCTGAAGGCATGTGAGCACGCAAGTCATACACTACACAGAGAGTATGGAACAGTGTGCACATGGTAAATGTGTGTGCGCAGGCAGTGTGTGTTTTAAGTGAGACACTCTGGTACAGTACAGAGGGACTTCGGAGTCCTGCCTGCTGTGACAGACATCCTTCAGAAGAAAGAAGAAAGGGAAAAGAGGTCCATTTCAAAGAAGTCGATCCCCAACATAAAACTTCAAAGACTCAAAAACTAAATTCCGTTTTGTGTCTGGAAAAGAACTATAAATATGGGAATTTGAAAGCCCTATCTTGTTATCTGCCGAGCAGCCAGCCGGGCAGCATGAGAAGGGGAAACTCTGCAAGAATGCTGCCAGTGACCAGTACTAGGGGCACAGCCGGCTAGTCTTCTTGCTGGATGAAGAGACATTACCCAAGGAAACCAAGACCACCTACCCTGGAATTTGGAGCACCAGTACATGTCTGCTCGCCAAGATCGGTGAGCCTGTGAGGGAGAGGGATGTGTTGGAGGAAGCGAGATCCAGATGGGAGGACAGACGTGCGGGACTCCTGAACAAGGTGTGAGGAACTGTGCTGCACCGATTGAGGTGTCGCCTGTGTGTAGCAGTGAGAAATCAGTGACCCCTGTATGCCAGAAGGGGCTGCCGTTCACTGAGAATGGTGCTGCATCCATCGGGCCATCGCTCATGTGCAGAGCTGCGAGAACAGCAACCCCGTATGTCAGTAGGGGCTGCTGCACACTTAGAACTATGCCTCACCGATCTGGCTATCGCCCGTGTGCAGAGCTGAGAGATTGATGATACTGTATGCCAGGAGGGGCCGCCGTGCACTGAGAACTGTGCTGCATCCATCGGGCCGTCGCTCATGTGCAGAGCTGCGAGAACAGCAACCCCGTATGTCAGTAGGGGCTGCTGCACACTTAGAACTATGCCTCACCGATCTGGCTATCGCCCGTGTGCAGAGCTGAGAGATTGATGATACTGTATGCCAGGAGGGGCCGCCGTGCACTGAGAACTGTGCTGCATCCATCGGGCCGTCGCTCATGTGCAGAGCTGCGAGAACAGCAACCCCGTATGTCAGTAGGGGCTGCTGCACACTTAGAACTATGCCTCACCGATCTGGCTATCACCCGTGTGCAGAGCTGAGAGATTGATGATACTGAATGCCAGGAGGGGCTGCTGTGTACTGAGGAACTGTGTCGCATCAAACGGAGCGTCGCCTGTGTGCGAGACATTGCTGAACCCTTGTATGTCAGGAGGGGGCACTGATGATGCAACCTGAGGCCAACATGAGGTTCGTTGGAGCAACCCCGTATGCCAGAGGGGCTGCTCGGGATGCTGAGGCTGGCAGTCTGGGTTGTCACCTGTGATAAGAATCTGCCCACACAACCAAGACGGGATCCGCTCGAATGCAGGGATTTCGCATCCATGAAGGCCATAGCTCATAGAAGGCGCTGTCAGAGCCCCAGAGTAGAAGGAAACTTCCCCCCATCCCAATGGAAGCAGAAAAATGACTTACCATGTGTTCGCTGTAACCTGAGCAATTCCAATCGTCAGGACGCTGGTAAGCATGGCTCAGGAGAGAGAGACGGCGCCTTCCAGGAGCTGCGTGTGTGACCTTGTTCAGCCCAATCCAGGCCAGGATCCCGCTGTACTGCTGTCATGTTTCATACTGCTGGAGTGGGTAAGTTGAGAATTGGGCCACTGGGCCCCTGTGGATATACCGACATGGTTTTAGCAATCCCAATTGACTCTAAATGACTTCTCCTTATGAACTGCATACAAAAGGAGAATAACTCTTGAGCATGACTGATAGTTTACATTCCCTGGGTGTAGCCATATGAAAAGGGGGAATAACAACACACCTGTTACATGAGAGTTGGGGACAAGGAGTGGCCTGACAACTGCTATGGTGCCTACCTCAAGGGAGAACTGTGTTATTGCTTTTTGAATGTCGGTTACCTTTGCATGTGTAGAATTAGAATGAAAAAACTTCTCTTATACAAAATAAGTATTTGACTGGACATTGATTTATTGTGTGCGCCAATTGTACGTTGAGTTATGAGTCGTGTTCACTGACCTGTATCTACACTTCCCTCCGAGGGAGCATTGACTGCTCATGGTACGCTACCCAATTGAGAGTCAGGTGCAGAAGGGAATGATTGGCCTAGTTGAGCAGGATCTATAGTAGTGTGGACCCCTGGGCATCAGGAGTTAAAGGCCTCAACCCCCTTGATTGGGCCCAGTAACCCCTGCTTGCCCTGTGGCCCTTTGAACGGGTTTCTCAAACATCGACTAACCTGATTATAAGGTGTGTAAAGCTCTCAGACTACAGGCACCATTTGCCATTCAGGTTGGGGAGTATGAATTAGGTGATCAAGCTGTGCTGTCCATAGATATTAGGCAATGATAGATGCAGGAAACATTGATAAAAGATAAGATAAACCAGGTTTATAAAGCGCTCGATTGCCATGGCGTCTTGGCGCTGAGGAGTGTAAAACGAGTCTGCTCTATTAGTCGTACTACTTATTTGTGAGGAAACAGCCAAGTTTTAAGTAATTTCCTAAAAAGCTGTCTGTTTGGCTATGACAGATTTTAAGAAAAGCCAAAAATATTCAGGCGAGCTATAAATGTACACAGTGAAACTAAATGGAGTTTAAGTTACATTGTCAGTGGTGATGCTAAAAACCAGGTTTGAAGGCAACCCAGCTGGACCTTCCTTTGTTGCCCCTTTAGACTACGCTGCACAAAAATTCTATGAAAATGTCAAACCTACAGGAAGCAGGTTTTGGTTGGTGGTGAAAGTTCACAACTCTTACTTTGCACATCGATTTGATGGAGCGTTGTATGTTCCAGTTGACTCACTACACATGACCAACATCACAATTTAAGATATTAATCCTTCAAGTCAGAAAGATCAGCTGTCATACCAAACTACCACTATCACCACTCATGCCACCACTAATGCAATTAATGGCCCCACTAAAGCTACAGCCAATGCCGACACCACCACCATTGCCACGCTACCTGCAACACTTACTACTACCACAACCAAGCATTGGTAACACTAAGAAACCTGGCTTGAATGTCCTAATATATTGAAACATCATTTTCTTCATACCTCTGTTGCCACGTTAATCATATAACAGTCGGTTTTCCAATACTTGTTCACTGTTACTTAACTATCAGAAAACAGGGCACGTGATCTTATCTTATTCCTTTTGTCTGACTTTAAGTTTGAACATACTTTTACCCATTTGCCAATTGGTTGGTTCTTCAGTGATGCATCATATTGGATATAATCAATTTCTATCTCATTTCTACTCATATATATCTAAGGGAGGAAAGTTGTGGTGAACAAGTCCAACTTTAAATGGCCCTCTCTGTAGTGAACAGTAATTTCAACTTGATACAACTAAGTGAAGTTTTAGGAGTTTGTTTCTGACATTCTTACTTTTTTTTTCTTTACCTAGGAGAACTTTCAGAAGAACTTGGTGAGTTTTTCATGAATTATTGTAATGTTTTCTTCTTCAAAACATCAAAGGGAGGCCTGAGATTTCAATAAGACAAGAAGACTTTTAAGGTGAACATGTCAAGTCAACATGAATCTAGTAAATCCCATTACTTTTTAGATCAGGCATGGTTGGGTGTTAGCAAATATATTATTTAAATGTATGTATCTGTGTGTAAGCAGATGCCCTTGTCCAGACCCTTGTGGTTGTACAAACGTTTTTACAATACTTTCACGTTAGAGGTGAGTGCAAAATGTGTTGCATTTTGAGTTTGCTGTTATCACTGGCTTCTAGTTGGTCTTAGGAACAAATGTGTGCATTGTTCCCCATTTGTGGTGCCAGTTTAAAAGGCTGTATCTTGAACACATGAGCTGTCTCAGAGCAGGGCCATGTACCTGTCAGAGGGGGACACCTAAGGCAGAAATCATCCTTTAATGCCAGACTACTCTGGTTGGAAACAGGGAGCAGTGGTTGTCTCTGCTTGTTTCTAAGCCACCTTATGTGCAGCTCATACTGTGCCAATGCACCAGTTCATGATCCAAAAACCGGTGCTTAAATTGTAACAAACAAAAAACAAAGAGGGCAGGAGTCCAAAGCTCTCCGTAGGAATGCGCCACCAGCTCTGGTGAGTGCTGGGGTCACTGAACACCAAGGATGCATAATTGTGCTCACAGCTTATACTTATTTATTGCACCATCTGACACTTCCTGTCTCTTTATCTCCCTGACGAAAGTTCTTTTACATTTCTGTTATCTCTGTTTATCACTGTTTCCCTGTCCATCTCTTTTCACCTGTTCTGCCCTCTCAGACTTGCTCAGCATGAAATTCTGAACTTGAAAAAGAGTGCCTGTGCCCACTTCCTGAAACCACACATACAAATCACCCACTGTGCAAAACTCTGAACACAACCAATATAATTTGCACCTGGGTGCTTTGCCCCTTTTCTTGCTCCTTCCAATCGCTTCTCCATCAATATACTATATTGTACAAATATTACTTTACACCTGTGACCTTATAGGTGTGCCTGTACTTGTTTCTGGAAACAGAATATATGTTTTCTGTGAAGAGCAGCTTAAGGGCCTTCTGGAAGACAAAACATCAACTGCAAACAACTAACAATTTACACTGGAATAAATCAACAATTTACTGAACACGTCTTTTTATACTCCTGAATCTCTGACTGCAGTGCTTTTATTAAAAATGTTTGATTCGAACTATGCTCCTATCACACTAAAATAATATTAAAACCAGTCTCACACATTGTTCAGACAGAAATGTCCTCTGCATGGTAAGGACATGTGCCCCTGCCCTGAGTGCCCCACTGTATTATCTGGATCTGTAATGAGGAATTTGTGTCATAAGCGCACATGCATCATGCGTGTGCACCACAACATAGGCTTGTCTCACGGATTGCTGTCTTGTTGGACCGGGAGGGGTGCTCAAAGCGATACCCTTGAGTGGTGGAAAGCTGGCACCTTCACCAGGAGTTAAACAGTGCAAGCACCGTGGTGGCAGCATACCGTACAATGATAGTAGAGAATAGGACCATTTTCCATGTGTCACTGGAGTTAGGCCTACAGGGTCACTCACCTTTTTAACCATTCCACTGTTGTGTGTTTGACTCACCCCTGGCTTGCATCAGGTTGATGCATAAGTCAATGCGAGATGAAAACATATGCTGAAGGCATGTGAGCACGCAAGTCATACACTACCCAGAGAGTATGGAACAGTGTGCACATGGTAAATGTGTGTGCGCAGGCAGTGTGTGTTTTAAGTGAGACACTCTGGTACAGTACAGAGGGACTTCGGAGTCCTGTCTGCTGTGACAGACATCCTTCAGAAGAAAGAAGAAAGGGAAAAGAGGTCCATTTCAAAGAAGTCGATCCCCAACATAAAACTTCAAAGACTCAGAAACTAAATTCCATTTTGTGTCTGGAAAAGAACGATAAATATGGGAATTTGAAAGCCCCATCTTGTTATCTGCCGAGCAGCCAGACGGGCGGCATGAGAAGGGGAAACTCTGCAAGAATGCTGCCAGTGACCAGTACTAGGGGCACAGCCGGCTAGTCTCCTTGCTGGATGAAGAGACATTACCCAAGGAAACCAAGACCACCTACCCTGGAATTTGGAGCACCGGTACATGTCTGCTCGCCAAGATCGGCGAGCCTGTGAGGGAGAGGGGTGTGTTGGAGGAAGCGAGATCCAGATGGGAGGACAGACGTGCGGGACTCCTGAACAAGGTGTGAGGAACTGTGCTGCACCGATTGAGGTGTCGCCTGTGTGTAGCATTGAGAAATCAGTGACCCCTGTATGCCAGAAGGGGCCGCCGTGCACTGAGAACTGTGCTGCATCAATCGGGCCGTCGCCCATATGCAGAGTTGCGAGAACAGCAACCCCGTATGTCAGTAGGGCCTGCTGCACACTTAGAACTATGCCTCACCGATCTGGCTATCGCCCGTGTGCAGAGCTGAGAGATTGATGATACTGTATGCCAGGAGGGGCCGCCGTGCACTGAGAACTGTGCTGCATCCATCGGGCCATCGCCCATGTGCAGAGTTGCGAGAACAGCAACCCCGTATATCAGTAGGGGCTGCTGCACGCTTAGAACTATGCCTCACCGATCTGGCTATCGCCCGTGTGCAGAGCTGAGAGATTGATGATACTGTATGCCAGGAGGGGCCGCCGTGCACTGAGAACTGTGCTGCATCCATCGGGCCGTCGCCCATGTGCAGAGTTGCGAGAACAGCAACCCCGTATATCAGTAGGGGCTGCTGCATGCTTAGAACTATGCCTCACCGATCTGGCTATCGCCCGTGTGCAGAGCTGAGAGATTGATGATACTGTATGCCAGGAGGGGCCGCCGTGCACTGAGAACCGTGCTGCATCCATCGGGCCATCGCCCATGTGCAGAGTTGCGAGAACAGCAACCCCATATATCAGTAGGGGCTGCTGCACGCTTAGAACTATGCCTCACCGATCTGGCAATCGCCCGTGTGCAGAGCTGAGAGATTGATGACACTGTATTCCAGGAGGGGCTGCTGTGTGCTGAGGAACTGTGTCGCATCAAACGGAGCGTCGCCTGTGTGCGAGACATTGCTGAGCCCTTGTATGTCAGGAGGGGGCACTGAGGATGCAACCTGAGGCCAACATGAGGTTCGTTGGAGCAACCCCGTATGCCAGAGGGGCTGCTCGGGATGCTGAGGCTGGCAGTCTGGGTCATCACATGTAATATGAATCTGCCCACACAACCAAGACGCGATCCGCTCGAATGCAGGGATTTCGCATCCATGAAGGCCATAGCTCATATAAGGTGCTGTCAGAGCCCCAGAGTAGAAGGAAACTTCCCCCCATCCCAATGGAAGCAGAAAAATGACTTACCATGTGTTCGCTGTAACCTGAGCAATTCCAATCGTCAGGACGCTGGTAAGCATGGCTCAGGAGAGAGAGACGGCGCCTTCCAGGAGCTGCGTGTGTGACCTTGTTCAGCCCAATCCAGGCCAGGATCCCGCTGTACTGCTGTCATGTTTCATACTGCTGGAGTGGGTAAGTTGAGAATTGGGCCACTGGGCCCCTGTGGATATACCGACATGGTTTTAGCAATCCCAATTGACTCTAAATGACTTCTCCTTATGAACTGCATACAAAAGGAGAATAACTCTTGAGCATGACTGATAGTTTACATTCCCTGGGTGTAGCCATATGAAAAGGGGGAATAACAACACACCTGTTACATGAGAGTTGGGGACATCGATTTGATGGGGCGTTGTATGTTCCAGTTGACTCACTACACATGACCAACATCACAATTTAAGATATTAATCCTTCAAGTCAGAAAGATCAGCTGTCATACCAAACTACCACTATCACCACTCATGCCACCACTAATGCAATTAATGGCCCCACTAAAGCTACAGCCAATGCCGACACCACCACCATTGCCACGCTACCTGCAACACTTACTACTACCACAACCAAGCATTGGTAACACTAAGAAGCCTGGCTTGAATGTCCTAATATATTGAAACATCATTTTCTTCATACCTCTGTTTGCATTTGTTTCTTCGGGACCTGGGCTTGAAGTATGCTATGCTTTTCCCTACCAGGCTTCGAGTGGAACATGAGGAACGGACCTTCTTTTTTGAACAACCGGACAATGTGAGTGACTGGTTGGATTCCCTGCCCGGCCGGGGCGATCGAGCGGGGCATCCTGGCGGTGCCGAAGGTGGTGAGCCTCCACAGAAGTGATCTTTCGGTCCCTAACCTTGATAATCGGACATTGCTCAGTTGGGTTCTACCCCTTTTTTTTTTTTTTTTTTTTTTTTTTTTTTTGAAAATTTTATTGAACAATAAATCAATTACAAGCATGGGCCTACAACCACCAGGGCCGGCCGCTAGATTCAGAAAGGATCATACAGTTGTTAAGGCAGTAGTCGACTCCCGGGGCCCAGCCCCGTACATGGCTCCGGATAGTCCTAAGGATGCAGGATACATAGGTTTAACATAAATAACAACTAAAAACAAAAGGCGAGGCATAAGGGCAAAAAGTGTGGGTCAGGCTACATCCGGGGGACTCTACTTCAGACCTTCAAATAGCTATCAAGAGGAAGGAGTACTGATAGGTCGGGGGGGGGTCACGGGAGAGGAACGTCTATATTCGGTTATTCCAAAAGTCGCAAGGAACCATCAAGGGTCAGGGGGACAAAGCAATATCGGTGTCCACTAGGGGGGGAGTACAGATACCCCCACGATACGCGTTCCATTGCCCCCAGATTCTACCCCATGCCCCCGGTTTACCACGAGCCACATACACAGTCTTCTCCCTGAACATGCACCAGTCCATGTTCTCCTTCCATACGGACACGGTGGGAGGCCGCTGGGAACCCCAAAGCTGCGCTATATCTCTCTTGGCAATCATGTTCCCCAGGGCCGCCCACCGAGTCTGAGCCGCGTTATAATCATTGGGCTCCCACACATTCAGAACACAGCGACGCACCTCCGGCCGCAGCGCAACCCCGGTGACTTGTCCCATGACCACATGAACCCGGCGCCAGTATTCCGCCACCTCGCGGCACTCCCAAAGGATATGGAGAAAGGTGGCACTGAGCCCACATCCCCGCTTACAGAGCCCGTCTTCAGAAAATCCCATCGAGACCAAACGGGGACCCGTCACATACACCCGGTGGAGAATCTTAAGCTGGACCAGGCGGAGACGGGCTGGAATGGCCACTTCCTTGGGGGACGACAGTGCGGACTGCCAGTCCTCGTCGTCCAGTTCCACCCCATCCCCCGTCCACGCCTCCCGAAGGCGCACCAAGAGGTCAGCCCGATTATTGATAAGTTTTTTGTAAATTAAAGAGATGGTACTGTCGGGGACATGACCATCGAGTATGCGGTCCTCGAGGGGCAAAGAAGCCGGGATCTTGGTCCCCTCCCCAAAAACAGAGAGCAGGGCATGCCGAACCTGGGCGTAGCGAAAGAACTCCCTTTCCGTAAGTTCGTATTCGCTCTGGAGCGCCGCGAATGTTTTAACCGCGCCCTTAATCCATAAGTCTCCCACTCTACTAATACCAATCGTGTCCCAACGTTCAAACCCCTTCGTTGTCCAGAGGCTTCCCAGTCGGTCGGAGGCAAACAGAGGAGTAGCACATGTTAATCGCTCACTCCAGCCCGTGGCTACATTGGCCGCCTTCCAGATCCGTACCGCAATCTTAGTAGGGCCCGTAAGGGTCCGTCCAGCCGAGCTGGAGTAAAGTGCCCTGTTATAGTTTCCGCCGGGAAGCAGGAATTTATCCATCTCATACGCCGGATTCAAGCCAGGCGCATACGTGGCATGGTTAATGGCCGATAGCTGTTAGGCCCAATAATACCTGCGAATGTCGGGAAGCGCGATGCCCCCGTCGTACCAGGGGAGAGTAAGCTTTGCCAGAGCGATACGCGCCCGTCCGTCCCACACCAGTCTCCTCTGCAGGCTCTCCACCTCCCGAAAGTAGGCCACAGGAATGACATCGAAGGAGTTCTGAAGTGCATAGAGGAATCTGGGAAGGGACATCATTTTAAACAGTGCTGCCCGACCCAGCGGGGACAAGGGCAGCTTACACCACCGAGCCGTGTCCTCCCTCAAACGCCGAAGTGGAAGCAGGAGATTCTGCTCATAGCGAGCCACCGGGTCCAACGAGACGTATATCCCCAGGTATTTAAAGCCGGACAGAGATAATTGGATCGGAAGCCGAGGCGGCAAGAGAGGAGGGTCACCGGAGATAGGATAGACACAGGATTTAGACCAGTTGATCGTTAGACCCGAATTTCTCCCAAAGGAAGTCAGAACATCAAAGAGAACATTAAGCGACTGCCGCGGCGAGGTGAGATACAGGAGAATATCGTCCGCATACAACGAGACCCGATCCTCGAAGCCCGGGGCCCACTGGATCCCTCTGATCGAGGGCTCCCAGCGGAGCCAAGCAGCGAGCGGCTCCAGGGCAAGAGCAAAGAGCAGAGGGGACAACGGGCACCCCTGCCTCGTACCCCTACCGAGAGCGAAGGGCCGAGAGTCCCGCCCATTAACCACCACCTGAGCCATGGGTCCCGTGTAAAGGAGCTTCACCCAGCCAAGAAATCCCTCCCCAAAGCCGAATTTGGTCAAGACAGCCCAGAGGAATGGCCACTCGATGGTGTCAAAGGCCATCGTGGCGTCTAAAGAAACCAGCACGGCTGGTTCGGAGAGGTACTCCGCCCTGGCGAGGGCGCCGTGAAGACGTCGCAAGTTAAGAGCGGTGTTACGATGAGGGATGAAGCCGCATTGATCAGGATGAATCAGATCGCAGATGACGCTCAACAAACGATTGGCAAGGACTTTAGCCAGGATTTTAGGCTCTGCGTTTAGCAGTGAAATAGGCCTGTAGGAGGCACAGCGGTCTCGTGGCTTACCGTCCTTGGGGATCACGACTATCGTAGCCAGACGCTGGTCGGCAGGAAGGGAACCTGCCTCAAGGGACTCCTGAAACATACGACGGAGGAAGGGCGCGAGTTTATCCGGGCGCAACTTATATAATTCAATAGGCAGACCGTTGGGACCCATCGCCTTGCCCGAACGAAGGGACCGAATCGCAGTTGCTATTTCATCTACAGACAAGGGGGCGTCCAGCTGCTCACGGTCTTCGACGGACAGGCAGGGCAAAGCAATATCCCTCAGCAGAAGGCAAGAGTCTTCTTCATCCCTATCAGTCACCGGGAAGTACACGGCCCGGAGGTGGTCAGCGAAACATTCCACAATCTCACCAGGCTCAGTCACACACACTCCATCCGAGACACGCAGCTCCGGGACCACACGATTCACTCTCTCCTTCTTATCCAGCCACGCAATCAACTTTCCCGCCTTGTCCCCGGCATCATACAATCGACCCTGCTGCTCCCTATACATCGTTTTGGCAGCGTCAGTGACGAGAGACCTGTATTCAAACTGTTTCAGGCTGAGGGCATGGAGCCCGTCCAGAGTGACACCCGTCTCCAAGGCCGACTCCAGACCCGAGATGTCAGTCTCCAGCTTCACCACTGCCTCACTCTTGAGCTTCTTAGCCACCACTATCTGGGAGAGGGCGTGTCCGCGTATTACGGTTTTAAAGGCTTCCCACAGGGACATTGCGGACGACACCGACCCCTCGTTTTCAAGGAAGTATTGGTCCATAGCCTTAACCAGGCTGTCGCGAGTCGTAGGGTCTCGCAGGTACCACGGGTTAATGGGAGCGATCCGCCCTGCAGACCGCGACTCGGTGTCAAAGAGCAGCCACAGCGGTGAATGATCGGAGATACCCCGCGCCAGGTGCCTAACCTCTCGAATCCGACCAGTCTGCGCCGCGGGCATAAGGAAATAGTCTAACCTAGAAAGACTCCCATGCGCCCCAGAGTGAAAGGTGTACTGACATTGGGTCGGATGCATTAATCTCCAACTATCTACCAGGCCGAAGGTCTCCAACAGTCCACCAAGCCATGCCTGGGCAGCGGGGAGGGCCCTGGGTGGGTGACGATCCAGGTCACCCGAAACCACCGAATTAAAGTCCCCGCCCATAAGCAAAAGACTATCCGGAAGTTCAAGCAGCATTCGACCCAAGTCCGCGAAGGTGGAGTTCTGGAGGCCCGGGGGGACGTAAACTGAGACCAGGGAAAGGGGCTGCCCCTCCCACCTCCCAGTCAGACACACATAGCGCCCTCTGTCATCCGAGACTACCCTAGTGATATCCAACGGAAGTGAGGATCGCAGGAGAATGCCCACCCCCCTGGAACCAGTTGTGAAACCAGAATGGGCCACGAGGCGGTATCCCCCCCTGTTCATTGCATGACAAACATTACCAACCAGATGCGTCTCCTGGATAAACACCACATCAGGAGTCAGACGACGCAAATACTGCAGTACTACACCCCGTTTGATACGGTCCCCCAACCCATTGACGTTCCATGACATCAGCCTCAACCCGTCCCCCCCCATCCCCTCCAATAGATCAAAGGCCCCCCAGTCAGTAGCACAGTTCCCGAATCTGGACAAAAATCAATACCTCGCCCTGCAAACAGAAAACACACAGCAAAACAACCCCTCCTTCCCCCCAACCCCCCCCCAAATCCAACTCCCCCCACCCTGCACCCCTGCGGGCCAAAAAACCCCCCCAACTTGCAGTGTGCCTGTCGCCCTACTAACCCCATTCTACGAAAAGACCCCGGAGGAGGAAAGGGACCCGTCCCCGCCCGCCCCCCACACAGGTCCTAGTGAGACAAAATGAACAAAAGAAGTAAAACCCAGCTGAACAGTGCAAAATGGCAAAATCAAGGACCAAAAGTCACTCCAAAGGGGACCCGTCACCTTTGGCGCCTGCAGAGGGCCCGGGACGGCCACCTCTGTCCGGCAGCGAGTCCAGCCAGTCACTCACGGCCACAGGAGAGTCAAAAAAGGCAGTCCGATCCTCATGTTCCACTCGGAGTTTTGCAGGGTAGAGCATGGAGTACTTTAGGCCCAGTTCACGGAGACGACGCTTCACCCCCTGGAATCCCATCCGCTGTTTCTGGACAAGTTGGGTAAAGTCCGGATAAAAGTTAATGGATGAGTTCTCATGACGAACCGGGCCGTGGACCCGTGAGGCCTGCAGAATCGCATCTCGGTCTCTATAGTGGAACAGTTTGGCCACGATAGGCCTCGGGGGGGCCCCCGGCCGTGGCCGACCGCCCGGAACTCGATGGGCCCGCTCCACGGCAAAGAACTTACTTAGGCCAGCAGGGGTCAACTGTTGGAGGATGAGTTCCTCGACCAGGAGGTCAACCGGGCGGTTGTCGGAGGACTCCGGTACGCCTATGACACGGATGTTGTTGCGTCGGGCCCGTCCCTCGAAGTCCTCCAGCCGCCGGGCCATCTGATCGTTGACCACCTTGATGTCACCAAGCGCGGCCTGCAGGTCCGACACATCCGCACCAAGGGTGGAGGTCCGCGCATCGAGAGCCTGAACCCTCTCGTTAGTTTTGGAGAGATCTGCCCGAATTAAGGTGACATCGATTGCCACCGTGTCGATTTTACGGGCCAGGGCCTCGTATTGCGTGGCGATGGTTTCCCTGATGCCATCAATGGCGCCCATGATGTCCTGCAGGGAAAGCTCCGGAGAGACGGTCGTGCCACCACCGGCGGCGTCCGGGGGGGGGGCGGCCGCTCCAGGGGACCCTCCGCCCTGAGTGTAGCGGTCCATGTTGTTGACCTGGACCGGTCCCCCGCGGAGGGAGGCCTTAGTCTTACGCCCCTCGGGGCCCCCCTTGCCCCCCATGTGGTCACGGACACCGAAGGGGACCGCCGGTTCTACCCCTTTTTGTATATTTTGTCTTATAATAGTTCGTGTCTGGGTGGTGGGCGGAGACGGGCCTCTCTCCTCCTCCGGGGTCTTTTTGTAGAATGGGATTGTTAGGGCGACAGGCACACTGCATTTTGGGGTGGTTTTGTTGTTTGCAGGGGTGCAGGGAGGGGGGAGTTGTAACGGGTTTTGGTTGGGGGGTTTGTGTTTGTGTTTTCTTTTCTCAAGGCGGCATATTGGTTCTCTCTTTGCTTCTGGTGTCCTGCTCTCTGTGGGGAGACTCCTGCTACTTTTGTGGGGATGGGGGGTAGTGGGTTGAGGTTGATATCTTGGAACGTCAATGGATTGGGGGATCGTATCAAACGGGGTGTTGTATTACAATATTTGCGTTGTTTGACTCCTGATGTTGTACTCCTGCAGGAGACGCATTTGGTTGGCAATGTGTGCCACGCTATGAACAGGTGGGGATACCGATTGGTTGCACACTCTGGGTTCACCACTGGTTCCAGAGGGGTTGGTATTCTTGTCCGGTCTTCCCTCCCACTAGAGATTGATAAGGTCATCCTTGATGACTGAGGGCGTTATGCTGCCCTAACTGGGAGGTGGGAGGGCAAGACCCTTTCCTTGGTCACGATATACGTTCCCCCAGGCCTCCAGACCTCTACTTTCTCGGATGTCGGCCGGCTGTTGTTGGAACTCCCCGATAGTCTTCTCCTCATGGGTGGGGACTTTAACTCGGTGCTATCGGGCGATCTGGATCGTCACCCCCCCAGGGCCCTTCTCGTTTCCCAATCATGGCTCGGTGGGTTCTTGGATACCTTCGGTCTGGTGGATTGCTGGAGGTTAATGCATCCGACGCAATGTCAATACACTTTCCACTCCGGGGCTCATGGGAGTCTCTCTAGGCTTGATTACTTCCTCATGCCCGCGGCCCAGTCCACCCACGTTGGGGAGGTTCGACACTTGGCCCGGGGTATTTCAGACTACTCCCCTGTGTGGCTGCTTTTTGACACGGGGACGCAAGCCGCGGGGCAGATCGCCCCTATTAACCCTTGGCATCTGCGCAACCCCAGTACTCGCGATAGCCTCATTAAGTCGCTCGACCACTACTTCCTGGAGAACGAGGGGTCTGTCCTGTCCTCCGTGTCCCTGTGGGAAGCTTTCAAAACTGTTATTCGTGGACAGGCCCTCTCTTTAATAGCTGAGACCAAGAAAGCTAGGAATGGGGAGGTTGTGAGGCTGGAGGCTGAAATACTGGAGTTGGAGGCTGAGCTAGACTCGGGTGTCACCCAGGATAGGCTCCACGCCCTTGGCTTGAAACAGTTCCAATACAAATCCCTTGTCACTGACGCTGCCAAGACACTGTATAGGGAACAGCAAGGTAGACTGTATGATGTTGGGGATAAGGCGGGTAAACTGATTGCGTGGCTCGATAAGAAGGAGAGAGTGAACCGCGTGGTCCCTGTGCTTCAGGATTCCGGAGGTGTGCGAGTGACTGACCCTGGCGAGATTGTGGAGTGTTTTGCTGATTATTTTCGTTTGGTTTACTCCCCGGTGTCCGACAGAGATGAGGTTGACTCTCGTTCCTTGTTGAGGGACATTGCGCTGCCTCGCCTGTCTGAAGAGGATCGAGAGTGTATGGAGGCATCGTTGTCAGCCGACGAGATTGCTATCGCGATTCGTTCCCTTCGTACTGGTAAGGCTATGGGCCCCAACGGATTGCCCATTGAATTGTATAAGTTGTGTCTGGATAAAGTCGCGCCTTTTCTCCGTGATATGTTTTTGGAGTCGCGTGAGCGTGGTTCCCTCCCTAGTGACCAGCGGCTGGCCACCATAGTTGTGATTCCCAAGGAGGGCAAGCCTCGTGATCGTTGTGCCTCATACAGGCCCATTTCCCTACTGAATGCTGAACCTAAGATCCTCGCCAAGGTCCTCGCTAATCACCTACTCGCTGTTATCTGTGACCTGATCCATCCGGATCAATCTAGTTTCATCCCGCACCGGAACACCGCTCTCAACCTGCGGCGTTTGCATGGCGTTCTCGCCAGGGCGGAGTTTCTTTCCGAGCCGGCCATCTTGGCTTCCTTGGACGCCACGATGGCCTTTGATACGATAGAATGGTCATACCTTTGGGCCACTCTGGCGAAGTTCGGTTTCGGGCCGGGCTTTATTAGTTGGGTCAGACTTTTATATACGGATCCGCTGGCTCAGGTTGTTGTCAATGGGAGGGTGTCCCAGCCCTTCGCTCTCGGGAGGGGTACAAGGCAGGGGTGTCCACTGTCCCCCCCTGTTCTTTGCTCTTGCCTTAGAACCACTCACAGCCTAGCTCCGATGGGAACCGTCGATAAAGGGCATTCAGTGGGCCCCTGGCTTTGAGGACCGAGTCTCGTTGTACGCCGACGATATTCTTTTGTACCTCACCTCCCCGCGTGAATCCCTTAATGTCCTTTTTGACGTCCTCACTTCTTTCGGAAAAAACTCCGGGCTGATTATCAACTGGTCCAAATACTGTGTGTATGTTATTTCCGGTGACCTTCCCCCCTTGCCGAATAGGTTTCCCATTCAAATTTCGCAATCAGGTTTCAAGTACTTGGGGATCTACGTATCGTTGGACCCGGCGGTCTGCCATGAGCATAATCTCCTTCCTCCTCTCCGGCGACTAAAGTTGGACGTGGCTCGCTGGTGTAGATTGCCGTTGTCGCCACTCGGTCGAGCGGCACTTTTTAAAATGATGTCCCTGCCCCGATTTCTTTACGCACTCCAGAACTCCTTTGATATTATTCCGGCGGCCTACTTCAGGGAGGTGGAGGGTCTACAGAGGAGACTTATTTGGGACGGTCACGCTCGTATCGCTCTTGCAAAACTGACTCTCCCCTGGTATGACGGGGGTATGCGCTCCCGGACATCAGGAGGTACTATTGGGCCTCCCAGCTGTCCGCTGTCAACCATGCTACATATGCACCCGGCCCAAATCTGGGTTTCGAGATGGATAAATATCAGTTGCCTGGTGGCAACTTCAATAGAGCGCTCTATTCTCGGACGGCGGGGAGGAACCTAACGGGACCCACTAAGATTGCAGTGCGTGCGTGGAGGGATGCCAATGTGGCCATGCGTTAGAATGATCGCCTGACACGAGCGACCCCCCTGTTTGTGTCGGACGTATTGGGATGCCTCTGGACGACGAAAGGATTTGAGCAATGGGATATGATTGGCATTAGCAGAGTGGGTGATCTCTGGGTGAAAGGTTCTGTCAAATCCTTTGCTGCGCTTCAGAGTGAGTATTAGCTGAGTGAGAGGGAGTTCTTCAGGTACGCACAGGTTCGCCACGCTTTGCTGTCGGTCTTCAAGGCCGGTACCACGATCCCCGTAGCTTCACCCCTCGAGGACCGTATACTTGATGGTCATCTGCCCGATAGTGTTGCAGGGATTCTGCTTTTGCACAGAACTATGCGCAGGAGACCAGGACCTCAGAGAATTGTGGTGTACCAGAAAACTCCCCTCAGAACCCAGAACCCCTTATCCGACTAGCTTAGTATCCCATTCGTTAACCTAGATCTAGCTAGGTGGTCCCAATGTATAGACAAACCAGAACAAGCGACTTAGATATTTCTCAGGAGTGGTGGGAATCTGAAATACCTGTTCGTACTTATTTATTAGTCCACAATGGAATAATACAGTCACGGTAAAGTTTAAAGAGTTTATTTTATAAACCTCGCGTCCTAAGATGCAGTACTTTGGCTAACACTAGCAGACTAACAATACAGATCATAATCATGAGCATTATTACAATACCATATAGAATGAAAGGAGCAATCATACTATTAATGACAGTGGTATACGGCCACACTCCTTTCACTATAATCTAATACATTATTATTATTAGACTATTAGAAGGTCTCTTAGGCTAACAGGGGGGACCCCATACCGTATAGATCAGCTTAGTAGAATCACATCAAAGGATCAGCTCTCACAGCATGCATCAGCTCTTCTTGTTCGAATGAATGTAAAATCAAACTGTTCTGCAATATTAAAGACGCTTGTCCTTCAAACATTGGCAGCTGTATGCATGATATGTCTAACAAGTGTCTACGATCAATCTAAACACAACACTCTGTACCTTCTAGTGACCCAGACGCGTTCTTTGCATGATGTACAGACCAAGGGCACATTTCACGGTTAAGAATGTATAACAACCGTTTGTTATTCTGTAAGGCAAAGTTGAGTCAGCATTTTACAAAATGAATAACACATAACAACAGTGTCGTGTGCAGCGCAGCAGAAGCGACAAGCTTGCTTGTTTACTATGATCTCGGTTATGCTAACTTAGTGTTGTAAATAGGGCGTGGCTTAGTCCATCTCACACCCCCCCATGATCGGAGCACTAACCAATAGGGATACATTTATCAAGAACGCAGAGTTCAAGTGGTTCAGAACGGACTCAAGGGCATATAAGGTAAGTGTAAAGTCCGAGAATAAAAAAATGTTCGTTTAAAAAATGAAAAAAATTATGTGATAAAAGGCAAGCAATATTTTCGTAGAAATTTAACAATTCTGGATGCAAGCTGCATTGACAATGTCAATCAGTCAATCCATGAAGGTATATGCACCATAAGTTGCGACTGCTTCCAAGAGAAAATCATTGGAGCGTCCCGCAAAAGTATCAGCGATCCAGTTGAGCAAGTGAAAGGAACATACATGGTCGTCAATTATCGGAGCATCCAGCACCATGATAGGACAACTGTCAGTCTCCTCAATATAACTCCTTTCAAGGAAATCAATAGCTGCCTCTCCGATATCCCAGTTTCCACGGACTCCGTGTGCCGCACCCAAAGCCATAAACGCGACACCAGAACAGTCGAATTCATGAGCCACTAAAGGACACATAAGTTCATCAAAATCCGGGTCAGGCGACGCCAAGTTTGACAGGCACAAGTCCAGAGCCCATTGGAAGGGACAATCTAGGCAATGAAAAACAGGTTGCACACACGTAAAAAAGGGAAAACGGAAAGACAATCCATACTTGACGCTTAATACCGCCAGTGGTAAGGTGCCGTAGAAATCAAGCATCCGGCTACGAAGATGGAGCAAGCGCAGCATTCTGTCTTGCAACTCCCGGTGTGCAGCCATAGCGAAGAGCGCAAATCAACAAGAGGATCCCAGCCACCAAAGCGAGGAGCAAGGGGAACCCTCCGAAGACACTCGAAAAATAGAATGTAAAAATGCGGGTATCACACCAAAAACAGTCTGGAAAGATGTCACGAGGCCGGAGCCCACAATTTTTAAAAAATGAACAAGGCCAGTCGTAGACGAAGCATTAAAGATAGTTTGGATCAAAGTTCCAAAATGGAGGGGGAGGTCAGTATTTAAAAGAGCTTGTACCTCAGTGCGTGTGTTTGCAACATTAAGAAGAAATGTTTCACGGGATGAAGTTAACGCAACCTCTTTTTTAGACAAAAGAGCCCTTATTCTGCTCATCCTATTGAACTCCGCGTTCAAGGTTGGAATCGCTGGCCAGATGGATATATCGAGTCGGCCTTGCGGGGGTGGGAAAAGGACGTTATTACAGCAAACTACTTTTTGTGAAACAGTCACTATGTAAGGAATACCCACTAGCATCCCACATCAAGCTTCACTATTTAAAAGCAAATAACTACCGTTGGCAAGCAGCTTAAAAGAAGACGTTATAACTGGCATTGGAATCCCCTTTAGGACACAAGCTAAATTAGGAGTGTGTATATTGCAAGCACCATGTAATTGTATATGTCTGCAAACAACAGAGTGATCAGGTGCGGAACTGCATTCTTCACCTTTTAAGTAAACTTCCTTGCCATCCCTCACGCATCTGTAAGTGAACGGAAGTGACCAAACTTCATGCAGAAACGCATCACCAAGTTGTTCGTATCTGCCGATAGCATAGTGTTTCATGCACAAACTAAACTTGAACAAACTGAACGGTAAAGTTACTAATCCGTGAACTAACCACACGGCTGAATTTAACTCAGCTACAGAAAAAGGTAAAGGTTCTAATTTTTCAATGTGCAGCAATGCATAAGTAGCGTCTTTCATGGACATGAACTGCTGTTTGTCAGTCAAATTAAACGGAAGGAACAACGATGAAATATTCATGTAATCCCAAGGGACTTTCCCTGCCTTTAACGTTTGCAATGTCTATGCAAACTGCATAATTGAACGCAATTGATTTTGACCATGATACAACACCGATACATCATCTTGCACAATGTCTACGACAGAAGAAACGATATTATCTAATGTATAAATTCTAGAAGACAACGTATTAATACTATTATCTATCCCAGCCAATACTCTTTCCATATTGGCCTGGTCAATAGCACGTAGTCTAGAAGCAGCCTCAATTTGCGACAACTTCCAAACTTCATTGTAAATAGCATAAGCCCATCGTTTAGATCTACCATTAACAGGACCCTTAATTAAATCATTCAAATCTATTTCTTCATTTAAACGTGACAAATGAAGTTTAACTGAAGTTAAGGTGGAATGTTGCAGCCATGACTGACATAACTTACCTACAGAGTAGGTAGTTACCGTGTGTGAAGATGTGAAACGAGGGTCAACCCTAAGTTGTGTATACCCCGGGGTCAAATCTAGAAATCGACGTTGACAGGAATCTGAGCTTGTTTGCCATACCAACCAACCCTCAGGGTTCAATGTTGAAATATTGAGGGTGCCATTGGAAACAAGCGACTGCAACCTAGTAAGGGACAGATCTGAGTGATTTTCCCAACCAGGATAAGCACCCAAATCAGGGATCGAGGGGGAAATTAATTTTTTAGATATAGCCAATCCAAAACAGGTAGTCTGAAAAACAGACGAATTTAAAAATAAAATATGGTTAGGGATAAGACAGGCATGATGCAAAGCTTCTGTTCCTTGTACCTGCCACGGTTTAGTTCCCCAAACCGATTTAAGATCAATAGTAGCTTTCCATACTTCATAACCTCCAACAGCCAATTCCTCCATAAAGGATTTGGAATATAATAATTTTGTGTGTGTCAGTCTGACCTTAGAAGCGGGTTCTACCGCTACCTTAAAAATTTTAAGGTAGCGGATTTTAGTGTGTCAAACCCTGAATCTTTTTATTTTAAGTTAAAATAAAAAGATTCAGGGTTTGACACACTAAAATCCGAAAAGTATGTGAATTTTTTCAATAAAGTGGCAGAGCTGCCGGGCATAGGGACAGGACAATGTTCCCATTGTGTGAAATTAACAACATTTCTGAAAGTATTTGCTCTGTGTAGGAAATGTGTGCCATAATGTTGATAACAAAACTGCTCCTCATAGTTTGCAGTATTTAAATACAGATCTTCAGCATCAAATGCAGCATAATATTTTAAATCAGAAAACAGTGCTTCTATTGCTTGTACATCCCAATCATCTGAGCGGATGTTTTGTTTAACTACATCACCCATAGAAACACGAAAAACAGTTGGCACATTAATAACTTCGGTGGGACCATGAATTTGAAAGTCCACTGCATCCCAAGCAATCCCATCACGTACAGGCCAGGCGGTGATGTTCACAAACGTCTGGTCTCTTTTCATGATGTGTGATGAGGAATGGGGGGCCAAAGTTCCATCAATTAATTGAATTGTAGAACGCTCATTCAGGTAGTGTCCATTTATAAGTCTAAAAAACACTACCACAAAGCCAATTGTCATGAATAAAAAAATACAAATCAGCACCATCCAGATGTAAGTCCAAGGTGCAACCAAAAAATGTCTCTTGAACCAGGCAAAAAATATAGAGATTTTGGAAGGGACAGTGGAAGTCAATGATTCAGTTTCAAAGGAGGAATGGGACCGGGTAAGTGTTGTTGTATTCAATAGGGGCAAAGCGACTTCTGTAGGATAAGCATACTCAGGATCAGCGGACAAACCACCAGCAGTAGGTGGCGGATCATTAACTGTGATCATCTCAACGGAAACCTCAGGCACGATGACAGAGGGTGGCAACACAACAGAGTTTCTCAGCATCGAAGGGCAAGAAACCGAAGGTGTCATACTATGGAGAATCGGCCACCCTGTGTAGCTTGACATTTTCAATTGAAATGTACCTTTTTTCTTTGCGACCAGGAAGTGGTGGTAAAACAACTGTACGTGTACCCAACACACCAAGCACCGGGACTGGTGCACGATAAGAGGGGCCAAACTCCTTCTTGTTCTCCACCTTCTCACGGACCAGATCACCAACTCGAGGCAGCCAGCCGACCACCGGAATCAGGAGCGCTTCTTCTGATGCAGAGGGCACGTGTTCTTTTGCCAGAGTGTCTCTTGCTTCTTGTAGATTCTGCAATACAGCACAGTGGTCATCTTGGTCAAAAGGGGCGGCAGCCGCCGCCATGTCTAGACCATCAAGGTCCGGAACAAACATTCTCGCTCCAAAGAGCATCATGTAAGGGGTCCTTCCACCAAGAGACCTTCTAGGGAGATTATTAAGTGCACGTTGGACGTCATACAAGTGGGCAAGCCAGTTCCGGCCTGTACCTAACACCTTGGCTGTCAACGATTGCTTTAGGTCACGGTTCATCCGTTCCACAACACTATTGCCCTCAGGCCGGTATGGAGACGAAAATTTGACTTGGACCCCCAAACTTCTCATAGACTCTTTGTAAGCCTTAGAGGCGAACGCCAGGCCCTGATCAGAGTGAAGGGTACCACACGCAAAACTCCCTATAAAGACACGCAATGCTTTGACAGTCCTGGCATCAGCACTCCTTTGTGGCCACACCCACAGAAAACGTGTGCACGAATCCACTGCAACCAAGATGTACTTGTACGCAGTATCAGAGGTAAAAGGACCGCAGTGATCTAAATAAACACACGCTAGTGGTTGATTAGATATATGCAGCTGTGTTGGAGGTGGACGTGCAACAGAAGAAGGTTTGATCTGCTGGCAAATGTCACAATTAAGTACATAAGCCCGCGCTTGTTTATACAATCCGTACCACCAATAACGCTGCTGCAAAAGATAGACAGTTGCTGACACTCCAGCATGCGCAGACGCAACACCTTCGTGGGCAGCTGTTATCAGATTTGGTCTGCAGTCCGCGTTGGGAATCAATCTATCACCAACGTAGTTAATCCTCACTAACGGGACGTTATCAGGACTTAAGTGATAATGGTATCGAGAAGGGAAACCTCTAGGGAAGTTTGTCCCTGTCTCAGAAGCAGCTATAGCTGCTAAAATGTCTGCATCAATCTTAGATTTTGATCTTGTAACTGCTGCTACTAAATATGTTGCCACTGCTGTTTTAGCTGCCTCGTCAGCCAAACTGTTACCGACAGCATGGACACCAACTCGTTGGTGACCAAGAGTGTGAATTACATCCACAAGTGGCAAACTCCCTTTGAGTTCTGACACTCGAGCCCAAATTGTTTTATGCTTTACTGAGCAACCTTTGGAGTCACGAAAACCATTCATAATCCAAAAAAAGTATATTGTCGTTGTATGATTGAACACAGTAGTAAGAGTCACTCACTATAAGAGTAGTGACTCTGTGATCAGCAAACTCAAGTGCAAGCACCAGAGCACGTAGCTCCGCCAGTTGCGCGGTACAATCCCCCAATGACTGCGTATGCACTGCATCAGATTTGAACTCTCCATTCACAAAAGTACCGACTACAATTGCGCAAGCCGCTGAATAAGCGTGCCTTGATCCAGTTGCGGGTTGCGCCGACCCGTCAGTGTATATGACACAATGGTATTCCTCGATAGGGCGCAATGACTGTGGAGCTGGATGAACTAATTCATACTCCAAACTCTCTTGAGTCTGCAACGCTGCGTCAAAGATGTATTCGACGTCAGGCGAAGCTAAGGAGGTTGCCCATTGTATCCACCTTGGATGCAAAGCCTAAGAATTTGGTACACTAGCTTTAGTGACTGCTTCAAGAGCAGGAAACGGTGTTACCACCAGCATGCGCTTTCCTTGTGATAGCGCTCGTTCTTTCAGGATCGCCATCTGAACTGCTGTCAAAACTTTTTCAACAGTGGAAAATCGCAGCTCAGCCGAAGTGTACAGATGAGATTTGTAAGCAATGGGGACTGTGTCACCCTCATTGAACGTTAAGTACGTGAAACCTTCCGCGCCTGGAACAATTCTAACGACCAGGTTGGTATGGTTGTCACGAGTTTTTAGATATTTAGCTGTAAGAAGATCAGTTTGCAAAGTATATAATGCCAACGAGTGCTCTGGCAGCCAGCAAGATCTGGTATAAGTTGGTTGTATCAAGGCATAAAGTGTCTTGATACGCTGGGCATAATCAGGAATGTAGGATCGACCGAAATTCAGAAAACCCAGCAAGGATTTAAGTTTTTTCAGTGTCGTAGGGATACGAAGGTTTGCGCATTTCTCAAGGAACTGCGGTGCCAAGCCTCGACCTTCATTATTGAGTTCGTACCCCAAGAACAACACTGTAAATTCAGCAATGTGCGACTTCTTAAAGTTAAACTTGTAACCGAAGTCTGCAAACATAGTAACTATGTTATCCACACGAGCAAGGTGTGGAAGCAACTCGTCGTCTGTCAGATAGATGTCGTCGACATACGAGTACGCTTCCGGGTCTACCATCTCTAAGAGAGAGACCACGCGAGCGGCAAAAACTCCAGGGCTGTTCTTATAGCCCATCGGGAGCCTCTTGAACAATTTTTGTTTACCACCCGAGGTAAATGCTGTCCACTCATAACTAAGAGGGGCCAGATTATGGCAATAAAAGCCATTGGATAAGTCGAGCGTAGTTTTGAAACGTTTTCTCACAAGACTATCTACGAGAGCCGAACTATGAGTATTCTGTACCGCACATGCCCGGCAATGTGAGTTTAAATGCCGGTAATCCAAAACTAGGCGGTACGATCCGTCAGGCTTCGTTACAGTAAATAAAGGATTATTCATGGGTGACACACATGTCTCAATTACTCCTTGATATTCCAATTGCTCAAGGATTGACGCGACGTGAGGTCTAGCCTCGCGAAGCATGGGATATTGGGGTTGAGGCTGGGGATCTGATCGCAATGGAATCTCGTGATTGGGAGAACATTTATCCCAGCCAACCTGATTACGATATATCGCAGGCGCAAGCACCTGCGCCCACTCCCCAGCCAACCTAGTAGACTCCTCCGTGGGCACTGCGTGCCCAAAGGAAGGAAATATAACTTCCTCTCCCCTAGGGGCGTCTAAAATGAAAGCCGGATGCCAATCTTTCTCCGCCAAAAGAATATCATATGTGGTGGTAAGATTATCCCAAAAAAACGCTTTAATTTTGCGTTGTATGTCACCCTCAATATTAAGGACTATTTCAAATAATCTTTCCGGGGGGGCTACGCGAGTATCAGCAGTTTCGACTGTCACATAAATGTCAGTTGCTGTCGCCTCCAGAAATGGACGCAATGCTTCCCGCACTACTGTAACTTCCGCTGCGCTGTCTAGCAGCGTTAGTGCCCATGTCAGGTTCCGAAGCTGTGTCCTGACCATCTGAGGCATATCTCGCTGAGATAGCAGCAACTTTCTTTTTCTGAAACGGTGGACGTGGTCTGGCAGTGTCTTGCTGCTTGCCTTTACCGTCAGTCTGGCGGGGCTGGTCACGACCTTGAGTGCCCCTTCTTCTTCCACGCTCTCCACCACCAGAGTGCGAAGTCGATGTTTCCTGTGAAGAACGAGGAGAGCGTTGTTCAGAAACCTGAAACCTATCAGGTGACTTAATACGAGTACGATCGCGCAAATCATAAGTGCGTTCACCATACGACTGAACTGGTGAGGCAGGACGAGAAACCTGTTTCTGTTGCTGCTTCTCTTGTTTTTTGACTCGCCAACTTTGTTTAGGAAAGTTGGGCTTTTCGTCTTTTGTAGCCGAACTCACCTTAGTTTGTTGCACTACATCCGGAATTTTGATGGTGGGTTTCACACCTAAGGCACTACGTCCAACCATCCTGTAGGCTTTCGCAATAATTTTTGCGAACTGCCGAGGCTTGTCTTCATCAGCCAGAAGCTCCAGCATATTGCCAACTTGGAACTGCATGGATGTATGACGTTACAACGCACACTTTTACAACGCATGCACTTACAACGCATTTTTTACAACGCATAATCCATTACAACGCATGACATTACAACGCATGACACTACAACGCATTTTTAAAAAATACCTTTACAACGCATTGCCATTACAACGCATACTACCTTTACAACGCATACCATTACAACGCATTATATTAAATTACATTTAAGGTAAGTATTAGATAGTATAGGGGTAAAAATTACTATTCTAACTCCAGGGGGTGCAACAGTAGGGTAAGTGTTGGATAGTATAGGGGTAAAAATTACTATTCTAACTCCAGGGGGTGCAACAGTAGGGTAAGTGTTGGATAGTATAGGGGTAAAAATTACTATTCTAACTCCAGGGGGTGCATCAGTAGGGTAAGTGTTGGATAGTATAGGGGTAAAAATTACTATTCTAACTCCAGGGGGTGCATCAGTAGGGTAAGTGTTGGATAGTATAGGGGTAAAAATTACTATTCTAACTCCAGAGGGTGCATCAGTAGGGTAAGTGTTGGATAGTATAGGGGTAAAAATTACTATTCTAACTCCAGGGGGTGCATCAGTAGGGTAAGTGTTGGATAGTATAGGGGTAAAAATTACTATTCTAACTCCAGGGGGTGCATCAGTAGGGTAAGTGTTGGATAGTATAGGGGTAAAAATTACTATTTTAACTCCAGGGGGTGCATCAGTAGGGTAAGTGTTGGATAGTATAGGGGTAAAAATTACTATTCTAACTCCAGGGGGTGCATCAGTAGGGTAAGTGTTGGATAGTATAGGGGTAAAAATTACTATTCTAACTCCAGGGGGTGCAACAGTAGGTTAAGTGTTGGATAGTGTAGTGTAATATTATGCGTTGTAATGGTATGCGTTGTAATGGTAGTATGCGTTGTAATGGAATGCGTTGTAAAGGTAGTTTTTAAAAATGCGTTGTAGTGTCATGCGTTGTAATGTCATGCGTTGTAATGGATTATGCGTTGTAAAAAATGCGTTGTAAAGGTAGTGCGTTGTAAAAGTTGCGTTGTAAAGGTTGTTCCCCGAACTGCATGGCATCTCCTTTGAGGTTGCCCATTACCATGAAACAAACCACATCGAAGCTGTCGACAAGCCTCATTCCCAACTCAATAGCTGCCTCCGCACCATGACTTTCTTGAACTTTCTTGATGACGGAGGGTAGTACAGCCATAGACGGAGTGCCGTAGCACTTCGATCTTGCCCCAATTGTCACAATCAACAAGCTCAGAGACCAGGTCTTTCGGCAAAGTAATGGTGAGTATCCTGTGTTTATCTACAGGTGTAGTGTTTGGAAACACGGCTTCTAATTGATCAAATTTTTCCGCAAGCCAGTAAGGAAATTCATCCTTACTGAGGGGGCGCTTGCCGACAACCGCGTTAACTATAACAGGGCTAATCACCACCGCGTGATGGTGATCCGCCCCATGTCCAGCAGCCGCAGGTGTACCCACCTGAACTGTGCGTGACACATACTGCACTAAAGCCCTATGGACCGTAATCAGGGCAGTGTGTAGTGTTCTTAAATCACCCACTCCCACCGTCATGTAGCGTGGGTGTGGAGTATATCCGGCCAGTACCGGCCATGTAGCCCCTGCAATTGACAACGGGCCCATTCTCGCCGATACGACCTCATGGGGGAGGGCGCCATTAAACCAAATTGTATGCTGCCAGGCAGTAATAGGAATTTCCAGAGTCCGATATGGGGCATAAGCCGCAGGTACAGCCGAGGCTGTATATTCGTGGAACAAATTATCGTCTTTATCCACCTCCGCAAAGGTCACCCATGAGTAAAACAACTCATACGGGTAGGTGGTATCAGCACTGACCACAAAGACTACGGACATCCCGTCATCAGGTACCCCATACGCCCTCAGATGAGCGCGCAGAGGAACCCTACTATGAGCGGGAATATTAATCGCCATAAGGACTCCCTAAAGAAGAGCAACGATTAACACAGTAGCACTTGGGCTCAAAAATTATAACCTTTTTAATTCTCAAGCTTGATAGAACCTTTAGTCTAAACCTAGGTAGGTTAAACCGTCACTCAAGTTTTCCGGAAACGAGAGCGAGGGTTGTTGTGGACTAAAACCAGCACTACTAAAGCGTCTCAGACATTAAGACCAAACGTTAGGTGCGCCACGTTGGGCGCCATGTTGCAGGGATTCTGCTTTTGCACAGAACTATGCGCAGGAGACCAGGACCTCAGAGAATTGTGGTGTACCAGAAAACTCCCCTCAGAACCCAGAACCCCTTATCCGACTAGCTTAGTATCCCATTCGTTAACCTAGATCTAGCTAGGTGGTCCCAATGTATAGACAAACCAGAACAAGCGACTTAGATATTTCTCAGGAGTGGTGGGAATCTGAAATACCTGTTCGTACTTATTTATTAGTCCACAACGGAATAATACAGACACAGTAAAGTTTAAAGAGTTTATTTTATAAACCTCGCGTCCTAAGATGCAGTACTTTGGCTAACACTAGCAGACTAACAATACAGATCAGAATCATGAGCATTATTACAATACCATATAGAATGAAAGGAGCAATCATACTATTAATGACAGTGGTATACGGCCACACTCCTTTCACTATAATCTAATACATTATTATTATTAGACTATTAGAAGGTCTCTTAGGCAAACAGGGGGGACCCCATACCGTATAGATCAGCTTAGTAGAATCACATCAAAGGATCAGCTCTCACAGCATGCATCAGCTCTTCTTGTTCGAATGAATGTAAAATCAAACTGTTCTGCAATATTAAAGACGCTTGTCCTTCAAACATTGGCAGCTGTACGCATGATATGTCTAACAAGTGTCTACGATCAATCTAAACACAACACTCTGTACCTTCTAGTGACCCAGACGCGTTCTTTGCATGATGTACAGACCAAGGGCACATTTCACGGTTAAGAATGTATAACAACCGTTTGTTATTCTGTAAGGCAAAGTCGAGTCAGCATTTTACAAAATGAATAACACATAACAACAGTGTCGTGTGCAGCGCAGCAGAAGTGACAAGCTTGCTTGTTAACTATGACCTCGGTTATGCTAACTTAGTGTTGTAAATAGGGCGTGGCTTAGTCCATCTCACAATAGTACGATTTCTTTGATTTATAAGAAGTTAATCAACAATCGGGCAGACCTCCTTGTGCATCTTCGGGAGGCCTGGACCGGAGACGGGTTGGAGTTGGATGACGAGGACTGGCAGTCTGCATTGTCTTCCCCGAAAGAGGTCGCCATTCCTGCCCGTCTCCGTCTTGTCCAGCTTAAAATTCTTCACCGTGTGTATGTGATGGGTCCTCGTTTGGTTGCGATGGGTTTTTCTTCAGATGGGCTGTGTAAGCGCGGCTGTGGTATGAGTGCCACCTTCCTTCATATCCTTTGGGAGTGTCGCGAGGTTGCGGCTTATTGGCGCCGTGTGCATGCGGTAATGGAGTGTGTCACTGGGGTTGCTCTGTTGCCTGAGGCTCGTCGATGTTTGCTGAATGTATGGGAGCCGAATGATTATAACGTTGCCCAGGCCCGGTGGGCGGCACTTGGGAACATGATTGCAAAGAGGGATATCGCGCAGCTTTGGGGTTCCCGACGGCCTCCCACCGTGTCAGTGTGGAAGGAGAACATGGACTGGTGTATGTTCAGGGAGAAGACGGTATATCTGGTGCGGGGCAAGCCTGGGGCGTGGGGTAGAATTTGGGGTCAGTGGAACGCCGACCGAGGTGACATTTGTACGCCTCCTTTTGAAGATACTTCTGATATTCCCTGTCCCCCTGATCCTGGGGTTCCCTGAGTACTGTACTTTTTACGCTGATTGTTCTGGCTTCCCCGCTGCCTCCCCCCCCCCCGGTCATCTTTATTGACCTCCTGATTCTTTACCTGGTAGGGTTGGGTCCCCCCGTCGGCGCTTGACACTGTCTAGACTGTTTCTCGCCTTGAGGATTGTTTTTCTTTTTGTTCGTTTTCTTCTTTTCATAATTTAAAATATCAGTATTTTGTCTAACTTCTGAGTTGCCGAGCATAACTTTGTAACCCTGCTGCGCCTCTGGGGTTCAGTCGCTGCTTTGTGACGTCACGTAATTGGTATGCATGTGCTAGCGGCCGGCCCTGGTGGTTGTAGGCCCACGTTTGTACTGTTGCTTTCTGCACAATAAAGTTTTTCAAAAAAAAAAATATCAAATGGCCGGCCGCCTCTACAGTACATACATTATATTTTTTAAAAAAAAAGGCTTCAGTAATAAATGCTGATAGTGTTAGGCAGTGCACACAAATAGTACATGATTGATATCCTCTACACCACTATTACAATGGTCACATATTTCATCCTTTTGCTGTCATCCTGGAACAGTTAGCGGTCACATTTTATGGGGCTATTTGCTGGTATGACGAAAAGTGTGCGACCTACTTTGTTTATGTATTTAAGCTCCCTCGAGCGATTTGGGCTGACGAGCCTTGGTACCGCACCTGCGCGCCGTGAGAGGTATTTTACCTTTAATATTTTGGCAGTCTACTTGGCACCCCACACACCTACCTGCTCCCTGCTGACGAGAGGCAATTACCTCGAAACACGTGTCCAGGGATGGCATTATAGTGACATACTCGTGGCATAGGCGTACTCACCGTTGCTACTACATTATCCAGAGTTCTATGGGGCTATTTGCTGGTATGACGAGCAGTGTGCGACCTACTTTGTTTATGTATTTAAGCTCCCTCGAGCGATTTGGGCTGACGAGCCTTGGTACCGCACCTGCGCGCCGTGAGAGGTATTTTACCTTTAATATTTTGGCAGTCTACTTGGCACCCCACATACCTACCTGCTCCCTGCTGACGAGAGGCAATTACCTCGAAACACGTGTCCAGGGATGGCATTATAGTGACATACTCGTGGCATAGGCGTACTCACCGTTGCTACTACATTATCCAGAGTTCTATGGGGCTATTTGCTGGTATGACGAGCAGTGTGCGACCTACTTTGTTTATGTATTTAAGTTCCCTCGAGCGATTTGGGCTGACGAGCCTTGGTACCGCACCTGCGCGCCGTGAGAAGTATTTTACCTTTAATATTTTGGCAGTCTACTTGGCACCCCACATACCTACCTGCTCCCTGCTGACGAGAGGCAATTACCTCGAAACACGTGTCCAGGGATGGCATTATAGTGACATACTCGTGGCATAGGCGTACTCACCGTTGCTACTACATTATCCAGAGTTCTATGGGGCTATTTGCTGGTATGACGAGCAGTGTGCGACCTACTTTGTTTATGTATTTTAGCTCCCTCGAGCGATTTGGGCTGACGAGCCTTGGTACCGCACCTGCGCGCCGTGAGAGGTATTTTACCTTTAATATTTTGGCAGTCTACTTGGCACCCCACATACCTACCTGCTCCCTGCTGACGAGAGGCAATTACCTCGAAACACGTGTCCAGGGATGGCATTATAGTGACATACTCGTGGCATAGGCGTACTCACCATTGCTACTACATTATCCAGAGTTCTATGGGGCTATTTGCTGGTATGACGAGCAGTGTGCGACCTACTTTGTTTACACATTTTAAAGGAAGTATGGGCCACTTGCATCAACAGAAGGAATTGCGATTCCTAAAAAGCGATTTTTAAGCAATCGCTATTTAGGAATCGCAATTCCTTAAGCATGTAGGAATCGCAAAATAAATTGCGATACCTAAACATTACCCAATAGCGAAGTGCAAATTGCGAATCGCTATTAGGTAATGTCACTCCATTCATTACTACAGACCTATAGACCTATAGGAATGAATGAATTGCGATTACCTAATTTGCAAATGGAAATGGGTTCAAGCATCAGAAAAAGGCTTTTTCCGGTCGCAAACGGGCCGATTCTGCAAATCTGCCCGTTTTTGCCTGGAAAAAAGCGTGATGCACGTGGCCCTAAATACATACGTGACAATAACTGGCTTCAAGATGGTCGCCTGGTAGGAGCATTCAGAAGGAGCTCCAAGCGCTTGGGATCCCCCTCTTGGGAATATCCCTATCAGCGGCTGCCATCCTGAAGAACCGACTTTGTAAGAGTAACAGGAGTAACTGGATTAACTTGAGAATATCGTATTTTAAACACACAGCCATTCTTACCTTGTCACGGACCCCGGAGTCGACGACGGACGTGACGCCACCCGTGGGGCTCTTCTGGCCATCGATGTGCGGAGGAAAAGACGGAGCTGTATTGGAGCATCCCTGGCCACCACCACCCTCTCGAATTTGGGCTGGGACTACCTCCGAAGGGCGACAAGACCAGATCGTTGAGAGCAGAGGTCAGCTGCTCTGTGGACTCTCTGGACGACCCACGGAGCGAAGCCGCAGGACCTTTCGACCGTAGAAGTTGACGAACCCCCGGCTGAGTCAGCAGGTGAGGGAGCGGTAAGCCTCTGGAGCCCTCGTTTCAAGGTGGTGACCTCTTCCTGCCGGCCCCCGTTGATCAGCAGATCGACTCCTATCCCCCGGGGACTACCACTGGACGCGATCTCCTGATTCCCTGTGTTGGCGCCCCAAGCCCCAGGAAACCTCGGCCTGCGGCGGCAGGATCTCCACCTTGGCTGTAGTGGCGAGTTTACGAGGACAGTGGGAGGAGGCAGTGTGAGTGCTTTTCCGGCGCTGTGGCGGCGGGCCCCCAGAATGAGTCGGCTAGACTGCAGCGCTGCGACGGAAGCGTTCCACCAGTCACACAGAGAACTAAGCGGCAGCAACCCCTGGGATGCCCCAGAAGGACGACACTGGCAGATTCCCAGGCTTCAGGGCGAAATCGATTCTCGGCCCCGCCCCCTCAGGAGCAACAGACACAACAGCACAAAATAACGCCGAACGAAGTGCGTTCATTGCTTCGGGTGTTTCTTTGACGGATGTCGGAAGACTTAATTGGAAAGAATGGTTATTATACATCACAACAACAACACCTCCTCCAACAAAGGGGGCCTGGATGAAGCCAGCTGATCAATCTGATTATGCCTAAACAAAAATAACGACAGCAGCGTAGACATCTCGTTAAGGTAAAGACACCTATGTGGCATTTAACTCTATTATCTCTTGTGCACTTTCGTGTCCATCGTTATACTTTTTAAGATGGCAGCGGCCATGGGTTCTTCTTTCTTAAAATGGCCGAGGTCATAAATAACTTTGTCAATTGGCCTACTCCAAACATCGGTCTCCGCTACTTCTGTTTACTCTAACCTCCTCTAACCTCAATCAGTCACCAATGAAACAGGACTATCCTGCTATTACAGTCCAACGGACAGTGAAAGTGGACTACACTGGTTTTCCCATAGAGCCCCTACTATCTTAATGGACAGTGAAATAGGACTACACGGATGCTCCCACAGTTAATGGAAACAGACACATAGTTGGTCAATAAGATTGCTCCTAATGAGGCGGCCATCTTAGACTGTCCCCACCCTAGATCTCTGAGTAGACTGACCTCTCCACCATCTCACCGCAAATCAGAATATCTGTAAATTATTTACGCGACATATTACATGCTACTCTACTCATAAATGTATGTATGTAAATGTATGTGTTTTTTGTAAAGCGCACTGCTGCCGAGGCGTCGTGGCGCTGTAGACCGCTGGGGAACCCGTCCTGGCTATCCCTGTGAGATGGTCCCTCCTGGGTATCTCCAAGGTGAAACCAGGCATCCCCGGCGAATGTGGGGTGCCGTTGTGGAGATGAGGCAAGCTAATGCCCAGAGTTGCCGAGTGTGATCCCTGGTTAGAGTAGGCACCGAGGCGAGAATTATCGAGTCCGCTGGCCCTGGTCCACGACCCTGCCGCGTCAGGAATTGAACCCTGGTCCCGGGCCGTCCTCTGCTTCCGGGTCTGCTGCCTCTAACCAGTGAGCCACACTACTCCACGCCCTAAACCCTGGTTCTTTTCCTGTTCCTTCCTCTCTTGTCCCTCACATCCTACTCTGTACCCTGCACCCTGGGGCAGCCATCAAGTTACTTGAGATCCGACCCCCGTTTCCCATTCAGCCCACTATTACCTAGCCACCTCCTCATTGGCTGTTCTTCTCCCCCCCCTTACCCACTCCCCCAAGCATGCCTCGCCACATACCTCGAACCCCTACGAGGACCACTCCTACCTCGCATCTCATAGCATTTGCATGGTGCTGGTCATATCTTGGAGCTCACTCCACGCTGCATCCCGCTCCCCCGGGGCAACCACCAGGATACTCGACATTCCTCCCCCATTTCCCATTCAGCCCTTGATTACCTAGCCACCTGGCTGTCCTCACCCTTCCTCTCCCACCCCCACCCAAGCACTCCTCGCCTCTTACCACATACCCCCACGGGGTTCCTACCCACCTCGCATCTCATATCACCTCACCTACTGTGCTGTTCTCATCATGGAGCGCGCAGGCACCCACACCTACAGCATCCCTTACCCCCCAACCTCACAAAATCAGTCAAACGATTCAAGCACAATTTTATAAAACTTCACCCCGAAACTCTCTTCGCAGATCCTTATTTCTCACCACACATCAGGATTACAACCACTGATATCATTTTCCACACGAAACGAAGAGCCCAATCGAGAAAAGCATTCCTAGCTTCACTCTCGATCTCTACCACGGGGAAAACCGCTCATGGTACAGTTTTCTGTATTTCCCCCTCCCAGCTCTTCCATGCGACAGCTACTATCACCATATACAATAACGGAACTATCCTCATCCAAGCCACAGACCGTAATTTAAATCTCTTGGACAACATCTTCCCCATCATTAAAAACCTAGTGTCTAAACCCCAATTGGCTACTCAATCCGCTCTCATCGCTAGCACACAACTGGTAACACCACCCACCCCGGCTAAGAGTCTCACCCCTCTACCACCCTGTCCACTACCGTCCTCCACCCAATTTACCCCTCCCTCCAACACACCGCACATCACCTCATCAATACCACCCTGCACGCCTGACATCCTCGCCCTTCGTCCGCCCCGGCCACCGCTGGCATCGCTTTCTTACGGTACTGGGTTTATGCACTCCTGAGGCGGAAGCCGGGAGATCAGCCACCTATGCGCATAGAAAAGTAACTTGCTTTTTACGCTTTTAAAATTGTGTGTTCTTTCTCGCTCTATTTTTAAAACAAATCTTATTTGGAAAGTGTCACCTACCTATTTGTCGCCGCTCAGGCTGTAACATTTGGAGGCAAAGTGATACACGTCAGGGCTCGTTCTTGTTTGTGTGGTGTTTCGGCAGCGGGCGGACATCTTGGAGGGATTGTGGGGTGGCGCACTAGTCCCTGTTGCCCTCTCTCTATAACAGAGGATGATGACGCGGCCGCGCCACACTAGGTTTATGCACTCCTGAGTAGGAAGCCGGGAGATCAGCTACCTGCGCGCATAGAAAAGTAACTTGCTTTTTACGCTTTTAAAATTGTGTGTTCTTTCTCGTTCTATTTTAAAAACAAATCTTATTTGGAAAGTGCCACCTACCTATTTGTCGCCGCTCAGGCTGTAACATTTGGGGGCAAAGTGATACACGTCAGGGCTCGTTCTTGTTTGTGTGGTGTCTCGGCAGCGGGCGGACATCTTGGAGGGATTGTGGGGTGGCACACTAGTCCCTGTTGCCCTCTCTCTATAACAGGCGCGCCATAGGCAAGCCCGTCTGCGCCCGTCCGCGCCCTTATGCGACCAGGGGCAAATAGTGCTGCCTCTCCCAGGACCCATGCCCCCGTTGTCAGCTACTCGGCGGAGGTACTCAACCAAATAAACAAGCTTGCCCAAGCTCATAAATGTCCTTTTAATAACTGTTTTCAGTCCAATCTCTTCATGCTGGCGGGACCTGTATCTTGCCATAAATGCAAATATCAAATGAGCATAGCTGAGGAACCTACCGTCCTCTCACAGGATTCAGGAATTCTAGGAACCACGTCCCATAGAAATATTCTATGTAATGTTAGCTCTTTAGCAAAACACCCCTTTGAAATATGGGACATGATGACATCCCAGGATCCCACCTTGCGTTTCTTTACTGAAACCTGGCTAAGCCCCTCTAACCAGGTGATGATTACGCTGGCGATTCCAGAGAACTACAAATGTATTCATCTGGATCGGGGAAATAAAAAAGGAGGAGGCATTGCCATTGCATTAAAAAAAGACCTTGAGGTAAAATGGGTTTCCTCAGTATGCAACGATCAACTAGAGCTAGGTATTTTTAAAATTGCGGCTTCCCCGTCTGACACCTGGTATGGAGCAATAGTATATCGCCCACCGGGTGCAATAGGAATTTTTGTAGACGTACTAGTAGAATATCTGGCACTTCATGTACTATCAGCTAAAACCTTCCTTTTGCTGGGAGATTTCAACTTTCACGGGGAAAAAGTAGAGGACCCTGAAGTAATCAAATTACTGGCTTCCCTCAAACTTTTAGGCCTCACTCAACGAATAATAGGTCCCACCCACAATGCAGGGCATTTATTGGAACTAGTTTTCTCCAACTCGGACCGGATTCACTGCGACCTTCCGGACCCCCTCCCATGGACTGATCATTATATGATCACGATCCACATAACCCGCCTGGCCGAATTAAGTGTAACACGGCCCATCAAACAATCCCAAAGCTTACGTAGAAGGTGGGACAATCTCTCTCCTGTGGCAATTACTGAGATTTTTTCTCTGTATCAATCAGACCGTACTAAAGACATCTGCGAACAATTGGAGACTTTTAATATTGCGTTGGAAGGAGCTTTCGACGTAATTATTCCTAAAAAATTAATGAAATTCACGACCCAGAGAGTTTCCACCCCCTGGTTCTCAGGTGAATTGAAGCTAGAAAGGGCTACCTGTCGGCGTCTGGAAAGGAGATGGCGTACTGACAAGTCAGAGGAAAATAGAACAATGTATAAGAGGACATTGTCTAAATACCACCTGAACTTAAAAGCAGCTAGACAGCAATACATTATTAGTCAAATTCACAATGCGAGCAACTCCCAGAAAACACTATTTAATGTTGTCCGGGATTTAGTCTCGCCAAAAGCCTGTAGACAGTTGCCCCAAGAATCCCAGGAGCTATGTGATTCTCTGGCCTCCTATTTTCGGGAAAAAATATTGAATATTTATGCCAACTTTCCCACCGCTATCAATTCCCCGATGGCTTCTTCTCAATCACCCTGGAATCAAAATAAAATAGAAATATGTTCCCTAAATTGCTTTTCCTTAATTACAGTCGAGGAGGTTGTTAAAGCTCTTTCGGGGGCTAAATCGGGATCGCCATGGGATGCTTGTCCTCCCAAAACTATGGCAGTTTTGGCCCTGAGCTGTGTCCCGGTAGTCCGAGACATATTTAGTAACTCCATTACCTCGGGCACTATCCCGACCGCCTGGAAAGAGACGGTTGTGCGTCCCATACTGAAAAAAGTATCGGCAGACCCCCTGATCCTGGCAAACTACCGGCCCATCTCCCTGCTACCTCTTCTAGGTAAAACCCTGGAAAGCTGCATTAATAGCCAGTTAAGCCTGTACCTGGAGGAAAACCATCTTTTAGATCCTTCACAGTCTGGTTTCCGTCCTGGTTTCAGCACGGAGACTGCTGTGTTGGCTGTAACTGACTCCCTCAGACTAACTGTCGATAAAGGAGGTTCAGTAATTCTGATCCTCCTTGATCTCTCCGCAGCTTTCGATACTATCTCCCACTCGAAGCTGTTGGAGAGACTCCAGGACTGTGGCATAAAAAGGTTAGCCTTGAAATGGCTAGAACAGTATTTACTGGGACGAACTCAAACTGTTATGTTGGGACCATATGTCTCTTGAAAAATGTTGCTAGACAGGGGAGTCCCGCAAGGTTCTTGTCTGAGACCCACTCTTTTCAACCTTTATATGGCTCCTCTGGCAAAAATAGTCGAGTATCTGGGTTTTGAAATTATATCATATGCGGATGACACCCAGCTTATGTTTACCATCGGACCTAACCCAGAACTCGACAAACTCCGTTTTGCCTCTGGAATGCTTGCCATCTTTGACTGGATGTCAAGACATTGCCTCCAGCTCAATCCAGGAAAAACGGAGGTTATGCTTTTAGGTAAAGCCAAAAACAGCTGGTCGGACGACTGGTGGCCTAGTCAACTTGGTCACCCCCCCATTCCCAAACAGTCTGTAAAGAATCTTGGGGTGCAATTAGATCAGGCTCTATCCATGAAAGATCAGGTAGCAGCAACAACCAGCTCTTGCTATTATGGACTAAGGTTGCTTAGGAAAATTTTTCCTTACCTCCCCATATCTCAGCGCAGGACCTTAGTCCAGGCGATGGTTGTTAGCCGCTTAGACTATGGGAATGCGTTGCTGGCTGAAGTGAGTCAAATCCATCTGGCTAAACTCCAGGGTATTCAGAACACGGCAGCACGGCTTGTTCTGAATCGCCCTCCAGGCTCTGCTTCAACTCCTCTGTTGAGGGAACTGCACTGGCTAAATATCAGAAACAGATCAATTTTTAAGATCTGCTGTCTGACTTATAATGCCCTAAGGGGTAGAGGTCCCCTCTACCTTCGAAAGAAACTAGTCAAATACTCTCCTCACAGGAATCTTAGATCCAACACATTAGACCTCCTTCAAGTTCCCAGAATTCGTCTCACACACACGGGAGGCAGAGCTTTCTCATACCTAGCCCCGAGCTATTGGAACAAGCTTCCGATAGCGGTTCGTAAAATTCAGTCACTGACTATCTTCAGGAAGCAACTAAAAACGTTTCTGTTTTAAATGTCTATGCGATGCGGGTACTTTCTTCTCCCTATCTCCCAGTTTAGCGCCTAGATGCCCCAGGGTGCGCTCTATAAGAAATCCATACCATACCATACCATACCATACTCCCACCCTGAACACCCCCTCCCATCAACACACCCCACAACACTTCACCTAACCCACACACTCTACCTCCCAGCATGACGGAGACAGCACACGCTCCTCCCTTAGATTTGGAACCCCCTCAACTTAAGCCCATAGCTCCCCTCCCTCCTAACATCTTAGCCCCCATAGACACCATCCCTCCCGTTACTTCATCCATGCCCCATATTGCTTCGCCTTTCATATATTCCCCCATCACAGCCACCCCGTACGTCGGTTGCTGGCACATAATATGACACCCCATCACCTCTCTGAAACCACGCTACCCTCAGAGCAAGCCATACTCCCAATTACCATTCCTACTATTCCCACACCCACACAACAGCCAGCCACCCCCACAACACACCCATCTACATTCACGACCCACCCACCCACACGCACTACAATGCCTCCACCACTATGCATACCTGCACCTGCTCACACACCCAACCGGACCCCAGCGCAGCCATTCACATGCATAGCACATCCACCAACCTCACTCATAATCGCACCAGACCCAAGACTAGATGAAATTATGACCGCACTTCACCAAATTAAAATGGAGCTCCATTCTTTTAAGGAGGTGATGTCGAGACAATCATGGCATTCTATTCCCTCAAAAACCTCTAAATCGAGCGAGCGCCCGTACCACCTAACATCCACCTCTAAACTTACTCCACCCAGTTGGAAAACAGTTCCCTCCCATAATACATTAACCCGCCCAATGCAAAAGCGATCTTCTCTCTCTTCTACACTCTTACAAACCCTCTTTCACGAACTCCTTTACGTCCTCTCAGATGACCATCCCTACTATCCCCCTCAACCCTTTCAGATCCGCTACTCACAACAATAGAGGAGTCAGCGATAACAACCTAAGAAGAGTCCCCTCACTCAGGACCCCTCCTCTTCCCTCATCTCACCCCGTCTTAAATGCACACTCCTAAACTGCAGATCTGCCTCTAGAGACACAGCTGATATAGCTGACCTCATCATTTCACAGGAGTTAGACCTGATAATGCTAACTGAAACTTGGCTAACAGAATCCTCCACCCCACTCATCGACATTCAAGTGCCCCCTGACTACGACATCATTAGATTGGACAGAACGGACAAGATAGGGGGAGGTATGGCCTGTATACATCGTAGCAACATCACTGTAAACAGAGCCATATCGCCTGTACTCCCCTCGTGCGAATACTTATGTCTGGACATTAGCTGCAATGGCAAACCAGTATGCTCACTCCACATCATCTATCATCCACCAGGAGACAAACTCCTCTTCACTGAACACCTCATTGGATATAATTTCAACTAACAATGGGCGGCAAAATACCCAAATATTCCTTGGCGACTTCAATCTCCATTGGAATGACAACAACAATGCAGTGGTCAATAGCCTCAAAAACTTCCTGGATGATCTAACCCTCACCCAAACCTGCAACAGCCCTACAAACAAAAAAGGTTCAACCCATGATCTTATAATCTCCAAAATTGACGTAATTCAGTTGGAGTCGATCCAACCCTGTGATTGGTCGGACCATCATATTATCTCCTTCTTTATCAAGGAAACAATAAAACTCAACTCGGCTCAATCCACAAAACCAAAGATCTGGAAAAGAGACTTGAAAAAACTCAACCCCAACACATTACCCTCTTCCAGCTACAACCTGCTTCGGCCCCCTGTTGGCACCTCTGACGTCCATGATCTCACCAACCACTACCTCAACTCCATGGCCGCGATAATCAACGAGGTAGCCCCCCTGCAACTAAAGAGAGTTTCAACTAAAGACTCTTTTCCCTGGTATAACGGTCTTCTTAACGAGGATAGACTGGCTCTTAGAACCTTGGAACGCAACTGGAGATCAGTCCCATCTGCTAATCACCTCAAGGTATTAAGGAAAAAGAGAAATACCTACTACAAAAAGATCAAGCGCACTAAAGCAGACTTCTTCAGCCACCAATTAGACCAAGCAAGAAATCGTCCTAAAAAACTTTTCGAGTTAATCAAAACTCAATCCAAGGACGAACCTCAATGGCTACAAGACATAGCCCGTCCTCAACCCAATTGTGAAGAATTTTCTACCTTCTTTAATTAGAAGACTGACAACATCAAGAAGGATCTCCTTAATGACCTATTATTACACACCGCTCCTCATACGAAAACCCCCACCTCACTACCAACCGCACCACACCAAATCCCCTCTAAGTTTGTCCTAAAAAACGGTGAAGCCTGGTCTTCCTTTGATACTTACACTGAAGAGGCTTTAGGCAAGATTCTCAATGCCCTGAAGCCGGCCAATCACCTCACCGACCCTCTCCCTGCAAACGCTGTTAAAGACCTAACACCATGGCTTCTGCCGCTCTGGACCAAAATCATTAACAGTTCACTCCAACAAGGCTGCATCCCGGACTCCCTCAAAGTAGGACAGGTTTCAGCCATCCTAAAGAAACCTACAGCTGACCCACGGACCTTAACAACTATCGACCCATATCCAATATTCCCACCTTGGCCAAACTACTTGAAAAATGTGTACAACACCAATTGACTAAACACATTGATCACTTTGACCTCCTGAACAAACACCAATCAGGTTTCAGAGCAGGTCACAGCACTGAATCAGCCATGACGCACATTATTGACGATGCGCTACAAATCCTTGACCAGAACGGAACTTGCCTACTCATCCAACTAGACCTATCCTCAGGCTTTGATACGGTCAAACACGAGAATCGAATCGAGCTCCTGAACCATAGAATGGGTCTAACAGGGTCAGTGTTAAACTGGTTTACCTCTTTCCTCCATAACCGTACACAAAAATTCAAGGTCAACAACACTCTTTCCAAATCCTTACGAGTAATGTTGGGAGTCCCGCAAGGGTCCTCACTGTCTCCAACATTTTTTAACCTGTTCATGGAACCTCTCACCAAAATTCTACATGCATCTACCGTACAATTTCATATGTACACTGACGATACACAACTTTATCTTAAGATCAACACCCTAGAAGATATTCATTTGCTTAACTCCACACTCAGGAACACCCAGACCTGGCTAGCAGAAAACCATCTCAAATTGAACGCTCTAAAAACCGAATTCCTCCTTATAGCTCCACCCGCCAAAGTCCCCTTAATGCAAGACTTGATCAAACATCTTACTGCCCTCAACGTTCATCCAACCATTGTGGACTCAGCGAAATCTTTGGGAATTACTCTTGACAGCAACCTCACTATGCCAAAACACATTAGCAACGCTACAAAGGGAGCAAACTTCCAGATAAACACACTGAGGAAGCTGAAACCCTTCCTGCCAGTCAATGGCTTCAAGCTGGTAGTACAAGCTCTAGTTATCCCTCGAGTGGAGTACGGAAGTGTCTCTTTATGTGGCCTCCCAAAAGTTACAACAGCGCCCCTAAGAGCCTCAATAAACGCTGCAGCGAGACTCATCACTGGCTCGAAAAGAAGTTCCCACATTTCCCCAGACTTAAAATCCTTGAACTGGCTACCGGTTTAGGCCAGAATTCATCTAAAAATTAAGGTTGGGCATCAAATTCTGTTCCGCTCGCGGAATTGAGATATTTTGACATTTTCGCATTCCGCGGAGAGCGCGAGAATGCCAAAACTTTCGCAATCTGCTGCAAAACTGAAGTATTTTTCTTGTTCGCGCTTTAAAAATGCATTCTCGCGCACGATCGCCTTACCGGGATCCCTCCGTTCGCTGACGAGTTTTCCAATCCGTTCGTGTGCGCCACGAAATGTTGATAGCCAGTCGTGCTATCCTGTGAGAGTTCGCGATCGCGATCACGTCATTGTCCTCGCCATCAGACACCGTGAGAGTCTGCGATCGCGAACACGTCAATCTCTACCGCGACAAAGACCATGAGATCGCGAACACGTCATTTTGGACGCGCCATCGACATCCGGCGGAAGTGTGGTGAAGGCCGCGATCGCGAACACGCCAAATTTTCGATTTGGAGAAGAATATTAACTCTAGCTGCATAAAACCTTCTCTAAATGATGATTTGGATGGAAAAAACTCCTCTGATTGACATTTGGCTGTCTTTTTTTGTGCAGGAGTCCTTTTTTAAAAAAAAAAACACTTTTGGGGGGAGAGGGAGGAAGTGCCACAGAGTCTCCAACTTCCTGTTCCTGTCCATCAGGCTCCTCCCAGTGCTTTGTCCATCTCCTGTTCATTCTGCCTTTGGATTTCAGCTGGAAGGATCACTCTTTGTGTCTGCTGCATCATTATCATTGGATTTGAGGACTTTTGAATTTGAAATTTGACAAGTAAGTTGGTGTTGTGTATGTTTGATTGGGGGCATTGCAGTTGCTGCAACTACAATTTTGGTACTTATCATTCTTTTTTTTAAATTGTTGGGGGTAGCCAGTAGGCCCAGAGCTAGTCATGGGTGGGTGCATGATGAAGCAACTGTTCCTTTGGTGTGTGTTGAATGTTTTTCAAACATCATTTAAGCCATGGATGGCATTGGATTGAGTTGGAAAATGTGTTTTTGGGGGGGATTTCTGTTTTTGGGGGGGTGTTAAAGAAATGCCTTTGTTGTGTGTGTGCCTGGTGTGCACCCTGCAGACCTTGTTTTACCCTGTGCATTTTATCGCATTCAAAAGGCACAGCAGTGTGGTTTAGCATGCATCTTTTGCCTGGCTGCTTTATAGGCCTTTTGGCAGTTCATTGATTGCCAGGCCTCCAGCTTGTTGCTTGTGATTTGCGAGTGTGCATGTGGCTGTGGGCCTTTTCTGGTGGGAGTTATTAGTGTGCAGCTTTTGCCATATATATATATAGGCCTGCATGGTATTCCTTTGTGGCCTAGGCTGCTTGTTGTGGGCCTGGCCATGAGGCTGGTGGCTATTTTGAAGGCAGGCAGTGTGTTTTTTGCAACAGGCCTGCATTGTCTGTCTTCTCTTTCTTGTAGTTGGGTGGGCCTGGCCATGTGGCTGGCGGACATTTTGAAGCATAGGCCTGCAAGCTTGTGTGGCCTTGTCTGCCCACGGGCCTGCCTTCATCCAGTAGGCTCAGAGAAAGTAGCCAGAAGTGCATTAAACAAGTGTTTATCTGTGTGTCCTTTTGAATTTAAACATCATGTAGGGCATGGATGGCAATGGATTGAGTTGGGAAATGTTTTTTGTGGGGGGATTTCTGTTTTTGGGGGTGTGTTAAAGAAATGCCTTTGTTGTGTGTGTGCCTGGTGTGTTGGTGTGCACCTTGCAGACCTTGTTTTGCCCTGTGGATTTTTGATTTTGCATTAAATTGTATTAAAAAGGCACAGCAGTGCGGTTTAGCATGCATCTTTTGTCTGGCTTCTTTATAGGCCTTTTGGCAGTTCATTGATTGCCAGGCCTCCAGCTTGATGCTTGTGATTTGCTAGTGTGCATGTGGCTGTGGGCCTTTTCTGGTGGGAGTTATGAGTGTGCAGCATTTGCCATATATATATAGGGCTGCATGGTATTCCTTTGTGGCCTAGGCTGCTTGTTGCGGGCCTGGCCATGTGACTGGCGGCCATTTTGAAGGCAGGCAGTGTGTTTTTCGCAACAGGCCTGCATTGTCTGTCTTCTCTTTCTTGTAGTTGGGTGGGCCTGGCCATGTGGCTGGCGGCCATTTTGAAGCCTAGGCCTGCAAGCTTGTGTGGCCTTGTCTGCCCACGGGCCTGCCTTCATCCAGTAGGCTCAGAGCAGGTAGCCATAAGTGCATTAAACAAGTGTTTCTCTGTGTGTCCTGTTGAATTTAAACATCATGTAGGGCATGGATGCCATTGGATTGAGTTGGAAAATGTGTTTTTTTGGGGGGATTTCTGTTTTAGGGGGTGTGTTAAAGAAATGCCTTTGTTGTGTGTGCCTGGTGTGTTGGTGTGCACCCTGCAGACCTTGTTTTGCCCTGTGGTGTTTCGTTTTTGCATTTTATTGCATTAAAAAGGCACAGCAGTATGGTTTAGCATGCATCTTTTGCCTGGCTTCTTTTATAGGCCTTTTAGCAGTTCATTGATTGCCAGGCCTCCAGCTTGTTGCTTGTGAGTGTCCATGTGGCTTGTGGCCTTTTCTGGTGGGAGTTAATATGGGCCTGCATGGTTTTCCTATTGGCTTACTGCTTCCATCCATCCCTTTGCCAGCAGCAGCTCACTTCCATTACATTTGTATTTTTGTGGTTGTTCTTATTCTTTCCTATCCTTCCTGAGAGTGTAGTGTGTGTATACTGTACACAGTAAGTAGTATACCATAGCCCTTGTTGCCAAAGTCTCACAAATGGCTACACTATATCTTCTATTTTTTTTGTTTGTACTAGTAGGAATTGAATCACAACAACAAATGCAACATTTCACTGATGTTCTTCTCCTGGCTTATTTGCTTTTAGGTGCACAAAAAGACACATGAGGAGGTAACTATCAACATCATCCGTTGTACTGCAGACAGAAGTCCTGCTGCGGACCACGTCACGTCCAACTGTGACCACAGACATCTCTGCAACTTGTGCACCTGCGTCCTGTCTGACCTCTGAAGAAAATGGGCCCAAAGAAAGGTACCAGGTCCTCCAGTACCAAGAAAGTTGCCGGTGAGAAGAAGGAACAGAAAAAGCAAGAGACACTAACCACGACTGGTGTGCCGGAAAATGTGTTTTTTGGGACCAAAAAACACATGCCTGCAGCATCGTTGTCCGGCGGGAACCAAGCTGGGAGCAGCACATCCGTACCAGTGGGCCAACCCCACCAACCTAGGCCCAAGCCCATGAGTGTCGCAGAGGCAGCTAGTCTACTAATGAGCAGCGATGTTGAAATGTCAGTATCGCAAAGGAGTACACAATCAACGCATGCGTCAACTCAGCAGATAAGTCTGCAGCAGCAGGCGCAGCCGCAAGAACCGCAGCAGCCGGCGCAGCCGCAAGAACCGCAGCAGCCGCAAGAACCGCAGCAGCCGCAAGAACCGCAGCAGCCGCAAGAACCGCCACAACAACAGCCCACAATTGTAGTTGTTCCCCCTGAAGAAGGGGCATTTCAGGAAATCGAGCTTCCTGCAGACAAAGAGGGTCAAGCCACTGTTTCAGAAGATCCATTGTCTTCCAGACCCCCAGCAAGGAAAAGGAGGGTTATTCCATCATCTTCTTCTTCAAGCCCCGCTTCTGATGATCTTGATGTCACTTGGAAGCCACCAGCTCAGTCTGAGAGTGATGAACGCCACAAGACAAGGCTAGTGAAAAGGAAGGTTCCAGAAAGCCTTAGAGTTATGGAGGTAGATGTACAAGAGGGAGAGGATGATGATGACGAGCCAATCATCACGGACATCACTCCTGGCCCAAAGGATATGGAGACCAACATTATTACCCTATCCAAAATGGCTGCAAGGGATGTAGCACGGATACCACCAACACAGGTAACACCACCACGACCTCCAGCTTCCATATTTTCATTTGCAAATGAAAGGCAGGGACCTACATCCAGCTCAACCACCACCTCAGTAGGTAGTGGTAGAAGTCGCAGTGTAGCTGCTCAGAGTCACATTCCAAGCACACCCTCCAGTTCATCTGGTATTGAAAGTGACACATCCAGCAGCACCAGAAAGTTCTCCTCCCCAGTTTGGGACTTCTTTTCGGTTAGCAGTAAGGAGGAGAACATTGCTATATGCTCAATTTGTCGCCATGCTGTTCGACAGGGTAAGCTTGGTACAAACTATGGTACCGGAGGCCAAACAAGTCATCTCATAATACATCACACTATCGTGTGGGAGGCTCACCTACTTCGCTTAGAACAAAGTAAAACTCAACCCATTGTTGTTGGGCATGAAGAATCAGGGGACGATATCGCGGTGGAAGGTGAACAAGAGGGAGACATTTCTAGCCCTGTCCCCAGTAGTGTAGTGGTACTGCCCACATCCTCCTCAGCAACATCTCAGTGGCACCGCAGTAAGAGTCAGAGTCAGGCTGAGACACCAAGGCGACCGAGTAGTACTGCAATGAAACAAAGTGCGTCGTTGAGCCTAACTGGGTTGAAGAAAACTGCACCACAAAGGAAAATAATCCAGCCTACCATTGAGAGCATGCTTAGGTTGGAGGGGCAGTACCAACACAACCACTCAATGGCACAGTTGTACAATACGAAGCTGGCTAAAATGTTAGCGCTGGACCTTCTCCCTTCTTCATTTGTGGAAGGGGTGGGTTTCCTTGAATTTGTGTCAACCATTTGCCCTAAATGGAAGGTTCCATACATCATGATGTGCTGGAATTGGTTGGACAAGCTTTGCAGCAGAGTGCTGTTCACAATATCCACCTAACAACAGACATGTGGACCAGTTGCCAAACCACTGATTACATGTGCATCACTGCACACTGGGTCTCATTTGTGGGGGTTAGAGATAAGCTATCTGAAGGAGGTGTTGACGCAGCTGAGATTTCTAAAGCTACTCGGAAACATGCAACTGTATCCATGTTCGGCATGGAGAAATCTCATACTGCTGTAAACATATTGGAAGAGTTTCAGAGCAAGGTTTTTGAATGGCTGTGCCCAAGAGGGCTTAAGATTGGTTTTGTTTCCACGGATAATGGCAGTAATGTACTTAAGGCCATGGAGCTTGGTTCCTATTTCAGGGTTCCGAGTTTGGCGCACTGCATTAACATTATTGTTCAAGACTTTCTGAAAAAAGAAACCATAGTCAGCAACTTATTGACCATCTGCAGAAGAATATGCACTCATTTCGTTTTTAAAGCTCGGAAGCAGCTGAGGATCATTCAACATGACTATAGAATGCCAGTAAAAGCACTCGTCCAGGAGGTGGCAACACGTTGGAACTCAACTTATTACATGCTTGACCATCTGTATGAGCAGTACAGGCCAATCAGTGAATATGTCATGCGAAGAGGGGATGCTACTGTGAAAGGCATGAGCCTTCAGATGGACCAATAATGCCTAGTTAAATGCCTGATTGAGATGCTTCTTCCTTTCGAGGTCTTCACACGTGAAGTCAGCAAGGAGGACTGTACTATGGGCCAAGCTATCCCATTGTTGCAAATGCTAGAGCATCAGCTGAAGGAGGTGTCAGAAGCATACAAAGATGTAGAGGAAAAAAAAGAAGCCTATGAGTTGGTGGAGAGCTTAGCTCATCGCTTAGCTGACAATACAAGGGTGCAAAATAAGATTTTGTCACAAAAACATTACATTTGTGCCACAATTCTGGATCCACGGACAAAATGGGCACTGAAGACATTAATTCCTTTTTCAGAAATGGATGTTGCCCGGTACAAAACGTGGATAGCTGAGTCAGCGAGTAAGTTGGAAAATGAACGGCTGCACATTAAAAGCCTGCTAGATAAACCCACAAAAAGTACTGCAGCAGGGCATCCGGCGTCAAGTTCAACTTGGGAGCCTGAGCGCAGTGCGTTTGGCTCAGAACACTCACCAACACTATCTACAACAGCAAGAGCTGTATCTTCAGGCCCAGTAAAATCGTTACAGGATTGGTATTTACAGCAAGGCATTGCTAAGTCCAGTGCTGATGCAACAAGAAAAGAGCCCAAAAAAAGTTTTGCACCCCTGAGCATTGAGCGGATGGTTCAAAACCCATTAAGGTATTGGTATGGGAAAAGGGCCCAATGGCCAGTGCTCAGCAGGCTGGCGATATACTATCTGGCTTGCCCTGTCGCAAGTATCTCTTCAGAACGTGTTTTCAGTGTTGCTGGTTCCATTGTAACAGTGAGGAGGACCAGTCTCTCACCCAAAAACGTGGAGAGGTTAACAATGATCAAAATGAATCAGCACTTTATACCACCGAATTACACAATACATGAATCAAGGGAGGATGATGAGGACAGCAGCTCAGGTGACGGAACTGGTGTGTTAGATGATGATTACCTACTTCTGGTTGAACCCCCAGAGTTTGAGGATGAGCTATACTTCCCTGACAATTAGGTTTGCACTTCCAGTTCTTACTGTCTCCCTTCCCTCACTTATTTTCTTTTATTGGTGTATCTGTCTTTCTGGTTAGAAACTTTGAATCACAACAAATCCATCACCACCGTCTTCTAATTGTTTTATTGCCATATACAAGTTTCGGCTGGCTGCGCTGCATATCACAGTACACTCCTCAAAATCCTGCTCCTCCATCCTCCTGAATCTCCCTAAATCCATTGCCCTCAAGAAGTCAGATGATGATGATTGGATGATGCAAAATAGAAAAAAAAAGAAAAATATTTCCAAGTCCCTCCAAAATAAGTGGCACATGATTGATGATGACTAATATAGCTATCCTCCTTTGTGATCCAAGAGAGACTGCCCATTAACTGAAGATGAGAAGGAACAGGTACTGAATGATGCCATGCATTGGACGCTGAATGAGTGATTTTGTTGTTGTTTGTTGTGCATGAAGTTACTTCATTGTGTACTTTATGTAATAATCTACACACTAAAAGTAACTCAAGTCCCTTTTCCCTTCTTGTTTTTTAATACCAAATACTTCTACTGCAGGCCGATACATTGCATTTTGAATATAGGAAGGGAACTCACTCGGTACACCCAGACTGAGTTGAACAACACCATCATAAGTCAAGCCGTTTCATGAGTGGCATATAAGGTAAACTAGTAAACAACAACCACAGCAGACCTAAATGTCTGTGTAGCGGTGGAGTCAAGTGTAGCGGTGGTATGACTGCGGTAAATTGTAAAATGCTATGTTGCTTTGTCCAACTCTTTCAAAAAATGTACGCTAAATGGAGGATGTGCAAAGGGTGCCGTCTTCGTGGGCCTGCTCTGTCCTGTTGGTATTGTAGGTTAATGCTGGAAACAGACTAGAGTAGAGATGATGCATCCATGCCGCCTCAGAAAGTGTTCTTGTTGCACTACAACATTAACTTGTCCATTTTTTTCAACTTGGTTTCAATCTCAATATCCCTTTCGTTTTTGCATCTACAATTACAGGCCGGGGCTTACCTTGTGCTATACTTGGGAAAACAACAATGCACATTTACCTTACCAATGAATCTACATCTGCCAGGCAAGCAGTGGCGTCACCCAAGATTGGACGGAGCATCCATGGAAGGGAGGACCAAGAGGAATTCAACTCACCATTTGACCCGGATAACACAGTAACAGTATCAATTTTCATCTTTTAAATAATTTGATCATTTTTTTTGTCTACAATCATTACAACAGTGTGTTCTTGTTGTTATTAGTTACTGTTATTATTAGGTTTGCTGTCTGTCTATAATTCATCCCTACAGATATTTTAAAATTTTCTTTGCTGAATGTAATCCGGGTCTCTCCTTATCATCAATCATCATTCATGCCTTATTTCATTTTTCTCCCTTAACATATTGATATGGATATGGTAGTCTACAAAGATTCTGTCGTTTGATGTTTGTCCATGCATACTGTTTTTCTTTCTCAAACCTTTCCCCAAAACCCCCTTCCCAACCATTCAACAAACCCTAACCCTCTTTCCCCGGGCTGTGTGACTTATTGAGGTATGACTACATTAAATGTACATCAATAATTTATCACACGCTTGCTGGGGCGGATGTGGCAAAAGCAACAGTACTTCAATTTCAAGGCAAAGCGGGGATCTTCTTCTGCTTGCCCACCTGAGCAGTATATTTGTGAGGTAATTTTTTTTACCAAAGGAACCGGCTAATAGTACATCAGCAGTAATTCCCGGCATTGATTGGATTAATGGATTTCATTCGTTGTCATCCTCCTACACAGCACTAACAGTTACGCTTGTGTCAGTGTGCTGTAGGCCTAGTCAAGTGACTCGACACAACTAGAGTAGCTGTGTACTACTACGAGGCTATCTCCACCACCATTATGTTTTGTTGTATTTGGGCATATTATTGTTTGGCAGTAAGTTCTGTACTGTACTTCATTCTACTACTCCTCGAAGACTCTCTCTCAGGCTACTGACTGTCTCATTTTCTATTTTGGCAAATGCTGCTGCCAGTGTGTACTACTACCACCACCACAACCATGGCATGTTAGGAAAGAAAACCATCATCACCAAGCAGCCATCGCTGTGCCTAAGTTCAACATCAAGCAAAGGTAAGAGAAGTTTGGGGGAGGCATAGTTAATAATGGACATGTTTTCATTAATTCAATTTCACACACCCCTTTGAGTCCAGTTGCAGAATGCCTAGAGTAGAAGAGACTGACAGTACTAGTAGTAGGACAAGTCACTCAGTGAGGGGTGCCGGCTCAATCTGTTTCTGTCTTACAAAGTCATCCAATTATTAAAATCAAACACTGGCAGTGTGTGGCCCTGCACCAGCAAGTAAAGAAGGATACAGTGTGATGTAAAACAGTAACCCCACCCAGAAAACATTAACAACATCGTTTGTAAACTTGAGTATAAATATATTATTTAATAGTACCTAGCAAAAATAAACTATGTAAAAAAAAAAAAACACACCTGACCCACCCCTCTCCCTAATCCCAACCAGTTTCCGTAAAAGAAAATGTCATTATCCAAAAGAGGAAACCCAACACCCGGATCCCACCCACCCCAAGAATAATTTAAAAAGGGGCAATAAGAACGGGGTCTAAGTTCGGCTGGCTTTTTTCAGGAGGACACAAACTTGCTCCTCCAGGCGGGCAACACGGCGCTTCAATGCGCGGCAGTTGCATCCACGGGGGAGGGGGCAGCACTGATGGAGGGGCGGCGGCGGGCAGCTGCCAGACGGTGGTGCCGTACCACCGGAGGGCGGTGGCTGGGGCCCGGGGCATTGGAGGAGGCTGTAGCTGCTGCCGCCTCCTCCTCCTCCTCTTCCAGGACCACCAGCCGTCGACACTCATTCTGTATTACCTCCAGTTTCCGACGCCGTGCCTTGGCTGCCAACTCCTTCCGGTCAGGTTTCCCCTTGGAAGGAGTAGCTATATGTGAAGAAGAAAAAACAAGACTGTTGTAAAATATACTCTTAGCAAAGCAGTAAGACAAATATTTCTACACATAGTTTCACGGTAGCACTAGCAAGCACATAACATTTGTGGTATGTATGTACTATCCTACAACTTTCTTGGACTTTAACAATTGTGGGAGTTTCAGGCATTCAACCAACCATGCATCTGATTCCTATCAGCCACCAGTATGCATGCTGCATGCATCCCACAAATCCTTCTCTGCCAGTCATAAATCTTAAATCTCGCACGTCCTTCTTCCTTCTACTCTTCTTTCCCTTTTCGTTCAACCCATCTATCAAGGTCATCTGATCTGACTTTTAGTCTTCTCCATAAAACTTTCACAGCTGAGTTGAAATCATCAGATAGAAGAGGCCATTGGTTACTCAACAACACTCCCACCACTAATGTTTTTACTAATGCTAAGTAAAGGGTGTCTTCAACCGTTCACAACAACCTCTTACTTAGTAAGTCAACTGTACACCCTTGTAGTGAGTGTCAATACGTAAGGATTAGGTATCTAACTTACCACCACCCACCACTGCTGCTGGCTCACCCCCTGCAGCTCCTCCTGCAATTGCAGCCTCCTCCTCTCCTCCGTCAGCAGCCGCGTCGCCGCTGGCCCCGGCACTGGTGGTTGGTAGTGCGCCTTGAAAAAACATTACACATTTTTTAGGTGTCATTATCCACCTCCCCTATTTTTCATTAGCAAGATTGAAAAATTAGTTAATAGTAATACTTACATATACAACATACATCACTAGTACAAATCAGGTAGTAGTAGAGTAGACACTAGTAGTTATATGGTCCCTAGAGTCATTCTAGTCTTTGCTTAGTTAGCCCGAGCCATGCTACCATTTTACCTTTGTGTCTTTTATTTTAGCACACGCGCCGTTACCTCGCAGCTTGTTGTATAAAGAGTGACGCCTTTGAGCCCACATGAGCTCATACAGCTACTGTCTAAGCGCTGCGTACAAGGTCAATCAAAACAAGCCACTTTGTTATGGAGTTCTGGTGTTAGTCCATATTGCTTATCCAACATGCTACACTTTTTGCCACGACTGAGAAATGTTTGCAATATACTAACGCGCACCATTTTTCTCCTAACAGACTGAAGATTCCATTCTAAGAACCAGAGTTTTGCAGAGCATATGATGTAACCAGTACTAGCTTCTTCTAAGGTGAGGGGTCCACATAAATCGCTCAGATCTTCATTTATAATTTTATATAAACTATATTCCTATTCCTACAACTGTTCACTTATTTATTAATCCTGATTTCGCTTTTTTTTTTTCGTTCTATGGACTTGTACTTGTTGTAAGTGTAACTAAGTGCAACAATGTTTATAGTTTTAATCTTATGGATTTTGCTGTTGATTATAGAACAACGTACATAGCTTCTCAGTTGCAAATAAAATAATTTTTTAACTTACATAGACTCAGTGGTATTTGGTGTGGATGGACTCACACGAGTGAGCGAGCGAAAGGAAGGGTGTGCAAACTGTGCTTGTGCATTGCTTCCACGACTGAGAGGTCGGGAGTGTTATGTTCTGGGTTGTCTGCTCATTGGGTATTGGGGGGGGTTTGGAGAGCTAACAGTAATAAAACACTATTATAACTAGTCGGGCAGGGGATTGTGGTGGGTTCTGTTCTGACTGAGGTGTGAGTGTGAGGAAGGTCCAACCTCCCATCACCAACATCCTATTTTCTTGTGCAACTGCAATGTTCTGTATGTGGAAAATCCCTACAACAGTAGTAGTATGTCCTATCCTATCAAAATAGTAAAATCTGGTTGGGCATTTTCTTGGTGGGAATTGTCGAAAAACATCAAGATTAATAAAGCCTCAAAGATTAAGAAGAATAGAAGGAGTACAAGAGGACAACCCAAAGGACTGGGCTCAATGGCTAGAGCTACTGGTGAATCTGAGCTTTATTTAAAAACCTTTTAAATAAAGAGTGGCTAACTGGGCATGCTTAGCTACAGACAGACTAATAGTAGTAGCACAGAGAGTCATAGCAGAGGCAGTTAGAGGCAGAGATAACAAGAATCTAGAAACAGATAGTCTAGATCGATTTGAAGGGTAATTGTTGGTAAAAAATAGCATTAGGAAACGGATACAACAGTTCGGGGAAAAAAATACGGTGCAGTAAAAGTTAGTGAATAAGAATTAATATTAAAAACAGGAAGACTTACTGGGGCCATCAGAAGAGCCCTCGTTCTGGTCTTCCTGGACTGGAACTGCCCCCGTCTTCTTGCCCCTGGGTGCTGACCATGAAAGATATAAGAAAGGAAGAGACAGACATTGATGATTGGTGTGAAACCAATTCTCCCTCAGAAGTGAACCAGAACTCCTTAGTTTTAGACACCAACTTAAGACATGGATGTTCCTTCAATAATTACAACGTGTAGGATTGGAAGTTTGCAGGTTTTCTCTCTCCTCGTGGTATTACTTCAGCGCCGGAAACTCTTTTTTGAGTAGCTGTGCGCTCTACACATCCCCCATAACATAACATAACATAACATAACAAACAAATAAAATATTTTTATAAGACTGTCAAAAAAACATTTGTGTAAACAACAATTGCAATAAAATTGACCTATTTAATCTGGTCGACAAGTAGTATCTCGGGATTCGCGGACCGACTAGTTATTATTTATCTACACTAATCCAGTGTTCCATTGTGATTACAGAATACTAACTAAGCCTAAGTAGTACGTACCACCGGACCGAGCCCACCTATTCCAGGCGTGCCAATTGTATATTAAGTAAGCATTTCCACTTCTTTTAGTCCTCAAAAATGCATAAATGGAGGACATATGCCTGTATTTTTGCATACACAAAATTGTTAGTTCGTCGATGCAGATGTTCTGCTAGTGCTAAGCCTATTAGCACTCACTGAAAAAACTACTAAAGGTTCTACTAAGGACTGGGGTAAGCAGTAGCAGCACTCAGCAGCACGTGCCGTAATCGAGGGGGCATCGCAGACCACTAAAAAATTGGAAACTTATAATAAGTAACTAAACCTAAGTATCAATCCACCCCTATATCTTAGTGACAGGACAAAGGAAGGACTAGAGTCACTCTAGCATTACCTAACTTAAGTTTTCTAAAATAAACTCTTACACAATGAACGAGCGCAAACGCAAAGTTGCAAATAACAAGATTAGTAGCGCAGAGCACCAGTGTCATAACAATCACAGAAGACTTTTAAACGTAAATTACCTGTAATGTATGTAAGCAGCAGCATTCTAGCTGGTCGGAAAAAAAATATATTCGCAATATATAACACAGCAGAAGAACAGACACAAAGTAGTAATAATTAAATAGGTACTCACCAAGACCCGGGACCTCCACTCCTACCAGGTCCAGCAGGTCCTGCTCCCGGTCCAGGATATCGGACCACTGGTGCGTCAGCTGGTTCTGGCGTCGCCGGACACCCGAGAACTGAGGTCAGGGCAAAGGCTGCCGCCTGCGACAGGATGCAAGATCCTATCCGGACGGTAGTCGGAATCCTAGCCCTATAATGGCGGCAGTGCCTGCAGTGCCTGTCCCTTTCCGATTTCCTTTTCATGGCGGTCTGAACACCATGAAAAGAAGAATGCAAATGGACTTTGGGGGCCCTTAAGCATGGCCCTTGTGGTGCCTGGCACACTGTGCATTGATTTGCACGAAAGTGATTTTTACCACTGCAGCCTGTGCTGTGGCCCTTTTCCTGGGCCACAGCATATGCTGCAGTGGTAAAAAGCATTCCTGACCACCGTGCTGGCGGTCTCATCATAATTGGGCGGGGGGGACCGCCGACTCATTGTCGGACGGCCTCCTGCCCGATACGATGGTGGTCGGCGGTTTAACCGATCGCCTTCATAATAATTCCCTGAGTCTTAGGATACCCGAGGACGGCTTTAAAACACTTTTTAGCTGATAAGCTTACAATGAAACAATAATTTCTTGATTAAAGCATATTTGAAATTTCTGTACACATAAGATATCTTGGTGTGTTCTCTTTGCTCATCGGCATCCTGTGTTCCCATCGTACTACCACAGTCAAGCCTTGCTCTTAAGCACTTCTCAAACCAAATTCGAATCTAAGCGCGTGTACTGACACAAGCATATTGAAATTACATATTTTCAGTAATATTTGATGTTCAATTTTATTTTTTTAAATCTAATTTTGACATATTTATGCATTCCACAGCATACAGGAGATTCAAGGGGACTTATGCTCGGTATGCTGATAGTAAGGGGAAAAAGTGCCCACGGCCAACGACATTATAAAAAGCCCTTAACCCACTGGCATGAGATATAGCCTTAAAGGGGCTATTTGATTTGTGCTGTTTTCATTCAGGGTACCAGAATAAATGTTGCCACAGTAAGGGTAAGACTTCACTACTTCCAGCGTCTCTTTACCAAGGTACCAGTCATAACTGCAATGTTTCTGGAGATTATTTCCCTTGATAATTAAAACTCAACTCTTGGAAACATTTGATGTCAAATAATGAGAATCAGCAAACTGGTGGAGAGAGAAGAGGCGGTTATAAAGGCCCTTAGGAATTCAATCCAAGATAACAGTATCATCCTTATGAAGTAAACAAGTCTGGTGATGATCTCATATACTCGGGGATACCCCTCACTACAACTAAGAAGCTGAGGCAAGTCAGATATCTATAAGAAGAACAACATTGGGGCCAAGAGGTATCCCTGTTTCAATCTAAGATAACAGTATCATCCGTATGAAGTAAACAAGTCTGGTGATAATCTCATATACTCGGGGATACCCCTTACTACAACTAAGAAGCTGAGGCAAGTCAGATATCTATAAGAAGAACAATACTGGGGCCAAGAGGTATCCCTGTGTCAATACGTTATTAATAGGACTTATGGGTAATAGGTCGCGATCCCTTTTAAAAGAATGTGGCACCAGCTCGAGGACCGTAAGGCAATAATTAATCTCAACAAGTTCCCTGGAACGCCTGACCTATGCAGTTTTTCCAGAGCATTGGATACTTGATTAAACGCTGTGGAAAAATCTATGAATTTTTCCTAAAACCAGCTTGTTCAATTGGAATTATCTTTTTATCTTCTATCCACAGATGGAGATGTTCCAGAATACCTTTGGCAAAAATCTTTCCATCGGAATCTCTAATAACTATCTGCTTATAATTATTAGGTTGCTTCCATGATCCTTTCTTATGAAGTGGAGCTAAGATCCTCCCTGTCCGAGACAAGGGGATTGAGCCGTGTTGGTGACAGTAGTCAGATGCAGTGGTTATGAATATTGCCCATAGTCTTGCTTCTCTTTGTATCAGAGATATGGGGCCAATGGTTCCCAAGGAGCTTATTTTCCGAGTAAACCTTCTTTTTTACTGTGGGTGGGGGGCATATTTCAATTGTAAATCTGAAGATGTCACGCTACACCTAAAAGAGTTCCCATCCATGTGTTTAGGGATATAGACGTCAGAGATGCAGTTAATCCAGTGGACATCCATAATTGGAATTGGGGTTGATTTAACTCTGCTCCTACAACAGTCAGAGATAATCTGCCAAACTCTTCTGGAGACTTTGCGATAAGCAGCTTCTCCTAGAGCTATCCATTACAATTATTCTCTAGTTTTTGTTATACTGGCTTTTAAACTAACGCTTTTCAGTAGGCCAGTACATTTTTCACTTTCAGACAAAAAGCTGAAAAAACTGCCTTCTATTGTTCCTCCGATTTAGAATAAGAACCAAGTATGGACATAAGCTGCGTCATAGAATCCTAGGAGGCGAATTATCATTAGACGTAAATCGTTTCATATGTAGATCATATTTTTGTAGCATAGCTGGACACATTGTAAAAGTATCCCCACTAACGTCTAACAACGCCTCTCTATTGTTATTCATTTTATTCAGCCTCCATTACATTCTGCCATTGGACTTTTTAAACCTTACTATGTCCCCATTTCATTTAACAAATTAGTATATCTGGCAGGCGTCATCATCAAGTCAGCCGTTCACAATCAAACATTCTTGTTTTCTTAGAGAGTCCAGTAAGTTGAGCCTTCTTTTATCTTGTTTGTTTCTTCAGATAATATGGACGAGGGGGATGTTTTGAATCCGCTTCTCTATCCTTTTCCCTAAATGATTGTTAAGTAAAGTACCCTAGTGATACCACATTTCTCCTGCTCCATAAACACATAAGTGAATAGGAATAATTCTATAAATATCAGGGTGTGTGAAGCATCATGGGATATTTAGATTCACTATAAGTCACCAGTCACCTGCACATTGACCAGGATTCCTACTAATCTCTACCCCTTGAATGAGCTTCGATGGGTGAATGAAACTGCCATGAGAGCAGCTGTACTTGTTGCCTAAAAGAATGTCCCCCTCCGACAGCCAAATAAAAAATAGTTGTCCATTTCAAAATGTCTGGTTTTCCAGGTTTGCTGCCTCCAAGCTACTCGATAATGGTCAATTATTTTGATCAGAGACCTGCTATGTTCCGGGAAGCCACTTTTAAACCGTTTTTAACTTCTCAGATGACTGTTTCCCAAAGAACGATTACTGTTGAGCGCAGCAGCCAGTACCACTCCCTAACACCATCCTCACCATCCCCAGAGTCTGCAGATCTTCACTATTTAGAAAAGATAGCCATCTCCCTCCTCTCTGGCCACTACCAGATTTTTTTTGTCGCCTCCCAAATCACCTCTTTCTCAGTCGCAGAGAGCATGACCTTCAAATGACATTCATCATCACCCTTGTTTTAGGACCAATTATATTTTTCAACACCCCTTACTGGAAAAGGGATAATATCAATGCCTCTACTGAGGAAGTAATGGTAATTTTCATAGTCTCCACCATCTTAGAGTTAAATGTTACTCTCGATCTGATACCAGTGCACTATGTATATATATCACTACTTTGGACCATCCTCAATGTAAGAATTTTAAATGTACTATTCCTACGCCAAAGCAAACACAAGGAGATGATGGACGGAGAGCTGAAACTTTTTAAGACACTCATCTGGGTTGAATCCATCATCGTTCTTTAGCTCACTTCGCCACTCCAGTTCAGACATGGCCATATGCAAATCAGTCTTGACCCTAATCCTCATGGGAACAGTCCAGCCCGAACTGCCAAGCCAGGTCTTCCCTGGACCTGAAACAAGCATCCTGGGACCGGTTTTCGGGGTAACACCTCTCATCAGCCACACAAGCTTGAATTGTAAATATTTATTATATATGTTGAGGCAGCAGTTATCAGTTCACACAATATGAACCTGAGTACAATATATAATATTGTAAAAAAATTATGAACCTCGTCCCCAATCCCTTAGTTTCGCCCCCTGTCTACCTCCTGCCTCATTCCTCTGTCATCTGTTTTCCCTCTGTCCTAAGCTCTTCTGACTGCCCCAACCCTTCCTTCCTGCTTAAATCTCGTCCAAATCTGCCACCAGGAAAAACTCTGGACAGGTGGTTTTCCTCTCCCCCCACCTCTGATGTCCTTAGTTAGTATAACATAGCAACTTTGACTATAATGCAAAACTTCTAAAACCAATCTAATAAGATACAATTATATAATTTGATTGACATAAATAATTTCTGTCCACACTGTCGCTTTACAGTTAAAACAAATATAACACCGGCTAACAGACAGTGGTTTTGAAAAAAGAGTTGAGGAGAGCTGTCGCTGAAACAGCCCCTTTTAACACCAAGTATTCAAACCCAGCATATCAGATAATTGCTCTTTAATGTTCAGCAAACATAATTCATTCGCTATGAATGAAAGATGAACCCCATCAGGATGGAAACATTGAAAATCCTCTTTTGTTATATCCACATGAGCCAGCCAACATATCCCATTTATACTAGCAAAACGATGGAGTTCTCTGTTAACTTTCCGCCTGGCTCTGTACACAGCTGTGAATTTTTCGGCTCCCCTCCAAACCCTCCTAGGTACTAGAGCAGTCAGAATCAGTTTTGTATTCGGCCAGGATGTGATTAATAGCTGTAAATCAGATTTTATTGCAATTGACAGCCCAAGACCTGAAAACTGCACAATATTGTTTTCACCCAAATGAATAAGCAAAATGTTTGGAAATTTTCTGGACAAACGCAAACCATTTAAAAATGGCATCAATTGACCCCATTTCATACCACCTTTGCCCCACCAATCAATCTTAATATCATCAAAGCCAAGGTTCTGTCCATAATGATTCCTTTCGGCTTGCTTTGCAGCCCATTTTATAAATGAATGACCAGCGATCCAGACGCTTGCCATGGACGCAGATTGGCTCAACAGATTACCTAAAAATAGAAATATTTTAGCAACGCAATAAAATTATAAATCCTCAAAATCTCTAACATATTTCAAACAACAATTGGAAGACCAGCGGCCTAAACTTGATAGCTGTCTCAAAGAGAAACTCCTTTTTACTGCCTCTGAAGCTGCACCTATTCTGAAAGAATGCATACCAAATTCATTAGGATTATAACCTAAAAGACTTTATGCTTTTCTTAAAACCGACAAGATTTGTGTTGCTTTTAAAGAAGAGCCGTCCTGATGTTTGAAAATAAAAATGGGCAAGAAAACATTTGCTGATCTAAATTCAAGCCAAGCTGTTACCGGCAAAGCAGGCTGCTCAGCCTTCGCATTACCACTGTAGCTCCTTTCCCCCTCTGATCAGTTTTTGATTGTTCTAACAGAATTCGCAAAGACATTTTGGTTATTAATATATTTGAAGATTTTGGGCCATATGTATCAAGCAAAAGTGCGAACGCAAATGCCGAAATTCGCAGAATTTTGGCGTTTGCGATCGCAATTTTGCTTAGTGGTATGTATAAGGCAAATCTGCGAGCAAAATACAGAATCGCAAAAGTTGCGATTCCTTATGTAGCGATTGCATTTAAGGAATCGCAAATTTTGCGATTCCTTAAATGCAATGTAAGAAGCACCAAAAAAGTGCAATTTGGCCTTAAGGAAGCGCAAATTACCACCAACTTCAAGTTGGTGGTAATTTGCGATTTCTTTGAAAAATGCACTTTTTTGCGTTTTTCAAAGTGCAATGTGAACTACATACAAGCCCTTAGGGCATGTATGTGTGCCACCACATGTGCACCCATGCTTATTTCAGGGATGCAACAGGGTGTCCTTTTGACACCCTTGCACCCTTGAAATTGCATTCTCAATTTGCGATTCTCTAATTGCTAATCGCAAATTGAGAATGTCTTCCCATTCATTCCTATGGGCCTCTAGGCCCATAGGAATGAATGGGGAGGTATTCCTTAATTGCGAATCTCAACTTGAGATTCGCAATTAAGGAATATGTAGGATACGCAACATTTATTGTAAATCCTACATACATAGCATTTTGCGATTCTCAAATAGCGATTCGCAAAAAATCGCTATTTGAGAATCGCAAATTAGGATTTTGATACATATGGCCCTTAATTCCTTCGGAATTCGCTCTACCCAGTAACTCTGAGATCCTGAAGGCTCCAAAAAATAACCAAACCATACAAAGTTTGAATAATGGAAATTCAAATTGTGAATAGCAAATTTGTGGTAAAACTTGCATGATGCTGCCCAATAGCTTAAAAGAAATTGTTTTTTTCACAAACTGACAGCGCTTCTTCATTTTAGCCCAGCCTAGTAAAATTCTCCTGCCTAGTTCTCCCGCTGATGGTTCATAGCCCCAAAAACCTTTACCATAAAAGGCAAGACCCGCAATTTTGCCAGCAATTGTAGTTGCAGAAATATTTCTATCTATGTTGGACATTATAAACCGTAGAAAGTCACCCCCACGATTTTCCCAACCTAGTTTGTTGCTGGTTCTAAAAGAAGCTCCTAGTTCTAAAAATTCAGCCCATGCTCTTTTGTAAGCCAATCTTGTGCTATGAGCAAGACAATTTTCTACCAGATTTCGTATTGTTAGTTTGCTAGTTCCCATACCTCCTGTGGAATCTGGGTTTTGACTGGGTCTGCTCCGGGCGCCAAACCACGGCATCTCCACCACTGGGAACATCAGGCATGAACCTTTGTAATAATTTAAGCAGGTGTCTGTCTTTTGCCTTTTGACCATTTACTAGGTCAACCACAGTTTTGTTATCAACATGAAAAACAAGCATTGGCATAGCCAATAGGTCTCGCCTTTGGGACCTTATAAGTGTTTAGCCATGCAACAGTTGCATAACTAAATACTTATAAGGTTCCAGAAGCGAGACCTATTGGCTATGCAAAGCGACCGTGCGGCCGCGAAAGTAAGAGTGATCGCGATGGCGATCACGATGAAACATCAAAGCGGCCGTGCGGCCGCGAAAGTGAAAGTAATTGCGGGAAAGCGCGGCGCGCGCGCCCGCACACATGCACTGTAGCTCTAGGCTGGCCTGGTAGCACTTTTTGGAGCCCTCTCAATAAGTCTCGCCAGACCAGCGCATGAGCTGGGTCAGGCGAGACCTAATAACAGTTTTGTTTGACAATTTCTTGCCCCAAACTTCTAATGCTGCTATCAGAGAGAAAAATTCGAAAAAGGCTATACTTCTTCTTTCAGAAATCCAATTTGCAGGCCAACATTGAGCACACCATTGTCCTTCCCAAAAGAGCCCAAAACCATTAGAACCTGACGCATCAGAAAAAATCTGAATTGACCATAGAAAATCCTCATCAAGAGGCCAAATCGTGACCCCGTTAAAGGACTTTAAAAACATTATCCAGACATCAAAATCAGCTCTAATGGCGGCTGAAACTAAATCTGTGATGGGGCAAGGTGACTCCTGACATGGCAAAATCTAATCTTCTACAAAAAGATCTAGCAGCTTTCACGACCCTGCAAGCAAAGATTAAATACCCTAACAGACATTGCATTTCATTAAGAGTTCATTTTTGTGAAAGCTTGGCCTTTTCAAGCATCTCCACCATCTCTTGCACCTTATCTGTCTATTTCGATGCCAAGGAAAATCAGAAAACTTGAAGGAACTTCCGTCTTTTCATCTGCAAGAGGAACACCTAAATCCTTTGTCAATGACTTAAAAAACGGGAGAGCTTTGCTACATTGCTGAGTACCAGCTGCACCAATAAAAAGTAAGTCATCCATGAGTTATTTGAGTATGACCTGACCTGAAAATGAAACACCATTGAGGAAAAGAGCTAAAATCCTAAAAAAGATTGCAAGAAACTGCACATCCCATCAGTAAAACTTTGTCTACAAAAAATGTATCTTTAAAATAAATACCCATTAAAGAAAAGTCTAGCGGGTGCACAGGTAACAACCTAAAAGCAGACTTTATGTCACACTTTGCTAATTCAGCATTCAATCCTGCTTTCCCTACCAGCCCAGGGGCTAAATCAATTGATGCAAATTGGATGATAGTTTCTTCCTAGCCATGAAATCATTAACCGATAAACCTGGAGGCCATGACAAATGCTGAATCATGCGAAATTCACCTGGTGCCTTTTTAGGTACAGCTCCCAAAGGTGATACAATAAGATCTGGAAGTGGCCAAGTAAAAAATGGACCTGCCATTCTGCCTTCTGCAATTTCTGAATGCAGCTTTTGAGTAATAACTTGTGGGAATTGTCTAGCAAATCTACGGCAACGGGGTCCCTGATAACCCAGCCATAAGCCTTCTTTAAATCCCCACTCTAACCTGGCTGCCTTATCCCCTAAAGGATAGAATTGTAGCCAGTAACGTAACTTAGATATGTTAACTGGGGTAAGAGCCCTTGTAGTTAGGCTGGAATGAATTGCCACGCCCCCCACCTTGCCCAAAATTATTCCAGTTTGACTGCTCCCCAAGAACATTCCTGCTTGTATCTGCAGGGATTCTATGGCAATACCCCGTCCAGCATGCTCCTACAAAAACTGATTGTGTTTTAGACCAATTGCCCACCCCTCCCGAGGTGGCTCTGCTGAGAAAAGGCCGGTGTGAAACTGCAAGCCCACTCGCTGTATGCATAGCAGGAGGAGGCCTCTGGGGATACATCCACTGGACCCTTAACTCGTTATCAACTTCCCCCCAAGGTTTTTCTGGAATAAGGACCAGCCTTGCTCTGAATTCTTCTTCATAATGAAGCCAGGCAAAACCTCCAAATTCAGTATGAGCCTTTCTGATTGTATCCGAATATTTAAAAACAGACACCGATCTATCTGGAAATTTGTCGCAATAAACGCTTGCGAAGATTAGAAAAGCTGAGGTCCAAGAATCTATAGTTGTGGGAACTCTTGGCGTCTTAGCTAACTCCCTAGCTTCTTCCCTAGAACCCTCCTTGGATTGAATTTCTCTATGAAGAAGCTTAAATACATCAACAAACTCCCCTTTCCAGATGTTCTCCTTTGTATTTTTGCTTAAATGAGAGCCTAGAGGCATAGATAAACCCATATACGGAAGTATTTTCAAACCTTGCACCTTCCATTTCTCTTCCTTTTTGCTATCACCAACATCTTCATTGTGCTTAGCTTTATTTGATCCTGATAAATCGCCCTTATTTTCAACTTTGTCAGCTGGTAATATGTTTTCAGCTAAAACTAAAGACTTTTCGCAATGAACACAAACATCAATCCTCCCACCCTTATCATCCAGAATTACCTCTGCTGATTTCCGTGTTTTTAAATGTATTTGCTGCAACTATCACTAAAATGCTTCTCACCTGTTCTTAAATGTTTGTCCCAACTTCCTTCTTCTGTCCCCTTCTTAGTATCCTCTGTGCTTATCGGAGTCCTTCCAGTTATTCTCTGTCTTTCTCATGAAAAATATGAGCCTTGGACAGCTTTTCAGAGACCCCCCCCTTGCAAGATTTGAAACCCCCAGAGGGTACTTCATCATCCCCAATTTCCCCTTCTTCTAATTTCATTGAGTCATCATCCCCACACTCGTCTTCAAATTGCACATTCTTGTATTTTTCACTACAGCCCGGCTGTACCCCATCCCCCACCCCACCATCCTAAATCCTCAATTATCAACCTTTTTAAAATGTGAAATTCTGTGTTCATCCAAAAGTGCTGGGCAAATCGCAGCAAAATCCTCCCTTTTGTGCTCCGGAATTGTGCAGGACGCTTTACACATGCTTAGTAGCCTTTTACTGTGCTTCTCGTCCTTTTGCAGCATCGTCCCTGCGTTGGCCTGCACGTCGCCAAAACTTTCTGACGCAGGATCATCTGAAACTACTGCTGACAACTTGTTGCTCTCTTTCTTCCCATCACAAACCCACACCCATTTACCTGGGCCTTCCTGTTCCTGCCCGTATGTAAAAGACATATCGGTATCCTTAATAAAAGCAGGCTTAGTACCTACATTTTCTTTATTCTGACTTAACAGAAAAGTCTGATTCCCTTTGACTGATTGTAAACCTGATTGTATCCTATTTATTTCCATGGAAGAGTCATCATTGTGTATTTTATTATGATGCAACATTATATCGCCTCCCTCACCAGAAACAATAGGCGATAATGACCTCTCACCTGGTAAAGTCAGTACATTTTTATCCATTTGTGATTTTTTCAAAAATAGGAATATTCTTGTTTTTATTACATTCAGTAAAAATTGCCTCCTGCACAAATACAAATACCTTCAGTATATAAATTAACACTAGGTGGCAGTAACGCTTCATTTTTGACAAAATTCACCTCATCTTTAATGTCACGCTTCTTTAAGGGAGTTCACTTTCCTTAAGAGCCTGCCTCTCACAGCGCGTGTGCGCGATCTGCCCCTCCCTCTCTTCAACACTGGGAAGGCAGGCTGCCGAGTAGAGAGGTAAGAGGAGATTCCTCATTTAAATCTTTACCGGCTACACTGCCAAGCTTAGTATAACCTTTATCTGGGGAGCTGTCAGATGAGGAGCATGCCAGCACAGCGGCAGAAACGCAGTCGGCCAACGCCCTCCTCCTTTTTTCCAACCCTGTCCAAGATTGCCCATGAACGCTCAGGACCAATAAATCCTTCCGCCCCGACTGGCATAAAAGCCTCAGAGCCTCCGTAACCGAAGCAGAAGACTCGGCCATGAATGAATTTAAAAGCGGCCCAGCATAAATAATAAACTTTATAGAAACAAAGTGAAGAAGATACAACGCTCCGCCTACCTCAGCTAACACCCTTAAACTGAAGAAAAGAACGCAGCGTTTGAAATCGCGCCGTTCAAAAGCAGATGCCAAACCTGCTCCGCAGCTGCTGCCTGGGCCATACCATTGGCCTGAAGCCACCCAGGGGTGGACATTCTTCGAACGCCACCCCCAGGAGCCACCACCCGCGAATAAAGACTGAAGAAGCTAGAATCAGAGCGTACAGACCCCTCCCCCTGCAGCCCAGCACTAACGGAGCTGAGGGTCGGCTTGGGGTTTCCTTGGTAGGGGAGGCAGACTTTCTCTGTCAACGCGAAGAACAATAAGTGTAGCGGCGATGGAGGACACCTCGGCAGAGTTGTCTGCTCCCCCCAACAAAAATGACCAGCTACAGGGTAAGGTGAAGGATGCCCGGAATGGGATGGAAACCTGTCGGTGAGTGAGGTCCTGAAGCCGCAACGATGAGAAACCAGCCATCCACGAGGCGAAGACACACTATGGGGCTTACGCAGCATCGGGCTTCTGCGGCCTTTCCCACCTCCTTACCCTTCATCACCCCTTTGCTGTCGAGCAGACAGGTTAGCTAATTAGGGCTGGACAACTGAAGGGACCCAGACACACAGCCCACCGAGCAGCATTGAGGACGGACACGTGCTGGAGCACCTGGAATGGGATGGTGACCGGGCAAACTGTGCAGGGACCAGAGCCCACAGGAGCTGCAGAATGGGAAGACCAGTGGAGGATACCAGGAGACCGGTACCTGGCGCAGGAGAGACTAGCATCCCTGGGAGCAGAAAGTTAGTGCGTTGGTGGGAATGACGATCACCATTGAGAAGAGGCCTGGTGGGTGGAGGGTTTGTCGAAAGGAGATGGTATGAGACACACAGGCGGAGTGGACAGGGAGAGATAGGGAAAGGCTGAGCTGCCAAAATGACATCACAGAGTGCAATGGATGACACAGAAGGAGCAATGGCAGTAGATGATGCAGGGATCTGCCTGGCGGCCCTCATGGCAGTAAATCAGGCAGCAATTAAGGACAGTAAGGTAACGCTGGAAGTCCAAATAGCCGCAGGGGTGACTGAGATTGGGATCCTGAGAGATGACCATTAGAAGCTGGTGGTGCGGGTGAAAGAGACTGAAACACAAATCAACACTGTATGGCCAACAGTAAAGGGCCTAACATTGAAATGTACTACAATGGCGAAAGAGCTCAAGGTCCTGACAGACCAACTGGAGGATGCTGAAGGAAGGTCACAGCAGCATAATGTGACACTGGTAGGGGTTCCGGAAAAAACGGAGTGACTCAATGTTGAACTGTTTGTGGAAGAGTGGTTGGGTGGGACAGCGCTGCAGGGGCGCCCCTTGCGATTTTTCTCTGTGGGCCCATAGAATCCTAGGGCTGGTGCCAGAAGCGACTCTGACTCACTTTAGATACCAGGATAATATCCTGCAAATGTCTCGCAAACATGACCCATGGAGAATTGATGGCAACGAGGTTAATGTATACTCATACTACACTAATCTGGTATTCTGTGGACAAACCAGAGCCCTCGGTGTTGCAGTGTGGACGGGTTGTGGCCGTGGCCAGGGACGCAGATGCGGATTGAGCCGGACGTGGTCTCTCCTGCTTCTCACCTCACCACCCTCAGTGAAAGGGTAAGCCCAGAGACCTGAGACCCCCGGAGCCTCCGCCCGACATTCCAACACGGGCTACAGGCCAGAGGGCCATGACTGCCCCTCATTTCTGGACGTCCAACCTTGGACCCCTGACCGAGCACTGGACGGCGGTTTCTCTTCTGTTCCTCGCAACCCTCCTCTAACCCCCCCACCCCCCCCCAGGGAGGAGGGCAAGCCTATATGCCCAGATGCCCAAAGCCAGGCTCCCGCCCACTTTTCTGCCACAGGCCACGACCATCCCTTGACCCCGGACAATGGGACTAGATCCTGAACGCAGTGCACAGTGCGCAGGGGTAAAAGGGAGAGGACTCCATGGCGCAGTTCACAGTGCGGTGCAGCCTGTGTGCTGCCAGTAACCAGAATGGACCTCAACTTGCAGTGCACAGTGCAATGCAGCCCATGTGCTGCTGCTTGTGGGCTGCTAGCAACCAGATTGAACCCAGCAGAATCCAGGAACCAGTGGGACATCGAAGCATCAGTGTGGGGCGTGAGTGAAGGTAAGACCGTAGGGCTGTGACGCATTGCTGGTAGACGCAGAGGAGGCCAGCATTAGGTCGGTGCGGCTTGTGGTATCTGGGTTGGTGTCACATACCAGCTCCGCTCTTCCTTACACACATGCATTCACAGGACCAATGGTGCAGCTCCCCTGTAGTTGCCTCCTGAATCTCCCAAGCGTCGCTTCTTCCACATTCCACAGACCTGGACCTGTATAATGCATCTACCCACAAAAAAGATAGTGTGCTCGTGTCCCTTCCCCCAGTGCTCAGTGGAAAGATCCTACCAGGGGGAGGTGAAGCGTCACAACAGCCACGGCACCAGGACATCCTTCAAAAATTTGCGTGCTCGTACCCCTCTCCCCAGCGCTCAGCTGAAAGCACTTATCAGGGGTAGAAGAGGCGGCGCAACTGCTCCAGACCACAACTATCGAGCATGAGTTCGGGCAGAATGAGGAAAGAGACATCAACAGTTCAGCGACACAGAAAGAACAAGAAGGGCGACACAAAGTCCCCTAGTAGGCCCGGGGAGTCTTCTCCATTGATCTTGAGGTTTAAACAGCAATGCTCTACTTCAACAACCCCATTACCGACACCTGCACTGGATCCAGCTACCACAAATGAAAAAAAACACGGAACAAGTGGGAACAATGCATGGCTGTTTGTCGACTGCCACCTCGGAAAACAGCAGAGCAGTAAGCACCTTAGTCCCTCACATGACAACGCTCTGGGACTTCAAGAAAATCCCTGTAGCTGGTAGGGCAGTCAATAGTACAGATATGGTTACAGGAAAAGAGAGTGCCCCTACCTTACACCCTAACCCAGAGTATCCAACAGGGAGAACCCCACTAGTCACATTCCATGCTATGATACACCCATCCCCCCATTGCTGGGCGACAACTCCGTCATCAATAGCCCAATGGAGGTAAACAAGGCAACAAAACCTGTAAACCCAATGAAAAAAGCTGCCTGGTTGGTAACACCCGTTCTTAATGAAAAGTTAGACCTGCCGTCATCTCCCCTGATGAGCGCTTCCAAATTCATTCTTTCACCAATAGTCATATCAAGTGACAATTCCCCCATTCCTTTGGATGCCACGTCCTCACTCAAGGAGCCGCTCAGCAGGAAGCTCAAAGCCTCCACCATGGTGGAACTCAGATCCCAGTTACTGACATCATCTTTAGTCCGCCCGCGGCTCAATAGACCTGGGCTCCAGCAGGAAACATAATACCACTTTCACCCATGAAATCCATCCACCTGGATGGCTCAGAAAATCCCGTAAACTAACCTGGAGGTATGGAACCAAATGACCAATCTCTCTTGAATTGTCCTTCTTTCAAACAGACCACACCAGGAACCAAGGCAGACAAGACAGGTTTGGCCCCGAAATAACAACAGATCTCTCTAGCACAGTCTGGGCTCAATATCTACCAAATTCGCAATCCACAGGCTCTGCTTTAAATTAGCATTCTGATAAATTGGGCTTGCAAGTTGATCTTTTGAACTCACTGGCAGGAATAGACAACAATTAACCAACACAAACAAACTGATTATAAGAGCGCAATCAAACATCAACTTAGTGCAATCAGTATGCTGCTGCTCTCCTATAATCGAAAGCCTGTCCTCGCTCCCAACATTCCTTAGCACAGTTTTGACTGAAATCAAGAGACTCCCTGGGGGACCCAGCCTAAGTCAACAACACAGAGTGGCAGCCACCCAACGAACTCCCAAGGCACACAATGACACAAATGTAATCTCCAACATGGAAATGAGCGCTCCGATTGAGTCCTAGCACTCTGGCACCCATAATTGCAATTACATCAAGAACTGTCGGCACAATAAGTGCGAGGCACCGTAGCGAACCCCCGCCCTCCTGAAGATGCGACCCCGACCAGTCAGGGGCACTGACAAAATCTCCACCCCCTGTGAATGTTCCCTGTGGTGGTAGTGAGACATCCTCTGGTGGGGTGGCCACCAAAAGCCCACCACCATTACGATCCCTCAGTAAGAGAGAAAAGAAAAGGCTTCAAAAACACTGCTATAAGACACTTGCAAGTAAAAGAACAGAAACTGACCATTCAAACAGGGCAGAATGCAGCCCCTTACAGTCACAGCTTCCCTCAACGTTGACCCTAGATACTATAGCAGAATCCACAGACTCCAAGATGCTGGAAAACAACCCCAATGGTGAGCCAAGTCAACTTAGGTAGCAAGGACACTTAGGTACCCGTAAAGAAGGAACAACATCTAAGCCAGCTACTGTGGAGTCAAGCAGAGCGGGGCAGACCCAATCACCTTTGAACCAAAGCACCAGTGGAGTAGGAGCAAAAATCAGGATTTTCAATGCGAATTTGAGTGAATAAAACCTGCCGACCTCCCGAGACGCAGCCACCAATCTTACCAAAGCTGTCAGCGATGAGCCAGTATGATTTTCAATGGACTCCATTAGAGTAACAACAACAAAGGACCAGGGTCCCCTGACCCCTCAAATGGAGGCAAAGCATAAAAATGAGCAATCGCATCACATCATGAGGAGTGCAGGCAGAGAACAATACTGGAGCCACACAAGATAGAGCAGGCCCAGTGTAGGACCTGGGGACCCAATCAAGGATATAACCAAGAAACTGCTCCATCTAACCCAAGTACAAGACAGCTGTTCAGCACAGAGGATTACTCGCAAGGTCCTCATGCTAAAGTCCATCCCTAAACTGAGCAGATTGGAATTCATCGATATCGAAGCAATCGATTTCCTTCCTTCTAATGGTCATCAAATCTCAGAACCCACACTTGCAACATTCATTTTGACAATTGTCGTACTGCTAATATTATCGAGATCAGAGTTATTTTGCTCATGGGGATCATCCCGTTCAAAGAGATAGGTTATCCCGCAGTACTAGTAAAATCCCAAGCTCTCACAGTGCCTAGCAGGAAGAAACCATACTCAATCTTAAAACATGCCCAGGCTTGTGTCATCACAAAACACAGCGAACAAAGGGTGCAAACCATAGACCACATAGGGAGAGACTAGGCTTGGCTGCCCACAGCACTATCCAGCAGAAGCTTTGACTGGATTAGCCCTCTAGCATCTACCTGCACTAAGCTGCCTTCATTCTCCTTGTGTTCCTGGAATATCAACGGTCTCACCCAGAAACATCAGACCCCAGACATTGATATGTTTCTAAAGAACCACAAAATTATAGCTCTACAGGAAACATGGGCCGAGACAAGCCTCCCGATTGTAACTTACATCGATCACTGGACACCAGCCTTCAGGGAGCATAGGCATGGTAGATCAAAAGGCAGGCTATCGATCTACACCTCAGTCAAGTTAAAAGGGACCATCGACTCGTTAACTTTTGAGGAGAACTGGCTGTCAGGAATGAAGATCAGTAATCTGAGATCGCAGCAATTGATACTACTGATAAATGTCTACATGTGCAAGAGAGAAAAGGTCCAAGTTTAATCATTTAATAAAAACCCTGTGCGACTTAGCCAGCGATGATCCTAATGCAGCATGCTTGATCACTGGGGATTGGGGAGGAACCCAACCCAGGGAGCGCCCAGAACATCATCAAACAGACCAAGCCAAGTGGCTGCCTGCTTAGCATGCTTGATAAATATATGGTCCAGCGGCTTAGCAGCATGGTCTAAAATATTAAATGGTCTCTTCTCACAGGACAAACTGAACGAGGAACGATGGGAAAACCTGCTACTTCCTTGGCTATTCCATCTGCAACACTGAAATGCCCCCGCTGTAGAAATTATTACATCACTCTGCGGGCAGAGAATGACCATCGCCAACAGATTATCACGCTGCCATCCGATATAGCGCACCATGCCTCAGCAAGGTTGACATTCCTCGGAACAAGACCAGAGAATCTCAAACGGCTCAAATGGACCGACTCCATCCGTAGTACCATTATGGCTGCATGTATGATGAAAGTACTTAGATGAAAACTGTACTAATATTAAGGAATGGGCGTACTTTACCTTGCATTTGCTTATAAAACTCCATAGACCTACCAGTCAGCTCGTTTACTCCAGTGAATCCATCACCTCAACCACAATTAAGGAATTCAAGAAGAAACACAACAAAGCTTTGAGGCAAGTTTGGAAGTCTCCAGGAGAGAGGGAGCTAATCAATGTATTTAGGCAGGCAGAGAAAGTCTACAAACAGGCAGCTTTTGTCAAGAAGGCCAAACGATCAAAGCATCTCTGGACAACACTCCTCTACGCCAGTAAGAACTCCAATTCTAGGGGCTTTTGCTCCCTGGTGAACAAACAAATGTATGGGCAGAGGGGCTTGGGCTGCGCCAATATATCGGATGCAGAATAGACATCCTTACTAACCATTCACTTTCTGGCCACTGAGGAGGAAGTTCGCTCCATGGACAATAGTGTGAAAATGGTACCCACAGTTGCTAATGGATCCTCTCATCTAGATTTGAACCCTTTGCACCATAATGCTAGGGACCAGGCCTCTCACACACCCCGTATAGTGCATGTAATAACAAAAGGAAGAACAGATGTGGCCCCTGGGCCCAACAGTTTGCCATAGGCACTCTACAAACAAGACATCCCACTCTGGGTGAAAAGGTTTACCAGCCTCTTTGACTGCTGCCTGAGGTCCTCACAGATACCAGACTCATGGCATGGCACCATAATACACCCAATATATAAAGGTGGCACCAGAGCGGATCCAAATAATTATAGGTTGTTAGACCCCCTTGATAATGACGGTACATACTATGCCAGCTTGCTCTTGAAAGATCTATGACTATGGGTGGAACAAAATCTGCTAATCCCTTTCATTACAAAATCAGGGGCGCTAACCAATCAAATGGCAATAACGGTCCTGATGGATAAAGTAACAGCCTCAAAATCTCTGATGCACTGCTGTGTCATCGACGCTAACCAATCAAATGGCAATAAGGGTCCTGATGGATAAAGTAACAGCCTCAAAATCTCTGATGCGCTGCTGTGTCATCGACTTTAATGTGGCGTTCAATGGAGTACCAAGGAGAGCCCTGTGGGCTAAGCCACAGTGATGGGGAATACCCCAAACCTTTTGGAGGCTATAATCCAGCTACACTCCGACACATGGATACGCATTAAACTAGGAAACGCCACTCACATATCCAATAAAATGATGACATCACGAGGAGTGCAGCAGGGGTGCACGGTAGCCCCCCTGCTTTTTAACCTAATCATTGCAGACCTACCGCAGCTGCTTGATGCTACTTTGTCACTCCCCAAAAATAGGTGGCGTCCGGATCAGCAACTTGTTTTATGTGGGCGACCTACCCCTATTTAGTCACACAAGGGTAGGTCTCCAACGACTGCTTAACCAGTTGTACATTCATGCAACCATCAACAAGCTAGAGGTGAACCCCAAGAAAATGAAGGTTATAACATTTGGCTTGAAAATACATCAGGGAGGAGGATGGTCCTATAATTGCAACAGAATCATGTTGGCTCAATCCTACTAGTACCTAGGGCCATACATCGTTGCTAGAGGCTGTTCTGTGAAGTAACGGGAAGAAGTTGAGGCAAAAGATTTGGCCCTTCAGGTGACCTTATAAAAATTTGCGAAATTGTTATTGGGTCCAAGCCTCTCAAATTACTAGTAGTTATGAGGGTAAACAACCTTTACAACGCAACTTTTACAATGCACTACCATTAGAACGAAACTTTTACAACGAACGCGATGTAACCACGCTATGGCATTACAACGCAAGTCTTTACATCGACTTGCGCTAGATGGCGTGCTAACATTACAAATAGTGTAGTTTACTATCCCAACACCTTCCCTACTGTTAAGTGGAATGGAGTTGGAATAGTAAATTACACTTTTCTAATGTTAGCACGCCATCTAGCGCAAGTCGATGTAAAGACTTGCGTTGTAATGGCATAGCGTGGTAACATCGCAGTCGTTGTAACGACCGCGATGTAACGGCACGCGTTGTAATGACTCTCGTTGTTACGTCATACATCCAGTTATGAGGGCCAAAGTCTCTCCCTCAGTAACCTATGGCTGGGAGATTCTACTAGGCACGGACAGCAGCCTGCTGAACAAACTCATCGCAAAGATCTATAAGCGAGTCCTTCGACTGCCGAAGTCCTTGTCTGCCGCTCAGGTCAGACTTGATTGTGGGCTCTCTGATCAATGGGCAGCAACCCCGGTGCCTACCTTAATCTGTGTCACCAGTTACGGAGGGCTAGGGCCGGTAGCCTAGAGGCATTGCTATGGTCAGAAATCAGCTACAGCAGGACAAGCCAAGCACACAGTCGGTTCCTTAAAGAATGCCAGCAACTACTGGATGCGAAAGACCTCTGGGCGAGCAACCCCAGTCAACCACATTTTTAAATATGAATAAGAAAGGGCGTTTGCCTTTGGTCATTTCACTTGAACAGGGCACTACTCGCTAAACGCAGCCATGCTTGGGCAGTTATAAGCGGGTATCAGCCAGCCACCCGAGCATCATATCTTCCCTGTATGTATGTCATCTATCAGAAGACAAGATTAATTGGCTTTAGGCTAGGGGAGTGGCCATTTCTGAAACATCTAGCTGGCTGGTGTTGCCCAAGTGAGGATAGAACTTGTTGGGGCTGCGGCAGCCAAGAAGAATCTTTCAAACATTTCATTTACCTCTGCCCAGCACTGCTGAACGACCGTAAAACCAGACCACAGAATAAACTGGAAGTTCGTACATGCCGGCAGACCATCACTGCCTCTGCCCAGCACTGCTGAACAAACGTAAAACCAGACTACGGAATAAACTGGGAGTTCGTACATGCCGGCAGGCCATTATTACCTCTGCCCAGCACTGCTGAACGAACGTAAAACCAGACTACGGAATAAACTGGGAGTTCGTACATGCCGGCAGGCCATCATTGCCTCTGCCCAGCACTGCTGAACGAACGTGAAACCAGACTACGGAATAAATTGGGAGTTCGTACATGCCGGCAGGCCATCATTGCCTCTGCCCAGCACTGCTGAACGAACGTAAAACCAGACTACGGAATAAACTGGGTGCTCGTACATGCCGGCAGGCCATTATTACCTCTGCACAGCACTGCTGAACTAACGTAAAACCAGACTACGGAATAAACTGGGAGTTCGTACATGCCGGCAGGCCATCATTGCCTCTGCCCAGCACTGCAGAACGAACGTGAAACCAGACTACGGAATAAATTGGGAGTTCGAACATGCCGGCAGGCCATCATTGCCTCTGCCCAGCACTGCTGAATGAACGTGAAACCAGGCTACGGAATAAATTGGGAGTTCATACATGCCGGCAGGCCTTCATTGCCTCTTTAAAGTGCGACAGCAGAGATCTGAACATTATGCTGACGAAATGCGTCACCATTGCTTCCAATATGTTCAGCTAGCTAGGGGCTCAGTCCGCAGCTGAGCTCTGCTGACTCTCCCAAGCTATCTGTTGAAATTAACCAGCCACATTGAAATGTACCCAATAACAACAGACTCTTGAGTGATGCAAACCCAATGGTGTCTACTTTGAGGATCACTCTGCTGCTATCTATGCTGTGAAATGGATGTTTTTTTAAGATTGCTCCAGCACTTTATCAGATTGTCGCTCTGTTACTAATGAGGATCAATTTGCTGCTCTTCCGGTTGAACTCAACCGGATGGGACATACTTGAAGTCAATTTCTACTGAAAAATGGCTGCCTTAAGGCATTAGCACTTTACCTAACCTTTGTGCTGCTATCAGTGAGGAATAACTAGCTGCTTTTTTTGCCTAGCCGACTACCGCGGTTTTTACAATATGTTTTAAATTGCTGATTACACTGTCTTAATATATATGGGCCCGGCCTTTGTTTTACCAATTGAACTTGGTTTTAACAAACACAAAAAAAGTGCAGTTTTTAACGTTGTACTGTGTGATATGCGTTCAGTGTTCTTTTCAAATTGTAAAGGTTTCAAATACCCACAAACAATAATGCACATTATTACTACTAATCTGGCCTAGAAGCAAAGGGGGTCTTTTGGGCCAGTGAAAAGAGTGCTGAGACAGCTGAATATAAAATGTGTGTTATACTTCCCTGAAAAACTGCAGATCATACACAAAGAGAGCACAAGAGGTATAGAACTGGCATGAACAACATGGGTTACGGCCGCAGTCAAACGATAATCTGTAGTGGCCCTGATATCTTGCCAAAGTAAGCCAACGCCATGCAGGCCCCTACTTTGGAGCGTTCCCCACACAGGAACAGTAACATATCATCTACATATAGCAATATGTGGAGATTGGTCTCCCCAGAGTCTAGGCCCCCCCTGATGGTCAGTGCCAGGGGTTCGACGGCTACCACGAAGAGGAACAGGGGCAATGGACAATCCTGTCAGGTACCTCAGCCAATGGCACAGAGTGCGGAAATAGAGTCACATGTCCTGACTTTTGACAATGGGGCGGAATAGAGCAGTTGAGTCCATGATAGAAAGCAGCTCCCCATACCCATGCAGCTCCCCATATGCATGCAGCTTCCCATACCCATACTGGCCTTTGTGGCATATACGAAGTCCCAGAGGAGGGAATCAAAGGCTTTTTCAAAGTCAATTGCAAGAGCCATAGCCTTGGCATGTTTTCCGTGGACAGAACTCAGTACACGTACCAGTCATCTAATATTGAGGATTGCACGGCCCGTTGGTTTAAATCCAGATTGATTGAGTATATCAACTCTTGGATCTTCATCACCAATTGGCCAGGTTTTTACTGCGAACCTTGTAGTCTGTGTTCAAGATCAATCGAGATTGGCATGAGGAGACAAACATCTCCTCCTTACCTCTCTTTAAGAGTGGGACAGTCAGAGCCTCACCCATGATGGACGCAGCGAGCCCTGATCCTTTACGACATTGTACACTTTAGTCAGGATGGGAGCAAGTAGATCGCATATGTCATATAAAAGTCTACGGGGAGCCTGCCTGACCCGGGTTCTTTGCCCCTGGCCAAAGCATTTATGGCCCCTCGTACCACCTGTACCTGGATGAGGCCGCCCAGGAGGGTGGCAGTGCCCTCTCCCCCAGTCAGTGCATAGCTATGTATAGCCTATGCACCAGGGCCCTGGGAAGCTGCATAGAGGAATGCATAGTATTCCCAAAACGTGGTATTGATCTCAGCTTGTGTATAGACTGTGTGGCCCATGGGAGTGGGAGTACTTGTGATTTGCAGCTGGTGGGGATCGCAGGCCAGGCAAGCAGGCGTCCATCTCTGCCTCGCTCGCTGTGCGCTTTAATGAGATATTGAATAAAATACACAGCAAAAAAAGCCAAATTATGCTGCACATTTTCTGATAGTTTTACCTTACAACTTTGTCCTTTTTAGGTCTCGCTGAGCCAGCGTATGCGCTGCCCTGCGAGACATTTAGTGTGTGGGTTTTCAAAGTGCTGCCATAGGCTTTTGGTGGCCTCATGCTTGCGCGCAGCCGCCATCTGTCTTTCCTCCGTCACACAACTCCCGCTTCTCCCCTTTCCCCACCACAGATCGCTTCGCTCGCCATGCTTGATCACAATCGCGATCACTTTCACTTTCGCGGGCCTCGCGGCCGTGTCACTTTCACGGCCGCGCGGCCAATGCTTGTTACACTTTTTAACACTGTCTGTGCATAAATTACACCTCATTAGAACCAGCTAAACATACAAACATAGCAATGAGCTTCAGAAGGGGGTTAGTCAAACTTTGCAAATGGACTTACCCTGCTGGGAATATGCGTTGCTGCGATTTTAGTAACTTCTGAATCATTTAAGCTACCACAAATCTTTTTTTGTTAAATCTGAAGATTATTCAGCAGATAATGGATTATGTGGCAAATACGGCAGACCCAAAAGTTATGCGAAAAATGCTGTGGCCGCACAAACATAATTCCAGTGGCCCTGCCTTTTAGTCTCTCAATCAACTCTAGCTTCTTCCTCTCTATACTAGCCTGTCACCAGGCATTGGAAACATGTGGGCAGTCTTTATCAAGGGAATAGAGCAACCCTTCCTGCTCTACCTTCATGTAGCAATTGGGCTCGTACCCACATCGATGTGGGTATACAGTGTCCACGCATCACTACCTTGAGCACCTCCCACTCAGTCAACGTCGTGTATGCAGTGTCTGTGTTTTCTGTGCTGTAGTTGAGGAGAGTGGTGGCCAAGGAGTTACACAAGACTTCCAAGGCAGTAACCTTCAACTTCTGGGAGGTAATTGGTGGCCATGGGGATTCCAACAAAAGACTCTGCATTGCTGGGTTGTGGTCTGAGTGTGTCTTAGCCAAGTACTCTAGGTAAAGTGCCTCATCCTGCACAAGTCTATTTTAGAACAATTTATCCAGTCGGACATATAAATTATTCATAGCAGAATAATAGGGGTATTCCCTGAGTGTCAGAATATATTTATGCCATATATCCACCAAAGCCCGCATCCACTGGTGAAAAATGATGTGGCATACTGCCTACCCTAAGCTAATACTGGTTTGGTTGCCTGAATATTCTTACACTAAAACCGGGTATTGTACAACAACATCATTCTTTTGTCAATCAATCAATCAAAACATTTGTAAAGTGCACTACAGTCTCAAGGCGCTGGGGGGGGGGGGGGGGGGGGCTGCTACTGATCGAACAGCCAGGTCTTGAGTGTTCTGAAGGTCAGCAGGTCTTGGGTCTGTCGTAGGCTCAGTGGGAGGGTGTTCCATGTTTTGGCGGCGAGGTGAGAGAAGGATCTCCCTCCGTTGGTAGTTTTTCGGATGTGCGGAACAGTGGCTAGTGCGTTTAATGTGCTTACTGTTTCATTTACTTACACAATTTTGCAGGCATTTGTGGCACACTCTGCCTACCTCATCCAAACAGTGATCCCCTGCTGCACACCCTGTGATCTTCTGTCATTGTAGTTATATTTTTCCCTACAAAACGATTCTGCCTACCTCACCCCAATGTTGATTCCCTGTGCATACACTTTGATCTTACTCCAGTTCCAGTTCTATTGCTGATGCTGTTAGATATCGCCTCCATTGTTACCTTTACTTGTGCATGCTCTGTGATCTCATGTCGCTTCTATTTTTTTTTATTGCCCATGCTGTGATGCTATATTGCGATTGTGACATAATTTGGTGATTTACAAAGTTAGCATGATCTCCCAGCACATGGTTGGTCCATGCCTTACTAATCTATTTCTAATTTCATAGTTAATTTCTTTAAAGCCCAAATGTCCTTACCCTGGTCCTGCTTGTTATTGTCCCCAAAATATGCCATGTCTCCCTGCCATAGGGCCTTCCAAACTCACTTGCTAGGTGTATAACAGCTTCAATATTTTTACTTCCTATAGCACTGCTGCTGCTGCTTACAACCCCGGTCGCTAAACGCCCCCTTTAAAGTGCTGTCCTACTCTCCCACCCGTTCCCTGCTCCCACCCCCATCATGGACCCAGACCTCGCCATTTTGCTGAACACTATGCTTGTCCCCACATTGGTAATTGGTAATTAACTACTCCCCCAACCTAACTAAAAATGCCATGAAAAAACCCAAACATAAAATACTCTAACTTAGCAAAGAAACCCTTTTCATTGAATTCTACTTTTGACACAACAAGGGCTACTTACTTAGCAACCTCCTCTTCTACCACTGGGTGTGCCAAATGGAGGAATGTTCTATCTTCCTCACTCAACAACACCATAACCCAAAAATTCCCTCACAGCCATAACCTTACTATTGCGGCCTCCGCGCTGCACAATGGCAACGCCACAACCTCCATCTATTGTAACGGCACCGTACTCATCCAATCTTTTTATCATAACCTGGAACTCTTCTGCAGGCTACTCTCCTATCTCAAACACAATCTTGATACAACCACCCGGATGTATGACGTTACAACGCATGCTGTTACAACGCATGCTGTTACAACGAAAGTTTTACAACGCGAGTGTATTGACAACGCAGGACATTACAACGCAAGTCTTTACATCGACTTGCACTAGATGGCGTGCTAACATTAAAAAAGTGTAATTTACTTTTCCAACTCCAGTCCACGTAACAGTAGGGAAGGTGTTGGGATAGTAAACTACACTATTTTTAATGTTAGCACGCCATCTAGTACAAGTCGATGTAAAGACTTGCGTTGTAATGTCCTGCGTTGTCAATGCACTCGCGTTGTAACAGTTTTGTTGTAATGGTAGTGCGTTGTAAAAGTTGCGTTGTAAAGGTTGTTCCTCCAACCACCCCCTTTCCTACCCACTTGCCTGCTCCATCCGACTTCCTTCCTTACTTAACCCCCTCCCCACACTGCTCCTCCGGCCCACCATCCCCTCTACTCCCATCCCTCTTCCTGGTTGATCACCCATCTGTCCTCAGACACCCCTGTTGCCCTTCGCACCACCCCCACTGCTGAGAACTCCAGTTCCCCCCCTGACTAACTCCAGGATGTCACCACCATGACCATCCCCTAATCCCACCTCTCCTCCTCACCAGTCCTACAGTATCACTCCATACTCCATCACTGACCGCCGCAACCACATTCCCAGCAATAGGCCCCACCCTCCTACCACCTCCTTTTAGCCAATCCCCACCAAGGCTTTGTTGGTAAACCTCACGGATGCCAGCCCTCCTACTTGCGCGGGGACCCCCCACACTCATACGCTCACTTCAAACAGGAACCTTTTAGCTACACCACCCTTGAATTTATACTCGACACTATTAAATCCCAACTGTATCTGATCCGAGCTAACATTCTCAAACTATTTCGTATCACCTTCCACCTCGAACACAACCCACCACCTATCTAATAGCACCCCCACTTTCCCCAACCACTACTCAGACCGTACCACTGCCTACGCTGAGAGTTTTCAGCCTTCCTGTAGGACCGCTCCCTTCCACAATCATTTCTCTCAACCAGATAGGCTAGGCAGACATCTATCAAATGATGATTTGCGTGACCTCCTCAATTCTTATAATGCTTCCTCTCTCCTGTGCCGCCTTGACAATGGAGACTATCATCTCTTGTCTCCTCGCCTCCGAAATTGAGGCTATCATCACTCACCCCTCTAGGTCATCCCGCCCTAAGACTGGCTCTATAAAACTTTTTACCTCACCCCAGCTCTCCTCTCTAACACACTCTAGCACTGCTTCCTCTAATTTACCCCTGAAAAGTGCACTACTAAACTGTTGTTCTGTTGTGAAGCACGCGGCTGATATAGCTTCTCTTATCCTTAACCAGGACCTTGACATACTCATAGTCACGGAAACGTGGTTAAATGATTCCTCCAACCACTCCTTGGATATCTTGGTCCCTCCCATGTATGGTATCATTAGGTTAGATCACCCAAGACACACTGGGGGTGGCCTAGCCTGTATATACAGAGCCTCACTCTCTATGAAACAGTCTTCCACTTCTTCTCTGCCCTCATGTGAGCATCTTAAGATTGACAGCTTCACCACCAGCAATACCAACCATCCTTCCACACATTCAATTACTCCCCGGCGGTCATCGCTTTTTCATTGAACAGATCATGGAGGTTATCACCTCCAACAATGATGATCACATCCACCAGATCTTCCTTGGTGACTTCTACATCAATTGGGACAATATCAATGATCTGCTTGTGAACTGCTTCAAATCCTTCCTCCAGGACCTCAACCTCATCCAAGCCTGTAACAGTCCAACCCATGAAAAAGCACGACCCTATACCTAATCATAGCTGACGAGAACACCTTACTTGTTGACTCTATTCTCCCTTGCGATTGGACCGACCATCATTGCGTCACCTTCTCCCTAAATATAAAAGTAATACCCTCCAAGGGCTAACCTAAGAAAGCCAATCAATGGACCTGTGACACCCTTAACATTAAACCACTCTCTATGTGTACTGCGAATTGTGAAAGCCTGCTTGCACCTCCCACCATGACAGAAGCCCAAAAAACTCACTGATCCTTACTTCAATTCTAAATCAATTATCATGGATCCCAGTGCGCCAAAACAACAAAAAAGAATACCACCCAAATGATCCAAACCCTGGGTCAACAGTGATCTTACTGAAGAACGGCTTCTTCTTAGGCTTAGCCCCTCACCAATATCCTCAAATGCTGCCGCATCTCCTACCATATGTAAGCCAACACCCAACTCTAACTAAGAATAACCTCCATTGAGGACATCCACACACTCAATAACACCCTAACTTTAACACAACAATGGCTCACTCGGAATCAACTTAAACTCAATGCCCTTACTGATCTCATACTGATTGCCCCCCCACCTCCGCCTCTAAGGTCAAAGAATGGATGTACCTTAATTTGCACCTCACACATCATCAAATCCCTAGTTATCACCCTAGGCAAAGACCTCTTCATGCATAAAAACATCTGCACTATCACCAGAGGAGCCAACCATCAGTTGCATATCCTTAAAAAATTAAACCTTATCTCCCTCGAGGCTGACCTCATAACTGCGACTCAGGCACTTGTGCTTCTGGAACTGTACTATGGTAGTGAGGTTTTTGGGAGGCCCACAAAGGTAGCACTACCTTTGTGGGCCTCCCAAAAACCTCACTTACTCCTCTTAAGGCCAGTCTGAAATTCAGCAGCCAGGTTCATCACGGGATTTTAAAAAAGTGATCACATCACCCCTGACCTACGTGCCCACTTGAGGTCAGGATGCATTTCGAAATTGCCTGCATTACCCATAAAGCGTTGCACCACAACACCCCATCCTACCTGTCCCAGAAATTGACCCTTTTGGGTGGGAACATATCCTCCAGAAATACAAGCTCCTTAATGCTCAAACCACAAAAATTCAAGAAGAAGAAAACCTACTACCATTCCTTCACCGGAATGGCCCCTATTATCTGATGTAACCCATCCTCATCCCTTTTCAAGAAAGAAGAAAAAAACATTCTGTCCAACAAATTCCTCTCTCATTGAAGACTTGGCCATGCCGCCCCATTCAGTCCGCTGCCTTCCTTCACTCCGTAGCTTGCCTTAGTCTTGGACCTATGTTTCACTTCACCCCCGTTAGTCTGCGCATCGCTACCTTGGGAATAACGGTCAGTAGTCCCCCCACATGGCATCCTCCCCCCCCCCTTAACTATCTCAGCACTTTTATGTACACTGGTGATCGTACTCTTCTTTGTTTTACTGCCTATCTGTACGGCTGTTTATACTTTTATGTAACTCGGGTACTGCTGCTATTCAACTCATATATCCCTCTATTCCTGTTGTACCATATATTTTTCGCTCTGTACCTCGTGTTACTGATATCATTCTGACTTTGTATAGCGCCAAGTTGCCTTGAATATCAGTGCTAAGTTACCTTGTGCCTTCACTACCTTGGGCGAATTTGTGCATCTATTCTTGGTGCAGTTCGGGTTCCTCAATTCCCCTCTATTACCACGGACAGGATGATTTCTCAGTCACACACACACACACACACACACACATCATACGCTGGTGGGGCCCATAACACCAACATTCATTCTATCAAACTATCCGCACCTAGCAAAGGGACATTGTTTCCGAACCAACTGCTTACTTGATGGAAGTACCACTTTCCCTAAATCACCCTAACATCTCTTCCATCTAAAGGTCGATCGAATCATTTAGTTGAGTTTAGTTTAATGATACCTTAACACTCTAAATTATTCAATAATACATTTCAAATGAAATAATAACCCAACACATAATTAAATTCGCAAGTTAAATTTTAGTAATTCAATCTCATTTCTGTCATATTTACCTATTCTGGCTAATTGTCGTTTTCTAAGTCAGAATCTGGTCCTCAGTCAAATCGTCAAAGTTCTGTTCTATCATGCAGATTCACAGTCCTCTCCGTCAGCATAACATCAGGATACTGGAAATGACGACCACAACGAACTTTTTTACCTCTCTAGTCTACTATTATTTATACCAAAATTTACATTCCAAAAGTATCAAATACAATTTTAGGGCTTCTGATTGGTCCATTGAAAGACATCTTGGTGCATCGGGCAACATTCGACGAATTTCCCATACGGGAAAAGTTTCCTTAGGTCCATGCATGACAACATTATTAGTCCTTTTATATCTTTGTATCATTTTTAGGAGAGTTGGCGTTTCGCCCAGAGCGACCTTGTTGCCTTGTTGGGCACAGTGATGACAGTTCACCGGCAGGGCACGGCTGCTGAAGTTTGCGCAGGCGCACTTCTCCTCTCCCCTCACTGATGTCACTCAATACAGTCAGATTCAGTCGGCGGCCATTTAATGGCAGGCCCAAATGGTCAATTTAAGCAAAGAAACAAAAAAAACGTAATTAATACATTGAAATGATTAAAACAGTGTTATCCCCTTATTAATACCCATATGTGTGTGCATTTATCTAGCTATATGCAACATTTAAAGCCGTTAATACTTGTTTATTTAAGCACAAATTACAATAACATCACAAAAGCAACACTTATCATTTTAATATGCATACGGGTTTAGTTCACATATTATTTAGCCATGCAAATGCATTCCCACGTGTATTCTTCCTGTTAATAAGGTTGATTAATCACCATACATCAAACAATTAATTATTATGATTAATTATTTGTTTTAATATAAACATACGAAAATGAAGTGGGTATCCAAAAAAAAATAATTACCCGCTCCAGCAATCCCCCCTTTGGTGATTTTATCACCACAAACAACAAAACCCACAAATTTTATCTTCCCCTTTTACGGAAATGTAAATGTTTTCTTGCTCAATTTAATAATTCTGTTTCCCCTTCATCTTCTCTTTCTGATTTGTCATACATACTCTCCTTCAATTCTATTTCTTCCAATTCTCTTTCTAGTTTCTTTTCTTTCTTTTTGATATTTTCTCGTCTGATTTTCTTCTTATTTCTTCTATGTCTACAACACATACATCCTAGTCTAAATATTAATAATATGAACATTACACACGTTAGTGGAAATAGTATTTTACCTAATATGCTACGACCTATTTTAGCTAAGAAATTCTTAATAGCAGCCATTTTATTACTGACTTTAGTCCAGATACTTTCAACCTCCAGTGGTACTATTTCATCATGCAATTCTGTAATGTTTTTGATGTAGACTTTTAGATCTTTGCTTTCGTCAGGTATGTAAGTGCAACAATGTTGAACTTTCAGCATTCCACAGACTCCACCCTCTTTTGCCAATAAGATATCAAGGGCAAGTCAATTTTGCATTACCATAGCACGCATGGCAACCATTTCAGTATTTACCAATAGAAATCCTCCTGCGGTGCTTGTTGACAAGCGATCCACTACTGTTGATAGCTTCCGAATATTATTTGCATTCAAAGATATTCCCACTGCTGGTATCAAGGCTCCAAAAATGTCACCTACAATTTCTGCCCAAGTTTCTCTTCTACTACGCATTCGTAGATTATTTTGTCCATTATTTTCTACTCTATCCATATGAAAGATTTTTGGAAAGACCAGGCCAACATAACATGTGCCATACCAATGGTCTGGCAACCTATAATAAGCCTTGTTCCCACAAATGTAGTACAATCCAGGAAAGACTGGATCATTTCCATCTCTAAATCCCCATCCGGTTGCAATAAAATATGTATCATGGCACTCACTAGTCCCTATAAAATAATAATCATATTGGGATCTTTTCCTCATAATACATAATTTGCCTTTCTGTGGTGTATCTATAGCCATTGTTGGACTGGCTTCATTTTTCAATTCCTTTTCTTTATCTATGTCCCAAACAGTTTTACTCATTTTATCTCCTTCTGCTCTTCTGTGCATCTTTAATCTCCTTTCCTCAACCATGTCTAAAAAAAAATTTCTTCTTTCTTTAAACTGCAAGTTAAATTGTTTCTAAAAATATATTCTAATGTTAATTCCTTAGTTTCTATAAAAATTTCACCTAATACGTTAGCAGTTTTAGCAGGGTTCAATTCGTTATTCATAGGTAATTGTCCAAGAATGTTATCTATGTCTGACAAATTATATTCTAATTTCCCTACTTGATAAAATATACTTGTTAACACACTATATGATATTCCATAAGTTGCTGGGAGGTGATAAGTCACTCCTTCTGAAACAGAGGCAGGTAACTGCATACATACGTAGCAATCCCTTGCGTCCATTGTTTTTACGTATTCATACAATAATTTTGAAAACACATTGCTAGAAAAATCAGTTATAGACCTATCCTTGTGTATATGTTCACTGCTTGTTTTAGTCGGAACTACCTTTTGGGGACTCTTTCTTATGTTAGTCATATTCTCAGTATGCCCTTCTAATGTGTCTAAAGTTACTTTGAAAGAGATCAGTAGAGCAAGTACGCTCCAAAGAAGCATTAATAATCCTGTACAACAACAACACATCTTGCACCATCTTTTCATAAAGGTACATCTATTCTTGTTATCATCTATGTTAGCCATCTTGTTAAACAGACCGTGTCTTTTGACTTAGCCTCTTCTACTCCACTACTGGGTTTTCCACCTTAAGGCACTAAGGGGCATATGCATCAACATTAGCATTTGCGATTCCTTATTAGCGAAAAATAAGGATTCGCTAATAAGGAATAGCAAAAGGCTATGCATGTAGGAATCGCTATTCAAATAGCGATTCCTTAACTTTCCTTAATTGCTACTCGCAAATAGCGAGTAGCAATTAAGGAATGCCGTCCCAATCATTCCTATGGGCCTCCAGGCCCATAGGAATGATTCGGAGATTGCATGAGCAAATAGCGAGTACCAGTAGGTTCTCGCTAATTGCTCATGCAATTTCAAGGGTGCAAGGGTGTCAAAATGACACCCTATAGCACCCCTGAAAATGATATGTGCACATATGTTGCACACACACATGCTCTAAGGGCATGTGTGTGCGCAACATGAAACTTTGAAAAATGCACAAAAGTGCATTTTTCAAAGTTTTTGCAAATTACCATGCAGTTCATCTTCATGGTAATTTGCTCCCCCTATTAGCGAAATCGCTAATTTTTTAACTTTGATGCATTGCATTTAAGGAATCTCACTTTGGGATTCCTTAAATGCAATCGCTATTTAAGGAATCGGTATTTAAGGAATCCCTATTTAAGGAATCGGTATTTAAGGAATCCCTATTTAAGGAATCGGTATTTAAGGAATCCCTATTTAAAGAATCGCTATTTAAGGATTCCTTAAATAGCGATTTCTGCTTTTGGGTTGATGCATTGGGATTGGGTATTTTTAACTTAATACCGGGAGCTATTAGCGAATCGGTATTTTACCGACTGGATTTTGGGTTGATGCATGAGGCTGTAAGCACCTAACAGGTTATTCCAGTCCTTCAATTTTTTTAGTTTTAGTCTCTTAATTTTTCTTCCACAAATGCCTTCTTGGAATTATTCAGTTTGGCATCTCATCATTTTTCACTTCCTTCTCGTCATCCAAATACAGAAATTTCTGAATTTCCGCTTCTTCTCCAATATCGGACAAGATAACTCTCAGGATTCCCGCTGTTTCTTCTTCATCAACCACTTTCAGCAAAGCCTCCTCTGGATTTCCTTGACTATCTACCTCTTCTTCTTGTTCAGGTAGTGCCACATACGTCCATTCTGGCGACTTATACTTCTGGTTTGGTTTTCTTGTTCTTTTGTTCTCTTCAGACACACTTATCTCTTCTTCTTTTGATTGGTTTTGAGTTGACACTTCATTCACTTGTTCAGCCTTTGATGGATTAACTCGTGTCAATCGATATCTCAGTCTTTTTATCTTATTTGGCCAAAGGTCTCCTTTAGCATTTCTTCTTAATTTGCCTTCTTTAATGTTTCTTTCCTCGATCCAAGTTCTCTTTCTCAGAACTCGACCTTCAGGTATTTCATTTTCACTTTCTTCAGATTCTATCTCAATTGGCTTTTCCTTTCCAACAGATTCCTTTTCCACCTCTTGTGTTTGCCCTACTTCTGTCCCTCCTCGGGTCTCCGACACGCAATCTTCCTGCTGTCTACTTGTCCCTTCACCTAACTCAGTGTTGGTTGTCCCTACACCTCCTCGGGGGTTTTCCGCAGAAATCTGTCCCTCACTCTCTATTTCTGTCCCTTCTTCACCTTCAAGAATTATTTCAGGTGGAACCTCTCCCACTCTCTCATCTGGTGTAAATGTCACCTCTGTTGGAGTGTTCTTTTCTTTTCTTCTTTTTGTGTTCGTTACTGGTAGTTGGTATTTCTTGCTCGTTTCCAGAATCTGAACTTGTATCTGAAATCTGCAGTCTTTTCCTCAGGAGATCACCTCGTGGAATTAGAGCTGGTCTTGGCCCTTTCTCCCCCCTTTCGGGATTTTCTTTTGTCTTTGAATTCTCGTTATCTGAATCAGCACTCGATTCTGAATCATCAAAATATTCTTTGCCAATGCGGTCACCTGGATTTGGAACTCACAAAGTGTGACTTGCATGTATCCAATTTTTCAGTCCAGCACACTTCACAGCAGTTGTTGTGGTCAGTACAACTTGACTTGGCCTTCCCCACCTTGGAACCAAGCAATTTCTTCTTCTCTGGACCTTTATTCTCACCCAGTCCCCTGGGCTAAGATCATGGGCTGGTTTCCTTTCAAGTGTGGTGGCATCCGCTCCAACCTGGTGAAACACAGAATGGACTGTGTCAGCCAGGCCTTTACAGTAATCCAAAACCATGTCATCAGTTATAGTCATCAATTTGTTGACTGGTACAAACACGTGTCTCATGGCGCGTCCCATAATGATCTCATGGGGACTCAAACCTGTGGTTCTGTCTGGAGTAGATCTAATCGTCATCAGGACTAGAGGCATTTCATACCTGTGGCTAAACACATTTTCCCTATTCTGTTCTTGATGGTACCATTCATTTGTTCAACCACACCAGAAGCCTCTGGTCGGTAGGCACAATGTAGTTTTTGTTGTACACTCAATGCTTCACAGATCAATTTCATTATAAAAGTGTCCTCCTCTGTCTGATTCAATGGTCACTGGGAACCCGAACCTTGGGATGAATTCTCTTAACAATAGGTTAGCCACTGTTATTCCATCATTTCTTCTTGGTGGGAATGCCTCCACCCACCTGTAGAACAGACAGACTATCACCAAAACATACCTCAAACTGTTACAAGGGGGCATCTCAATGAAATCTATTTGCATTCGGGTGAATGGTCCTCCCTCTCGGCCTATTGTGCCTAGGCTCACTACTGTTTTCCTTCCAGGATTGTATTGTTGACATATCAGGCATCTTTGACAGAGGCTCTCTGCTATCAACCTGAATTTTGCATTGTACCAGGTTTTCTTAAAGGCCCTTATCATGGCATCTCTCCCTATTTGTCCCTGGCCATGATACATCCGTGCCATTGTTGACATCATCCTATCAGGCATTACTGGTCTTCCATCCCGATAGACCCACACATGATCTTTCTCTCTTGGTGCACAACCTGCTTTTACCCACTGCTTTATTTCTTCATCTCCTGCTTCATCCTGCAACTGCCTCACTTCTTCCCATGTTCCCACAACGTTAGTAAACATTAAGGAGCAAGAAGACATTTCCTTTTCCTCTGCCCGATTGATTGAATACTGATTTCGTGCACAATACTGAGCCATGTCATTAGCATAGCGATTCCCTGTAGTGATGTAATCACTACCCTTACCATGAGCAGCACATTTTACAACAGCCAGTTCTTTGGGCAGCTGTATCGCCTCAAGCAATTTTCCAACCACTTCTGCATTCTTTATGGGAGTTCCATTTGAGGTCAGGAAACCTCTCTGTAGCCAAAGTTGGCCAAAGTCGTGGACAACTCCGAAGCCATACTGGCTGTCAGTTATCACAGTCACTCTCACATTCTTCCCAATCTTACATGCTTTTGTCAATGCCACTAGTTCTGCTACTTGAGCTGATTTAACTCCTTTCAAGTGTGATGCTTCCATGACTGCTGCGACTGTGCATATTGCATATGCCGCACTAAGCAATCCTTCATCCGTTCTTAAACAAGATCCATCCACAAACATCACATAGTCACTTTCTGGCAATGGTAAATCTTTTATGTCTGGTCTGGGTTTCGTACAAAAGTCAAGCACATCCAAACAATCATGATCAACGTCATCTCTTACCTCCACTCTTTCAGCATCTGGCAATAGTGTGGCTGGATTCACATTCACACATCTCTCAAGACTCACATTAGTTGCACCTAGAATGACTTTCTCATACTTAGTCAGCTGACTATGTGACATGAACTGTGCTCGGCTCCTTGTTAAACGGATCGCCACATCATGAGGTACAAACACTCTCAATGGATATCCCATCACAATTCCTTCACTTTGTTCTAAGCTTCGGCATGTAGCAGCTACTGCTTTTAGACATCCTGGCAAACCTACAGCTACTGGGTCTAGCATTGACGAAAAATATGCAACTGGTCTCCTCAATCTTCCATGTTTCTGTATTAACACTGAGAGTGCACATCCGTTTCGCTCACTGCAGTACAACTCGAACTCCTTCTCATAGTCTGGCATACCCAGAGCAGGTGCTTCACAAAGGCTGTCCTTTAATTGTCTAAATGCTGCCAATTCTTCTTTGTTTAATTCAAGGGGGTCTTTTACCTCACTTTTTGTCAATTTTACCAATGGTTTGGCAATCAGGGAAAAATTACTGATCCACTGACGACAATAGCCAACCATTCCTAGGAACATTCTCACTTCTCTTTGTGTCATCAGGGCTCTCATTCCTCTGATGATTCTGATTCTGTCTATTGTCACTTTTCTCAGCCTTTTCTCAATATTGTGTCCTAGGTATTGTACTTCTTTCTTGCAGAATTGCAATTTTGTCGGCGATACTTTTAGTCCTCCATCTGCCAAATGATTCAGCAAAGCTATTGTGTCTGTTTCACAAGCTTCACGTGTTTTCGATGCCACAAGTAGGTCATCGATATACTGGACCAAGACTGAATTTTCAGGCATTGCTAGACTTTCCAGAGATTTCTTCAGCAACTGATTAAATATTGAGGGGCTCTCTGTATGCCCCTGTGGGATTCGGCACCATGCCAAAATACGCTCTCCAAACCGAAATGCAAAAATCTGCTGACTGTCATGATGTAACGGAATTGAAAAGAAAGCATGGCACAAATCAATTACTGTGTACCATTCTGCATCATGGGGAATCTGATACAAAATCACTGATGGATTTGGTACAATGGGACAGCATGACACAACAATTTTGTTTACCTTTCTCAAATCCTGCACTATTCTAAACTTTCCATTAGGCTTATTCAGTCCCATTATAGGTGAATTACATGGACTGCTCATTATCTCCCTCAAAACTCCCTGCTTGATCATTTTCTCAACTAAGGGTGTTACTCCTTCAATTATTTCGGGTGTCAGTCTGTATTGTGGAATGCTTGGATAAACTACTCCATCGTTTACAGTAATTTTCACTGGGTCTACATTTCTCATCAGGCCTACATCTTCTCCAGTAAAGTCCCAGACTCCTGCCTTTACTGTCTGTTTTAACTCTGGTGGCAATTCATCAGAATTGAATATGGCATATGTTTCGGTAACATCATTCTCTCTGTTAGCTATGGTCATTTTATACAGTACATCCTCATCTGGTGTCTCAAATGCTATTCCATCTGGAGTACAAAATATGGTGCAATTCATTTTGCACAATAAATCCCTTCCTAGCAAATTCACAGGACTAGTGTCACACACCACAAAACGATGCATGTCCGAAAATTTCCCTATTTTGACCTTTACTGGTTCTGTAAGGTACGTTCTAATTTGTGTGTTGGACACACCAACTACTTGCATTGTTTCATCCGAAAGAGGAAGATTCTTTACATCAGCTGACCTGACAGTTGATCGTGTAGCTCCAGTGTCGACTAGAAAAGTAATGTTTTTATCATTAACCTTCCCATCCACAAATGGTCCTGTCTGGTCTATTTCTAGAGTTGCGCCAAGCACGCACTCTTCTTCCTCCCTTCGGCACCGTCAAAAATTCTCCTCTGACTCACTCTCATCATTCCGCAGCCAATATTGCGAAACAGAGCTTACGCGTTGCGGTTTATTTACCTGTTCTTCATTGTAGAATCCCGATTCGTTACTATACTTCTGTGTGTTTCTGCTCTGTGGTAAAGATGGTTTTGGCACCTGATTCTGTGGATTAACAACCTTCTGCTGTTGCTGGTGTTGGCCACTCACCTCACTCTGCACTTGTGGATTCAATGATGGATTTTCATTATTAGTACTTGGAGGAAACTTACACTCGGATTTCCAATGCCCTAACCTATCGCAATTGTGGCATGGAAACTTCTTTTTAGCTTCTTCTATATTACCTTTCCCTTTTCCTGGGCCAAATCTTGGTTTATTTCCTGGGTTATTTGCTTGTTCAACTAACTGAGCTTCCTGTCTTTCTGCCACTTTCACTTGTGCCCACATTGCCTTTTCCTTCAGTTTTCGTTGCTTCGCTTCAATTTCATCACTAAAGTATTTAGCATGTCTCAATATTTCATCAATTTTCTTGCTTTGCCAATCGACTGTATGCTGTTTTATCATATCACTAATTTCAGGACGTAAACCATATACAAATCTGTATACAAAATGACTCAGATCCTTTTCACCAAGATTCTCATCTCCACTAAACTGCTTGAAAGCTAGTATTAGTCTTTCGTAATAGGCATGAACTGATTCTTTCACTTCCTGATGTGTTCGATCTATTTTTACCCAGTCTGTTTCTTTGGGAGGTACCTTGTTTTTCAAAAATACCATAACTTGTTCATATTTCTTCATTACCTCGGGGTCTGGTGCTCCTGTTTTGGGATCTCTTGGGAATTCCTTAGTTGGCCAATATATAACTATCTTGCATTCTGTCCATAAGTCTGCTGGTACTATTATATCAAATAGGCTATTCAAATCGATCCACAGTACTTTTGACAATTTAACAAATCTGTCCACTTGTCTGTACCACTCGACGGGCTTTTCTCGCAATCGAGGGAAGTCATTTGTAAATGACAAAATATCCTGTCTTGTCCATGGGACATGTACATATCCCCCTCCTGGCATCATCTCGTTTTCTATACCACCTACTTTTCCATTTATCCACATCTCCCCATTTTCTCAACTAAGTGATTGTCCTTAATCTGTCCTATTCGTCCTGTAGTATTCATGTTTTCAATATCTTTTTCCGTGAAATCCACTCGGTAAGGCTTTTGTAAAGCTTTTACCTTGTCCATGTCAATTCCCATTTCGCTTGCTATTTCTTGTAGCCTGTCATGTAGGTTCTTTGCTCTCCAAGTGACACTCTTGCACAGAAACAACAGCTCCTCATCCTGGTAATTTTTCAGCTTTTCTGTGGGGATCGTCCCTACTATTAATTCTTCTAGTACCATGCGTAATTTGGTCACATCAATTGTTTGGGATTCTTTTTCTTTTCCCTGCAAGCTCTTTAACCATTCGCTCAATTCATCTGTAGTTATTCCTGAGGATTTTTCTACACTCCCTTGTTCTGTCATTCTTTGTGGTTCTCATATTGATCTTGCTACCATTCTGTTTCTTTCTATAGAATCTGGACTTAAAAATGGATTATTTGATACAGTCCGTTCACTTTCACTCATTGTATGTCTCCAAGGGTTCTCCCTTGCTCTCATTAGTGGTTGGTCGGCCTGTCTATTGCTCACATAAGGAACTGTTAGACCATGTTCGCTTTCTTTCTGCTTTTCAAAAATGGGCATAACGGGACCTATTGTTACAGGGACTGTGACTGCTTCTAGATTTTTGTTCAATTCTCTTATCTTCTCGGTTAGTTCTAGTGTGGTTTTTGCTAATTCCATAGAATTTTCACTATCAATCTTATTTTCCATTTCTTTCTCTCTTTCCCTAAAGGAATTACTTCCTTTCACTTCTGGGGTCATAACTTCTGTCTTGATGATTCGCAGGGTTTCTCTCATTGGGGCACCTTGGGTTAATGCATCTGGTTCTTGTCTGTACGGTGGTGGATTTTTGTAAATCTAGAACATCATCCTCTGATTCATTTGCTCCATACCTTCTAGATTCTACATTATGGGCCATATGTAGATAGCTAAATACCGGTCGGTAACAGCCGAAAATCGGTAATTTTCCCATTACCGACCGGTATTTAGCCCCTTCTAATGTAGGAGGCAGGTTTTAAGGATTCGGTAATTTCCCGATTTCTTATTTTAAGGAATCGGTAAAATACCGAATCCTTATGTAAAGGAATCGGTAAAATACCGAATCCTTAAAAGCTATGTAGGTGGCCCTCAAGTGAGTGCATTTTTGCATTCAGGATTCGTTATTTCCCACCAACTACAAGTTGGTGGTAAATACCGAATACCTTTAAAAAAGCAATAATTTGCTTATTTCAAGGTGCCATGTGGCAGACATACATGCCCTTAGGGCATGTATGTGCGCCACATGTGCACAAATGCACGATTCAGGGGTGCAACAGGGTGTCAATGTGACACCTTGCCACCCTTGAATATGCTCTCCCTATTACCGATTCGGTATTTACCGAATCAGTAATAGTGAATGGCTTCCCATTCATTCCTATGGGCCTTCAGGCCCATAGGAATGAATGGGAAGGTTATTCCTTATTACCGAATCGGTATTACCGATTCGGTAATAACGAATATTACCGATTCTGTATTTTTTACCGATTTTTTAGCTACATATGAAATACCGATTCCTAAATACCGAATCGGTAAAATTCGGTATTTAGGAATCGGTATTTCATATTTACCTACATCGGGCCCATCGTCTTTTCCCTATGCATTTTCTCCCTTCAGTTTCTCCTGCAGTTCTTACGGGAAACAGTCCTTCAGTCATACTTGCGTCTCGCCACCTTCTCATTTGATCACTATGAGTTTCACGATCATACTGTCGTCCAAACATATATCTATATCTACTACCACTTCTCTGTTTTTCTCGCTCATGCATCTCATCTTCCCATTCAGTCAGTGCCACAAATTGTGTTGGTCTAGGTCGTGGTTCTAAGCTCATCATCCGTTCACGCAGATTTCTTAATATAGCCAGATTAAATGAGCCATGTTCTGGAAAAGCTAGAACTCCGTCATCCCTAGTATATTTCACCCAATTGTCTAACCAAATACAAGTATGATATCCGTATTTCGCAACCATGAAGGATGCGGGGGTTTTCGTCGGAGGAAGTAACTGTCCTTCTCTCGTCACAATCTCTTTGTCCTTCACAAACCATCCCTTTATTTTGCTAAACAACGATTTTTTCTTTTTTTCGACTGAATGGTAATACATTTTCCTGTCTTCCGTGAATCCCTAGTCTTCTCTACAACTGTACGATCTTTAGTCCAATAGCAGCGCGACTCACACTAACGCACCAATCCGGAGCGTCTACGTCACTGTCACAATCCTCAAATCCCAGCGCGACTCACACTAGCGCACCAATCCTGGAGCGTCTACGTCACTGTCACAATCCTCAAATCCCAGCGCGACACACACTAACGCACCAATCAGGGCGCTTCTGCTGTTCTGACCCACTGTCCAATCCCAGCGCGGTCTTTCTGACGTCAGCAGTCGCTGCAGCAGCTCCTGTTCCTGACTCCTGCCTCCTTTACAAAACTACTTGGTAGACTTTGTTTCGATTTCTACACTTCTGTTAGTTACAACATATAAACATCTCCATTGTCCACTTCGCTAACCAAAAAATAGCAATAAACCTTTCTCACGAGAATTCCGTCTTTCCCGAGAGCAGCGCTTACCTCTGCCCCACTACGGAATCATTACTTCCGTTGATAAAGTAGCACATCCCTCTACTTCACCCTTCTATCAGGCATCAATTAACTGTTTCTCCAGAATTAAGACACATAGTTGGAGACGCAATGCTCCTGAGAAATAAAACCAGAGTTTCGCAATTAACTGGAATGCTTTTTCATTCACGCACTTTCACACAAGAAAATGTAGCACATTCACACAGAATCCTGTCTTTCCCGAGAACAGCGAACAGTCTGTCCTACTACAGAATTATGACATACGTTAACAAAGCAGCGCTTACCTCTGCCCTGTCCTTCTAACAAGCTCAGAGAGTACCTATTACCTTTCTAGTGATAAGCGTTATCGGAATGCCAATAGGATCCCTGGTACCTAAGACCAGAACTTCACAGGTAACCTTCGCTATCATACACACTTCTTTCACACAGAAAATGTTTCTAATGGTAACATACAGCGTTGCTACCGAATCGAACCCAGACAATGTGACGCGCAACTTCATTTGTTACACGTTTTCCCCTGTCTACATACAGGGCCAACAATTCCGCCTTTCCCGAGAGCAGCGCTTGCCTCTGCCCTACTACGGAACTGTCACCGACTTCCTACGTATCAGAAGCCATACAAACTACTTAAAACTCAATACGACTTCAACATATAGTGTTAGTACACATATCAATACCAATCAATAATCAATAAGCTATATACAAGCAAAATCATTAAACCAAAACAATAAAAACCATCTCTAGCTACCAGAAAACTGGTGCAGTTCGGGTTCCTCAATTCCCCTCTTTTACCACGGACAGGATGATTTCTCAGTCACACACACACACACACACACATCATATGCTGGTGGGGCCCATAACACCAACATTCATTCTATCAAACTATCCGCACCTAGCAAAGGGACATGGTTTCCGAACCAACTGCTTACTTGATGGAAGTACCACTTTCCCTAAATCACCCTGACAGTCAGATTCAGTCGGCGGCCATTAAATGGCAGGCCCAAATGGTCAACTTAAGCAAAGAAACACAAAAATCGTATTTAATACATTGAAATGATTAAAAAAGTGTTATCCCCTTACTAATACCCATATGTGTGTGCATTTATCTAGCTATATGCAACATGTAAAGCCGTTAATACTTGTTTATTTAACAAATTGCAATAACATCACAAAAGCAACACTTATCATTTTAATATGCATACGGGTTTAGTTCACATATTATTTAGCCATGCAAATGCATTCCCACGTGTATTCTTCCTGCTAATAAGTTTGATTAATCACCATACATCAAACCATTAATTATTATGATTAATTATTATTCGTTTTAATATAAACATACGAAAATGAAGTAGGTATCCAAAAAAAAAAAATTACCCGCTCCAGTATTCTCACTTAACTTTCTAATCCATCATATCTACCTCAGGACTTTCGACACTCCTGAATGCTACTGTCTTTCCAACGCATCTTTTACACAATTGTTGCTGTGTATTTTTATTGGTGCTTTAGGTAACCCGGGTGTGTGCTGTTATTTTGTTCTATATCCCGTTGCAAACCATTTGCAGTTTTACTATTACTATATATTTTTTTGTATGTACCCTTTGAAGGAAACTGGCTCTGTGTATACTATACCAAAGTGAGGTATAGTGTGTACAGAGTCCAGTGGAACCCCAAAAGTAGGCAGAGGTAAAAGTAGATGGCACCTTACTCTCTATTTGTGGTAGTGTGGACGAGCAGTAAGACTTTATCAGAGGGTAGTGTTAAGCATTTGTTGTACACGCTCAATCAGCAAATGATTGAACACACTCAAAGACTGAACATAGACCAATTTGCTTTGTATAAAAATATTCTTTAGATATATTTATTTCCTAGGACCAAGCAAGCCTGGCACAGGTAAGTGATTTATACTTTGCAGTAACAATACAGTTTGAATTGCAGTTGTATATATACTTTGGTTTGGTTACAGTAGAATTACTGGTAATGCAATACTTTGAAATACTGTACATATACTCTGTAATGACTTTTCAATAGGATGTCATGTTAATTACTTTGCAGATTACTTTTCTTACACAGTGTAGTATACCTGGATACTGCACTGGGACATTTCCTGTAGGCAGATAAGTAAAAGCGTTTTGGTTATTTGTACACAGTTACATAGACTTTTATAGATTTTCCAACTCCACACTTACATTTTTTTTCAAGGAAAACAGTCAATGTTATCCTATGGGAGAAAATAGAGTTATCGGTTTACAGGTAAATGCTTTGTTGTTGGAGTTGGTTTTCTGGGGTTAGACTCAGTGATTTCCCAGGGTCGAGGATGCACTCTCATAGCACCCTCAGCGGCACTATGGCGACCGGGTGAAGAGTGCTGAGGCCCAATGTTATCCAATGGAGGATACGGGGCCTCCGGTTGGTGACTGCTCAAGAGTAGGCCACAAGGTTGTGAGAACAAAGCTCCTAAACTTTAGCTCAGGGCAAACGGGGGTTCAAGTTAGCACCAAAGGTACACCCTCAGCGGCACTAGGGCGGCTGGGTGCATGGTGCAGTTTTGGCGTCTGGTGCCCTGTTACTTCCAATTGGGATTCTCTGGTTTGCAAACACACTGCAGGCTCAGGTACGGAGGTCTTCTGGGAGCGACCACCACTTGGAGAGGTAAGTTGAGATGCTGGTGATTGGCTAGACACCGTTGGTTGGGCCACCCAAGGGCGTCGGGTGCAGGGGTGTCTTTTAGGGTCGGATCTTCTTGGTTCGGGGGACCCTCTGGATCGAGGCAGCAGACGTTGGTTCAGGGCTGCCCCCTAAATACTGTATTTAGGGGGCATTTTAGGGGTCTCGAGGTCAGTGGCCAATGGGCTACTGACCTTAGGGTTACTACAGCCTGGGTGTTTCCACCCCACGTGGGAGAGTGAGCACAATCCCTAATCCTGATTGGGGAGTGCCTGCCATCTGCACGATGGTGGGCACTGAAGAGTGGACTTCACCTCGCCTCCCTCACCTGAGAAGTGGGGTTGGCATAGGTGGGCACACCTTCTGAGCTGGCTAATTTTTCCATCCTGACAGGAAGGGGGCCTGATAGCAGGAGAGGCTCGGGTCTCATTACAGAGGCTGCAAGGCCTTTGAAGCTCCCCTGCCACAGCTGACTCTTCCTGGCCTGGGGGACGTGTGAACACCTCCGCCCAGGAAAGGCTTCTGGGCTCAGGGAGTGAAGGCTCTCGCCCCAGGGGTCCAGAAACATGGCTCGTGGTTGCAAGCTGGTGTGTACCAGTGAGGGAACCCACCAGAGGCTAGTCATTTTTCAGGGGGCATCTCTAAGATGCACTCTAAGTACATTTTTCATTAAATCCCACACTGGCATCAGTGTGGGTTTAATGTGCTGAGAAATTTGATACCAAACTTCCCAGTTTTCAGTAAAGCCATTATGGTGCTGTGGAGTTCGTAATGACAAACGCCCAGCACCATATACTCTTAATGGCATTACTGCACTTACAATGTCAAAGAATTGGCTTAGACACTGTAGGGGTACAGGGCTCATGCACCTGTACCCTCACCACTGGTATAGTTCACCCAGCTAGAGGAGTGGCTGACATACGCCAGGGCAGTGGGTTATAGGTATGGCACAATGTTTTTGCACCAAAACACGCAGCTTGCAATGGCAGTGTGTGTGTGTCTGTGTGTAAAGGTACAGGGCCTCTAATGGTGGCACAATTAGTGATGCAGCCCTTAAAGGCCTTCCCTGACCACAGTGCCCTTGGTACCCATGGTACATTTTACAAGGGACTGACATGTGGCCAGAGAGGTGCCAATTGGGGGTACAAGGCACAGTTTTTGCGAAAGGACACAAGCCCTGGAAACCTGATTGGCAGGGACCAAGGGCACATCAAGTTATGTTATGTTACGGAGTTTTATATAGCGCATAGCTGCCCCAGCAAAGGGGTGTCCCAGAACTAACCGGCAGGAATTGGGAGGCTACAGAATGAAGGCAGATCTAAGTCAAAGGGAAAAGGTGAGTTTTAATGGCCTTGAGAAAAGCCAGGTAGTTGTCCATGCTGCGGAAATGTGCACAGGGAGAGAGTTCCAAAGTTTAGCAGCCAGAGTGTGGAAGGAACGTCCTCCGGTGCGCACCTTCCTCACCCGAGGAACAACCACCAGATGCTGGCCCATAGATCGAAGTTGGCGAGTAGGTGTATAGGGTAGGAGCAGGTTTGCCAGAATCACTGGGGAGGAGAGATTCATAATTTTGAAGGAAATGCAGAGGGTCATGAACTCGACATGCCTAGCCACCGGCAACCAATTGAGTCGGTGGATGGCGTTAGTCATGGAACTAGTTCTAGGAAGACCGAGGAGAGTCCTAGAAGGCGCATTTTGAACCCTCTGCAGTCAAAGAATTTCATCCTTGTTGACCCCCAGGTAGAGAGAGCTAGCATTGTCTAACCTAGACATGATGGGGACCTGGATGATGACTTGACGAATGGAAGGGTCAAAGAAACCCAGCAGCGGTTTGAGCCCACGCAGAATTCCTAAATAGGTCCCAGCTACTTTTTTGGTTTGGACCTGGAAACTGAGGGCTGAGTCTACCCATAGACCAAGATTTTTAACCACCTGTTTGGGGGTGGGTGCACATCCCAGGGTCGCCAGCCACTAGCGCTAGCTCCACAGCTCACAGTCTTTCCCTACCAGCAAAACCTCAGATTTACCGGCGTTAAGCTGAAGACAGTTAGCAGTCATCCTCTCTGCGACAGCTGCAAGATCGCTCCGGAACTTGAGCGCATCCTGCATGGAGTCGTCGGAGAGTGCTACTACCAACTGAGTATCATCAGCATATGATACCACCGTTAGTCCTCTGCTCCTGACCACAGCCGCCAACGGCTGGACCTACAGATTGAATAGCGTAGGGCTCAACGCTGAGCCCTGTGGAACCCCTTGTTTCACAGTATGAATCAGGGAGGTGAATGGGGGGGCGCCACCTGGAAGGTTCTCTCAGCAAGGAAAGAGGTGGACCATCCCAGGGCTGAGTCCTCGATTCCAGCCTCCTCCAAACGTTGCAGCAGGATCTGGTGAGATACCGTATCGAACGCGGAGCTGACATCTAGTAAAATCAGCGCCGAAGTGCGTCCGCCATCTAAGGCTGCCCTCAGATGTTCGGTCACAGCTAGGAGAGCAGACTCCGTGCTGTGACCCGGGTGTAAACTATTCTGAGAGGTATCAAGTGTGCTGTTGTTTTCTAGAAAACCTGTCAGAGTGGAGTTGATGTAAGTCTCAGCGATCTTGGACACCCACGGCAGGAGAGAAATGGGGTGAAAATTCTCCGGTTTGGAGGTATCCAATGTAGGTTTTTTTAACAGAGGGGCCACCCTGGCTTGTTTCCAAGCCCTAAGAATGACTGCCGTGGCCTGGGACATGTTAATCAGCTGACACAGAGGAGTAAGGAGCAAGGGCAGGGATTTTAGAAATTGCTCAGTCTTAAGCGGATCTACTGGAGACCCAGATTTAACCCTACTACATAACATACGCAACTCATCCTGGGAGATCCGAGGAAAGACAGCGAGATTGCAGATGGAGAGGGGTCTATGACCAGGACCCAAACTCATCAAGGTGAGGAGGAAGGCCCTGTAGATGTTCTCTACTTTCTTAATAAAGAGGGTGGCAAGATCCTCACATTGCTGGTCAGATGAGATCAAAGGCGCTGTAGATGACCCTACTGCTTTAAGATCTTTAAGTATAGAGAAAATACTTTTAGTGGGGTTACTGCTACTCCTGATTTCGTCCACAAAATAGGCCACCCTTTCCTTCTGGATGCAACTGTGGTAGTTCTTAATGGCTGCCCGATAATGCCCCTTCAAGACCGGGTCATAATCCCGTCTCCATGCCCGTTCTAACCTTTTGCAAGCTTTCCGCATAGTAGCGAGCTTACTGTTATTCCATGGACTGGGTTTACTATTGCGACTCTTAGACCACTTAGCAGGGATAAGTGCGTCAGGAGGCCGCCAGATGCAGTCAGATAGAGCCTTATCGGCAGCATCAAGGTCATCAGGCATGCTAAGCGTGTGCATAGAGAGGAGGTCATGAAGTTGTTCAGTTTGTGCCACGTACGTTTGAAGGATGACTTCTGAACTGCCCTCTGAGAGGGCTCTACCCCTGAGAGTGCCACGGGTATCAGATAATGATCAGACCAACTCATTGGGATAGGAGTATTAACTGTGAGGGCCAAAAGAGCATCAGTAGTCTGGCAAAAAGTAGGGGGGTTACTGCAACAGAAACCCAGCTTCCTACACAATCCCCCCCCCCCCCCCCCCCCCCAGCCCAAAGGCCAGGGGACTGAGCCAAACCTGGGAGTCTTTCTAGTCTTTCAGGCGAGGAAGAGTAGAGGAAGTGCTTTGAAAGTTGCAGGGCCTACTCTGCCTTACAACCTTCTGTCCAGGTCAGTCCCTTTGAGGAGCTGGTCTACCTCAAGCAGTTTTGGGACCTAATCCCCCAATGCTTCTTTCCAAGCTCTTTAGTGTCTTTACCCCATCTTTTTAGTTTGGGTTCAGAGGTGCCTATCTCTGCAAATTCTAACTTAGCTAGGGCAAAACCCAGCTTACTCACAGAGGTTACCACCAATAGTGTCAGAGGGCCTACCTTGCTATTTGGCAGGGGGCTAGGCCACCATGCCAAGGACAGTGCTGCCATGAAGGCTAACACCCGGAAGAGGCTATTGATAGCTGTCGGTGCCCAGAACCACACATCTAGCTCTTCACTGGGTTCTGGTGGCCTGTCTGCTGTTTTAGGGTAGGGGGTCACTACACTTGGTAGTGAACACCCTCTGTTCTGCCAGCTGAGGAGCCACCAACTCAGGCTGGACTGTTGCCTGACAAGTTGGGTCTTTTTGTTGGTTAGGGGGGACTTCACCGGTGCCAATTTTGGAGTTCTCCCTTACTGGGATAGAATCTTCCTGGCCCACTGGTACTGTGGCTAACAGTTGTCTACCTTTCCTACACTGTCTCTTCTTTTTCTTTTGGGGCTTAGCTGCACTAACTGCAGGTTCAGCCCCCCGAGGTTCCTTGGGTGAGGTGTGGCACTGGACCAGTACCTCTCTTTGGCTCAGACCAACCTCTGGGTGGTCATTCCCAAGGAGACGATCAAGGGGGAGGTCTTTATTGACTACCACCTTTCTCCAACTAAGGGACCCAGCTATTTCTAGGGGCACTATAGCCAAAGGCTTTAACAGTGACATCGCCCGGAACAGCCCTTACTTTTTTGGTTTCCCCTGGGACATACTGGTTTGAGAGAACCAACCTGTCATGCACCACAGTGTGACTGGCACAGGTATCTCTCAGGGCAGTGACTGGGATTCCATTAACCAGTAGGTGGTGGAGGTGTCTTCTCCCTTCTAGAATCTCCAACTCACCCTTTGGGCCCATCTTCCAGTTGAAAGCTAGGAGGACTTCCTCATCTGAGGACCCACCCTCCAAAGCTACACTGGCAACCCCTGGAGCTACACTAGGGGTTGTATCTTTAGGACAACTAGGGTCTTTGGTGTGGTGTCGTGTCTTTTGACAGTTGTGACACCATACCTTGTTGGGATCCCAACTCTTACCTTGGTACCCACTTATTTGTGCCCACCCTCCTGGATAAGTTTTTGGGGGCTACCTGAGACTCCTTACTTTTATCTTTAAGAGGCTCACTGTCTTTTCTCTTGGGAGGTTTGGTAACCCCTTTCTTTTGGTCACCCCCAGTGAGCATCCTAGTTGCCCATGTCTTCACCCAGTGGTCTGCCTTCTTTCCCAATTCTTGGGGAGAAATTGGAACTAGGTCTACTAGATACTGATGCAATTTTTCATCAGTGCAATTACTTAATCTGTATTCTTTCATAAACAAATGATAAAGACCATCATAATCGCGCACTTTACTTTCAGTCAACCAGCCACCCAGTGTTTTCATTGAGTAGTCTACAAATTCCACCCAGGGCTGACTCTGTGTTTTCTGAGTCCCCCTGAATCTAATTCTATACTCCTCAGTAGTGAGTCCAAATCCCTCAATCAGGGTGCCCTTCATGACTTCATAAGCCTCTGCTTTTGCCCCACTAAGGGTCAGAAGTCTGTCTCTGCACTTACCAGATAACAGTTCCCAAAGGAGGACCCCCAGTGTGTTTTCTTTACTTTTCTGGCTTCACAAGCCCTCTCAAACTGCTGTGAACCACTTGGTGATATCATCACCATCCTCAAATTTAGGGACAATCCCTTTGGCGATTTTGGGATCATAGGATCCTTCTTTTTCTACAGTTTTTAAATTGCTGCTACTATGAATGGGTCCTAGGCCCGTCTCTGCTCTTTCTTTTTCTAGAGCCAGAAGTCTGGTCTCTGGATCTAATCTTTTGCTCAACCTGGCTAGCAGGATGTCCCCCTCATTAAGCCTGTAATGACTTTTCAATCGGATGTCATTTAAAGTACTTTGCAGATTACTTTTCTTACACAGTATAGTATACCTGGATACAGCACTGGGACATTTCCTGTAACCAGGTAAGTAAAAGCGTTTTGGTTATTTGTACACAGTTATATAGACTTTTATAGATTTTATGGCATGAAATGGAGGCTAACATTATGCAAATCTCCTTTATTGCGCAGCTCACAGCAGCAACAATTGAAGAGATCTAGAACTTCAAAACATTCCTACATAGTATATAATCCTTGCACACATAGTCTTCTCCCTTCTTTGTTGTTGCTGCTCACAAGATAAGTACTCTTAAATTTTCTCTCTATGATGTGTGCCTGTTTGAGCATGTTTGATTAATTGACTGGGTGGTTAATTGGGTGGCTGCCCCCCACCCACCTACCCACTTGCTAATATTGGTATACTGTGCAACTTTCCATTGTTGCTGTTCGCTTTTTGTTACTGTGGGGACTCTTTTTCCAGCATCCAGGGCTCTTTCTCTCTAACATCCGTTTCCCGAGTTGTTTGTCTCAAGGCTTTTCACCCTGTCGGCGTTACCAACATGTGATTAACTGAAGCGGGCACTTCCCGTCTCCACTTCGTAGCATTTCCACTATCTGGGCCCTTTTTTTCCCCTGTGTTATTTAACACCGGAGTCGGACGGAAGCTCTTTTGCCTCCATCCGACTCACTTTTCACCTCTTTCTTCGGCTCCTTAAGGCCAAGGAAGGCACTCTTCACTCGGGATCGGCCTCTTTTGAAATACTGATCCCGTGCTGAGCGGCGCAATCCTCACCCGCATCGTCAAGCTTTCATGAAAACGCGGCGGCCAGAGCTGGAACTCAGAAGAGACCGCGCAGGGTTACCATTGTAACTGGAGATGAACGAGTACTCCGTGACCCTTGAAAGAGATCGGCTGATGGAGGGCTCGTGCTCCTTCTTTTGCTAAATTAAAATATAAAAGAAACCCAGGTGACTCACCCTTCATAATCAGCAACGCGCTGAGTCACCTTGTGCTTCCAATGCTGGTTAACCCTCAAGTCACAGGTTACCGGCTTAACGGTTTACTCTTCGCCTAATAAAAAAAAAAGGGGAAGAAAGGACAACAGGTCACACAGGCCATGGAAATAAAGGAAGGACTCTCACAATAACCTCTCAACAACCTTAATTCAAGGAAAAGCCCTTAGTAACTCCTGTCAACTATTTTGTTAAACCAGGTTAAGTTACTATAACTGTTATAGCAGCCATTTTATGTATCTAATCATTCTTACCTGTTTTGACAGTTGGAACCTCACTAACTCTTAGGGCATCTGCCCTTACTCCAGCAATTTACTGTCTCTGACCTTCATATTAATTATGTCATCTGAACCCTCAACCAGCTCCATGAAAGACAAATTGGAAGGTCTTAATAAAGCCCTAGATAGGGTCATGGCTCATGGGGTCACTTGATGACACCATTAACAAAAAATTGGAAGTTCTATCCAATAAGGGGTGGCCAACCACAGGACCTCGCAAGGAGGCCACGGAATATGATAAAGGTCAAAGAAAGAAAGCAACAACTGATAACCCTCCCAAAGGTGCCTAAAAAGCAAAGAACTCCAACACTATGACTATGACTTCATGCTGTGGTGGTAACAATGACAGTGCCTTGGGCACAATAGATGGGCAAGAGAAAGGCCCGCTACCTTCCATCCCCATCGACAGTGACGATGGCCAGAAAGATGAGATTAACCTCTCCTACTCCTATGACTTTGATTCTAAGGAAGAAGGCAAGATAAGAAATGTGTACACATCTGGTGAGGCATCAAGGGCCTCAGGGTCAAAAATAGGAATTGTAGACCCCTTTGGGGAGAACATGCTTGATCCCCTCCTCATCAAACACCCCCTATCCCCCGAGTGGGTTCCTTCCCAAAATATAGGCGAATACCTTTCTTTCTGGCTCTGTAAGGAAATTCCAAAGGAGGTGAGATCTCGCCTCAGATCTGAATGCCCTCAACCTTCCCTCCCTGACAAGGAGGCCTCAACCCCAGACCTAGATAACAAAGTAGTGGCTTTCATCGCGAAGAGCGGAAGAGACCCAAGGAACGCTCTTGACAAGGGTCTAAAGTCTTGCCAGGACAGACTTTTGGATATTACAGGCCCTTCGAATTAGCTGAAAGAGCCTACCTTGAGAACACCCCATAGACCCAAAAGGGCTATTTGCCTACTTGGCAACGCCAACACTGCACTCTCAAATGAGAGGAGAAAGAGTGTCCTTTTAAAAATCGACCCTAAGCTAGTGGAACTGGCTAACAAGGAAGGGGGAGCATCCTCTCAAGGAATTTATCAAAGAGATGGCAAAATATGTTTAAGTGTTTAACTCCATTCAGAAATCTCAGAAAGATATAAAGAGAGTTTTCCACGATAGGGTTTTTGGAAGGGCCAGGTGAACATGGGGTCGGTTCCCCGGCCGTGGCCAGATCTCGACAAGACACTACATGGGATGAGGAGGAAGACCCTCTCAAGCTGGTCACTAAATCTTCTACCCTCAGAAGCAAAGATTCCGTGCCAGATGCTTCAGGGTGAACAGAGACAAAGAGGCTTTTCAGCAGGTAAGGCTTACGAAAGACCTTTCAGATACCCCTATAAAGGTGGGAGGAAGACTAGCCCAATTTTGTGGCAACTGGAACCTGGTGAGCCTAGACCCTTGGGTACTAGATACGGTCAAAGGATACAAGATAGAGTTCATAGACTTACCAATACAAAAGAGATTACCCCGAGAGATATAATTCTCACAACAGGATTCAGCCCTAGTGACAAGAGGTAAAAGACTTATAGGCCAAAGTGGCAATTCGAGAGGGAAAGAAAATAGGTTTTGTCAGCAATGTGTTTCTTGTGGAAAAGAAAGACAAAGGGATGAGACCTGTTAATAAATCTAAAAGAACTGAACAAATGGGTGGTTTACCGTCATTTCAAAATGAAGGCAATCCACCTTCTCAGGGATGTACAGAGGAAAGGAGATTGATTAACTTGTCTAGATCTGAAAGAGGCACACCTGACTATCCCTATCTGGCCCCCACGTCAGAAATTTCTCCAGTTCATGTGGGAGGGTAAACACTGGTAGTTTTGTAGCCTCCCCTTCGGCCTTTCCTTCAGCCCCCTGGAGTTTCACCAAGGTACTATAACCAGTAGTCGGATGGCTAAGAGCCAAAGGAATAAGATTGATTCTGTATCTAGACGACATTCTAATAATGGCTCAATCCAGAGAAGTAGCATCTCAACACACGGACCTCACAATAAGACTCTTACAACACCTAGGGTTTGTAATAAACACAAAAAAATCTTCCACCACTCCAAGCCAGGTCACTCAGTTCCTGGGTTTTACGATAAATACAGTTCAAGCAGAATACAAATTACCTGGGGAAAAGCTAAGGAAACTTCGCAAGGAGTTAAGGAAAATACTAAGGAAGCAGGGATTCCCGTTAAGAACATTAGCAAGGGTGCTAGACCTCTTGTCCTCAACGATCCAAGCCATATATCCGGGCCCCCGTACTACCGGGCCCTTCAGAGACTCAAAGCCAAAGCTTTGAGATTGAATCAATCCTATTCGCAAACAGTTTTCCTGCACTCGGACTCGAGGAAAGAGATACTCTGGCGACTGAGGAATGCAGAGGCGTGGAACGGCAGAGCCATTTTTCAGATGCGAGCTTAGAGGGATGAGGTGCCACATGTGGTGACTCATCGACAGGTGGATGATGGACAGAACAGTAGAAGGACTTACATAACAACTGCCTAGAACTACTGGCAGGCTCCTTTGCAATTTGCAGCTTTACCAGTGACTTAATGAAGTGTTCAGTCATGCTTCGCTTGGACAATGTATCTGCGGTCAGATACATAAACAAGATGGGGGGCTCTCGCCCCAAGGGACTGTCAGACCTAACCAAGAACTGTTGGGCCTATTGCCTCAACAAAGGCATCTCAGTGATTGCCGAACATATCCCTGGTTTGAACAACGGAGTCGCAGACTATGCGGATCACATTAAGCAGTAGGTGAGTAAAACTGAGGAGGGGGTAGCGAAGGTAGAGTAGTCATGTGCCTAGTTTTTCAGTGAGGTGTCCTTACTGACTGAAGGACTTCCTGGTGCTCAATAGAATTGTCCATCAAAAGGTGAGTACATTGTCCTGACTGAGGACTTCCAGGTGTTTAATAAAAGTTGTCCATCAAAAGGTGAGTGAGGGAGCCTTGGCGATGCAGGAGCGGCGAGAAGAGACAGCACCAGAAGTTGTACCTGCGTAATGAGAGAACTAGGCGGACGAGTCCCTGCTTGAAGGTTCAAAGGGGCATAACACGAGCAAGGAATTATTTCAATAATTTCGATTTAAATCTTGCTTGAGTGAACATCAAGGCCATTTTAAGAAGGACCCCGAGACTACCTAGCTCAGTTGTTAAAAAAGTCAAGCTTCGAGGCCAGTTTGAGTAGTGGCAATTTTGAGTAGTCGCTTAAGAATGGATGATAACCATGAGAGGCCCCATTTTGAAGATCGTTGTATAATAAAACTACACATTCTACAGGAGGCAGATACCTCGTAGCTCAAAGTGAGCCGCCATTGTTGCAGGGCAGGTTTAGGTAGAACCCACTTACCTGGTCCAGGGAGAAACCAGGTGGAGGCATCATTCTAATATGTTGGAATGTTTTGAAGTTCGAGATCTCTTCAATTGTTGCTGCTGTGAGATGCGCAATAAAGGAGATTTGCATAATCTTAGCCTCTGTGCATTCAATAAAATCCAGATTTTCTGCCCTCCAGGCTGTGAAAAATCTAATTTAGAAACTTTTTAATGGAATCAGTCATTGTTATCCTATGAGAGAAAATAGAATTATCGGTTCACAGGTAAGTACTTGGTTGTGGGAGTTGGTTTTCTGGGGTTAGACTCTGGGTTCTCCCAGGATCGAGGATGCACTCTCAAAGCACCCTCAGTGGCTCTTGGGCAGCCGAGTGCAAAGTGCTGAGGCCCAAATTTATCCAATGTGGGACAGGGGGCCTCTGGTTGGTGACTGCTCAAGAGCAGGCCACAAGGTTTTGGGGGGCAAAGCTCCTGGACTTTAGCTCAGGGCACATGGGGGTTCAAGTTAGCACCAAAGGTACACCCTCAGCGGCACTAGGGCAGCCGGTTGCACAGTGTTGTTTTGACGTCGGGTGCCCTGTTACTTTCAATGGGCATTCTATGGTTTGCAAATACACTGCAGGCTTGGGGACAAAGGTCTTCTGGGGTGACCAACACTAGGAGAAGTAAGTTGGGATGCTGGAGGTTGGCTGGACACCGTCGGTTGCGCCACCCAAGGCCATGGGGCGTCGGGTGCAGGGGTGTCTTTTAGGGTCGGATCTTCTTACCAGCTCCTGGTCTGGGTTGGGGGGACCCTCCGGATTGAGGCTGCAGGGGCCAGCTGGAGGCTTGAGGCAGGTCAGAGATCACTGGATCTCAGGTCTGGGTCCCCGGGAAGACCTCATGGTGTTGGGCCACTCAAATTCAGGCCTTGGGCGACGGGTGCAGAGTAGTGCAGACTCGCAGGTTTTGCCGAAGCTGGAGTCTGTGGGAGAACAAATCCGGTGTTCACAGGAGACAAAATAATTTTCTTTGGATGGCATGGCAGGTTCTCGTGGTTTTTGATGTTGCTGGCTGCAGGACACACTGGAGTTTCACTTCTGCAGGTTCAAGGTGGGGACAGGCCGGTAGGGCTGGTGCCAAGACAGTGGTCGTCCTCCTCTTCTTAGCTTAGGCACGGCTGATATGTCCTTCTTCTTTTAGTCATTTCTTGTCTGAGTTCTTGGTTCAGGGCTGCCCCTAAATACTGTATTTAGGGGACGTTTTAGGGGTCTCGAGTTCAGTGCCCAATGGGCTACTGACCTTAGGGTGACTACACCCTTAGTGTGCCCACCCCATGTGGGGGAGTGAGCACAATCCCTAATCCTAATTGGGGAGTGCCTTCCATCTGCAAGATGGCGGGCACTGAAGAGTGGGCTTCACCTCGTCTTCCCCCATCTGAGCAGTGGGGTTGGCAGAGATGAGCACTTCTTCTGGGCTGGTTAATTTTTCCCACTTGTTTTCCCACCGAAAAGGAGGGGAGAGGGCAAGGGGCCTGCTCCTGATAGCAGGAGAGGCTGGGGGTCGCATTATAAAGGCTTCCAGGCCTTTGAAGCTCCACTGCAAAAGATGGCTCTTCCTGGCCTGGGAGAGGTGTGAACACCTCCGCCCAGGAAAGGCTTTATGTCTGGGTGCAGGGAGCGAAAGCTCCCACCCCAGGGGTCCAGAAACATGTCTTGTGGTGGCAGGCTGGTGTGTACCAGTCAGGGAACCCACCAGAGGCTGGTCGTTTTTCAGGGGGCATCTCTAAGATGCCCTCTGAGTGCATTTTTCATTAAATCCCACACTGGCATCAGTGAGGCTTTAATGTGCTGAGAAGTTTGATACCAAACTTCCCAGTTTTCAGTAAAGCCATTACGGTGCTGTGGAGTCCGTAATGACAAACTCCCAACACCATATACTCTTAAGGGCATTACTGCACTAACAATGTCTAAGAATTGGCTTAGACACTGTAGGGGTACAGGGCTCATGCACCTGTACCCTTACCATACTAGAGGGGTGGCTGACCTATGCCAGGGCAGTGGGTTGTAGGCATGGCACACAGGGATGTGTGCCATGTTGACTCTTCACTTTGTTCTGCACCAAAACACGCAGCCTGCAATGGCAGTGTGTGTGTGTAAAGGTACAGTGCCTCTAAGGGTGGCGCAATAAGTGCTGCAACCCTTAGAGATCGTCCCTGGCCACAGTGCCCTTGGTACCCATGGTACCTTTTACAAGGGACTGACATGTGGCCAGAGAGATGCCAATTGGGGGTACAAGGTACAGTTTTTGGGAAAGAACACAGGCCCTGGAACCTGATTGGCAGGGACCCAGGGTGCATCAGTAGTCTGGCAAAAAGTGGGGAGGTTACTGCAACAGAAACCCAGCTTCCTAAACCCTTCAAGTACCTCATGTTATTATTGGGTTGCTTACTTTCAAAATGACTATGTATATCTCTATGCACATATTATGTTCCTCATGTTATTATTGTTTGTCCTTAGTTTGTAAAGCTCTCTGATACCTTTGGGTAAAGTTTGTGTGATATAAAACTCACAAATAAATAGATAAATGTATTGGGGAGGTGAGACCAATCCAGAACCACATCTGCTATACAGTCAAAGTGTACCCTATTGACAAGTAGGAAATATAAGATTGTAATGAGGTGCAGGGAGAGGGAAGGCAGAAAGGATTGCTAGTCAATGTTCAGGGCATGCAGATTGAGTACAGCAATGCCCCTGCCCGCCAGCCTCCTAATGCAATGAATCTGCCCTTTGGGTCAATAGACTTGAACTGCAGCATGTGTGGTCCCCCGGCCAATAGCCAGAGAAGTACTTCCCTAGAAAAGGCAGAGTATGAGGTGTAATACACCCGACCCCTCCAGTGTTTGTGGATGGCCAGCCCCTACGTCTTGGGGATATGGGTCTCGTGAAGGAAGGCAATCTGCACTTTCAGCGGCTTAATATGTGCTTGGACTCAACACCGCTTACTTAAGGAATTAGGGCTACTCACGTTCCATGAGTGTATTTTCACTGTGGAGGGGGGACTAGCTTTACTTTCTCAATATGATTGTCGCCCTCCAGCCCATTCTCACACCCCACCTGCCATGTACAAGAATCCAATCAGGCAGTCATAGTCCCAGCAGGTGACAACTAGCAATAACAGTAAGAAAATCCCCAACTGTTCCCCCAGAGGACTATCATACGGAGGTGCGTTGTCCAAACCATTCAAGCGTAGGTCCATCTAGATACCCACAGGGTCCACAGAACCCCCCCAGACGACTATCATACGGAGGTGCATTGTCGAAACCATTCAAGCGTAGGTCCATCGAGATAGTCCTCTGGGGGGGGTTCTGTGGACCCTGAGGGTATCTCGATGGACCTACGCTTGAATGGTTTGGACAACGCACCTCCGTATGATAGTCCTCTGGGGGAGTTCTGTGGACCCTGTGGGTATCTAGATGGACCTACGCTTGAATGGTTTGGACAACGCACCTCTGTATGATAGTCCTCTGGGGGGGGTTCTGTGGACCCTGAGGGTATCATACAGAGGTGCGTTGTCCAAACCATTCAAGCGTAGGTCCATCTAGATACCCACAGGGTCCACAGAACTCCCCCAGAGGACTATCATACGGAGGTGCGTTGTCCAAACCATTCAAGCGTAGGTCCATCGAGATACCCTCAGGGTCCACAGAACCCCCCAGAGGACTATCATACAGAGGTGCGTTGTCCAAACTATTCAAGCGTAGGTCCATCTAGATACCCTCAGGGTCCACAGAACCCCCCCAGAGGACTATCATACGGAGGTGCGTTGTTATGTTATGTTAGTAAGACTTTTATAGCGCACAGCTACCCTAGGGTGTCCCGGCGCTTGCTGCAGTCCTCCCAACACCTAGACAGATAGGAGAATCAGAAAAGCCATGTTTTAAGCGCTTTCCTAAATGACAGTAGATCCTTAGAGTTTCTCAGACTAAAAGGAAGCTCATTCCAGGCCTTGGCTGCCCCTGCGACAAAACTTCTACCGCCCCATCTAGCTTTCTTTATGGTGGGAAGTACAATTAGTTTTGCTCCTAGGAAGCGCAAAGGTCTTGCCGGTACATACCACCGAAACTGTTGTTTCAGATGAAGTGAACCTGTGTCCTGAAGTGCACGGAAAACTAAACAGAGAGATTTGTAAAGAATTCGCTTCTTTACCGGCAACCAATTAAGTTTTTTTATTGAGCCAGCAATAGAGGCAAATTTAGAAGTTCCCGTGAGCAGCCTAGCTGCTGAGTTCTGGAGCATTTGAAGTTTTCGTAGATTGCCCTCCTGCATGTTCAGATAAAGGCTATTACAGTAGTCGAGTCGTGACATGATGAAGGCCGTAACCACTGTAAGCTTACAATCTGCCGGCAAAAGAGGTAACACCTTCCTAAGACTCCTAAGAATATAGGAGGTGGCGGAGACCACGGCATTCACTTGATCCTGCATAGTGAGATGTTCGTCCAGTATTACACCCAAGTTTTTGACTTTTCTGGAAGGAACTGGAAGATTACCCATAGTCTTAGGCCACCAACTAGGAGTCCAAAGATTAACATTATTACCAAATAGCATCACCTCTGTCTTACCAGCGTTAAGCTTTAAGCAATTTTGCATCATCCAACCTCCCACTGCTCCCATACAATCATGTAGCCTTTCCCCAGACGCCCTCTCCTGGCCTGGTTGCATAGAGATTACTATTTGAGTATCGTCGGCATATGAAGTTAAACAGAAGCCGAAGGACTCAATCAAAGGGGCCAAAGGCGATACATAAACATTAAAGAGCGTGGGGCTCAGGGAGGATCCCTGCGGAACCCCACAGGGGAGGGAGAAAGGTTTGGAGACAAATTCACCCAAAGCGACTGTCTGACGTCTATCGGAAAGGAAGGACTTAATAAGAGTCCATGCTTTATCCCTTACTCCGCAAGCCGACAAACCGTCCATCAGCACTCCATGGTGGACCGTATCGAAGGCCGCGGAGAGATCAAGCAAAATCAGCACAGCCTTACCGCCCTGGCCCTGCCCTCTCCTAATCTCATCCGTAGATTTAAGAAGAGCAGTCTCGGTGCTATGCCCCTCTCTGAAACCAAATTGGGTGGGATTCAAAACCTTGGTATCACGTAAGAAAGCACTCAACTTGGTATTCATGTATTTTTCCACCAATTTCGCGGGCAAAGGAAGGCGCGAAATAGGGCGAAAACTGCTTGGCTCATTAGTATCCAGGCTAGGTTTTTTCAGCAATGGAAGCACCGAGGCTACCTTCCACAATTTAGGAAACAGCCCTTGGGAAAACATAGCATTGAAAAGAGATGTCAAGGTCAAGGCTATGGGTTCAGACGCCTGTTTTGCTATCGCAACTGGGCAAGGATCGTGAGAGGACCCAGATTTAGCAGATAGCAGCAGCTTAAATGTATCTAAATAGGCTATTGGGGGAAAAGTATCCAAACTATAAGTTGGTACAGGGCGAACCTTAGGTCCTGGGATATTACCCACAGGATCTTTAAAAGTATTGAAAATGGTTTCCACTTTGGCCTGAAAGAAAGTAGCGATTTCCTCACAGAAGTCCAGACTAGTTGTAAAAAAAGCGGGCAGTGGGTGCGCTAGCCTAGTAACTATTTTATAAAGTTCCTTAGTTGAGTTACTAGCTAGTTTGATCTGTTTAGTAAAAAACTCACGCTTGGTATCAGCCAGCAGTTGTTTATAACACTAAATGCCTTGTTTGTAAATCGCTTTTACGGTTGGAAGATAGTCCTTCCTCCAGGACCGTTCAAGTTGTTTACATTTCAATTTTTGTAACTTCAGTTCCTGCGAGTACCAAGGAGCCATGGACTGTAGCCTTTTGGGGATAATTACTTTCTTAGGGGCAAGAATAAGGCAGGCATCTTCAATCCATTCTGTATATCAGAAGGAGGCTTCTTCAACTTCTGGGGGGAGAGATCTCTGCGTGGAAAATAGCAGATCCGTAAGATCTTTCCCTCCAACTTTATTCCACGCTCTAATTTCCTTATTCTTCACCACGGAGAAGTCCCTGCCCTGATCTTTCTGGCAAGTTAGCTCAAACCTAATGGCATAATGGTCAGACCAAGCTAGAGGGAGAACATCAGTAACAGAAAGGTATGGGGAGTTCGAAAAAATTCCATCCAGTGTGTGCCCTGCCAGATGGGTAGGACCCCTTACCAATTGTTTTAGCTCTACACTACTCATTAGATCAAGAAATGTTTCTGTATCTTTGTCAGAATCAGCTTCCAAGTGGAAATTAAAATCACCCAGAATGGTATGCGAATCCAAGGTCATACCTGCCTCGAGGAGCACTCCCACCTCCGCTAAAAACGGGCTCCTAGGACCCGGTGGTCTATAAATAAGAGAACCCCTAAACATGTGACAGGGATGAAGGTTAAAAGAGAAGGACATTGCTTCATAAGAAGTATTGATAATTATGTCAAAAGTAGCTTTGATAGAACTATCATAGATTACTCCAAGTCCTCCTCCTTTTTTAAACGGTCTACTTGCTGAATGGCATGAAAAACCAGGGGGTGTAGCTTTCACAAGATCAGGACCAGAAACTTCATCTGTCCATGTTTCTGTTATGAACGCAATTTTGATGTTGTTATCCTCTATTAGTGTTGCACATTCAACACTATGTTTAACCAAAGAGCGTGCATTCACTAATAAACAATTAAACGCAACCACCGCCATATTTTTATTTTTGTTTGAACCTTTCTCGCGAGTCTCCCTTAAAACATTAGTGATACCTACACCTGGCAAGATTGTTAAGCACGCCTTGGTATTAAACCCAGCACAGTCCCAGGTATGACACATACGCAGCCAGGTAACCTTGTACACCTATTCAGAGCTAAAAGTTGCTCGCTGGAATAACTAAGAGAAGGTGGCTTACCTATGCAAAATTGAGCAGGGGTTTTGGCGCAAGGCGCAGTCCGAGCGCGGACGGGCATTGACGGGCTTGCCTTAGGCGCGCCATCGGCGCGCGTCCGCTGCGCGCCCGCGTCATGCGCCCTAATATACAGGGATGGAAAGGGAGTTGGACCGCCGACCAGTGATACCCCTAAAATGGCGGCCACCGGCCCTGCCGAGCCGACCCTTCTAAACAGGTAAACAGTGCAAAGAGCAGTAGTATCCCAACGTTTAAAAAATCCTAAAATGCCTCCAAATAAAATAATATCAGCAGCAACAGTATTTAAAATGAATTAAAAAGCAAATACCCAGCGCGAATAGCAGCCTGCGATCTCCCGGCTCCGGCCTTAGGAGTTGCAGCGCTGCGCGCCCGCATCCTGCACCCTAATATACAGAGATGGAAAGGGAGCTGGACCGCCAACCAGCGATACCCCTAAGATGGCCGCCCCCGGCCCTGCCGAGCCGACCCTTCCAAACCATTCAAGCATAGGTCCATCTAGATACCTTCAGGGTCCACAGAACCCCCCAGAGGACTATCATACAGAGGTGCGTTGTCCAAACCCTTCAAGCGTAGGTCCATCTAGATACCCTCAGGGTCCAAAGAACTTGTCTGCAGCTCCTTGGTACCGCAGGGGGAGGCAGCAAAGTACTCAAACAGGTACTTCAGGCAGGCCACCAGGATGGGTGAGTCTGGGGTCATTCTAAAAAAGGCATCTGGCCATTATAGTATAGTTAGGTAAGGACATTGCGAAGGCAGCAAAGAGTAAGCAGTACAGAAGTCTGATTTTCTTGTCCACCATGCCAGGAGTGACCACGGGCAGGGTGGTGCTGGTATCTGATTCAGCGGTGCTCCCAGGAATCGAGTTACTGTCCCCTTCTGGGCTAAAGGCTCTCTCCGCAGATCCTTTTGCCATGGCTTCATCCCTGGCAATCCAAGCCTGTTGTTGAGTAGGACGTCCACAGTTGCAGTGCCCCATCTGATGTCACTTCCACTTGCGGGCCCAAGCGGGGGCAAGGTTGAGGGGAGTCACACACCTGAGTCGTATGAATCAACCCATTGCCAAACATCCTCTGGGGTGGTGAAGGAAGAGGATCTACCATCCATCTGAATGCACAATTTTGCCTTGAACAACAGGGCATAAGTCACATCCAACTCCTGCAGCCTCTTTTTGGCACTCAGAATGAGGCTCTCTGCCGTTGTGCTGCTGCTGTGAAGTCCAGGTATATTGACACTCGCACGTGGTCCATCATGAAGGGGCCGGTTGTGCGTGCCTATTTCAGGATATAGACTTGGTAGTGTAGTAAATGTGCCACCACCGGGCGGGGGTTGCACCCGGACGAGGGAGCCGTGACTGGACTCTGTGCACCCCCTCAAAGGCATAGTCTTTGAATAGCCGCTCTGGGGGGACCACCTCATGCAACCAGTCCTGGAGAAAAGAGATCATTGATGAGCCCTCAGTTCGCTCTGGCAAACTCACCACTTTGATGTTTCTCCCGGTCCTGCTCTCCTGGTCATCTGTCCAGGCCTCCAATGCTTTATCCTGCCTGTCAGGGCATCTAGCTCCACAGTGTGTACTTTAACAATGGGTTGAATTCCATTCACCTAATCTGGTCCGCCATTTACCAATGGTCCTCGCGCAGTAATCCCAGCTCCCCCACTAGTGTGCATTTGGTGTGCCCTATGGCAGCAAGGATGGCATCTAGTTTAACCTCCAAAGGTGGGGCCAGCATTCATTGATGAAATTACAAGTCCCAGAATGCAAATGGATTTTTAAAAGGACATGCTGGCTTAAGTATTACATGTGACATGAGCCCAAGTTGTGCCCCTGCTCTGTTCTCCAGACATCATGGCACTCCCCAATCTGTTGGGACTCTGAGCACATCTATGATGAAATGGCAATTATTTATATACACTGAAAATGTCAGCTGGTGCTGCATGTCTGGTGCTTTTGTCTTGTTAAATCTCTAGAGCCGGCCCAGCGACTAATTCATCATCACAACAAACTGTTGTTAAAATGACAAAGGTATTCAGATAATGCGTGAGTGTGTCATGAGTGGAAGGGTAGCTCCTGCTTTTAATGTACAGCCACACCTAAAAAGCGCCCCTTTCACCCCTGTTGAAAATGACAATTTTTAGCAAGTACAGACTCTTTGGCTAATAGCACAGTGCATCCTGGGCCATGAGATTTTACAATTAAAACTATGAATTAAAAATAACAATATAAAAATGCTTTTGCCTAAATAGTAAGCACTGACATAGGATATCACACATGATGGAAACATTTGGCAGCTGTCTGGGTCTGCGTTTATATTTGTTACCATCATCAGTGACAAACATTACATTTTGTAGCTGTAAAGGAGCACTGTTATTTAAGACTGGTCTTGCTTTCAATTTTAATTAACCAGTAGAAGGTCCCTTGTTTCCACTGTGGCTACTACGGTCCCATTCATATGTAGATTTTCAAACTATGGCCATTAACCTCAGCTACAATAGCTGTAAGTAGCCCTGTGGCACACATACTTGAGCTAACACCTTTATTTATATTGAAGAATTTGAGTCCATCAAACAATTGTTAAAAGTAAACTACGAGTACCAGAGAACACTGTACTGTGGCTAAAGAGTCACTCCTGGGCACATTTGTCACATATGACAAAAGCCATATCATAGCTATGTTAGGGCCTCAAAGAGCATCAGACATGCCCTGGTTCAGTGATCCAGGCTGGGCCGGTCCAGAAGCAGACTGGCTTGTGTTGGATTCATACTATGCCTTGCTCCCTACACAGCAGTCATGTGGGGTCAGCAGTTGGGGCAGGATGCCAGCTTCTAGCAGGGACTAGAGTCAGTAGGGTGTCAGGAGTGGCTTGTGTAAGCTCCCCTTGCATTGATGCTCTAAAGACCATTGGGAGTTTGCCTGTTAAATATCCATGGAGTTCAGACTGTTTAGTCACTGTGCAGTGCACAGCTTGCAGCTCTCCCTCCCGTCTCCCTTGTCCACCCTCTACCTTCTTAGTAGTGTGCACCACAGTGCATGATGGGAATCCTCAAACACACACTACACTTCTGTGAAGGACCCACAACTGACGCAAATATTAACAAGACTCTGAGAGCGGATCTCTTACCCAGGGGGCGTATGTTGAACTGTAAATAAGACAACGGGATGGAGAACCCCGGGGTCTGGTGATGAAGGGGTCCGACTGGGCTTTCAAAACAAGCATCCTCTAATTCCCTCTAATTCCCTAATCACCATAAAGTCTCCTGGAAAAATCCTTGAAGTAACTGGCTGGGGAGTGTCCATCTTGAAACTAATCCTCGTGACATAAACGTTTACTCTTTGAGATTGACACCTCCAGTTGATGTTGGAAACAGAAACAAACCCAAATTTCCCCAATCCTTGTGGGGGACCGTAGGAATCACTGCCTTCTCCTGTTGAAATTAGACGCTTGCCATGAATGCCATTTGTTTGGTCTTGGATTTTGGCACTGAGGTGGCAATAGTAGCTCAATCTGGGGGCCAAGTTCCGAATTTGATACACATTTGCCAATCCGACATGATCCCCCCTGACTCTTTCCAAATACCTAGGAGAACTGAAACCCCCCCCCCCCAACCTTTCTCCACAAATACAACCCTCAAGGAGCTGTTATCGGTCTACACCTCCTATCAGTTCCACATCATATACAGGCAAAAAAAACAATTTTAACAGTATGGGAACACCTTATTGCCCCTTTAGTTAGAGGAGTCACCCTGGGAACTAGAGTCGGAGCCTGTGCCACAGCCACAACCATTGCATTCCAGGCCAACAATACCTCCTGAGCCTTCTCGTCTCATCTAGTCCTCCACAAGTGCGCCTCCTCCACTCTCTCCCACTCCACCACATCCGCCATCCATGCCTCCTGGGAGGGGGGGTGCTTCACAATCCAATGTATGGCCATTAGTCTCTTCACTACTATTAGGCCAAGCACTGAAAAACAGCTATTAATCCTTTTTTTTAAATTCTTCGTTAGTAGCCCCAAGATCCATTGCTCAACCATTATGGAAATGTCCCGTGCCGTCACTTTCCGTAGGTGATCTAAAAACTAAACCCAAAACACAATCAAGGTAGGGCAGTACAACACCATATGTAAAAAATCAGCTCCTCCACCCCACTCATAGGACACCCACTTTCCCAAGAGGGATATATCATATGCAGCCTCTCTTGGGATAAGTATGTCATATGAATCATGTTGCACTGTATCAGTTTAAATCTGGCACTCACAACCACCGTATGCACTGCACTGCACTGTGAATCTTAGACCATTCTTCAGGAACAAGGGGTGTAGTCACATTCTGTTGCCAAATATCCTCCACCATGAGATGCTTCGGTTGTCTATCAGTACAAAGAGCCCTTGTTGCAGGGATTCTGCACATACGCAGAACTATGCGCAGGATTATAGGACCTTGGTGCATAGGGGCTGAGTCATCCTACCACCTTAGTGCCCACAAGCCCCGGACCGACTAACTATAGTGTCTCACTCGCTCTCCTACACACGATGGGAGTAACAAATGATTGGACGACCCAGAACACAACACTCCCTGATCTCTCAGGGATCGTGGAAACAAGACACTCCTTTTCGCTCACTTACTCGTACTCGTCCACAATAAGATCACACAGAAACACGAAGATAGTTTAAAACTTTTATTTTTAACTAACGTCCTCTCAAATGGAGTATACGAGCCACAACAAGCAGAAAGATGCATAATACCAATATGGTTAGCATAGCAGTTAGGCCATAAATCATGAAGGGGGAAGTCATTTCATATTGACGGCAGAGAAAGGTCTACAGTGCCTAAGCTCCCGCCCTCCCCTTGAACAGTAGAATTATTACTCTAGAATAGAAGATCTCTGGGCTTTGTCAGCAGACCCCATACCTCAGGACATCGATCGTATTTCTACAACACAGGTGCATGTAGCTCTTCTCCATGGAAAGGTCCCTCTCCAAGTGTGTGTTACCTAAGCGCGCATTACCTAATATCAAAATATGAGTTCCCGCCTATAGCAGCTGCACTTGCATGTTATGTCTAGGTGCTAGGGCCTGACCAGAACAGAATAACAAGTGGCATTGTTTATCAACCTTGCTCACAGTATTCAGACTTAACTCCAGAAACAGAGAGAACACGCACAGCAAAGTTTTCTCATGTGAAAGGCAGAAACTGTGTCATGAAAAATAGAAGCATGTAGTGTTGTGCGCAAAAGCAGCATCATGGCGTCTGAGCTCATGCTAAGTTATCAATGTCTCCAATGTCCCCACCAGCCACGTGACACGCTGTGTAAATGGGAGATGGTCTGTGTCCCCCTGCCATAGCCCATAGCCCCGCCAGGGTGTGATGGGGTTCTGGAACCTCCGGGAACGTGGGCCAGAGCTATCGGGCCATTGCTGCCAACTAAGCACATTGCAAGAATTGTCCCTGTCCTAAATTAAATGCTGCCACTGCGTCTCCAAAAGAGATAAAGCGGGTCTCGGGATACAAATCTGACATGACACAGCCACCTGCCTATCACTTCTCTACAGACATCACCGAGGCCACCAGCGCAGTTTGGTAGATTAACCAGAGGTCGAGCGCACTCCTAAGTGCACTCTTCACCACCCTCCCCAGATTCGCCCCATCAGTCGAAGCAGGTGTGGTAGGTCTCAATCGGGGACCTCCACCCCTCCCTTATCCCATTCATGCCTCAGCGTAGACAACCCCACTCTACATCTTTTGCCTGCTACAGGAGCTCCAATAGTAATTTGTCCAGCTCCACGAAGACCTTCCTCGGAATTTCATAGAAGGCGTTTTGCATTATGTATAGACAACATGGAAGCCCCGCCATTTTTATAAGGACAATCCTGTCCATCAGGGAGAGACACAGCGAGACCAAAACATAATAGTAAGCTGTATATTATATAGCACTCTAACCATATTACTAGCAAAGAACTGGGATTGATCGCGGCTGATATAAATGCCCAAATATGTCACCCCCATCCAACCGCCCAGGGCAAGCCGACTTGTCAAATGAGCCAAAGGGCAATCTCCCAGCAGCCCCAGCGGCAACAGTAGTGATTTGTTAGGGTTGAGTTTCAATCCCGACATTTCCCTGAACTTGGACATCACTGCCAGGAGTATTGGGGCCGAGATCTCAAGTTGTCGTAAATAGATCAGCTTTGTCTGCTTTCAATGAAACTATATGTTCTGTCGGCCCCACAGAGATACCCCAACCCTTAAGACAATAGCGAAGTCTCCAAGCCAGAGGCTCCATTGCCATGGCGAAAAGCAATGGCGACAGATGGCATTCCTGTGTTGTGCCCGGTTTAAAAGGATCTCTATCAAGACGCATCGCACGGTTCGTACCCTTGCCACTGCGCTGGTGTATAGTATCTGAAACCATCTGATAAACCGGGGACCCAGCCCCATCCATGCCAGTGCCACGCTCGATATCTAAAAAAGCAAGTGTGCACGGAAGGTCCTGTAGTTCTGGTGAGTGCAAAACATGCACCAGCTGGCGCAAAGTACGTTGGGTGTTCCTATGAGGAATAAAGCCGGATTGATCCTCCTGGATCCGCTGGGGCAGACATGGAAGCAGACCGCAGGCCAGAAGGTGACTCAGAAGCTTGAGGTCGGCATTTAGCATACAAATGGGCCTATTCGACCCCAATTCTAAGGGGTACTTACCGTACTTAGGGATTACCGCAATCAATGCCTCTCTCGTGGAACACAGCAGGGTACCCCTTTCGAAGACCTCCTCTTAAACCTCCAGCAGCTTATCAAGCAAGGTTTGGGGGAAACACTTATAGAACTCTGCCAGCAAGCCATCTCTCTTTGCCACTGGGGAGACTCTATCTCCCATCAGCCCCTGCGAGAAGGACTTGTGCTGAAAAGCGCACACCGCTCCCACGGCCGTGTAAGCCGTCACCAAACATGTTTTCCCACTGGGGGAGAGCCTGCTGGGACGCTGTCTGCCACCGCTGGGGAGACTCTAACTTCCTTCAGCGCCTGCAAGAAGGACTCTCGCTGAAAAGCGCGCCACGCTCCCTCGGCCGTGTAAGCCGTCACCAAACATGTTTTCCCACTGGGGGAGAGCCTGCTGGGACGCTGTCTGCCAGCGCTGGGGAGACTCTAACTTCCTTCAGCGCCTGCAAGAAGGACTCTCGCTGAAAAGCGCGCCACGCTCCCACGGCCGTGTAAGCCGTCACCAAACATGTTTTCCCACTGGGGGAGAGCCTGCTGGGACGCTGTCTGCCACCGCTGGGGAGACTCTAACTTCCTTCAGCACCTGCAAGAAGGACTCTCGCTGAAAAGCGCACACCGCTCCCACGGCCGTGTAAGCCGTCACCAAACATGTTTTCCCACTGGGGGAGAACCTGCTGGGACGCTGTCTGCCACCACTGGGGAGACTCTAACTTACTTCAGCGCCTGCAAGAAGGACTCTCGCTGAAAAGCGCACACCGCTCCCACGGTCGTGTAAGCCGTCACCAAACATGTTTTCCCACTGGGGGAGAGCCTGCTGGGACGCTGTCTGCCACCGCTGGGGAGACTCTAACTTCCTTCAGCGCCTGCAAGAAGGACTCTCGCTGAAAAGCGCACACCGCTCCCACGGCCGTGTAAGCCGTCACCAAACATGTTTTCCCACTGAGGGAGAGCCTGCTGGGACGCTGTCTGCCACCACTGGGGAGACTCTAACTTCCTTCAGCGCCTGCAAGAAGGACTCTCGCTGAAAAGCGCACACCGCTCCCACGGCCGTGTAAGCCGTCACCAAACATGTTTTCCCACTGGGGGAGAGCCTGCTGGGACGCTGTCTGCCACCGCTGGGGAGACTCTAACTTCCTTCAGCGCCTGCAAGAAGGACTCTCGCTGAAAAGCGCACACCGCTCCCACGGCCGTGTAAGCCGTCACCAAACATGTTTTCCCACTGGGGGAGAGCCTGCTGGGACGCTGTCTGCCACCACTGGGGAGACTCTAACTTCCTTCAGCGCCTGCAAGAAGGACTCTCGCTGAAAAGCGCACACCGCTCCCACGGCCGTGTAAGCCGTCACCAAACATGTTTTCCCACTGGGGGAGAGCCTGCTGGGACGCTGTCTGCCACCGCTGGGGAGACTCTAACTTCCTTCAGCGCCTGCAAGAAGGACTCTCGCTGAAAAGCGCACACCGCTCCCACGGCCGTGTAAGCCGTCACCAAACATGTTTTCCCACTGGGGGAGAGCCTGCTGGGACGCTGTCTGCCACCGCTGGGGAGACTCTAACTTCCTTCAGCGCCTGCAAGAAGGACTCTCGCTGAAAAGCGCACACCGCTCCCACGGCCGTGTAAGCCGTCACCAAACATGTTTTCCCACTGGGGGAGAGCCTGCTGGGACGCTGTCTGCCACCGCTGGGGAGACTCTAACTTCCTTCAGCGCCTGCAAGAAGGACTCTGGCTGAAAAGCGCACACCGCTCCCACGGCCGTGTAAGCCGTCACCAAACATGTTTTCCCACTGGGGGAGAGCCTGCTGGGACGCTGTCTGCCACCACTGGGGAGACTCTAACTTCCTTCAGCGCCTGCAAGAAGGACTCTCGCTGAAAAGCGCGCCACGCTCCCACGGCCGTGTAAGCCGTCACCAAACATGTTTTCCCACTGGGGGAGAGCCTGCTGGGACGCTGTCTGCCACCGCTGGGGAGACTCTAACTTCCTTCAGCGCCTGCAAGAAGGACTCTCGCTGAAAAGCGCACACCGCTCCCACGGCCGTGTAAGCCGTCACCAAACATGTTTTCCCACTGGGGGAGAGCCTGCTGGGACGCTGTCTGCCACCGCTGGGGAGACTCTAACTTCCTTCAGCGCCTGCAAGAAGGACTCTCGCTGAAAAGCGCACACCGCTCCCACGGCCGTGTAAGCCGTCACCAAACATGTTTTCCCACTGAGGGAGAGCCTGCTGGGACGCTGTCTGCCACCGCTGGGGAGACTCTAACTTCCTTCAGCGCCTGCAAGAAGGACTCTCGCTGAAAAGCGCACACCGCTCCCACGGCCGTGTAAGCCGTCACCAAACATGTTTTCCCACTGGGGGAGAGCCTGCTGGGACGCTGTCTGCCACCGCTGGGGAGACTCTAACTTCCTTCAGCGCCTGCAAGAAGGACTCTCGCTGAAAAGCACGCCACGCTCCCGCAGCGCAGGCCACTTGCAGGGACGCGCCCGGGCCGTGCCCAGGTTAAGCCAGAGCCAAGGGTGGGCCCGTTCACACCTGTCAGAGCCCAGAAGAGGCTGGGCTGGGCCCTTCCTCTAATATTTGCTGAAAGAGAAGCATAAAGATGCTGAAAAAGACTGTCTAAAGTACGGGGAGGAAGAAGACAGCTCACCCGCCAGCGGAGGAGGTAACCCGTACATCTTTAGATAACTTTTTAGCAAAAGCTTCATCAGCCATAGCCTTAGAGATGGCCTGTACAGAGAGGAGACTATCGACGGGCATGGATGACCATACGAATAGGGACATGACATGTGTCATGCTCCACAAGGGTCAGACACCGAGCACAAAAATGGCTGTAACCAGCCCTCCCACTTCTACTTCTACCAGGATGGCCCCATGCCACTCCTATGCCAGAGGGCTCAATACCACCTGTTGCAGCACCAGTCCATAAAAGAAAGAGGGGCCCTTCTAAAACCATTTGCATCAATAACTCTAAGAGACTAAGGAAATGCAAACTAGCTCCAGTAAATCCGTCAGTTGGTAACATGGAGAACCCACAACTATTAGCCGATTGTCATGCCACCAAAGGTTTTGAATTTGGACGATCTTCTTGAAAAATTTCACCAGCTCCTATCTCCAATGTGCCTACGTTTAGAATCCATTGAAAAGGCAATAAAAGAGCTAGCAGTAACGAGACATGTGCCACCTCGAGACGTTGGGACCAGAGGGAGTTTCACAGGGCTGATGCGACATTCCCCAGTGGGCGATAATAAGGGCAAACAATAGTTTAAATCCCCTACCCGTGGCGAAACAACAACTTCATATCATGGCACCTTTAACTCCGGCTCCACCGCTGTTCAATGTTGCCAATTTACCTCTGGCGACAGTCGCAAGCCAAGTAGCAGAGCCAGCGATGGCGACTCGATCCCATCCTGACCCACGGGACACAGAACAGGGCATTTTGGCCATAAGGTTAGGGGGCCCTCGTCTTACACATAGGATGGATGAGGGGCCGAGGCCGGACCACCCACCAGCTGCATGTCCCTATGTGGGTATTGAGGCAAACAGTCCTGTTTTAAAAAGAGATCAAATAGAAACCACCACCCAATGAATCCACAAAGCTCGACACTGGATTTATAAATCTACCAATGATCGGTCAGAGGGACATTTTAAAACGTTAATGGCTCGCAGAGATTCCTGGCTTGGTAAACAAGTCAAATCTATTATGGGGGACTGTGTAGTTTTAACTTTCAGATCTCCGGCCATGGCAGAAAAGCTGTTAGACATTACCTAATATGCCAACAACATCGACACAAATATTTGCAATTTCACAGTTATTACATGGAACATTGCAGGCCTGGGACATAAATTGTTGGATTCAGATTGGCTTAAGTATATTTCCACCTTTGATCTAGTTTGCCTGCAAGAGACTTGGGCAGTGGGACCTGTTACATGGATGGCTATAGATCGTATTAGACCCTCGCCATTGCTACAAACTCCGGCCGGGCGAGGGCGGGATTGTTACACTTTTAAAGAATACCTTGAGATTTGAAGTACTTTCATCCCACAATGATTGTCAATATTTTAATTTGCTGCACTTTAAAGGTCCCGATGGCAACACTATTTTATTGATTATTTCTATAGCAATTTATTCGGGGCGAGATATATAAGATTGTATCCATAGTGGAGGAAAACATGAATCGGTTAATTAGTTCGTGCAAAAAAGATCCAGTAGACTTGTGGATGGGCGATTGTAATGTACACTCTTGCCCCTTTGCACTAACCTCAATTTGTGGCCTAACTGATGAGGACGGAGGGGGTAGTGTCCATTTCTGCAAAAACCATTATGGGAATGTATTAAATATGTTCATTATCACAAAAGATCTGGAGATAATGAACCCTCAGTCAGAATCCACCAGCCAGCTGTTAGAAACCTTCTGTTCTACCCTAAACAGCTCCACAATTAACTTTATAATAGCCTCCGCCTCCCTGAGAGGGGCTTTTAGTAATACTACGGTTAAATTCTCAGGCTTCAGCGATCATGCGGCCGTAGCTTGTCATATGTATTGCGTAGGTTCCAACATCTCACATATAAAACCCTATGTGGCAGGAAAGAATGGGATAACATTTAAGTTGGCGAGCATTGGTTGGGGTTATTATCCCCTGGGTAGTGTCTAGTAGGCTTAAAGTAAATAGCAATATGCCTGCATTTAAACCCGGACCCGCCCAGCACTATTGTGGCCTTTGAAGCCATTTTGCTCGAAGTAAAAAAGAATCTTTCGAAGAGTGGTGGGTCCCTAAAAAGTAAGCGCCAGAAATGGTTCAACCAGTTTTGCACTAAAGGACTTTCTCATCTACACCAAATCCTTAAGTGTGTGCCAAAAGACCGAATCCTGGTCAAACAGGCTCGCCTAAGGTACTCCACGGCCAGGAAGAATAGGCTAAAGATACTGAAGGAAGAAGCATGGGAAAAACTGCTCCATACATCTGCCACAAATAACGCAAGGGATTTCTGGGCAACGATTAATGCCCCAGTTTTTAAAATCAAATACAGACTCCAACCTTGACAATCACATGGATGAGGACTCCAATATTGTTCTCTCTTTTAATAATTTGGAGATAAGTGAAGCCCTGGCACAATGCACTAGCAATAAGCCTCCTGGTCTAGATGGCACCCCAATAGATTCTTTCACTGACTCTCCCGATCTTTGGGGGCCCGTGCTCACTGTCGTTTTTAACGCAATAGCCAAAGAAGGCCCGCCTGTTTCTTGGCATGAAGCAATTTTAATACCTATTCATAAAAAAGGAGATAAATCTGATCCTAGAAACTATAGGCCAATTTCCCTCCTTGATAGCATGGGGGAAACGTATGGGCTATTAAACCGATTGGAGACTTGGACACTGACAAATAACATCTTGATCCCGGCCCAATATGGCTTTAACAAAAGGTAGAGGCACCCAAGACCAATGTCTTAACTTGAGTGTGCTCATAGCAAAGTATACGCATGCTAAGCAAGGTAATTTACACATGGCCTTCATGGGCCTAAGCGCAGCCTTCGACTGCGTAGCCCATTCCCATCTCTGGAGGATCATGAAGGAAATGGTGGTAGACCAAGAAATAATTTCTTTTATAAGACAATTATACTCAAAGGCCGAAGCGTGTGTCCGGTATGGGCATCTGGGGGAGTGCACTAGATGGTTTTCAGTTTCCAGAGGGGTCCTCCAAGGGTGCGTTCTTGCCCATTTTTTGTTTTCTTTATATACAAATGGGGTAGAGTCCCAATTGCTTGAATTAGCCATAGAAGTCCCTAGTATAAATAAGACGTATATTCCAATTTTATTGTACGCAGACGATGCAGTTTTAACCCCTTCGCCGCGGCAGGAATTCCGCCGCGGCGCTGGGGAGGGTTTGGGGGCACTGCGGCGGCACCGTGCTTTTGACGGAACCACTCACGGTTGAGCTGTGCTCATGACGGAGTGGTTCCGTCACGACTCCGCCCACTGCGCTAATCGCCCGCACAGGCGGGGAATTAGCGCCGCGAGGGCGGAGCGGCCGCCAACGGCCGCAGCATGACGGAACCACTCCGTCATGAGCACACGGCGCCCGTGGCTCATGACGGAGTGGTTCCGTCATGAGCGCGGAACGGGTTAATTGCACATACGAGAACGGCTCTCCAGAAATTGCTAGACACTTATGTAAAATGTATGCAAAGTCTTTACTTACAAACAAATGAGGCCAAGTCTTTTATTTTAATTGCAGGCCGAAAAGGGAAGAACCCCCTTCCTTTTTTCTTTCTGACCGTAAAGTGGTGCAGACAGAGTTGTTTTCATATTTAGGGGTGACTTTTGATTATAGATCATCCTGGATTAACATGGTGGCAAATCCAGGGATCATGCTAGAAAAGAGCACTAATGCCATCCATTCGTTTTCTAAAAAGCTGGGTACAGGACAGCTAGACATCATAAAAAAGGTTTATGGGGCTAAATCTAGTGCAGTAGCTTCCTATGGTGCTGGAGTATAGGGTTATGCTAATGTAAAGGGGATACAAACAATAGAAGACGACCTTTGGAAATTAATGATGAGCCTCCCATCAGGTGCTCTAATTTTAATTTACACTTGAGCTGACCAACCCCTATATCACTGATCAAATAAATGTAGCACCTATTCTCCTTCGGCACTCAATATGGAGAAGAGATACTGTGATTCTCATCCAACAAATTATTATGGATTGTTTATCACTAGAACACACACAGAACATACAGGGTTTAGCGTATGTTAAAAATACTCTTCACACTTTAGAGTTAGTTAGCCTATACAAAACCCCAGAAAAATGTGTGCCTATCTCGAAAAAAAACTTAAAAGCCCCGCTTTTTAAAATTTGCGAATGAGGCGAGATTGACTGCCCTGAATAGTAAACCTTCGGTCAGAGAGTATCTTGAGGGCCCAATGCAGGTTGAGGGGGTACCATCCTATTTGGAATTTGTAATAAACCCTCGTCACAGATTCATTTTGTTATGTTTTTGCCTTAACCTCATTACGTGCATGTTGGGCTTTTCTGCCAGTACTTATTCTATTAATGATCTCTCATGTTGCCCATGTGATGGTTCCTCCTGCCAAACCAATCTGCACATTTTCTTTTTTAGTAAATTTTATTGTGATCATGGTGAGAGATTTTTCCAATTATCCGTAATTCAAACAACACTCGAGGGCTATGGCAGATGCCGCCTCCACGTAGCTCAGGTGATCAACGCCCCGCCCCGTACCTGGAAACATGAGAGATTCGATGGCGGCGTGAGGCACGGCGTCTTGGCGTTTTTCGTTCTTGCTCCTTTGCTGATACATTGTTTCCTCTGGTGTTTGGAACCTCGGGACTGCTGGAGCCGGAATCTTATTCAAGGCGCGCCTGCCTGCTTTGCATTTCCCGGATTCCCGGGGGTTGTGTTGCTCGAGGGGCTGGCGCCTTGGAGCCTGTTCCTGCTTCCCATTCCTGTCGATCGCCGCGGATCTCCTGTATCCTGCTAATGCTGCCGGTATGTTGAATCCAGAAGGCGGAGGGAGCAGGGATACTTTGTAACACTCCGGCAATTTGACTGTGTTGAGGAGAAGACATCGACCCTTACCAGGGGTTTGGCTTCTTTTTCTTTCTGAGCCGGGGCGTCGTTTAAGTGCCAAAACCGGACTGAAGTGACTGAAGGTGACTAGGAGTAGGTAAAAGCGGTTTAAGGCTGGCTGCATTGGGAGTTTGGGAAAAGAGGTGAAAAAGGAAAGAATTTTTATTTTTTTCAAGGGAAGGTGCACTGGGTGTGGTCTCCGTCAGCTAATTATATATACTGTGATTAACTCCAATACTATGGGGAGACACACTAAAAATCCTACTACCCGTCTCAGTTAGACTCTAATCTGCCCCCAAAATCAAGAACCCGCAATATACAAATGAAAACGGTCCAGGGTACTTCAAAAGCTGAGCAGGAGCGAGTTCAGAAAAATCGTAGAGGGTCTACCCCCATAGCCAATTGTACGAGTTCAGAGGAGGAATTCCTAGATCAAGGCGAAGGTGGTCAAGGGGAGGTCACAAGGAAAATCAGACAGTGCTTGCCAGATACTGACGAATTCCATCACACTGGACATAGAAGGCAGCAGTGTTGATACAGTCTTGGAGATTGAGAACCAGGACAAGAATCCTCCAATGGAAAACCAAGAGGGCATGCGCATAAACCCCCCCAGTCCATTGGCAGGTAAGAACAAGGAATACTCGATTTTTCAGAAAACCAAGTCTTCTCAACCTTTAATTCAGTCTCTACCTTCCCCCCGCAACAGCCTCCCAAGCTGCATATTCAAAGTGTGAGGGTTACACAAATTGACCAACCCCAGCCTTCTTCTTCTTCTTCCCCAACTCCTACTCATGTACCCCCTCTGCTCTTCCACCCAATGGGGCATCCCTCTCCTCCCGCGTTATCATTGAAGGAACTAGCTTTGGCAACAGTAAAGGTATCTGCAACTGGACCTGCAACAGGATCTGCAACAGGATCCACAACAGGATCCACAACAGGATCTGGGCCTAGTTCTCAGTGCGATATAAAAAGAATGCTCAATCTAATTCTTGAGGAGATCAGGGAAATGGAAGCCAGCCAGGCAACTGAAATTGCAGCCTTACATGCACGATTATCGAAAATTGAAGAGGTAGTGGGGGCTATGCCATCTCGACTACAGGAGGCCGAATCCAGAATCTCTCAGTTAGAGGATCAGATGACCTCAATCCAGCAGCAGGTCTCAGATGAAAAAAAACTAAAGAACGCTCTGGAACTGAAACTCGAAGAGCTGGAAAATCATTCACGACGGACTAATCTTCGGTTGGTTGGTGTTCCCGGAGGGGTGAGAAGGATCTCAACTAGTTCAATGGGTGGAGTCCTTCATAAAAGAGACAGTCCTTTCTGAATTCTCTGGGGTCCTTACGATCACCCATGCTCATAGAGTTCCAGCCCACCCCTTTCCTAATTCTAAACTTCCCTGAACCATTTTAGTGAATTTTTCAGATTATCGCTTAAAGGAGCAAATTTTGACCAGACTAATTCAAAAGAAGCAATTTTCATCATCGGAGGTCTCCCTCTGCCTTATTTTTTCAGATATGAGTGCTGCGGCGGCACGCCTCCGAAAGGAGTTTGTTAAACTTCTTTATCTATTTAAGGCGCAGGGGGCGCAAGCAGTCATTGCCCAGCAGTCGAAACTGCGAGTCCTAGTTCATGGAAAGTTCCATATGTTTTGAAATCTGGATGAAGCACAGGAGCTTTTGCAGCGAATCACAAAGGACAAGTAAAAGGAACAAATTGCTTTCTATGCTGCTATAAGTCGCTCTTTCTTTATTTTTTGCTCTTTTTTTCTCTTTCTCCTCTATCCCTTCTTTTTTTTCTTCAGGGCGGGGTGGGCGATGTATTACATCAGGGTGCAATACCATGGCACCCGTCATGAAGGGCCCTCAAGGTGGGCCAGCAGAGTGTAAGACGGGCAATTCCCTAACTGCTAAGGGACAGGGTCACGGGATTCCAGGGGGGGTTGGGTTTGGGTCAGGGCGCAGAGGAAGGGTGGTTGCGTAGAAAAATTAAATGAGCAGAATAGTTTAAATATAAAATGCAATATTGCAGGTACAGGAAAAGGAAATAAGCAGAATTATTCGAAACTTTATATTCGAAAAAAGGGTATGTTTATTGATGAGTTCTATTTGAACAACAACGTGAAAAATGGGTACTAATGTTCGGATTATATCGATTAATGTAAATGGTATCTCAAATAAGTGAAATTATTGTGGCCTGATAAGATGGCTGGCAACATTCTCCCCCAAATTTTGTTCTTGCAGGAACCCCACCTTAAATCCAATCAACCTAATCTGTTTATCCCAAAGAGTTTCTCAAAGGCCTACTTTGCCTCAGCCCAGGCAGCAATATCTATCTATTTTGGATGAGGATTAAACTGGGAAACTATTCAAATTGATAGAGATCTATATGGTGGATGGATTTGCATTGTGGTAAGGGTGAATGGCAATCTGTTGAATTTGGTGAATTATTACGCACCTGTCGTAGATGACTATGCTGCGCTTAAAAGTATTAATGATAACGCCAGAACAGCGCTAGGCCCAATTATTTTAGGAGGAGACTTTAATTTTATACAGGATCTGCAACTAAGACACATCTAATAAAGTAAAAAGGCAGATGAAACCTGGGACCAAGAAGTTGATAGATGTTATTAAACAGGATCATCAACTGGTTGATCCTTGGAGAAGGGCTCATGGTGTAGCTCTAAACAGTTTACTTATTATTCTAGCCAATTCAGGTCAGCTTCCCGTATTGATTTTTTTTTTAGTGTCATGCTCTCTGAGCTGCTTGAATACTGAAATTATGGCCAATCCTTTCTCAGACCATTCTTTAGTTACATTGGAAATTGACTTAGGGTTGGAGGTTAGAGAAAAGTTCAGGTGGCAGATGGATTGACTCCTCTTAACCAATCAACAGTGGGCAGGGAATATGCAAGAATGGATCAGAGAATTTTTGGGGATTAATAGAGGAACCGCAAGTCTTTTCTCAGTTTGGGGGGCTTTCAAACAGCAATACGAGGACAAATGATAGCTTTCATGGCAGGGCAAACTAGAGAACGCAAAGCTCGAATGGGAGAACTCCAGAAAGCAATCAATGTGGCTTTGATTAATAAAAAGAGAGGCTCTTCTGAGAGGGGTCAGGGTGCTGGAAAGGAGCTGAATAGGGCCAAACAGGAATTGAGGGAATGTTTTATCATGGAAGAGATATGCAGTACAAAAGCATACCAGCTGGGGCAAGATGGCCGCTGGTGGTGTGTAGTGACCAGTCGCACTCCTCTCCTCCTCCTGATTATACCTGATTATACCAGAAGATGTGGTGATACCCCGCAACCCACGGGATGAAACCCGACTATTGTCTAAAAGGAACTGGCTTTGAATTCACTTGGACTTTCACCAAAAGGTTTGCCGAGCTTCCGTTAAGGATAATTCGTTTCTTGTTAGCAAGATCCTTGAAAGCGGCAGCTTTTACCTTGGGACGGTACAATATGCCTCCACGCATCGTCAAAGGGAGCGAGGCAGCCAAAGAGAGTAATACGAAAGAACGGCCTGATCGGCCGGATCGGGACAAACAGGAGCCAAAGAGTACATCCTCGCGTCCCAGCAACGCACTTACCTCGAAAAAAGGTACCGGGAAGAAAGCTGGTGTGATCCAAGGCACTGACGGGCTCCAAGCGAACCCCATTGGGACGTCTCTCCTGTGCGACTCACGAGAGGTAAGAAATCTGCGGTCCAACAATGCAGGAGGAAAAGAAATACAACTGCGGCAGCCTTCTGTGGTCGAGAGCTTCCCGGTGATGAGTACAGGCCGGTTGGAAAGACGAAATGCCGGTAAGCAATCCAAAGGGAACAGCGTGAGCAGTGCCGAGGCGCAGGACTCCCGCGAAACGGGGGTTGCTAAGCAACCAGACCAAGCACCGGCATTGGAGCAGACACCTTCGGCTGTGTGTAACCTAGCCGAGGGTGTTCCGGCGGAGTCTGAGCGATCGGAAACTTCCAACCCGGGCCCAGAAGTACCAATGTTAGCAGCAGAGGACAAGCTCAAGGTGAGGCAGCCTCAAGGTTTGGAGTCTGTTCGCACGGGCTCAGGTGGGCCATTTGCAAGGGATAATTCCAAAGGGGGACAACCTTTGGAGAATGATGAGGCGCACTGAGACAGTCTCGGCGAGTTGGGGGCTGAGCAGGCTAATAGCCAGGAGGCAGGCACGGAGTCAGAGATCTCCCTGGAAGGGGGTACCTCAGCATGTTCATTGTTGGACCCGGCCAGTGGGTGTGCTTCACCTGACTATTCTTTTTCGCTTAATGAGGATTCAGAGTCTGTAACTCACAGCGACGATAGCTTTGGTGAGTCTTCAGCCTCAGATGCTAGTTCGGTCCCTCAAAAATGCACTTTAAAGAAACGTAGATCCCGTAGGAAGCCAAACTCTCTAGAAAGCCCTCCTAATCCAACGAAGAGACTTTCATGGGATTATTCAGCTACGTCACAGCCATACCAGGAGGTGAATAATATGGCTTCTGGTGGAGAGGGAATACCTCAATCTAAAACGCAAGAAGCCTCAATGGATCTATTATTCAGTACTCTGAAGAGTATGCAGAACGAGGCAAGGGCCGAAGCTCGGAGATCAAGGTAGGGGCTCAACAAAATTCATAACTCACTAAGGAAAATGAATAAGTTGTACGAGGAGGCCTCTGAGAGAATTACCCAGGTCGAAGAAAGAACGGGGAGGCTTGAAGACGAGCTAAGCAGTTTACGGAAAATGAAGGAGGAGCAAAGTAAGGTATCCGAAGACATGCAGTGGAAGCTGGAGGACTATGAAAATAGACAGCGCCGCAACAATATAAGACTTCTGGGGGTTGAAGAGGGGATTGAAGGCCAGGATGTAAGGATGTTTGTTGTCAACCTACTTAAGGGCGCATTCCCAGAGCTTTCAGCATGGCAATGGGATACAGAAATCCAGAGAGCGCATCGATTTCCTCTGGCCCCTAGGCGCAACTCAGTGCAAGACACGAGACCTAGAGCTATTTTGTTATTTGTGGGTAACTTTCTACTAAGGCAACAGATATTGGACAAAGCTAAACCGGACTCTAAGCGTACCTTTAACGGGATCACTTTCTTCGCAAGGCCTGATTTCTGTCATGTCACAGTAGAAAGAAGGTGGAGGCTGAGGCAATTGATAGCACCTATACAAGCCTTGGGCTCACAAGCTTTCCTGCTGTATCCAGCCAAACTATAAATAATCACCAAAGGCCAGTTTAAAATGTTCTTCTCGGAAATAAAAGCTAAAGAGTATATGGTGGAGGTGCTGGGGTATAAAGTCACGGGGGATCACTAAAGGAAGGGAGAAAGAGGGATTGGATGGGAAATATACGGTTTCTCATATTGGGAGGAGGAGGCGACAACTGCACTCCTAAGCGATCACACATAGGTCATGTTTGACCTATTTGCCTGTAGGGGGGGGAGGGGGGAGAGGGGGGGTACAGGTTGGAGGGTGCGGGTAGGGGTTCAGGGGGAGGGGGGGGCAGGTAAAATACAGCTTTTTCGGATTTCTTGAGCACAGCATAGGATGTTATATCTCTGGTCTATTTATTTTACTAATTGTATTGATAAAAGTTAGTCATGGATTACGCTAATGATGTGTAAAATAGCCTCAATTAATATTTGTGGCCTCAACGATGCTCAAAAAAGAATGCGAGTGTCGTCTTTATTGAAAGCAATGAACTTGGATCTAGTATGTCTCCAGGAGACACATATAGAGGGGGCTAGGGGGTTTCTCCTGGAACAATTGGGGTTCTCCCTACTGGCTAATACTAAACAGGGGACTAAAACGAGGGGAGTAGCGGTTCTAGGCAGAAATAGAGATACAATATTAGTCAGGAAAAAAGAAGATCAGTGGGGTAGGTGGGTTTTATTGGAAGTTATATTTAAAGGGGAGAAGTTCACGTTGGCTTCAGTTTATGGCTCCACCGAAGATGACCCTGAAATGCTCCAGTTTTTGGATACAGAGTTGGCTTTGTGGCCTGTACCGATTATTTGTTGTGGGGACTTTAATATTCACTCTCAGGTCGGGGCTACGGGATACACTGGCAGAAAGAAAAAATCTTTTAGGGCTTTAGAGGATCTCTTAGTACACAATTCACTGATTGACATGTGGGCCGCTACTCACCCCTTTTTAGATGGCAGTACTTTTTTTTCTGCTCCCCATAGGGTTTTGGTAAGATTAGATTATTTTTTTATATCCAACTCTTTGCTGAATAGGTCACAAATAGAGAGGCACCCTCGGATCATATCCGATCATAACCCTCTGATCCTAACTATTAAAATGGGCTGTCAGCAGGGGAAGTTCTCCGCTTGGACTTTCGAAAGGGCTCTTTTAAGGGAGGAAGCCTATATTCTTCATATGAATTCCTGGATTAAGAACTTCTGGGAAATTAATAGAGGGTCGGTAGACTCTGGGATTGAATGGGACACCTTTATGGCGGGCATACGGGGAGAGACGATGAGCTACTCACTGCACAAACAGAAAAAGGAGAGGGCAATGTTTAATGAATTAACAATGGAAATAACTAAAGCGGAAGAAGAACTTTATTTAGCAATACAGGCCCAAAGATCTGTTGAGCAGCTGAGTGTAAAATTAATCTGTTTAAAGGCAAGGGTCTGTGAAAATATTGCTACTAAGGCAGCTGCTAGATACTTATTAAACAGAGAGAATGCTTACGAGATGAGAGAAAGAGTGGGGCACCTTTTGGCTATCCGCTCTAGACAAAAAGCCTCAGCGGCGGAGATCAAGAAGATTACAGATGCTCAGGGTAATATGATTACGGATTCAGACGGGGTAAGAGAAGTGTTTAGGCAGTTCTACGTAGATTTATATAGATCAGATAAGGTTTTAGATTTGGGTCAGATCTTATACTATCTCGATAATATTCAGCCAACATTTCTGTCTGAGGAAGATAAGGAGCAGCTAGAAGCCCCATTCAATCTGGAAGAAATCTTGGGTGCACTCATCGATCTTCCTCCCGGTAAAGCCATGGGCCCGGATTTAATCCCAGTTGAATTTTATAGAGTATTCAAGGACATATTAGGCGATATACTTCTATCTACTATGCTTCAGGCGCAGATAGGGGCCTCTATTCCTAAGTCTTGGGGAGGAGCAGATATTATAGTCATTTTGAAAAAAGGCAAAAATCCTTTGGCAGCTTCATCTTATAGACCCATCACTCTAATGAATTCAGACGTTAAAATCTATTCGAAAGTGTTGGCAAAGAGATTGGCGACTATAATCGAGTCCCTTGTTAGCCCTATACAGCACGGCTTCATTCCAGGAAAGGGTACCACTCAACATATCAGGCAGGTGCTTACGCTCTTTGATGCCGTGAAGATCCCAAGAGACCCTATGGCAGTGTTGTTTTTGGACGCCGAAAAGGCATTTGATAGGGTCTCTTGGGATTTCTTATGGTCTGTCTTGAGGTGGTTTGGGTTCGGCGAGGATTATATTAGAGCCATCCAGACCTTATATAATAAACCCTCGGCCAGAATTAGAGTTAACAGTGGCCACTCATCCATAGTTCAAATAGAAAGGGGGACTAGGCAAGGGTGTCCGTCTTCCCCTCTCTTATTTGCGTTGTATATGGACCCTCTTCTGCGTAGGCTTGTTGCCAACGTTAATATCCCACCGGTAATAGTTAATAATTTGCATATCAAGGTGCAGGCATATGCGGACGACGTTGCAATCATTACAGCTAATCCTTCTCTTGCTATGGGCGCAGTAGAATTAGAAGCTCGGGATTTTGGTCAGGTGTCAGGGTATAGCCTCAATAAAACGAAAACACAAATAGTAAAAAATTCATATGTCATATGTAATGATTACAGGGTAATTAGCTCGGCAGTCTATCTAGGTATAGAAATCTCGGCAGATTTGGAGAAGGTGGTTGAGCAGAATATAACTCCATTAATGGTGAGACTAAAATTAGATCTTGGTAGGATGAATAATCTGCACCTTTCTCTATTAGGACGCACAAACGTTATCAAAATGATTGTATTGCCCAAATTTTTATACCTGTTTCGCGCAATACCTCTGTTTTTTGGTGCAAAATGGTTTCAGGCTTTGGAATTGGTACTAAATAGATTCATTTGGGCTCACGGAAAGACTAGGAGAGCGTACAGATTCATGACTCTTCCAAGGGCTAGAGGTGGGTGGGGCGCCCCCGACTTTAGGCTATACTATCTGGCTACTGCACTGCAATATATGCAGGGATTAATTGGTGGAGGGGAGCATCCTAGAATCTCCAAAATGTCAACTGAAGTTTATTCTATAGTCTTGGGGGCGGAGGCGGAGAACTGTTTCTTAAATTGCACGGACTTTGCATACTTTAAAAGAACAAGGTTCAAGACAGTCATTGCTGCTGTTAACATCTGGACAGCTTTTTTGAAAAGATCTGGATTGGGTAGATACAACAGATATACCCGCTTGTTTAAGAATAAATCCTGGCCAGGAGATATATTTGCAGACTCAATTTTTGCATCCTGGGAACACAATGGGATCAGGAGGATAGGGGATATTGTTTGACTGGACGGTATTGTGCAATTTGCGGATTTAGTTACCAAATTTCACATAGATACAAGGACTTTTTTCAAATATCTACAGGTCAGAAGTTTTCTGAATACTAAGCGCGGAGGGTTGATAGGGTTTAAAAACAATGAAATATTGGATATGATCGAGAAAGGGGGAGATTGCAATATACGTAGTTTTTATGCTTGCCTTCTTACTACTAAGAAAGATGATCTTGTCAAATATGGTATTAAGTGGGCCACGAAGTTAGGCATTGAAGCGGCTTGGTTTCAGAAATCACTGGCTCTTGGCCATACGGTTTTATGTTCAGCACCATTACAATCACAGCACTATAAAACTATTTATTTTCTTTATTATACACCAGCTAGAATTGCGCAATGGGGTGGCACCCTAGGGACAGACTGTCCACGGTGTAATCACTCACAGGCGGATATAATCCATATCTTTGCCACTTGTTCTCAATTGGCTACTTTGATTAGGGAGGTAGAGGGATTTCTAGTGAGACATCTAGGTATTCAAATTAAAATTACACCTACGGTGGTTCTTTTGGGAATAGTAACAGATGGTCAGGCTACTTGTCAAGAGTTTGTCTTTATTGCTATGGCAGTTTTTCGGTTGTTAATAGCAAGAGCCTGGCGTGACAAAGTTGCTCCCTCCACGAATCAATGGTTGGCCAACCTGTTGATTGCCTATAATTTAGAAAAATGGATTTACGAACGGAAAGGTCGAAGGGGGAAGCAACTGGGTCTGAGAATTTGGGATCCAATACGGAGATGGAAAGAACAAGTGGTGTAAATATGGTGGCTGAATATGATTTGATTGCTTGGATTTTATTCTCAAAAATGAAATTGTGATAATGGCTGTATTGAAGCTATATATTGTTTATAATTATTGAATTGTATATTTTCATTGATTATTAATTGTCGAACCCTATGCTGTGCTGTATCGTTATATCTGGTATAAAAATTTCTTTTAAATATAAATAAAAAAAAAAAAAAAAAAAAGCATACCAGCAGAGAACCTATGAAGAAAGCCAGATGGTAGGGAAATTATTGGCATGGTCAACTAAAGCCAAACAAGAAGCAGCGGTAATCGATGAATTGCTAATTCCCGGGACACAAAATGTAGTTTCTGGACAAGACAACATCTCAAAAAAAATATTTATATCACTATAAAGATATCTACTCAACTGACTATCAGGTACTTAAACAAGCCATCCAGTCTTATTTTGATGATTTATTCCTCCCTCACCTTTCTATAGGACAAAAAGAGGCTTTAATAGCCGAAATTTCGACAGAAGAAATCTCCATGGCTCTGGCCTTGATGCCTGGAGGTAAGGTTTGCGGGAATGATGGTCCTCTGACCGAATTCTATAAAGACTTCTCGGCAGAGCTACCTCCATTTTTGCTTGAGCTTTTCCATTCTGTCAGAGCAGGAGGGGAAATTCCAGCGTCTTTTAAAGAATCATCAATAGTCAGCTTTGTAAAAAAAGGGAAAAATTCTAGGGAAGTTGGCTCTTATAGGCCAAATAGTCTCTTAAATGACTACAAAATGTTGATGAAAATCTGGGCAGATCGATTCACATCTCTGGCACAATATGTAATTCATGTAGACCACTCGGGCTTTATAGCAGGCTAGTCAATGTCGTCAAATACGGGTTTTCTTATTCAAGCAATTGATTATTTTAATACTCATCAAACACCCGCAATAATAATGATGGTTGATGCCGAAAAGGCATTCGACCTTGTGAATTGGCGAGCATTATTTTATGGCCTTGAAAAGTTTTGCTTTCCAGAGCAAATTATTAATATGCTTCGGAATATATATCAAGGAGCTCAGGCCCAGATCAGGATAAACTCTAAATCAGTAGGTCTAATTGATATAAAACGCGGGACCCGGCAGGGGTGCCCCCCGTCTCCTGTTTTATTTACTTTCTCCATAGAGCCTCTAGCAGTGAGGATTAGGGATAATATAGATATAAAAACTACAATAGGGGGGATGTCGAAAATCAAATTATTTGCTGATGACGTGGTACTTTACCTCAAACCGGAAAAACAAAATGTTGATCTAATATTAAAGGAGTTTGCTCAGTTTGAGGCAATTGGAGGATATAAAATCAACCATAAAAAACTGAAGTATTGGCATTAAATGTCTGCTGTAATTTTCTTCTAGATATTCTGAAACAGCAAGCATATTCCTCTGTACTGATCCGCTATTTAGGAATATATGTGTCAAATCAATATGCGGATCTATTTAGGCTAAATTACGAAGCAACAATGAGTAAGATTAAAGATTTATTGGGAAAGTGGGGATTTCTTCCTCTCTCATTGATAGGGCATGTTGCCCTGATTAAGATGTCAGTGCTACCCTTATTAACTTTCCTTTTTTCAAATGTCCCGATCAAAGTTAGTGCTGTGTATTTTAGAGAATTGGATAAACTTTTTCGCCAGTTTATTTGGAATAAAAAAGCATCAAGAGTAAAATGATCAATTCTCCAACTAGATACAAGTAGGGGTGGGCTGTCACTTCCCCATATTTGAACTTATTATAAAGCTGTATTTATGGATATTTTAGTTCGCCTGCTGGATAACAGAGGGTCTTTGGATGTTTTTTTTAATGAGGAAAATGGCTGCCGGGACTCAGCTTCCGGTCTTCTTAAAAACATCAAAACTGCCTAAAAAAGTATGATACAAGAATTTGCGATTAGACTTCGGAATTTTTTTTTTCAAATAGCTAAGTCTTCGGGATTTGAATACTTGGGGTTGACAGAGGCTAGAAGCTTGGGCCTCTTTATTCGTAGCAACCACATCAAGCTTTGGGAATTAAAAGGTTTTAAAAAGTTAGGCCATTGTTTAATAGGAGGCCAAGTCCAGATATGGCACTCAGAGTAGGCTCCTTTTCTTCTGTTTCCTTCAGGTAAGATTCTTGATAGATAAATATGTACCCTTAGGTAACATAGGCACACCTTCAGTCCTTGCGTCCGTGTTTAGAACCAAATTGAGAGGTGTAGGGAATTGGTATAGAGTTTTTCAAAATCAAGGGGAGCCTCCTGTTACTAATTTTCTGGAAAAAATAAAATATGAACTGTCCTGCAATCTCTCAATCAGGGAATGGCAAGCGATCTCGCAGTACGGTAGTCAGGCACTTAGGGCTGCAAATTTCAAACGGATGGCTTTCCTGTCCCAATGGTCGGCTTATTATATGCCATATGCTCTTCACAAAATGTATCCAGAGGTTGAAAATACTTGTTTTCGCTGCCAGCAAGCTGGTGAGGGCAGCTGGCTTCAAATTGCTTGTACATGCTCTAGGTTGAGCTAGTTTTGGCTGGAATAATGTGCTGGGCTTAGCTGCACTCTTGGAAGCAATATACAACCAGAACCGGAGGTGGCATTGTTTGGTTTAATAAAACAAAGCCCAATCCAGGTTATAACAAAAGGGGGAATTTTTTTTTTATCAATCTCCTTCCTGGTGGCACGTTCACTGATTCTGCAGTATTGGAAACAAACAAAAATCCCAACCTTTATTGAATGGTATAAAAAAATTAAACGAGTTAGAGCTTATGAAGAAGTATATGCGAAAAGGGTGGGAGCTGTTAAGAAATTTGTTTCGGTTTGGAAACTTTTCGATCAAATGGAAAGGAATCTCCAGGGATAATTTTGATCAATTCCATGAAATCTGGTCAGGTTGGAAGCAGGTGCTTACCCGGAAGGAAATGCATGGTGGTACCTACCGGAAGTGAAAGGTCACCCGGTCGGGTTGGAAGCAGAAGCTTACCCGGAATGGAATGTGTGGGGCACCGGAAGTGAAAGGTCACCCGGTCGGGTTGGAAGCAGATGCTTACCCGGAACGAAACGTGTGGTTGCACCGGAAGTGAAAGGTCACCCGGTGGGGAAGTGAATGATGGCCGGCACTGAATGTAGGGCACAGTGCTTCTGGCTATGGCACAGAGGTCACAGGCTTTCAAATAAATGGAAGTAACGCAGGTGGAAGGATCGCTTGTAAGTCTAACCTGCCTAATAAACTGCGGCCTCAATTCTGCCATAAAGTGAAATTGGTGTGGTCTAAGTTTGTGGGATCCGGGTGGGGCGACCAGGTGGGGGGTGCCTTCACTAAGCCCCTTGCTTTGCTCCCCTGTAGAACGGAATCGTTTGGCAGGCGCTTGTTTGTGCCCGTAGGAAGTCTGGTTTGCTGTGGGGTAGGGTGCAGAGAGGCTGTCCCCACACCACCTGCTCCACAGCAGACATTTCTGCTGGCATGGCAGCCTTCATTGCTGCCAAGGAGATTGAATGCCATTGGGTTGGCAAAGGGGAGGCAACGGGCGCAGGACTGGCCATGTTTGGTATTGTTTAGGACTGCAGCCATGCATAATGTGAGGCTCTGGGGTTCGTTGCACGGAGAGCGGAAACTCGGAATTCTCTCACAAGAGCCCCGCAGCCCTGTGGTGTCTAGAGAAGTTCCTTGCCAGCCAGAGATCTCGGGAGTGGAGTGTTATGTAGCAGTCACTTTCGCTGATTTATCACACATATGACTCCAGGTTTACTATTCATTTTGTAAGCATTTCTATTTGTGATAAACCATAATTATTTTGCTTTTTCTAGACAATATGAAGCTTTACGTAGTACATTTCTAAATTTGTTTCAGCAATAGAAGGTACACTTGCATTTAGGTGCTTCAAGGGTTTTAGTGCAAAAAAAAAATCAATAAGAAATCGAATGAGAAAAGGAGGAAAATTGAGTAAAGGGCAAACAAGAAATGGGATAAGAAAGAGTAGAACAAAAAAGAAAATATGAAAGAAACAAAGAGGAAATGAGAGTAGTTGAGAAAAATAACGAGATATGTACAGTAAGGGAATACAACAAGAAAACAAGACAGAAAGAATAACGTAGGAGAAACGACATGGAAAGAAGATAAGGCTTAAAACAAGTAGAAAAAGAATGAAGACGGGGAAAAAACGAAGGAAAAAAGCAGAGAAAGAAAGAGTGCAAAAAAGAAAAGAACTAGATCTGGAGAGAAATCAGGATAGAGGAGAGGAAGGAAAAATAAATGGAGAAATGAGAAATACTGGAAGAATTCTGGGATTTACACGACCTCCCCCGGGCACTTACAGCCTTTCCAGATGGTGAGTCTATAGATCATCATTAGCAACACCCACCCCGGGCCTGAGGATGATGTTGGAAAGTGCAGCACTTACCATCAGCATCCCCAGGCTCACAATGGAAGTGCATCGGTCAAGGTCTCCGGTATATCTGTTCTTGACACAAAATTAGCTCAGGAGGCTGAGCATATGTTGCAGACGTGTGTAACTCCTCAGTTTCAACTTTATAATGTCAAGTCAGTCTTCCACTCCTCTTGACTTTTACAGTGAGCACCTTGAGCTTGATAATTAAAACATCCCTCTCAGCATGTGTGCGCCTCTACTCAGTGTGACAGTGTGGCGTGTCGGCTAGTCTGCCAGACCCAAAGCGTCAGTGTGCCTGTGACTCAGTGTGCCTGCGTGTGTGATCACGTGCTTCGGTACACCTGTGTGCCTCTATGTATTAGTGTGTCTGTCTCACGGGGTGTGGGTTTCTCAGCGTGTGCATGCATGTGTGCCCGTTCGTAGTGTGGTTTCTATGTATGTCTGTATGCAGGGGTCATTGTCATTTACAACGCCATTACTTCACCAAGGGGGAAAAAAGCAATAACATTTTCAATGCCAATAGCTCAAAACAATGTCATTGTGAGACCTATTGCATTGTAAATGCTTGTTTTTTGTTCTAATTAGAAAGGATGTCCAGGGCTAAGATTTTCTCTGTTGAATTTTATCCCAGTGATATGAATTGCATTTGCACTTTAGTTGAAGAGAATGGTTTCTTCTTTTTGAGTATATATTATTCAGGTGATGCTCCGCATTTGCATTTTTTTTTAATAAACAGCATCCGAGATGTATGCACTTTTCGTTTAAGAAAGAATTGTAAAGTATATTTGCACTTGCACGTGCACTTTATTTAATTGCACACATTTTTCTGTCTAATTATATCTCTGTGACCTCAATTGCAATGCACTCACACTTTAGTTTAGGAGAATGGCCTTCTCGTGAATATATATGATTCAGGTGATGTTTATCGCTGATGTTGATAATACGCTTGCTGAGTTTGTAGCACTTTACTAGATGCACTTTAACTTTTATGATATGATTATTCCACCGATTATAAAAATTTCTGATCTCTTGCATTGAATAGCATTAACTGTATTAGTATGTATATATATGCTTATTGATGTTTGTCTTAATCTATATTTTCTATTCTGCTCAATAAAAAAAAATTATAAAAAAAAAAAATTATGCGTAAGATTAATTTTAATGGTCTTTTTTATAGTTTTTATTTGTGATGTATATTTGAACTTTTATGATTAATATTGTATTAATCGAATAAAGACATTTGAATTGAATCGCCTGATGCATCAGCAATACCCAAAATAGGATGGGGTGTGGCCTGTGCCCTGGTTATACGTGTCAACATTCTACCAGCCTACTCCTCCTCCAAATACCACCGTCATCCTGCCGTCTTCCTAGTGTATTTTTCCAATTAGTCCCATAGCTCACACACCTTCACTTTCTGGACCCTTCAGTCCGCCTATGCGGAAAGATTCACCATAAGCGCATCCCCCAGCATACCAATTCCCTTTCCTGTTGCATAATATCATCCTCAAAGACTTGTTTCACCCCAACCGCTTTGGTCATGCATACCCCTCTTATGACCACCTTCATGGCGTCCCACTCCACTCCACTGCTCCCCACTGTCCCCCCCAATTGTCGTCAAAATACTGCACTAGAGCAGTAGAGACCACACCTTGGAACACTGGCTCTGTTAAGGCCTCAACATTCAGTCTCCACAGCAGGACTCTGGGTGGATTTCTGTCTACAGAATATGCGAGAAAGAAAGGCGCCTGATCTAAGATATATCTGGCCAAATATTGCCTCTCCAGCATTCTAGAAGCGGCCGAGGCCTGAACAAAAACATATTCAAGATGGCTGTAAGTGCCTGCAGCCGGGGTGTAGCAGGAAAACTCTAGTGTATTAGGATAGTGCTGCCGCCAGATGTCTACCAACTGTAGTGTATTTTGTACTGGAAGCAGGGTGCTGGTTGCAAGAGGTTTAATCCCCTCACGGGCCGGAGAACTATCCATAGCGCCATTCACCGTACAATTAAGATCGCCCGCCAACAGAACCTCTGTGTCCGGAGACACCTGCAAAACCTTTACCACCAAGCCCAAAAAGTCCCTCTTGTGTGCATACACGTTAAACAAACCTACATCATGAGCTTGCAGCGTCCCCTCTAGGATAACATAGCGCCCCTCTTTGTCACTAAGAACCCGAGTGGATTTAAATGGGACTCCTGGGGCCATGGTGCAACTCCCCGAGCATATCCGGAGTAGGAGATGGCATATATTTGTCCTCTACAACGGTTTTTCAGTCTGGTGATACAATGCCCCATGTGTGTGTTTCTTGCAGAAACGCAATCGCCATATCTCTTAAGAAATTGCTGTACATTTTTGAGCTTCTGTGGGTAAGTCAGCCCCCTAACGTTCCACGTGAGAAATGTAGACTTGGTTCGCATATTAACCAAGCCTCTGCCCCAAAGGGTCACTCCCCATTCTGATACCACAACCGTGTCCGCTAAGCTTGTTCCCTGCTCCTTGTATCTGTGGAAACAAGGACCTTAATTTCCTTGAACCAACTTGACATAGTAATGTACTGAGTGAAACAACTGTGCCCCACTCCCAACCCACACCCATGGGCAGTAGCCGAAATCCCCTCCTGTCACAACTCTCGGTCAAATGGGTTATAAACCCTGCCCCATCAAATTGTCCCACCCAAACCTTCCTTTACCACAAATGCACTACCAAAAATTAGAATAATGAAATTCCAGGTTGTAACTCAACTGACTGGGACTCCTGCACCGCCATCGATCGCAAGCCCCAAAACAGAGCGCAGTAATTCCAGGCTGTCTGGGTTCCAGACCTTCCCAAACTAGGAAGCTATGATCCCCATCCAGCATACACCCCACTTATAATAACTGCTTTTATTTCCAATGGTCCATGAAATGCAACTATGAAGGAAGAAAGAATAAGCAGAAAACCCACAGTCATTGTCTTATTTAACACCCACAAAATTATCAACAAGAACTGGAGGATCCTAACATCAGGAGCTTTGAAATGGCCCAAACCAAGGTTCTCAAACAAGAGGACCCGGAATTTAAAGGACATTTTGGTACATACGAGACCCTCACCAAAACCAATTTTGGAAACAACCTTAAGCCTCTGGAGCAACGTACCGATAACCGGCCATTACCCATGTGGCACATGTTCCGTCTGTCATCTCACCACGGTAACTAAAACCTTGCAACTTTTACCAGATTTAAAATGGACAATCCGGTCACACACTAACTGTAATACTACCCACGTGATCTACATGATTACATGCCCCTGTGATCTACGTTACATTGGAATGACCTGCCGCAGAGTCAAACAACAACTCTGCGAACATAGGAGCAATGTTAAATGTAAGAAGAGCACTACTAAAATGAGTAGCCACTATCTGGAGAAAGGACATACAATAAATCCTCTCCAGTGGGTAGTTTTAGAAACACTTACCACCAAAAATCATAACGCCGAAAGAATTCTGTTTGAAAAAGAACAAAGATGGGTCCACCGGCTTCGCACTTATGAACAGGGATTGAACGATAATATACCTTGGTTAAGCATAAACAAATAGCAACCAAATTGCATCAATGAGCGCAGATCGCAAGAATAAAACCTGTCTACCGAAACTGTACCACACTTCCGATCCCAATCACGTGAATTTTTCCCTTTGGCTAAACATGAATAAACAAACATCTCGAGTAGACCAATTAACAATGACTCTCACCATGGACAAAGGATGCAACGTGTCTTTTGGAATGAACCACACTGCAAAACCGACAGTGATTCTTTGTTATTCCTGTCACTCTAACGATGAACTTGACTAGATCTACTTAGAGAAATGTAACGTCACCATCTCTCACAGCCTCTCGCCCTTGCATCAAGAGGCTAGACATGTACTGTGACAACTGCAACTTTATTGAGACAACAGTGGGGCAAAACGAACACGCCTCCACGAACAATCACCTGATACACTATCTTTTTTCTTTTACCTTTTTTCTTTCCCCTTGCGAAGTGCCACCTGGAAAAACAAGGATCTACCTGATATAAACACCCATTGTTTAGCGTGAAAAAACAGAATCCAGCGCTAATTAACTTTGTCCCTCCCCCCTTTTCCCCGTTTGTCCATGCGACAGCCCTGCCTCTTTAAATGCCGAACCGGTTCCAGTAGTTGGCATACCGGGGAAAGAGAGGCAGCGGCAGAACCAGTCGAAAACACCCAGCGCAAGGTAGCGGCCGAGGCAGACACGAGATAATCAACGAAGGAACGTAAAGTATTTCAACTTACCTAATACTCTGTCTACTCTTTCCCCCCCCCCTTTCCAAGAGCGGGGTCTAGCCTCCTGTCCCTGAAGGTTTCCTCTACTAGAGTAAACAAGGTATTCTTTCGTCTTTTTTCACTTCCATTTGCCCGTAAGAGTTGGCGCGCACTCACGGACTCTGACAACTAACATATATGCCAGGCGTAAGCTTTAAATATTACCTTTCGAAATAATTCTTTTGGCAATTATGTATACAACTTGTCGATGCTACCAGCACTTCACCACAATAGTTTTGGCAGCGTAACATAACATTCACGCTATCTCTTTACGCAACTCGATGTCCATAAAATAAGCAATGTTAGCTTTACAAAATATAGCGTTTCGCTATCTATAGCAACTTCTGAACGCTTCTTACAAAGCGATACTAACTGTACAGAATACGGCGGCTCACAATTCCCTCCTCAGCATGCTGTGCGCTGCGCGCTGTGTGTTACATTACTGAATTGTGCATGACAGCATAAAAACAACATTTAACATCACGTCCTTAAGTCAAATGAGAAATGTTTCTGCAAGAAATGACTAAAAGTTTTAATGTTTGTGTTTGTGTTTTGGTTTGGTTCCTTCCTTCCTGCAATTTTCCTTCTGAATACTAAAAGAGGGCCATTTTTGCCATTAATAAATGTCAATATTAGCCTGTATTGGCATTTTTTGCTAATTAAAGTATTGTCATTTTAGAGTTGCAAACAACGGCTGATGCTCTAAATTTTGAACACAGTTACAGCATGTATTTTGACTAAACTTAGTCTTCATACCTTTTCTTCCCACCACCTCCTAATAGGTTCAAATTGAACACGTTGGTTGGACGATTCACTCCACCCCCTTCAAGGAGTCCTATGAAAACTTAGATTCCTCCATAAAAACACTAGGTCCTGATGAAAGCCCACCTGACCCTTAGGGGCACAAGATAGGGCTGAAACATGTCGACCACTTTTTTAAACATTTTCACCTAGTGCACCAGACCCTAAAGCGTCTGATTTTGCACGTAAATTATTTTTAATCAACTCGAACCCAGTTCTATTAAAACTATTGACTGGTTTTACGAGTATTTTAACCTACACTCACTGGGATTCTTTCACCACACACGGCTGTATATTTTCACTTCTACGATCACTACTGAAAAAACCAGAGGTAAGAACCTCCGGGTGGAGGAAGCACACAGTAACCCAATGATGATGCTGTCACGTTGTTAAGCACCAGCGGATAACCGAACATACCGCTACAACACCATCTTGCGATAAAACGTGATTGAGGGTTTCTTAACAGTTCATGAACTGTTGATGCTAACTTTGGTTCTTTCAGGACCAGTGATCCACTCTCAACTTGATATTTAGATACTTGTTAAAGAAGCCGAGTGGGTCGCAACTCCTTCTTTCTCCCTCCCCTTGATTTACACTTATTTAACACCCTCCACCCACTTACCACCAAAAAACACATCTATAGGAAGCTGGCCCTCAGTAACCACCAGTTCCACTCCCAGAGGGTAGTCCATCACTCAGGGTTTCCGGGACCATGTCCAATGGTGAGTAGGAGTTCTGTAACTCGATGGGTTCTCGGTCCGTTCGAAGGGTACCATCATGGTTGACTAGGATTCGTCCCACAGCCTACTCGGGGTTTGTTTCGTTATGCCATGGTGGAGTCTCTTGGCAGAGTTGGGACAGTCTCTGCTCCCACCACTCACAGTCAGTGTCTTCACGTTGGAGGTCAACCGAGCCCGGCCACTCCTCTGCCTCTCTAGGAGTATCAAAAAAGTACACCTTGCCCTAATATTGGATGCAAAGGTGTGCAGGGAACAGTAAACTGTACCTTATGTCCAGTGGCAGGTGATTAATGCACTGGTCCTAAACCTTTCAAATGTTATCCGGATATATTTGGATCGGGGTAAACTCATAATTTAGTGGGCCATGGACCCAGACACGCTGCAAAATTGCAGCTCTATCCCTGTAGTTAAATAGCTAAGTTATAATGACCCGGGGCGCTCCAGGCCGCGGCATGGGGCCCAGTGCTCTATGAACACGTTTTATTTTATTTATTTTTTTAAACATATTTTATTGATTTTATTCATCATTATCACATATAAAAGAAGGCATCATTTTAACATATTATTTGTGCCTCACACATTGTATGCAGTTACATCACCTGTACAACAAATCCCTGCATGGTCCTGAGGACCTCGTACATGTCTCTATTGATAGTGCGTTGTTTCTTGCGTACAATATGGCAGGTTTATACAGTACGACTCACACGCACACTACATCAGTCGGTCAGTATACACCATTTTAAATTGTAGAATTAAGTATATACGTTTGATATTTTACATGTATCTTACCATAACAAAACTCCCCCTCCCTCCCTCCACATGCTCAGCAACAACTTTCCCGGTTTAATACATACACATGCTCATACCGTAGTCCCATGTACATAGTGTCTCTGTGCGAATGTCTACTGTTTTCCCAGCCCGTACTGTAATAAGTATGTTGACATCGTATGTGTGTGTAATTATAGCTCTCAGTACGGGAATTGGGTGGGCGCAACTATATCTTCTCAATACAATTGTATGTCAATCGCCCCATAGTCCTCCAACAGTGCATTCCAAGCCATAGATATCGGTGTTTTCCGTAACCCCCTGTGTTCTTCTCTTTGTAATTCAGCCCCTTCTGCTTTACCCCATCTGACCATTTCCGCATGCCAGTCCTGTAAGGATGGCGCCCTCTTGGCTTTCCATCATGTTGTAATGTTCCGTTTGGCTAATAGGAGCGCAAGGTTATCGAACTTATGAGTTGGGTTACCCTTCTTCTCTTTTGGTCCTAGCCCCAAAATACAATATTCCATTAAATCATTGTTGCGCACCGGAGCTATGTCCTGTAATATTTGACACACGGATGCCCAGTAGTGCCCCAATCTCGGACAGTTCCACACCATATGTATCAGTCCCGCATCGGGGGCGCAGCAGCGCGGGCATGCATCTCCTGTACCCGGGAATATGATGCTCAGTCTACGTGGGGTCAAGTCGGCTCTGTGTACCAGCATTAGTTGAATGAATTTGTGTTGGAGGAAAGCTTTATTAAGGGTCAAGAGGGCAGGGGGCTGTGCACAGAGCCCCGGGATCCTTCACGGAGTGAGCGAGTTAGGAACAAAAAGGGCACCTGAATTTGAGCCGGGGTGTCTGGGAACGCTTGCTCTAAAAATTAAGGAAACAGACATGTGAGCCATGGACACTGATACTGAGAGGTCTAGCAGTTTAATTAAGATGGTACAACTTTAAAAACTGCAAGACAAAGGCATAAAAATACGAAGTACAGGCTCCAGATAGTCACATGGATTAGGTGGTATTTCCTGTATCTAAACTATTGTACTGTCAGAGAGAGAGAGACCAAATCTAAAGAGCACATTTATAAATGCATTATGAGAAACATAAGTTACATCAATGAAAATGTTCTCAGAATGCACAACACTGTTACCTAGGAACATTCACATTTACCCAAGAGTGAGCAATCCTGCAATTACAATACAAAACATTTTAAATGCAAAAGTGAAGAGAACAATGGTTAAACATAACATGACATTTCATACAGGTAAAATAGAACAAGATACTTCAAGCAAAGCAGAGCAAGACATTTTAAGCAAGACAAGAGCTCTTAGCTCTTGGTGTAAAACCTGCACAGCCTGTTACCTACATACAGACAGCGAGGTAGTCTAATGATGTCTCTGTGGTCTCCCTTCTTATACTCTTTAAGGTGGTTAGAAGTGCCTACAGTATCGTCATCTCACGCCACGTCTACCTCGTCACTTACGGTATGGTTCTAATATTTTACCATACCTGGTGACGCCCCTTCCAGTAACGGTGGTACGTGAGCTAGGTGAATGTTCATATCTCAGGCAAGGCGCTTGCATTCAATTGCATGTGCAAGCAGAAATATGGGTATTGTACGGGAATTCTATATATACATGTATAAATCTCCTGTGTTCTTTAGCTTGACTTCTGTGGTGGCCACTTCCTTAAAATATGTACCAGCCCAGAAAGCAGTCTGCTGCATGTCGAAAGAACAGGGGGATGTTGAACTTTGCGCTAGTGCACTTGGCACACAGGTAGGGTGGGGGCTCTTAGTTTGGAGCAGGAGGCCTCACAGAAAGAGGAGCTGGATATGATTTGGGTCAGACCTGCCTTCAGCCTGTTATACAGGAAAATGGCAGAACAATGGTCAATTTAACAAAGAGGCCTACATATTGAACAGAAGGGCCTACACAGGGGTTTTATGCTGGCTGAGTGGTAAGGATGTCCCAGGGTATTTGTCATATAGTAACACAGGACCCGCTGGTCAATTTAATACGGCCTACAAATTAGGCTGGCAGGGCAAGGACAAGGGTCTCATACTTCAGGTGTGGACAGAACGGGCCTGGGGCCCCCTATGATATAAAATCTACCCTCTCTCATTCCCTCCTCTTGTTCATAATGTGAACAAAATCCTTACAGCATACCTTTCAGGTCTTTGGGGTATTTGGTAATGGTTGCAGGCTGCATTTAGTGTGGTCCTATTGTTACTTCTACAACTTCTATAAGTGCTAAGATATTCACATTCCCTGTTCTATGCTTGTTCTCCCTTTGCTAATTATGCAGTTCTCAAGAGGTGCAACTGCTACGTACTCAGTGTGTTTACAGAAGAGGATATTGTACATTAGGACAAACAGGTATGATATTGTAACACATGCTCTGCCAACTGTCCCCCTGTCCCGTCTTTATCAATGGCAACTCATTCAATGTGGTAAAAAAGTCATTATAATAGCAACAATGGGGGGTCAATGCTATAACACCCATGATAATTTTCTCTAATTGTTCTGAAAGTCTTGAGCAAGTCTTGAGGCATTGTTCCAATCGTTGGTACGTGAGGCTTGTGTGACTAGTTGGAAGAATGTCGCATCTTCTGCTACGTCTGTACTATGTTAAAAAAAAGTCTGCTGAATAATAATGTAGAGCCTCAGAGATGATACCTTTAAACAGAAAAAGTAACCGTTGGTGCCTGTCTTCAAGTAATTTGAGAGGTTTGCAAGCACTTCTTATTACTTGGGCACATTCGATATGAAGAAACAAAGTGAAGAAAAGGTAAAGATGTCTTGTTGTCACAACTTGTAGACCTAGGGGTTGGGGCGTCGATGTTTCCAGACGTTCTTTAGGTGATGTATCCTTGGGGCCCGCTTACACACTCGTCCTTTCTCCTCTGTGTAGCACGTGCAGCCCTTCAGGATGAACTTGGGATACCATTCCCACTTGGTAGTTTCCGTGGAACACATGTAGTTTCTGTGTGGCTCCTTGCCCCTTGCACAACCCCTCAATCACATGTGAGATGAACGCCGGTCCATTTTCAGAACACAAAAGCATAGGTTCTCAAAAGCGCGGTATGAACTCTTTCAGGAGGCATTTGGCAATAGTTTGTGCACTGCTGTTCTTGAATTGGCAGGCCTTAGTCCATTTGCTGATCATGCGCACAATAACCAACACGTACTTGTAGTTTTAGTAGGGGGTATGTTGATCAAGTCCATTTCATGTTATGTTATGTTATGTTATGTTAAAGTCAATTTGTAGAGCGCCTATCACCATCGGTCTCTAAGCGCTTACACAGAAAGAACATAAACAACTTACGCCTAAATCACTCCGCCAGCCGTCTTACTTGGGATGAAGATATTGTCTTTTTAAACAAATGAGTCTTCAAGTTCTTCCTGAAGGACAGTAGCTGCGGGTCTGCCTTCTGGCTGGCTGGTAACTCATGCCACAATTGCGGGAGGAGTGCAGATAAAGCTCTGCCCCCTTTTGATTTTAGCTTAAATCGAGGTTGAAAGAGGTTGGAGGCCGTACCCGAGCGCAGGGTTCTGCCTGGAATGTACTTCCTCAGGCGCTGCTTAATGTAATCTGGAGCTTTGCCAAAAATTGCCTTATGAGTTATGCAAAGACATTTAAACTGCACTCTAGACTTGACAGGCAGCCAGTGTAGCTTCCGAAGGAGAGGGGTGACGTGCGAGTTCCGAGGTAAAGAATAGATCAACCTAGCAGCGTCATTCTGCACTGCCTGTAGTTTTCTCAGCAACTTCTGCGGCAAGCCGAGATAGAAGGCATTACCATAGTCTAGCCTTGAAATAACTGTGGCTGACACAATGGACTGCAGGGTGGGGGCAGAAAGAATAGGAACTAACTTGCGCAGTTGTCTCAGCACCCCCGTGCACGACCCCACCACTGCAGAGACTTGGGGGGCCATGGAGAGGTCTGCATCGATCTTTAGTCCTAAACTTTTGACCACCCTACCCGGAATAGGAGTTGTACCAAGTTCTGGAGGCCAGGGGTTAGCTTGATTTGTGATGACCAAAACCTCTGTTTTCTCAGCATTTACTTTCAGAAGGTTGTTGGTCATCCAATTTACAGTGAATCGGAGCAGGTTCCTTACCGATTCCTGTGCTTCCATTGAGTCTTCCAACTGGAACAAAAGCTGGGTATCATCGGCATAGTTGAAGATTTGACAATTCCTATGCATTAGCTCCTCCACCAAGGGTTGTAGATAGATTTTAAAAAGTAGAGGTGAAAGAGCGGACCCTTGGGGCACACCCCAGGTCACAGCACTTGCCTCGGATAACTGGTCGCCCAATTGCACTCTCTGGGTACGACCCGTCAAAAAGGACTCCAGCCACTTAAGCACTTGTCCTGTAATTCCCAGCTTTGCGATACGGTCATATAAAATGGTATGGCTGACCGTATCAAAGGCCACTGACAAGTCTAAAAGAATCAGGGCACAAGGCTGTTTATTGTCCGCCCTGATTCTCAGCTCATCAGTGACGGCGGCCATTACTAGCTCAGTGCTGTGTTGGGGTCGAAAGCCCGCCTGCCTGGGGTGGAGTAAACCATGTTACTCCAGGTAGCTAGCCAGAGTGTTCAAAACATGCTTTTCCAGGATTTTGCCCAGGAATGGCAGTTGTGAGATAGGCCGGTAGTTCTTTAAGGCTTTGGTGTCTGTACCTGCTTGTGGGGAAATGAAGGGGGAAATGAAGTCGCCCGAGGCAGTGGAAATACAGCTTTAGGAAAACAGTCTGGTCCTCCTATCACATCGTACAAGTGATGAACCATGAAAAAAGACGGGTCATGGGGGCAAGCATTATGGTTGGTAAACAATCCTTTCCATTTAGGCCTATTCATATCCCTTTTCTGTTTGTATACATCCTCCCCTGTCCCCTTCTTCCTTTTCTTCCACCCAGCCCTTTTAATAATATATTTAGTGTCATATGCTATTCTTTCTTGTACATCTGCCTCAATAAATTCTTTACCAATTGATACACAGTCTTTGGGAGAGGCGTGTGTAGCACATTCTACAATTGAAACTGGAATCAACAGGCCTTGCAATAGTTGAGCTATTAATGGTGCACCCTGCATGTGTTGTCCAGCTGAGGTAAGGAGGGAACTCCAAATGAAGAAAAGAACCCAAAAATTATATTGGCATCCCTGTACAAGACTTTAAAACGAAATTCATTATCTTCAAAAGCAAAAGAGGAATTAAAACATTGTACCATAGCTTGACCCAACAGAAAACCCAGATAAAAATCTCTGTCACTGTAACACCTTTAGTAATCAAAAACACTCCTGGTTGTCAAACTGTGCCCAGGGATGTATAATTCCCGTAGCCCCACTCCCAGGACATATTTTCTTTTTATTTCAAGAGCAACAAGCCTTCATGCCTATTTCGTCTCTGGGGACAAGTAGGCCCAACCCTCTACAGCACAAACCCCTTGGCTGTCAGTTTACAGTACCATATTATGGATCAGGGAAAGGCATTGTCTGCAATAAAGGCAATATTTGTGTCCATGCGTTAATGCTGTTCAAACTTGCATTTATTGTACATTCATGAAAAAGGCTTTATTATTAGGGTGAGCGCTCTAAGTAAATGTTGTAAGATCAGACTGCACTCCTGACGGGGGTTAGAGTATGAAAATGTGTACACACTTTTTCAATTCTTAGCAATGTGAGGCTATGTATACTGCTCTCAGAATGCTCTTCAATTAGATGCAAATATTTGCAGAAGCTTGAAAGCAAGATTGATAATTCTTTGCTTTTAAAATAAAATGTGTTACAACAAACAAATGATGGACGGAATGCTGACAATGCAGACATTCTCCCCCAGTCAAGAGATCTGGGTGAAATCCATCGTTCTTTTGCCCACTACACCACCCCAGTTTAGACATGGCCATATGCAAATCAGTCTTGACCCTGTGCCTCATGGGAACAGTCCAGCCCGAACTGCCAAGCCATGTCTTCCCTGGACCGGAATCAAGCATCCTAGGACCGGTTTCTGGCTATCAGCCGTCATCAGCCAGGATAGCTTGACTCCAGTGGCGTAGTGAGCACGGGTCCCACGTCTGGGAATACCCATCCCACTTAGGGCGAAAAGTGTTACAACAAACAATGGAGTCTGGAGACTGGAGTCAAGCTATCCTGGCTGATGACGGCTGATAGCCAGAAACCGGTCCTAGGATGCTTGATTCCGGTCCAGGGAAGACATGGCTTGGCAGTTCGGGCTGGACTGTTCCCATGAGGCACAGGGTCAAGACTGATTTGCATATGGCCATGTCTAAACTGGGGTGGTGTAGTTGGCAAAAGAACGATGGATTTAACCCAGATCTCTTGACTGGGGGAGAATGTCTGCATTGTCAGCATTCCGTCCATCAATTGTTTGTTGTAACCCTTTTTCGCCCTAAGTGGGATTGGTATTCCCAGACGTGGGACCCGTGCTCACTACGCCACTGGAGTCAAGCTATCCTGGCTGATGACGGCTGATAGCCAGAAACCGGTCCTAGGATGCTTGATTCCGGTCCAGGGAAGACATGGCTTGGCAGTTCGGGCTGGACTGTTCCCATGAGGCACAGGGTCAAGACTGATTTGCATATGGCCATGTCTAAACTGGGGTGGTGTAGTTGGCAAAAGAACGATGGATTTAACCCAGATCTCTTGACTGGGGGAGAATGTCTGCATTGTCAGCATTCCGTCCATCAATTGTTTGTTGTAACGCTTTTTCGCCCTAAGTGGGATGGGTATTCCCAGACGTGGGACCCGTGCTCACTACGCCACTGGAGTCAAGCTATCCTGGCTGATGACGGCTGATAGCCAGAAACCGGTCCTAGGATGCTTGATTCCGGTCCAGGGAAGACATGGCTTGGCAGTTCGGGCTGGACTGTTCCCATGAGGCACAGGGTCAAGACTGATTTGCATATGGCCATGTCTAAACTGGGGTGGTGTAGTTGGCAAAAGAACGATGGATTTAACCCAGATCTCTTGACTGGGGGAGAATGTCTGCATTGTCAGCATTCCGTCCATCAATTGTTTGTTGTAACGCTTTTTCGCCCTAAGTGGGATGGGTATTCCCAGACGTGGGACCCGTGCTCACTACGCCACTGGAGTCAAGCTATCCTGGCTGATGACGGCTGATAGCCAGAAACCGGTCCTAGGATGCTTGCTTCCGGTCCAGGGAAGACATGGCTTGGCAGTTCGGGCTGGACTGTTCCCATGAGGCACAGGGTCAAGACTGATTTGCATATGGCCATGTCTAAACTGGGGTGGTGTAGTTGGCAAAAGAACGATGGATTTAACCCAGATCTCTTGACTGGGGGAGAATGTCTGCATTGTCAGCATTCCGTCCATCAATTGTTTGTTGTAACGCTTTTTCGCCCTAAGTGGGATGGGTATTCCCAGACGTGGGACCCGTGCTCACTACGCCACTGGAGTCAAGCTATCCTGGCTGATGACGGCTGATAGCCAGAAACCGGTCCTAGGATGCTTGATTCCGGTCCAGGGAAGACATGGCTTGGCAGTTCGGGCTGGACTGTTCCCATGAGGCACAGGGTCAAGACTGATTTGCATATGGCCATGTCTAAACTGGGGTGGTGTAGTTGGCAAAAGAACGATGGATTTAACCCAGCTCTCTTGACTGGGGGAGAATGTCTGCATTGTCAGCATTCCGTCCATCAATTGTTTGTTGTAACGTTTTAAAATAAAATGTTCACAAAAAGAATGCAAAACATTTAGCTAAACTACTGGAATAAGGTAGGTACCATTTCTTTGCAACATAAAAATAAACAAGCATTGGTAAAGCCAATGAAATTGTTGTTCAGCCTTTTGGCTTTGTCAATGCACAACTTGTCTTAACAATATTTTCATGAAACCTCTTTGGTGTGGGAGCTGCTGGGCCCTCACCATTATAACAAACATTGGCAAAAGCAGAAATTGTTGTGGTCTCAAGAATCACACATTGCACAGTAGTTCCTGGCACTGGATAAAACAACTGTGTGTGGATATGCTCCTTGTGAATGAACAGAGTGAAGTCACTCACAGTGAAGCTAGCCAAGAGAGGGAGGGAGAGTCAACATTTTCCTAAACATAAAAGGTGATTGTTAATGCCAGACCTAATTAGGGGCCAAATCATGAAATAAAGTGCACCCATGTCCTTGTATTAAGTGCAGATATACAACTGTTGTAAATTCACAAGACTACAGAAGTAGGCCAAGAAATAGTACTCCTAGAAGATATTTGTGAACTGTATTTAAGCATGAGCAAATATGCAGGTGTACTGTATTGCTCCAGCAAAAATCTAAGCTATTGCAAGTTCACTTTTCCTTCAGCCACCTTTTTTGTGAGCCAGAACTGTTGCTTACCATTACCTGCAGCCCCAGTATTTAGATCTGCGGAAACGTGGCAACATAAGTGAATTGTTAGTATTCAAAGCCTACTATGGAAGGAGACCTAACATAATCAGAGAGGCTACTTCAGAGTTCTTATATAATGACATTGCTGCCATAATTTGTCGCTGCATTACATGCCACAAAAGGGACAAGTGTATTTTGTTACAGGACAAGCATATTTAAGAAGCAACCTGCCCCATGAACAAGTAGACATTTCATTAAATTCCACACCCCTTTGTGCCGATCCCTACACCTTGAAACCTATTTTCAAACACCCTGAAATATTGCACCTATACAGTGGCGTCACTAGTGTTGGTGTCACCCGGTGCGGGTAACTCATGGTGTCACCCCCTCATGGCTTACCGCATGGACCTCCTCCGCTCCGAGTCCGCTAGCCTACAAGCCCTAGATTAGATTATATCTACTTGCAAACAGTCACCAGTATACAATGGATCAATTCTGTGTGTATACAGAGCATGTGGAGAGTTATTTGAAAGTAAGAGCGATGTCTGGATGCAAGTGCAAACCCTCAAATTCCAACAGGCCAGGTTTTAACACAAGTACTTACTTCCAGGCCTGATTATCCACTTTTCGACCATCCCGCTCCTGTGTACCTTATCTCACAGCTGACCTTCGGGCCCCAGCCCCATATCAGCCCCATCCAGCTCTACATTCATTATTCCCGTAAAAAACATTAGCAAAATCACCTTCAAACTTAAAACATTAAATATAGCAGTAAATATAATTAGCACGCACTTTAAAATATGTTCCGCAGTTGCCCTAATGACCTGATTGCTAATTAAATAAAAACAGAAAGGCAATGACAGGGCCGGTTTTATCGCTAGTATGTAATTCCGTCTACAGGGAATGTCACATGAGCCAATGAGGATTACAAGATGTAGGAATCACATGGCATCCATACTGGTGGGCAGTAAATTTAAAGAGGGTTTGGGCTGGGGAAGCACAAACTCAGGATTTAAAGCATACCGTAGTGGTTGGGGCTTGGCTTTACTAATAAAAATGTATATCGGCCCAAACTCTTTTTAGCAACATTAAAATAATGAAAGACTGGGGAATTTCTAACTTTATAGTAACACAAAAAAAGTGAAGTTCTAACTATACCATTCATGTTTGTCTGCAGGTCTTTGATGACAGTTCATAGCCACTGTTCTATGTTAGGATTGTAACTTTTGAACTGCAAGTAACACAAGAATCTCTGTGACAAAGGCAGTAACCCACTGAGCTATCCAAATAAAATACAGTTTATCTGCATTTCAAAACTACCAACAGGCAAAGGACTGCTCTCCAGCAGGATCATTAATCACCAGTTCTCTGGACATGTTTTATTGTTGCCTTGCATCCATGGCAATGATAATGATGTGCCTTGCTGGGCCTCTGCAGATTTGTAAAATAAAAACAAACAGTAATGAGGTCCCTAATTATCCCCTTCCATTCATCTAAGACTTTCATGTATACATCCATCTATCCATCGTTTCATACTTTCATGAATCCTTTCACCATTCCATCCATCCACCGTTTCATTATTAGTTTTCCATCCATCCATTAGTTTTCCATCCATCCATCCTTTCGCTCACACTTCCAAACATTCATACATCCTATTACCCATCCATTCGTCAATCCATTCTTCTTCATCCATCCACCAATTCACCCTCCTTTTATCAGTCCAGCAGTCCATCCTTCCACACCTCCATCCAGGCGGCCATCCATCCAGACTTCTATCGTTCCAGCCACTTTCTTTCTCATACTCATGCAAATATTGTTTTGTCCTTACATCCATCAGCCCATTTGCCCATGCATTCATCCTTTTATCCTTTTTAGGTCTCGCTGAGCCCCAGCGCTTGCGCTGGCTCGGAGAGACATTTTATAGTTGGGATTTTCAAAGTGCTGCCGTGCCTAAAGCTTCAGTGAACGTGCATGCGCGCAGCGCCATGTGTCTTTCCTCCGCAGCACGCAATCGCGATCACTTTCACTTTCGCGGCCGCGTGGCGAAATCTTGTTTTGTTATTGTTTTACTTGCTGGTAATCACGTTTATGTTCTTACAAAGATAGCGATGCTAACATATAATTCACATGAGTACCAGATAGTTTACAAAAGGTCGGATTTATGGTTTTTAGGCTCCGGTAGATGGCGTGATTTGCCAAGAATCACATGATGTTGAGCGGATGCTGAGATTTGAACCTGGTTTATCAGTTTCAAAGTTACTAAGGGCACAACCTCTCGCAGGTAACTGCAGTAACTGATATGGGACAGGCAAAGGAGAAGAACAGAAGAGACAAATTCTCCATCACTCCGACTCTCCAGTCTTCTCGCCTGCCTCAGTCCTCTTCAAAGCAAGTGCTAATGACTTCCCATTAGCAGCTTCTTGAGGCCTCTGTCACACCTGGAGGTAGCCTGGAGGCCGGGACACCTCATACTGTGAAGACCAGGAGCAGCCGTTGTCATTCCGCTCTGACAGCCGGCTGTGTTTCCCCTCCCGTTCAGTATATGCATACTGTTTGCTTGAAGAGAGGCCCGGGGTGGGGGGCGCAGAGGGGGTAGCTGTTCGACAAAAACGCCCACCAACTATGCTCAGCCAAAGGCCCTTTGGCATCTGGCCAATTGCCCGCCTTGCCAATCGAGGCTGTTTGTTAGATTCCATGGTATTGATATTATTCGTACAACATACGAATGCCTTGATGTATAGTTTGAACGCAAACAACAAACAATTGTGGAAATCAAATACGTACCTGTCGTTTCGTATGAAGGGGCATTTTAATTGTTCGACAAAGCACCTTGAAATACAGCGTGAAGCAAAGTTTCTATTTTTCATTTGAGAAACTCTTCAAAGGTAAAACTCTTTTTAAAGGTGTTCATTAATGGTTTTGCTACCAATTAATCTGCTGGCGTTCGTATTTCTGTCATCTATGCTTCCATTGTCGTTTATTTATTATCTTGCATGTAGCACTACGTGAGAACTGTAATTTTAAGTGTTTATTTACAAATAGAATCTGTACATTTTATCCTAAAATTAGCGGAGTGCCGAAGAACCCCTTAATCATTTGCCTTCATACAACACAACAGATGCCTCTCACGTATTTCCGACACAATCGAACACAATGTTACATCACGAAAACACCGTAAACAAACCGCTCATTGTCTGCTGAGAATAATGTGTGGTGTTTTCAGTTAACTGTGAATGTATTACTTTGTTGTTGATTGCTTTCTATTCGGTGTGGTTTTAGTCCTCGATCTCATTCCACAATAATGGAATATTTTAACCATTTGCAATGCAATAGGTCTCGCATTTACGCGAGTTTGAGCGATTGACATTGCAAATAATAATGCCTTTTGTTTTTGTTTTAAAAACATAAATAAAAGGCATTGTTATTTACAATGCCAATGGCTGAAACTCTTGTAACTGCGAGACCTATTGCATTGCAAATGCTTGTTACCCTTCCTTCTTGTCACAGTTCCTTCCTTATTTTCATATGCCCTTAATTTCCCTCTTCCTCCCAGCCATCTCCCTCTCCCTCCATCTTGCTTTCTTTCCCTTTCATTTCCTCCTCATTTCTTTGTTGTAATTCGTTTTCCTTGCTTGACCTCTGTTATCGGTGTCCCGTGTGTTTTTAGTGCTTTTGTTTACAGAGCCGCAGACAGGTAAGGCTCATAAATAACTGTGTGTCAACACTACCCCCACTTAAGCTGCAAAAGCAGGGCTTTCACAACATCACCGCTCAGAAGTGATCGTTTACCCTTTCCCAATTTAGAAGAATGGAAAGCTGGGTACCAAGGGATGTTGCCGCAGCAAAGATCATAGGGTGTGACGTTTCGAGAAATGCTATTTTTCAATGCGCAAAAGCTCTTCTTTTACAGGTCAGACAAGTCCTCTGACTTTTAACAGGGCTTGGGTGACCTTCCTGAATCGCAAACAGGAAGGTGTGAGAGTCGCAAAGGTATCTAGCTATGGTTTGAGACTGGAGTTGTAACTGCAAACCATTGATCAGTTACCAGTACCAGAGGTTGGGTGGTAGCTGCTTTACAAAGCAGAAATGTTACTCTTGGGACAGTTTCCTCTTTTGAATCTTGTCTAGTGGCCTATGTGGAATACGCAGTGACCGAGGAGACAACTGCAGGCTCTCTTCCCCCACCCCCCGGGCGGGGAAGTATTCGTTCGTGGACGAGGCTCGGTAATCTCCCGGCTCCACAGCCACACATCTCTCAGCTGGGTCGTTGGCATCCCTGAACTGCCTGCATGCCGCATTATGGGTCGTTGGCGTGCCTGCTGTGCCTGCATGCAGCATGGTGGGTCGTTGGCGTCCCTGCTGTGCCTGCATGCAGCATTGTCGGTCGTTGGCATCCCTGCGGTGCCTGCTTGCAGCATTGTCAGTCGTTGGCGTTCCTGCAGTGCCATTTCTTGGGAGCAGTGTGGTGCACTGTATGCTAGCTGAGAGTTCATGTGGGTTTATCGGGATGCTGTGGTTCCCTCGACTGTGTCGCACAGGCCCCTTGGTAGGAGGGTGGTCTGCATTTGTCGGGTGTCATATGTTGGGCTGTTTGTGCCTGGGATCTCCTCCGGTTCACTGTGAGTGCTCCTCATCACATGGAGGCCTGTCCTATTGGCTTTGCCAATGCTGTGGGGATTGGGGGCAATGCGCTTGGGGATTGGATCCGACTGGTGACTCTGTGGCCAAGTGTACTTTCACATGTAGAGAAGTGCCTCGTCGTGCATTCCGAATCCGATAAAGGCATTTTATTTTTTTTGCAGTTTTATATAGCGCGAACTCGGCCCTAAGGCGTCAGGAGGTACCCCACCCTCATGTGAAATGTAAGCAGTAAGAACATGGTTTAGAGTTACCAATCCACCGATCAATCACTCGTCGCAGTACCCCACGATTGGTGCACTTCCCCACCATGGAAAACAATGTTGTTGAAAAAAAGACAAGAAAAGAAAAGTACCGCTTCACTGGCAAACTCTGTAAAGTAGCGCTAATATGTTTGGGTGTGATTAAAATCAATGTATTTTTCATAGTTAAAACATTGCATCAGACAATCCATGAGTATATGAAAGAATGTGTATTTGGAATTAAAAATACATGTGCATTTCACTTAATTTGCTGTAATCCGTGCCAAAACACCAGAGATAGGTCCGTCCTGCTCCGTATTCGGTACCTTTGTCCCCAGTAAATGTGATGCATTGTCAACAGGCATGCATGTTACCCTACAGTTATGGTAGGAGATATAGCACGACAAAGCTACTCAATGCAATACTCAATTTCTTTAAAGGTACTATTATTCACTTTCTTCATCACTTTACTTTGTGTAGATAATCCCAGAGAGGGGTCCGAAGCGTTGTGTTTCCCCTTGGGGCCTCTAAAACACAATATACCGATGAAGTAATAAAAAAAGGGAATGTCGCCTTTTTCTGCGCAGGCTACAATTAGGGGGAGGGGGGGCACTCAGCAAAAACACTCATAAAAGAAGACTAACCCTATGAGCTCAAATTAATGATCTAAATCGGGGAAGCCACAGGTTGCTCCTGTTTGTTAAAGCAATGTTCAACATCCTTTCCTTTCATTACGTAAGCCCCAGAAAAGAGAAGCCAGAACAAAAGGGGAAAAAAGCAACCAAAATATTAAACTAAGGTAATCAGCTCCTGCGTCCACGCAAAGTCCAATCAAGGCTCTTGTTCATCAAGCCTAACAGTAGCCTTCAAAACCTACTAGGGTGACTATGTTTTTCCTATTCCCCGTTGTGTGAAAGAGAACCTCAGCTTGCAACAGAGGGTCCAGTACAGGTGTAAAAAAAACACAAAAGTGTGGTGAGGCTGGCCCAGCCTCTCACGGGTGCAGGACTTAGCCTGGACTTCTCAGTGGGAGAAACAGTGGCACTATATAGAGCAAAGGAGGATCCTTCCCCTTACCTTGGGTGTGTGGGTGGCTCCTGGCACTATGGGTCTTAAGGCTTAGAGTCCCCCCCACAATGCTGCATAAAAAGGACTGCGCAGTGGGAAAAAAGATGGCGCTCTATAGTGCAATGGGGCTCCTCCCCTGGACTCAGGAGAATGGGGACTCCTGGCACTATGATTCTTGGGGCTTGGAGTCAGTCTGCACTATGTTGCACAAATGGTCCCCTTTCAGGGTTTATGAAGATAGATAATTACGGGAGCCTGCATAGGGGAGGCCACCACCGCATCAGCGAGAAACAGAACATTTGATTTTTTGATGTAGAATCATGTGAGGTAGAAACGAAACGGGTCTTTTTTATAGGTTCACACGGCTGGATCCGAGTTCGTAACGTACTGGCAATGCATATGATACATATCCCACCAAGAGACCAGTTCTAAATTTACCCATGCCTTACAGTGCTTGAACGGACCTACTACAGCGCACTAGCGCAGAAACACATGGAATCGCTCCCCACCCACCGCCCTGAATAGGAAATAGGCCACTCACCTGCTGAGTTGGTGGTGGCAGACAGGGGGGGGGGGCCGGGGGACTACCTCTCGGTCGGCCGGCCCGCGGCCGTTAGCCTTGCTTGGAATTTTCAATTTGGAAATGGTCTAAAAATTAAATTATAGTGGCGCTGTGGCAGTGTGGCGAGTCGCGACCACCTGAGACCTCCGAGTCCTCACCTCCTAGTCGTCCCTCGTGAGTCACGCGCACTTGGGGCCCAATGTGCATGCGGGGGGATTCACAACATCGCCGACTGCACTGCACCCCTCTAGTGACGACGTGACGTCAGGCGCGCAGATGCGGCTGAGGAGGAGACAGTGCGCACTGCGCACAGGCGGCACCTCCTCCTGCTGAATAGAAGGTAAACCGTTTAGGTTAGGTTGCGCGCGTCACGTCCACGGTCCTTGCGTTTCGGAATCTGGACTGCTGGTTGTTTGTTTCAATAAAATTTTGCACGGACGGTGCAGTGCACCACAGACACACCGACCGGACCGGCCCTTTGGTGTCACCCCCCGTGAGGGTGTCACCCGGTGAGGTCCGCACCCCCCGCCTTTCCTAGTGATGCCACTGCACCTATATATTAAAACACACATCAAATCTGCACACATTGTATCCTTGAAACATTATAATACGAAGCACATGATTACAAATGATCAATACCTAAACATAATATAAACACAACATTACTACTTTTCTTTACTTCTTTCCTCTGTGTCCCTGGCAAATGTACTGCATTGAGAATGCATTTTAGCACATTCCACCTTACACTGTAATCTATTCTTCCAATATTCTTGTGAAGATGGCGTTGTTCCTGTTGTAGCTGATCACCTGTCCTCTTCTTCTTTGGACTCAGTGATGATGGGGCGGACCCTTCTCCTTCTGCCTGAATACCTTAGTAGAAATAAACTTCGCAGCACGTGTTAAATCTTACAAATATATGCCTTCTTACATAATTTCAATGCCACTGTGATGTCTAGTTGATGTGACCTATACATATATTAATTGATCAGGGAGAAGTATATGGGGCGTTAAGTTGTTGTCAGAACATTGTAATATTTGTGAGTGAAAACAGAGTGATCCATGGGCAATAAACTACATTTGCTTTCTCTCAATTTATTACCTTTACACAGTCCGTTCAGACATTGCTGAAAGTTGATGCTGCCTTTATATCATAATGGACACATGGTCTAGCTGTCAGCCAAACGTGTGGGACAATGTGGTAGGCCTGAGCCTGTGGTGTGATAAATTTCCCTATTTGTATTATATTTCGAACGAGGTGATGAAAACAATAACATTGAGCCCATGTAAGCAAACATCCCGAAGACAGGAAATCCAATACACTTCTTGGAGACACAGGGAAGAATCTAATTATAATAACCTCTAATCATTCATTAACTAAGAAAGCGAAAGAAGAACCCAAGCGGAAGATAGAAACTTTTAAGAGAGATAAAAACTTGTAGTGGTCGAACTGCAAAATATATGCAACCACCTCTAAAGTCTGCAACTTTAATTTTAGAAGGCCTCTCTAAATTCACACCTTTTATTCTGACAACACTGCGATACTGAGCAGTCCTTTAACATTGAGATCTACTTTATATCTGCATGTATTATTTATTCTTTTGTATTTCCTAGTACTGGGGCATGTGGTGGTTACCTGTGGTAATCTTATTCCTACAAATCTCTGGTTGTCTCATATTTTGAAGGCTGCACACAGCTGTGCATATCCGAAAACGTATTCCTTACTTCCTCTCACCCATCTGTATATAAACACATATACTCCACGTGAAAACTGAAAACACTGTATTCAATCTCGGCTTCACCCGTTACCAAATTGTGCAATTCTAGGCAACTATTCCTTCTGCTCATTTCACTTCCACAGACACAAATATATTTCTACACATACATTTTCTTTCTACAAAAACCTATGTTCGCTGCCAAACACAGGAAGCACCTTTCCTGTCTGGCTCAATGCCCAGAATCTGTGGTCGGCCAGGACTGCTACTCCTGAAGGCAGCCTCAAAAATCTGTTAACCCTTCAACACCATGTAATATCCAGACACGTGTTGTCTCTAATTGTACGTAAAATATACCTTATTTTAAAATAATGTGGCTTTTTTTTTTTTTTGTAAAGCACACGTTTACTCAGAATGGTATTGTGGTGCAAAATACCAAATCTTTACTGTTCCCCTAACTCAATGGTACTTATTTTATCCAACTTGGAAAGATGAAAGGCTAAGGAGACCTGGCAGCACTTGACGTGTGCCCATGAAGTGGAACCATGGGTATATCTAGCGTGCATTCCACTCCATCATTTCATCTCCCCTCTTCTGTGCACTTTGGTGCACAAGAAATTGGAAGGGAACAGTCTCCAGTCTTAACATGCTTATTCTAATCTTCTGTCTAATGTTCAACATCTACTCCGATATTTACGTTGCTCTAAGTCTAGTGTCACTAACTTTCTTGGCCATGAAATAAATGTTCCCTATTGACTAACCCCAACTGTGTGCTCTTTGTGGCAGCACTTACTGGATCTGCCCTAGCATGATGGGCTACTGTTTGTGCCTGCTTCAGTTGCTGCTGAATTTGGAACGCAGGTAGAAGTAAATTATTCTGTGCATCTGTTGCTCAGTACTACAGCATTTGGTGTACTCTTCAGTGTGAATTATAATTGGCCATCCAAATAGAGAGATATTAATAGTATTTGAAACGGAAAGTATCTCCTTTTCTGCCAGGAAACTATATTACTTATATTGATGGCATTTTTAGTCTTTTTAATATTGTGGGCCATGATCCAAAAATATCAAAAGGAACAGCTCCATTTAACCTGGTATTACAACTTCTATCATTGTGCTCTGAGCGGTAAGGGACAGCAGTCACTTATGTCGCTTATGTCTTCTTATTATGTCACTCTTTCTTTTGCGTGGCTGGTCTATCATTTGACGCTGCGCCTAGTCTAGGGTGTAAAGCAACCAGAAAATGCAAAAAGGTGCTGTGTGTTGTGGCGAGAAGTGCATGCAAAAGCCTTCCTCCCCCTCTTACTACCACTTACTGAATATTCAAGTGGAAGGAACCTTTACTATGGGCGCAAGCACGCCAGAAAGGTGAAATGAGAAGCGTGAGGTGTCACAGTCAAGGAACAGAATGTACTTAAATTAGTGTGTAATGAGTTAAAATAGGGGAGCCTATTTAAAGCCGTGCACAAAAAGACGTAATTAAGAGTCGTGAAGGCAGCTACTTGTAAGCTAGACACAGTATCCACTGGATGCACCGCGCACCAGTTGCGTGGTCTCTAGTTGAACCTGTCTCAGTTAAAGTGGGTGTGCTAGGCACGTACCCAGGTGTTCCTGCTTATCGCTTCTTACTGTAGTGCACAAGAGAAGTACACCTACGTATAACATCTCCTGTGGTACAACTGCGAGAGAAAGAGGTGAGGAGGGCCCATAAGCAAAATAAGAGAAAGTATTTCCCTTTTAAAAACAAAGGTCTTACGTTGAATTGCCACCTTTATTCATCAAATCATTAACCCAGCAGAGAATATATTCATCAGTTTGTTAACTCCAGAAAGACTATTCAAAACTACAATTGTAATCCGCCAAAAATAGTAACACAAGAATAGATGTTTATGACGCTCAATTATCTAGAAGGCAAACCCTTAAATGAGAGAATTAATCGTGCAAGGATTCACAATTCCAAATTACATATAAAGGCAATGAAAGGGTGAAATTTCATGGTCCTGGGGCCCTGCACCAAGGCAGCTTAATTTGAGGGGGTGCTTCTGCAAAAGTATGACAAAATAGACGTGTGAATGATAGGGAAAAATAGCTGTCTGATTTATATGAAAGAAGAACCCCTTTTATTAAAAGAAAATTCAACATATAGCCTGGAAGTCTTAACAAAGTCTTGGCATTTAAAGACACATTTCTGGAGCGAAGAACAAACTCATGTAATGCAAATATATTTTAAATCAATGAAAATACTTTCAAAATTCAACATACACTTTACTGCAATGCTAGGAATGCACATGTTAAGTTAGGAGGGACAACCATTAGAGCTCTGCAATAATGGTTCAGAATAAGGGGCAATGCAGAGGAGAGAGAAAAAGACCATTTCAAAGCACAATAAGAAATTAGAGCTTCAGCCAAAGATGCTCAGATAGAGGGCTGAAGGAGACCACACAGGCATCAGTGACCCATGGGGTCACTGCAGCAGGGTAGTCCGTTGAATGGATTAAGGAGCAGATCTTTATACTCTTTTAATGATGAACTATTGACCACAAAAGGACAACATTATCAGGTGCCTCTGACATATAGGACATGACGCATTGTGGTCACTTCTGGGAAAAAGGCCTATAAGCCAGGTAAGCGAGGGGAGAGACGCTAAATTGCAAATTGAGAGAAGGTGACAGACATTATATCTATTAAAGTACACCGCATGTAGCTGAAAAAGGAGAAGAACAGAGGACACCCATTACAATATGGAGAGAGAAGTCGAAAGGCGTTGGCTACTGCCAGGCCTGAGATAGGAAACTACAATGCGATGATGAAAAGTAGCTCCCCTTTTTGAAGCACGCAGTTGAAAAAAGACACTGTTAAACGTTCAAACAATACAATTTACTCCAAATAAGTAATCAAAATTCAAAACAAATGTGAGCTGCCAGATGCAGTCCCATAAACATGTATTTGTGGCACAAAGTGAGAGACGCCAGACACAACCTCCTGTCACCAAGTACATGCTTCAAAATATAAATGTGAGAAAATAGTTAAACAATTCGAGATATATTGTTGTGCACTACGTGGTCAGTTATCTGAAAATGATATGTGCTAATTAAATAAGCTGCTGAGCAACATGGGTCAGACAGGGGCTGGGGGGGGCAAGGGAAAATATATAATACTAATTATTCACAAAAAGGCAACAGCTTTAATATATAAAAAACAGTTACAATCCTAGTTATTATTGGTCTTGCTAAATATATGAAAGGTCGGTGCGCCAGGCACAGATGCTTAAAAAGACAACCATAATGCAGGCTAAAAAAGGCCACAACAAAACGACATTTGACCCTAAAATATTCGCACTTCAATTATACAAAATGTGAAGCATATTATGTACACGTCTATCTATATATATATTCACTGAAAAAACCATAGGTTTCACACACGTTATAGTTAGGAATTAGCATTTAAAAAACCTTGCAAATTCACTGAAAAAACCATAGGTTTCACACATGTTATAGTTAGCGGAAATTTTACTGATAAAAAACCAGTGAAATTGCCCCGTTATAGTTAGTGCTGGCAACTATAACTCACGCGACCGCAATCTTCTGCTGATGCTAATACTGTATTTAGACACTTATTTGCCCATGTCTTCTTCCATACATTTTTAGCTATACATATATTACAAATATTTTTTTTTCATAAAGACACATATGTCATCAGCAGAAGATTGCGGTCGCGTGAGTTATAGTTGCCAGCACTAACTATAACGGGGCAATTTCACTGGTTTTTTATCAGTAAAATTTCCGCTAACTATAACATGTGTGAAACCTATGGTTTTTTCAGTGAATTTGCAAGGTTTTTTAAATGCTAATTCCTAACTACAACGTGTGTGAAACCTATGGTTTTTTCAGTGAATTTGTACGGTTTTTTAAATGCTAAGTTACTTTACGCCATTCGAGGCGTGCGCGCCCACTTAACGCAGTTCGTTCCGTGCACGGTTTTTATCAACTTTAATAAGCCCTGTACATTTGGTGGCCTTCGGCCACCAAAAGCACAGGGGGTGGGGTCAATGTGGATAGTGTTTTTTTTATTTCGATTTTATAATTTCATGTTGCCAAAATTTAGTTTTTTTTTCCTATTAATAAGCCCTGTACATTTGGTGGCCTACGGCCACCAAAAGCACAGGGGGTGGGGTAAGTGTGGATAGTGTTTTTTTTTTTTTTTTTTTTTTACCGTACGCTTACGGTAAGCGTACTCGGCGAAATTGCCGAAAAAAAAATAAAACCGTTTTTGCTCTTGGGGGATGTTTGGGGACTCCCTCAACATGACTATGTGGGAGGGAGTTGTCAAAACAGCCCCGTAACATGTTTTTGGCCATCTTGTTTGATAAACAACACTCAGTGCGAGAGACAAAATGGCGGCCGCCGCTTCCTGGTTTCGGCCGATTCGAATGTTTACTAAGATCTAAATGCCAATCAGAATCGCGCTCGCGCACGCCACCGTACGCTTACGGTAAGCGTACGGTAAGCGTACCGTAAGCGGGCTCAGATATATATATATTGATTCAAAGGCTATTTTCTCAGAATCTACTGAACAGATTTACACCAAACCTACAAAAGGCACTTCCTTGACCTAGGGACTACCTCTCTGCCAAATTTCTAGTAATTCTGTTCAGCCGTTCGGGCTGTAGCTCGTTCTAAAGGTCCTATGGAAAAATGCATGGGAAAAACGCGTTTTGGGACCCCCCTTTTATCTCAGCCCCCGCTTGACGAATCCCCCCGAGACTTTCAGGGTGGGAGCGGAGCATAGCGCCCCACCTATTTTGAGAAATTCGCGAGGATTCATCGACCGGCGCCAAAGTTATTCAAAATAGAATGTTGAGGTTTTCCTATGGAAAAGGGGTCCTAACTATAACTACCTACTGGCGACCGCCAGTAGGTAATGAACCCACAGAGCTATTTGCATATTCTCCTCTGCTGGCCTAAATGCATACAGAAGGACGTCTTAAACTAACATAGCAAAAAATAAACATCTTCACATTTCATTTCAACACAGGAAGAGAACAGAAAACCACATTGGAAGGTGTTCTGTTCATAAACCATAATCACACAATACTCATGTTGACTATCTTTGGAAATAGAAATATATACTGACAGTCCCTCGCAGAAGCCGAAGAAGTCTGATAACGGTTTATCATAAATCCTCATGTGCCCGTCACAAGTGTCATGAACATCCAGACGGACAGGGAAGAAGCAGCGCGCAATCTAGCAACGGACGTAGAACAAACACTACATTGCCCAGAAAGCAACGCGACAAGTTCCCGCCAGGTACAAGGGAGCAAACAACATAAAAGACGACCGTCTGCAACGGGGCGGTGCCAATGATTCCGAAAACTACCTGAGTTTCCAGTCAACGGCCGGTGGCAGCTCCGTGTTCGTCTCAGCTACGAAAACCCCAGCGTTCCTCTGCCCGTGCTTCTGTCCGGGAAACCTGCACGCCAACCTTCCGAACCCCTCCCAGATCGTCGTCGAAGGCAGCGGTCCGGGTGAGTGAACCGCCACGCCCTCCTTCCTCAAGACCCGCTGGTTTACAGGTGATAAGTCCCTGGAGGGTCTCTCCCTTTCATCACCTTCTACCTCCGCTATACTTGCTCTTTCGGAACCGGTACCGCAGCGCTCCCCAGCCCCAAGGATTCCTGGGCTTGGAGTAGAAGCGCGGGCACCAGTTACTCTCCTGCCGTTTCTGTGCTACAAAACCGCCTTCCCGCGCTCCCCAGCCCCACGGATACCTGGGCTCGGAGTCGAAGCGCTGGTGGTTATTCCTTGCTATCAGTACCAGTTCTTCCAGATCTCATCCCTACGTGGTGCGCCCAGGCCCCAAGGATTCCTGGGTCTGGAGCGTTCTACCATTCCGACTAGGGCGCAGCTTCAATAAACTCATTGGGCTGGAAGCGCTCGTAGCCGGTGTTCGCGGCCCCATCAATCTCTCTGGCCAAGAAGGAGATCGGACTTCGCGGCCCTGCCAGGCAACGAAGAAACAGACACCCCCTACCTCGTCTAGGGAGGAGAAAGAGACAGGTGATTAGAGGAAGCTCCGTGGAACGTATTCCAGCTCAGAGAGAGACAGTATCGTTCCTAACCCTCTCCTTCTCTCGTTTCAGGACCCTTTCCCTGCGGTCTCCTCCCTTCCTTCCCTCACCCACCTGTCTCCCAAACCCGAGGGTCTGTTATACGAAACCGGGTTGGGGACGGATGGGAGGGGGACCCCCTATAGCATCAGCGTCATCCTGAGGAGCAGTCTCGAGGAGCCACGCGACAGAATCATTGGCCCACGAATTACTCTCCTCCTGATCACGCTGATACAGAAATGGCCACGTTAGAGGACGTGATGGCCGCCCTAGCCCAGATGCAGGTAGAACTGGCCACGTCTAGGGCAGAAACAGCGGCCTTGCACACCCGCATGGACCGCCTCCAGAAAAATCCCTTTGATGCCGGGAGTGTATTCCCATCAACCTACCCCCAAGTGGTAGTGGAGATGCCATCCCACGTACCTTTAGCCCCTCCGGAAAGATACCATGGGGAGATCCAAAAAGTGCAGGTATTTATGACGCAAATTTTGTTGCACTTCCAATGCAAACCCAAATTGTTTGTAACCAACCAAGCCAGGGTCGCGTTCCTCATTTCCTACCTGGCGGGAGAAGCCGCACAATGGGCTGTCCCCATCATCAGGAGAGACGATGCCCTCCTATATGACTGGGACTCCTTTAGGGTGGAGTTTGAAAAAACCTTTGATCGCCGTGCGGAAACCTTCTCAGCCGACAGCGACCTCCTTGACCTTCGCCAAAACTCCAACGACTTCATTGGGTACATCAACAGTTTCCGACGGTTGGTGGCCGAAACCGACTGGCCGGAATCTAAGCAGACGGCGATATTCTATCGAGGACTAACGGACGACCTCAAAGACGTTATCGCCCAAATAGACCCACAACCCCGTACCTGTACGGCGATGATTGAATTGGCGTCCCGTCTCGAGTACCGCTTGAGGGACCGTAAAGGAGATCACAAGCGAAAAGAAAAGACCTCGGGTTCATTCGAAACCCCCCGCACCGTGGAGCCCAGGCCATCCCGCGCCGAACCCATGGAAATAGGAACTGTCAGAGCATCGCTGACACTCAGTGAACGTGACCACCGACGGAAGCAGGGTCTCTGCCTTTACTGTGGTAAGAAGGGCCACTTCCTCCGAGAATGCCCGGTACGTCCCAAGACCGGCCGCAACCGCGGCGGACAAGCCGCAGTGGTGTCGCAAGATGAACCGGCGGGAAACCCACGAGCTTGAGGGTCCAGGAAGGGGCATCTTCAAGCTACCACTCCATCCCTTCGACCGAAGCCAACCTCACCACGGAACCCAAACACTTCTTCATTTCCGTTTCTGTGATTGTAAACCATCGTCCCCAACCCGTTCGCGCCATGATCGACTCCGGCGCCACTGGGTGTTTTATTGACAAACAGGAGGCCGAGCGACTTCAAGTTCCACTACGACTCATGGACAAACCTGAACTCGTCTACGCAGTGGATGGGAAAGAGCTGGACTCCGGTCCCATTACTCATCAAACCCCTCCCCTATGGGTTACCATCGGGGAAGACCATGGCGAGTGGCTCACGTTGAATGTCATCAAGGCTCCAAGATGTAACCTCATATTGGGGTTACCCTGGCTGAGAACGCACGAACCTCACATAACGTGGGCGAACAATACGATAAAGTTCAACTCCGCGTTCTGCCACCTACGGTGCCATCGGCCACCTTGGCCAAGGGACACTAACCAACCCCCACATTAGCACGTGGCCACGGCAGCCGAGAAGGAGGTCGCACTCCCGCCCTGGTACTCCGCTTACTCTGAAGTCTTCGATAAACAACGAGCCGAAGAACTACCACCACACCGGCAGTACGATTGCCGTATAGACTTGATCCCGGGAGCCACCGTTCCATGTAGCAGGATTTATGCCCTCACGGGTCCCGAAACCCAGCATCTTCGGGAGTACTTAGACGAATTTCTGAAATTAGGCTTCATTCGTCCATCCAGGTCTCCAGCGGCTTCACCCCTTTTTTTTGTTCCGAAGGCCAACGGCGAGCTCCGTTGCTGCATTGACTACCGGGCACTGAATGCACTAACCATAAAAAACCAATACCCGCTTCCACTGATCCCGGTGCTCCTGGAACAGGTACGGGAAGCCAACATTTACACCAGGTTGGATCTTCGGGGGGCATACCACTTGGTTCGCATAAGACAAGGGGACGAATGGAAAACCGCTTTCAAAACTAGGTTTGGTTTATTCGAGTACCTGGTCATGCCCTTCGGGCTTTGTAATGCCCCGGCCTCTTTCCAGTTTTTCCTCAACGAGGTGTTGAGGGACTTCCTAGACAAATACGTCGTGGTGTATATTGATGACATTTTAATCTTTTCATCAACTGTACAGGACCATATACACCACGTGCAAAACGTGCTGCAAGCGCTGAAAAACCATCAGTTGTTTTGTAAACTCACGAAATGTGAATTCCATGTCACAACCGTGGAGTTCCTAGGGGTCCTATTAACACCCACAGGGCAGATCATGGCCAACAGGAAGGTACAAGCAGTGGTGGAGTGGCCTCAACCTAGAACAGTGAAAGAGGTCCAGAGCTTCCTAGGTTTCTCGAACTTTTATAGGAGGTTCATCCACCACTTTTCACAACTGGTAACCCCTCTCACCAGGCTAACAAGAAAAGGGGTTCCTTTCGTCTGGTCTCCTGAGGCCCAAACGGCTTTCGACCAACTTAAGAAAGCATTTACCACCGCGCCCATCCTACGCCACGCCAAACCCGACCTACCATTCATCGTAGAAGCCGACGCCTCCGATGTGGCGGTTGGGGACGTCTTGTCCCAAAAACAACCTGAGACCGGACTACTTCACCCAGTCGCCTTCATGTCCAGGAAGCTGTGCCCGGCCGAACAGAATTACACCATCTCAGAAAAAGAGCTGCTGGCCATCAAGGAAGCCTTCCTGGAGTGGCGACACTGGCTAATGGGCGCGCAACACCAGGTGACGGTGTTTACCGACCACCGCAACCTTCAGTTCCTCCGCTCGGCTAGACACCTCTCGCCCCGTCAAAAAAGATGGATGCTCTTTTTTGCGGAGTACCATTTCTTAGTCACCTATCGACCAGGAGCCTAAAACAAGAAGGCAGATGCCTTATCCCGTCAGGACCTTCGAGACACTCCAGCACAGTCCATCGACCAACCCATCCTGTCGCCCAGTCAAGTAGTGGGTGGCCTCCAAACCACAACGTTCTTGCAGGAGATAAAGAAGGGGATACGCACGTTTGCCTGGGCAGCTTGGCTGAAGAGGCACAAAGAATGGCGAATGCGCAGCGGCCTTCCCATGTGCGGTTCTCGAGTGTTGCTCCCTACTCAGCGGCTCCGCAAACTCGTATTCACCTGGTGTCACAAGGCACCGAGTGCAGGGCATATGGGAGGGACGAAAACCCTAGAACTAGTGTTGAGACAATGCTGGTGGCCCACGGTCCGTCCCGATATACTGCTTTGGGTGAAAAGCTGTCCAGTATGTGCCCAAATGAAAGCGGATCGCCAAAAAGAACAAGGCCTCCTCATGCCTTTGCCGACCCCGACGCAACCGTGGGAAAAAATCTCTGTTGATTTCATCGTCGGTCTACCTACGGACCAGGGCTGCTCCGCGATAATCGTAGTCATCGACTACTTAACGAAAATGGCCCATTTTATCCCGTGCAAACAGGTGCCCACAGCAGGGGCCCTGGCAAAAGAACTTCTGATACACATCGTGAGGCTCCATGGGCTCCCCCTAGGAATCGTATCAGACAGGGGATCACAATTCACTGCACGCTTTTGGAAGGTTTGGTGTGAAGAACTCGGCATCCAATCCTCACTCTCAACCAGCTTTCACCCACAAACGGACGGTCAGACAGAAAGACTGAACCAGACCCTGAAACAATACCTCCGTTGTTACGTTGATCAAGCCGCTGGTACTTGGGTGCATTGGCTCTGGATAGCCGAAATCGCCTACAACAACTCCGTGCACTCCTCCACGCGCTTCTCGCCCTTCTTTCTTGCTTACGGGCATCACCCCCGATTCCTCCCGTTTTTCTTACCGCTCACACAGAATAAACTGCCCGAGGTACAAGACAGAATAAGGCGCATTCGCGTTGCAATCAAAAAGGCCAGGGACAATCTGAACCGTGCTAAAGCGCGCTACAAAGACCAAGCCGACAAACACCAGCGAGCCCCACCAGTATACCACAAAGGCGACAAGGTGTGGTTATCAACGAAGCACATCCGGTTCCGTAAACCTAGCATCTTCAACCCGAAGTTCATCGGACCTTATCCGGTAGTTCGACACGTGAACCCGGTGGCGGTGCAGCTGCGACTGCCCAAAACGATGAGGATTCACCCTGTGTTCCACGTCTCCCTGCTGAAACCCTCCTTCTGTCCGGTTCGGAAGGTTACGGCCCCTGTCTGGGTCCATCATGAACAGGAGTACGTGGTTCGCCGAGTGCTTGACTCCAAGTGGTCTCGCGGCAAGCTGTGGTACCTTCTGGCCTGGAAAGGCTATGGTCCAGAGGAAAACTCCTGGGAGCCCGCTTCAGCGGTGCATGCTGACCGTCTGGTGGCTGCCTTCCACCGTCGCTGTCCGGATAAGCCCTCTCCTTCTCTCGCCGCGGGACGCGGTGTGAAGGGGGATGTGCTGTCATGAACATCCAGACGGACAGGGAAGAAGCAGCGCGCAATCTAGCAACGGACGTAGAACAAACACTACATTGCCCAGAAAGCAACGCGCCAAGTTCCCGCCAGGTACAAGGGAGCAAACAACATAAAAGACGACCGTCTGCAACGGGGCGGTGCCAATGATTCCGAAAACTACCTGAGTTTCCAGTCAACGGCCGGCGGCAGCTCCGTGTTCGTCTCAGCTACGAAAACCCCAGCGTTCCTCTGCCCGTGCTTCTGTCCGGGAAACCTGCACGCCAACCTTCCGAACCCCTCCCAGATCGTCGTCGAAGGCAGCGGTCCGGGTGAGTGAACCGCCACGCCCTCCTTCCTCAAGACCCGCTGGTTTACAGGTGATAAGTCCCTGGAGGGTCTCTCCCTTTCATCACCTTCTACCTCCGCTATACTTGCTCCTTCGGAACCGGTACCGCAGCGCTCCCCAGCCCCAAGGATTCCTGGGCTTGGAGTAGAAGCGCGGGCACCAGTTACTCTCCTGCCGTTTCTGTGCTACAAAACCGCCTTCCCGCGCTCCCCAGCCCCACGGATACCTGGGCTCGGAGTCGAAGCGCTGGTGGTTATTCCTTGCTATCAGTACCAGTTCTTCCAGATCTCATCCCTACGTGGTGCGCCCAGGCCCCAAGGATTCCTGGGTCTGGAGCGTTCTACCATTCCGACTAGGGCGCAGCTTCAATAAACTCATTGGGCTGGAAGCGCTCGTAGCCGGTGTTCGCGGCCCCATCAATCTCTCTGGCCAAGAAGGAGATCGGACTTCGCGGCCCTGCCAGGCAACGAAGAAACAGACACCCCCTACCTCGTCTAGGGAGGAGAAAGAGACAGGTGATTAGAGGAAGCTCCGTGGAACGTATTCCAGCTCAGAGAGAGACAGTATCGTTCCTAACCCTCTCCTTCTCTCGTTTCAGGACCCTTTCCCTGCGGTCTCCTCCCTTCCTTCCCTCACCCACCTGTCTCCCAAACCCGAGGGTCTGTTATACGAAACCGGGTTGGGGACGGATGGGAGGGGGACCCCCTATAGCATCAGCGTCATCCTGAGGAGCAGTCTCGAGGAGCCACGCGACAACAAGACGTAGAGTGACACATCTTATCCGGGACTCGGAACCGCTCCTGAGCCCGCAAAAAGCAGAGATTTGCATCATGCAAACTCCTTGCCTTCCTGCATAGGCACTATCTCCGTTACACAAAATACATCTCCATAATAGTAAAAAAACATAATGTAAGCCCTAAAAAACAATGCTTAAGCTAGCGAAAACATAATTTCTACTAAATCATCCCGGGGAAACCACTTATAATCCACAAACAGGTGATATCCCGCAACTCGGTAGCTAAGCGAGCCGGGATAATCGGCCTCCTCCCTACTAGTACTGAAGTAGGGGCCTCCGCTGAATTATCAGAGGAGCACCAGAATATTGCTGAAAGATTAAGATAGTAAATCCAACCCTTCCTTCCCTGTCAGGCGATCCCTTGACCCCCTGGTACAGAGACCCTCTCTATTCCACTATATTCAGAGAGGCACCATAGCAAGCTATACCAAATAATAATAAAATGAGCACCACTGAAAGACGCCAGACGCAGTCTTTCCCTTGTCTATTTATTGTCTTTGTCTATTTTCTTAACCCCTTCCCTGCTCATGACGGAACCGTTCCGTCATGAGCCACGGTTGCCGTGTGCTCATGACGGAACGGTTCCGTCATGACAATCCTGTCGGCGGCCGCTCCGCCTGCGCGGCGCTGTTTCCCCGCCTGTGCGGGGCGACAACGCAAATGGGCGGAGTCATGACGGAACCGTTCCGTCATGAGCACAGCTCAACTGTGGCTCATGACGGAGCGGCTCCGTCATGAGCACAGGCCCGCCGCGCTGCCCCCCTGCCCCCCCCAGCGCTGCAGCGGAATGTCCGCAGCAGCGAAGGGGTTAAGAAAAGTTATAACATCAATGAAGCAAAGTGAGCCCTTGAAAGACGCCAGATGCAATCTTTCCCTTGGCTCTACGAGAGGCACAACAATAGCATACATCTATTTATAGCAAGAAAAACCCATAAATCACCTAACTTCCTAACTTTACTCTCTAGCTCAGAATTCCATGTCGCACACAAGCTTCCCCAGCTTTAGAATGTCCTTTAGCGAGACCAGCCAGACAGGGAAGAACAACTGAAGGAGGGAGAAAGAACGCAGAGGTCTCACAAGCGCTCCTCTCAAAAACTGTCACCAGACACAATCACGTCAGGCAGCACACATAGTCTTACCCGAGTTTCGTTCTCTGAGGTTTCAGTGAGAAAGGAGTCACAAGTGTTTAGACTGCGTCGTCTCGGTCCCAGTTGTCTCAGCTGTCTGCTGGTACTGCCAATCCGAGTCACGGCACCAAAATGTTGGAGGGAAGCTTTATTAAGGGTCAAGAGGGCAGGGAGCTGTGCACAGAGCCCCGGGTGCCTTCACGGAGTGAGCGAGGGAGTGAGTTAGGAACAAAAGGGGCACCTTAATTTGAGCCGGGGTGTCTGGGAACGCTTGCTCTAAAAATTATATCAGGTTCATTACCCCCTTGAGCCCAATTGTCCCAAATAAATCTAGAGATACTTGCATGCAGTAGAAACAATCTATCTGAAGATCCATGCTCCCGTACAAAGGCCTTGTGTGACATTAAGGTACCCTCCGAGGAGAAAGCCCCTATTGTAGTAATCCCCGTGTCTGTCCAGGCTGTTAGGTTTCTGTTAGTAACTACACCTGACTGTGTGGGGATACCTAGCAACGGAATGCTAGGAGTATATGGTAATGCCTGTTTTGTATTTCTTAGAGCGCTTCTCCAATATGTTAGTGCTATTTTTAATAGGTGGGGTGTTTGATGTGGGTATCTTGGCTCCGGGCAATAAGAACTTATGTACTTCTCCGTGTTCCCAGTCCCATCTCGACATATCTAATTCCTGTAGATTGCGACCTGCCAGCCAGTACGCCAGCCACTGCAGCTGGCCAGCGTAACAGTATGCCTTCAGGTCCGGCACCCCCAGCCCTCCCTGGTTTGTACTCAGTTGTGGTTTCATTAGGCCAATACGTCTACGTCATGTTCCCCAAATCAATGTTATGACCAGGGAGTTCAACAATTTAAAGATCCCTGTTGGTACCAATATAGGTAGATTACTGAAATAATAGAGCAGTCTCTGCAAGAGCACCATTTTAGTTATGGCAACCCGCCCTGCCACCGATAGGGGCAGCGAGATCCAAAACTTAACTTGGGGCTTTAGAGCAGTTACCGCACGAGTCAGGTTGCCATCTAATAGATCTGTTGTATCCCGATAGATCTGAATTCCTAAATACCGGAAGGTATCAGGTGCTATACTAAATTTCCATTGTCCAAAGGTTAACTGCCCGGTGCGCGTATGGTCAGTGAAAAAATAGGAATAAGATTTGGTTGCATTTATTGTGAGGCCAGCTAACTCCTGATAAAGAGCAAAGGCTGAGGGCAGAGGCTCAAATCCCATATCCATATCATGCAGATAAGGGATGAGATTGTCTGCATAAGCAGAAACAATATGTGTCGTGCGACCTCTTAATATTCCTTTGTGTCCCATTAGTGAGCGGAGTCTATGCAGAAGGGGTTCCAGTGCCAAAATAAACAATAATGACGATAGTGGGCACCCTGTCTAGTGCCACTAGCCACACTGCAGTGCCGGGAGATATGTTGTCCTGTACGTGTACGCGCCGTAGGGTTCATGTACAGTAATCGCACCCATTTAATATATTCTGCTGGTATACCGAACCTAGAGAGGGCATAAAACATGTTATCCCAATGCAGTGAATCAAATGCCTGCCACAAATCAAGCAAAATGCAGCCCTCATTTCTGTCTGTGGTACTGGTCATAATTTGGTGCAGTCGTCTAATATTAAGCGCCGTACTCCTACCCGGTACAAATCCACATTGGTCAGTGTGTATCAATTTCGGAATAAACTTACAGAGTCTGTTGGCTAATAATTTGCTTAGAATGTTATAGTCCGAGTTTAATAACGATAAAGGCTTGTATCCCGATATGTCGGAACAGTCTCTTTCGGGCCTCAGCAGTGAAACCACAGTCGCTTGTAATGTAGTGGATGGAAGCATACCTGTTTTCAGCGACTCATGATACAGGCACTGTAAATGAGGTACCAACAAGTCAGCATATACAACATAAAATTCGACGGGTAGGCCGTCATTGCCAGGTGTTTTATTGCACGGTAAAGCTTTAATTGCCTGCCTTATTTCTATACCGGTCACTGGTATTGCCAGTTCCTTACTGTGTTGCTGTATCAGCTGTGGGATTTGTAAACCGTCAAAAAAGGGTTCAAAGTCCATATCGTTATGGCCTATTGGTTGTCTGTATAAGTGTTCATAATAGTCTCTAAATGCAGTGTTAATGTCCAGTTGCGTATTAACTATATTACCCTCCCCGGTCCGAATCTCTAATATAGGGGTCGGCGGGGAAACGTTTTTAACCAGTCTTGCCAATAGGGGCCCAGCTCTGTCCGCCTGTGTGTGTTGTCTCTGTGTATAAAGCCGATAGTCTACTATGCACAGTTCCTCTAGAAGCTCCGCATATTGAATATTGACCTCCTGTAGCTGTGACTGCTGCGCTTCCGTCCTAGCTGCCTCCCCTTCTAGCGTGGCCAATCTACCCTCAACCTCCTTAATCCGGTCTATAAGGGTGTGGCGGACTCCTGCTTTCGTGCGAATTGCCACTCCCCTTATAACCGCTTTGAAGGTTCCCATTCCATCTGACACGTACTAGCAGACCCCTTGTTTTCGGTAAAATAATTAACAATAGCAGTGGACAAAGCACTACGGAAGACTTGGTCCTCCAATAATAGGGGTTGTAGCCTTCAAGTCGGTATCAGGGTTGGGATTTTGCCCCAGTGGAGTGGTAACTCTACTGGCTTGTGGTCTGATAAAGTCTTACCCATGTGGAGCATGTCATTGACAGAACCAAGCAAAGCTCCGGAGCAGAAAAATCTGTCTATGCGAGTATGTAGATGGTGGGGAATAAAAGGAATATTCTTTATGGCTCGGGTGTAGCGCATGCCAGGCATCATGCAGTTCCCATCCCTTCGCCCATCCCTTAAGCGCTTCTGCTTGTTTTTTACATTTTGTTGCGTGTAGCGGTCTAACGGAGGGTGCGACCTGTCCAGATCAATGTCTAATACTGTGTTGAAGTCACCCCCTATCATCCAATGATAATAACACCAATCCAATAATAATCAGACCAATCCAATAATGCCACGCTAAGGTTCTCCAGATATCTATCTTGGTCAGTGTTCGGGGCGTATATACTACCAAGTACTATATGTGCTCCGTCTAATAAGACATGAATCAACACATATCTTCCGTTTAGGTCCACTTTTTGCTCTAGTAGTCTAAATGGGTTTTTATTTCGAACCCAGATCGCTGCATTTCTGTTGCAATTTAAGCGCCTCATCATGACTAAAGTGAGTTTCTTGCAGGAAAGCTATATTAATTTTTCTTCTGTTCAGTTGCGCCAATATACGATGTCTCTTGTGGACTGATCCCATGCCCCGCACATTCCATGTGCAGTAGGTATATCTATTAAGTGACGGCACCTGAGGGCAGAGAGTACATTCGCGGCCGAGCATGTGGAAGACAGCTCCTATCAGGTATCCCATATGGGAAGGCCGAGCATGCACAACTAACTAAACTCCCCAATACTAGGTTCCCCCAAATAACAGCAGAGGACCAAACTGAAAATAGAAGTCCAACTTGGACTTTAAACCAAAAATGCCATAGTGCAGTCGCCAAGGGGGGGAAGCTGCAACTGCCCCACACCAAACAACCTGTACGTTGCCCATCATATGAATGATCTTAGTGTAGCAATACATTTCCCCTTCCAGCTAGTAATAACTAAACCCTCCAGACATAACCAGTATCTAAAAAAAAACATAATGCAGAATGTCATATACATTACCGCTCCCGACCACCTCAAAATTACAGTTCTAGTATTCGCTGGCAATCTGTGCAGTGATCGAGGGGAACAATGTCAAGCTAGCCTCAGAGTCAGAGCGGATCGTAGCCACATCTGAGGACTGCGTCGAAGTCGCTGCTGTTTGAGTGTCGTGTGCAGCCAGTGCCGCCGCCATCAGGAGAGCATCTCTTTGACTGTCCATGATTTGTTTTGGTGAGGGGCCAGTGTCAGTTGCTTCCATGACTCGTCTGTTCTCCGCTATGTTCCGTTGCAGGAGAGGGCGGCGTACTTGGCTTGACGGAAGTGATGTCTGCGAGGCTGTTGGCGTAAATGTTATCTCCAACCAGTCTGCCACCTCTTCAGGGTTGTCGAAAAAATGGATTTTTGTCCATAAATGACCTTCAGGCGGGTCGGGAAAAGCAGGGCGTATTTCAGCTTGCGTATTCGTAAACTCCTCTTGACCTCCTGAAAGGTGGCTCTGGCTTTCTGTACTGCGAGAGTAAAATCCGGGTACAGGGAGATCGTTTTGTTCTCGAACCGTATAGGGGCGATCTCTCTGGCAGTCCGTAGGATCGTGTCACGTTCTTTATAATTCAGGATACGCGCTATCAGAGGCCTTGGCGGTGCTCCCGGCCGGGGCGGCCTCGGCGGCACCGGTGCGCTCTTTCCACACTGTAAAGATCAGACAGTCCCTCCTTCGCCACTTGGTCTCGTATCCAATTTTCCACGAACTGGGTGGGATTAGACCCCTCGCTGCGCTCCGGAATACTGCGGATACAATCTCCCTTCCGAATCATCCACCCTGTCTTGTAAGCCCTTTAACTGATGCTGGAATTGTTCAAGCTGAGAGGTGTGCATGGTTTGTTGCGGGATCAAATCATCCCGTGCCAGCGTATTCAACTTCACTTTATCCGTTAGTTTTTTATGGTCCGCCTGTAGCAAGTTTAATTTAGTAGATAGAGTCCCCATCTGTGATTCAATAGCTACACAAGAGTCTCTTATTTCTTTCAAGATTAAATCCAGTTTGGCTGCATGTTGATCCGTCCCCGTAGGGGGCACCACTTCATTATCAGAGCTGTTTAAGGGGTCATTGCTAGACGTGAGATGCGTGTCCTCACTGGACGCTGCATCAGCTGGCTTTGCTTTGGGGCGCCCCATGGTGCCACGACGTCAGCGTGTGCTCTTCGGTTCCAGAGTGTTTCGTGGTGGGGTCTCTATCCCTCTCCACATCCCCTCAACGTGAATCTCCCGTGGGTAGATTAATCCCCAGTTCCAGCCTGAGGGTATCCACTGTTGGTAACCACACACTCCAGGATGGGTCCCATCACACCCCACCCAGCACTCCAACGATACAATGGTCCCCAGTGCAGATGTGTCGTTGAGGTTATGACAATGTCTCCAGCAATGTATAATTACTCCCTCTACTCACTGCTGTGTTGCACACCTCGAGGCCATCTCACGTTGTCAGCCCGCTGCTGGGTAATGACCAGATGTTCAGAGCTTATACCCACTGAACCTTCCAGCAGGCAGGAGGCCCTGTGACTCAGGAGCGGCGCTTGTCACGTGTATCATCCGTCGCACCTCCACTGTAGCTCCGGTGATTTCAGCCCCGTCCCGGGCAGTGTCCGCATCCCTTGTATCAGACAGGGCTGGTGGTCACAGCCCTGTTGGAATGCCGCAGGAATCGTCACGTAGTCACTCCCTTCGTGGCCGCCGTGTCATCTGCGTTGCTGTGCTCAGGGCTCCAAGTTGTCTCTGCGCTGAGTTTCGGGGCGAGTAATGGGCTCCAGCGCCGTGATGCATCAGATGTATACACTACTCCCGTTGAACACCTCCCCACACAATCTTATTCCACGGGCTCCTTCAATGCCAGGCATAGTATCCTCAGTATAGCCCCAGCAACAACAGGGAGCCCTGAAATTCTCGACGCTCGGTATCTGCCACACTCCGATGGATGATCGGTCATACACAACAGACTCCGCCTCCCGCCATCTTATTTCCTCCACGTCTGGATCCGACAAAGCTCGAACTGGGCAGACGGCACCTCCGCACCGGGCCCCGCACTCCCCGAACAGTTGCCAGGCCAGTCTCGACTCAGGAACCGCCGGGGGCCATAGTTCATATACCAGCAGCATCAAGGCCAGTCGGCTCCCTCCGCGCCCGATGCAGCTCCTCCCACCGTCATCTTCGTGTAGGCCAGAACAGTTGCCCGGAATCCAACTTTCACCGGAGCTAGTGTCCCCAGAGCGCAGCCACCATCCGCAGAAGCATTCCGCTGACAAAGACCGTTCTTGGTGTGTCCGAGGGTCCAGTAGAAATCAGGATAATTTGGCAAGTGTCGGGGTTCAAGATGGAGCTCTCTCAGCTCATGTCCTCCATTCTCGGCAGTTGGCCATGTCCCCCCTCTATGAACACGTTTAATTGTGAAACATTTGGACCGAGGTATTAGGCCCAGTGCGGTGGTGAGCCATTCCTCCAAGAAGAGGTCCGCTGAGTGCTCCACAGCCATTCCTGTAAACCCAAGGAAGTGCAAAAGGACCTCCACTCAATGTTCTCCTGCCGCAAATCAATCTGTGTTGTGCTGCATTTAAGTCCAGCCACCATCTCCTGCAGTTGACAGACTGTATTTTTCAGAGCCAGTACATCTTCCTCCGTTGACTTGACCCTGTCGACCACTTTACGAAGTTCCGTCTTCGGTAGATTGATATCAATTGTCATGGCGTCCACTTTAGATTGCAGCGCTGCTCTTGATCCCTGAATGGCCTCCAGTGTTGCAGCTGTTCCCAGCGTCGGGTCACCATTGTCCTTGGAGATCAAATTGTCGCTTCGTCGAGGTCAAGAAAAGTGGAGAACGCTCACTGTATAGTATTGTCCATAGACGGAGCATGTTAAAGTCCTCTGGAGTCCTGCGTGGTCTGTGTACAGGGCTGGCCCCTGCGGTAACTCCAGGCCTCCGTAGAGATTCAAGGGGAGAGCACTCAATCGGCTGTCTCCAGTGCTCCAGCAGCCTCACCGAGCTGGGTCTCTCCAGGTGACTGGGATTCGGTGCATTCCCGGCTGTGCAAGTCTGCGTGTGGGCCAGAGCTCACAGGCTCTTCCTCTCCCCACCACAGGTAGTATTCCCAATCAGGCTCCCTCCTTAGGCACCACAGGCAGGGCCCAACTCACCGCCATCACTTCGGGCCCCCTCGACAAAGCTCTTCTCTCATGCTCTGAGGCCTCAACTGTGCTGTTTCTCAGTGTCAGCCTGACTGGTGACTTCCTCCGGGACAGCCATCTTCCGATCTCCAGGTGCCAGCAGGGTGAGGGAAGCCATCCAAGGCGTCGCAGGTAGCCAGATGCTGGCTCCCCTCCTTTATACTCTGGTATCAGGAGAACGCCTGGGTCACCGCTGCACTCAACCTCCACGCTCAGAGCAGCCATACAGCTGATTCCTTGCTTCGTTGTCTGCCCTCCGTCGGTCAGCCCACTTTGCTAAGCACCACCGCTCTCCTCTCAATGGGAGCCTTCCGACCTCCCTGCCACCTGCTACTCTGCTCCAACAGGCCACTCCACCAGGGTCTCTCATTCAGGCAAGGTTACAGCACCATCGGTGTCGCCATGAGGCTCAAGATCCACCACACAGAATTCCTCTTACGGTCTGAGCGTACCATACATACCAATCTGGGCAGGATTTCATAGGATATGTGTGGCCGGGTCGGGAGCTTCCCGGAGGCATGTTTAGTCGGACATCATGGAAAGCCACCAAGCACTGAAACGGTTTTGGTGACAAGTCAGAAGATTTTAAAGGGGGAGCGCATTGTTTGCCACTGAAGCAAGAGGCACCCACAAGCATGTCCAGTAGAAGAGCATTGTTTCCTCTGGAAGCAGGTCTTCTCTGCAGATAGCTTGGAGTGTAGTGATTATTCAGATGCTTAAGGGATGGTTAAGACATCCATCTGGGTCTTAATATATTTATGAAGCAAATCATCCAGCTGAGGGAAGAAAAGATGAGGACCAAGAAAAGGAAGGCAAAAGCGAAGGACAGAAGCCTTTTTGGTTGCTTCTGTCGTCCAATCATGAGTCTACACAAGTCTGCGAGCCCCCACAACTGCTCTAGAGACAAAGACTGTAGCCCACAAGGAGTTAAAAGATTTGCCTAAATTATGCATGAAGCTTTAGTCTGGCAAGCAGGACAGCAAAGTCAGATACAGTCAACATAGCTGTGGTTGAAAATCTTTGACCAGACTCTGTGATTCATACAGTGAATGAATAGCGGCTCTCATAGCAAGGTGCAGTCCAAAGTAACCCATTCACCAACCACCTTCTCTACCTCGGATCTAACAAGTAAGTGACTCGCAGACTGCAGATGGTGCAGAAACTCTTCGGCAAGACTATTGTGCAGGGTCCCTAGAGCTACCTCTGGCTCAAGTCATCTGCTGGACCTTCATTGGCTCAGGGTGGAGAACAGAATCAAGTTGAAAGCCGTGAGCTACATGTTTAAAATCAAAACTAAAACTGCCGCTCAATATCTGCAATCTCTGGTCAGCCGCTACGCACCATCCCGGTGCCTTCGCTCTTCCACTCAAGAGAAATTTTCTGTGCTGAGAATTAAACTATCTCAGATGGGAGGTAGATCATTTTCACATCTCAGTCCCTTACTATGGAATGCACTTCCCACAGCCATCCGGAATGAAACGGTCTACACACTTTTCCACAAATCCCTTAAGACTTGGCTTTTCAACCAGTAACCACACAAGCTGCTATACATCCTTCTGATCTGCTCCGGCGCCGGGAAACTCTTCTTGGGTAGCTGTATCGCCTTATAAATGTAATAAATAATAAATAAATAAATCTCATTTGAGGTTTGTGTCAAACATGAACCTAGGTCATAAATATGCCCTGAGCACTTTGTAGGAAAAAGCATGTGGAAATAGCATGTATATGAGTTATTTGCTTGCAGCTTTAATTCCAAGGAGACATCAACTCTCATGTAACCATTGCTGTAAAGTAGTATCATAGGAAATTTTTGATTCGACTTAGCAGACTTACGGATAGGACCACAAGGCTGAGCGATGTAGCTGTACCTGCTTATAGTTGCCATGTCCTAGATGTTGATACTCCTTGTATGAACAAGAAAGGAGGAGGACTGCATCTTGAGGGCATGAGGTATTGTAAGTTTTCATTGTGCCAGTGGGCAGGGGTGGCTATGAAGTGATGCAGTCTAGAAAGAGACTTGCAAAAAAGCATGGCTACCCTCCTCACCACTGCAGCACTCATTTCATTTCAAAACTTTATTCGATTCAGAACAAAGGAATCATAAAAGTCAAACAATTTAATTTACAAACATTATTTCAAAATCATTTTTAAAAAACATTCTTACAAATATAACACTAAACTGTTAAAATTCATTAGCTAAAATAATCACAAATAAAACCCCATAGCTGTTACTTCCAATCAAATTAGATGATTTCATTGGTTCTTCATGCCAGGGCATACATTAAAGTGCCGGTTAAAACAAATAGAAAATCAGAAAATCACGATGCAATGATATACAATATAGATAATCAAGGGTCAGCTTCATGGTGCCAGATTTAGCCGTAACGTTTCCTGATCAAAAGTGACACCCGTATAAAATTTAGCATTGCACAGCAAACACCAGATGAAGATAGGGATAGTAAATAATCATAGCCCTCTTCATAATGGCATGGTTGCTTTTCCTTAAGGATCGGCTTAATAAACCTGGTTCTCGGGTCCTTATATAGGGAACAGAAAAGAACAATATGCATCGTGCTTTGGCTATCTTTGTCATTACAAGGACAGGGGGGCAGTCTCTCACACCAACCCCCCTGTTTAGGAAACGCAAAGAGAAAATGCAGGGTGTGTAACCTAAACCTTGTCAAGTAGAATCGCCATTGCACATGGTTTGTAAAAGATAAATTAAACTGGTGCAGCAAAGTAGCCTTAGGAGCATAAGGGCTAACCAGGGAATTCACAAACGGTGATTTCCAATAAGTTGTTTTAATTACAGCTTTGATGTTTCCCTGTATATTTTCGGGGTTGTCAAAAATGTCACCCAGGCCTAATTTATGAAACATTTCATTTACATAAGATAGCCAGGGGATCTGTTTCATGTTTGCCAATTTTAAACAATCCCGGAGGATATCTCTAGTAAGCTGTAAGTCCTCTGATTGCCATATTTTGCCCCATAACAATAAAGGGGAAAGGCGAATGGTGTCACTCACATAACTTAGACCTATTTCGTTGTGGACAAATCTGTTTGAGGAGCCTGATGGAATAGCCAATACACCCTTTAAAAATTTATTCTCCATAATCTGTAGTGAGTCAGGGCTTTCAGTCCCCCAAACTCCTGCCCCATAAGTAGCAACCGACAAACATTTAGCTTTATACAAAGTTTTTAAATGTATGACAGGTTTTTGTCCTAGTTTGCCACATAAAAAGGAACAGACTCTCTATAGAGCGACTAGCACTTTGAACTCGGGTCTGCATTAACGGGGCCCAACTTAGTTTGTTGTTAAAAAGGTTACCCAAATAATTAAAGTTTTCAACCTTTTCAATGGTAGAGTTGTTAACTACAAACTACAAGCTATATTTTCATTCAGCAAGTATAGTATCCCTCCTTACTAGAAAAAAAGGAACCGATCTTGGAGTAAATCTAATAAAATAGACAATAAGGCTGAACTGGTACTTTGGAACTCCTCCTCTCCATTTAGAAATTCCATTCTTGCCATTGAAACAACTTCTATGGTGAGGCAGAGGTGAATATATCAATACCTCCTCACTCTCTAGTAAGGGCGAGGAAGAAGGAATAAAACAGGGCAGTCCACCAGGTACTGTTTCCTGATTTTTTTCTTGGACGTGAGATCAACAAAGGTTTCAGCCGATAAAGCACAAATATATGCCCTAGAATGTACGGCTGCCCCCTAGGTGGAGAAGTGTGGCTCAATGATTAGAGTGGCAGACCCTGATGCAGAGGTCTAGCCCGGGACCAGGGTTCAATTCCCCGCCTCGGCGGGTCTTGGGCTCAAAATTCCACGGACCTGATAATTCTCGCTTCGGTGCCATTCTAATCATGGAGTCCCACTCTGCAACTCTGGGCAATAGCTTGCTTAATCTCCACAACGGCCCCCACAACGCTAAGGATGCCTGGCCTTCACCTTGGGGGTGCCCAGGAGTGGACGCCTCACAGGGAAAAGCCAGGATGGGTTCCACAGCGGTATTCGTACAAGCGCCGAGAGGCCTCCGGGTAGTCGTGCGCTATACAAGTATCCATACTTACATACATACATACATATACAAGTATCCATACATACAGTTGTCACCAGGCAAACAACTGACAAAAAAGAGACCAACAAGAAGAAAGTGAAAAATCAACGCAGCTGGACAACCCAATCCAACATGGCTGACATTCTGCTGAGGCGCGCAATACTTATGCCCAAGTTGCCACCTGAGAACATCACTTCTCTTGTATCAACACACTATCCATCAATTCTTTTAGTGCCAGAAAAGATGGAATTGAAGGAAATACATGCTCCTTCCTCACCGCGGCTGACCATAACTGGCCACAGACGAGAGGAACAACAAAACCAAAGACCAAGATAGTCATCTAAGAGCCAAGCTACAGGCCAAACAAATCTAGGGCAGAAGATACAGAGACAGAAAGTGTTACAAGAATCTGAAAGGGCAGACATTAAAAACAGTTAGTGGTTAAGGGAATTCTCCATTTTATGCAGCTGGGAATAATCCTAATTAAAAAGAAGATTATGCTACTAAAGGGTTCTATGTGGAAAGCATGGGACGATGAAGTGGAATGAAGAGCAATGAGCATTTAGCGTTGCTTTCATGTTATCTTTCTGTCTCCATTTGTCTCTCTATTTAAGTAACAAATTAAAAATTCTAAAAGGCTCAGTATGAATTGCTTTGTAACACATGTTAATAACTTTTCATGTTTTTTTGTTGTCTTGTCCCACAGGGAGACTTCTAGAAGAACGAGGTGAGTTTGTTAGTAAAGACATTGCTGAATTTCCTTCTATTTAATGAGTTCAGTAGAAAACTTTACTCTTAGGGGTGGATTTATGAGCTTGTCACACAGTGCAGCGCAGCAAGTCACCCTGCGTGACAGGAAAAGGGCAGGAATGCGCCCCATATAAAAAGTCGATACCATGCATTCCGGGCTTTCCCCCTGTGCTGGCGCCCTTTTAACAGGCTCGTTGCAAAGGTGCCTCTGTGGCATGCAGGATTGTTTTTGTGCAGGAAAGGGCACTTTCTTGCAAAATAAACAATCCTGAGAGGTATATTCCTCTTTATATGTGACTGCAGATTGCAGCACACATGGAAAGAGGAAGTAACCAGGAGAAATAAAGAAATGCGTTGAAATCCTTTGGAGTTGCGTGGGAACACCCACGCAATACCCATGGACCACCTTCCCAGGGTAGAGTAAGGCGATGCCGCAATTTGCACTGTGTTGCTTTACTCCTGATTTATGAAGCCACTCAGGGCCACGCAATAGTGAAGAAATTTGCCCATGCTGCGATTTCTCACTCGACAATACCCAGAGACCCTCAACCACTTTAAAGGGCAACATAAACAAAAATAAACCTGCCTCACCAACCATAAAGCACAAACTGCCGCTCTCTCCCTGAAACTGACATCTTCGAACTTCTGGTCAATGACCAACCAGATGCCCTATTCCTCACGGAAACATGGCTGTATGAGAGTTCTGGCCCAGATGTTGCTGCCGCTCTGCCCCCCAACTACGCTATAGCTAGGAAGGATAGGGGCAACAAAATTGGTGGGGGCATAGCTATTATTTTTAAAAAGGTTTTTCAGTGTAAACTCGAGCCTCTAACATTCACGGATTGTGAAGCAGCACTTTTCAAACTGGCCCTAACCCGGAACTTCACCTTCTCCGGTATACTCGTGTACCGTCCCCCCGGGCCCTCTGCCCCATGGGCCTCTTCCTTCCCCAGTGTAATAGCCCCCCTACTCATGAGCTCTGCCAACTTTTCAATTCTGGGCGATCTAAACCTTTACCTGGCCTACCCAACATGCAAAATCAGTACAAATTTCATCTCTGATCTGGCAGGCTTAAATATAAACCTACATAATTTTGGCCCCACACATGAGGCAGGCCATTTACTAAATCCTATCCTCTCCAACTTACCTAGCATTAGATGTTTCCCTGCGCTCCCCCCTATGCTGGTCGGACCACTATATCACCAGGTTCATTCTGGTACCCCCTGATAATTCTGTGTACATTACTTCTACCCTAAGGACACTAACTAGAGACTGGAAAAAACTAGACATGACTGTCTTAAATAAAATATTGTGCTCTAACATGCCCATCTCTAAACATAGGGTGAACATGATTTCTGACACTGTGCAAAAATGGCTCCTCACTGCAATTGACATCTGTCTTCCTCTCTGCAAAAAAAGGGTAAAAAACCATCGCCCCCCAGAACCATGGTTTACTGACACTCTAAAAATAGAAAAAGCCAAATGCAAAGCGCTGGAACATAGATGGAGAACGAATTATGCTCCTGAATCTAAAACCATCCATAAAAAGGCCAAAAAAGCATATCAGCCCGTGCTGAGTATGTTTCAACAACTATCTCTGATGCCTTGAAGTGCTCCGAACCCTTTTTAGTATGGTAAAGGAGCTCGCTGGTTCTGCCAGCCTAGCTAGGCCCCCCTCTTAATAAACGACAATGTGAGGATCTAGCGACCTTTTTCGTTCAGAAAGTCGAAAAAATCTACTTGGATACTGCGAGTTCGCAATGCGACAACCCCTCTCTTTTGCAACCTGCTAGTTCCCTAACAACTCCTACATCCCAGTGGTAGCCTCTGTCCATCGTGATCAGGTCATACTGCCTTGCGCCCACTCTAATAGCCTGGACACCTGGCCCATACTCAATGCAGCCTCTTTTAAAAGACTTCTAGATAGTATCAAACCTGGATCACCTAAAGACCCCCTGCCTATCCCTGTGCTCAAGCAAGTTGAGCCTCCATCTCTGCTCGCCATCATGAACCTTTTAAATATCTCCCTTCAAGAAGCCACAGTTCCACCAGACTGGAAACATGCCATGGTGGTCCCTCTCCTGAAAAAGGCTAACACCGACCCCGACTTTTATTGGCCTATTTCTTTACTACCGGCTTTTTCCAAAATCCTGGAGAAACGCATCCACTCTCAACTCACTCATTTTGTCGACACTAATAAACTCCTTCACCCATCATAATCTGGTTTCAGAGCTGGTTTCGCTACAGAAACTACGTTACTAGGGGTAACAGACCGGCTACGGCAACATCTGGACGTTGGAGATACGGTCGCCCTCATTTTATTAGACCTGAGCGCAGCTTTTGACACGATATCTCACACTATACTGATAAAAATGTTAAGATCTCTAGGCATGGGTGGCTCAGCCTTGAACTGGCTGATCTCTTTTCTCGCCAACCGTACTTTTCAAATCTTTTCCCCAACATCTTGCTCAGACATCCATCCCTCACCCTACGGGGTACCCCAGGGCTCCATCCTTAGCCCCTTACTCTTTAACCTATATGTGAGACCCTTAGCCGATGTCGCGGAAGAGGTGGGGTTGTTTCGGTTTTTCTACGTGGACGACTCCCAAATCATCTTTTCTCTCTCCATGGAGAGCGTAGCCGGGCCATCCCTCCTTCAGCTAGGCCTGGGTAAAACTGCATCATGGATGCGGGCCAACCACCTTAAGCTCAACGGAGAGAAGACAGAGGTCCTGATCGTTGGCAGAAATAAAGATCTCTGGGGCCCACAACATTGGCCCACTGAAATGGGAACACTTCCTCGAACCTCCAGTCAAGTCCGCAACCTAGGTGTCATCATTGATGACTCGCTCACTATGCACCATCAGGCAGTCAAAGTAACCTCCACTTGTTTTACCATCCTGAAGTGGCTGAAAAAGATCATCTGGATGTTGCCCGAGTCTACTCAAAGAACTGTAATCCAGGCTCTTACCACCTCGAGACTGGATTACGGAAACGTTCTCTACCTCGGATCTAACAAGTAAGTGACTCGCAGACTGCAGATGGTGCAGAAACTCTTCGGCAAGACTATTGTGCAGGGTCCCTAGAGCTACCTCTGGCTCAAGTCATCTGCTGGACCTTCATTGGCTCAGGGTGGAGAACAGAATCAAGTTGAAAGCCGTGAGCTACATGTTTAAAATCAAAACTAAAACTGCCGCTCAATATCTGCAATCTCTGGTCAGCCGCTACGTACCATCCCGGTGCCTTCGCTCTTCCACTCAAGAGAAATTTTCTGTGCTGAGAATTAAACTATCTCAGATGGGAGGTAGATCATTTTCACATCTCAGTCCCTTACTATGGAATGCACTTCCCACAGCCATCCGGAATGAAACGGTCTACACACTTTTCCACAAATCCCTTAAGACTTGGCTTTTCAACCAGTAACCACACAAGCTGCTATACATCCTTCTGATCTGCTTCGGCGCCGGGAAACTCTTCTTGGGTAGCTGTCTCGCCTTATAAATGTAATAAATAATAAATAAATAAATCTCATTTGAGGTTTGTGTCAAACATGAACCTAGGTCATAAATATGCCCTGAGCACTTTGTAGGAAAAAGCATGTGGAAATAGCATGTATATGAGTTATTTGCTTGCAGCTTTAATTCCAAGGAGACATCAACTCTCATGTAACCATTGCTGTAAAGTAGTATCATAGGAAATTTTTGATTCGACTTAGCAGACTTACGGATAGGACCACAAGGCTGAGCGATGTAGCTGTACCTGCTTATAGTTGCCATGTCCTAGATGTTGATACTCCTTGTATGAACAAGAAAGGAGGAGGACTGCATCTTGAGGGCATGAGGTATTGTAAGTTTTCATTGTGCCAGTGGGCAGGGGTGGCTATGAAGTGATGCAGTCTAGAAAGAGACTTGCAAAAAAGCATGGCTACCCTCCTCACCACTGCAGCACTCATTTCATTTCAAAACTTTATTCGATTCAGAACAAAGGAATCATAAAAGTCAAACAATTTAATTTACAAACATTATTTCAAAATCATTTTTAAAAAACATTCTTACAATTATAACACTAAACTGTTAAAATTCATTAGCTAAAATAATCACAAATAAAACCCCATAGCTGTTACTTCCAATCAAATTAGATGATTTCATTGGTTCTTCATGCCAGGGTATACATTAAAGTGCCGGTTAAAACAAATAGAAAATCAGAAAATCACGATGCAATGATATACAATATAGATAATCAAGGGTCAGCTTCATGGTGCCAGATTTAGCCGTAACGTTTCCTGATCAAAAGTGACACCCGTATAAAATTTAGCATTGCACAGCAAACACCAGATGAAGATAGGGATAGTAAATAATCATAGCCCTCTTCATAATGGCATGGTTGCTTTTCCTTAAGGATCGGCTTAATAAACCTGGTTCTCGGGTCCTTATATAGGGAACAGAAAAGAACAATATGCATCGTGCTTTGGCTATCTTTGTCATTACAAGGACAGGGGGGCAGTCTCTCACACCAACCCCCCTGTTTAGGAAACGCAAAGAGAAAATGCAGGGTGTGTAACCTAAACCTTGTCAAGTAGAATCGCCATTGCACATGGTTTGTAAAAGATAAATAAAACTGGTGCAGCAAAGTAGCCTTAGGAGCATAAGGGCTAACCAGGGAATTCACAAACGGTGATTTCCAATAAGTTGTTTTAATTACAGCTTTGATGTTTCCCTGTATATTTTCGGGGTTGTCAAAAATGTCACCCAGGCCTAATTTATGAAACATTTCATTTACATAAGATAGCCAGGGGATCTGTTTCATGTTTGCCAATGTTAAACAATCCCGGAGGATATCTCTAGTAAGCTGTAAGTCCTCTGATTGCCATATTTTGCCCCATAACAATAAAGGGGAAAGGCGAATGGTGTCACTCACATAACTTAGACCTATTTCGTTGTGGACAAATCTGTTTGAGGAGCCTGATGGAATAGCCAATACACCCTTTAAAAATGTATTCTCCATAATCTGTAGTGAGTCAGGGCTTTCAGTCCCCCAAACTCCTGCCCCATAAGTAGCAACCGACAAACATTTAGCTTTATACAAAGTTTTTAAATGTATGACAGGTTTTTGTCCTAGTTTGCCACATAAAAAGGAACAGACTCTCTATAGAGCGACTAGCACTTTGAACTCGGGTCTGCATTAACGGGGCCCAACTTAGTTTGTTGTTAAAAAGGTTACCCAAATAATTAAAGTTTTCAACCTTTTCAATGGTAGAGTTGTTAACTACAAACTACAAGCTATATTTTCATTCAGCAAGTATAGTATCCCTCCTTACTAGAAAAAAAGGAACCGATCTTGGAGTAAATCTAATAAAATAGACAATAAGGCTGAACTGGTACTTTGGAACTCCTCCTCTCCATTTAGAAATTCCATTCTTGCCATTGAAACAACTTCTATGGTGAGGCAGAGGTGAATATATCAATACCTCCTCACTCTCTAGTAAGGGCGAGGAAGAAGGAATAAAACAGGGCAGTCCACCAGGTACTGTTTCCTGATTTTTTTCTTGGACGTGAGATCAACAAAGGTTTCAGCCGATAAAGCACAAATATATGCCCTAGAATGTACGGCTGCCCCCTAGGTGGAGAAGTGTGGCTCAATGATTAGAGTGGCAGACCCTGATGCAGAGGTCTAGCCCGGGACCAGGGTTCAATTCCCCGCCTCAGCGGGTCTTGGGCTCAAAATTCCACGGACCTGATAATTCTCGCCTCGGTGCCATTCCAATCATGGAGTCCCACTCTGCAACTCTGGGCAATAGCTTGCTTAATCTCCACAACGGCCCCCACAACGCTAAGGATGCCTGGCCTTCACCTTGGGGGTGCCCAGGAGTGGACGCCTCACAGGGAAAAGCCAGGATGGGTTCCACAGCGGTATTCGTACAAGCGCCGAGAGGCCTCCGGGTAGTCGTGCGCTATACAAGTATCCATACATACATACATATACAAGTATCCATACATACAGTTGTCACCAGGCAAACAACTGACAAAAAAGAGACCAACAAGAAGAAAGTGAAAAATCAACGCAGCTGGACAACCCAATCCAACATGGCTGACATTCTGCTGAGGCGCGCAATACTTATGCCCAAGTTGCCACCTGAGAACATCACTTCTCTTGTATCAACACACTATCCATCAATTCTTTTAGTGCCAGAAAAGATGGAATTGAAGGAAATACATGCTCCTTCCTCACCGCGGCTGACCATAACTGGCCACAGACGAGAGGAACAACAAAACCAAAGACCAAGATAGTCATCTAAGAGCCAAGCTACAGGCCAAACAAATCTAGGGCAGAAGATACAGAGACAGAAAGTGTTACAAGAATCTGAAAGGGCAGACATTAAAAACAGTTAGTGGTTAAGGGAATTCTCCATTTTATGCAGCTGGGAATTATCCTAATTAAAAAGAAGATTATGCTACTAAAGGGTTCTATGTGGAAAGCATGGGACGAGGAAGTGGAATGAAGAGCAATGAGCATTTAGCGTTGCTTTCATGTTATCTTTCTGTCTCCATTTGTCTCTCTATTTAAGTAACAAATTAAAAATTCTAAAAGGCTCAGTATGAATTGCTTTGTAACACATGTTAATAACTTTTCATGTTTTTTTGTTGTCTTGTCCCACAGGGAGACTTCTAGAAGAACGAGGTGAGTTTGTTAGTAAAGACATTGCTGAATTTCCTTCTATTTAATGAGTTCAGTAGAAAACTTTACTCTTAGGGGTGGATTTATGAGCTTGTCACACAGTGCAGCGCAGCAAGTCACCCTGCGTGACAGGAAAAGGGCAGGAATGCGCCCCATATAAAAAGTCGATACCATGCATTCCGGGCTTTCCCCCTGTGCTGGCGCCCTTTTAACAGGCTCGTTGCAAAGGTGCCTCTGTGGCATGCAGGATTGTTTTTGTGCAGGAAAGGGCACTTTCTTGCAAAATAAACAATCCTGAGAGGTATATTCCTCTTTATATGTGACTGCAGATTGCAGCACACATGGAAAGAGGAAGTAACCAGGAGAAATAAAGAAATGCGTTGAAATCCTTTGGAGTTGCGTGGGAACACCCACGCAATACCCATGGACCACCTTCCCAGGGTAGAGTAAGGCGATGCCGCAATTTGCACTGTGTTGCTTTACTCCTGATTTATGAAGCCACTCAGGGCCACGCAATAGTGAAGAAATTTGCCCATGCTGCGATTTCTCACTCGACAATACCCAGAGACCCTCAACCACTTTTAAGGGCAACATAAACAATAATAAACCTGCCTCACCAACCATAAAGGCCATTTTTTCCTCAGCACAAACTGCCGCTCTCTCCCGAAGTACAAAAGTGACATCTTCGAACTTCTGGTCAATGACCAACCAGATGCCCTATTCCTCACGGAAACATGGCTGTATGAGAGTTCTGTTCCAGATGTTGCTGCCGCTCTGCCCCCCAACTACGCTATAGCTAGGAAGGATAGGGGCAACAAAATTGGTGGGGGCATAGCGATCATTTTTAAAAAGGTTTTTCAGTGAAAACTCGAGCCTCTAACATTCACGGATTGTGAAGCAGCACTTTTCAAACTGGCCCTAACCCGGAACTTCACCTTCTCCGGTATACTCGTGTACCGTCCCCCCGGGCCCTCTGCCCCATGGGCCTCTTCCTTCCCCAGTGTAATAGCCCCCCTACTCATGAGCTCTGCCAACTTTTCAATTCTGGGCGATCTAAACCTTTACCTGGCCTACCCAACATGCAAAATCAGTACAAATTTCATCTCTGATCTGGCAGGCTTAAATATAAACCTACATAATTTTGGCCCCACACATGAGGCAGGCCATTTACTAAATCCTATCCTCTCCAACTTACCTAGCATTAGATGTTTCCCTGCGCTCCCCCCTATGCTGGTCGGACCACTATATCACCAGGTTCAGTCTGGTACCCCCTGATAATTCTGTGTACATTACTTCTACCCTAAGGACACTAACTAGAGACTGGAAAAAACTAGACATGACTGTCTTAAATAAAATATTGTGCTCTAACATGCCCATCTCTAAACATAGGGTGAACATGATTTCTGACACTGTGCAAAAATGGCTCCTCACTGCAATTGACATCTGTCTTCCTCTCTGCAAAAAAAGGGTAAAAAACCATCGCCCCCCAGAACCATGGTTTACTGACACTCTAAAAATAGAAAAAGCCAAATGCAAAGCGCTGGAACATAGATGGAGAACGAATTATGCTCCTGAATCTAAAACCATCCATAAAAAGGCCAAAAAAGCATATCAGCCCGTGCTGAGTATGTTTCAACAACTATCTCTGATGCCTTGAAGTGCTCCGAACCCTTTTTAGTATGGTAAAGGAGCTCGCTGGTTCTGCCAGCCTAGCTAGGCCCCCCTCTTAATAAACGACAATGTGAGGATCTAGCGACCTTTTTCGTTCAGAAAGTCGAAAAAATCTACTTGGATACTGCGAGTTCGCAATGCGACAACCCCTCTCTTTTGCAACCTGCTAGTTCCCTAACAACTCCTACATCCCAGTGGTAGCCTCTGTCCATCGTGATCAGGTCATACTGCCTTGCGCCCACTCTAATAGCCTGGACACCTGGCCCATACTCCATGCAGCCTCTTTTAAAAGACTTCTAGATAGTATCAAACCTGGATCACCTAAAGACCCCCTGCCTATCCCTGTGCTCAAGCAAGTTGAGCCTCCATCTCTGCTCGCCATCATGAACCTTTTAAATATCTCCCTTCAAGAAGCCACAGTTCCACCAGACTGGAAACATGCCATGGTGGTCCCTCTCCTGAAAAAGGCTAACACCGACCCCGACTTTTATCGGCCTATTTCTTTACTACCGGCTTTTTCCAAAATCCTGGAGAAACGCATCCACTCTCAACTCACTCATTTTGTCGACACTAATAAACTCCTTCACCCATCATAATCTGGTTTCAGAGCTGGTTTCGCTACAGAAACTACGTTACTAGGGGTAACAGACCGGCTACGGCAACATCTGGACGTTGGAGATACGGTCGCCCTCATTTTATTAGACCTGAGCGCAGCTTTTGACACGATATCTCACACTATACTGATAAAAATGTTAAGATCTCTAGGCATGGGTGGCTCAGCCTTGAACTGGCTGATCTCTTTTCTCGCCAACCGTACTTTTCAAATCTTTTCCCCAACATCTTGCTCAGACATCCATCCCTCACCCTACGGGGTACCCCAGTGCTCCATCCTTAGCCCCTTACTCTTTAACCTATATGTGAGACCCTTAGCCGATGTCGCGGAAGAGGTGGGGTTGTTTCGGTTTTTCTACGCGGACGACTCCCAAATCATCTTTTCTCTCTCCATGGAGAGCGTAGCCGGGCCATCCCTCCTTCAGCTAGGCCTGGGTAAAATTGCATCATGGATGCGGGCCAACCACCTTAAGCTCAACGGAGAGAAGACAGAGGTCCTGATCGTTGGCAGAAATAAAGATCTCTGAGGCCCACAACATTGGCCCACTGAAATGGGAACACTTCCTCGAACCTCCAGTCAAGTCCGCAACCTAGGTGTCATCATTGAGGACTCGCTCACTATGCACCATCAGGCAGTCAAAGTAACCTCCACTTGTTTTACCATCCTGAAGTGGCTGAAAAAGATCATCTGGATGTTGCCCGAGTCTACTCAAAGAACAGTAATCCAGGCTCTTACCACCTCGAGACTGGATTACGGAAACGTTCTCTACCTCGGATCTAACAAGTAAGTGACTCGCAGACTGCAGATGGTGCAGAAACTCTTCGGCAAGACTATTGTGCAGGGTCCCTAGAGCTACCTCTGGCTCAAGTCATCTGCTGGACCTTCATTGGCTCAGGGTGGAGAACAGAATCAAGTTGAAAGCCGTGAGCTACATGTTTAAAATCAAAACTAAAACTGCCGCTCAATATCTGCAATCTCTGGTCAGCCGCTACGCACCATCCGGGTGCCTTCGCTCTTCCACTCAAGAGAAATTTTCTGTGCTGAGAATTAAACTATCTCAGATGGGAGGTAGATCATTTTCACATCTCAGTCCCTTACTATGGAATGCACTTCCCACAGCCATCCGGAATGAAACGGTCTACACACTTTTCCACAAATCCCTTAAGACTTGGCTTTTCAACCAGTAACCACACAAGCTGCTATACATCCTTCTGATCTGCTCCGGCGCCGGGAAACTCTTCTTGGGTAGCTGTATCGCCTTATAAATGTAATAAATAATAAATAAATAAATCTCATTTGAGGTTTGTGTCAAACATGAACCTAGGTCATAAATATGCCCTGAGCACTTTGTAGGAAAAAGCATGTGGAAATAGCATGTATATGAGTTATTTGCTTGCCGCTTTAATTCCAAGGAGACATCAACTCTCATGTAACCATTGCTGTAAAGTAGTATCATAGGAAATTTTTGATTCGACTTAGCAGACTTACGGATAGGACCACAAGGCTGAGCGATGTAGCTGTACCTGCTTATAGTTGCCATGTCCTAGATGTTGATACTCCTTGTATGAACAAGAAAGGAGGAGGACTGCATCTTGAGGGCATGAGGTATTGTAAGTTTTCATTGTGCCAGTGGGCAGGGGTGGCTATGAAGTGATGCAGTCTAGAAAGAGACTTGCAAAAAAGCATGGCTACCCTCCTCACCACTGCAGCACTCATTTCATTTCAAAACTTTATTCGATTCAGAACAAAGGAATCATAAAAGTCAAACAATTTCATTTACAAACATTATTTCAAAATCATTTTTAAAAAACATTCTTACAATTATAACACTAAACTGTTAAAATTCATTAGCTAAAATAATCACAAATAAAACCCCATAGCTGTTACTTCCAATCAAATTAGATGATTTCATTGGTTCTTCATGCCAGGGCATACATTAAAGTGCCGGTTAAAACAAATAGAAAATCAGAAAATCACGATGCAATGATATACAATATAGATAATCAAGGGTCAGCTTCATGGTGCCAGATTTAGCCGTAACGTTTCCTGATCAAAAGTGACACCCGTATAAAATTTAGCATTGCACAGCAAACACCAGATGAAGATAGGGATAGTAAATAATCATAGCCCTCTTCATAATGGCATGGTTGCTTTTCCTTAAGGATCGGCTTAATAAACCTGGTTCTCGGGTCCTTATATAGGGAACAGAAAAGAACAATATGCATCGTGCTTTGGCTATCTTTGTCATTACAAGGACAGGGGGGCAGTCTCTCACACCAACCCCCCTGTTTAGGAAACGCAAAGAGAAAATGCAGGGTGTGTAACCTAAACCTTGTCAAGTAGAATCGCCATTGCACATGGTTTGTAAAAGATAAATAAAACTGGTGCAGCAAAGTAGCCTTAGGAGCATAAGGGCTAACCAGGGAATTCACAAACGGTGATTTCCAATAAGTTGTTTTAATTACAGCTTTGATGTTTCCCTGTATATTTTCGGGGTTGTCAAAAATGTCACCCAGGCCTAATTTATGAAACATTCATTTACATAAGATAGCCAGGGGATCTGTTTCATGTTTGCCAATTTTAAACAATCCCGGAGGATATCTCTAGTAAGCTGTAAGTCCTCTGATTGCCATATTTTGCCCCATAACAATAAAGGGGAAAGGCGAATGGTGTCACTCACATAACTTAGACCTATTTCGTTGTGGACAAATCTGTTTGAGGAGCCTGATGGAATAGCCAATACACCCTTTAAAAATGTATTCTCCATAATCTGTAGTGAGTCAGGGCTTTCAGTCCCCCAAACTCCTGCCCCATAAGTAGCAACCGACAAACATTTAGCTTTATACAAAGTTTTTAAATGTATGACAGGTTTTTGTCCTAGTTTGCCACATAAAAAGGAACAGACTCTCTATAGAGCGACTAGCACTTTGAACTCGGGTCTGCATTAACGGGGCCCAACTTAGTTTGTTGTTAAAAAGGTTACCCAAATAATTAAAGTTTTCAACCTTTTCAATGGTAGAGTTGTTAACTACAAACTACAAGCTATATTTTCATTCAGCAAGTATAGTATCCCTCCTTACTAGAAAAAAAGGAACCGATCTTGGAGTAAATCTAATAAAATAGACAATAAGGCTGAACTGGTACTTTGGAACTCCTCCTCTCCATTTAGAAATTCCATTCTTGCCATTGAAACAACTTCTATGGTGAGGCAGAGGTGAATATATCAATACCTCCTCACTCTCTAGTAAGGGCGAGGAAGAAGGAATAAAACAGGGCAGTCCACCAGGTACTGTTTCCTGATTTTTTTCTTGGACGTGAGATCAACAAAGGTTTCAGCCGATAAAGCACAAATATATGCCCTAGAATGTACGGCTGCCCCCTAGGTGGAGAAGTGTGGCTCATTGATTAGAGTGGCAGACCCTGATGCAGAGGTCTAGCCCGGGACCAGGGTTCAATTCCCCGCCTCGGCGGGTCCTGGGCTCAAAATTCCACGGACCTGATAATTCTCGCCTCGGTGCCATTCTAATCATGGAGTCCCACTCTGCAACTCTGGGCAATAGCTTGCTTAATCTCCACAACGGCCCCCACAACGCTAAGGATGCCTGGCCTTCACCTTGGGGGTGCCCAGGAGTGGACGCCTCACAGGGAAAAGCCAGGATGGGTTCCACAGCGGTATTCGTACAAGCGCCGAGAGGCCTCCGGGTAGTCGTGCGCTATACAAGTATCCATACTTACATACATACATACATATACAAGTATCCATACATACAGTTGTCACCAGGCAAACAACTGACAAAAAAGAGACCAACAAGAAGAAAGTGAAAAATCAACGCAGCTGGACAACCCAATCCAACATGGCTGACATTCTGCTGAGGCGCGCAATACTTATGCCAAAGTTGCCACCTGAGAACATCACTTCTCTTGTATCAACACACTATCCATCAATTCTTTTAGTGCCAGAAAAGATGGAATTGAAGGAAATACATGCTCCTTCCTCACCGCGGCTGACCATAACTGGCCACAGACGAGAGGAACAACAAAACCAAAGACCAAGATAGTCATCTAAGAGCCAAGCTACAGGCCAAACAAATCTAGGGCAGAAGATACAGAGACAGAAAGTGTTACAAGAATCTGAAAGGGCAGACATTAAAAACAGTTAGTGGTTAAGGGAATTCTCCATTTTATGCAGCTGGAAATAATCCTAATTAAAAAGAAGATTATGCTACTAAAGGGTTCTATGTGGAAAGCATGGGACGGGGAAGTGGAATGAAGAGCAATGAGCATTTAGCGTTGCTTTCATGTTATCTTTCTGTCTCCATTTGTCTCTCTATTTAAGTAACAAATTAAAAATTCTAAAAGGCTCAGTATGAATTGCTTTGTAACACATGTTAATAACTTTTCATGTTTTTTTGTTGTCTTGTCCCACAGGGAGACTTCTAGAAGAACGAGGTGAGTTTGTTAGTAAAGACATTGCTGAATTTCCTTCTATTTAATGAGTTCAGTAGAAAACTTTACTCTTAGGGGTGGATTTATGAGCTTGTCACACAGTGCAGCGCAGCAAGTCACCCTGCGTGACAGGAAAAGGGCAGGAATGCGCCCCATATAAAAAGTCGATACCATGCATTCCGGGCTTTCCCCCTGTGCTGGCGCCCTTTTAACAGGCTCGTTGAAAAGGTGCCTCTGTGGCATGCAGGATTGTTTTTGTGCAGGAAAGGGCACTTTCTTGCAAAATAAACAATCCTGAGAGGTATATTCCTCTTTATATGTGACTGCAGATTGCAGCACACATGGAAAGAGGAAGTAACCAGGAGAAATAAAGAAATGCGTTGAAATCCTTTGGAGTTGCGTGGGAACACCCACGCAATACCCATGGACCACCTTCCCAGGGTAGAGTAAGGCGATGCCGCAATTTGCACTGTGTTGCTTTACTCCTGATTTATGAAGCCACTCAGGGCCACGCAATAGTGAAGAAATTTGCCCATGCTGCGATTTCTCACTCGACAATACCCAGAGACCCTCAACCACTTTTAAGGGCAACATAAACAATAATAAACCTGCCTCACCAACCATAAAGGCCATTTTTTCCTCAGCACAAACTGCCGCTCTCTCCCGAAGTACAAAAGTGACATCTTCGAACTTCTGATCAATGACCAACCAGATGCCCTATTCCTCACGGAAACATGGCTGTATGAGAGTTCTGTTCCAGATGTTGCTGCCGCTCTGCCCCCCAACTACGCTATAGCTAGGAAGGATAGGGGCAACAAAATTGGTGGGGGCATAGCGATCATTTTTAAAAAGGTTTTTCAGTGAAAACTCGAGCCTCTAACATTCACGGATTGTGAAGCAGCACTTTTCAAACTGGCCCTAACCCGGAACTTCACCTTCTCCGGTATACTCGTGTACCGTCCCCCCGGGCCCTCTGCCCCATGGGCCTCTTCCTTCCCCAGTGTAATAGCCCCCCTACTCATGAGCTCTGCCAACTTTTCAATTCTGGGCGATCTAAACCTTTACCTGGCCTACCCAACATGCAAAATCAGTACAAATTTCATCTCTGATCTGGCAGGCTTAAATATAAACCTACATAATTTTGGCCCCACACATGAGGCAGGCCATTTACTAAATCCTATCCTCTCCAACTTACCTAGCATTAGATGTTTCCCTGCGCTCCCCCCTATGCTGGTCGGACCACTATATCACCAGGTTCAGTCTGGTACCCCCTGATAATTCTGTGTACATTACTTCTACCCTAAGGACACTATCTAGAGACTGGAAAAAACTAGACATGACTGTCTTAAATAAAATATTGTGCTCTAACATGCCCATCTCTAAACATAGGGTGAACATGATTTCTGACACTGTGCAAAAATGGCTCCTCACTGCAATTGACATCTGTCTTCCTCTCTGCAAAAAAAGGGTAAAAAACCATCGCCCCCCCAGAACCATGGTTTACTGACACTCTAAAAATAGAAAAAGCCAAATTCAAAGCGCTGGAACATAGATGGAGAACGAATTATGCTCCTGAATCTAAAACCATCCATAAAAAGGCCAAAAAAGCATATCAGCCCGTGCTGAGTATGTTTCAACAACTATCTCTGATGCCTTGAAGTGCTCCGAACCCTTTTTAGTATGGTAAAGGAGCTCTCTGGTTCTGCCAGCCTAGCTAGGCCCCCCTCTTAATAAACGACAATGTGAGGATCTAGCGACCTTTTTCGTTCAGAAAGTCGAAAAAATCTACTTGGATACTGCGAGTTCGCAATGCGACAACCCCTCTCTTTTGCAACCTGCTAGTTCCCTAACAACTCCTACATCCCAGTGGTAGCCTCTGTCCATCGTGATCAGGTCATACTGCCTTGCGCCCACTCTAATAGCCTGGACACCTGGCCCATACTCAATGCAGCCTCTTTTAAAAGACTTCTAGATAGTATCAAACCTGGATCACCTAAAGACCCCCTGCCTATCCCTGTGCTCAAGCAAGTTGAGCCTCCATCTCTGCTCGCCATCATGAACCTTTTAAATATCTCCCTTCAAGAAGCCACAGTTCCACCAGACTGGAAACATGCCATGGTGGTCCCTCTCCTAAAAAAGGCTAACACCGACCCCGACTTTTATCGGCCTATTTCTTTACTACCGGCTTTTTCCAAAATCCTGGAGAAACGCATCCACTCTCAACTCACTCATTTTGTCGACACTAATAAACTCCTTCACCCATCATAATCTGGTTTCAGAGCTGGTTTCGCTACAGAAACTACGTTACTAGGGGTAACAGACCGGCTACGGCAACATCTGGACGTTGGAGATACGGTCGCCCTCATTTTATTAGACCTGAGCGCAGCTTTTGACACGATATCTCACACTATACTGATAAAAATGTTAAGATCTCTAGGCATGGGTGGCTCAGCCTTGAACTGGCTGATCTCTTTTCTCGCCAACCGTACTTTTCAAATCTTTTCCCCAACATCTTGCTCAGACATCCATCCCTCACCCTACGGGGTACCCCAGGGCTCCATCCTTAGCACCTTACTCTTTAACCTATATGTGAGACCCTTAGCCGATGTCGCGGAAGAGGTGGGGTTGTTTCGGTTTTTCTACGCGGACGACTCCCAAATCATCTTTTCTCTCTCCATGGAGAGCGTAGCCGGGCCATCCCTCCTTCAGCTAGGCCTGGGTAAAATTGCATCATGGATGCGGGCCAACCACCTTAAGCTCAACGGAGAGAAGACAGAGGTCCTGATCGTTGGCAGAAATAAAGATCTCTGAGGCCCACAACATTGGCCCACTGAAATGGGAACACTTCCTCGAACCTCCAGTCAAGTCCGCAACCTAGGTGTCATCATTGAGGACTCGCTCACTATGCACCATCAGGCAGTCAAAGTAACCTCCACTTGTTTTACCATCCTGAAGTGGCTGAAAAAGATCATCTGGATGTTGCCCGAGTCTACTCAAAGAACAGTAATCCAGGCTCTTACCACCTCGAGACTGGATTACGGAAACGTTCTCTACCTCGGATCTAACAAGTAAGTGACTCGCAGACTGCAGATGGTGCAGAAACTCTTCGGCAAGACTATTGTGCAGGGTCCCTAGAGCTACCTCTGGCTCAAGTCATCTGCTGGACCTTCATTGGCTCAGGGTGGAGAACAGAATCAAGTTGAAAGCCGTGAGCTACATGTTTAAAATCAAAACTAAAACTGCCGCTCAATATCTGCAATCTCTGGTCAGCCGCTACGCACCATCCCGGTGCCTTCGCTCTTCCACTCAAGAGAAATTTTCTGTGCTGAGAATTAAACTATCTCAGATGGGAGGTAGATCATTTTCACATCTCAGTCCCTTACTATGGAATGCACTTCCCACAGCCATCCGGAATGAAACGGTCTACACACTTTTCCACAAATCCCTTAAGACTTGGCTTTTCAACCAGTAACCACACAAGCTGCTATACATCCTTCTGATCTGCTCCGGCGCCGGGAAAGTCTTCTTGGGTAGCTGTATCGCCTTATAAATGTAATAAATAATAAATAAATAAATCTCATTTGAGGTTTGTGTCAAACATGAACCTAGGTCATAAATATGCCCTGAGCACTTTGTAGGAAAAAAGCATGTGGAAATAGCATGTATATGAGTTATTTGCTTGCAGCTTTAATTCCAAGGAGACATCAACTCTCATGTAACCATTGCTGTAAAGTAGTATCATAGGAAATTTTTGATTCGACTTAGCAGACTTACGGATAGGACCACAAGGCTGAGCGATGTAGCTGTACCTGCTTATAGTTGCCATGTCCTAGATGTTGATACTCCTTGTATGAACAAGAAAGGAGGAGGACTGCATCTTGAGGGCATGAGGTATTGTAAGTTTTCATTGTGCCAGTGGGCAGGGGTGGCTATGAAGTGATGCAGTCTAGAAAGAGACTTGCAAAAAAGCATGGCTACCCTCCTCACCACTGCAGCACTCATTTCATTTCAAAACTTTATTCGATTCAGAACAAAGGAATCATAAAAGTCAAACAATTTCATTTACAAACATTATTTCAAAATCATTTTTAAAAAACATTCTTACAATTATAACACTAAACTGTTAAAATTCATTAGCTAAAATAATCACAAATAAAACCCCATAGCTGTTACTTCCAATCAAATTAGATGATTTCATTGGTTCTTCATGCCAGGGCATACATTAAAGTGCCGGTTAAAACAAATAGAAAATCAGAAAATCACGATGCAATGATATACAATATAGATAATCAAGGGTCAGCTTCATGGTGCCAGATTTAGCCGTAACGTTTCCTGATCAAAAGTGACACCCGTATAAAATTTAGCATTGCACAGCAAACACCAGATGAAGATAGGGATAGTAAATAATCATAGCCCTCTTCATAATGGCATGGTTGCTTTTCCTTAAGGATCGGCTTAATAAACCTGGTTCTCGGGTCCTTATATAGGGAACAGAAAAGAACAATATGCATCGTGCTTTGGCTATCTTTGTCATTACAAGGACAGGGGGGCAGTCTCTCACACCAACCCCCCTGTTTAGGAAACGCAAAGAGAAAATGCAGGGTGTGTAACCTAAACCTTGTCAAGTAGAATCGCCATTGCACATGGTTTGTAAAAGATAAATAAAACTGGTGCAGCAAAGTAGCCTTAGGAGCATAAGGGCTAACCAGGGAATTCACAAACGGTGATTTCCAATAAGTTGTTTTAATTACAGCTTTGATGTTTCCCTGTATATTTTCGGGGTTGTCAAAAATGTCACCCAGGCCTAATTTATGAAACACTTCATTTACATAAGATAGCCAGGGGATCTGTTTCATGTTTGCCAATTTTAAACAATCCCGGAGGATATCTCTAGTAAGCTGTAAGTCCTCTGATTGCCATATTTTGCCCCATAACAATAAAGGGGAAAGGCGAATGGTGTCACTCACATAACTTAGACCTATTTCGTTGTGGACAAATCTGTTTGAGGAGCCTGATGGAATAGCCAATACACGCTTTAAAAATGTATTCTCCATAATCTGTAGTGAGTCAGGGCTTTCAGTCCCCCAAACTCCTGCCCCATAAGTAGCAACCGACAAACATTTAGCTTTATACAAAGTTTTTAAATGTATGACAGGTTTTTGTCCTAGTTTGCCACATAAAAAGGAACAGACTCTCTATAGAGCGACTAGCACTTTGAACTCGGGTCTGCATTACCGGGGCCCAACTTAGTTTGTTGTTAAAAAGGTTACCCAAATAATTAAAGTTTTCAACCTTTTCAATGGTAGAGTTGTTAACTACAAACTTTCTAGTTTTAGTGCCCTTTGGGCCACAGACCATGGCAAAGGATTTGGCAAAGTTTACCTTAAGGTCTAGGTCCAACATGAACTTGTGGAAGGCATCAAGACAGTGCTGCATACTGTTTCCTGTGAGTGTCATAAGTACAGTGTCGTCGGCGTAAGAAAGCATTGGAATGCTCCTGCCGTTGACCTTTGGAAAATCATGACAGTTGTCCAACAGGTATTTTTCCAGACCATTGGTGTACACAAGAAATAGAAAAGGAGCTAATATGCATCCTTGTCGAACGCCCTCAGTTGATAGGATAGACTTAGTTTTCTCTCCCCCTGGCCCAAACCTTATGGCTACAGTAGTTGATTCATGGAGTCTACGGAGCAAGGTGACCAAGGGTTCCTCGAAACCCATGACCTCCATCATTTGCCACAGCTTGCTCCGACACACAGTGTCAAATGCACTTGAAAGGTCCATGAAGGCAAGGTGGATGGAGGATTTCCTTGCCTTCATGTATTTCCCTATGATCAGGGCCAGGTTCAGGCACTGTTCGACAGTACCTTTACCTTTCCTGAACCCATATTGGGAATCCACAATAAGGCCCACCGAATCTGCCCAAGTTTCCAATCTAGCTAAAATGACCCTACCCAGTATCTTACACGATGCATCAATTAATGAAATTGGGCGATAGCATCAGGGATCTGATCTATCGCCCTTCTTAAAAATTGGCACCACTACTGCCTCCTTCCATGATGCCGGAATACGGCTAATAACGACTGCTCTAAAAACATTTAATAACAGGGGGGCCCAAACCTTAATATTATGTTTAAAAAAGTCCAAAGGCACTAGATCAGGGCCGGGTGCTTTTAATGGTATGCCTTTCGACAGAGCATCTTCCACTTCCTGTAAGGTGAACGATGCGCTCAAGGACAAGGAAGACTGAGAGACCACCAAATCCCTAACGTCTCCTAGTGATGGTTCATTGGATAGAGTACCATGTGGGTTAAAAATCTTCCCAAAGTGTGATTCCCATGTTTCACATGCAATCTGCATCACAATGTTATCCTTGCCATTACTTGTAAAAAGGGGGCGATTAATAACTTCCCAAAAGAGCCTGCTGTCCTTCAATTCCGAGGCCTTCTCTAAATCTTCCCAAGCTTGGTTTTTTAAGTCCAGCTTCCTTGTTCTTATGGCTTCTTTATATGCCAGTCTAGATGCTCTAACCACTTCTATGTCCCTGGGTTTTTGTTTTAATGCCGCTTTCAAGGATCTGTGTGTTGCCGAACATGCGGCATCAAACGATCTAGGACCAAGCATTTTGCTTTTACCAATTGGTTTTGTGAGGCGTTCGGCTACATACCCACATAAAGATTCAAAATTCCCTATAACCTTTTCAGGTGTGGTTGTAGGTGTTAAACATGCCTCGTACTCAGAGCTATATCTATTTAGGATCTCAGCCTCAAGACCTACCGCGTCTATTTTGCCCCATTTAAGTGTAATACCTTTGTTCCTACTATACTTTACAGGTTGCTCCCAGACAGAGTGTTTGGGTTTAACGGGACAAAGCAAGGATAAATTTAGAGGATTGTGGTCACTGGCAGCATTAGCGATTACTTCCAACTTGTCAACATGATGGAGGTGTCCACTAGAGACAATTACAAAATCAATAAAACTCATCATACCTCTACTTCCCTGAAACGTCGGTATTGGAGCAGAATTTGGACCAACCCAGGGTTCCACTATACATAGATCATTTAAGATAATGATGTTGTTTAGAGCGTCCCCCTGTGGTGTATGTTTGAAGTGTAACAGGGGTTGGTCATGGGAGTCACTTAAACCACACGCCTTCGAGTCCCCGTAGGTGCATAATGAGCAGTTAAAATCTCCCACCCAGATGACAAATAGTAGGGGTTGCTCGAGGCGTGCCCTGGCTATGGCCTCCTCCAGATTCAACATTACGCTTGTCTCTTTGTTGTCAAAGATGTTGTAATACCAATTAATCAGCAGCAATGGTTCAGGAAACAAATTAACCAACATTAACACTTGAAACCATGGGGAGTCAACTATCTTAGAAATTACAAGTTTACATAGTTTTAAAGATGTTGCCATCATTAGGCCCCCTTTTGCCCTACCCGCTTGTGAGGGTATCGCAAGGGTATTAAAAGCTTGAAAGCCCTCGATGTTCTGAGTGGATCGGCTCCAAGTTTCCTGAAAGCACAGGATGTCATAGTCACCCACAAAATCTAGCCATGCCTCGTCCTCCAATCTTGAGGCGAGCCCAGCGATATTCCAGGAAATAAGGCGCATCCTTACAGCGCTTTGGTTTTGTCTACCTAATTCAGTTAGTACTTCCGGATTATGCCTTAAGATGATTGGACTTGATTCGCTTTCTTTAGTGTGGCCAGCCTCAGGGACTTGGGGGTTGGATGTACAATCGTCACCAACAGAAACATTTTCCCTTGAATTATCAACACAGCTTTCTCCCTTCTCCCTCTGGCTCAGCTCTCCTGATATCAGAGCATTAGTGTCGCCGGGAGAACTTAATGATAGTCAATCTATCTCTTCCAACCCTGCAAGTGCATCAAAACGGTTTCTTAGGGGGATATTACTAGGAAACCGTCCTAGATAGTCTTCCCCTTGGAATCGTGGTCTTAGGTCATTATGCCGGGTTTGCAAGGAGTTGTTATTGTTATAAATTGATCCCCTAAAGAAACCGTCACACTGTTGCCGAGGGCCCCAGTTGTTTTGGATTGGCCAATCGGCTCTATTTCTCCGGGCCCACCCAGGGTGTGTTTCACTGTTTGATGTCTGCCCAGTGTTTTTATAAAGCAAAGTCGCGGGAGGAAGATACAAATTTGGATAAAAATATTCTAGACCTATACATTGAATATCCCCAGCTCTAGCAAATCTTGGTTTACCACAGATGATATTTTTTACCCAAGTATCACTGAAGTTGATCAGAATACAGTCCCCCTCTAGGTCCTTATCACTTGGGCCCACCCAGGGAACTCTGCGTACGCTAAGTATTTTTGTTTTAGATTCTGGAGGAAGTGGTCTGTTATTATTGAGCCAGTATATTACTTTGTTTTTTAATTCCTGGTTTGATTCCATTTTGTTAAACAAAACTGGGGGTACTCCTGTGAGTATTGCCATAAAAGGAGCTGAATCTGGGGGCAAATTTACAGGTGGTGGTTTCCTTTTATGTGCTCTCTCGTTGTCATTGTTTCCTGCAGGCCCCTGCAAAGATGTTTGTTTTGACCCTTGGGTAGTTCCCTGATTGGAAGTAAGAACTTCTGATGTTAGTACTGTGCTGCCCATATTTTGGTTAGGGGGCCCCACAATGCCCGCCACTACAGGTTTGGTACGAGCTAAAGGAACAAGTTTTGTTCGTGCTAAGGGGACCGATGCAGCCTTAGGGTCAACAGGTATAAGTGTTTCGGGTGGTTTGCTGGCATTTTTATTCTCTCCCCCTTTCTTTGAATTACTATTATTGGCGATACTGTTTTTATTATAGTTATTAGTACCCCCCGCCTCGAGTGATTTGTTTTTAGTTACTAGAGTTTCAAGGGAGTTAGCGTTAAGAGAGATAAGGTGTTCCAATTGGTCTAGTTTTAGATTAACAATTTGAATTTTCTCTAAAACAGGCAGCAAAAGCATCTGAACCGATTTCTCAATTACCCCCAAGAGACGATCATTATTAATGGTGTTAAATGAGAAGATTTTCTGTCCCGCGTCAACTGGGTGAGTGCCCTTTTGTTTGGTTAGATTTGTCGGGACTTTAGATGGCGCTGGCTTCGCTGACTTACTTCTAGTTCCTTTTCTATGGTTTCCCCCTCTTTTACGTTTGTTCAGATTGTTTGGTTCCCGCTCACAGTCTACTACTTGATCTTGTATATGGATGGGCCCATTACTGCTCAAATTGCCGTCTAAGGCATTATCCCCCGTAGTACCTGATGAAATAGGTATAAGAGTAGGTGTGGATGCTTCAATTTGGGAATCCCCTGGGTCTGCTATCATGATTATCTGGGAGTCAGAGAGTGCCACTAGATTTGGACTAGCCTCTAGGTTGCTATCTGCACTATCTGCATTTTTCTCGGGAGTGGGTGCCTTATTGGGTGTGATTTTAAAGGCAATATCTCCCAAGGATGAGCGTTTGCCTGTTATTAGATCTAAGGACAAGCGCTTTTCGGTAAGGGTTATTTCTTTTTCCAAGATAACAGTTGCCCGAGTTATGAAATCGTCTAAGGTTCCAGTGGCTTTCCCATTGTTCGTTTTTACAGTAACCTGTCTACCCTTCCCTGAGCGCAAGGACATCATGTGGGTTCTAGGAAACAACTAAATGAATAATAGTACTATAACTTACAATCAAACAGTTTAAAATGAGAGATCTGGGATGGAGAGGGAGAGCAGCCCAGATGGAGCGGGCGCGGGTACCTGGGACTCCTAGAGAATGGAGTCACAGCCCACTTGCTCGCAGCCCTCAGCCCCTGTTTTACCCCAACAGCAGCTTTAGTCCAGTGAGGAAAGCGCCCCTCTGCACAGCGGAATCTGGACTGCGGGTTCCGCGAGGCGTGGGCAAAATTGCGTTAAGTGACCTCAAGGAATCCAAGATGGCAATAACAGGTTTGCTAGGAGGTCCCACAGAGTACGAGGTAAGCCGGTATTTGCTCACCCGGTCTTTGGGGGCGGGGGTGGGGAAGGAGGGAGAGCAGCCCAGATGGAGCGGGCGCGGGTACCTGGGACTCCTAGAGAATGGAGTCCCAGCCCTCTTGCTCGCAGCCCTCAACCCTCAACCCCTGTTTTATCCCAACAGCGGCTTCGACCAAAGAAGAAAAGCGCCCCTCTATGAGGCGATGCCCACACAGCGTGAAGGAAGTTGGAATTAATGTCAACAAGCAAAGAAAGGAGGGAACAAAGGAGTGTGAAATGCTCCCACAATGAGAGGCAACAGAAATTATCACAGTACCTTAGTCAACAGTCCTAGTGGAAGGGCAGAATCCAGGAACATACAAGGAACATACAAGTTAAGGGGGGTGGCCCTGCCCTGGCTCCGACTGGCGATGACGGGCAAGGACGGGCCCGCCCTTGGCCCGGGCTTCGCCCGGGCGCTGCCCGCGTGCGTCCCGCGCCGCGGGGCGCTTGGGAGGCTTAAATGCAGCCCGGGCGCTGCGATGACGTTAGCAGTGGGCGCCCGGGACTAAGCACTCTGGGGGTTGAAGTTTTCCAAGGGCCGTTCCCCTCACGGCAGTGATGGTAGCAGTGTTCGTGGTGTCCGTGGTGCAAGGGGCGAACAGGTGAGCCCGTGTGTCGAGCCGTTCTCCTCACGGCGTGCTCGCACAAGTAAATAGATCTCCACCAGGGAGCGTCCCGCGCCGCGGGGCGCTTGGGAGGCTTAAATGCAGCCCGGGCGCTGCGATGACGTTAGCAGTGGGCGCCCGGGACTAAGCACTCTGGGGGTTGAAGTTTTCCAAGGGCCGTTCCCCTCACGGCAGTGATGGTAGCAGTGTTCGTGGTGTCCGTGGTGCAAGGGGCGAACAGGTGAGCCCGTGTGTCGAGCCGTTCTCCTCACGGCGTGCTCGCACAAGTAAATAGATCTCCACCAGGTCTGAAAGAGCGTCCCGCGCCGCGGGGCGCTTGGGAGGCTTAAATGCAGCCCGGGCGCTGCGATGACGTTAGCAGTGGGCGCCCGGGACTAAGCACTCTGGGGGTTGAAGTTTTCCAAGGGCCGTTCCCCTCACGGCAGTGATGGTAGCAGTGTTCGTGGTGTCCGTGGTGCAAGGGGCGAACAGGTGAGCCCGTGTGTCGAGCCGTTCTCCTCACGGCGTGCTCGCACAAGTAAATAGATCTCCACCAGGTCTGAAAGAGCGTCTGCAGCACTCTGAGAACCGGAGGTAGTAATATCGGACTGCGAGTGAATAGAAGAAGTGGGTGGTGATGTAGGGTTGCATTGAAGAACAGGCTGCTATTCAACTATTGAACTTTCCTTCCATTCTCCTGCCTGTCAGTGTCCTGACATTGTAGAAAGCTAAAGAGAAGTAGAAAAGAAGACCTCCCTTCGAGTGCCTTGGTATTATGTGGATTAACCTCAAAATGGCCTAACTCCAGAGTACACCACTTGTAAAAGACGCCCATTGGTCACTGCCAGACATTTACTCAAGAGGACAGGGCACCTAAAATGCCTTGATTGCCATCAGATGCCAATAGACCACTTCTGCTACCAGAACCCAGCCGTCTGTAAAACCCCTCTTTGACTGAAGCGTAGTCCTTGTCCCGGTACAATGCCCGCTCCCTTATGGATGGATTCAAGCTGTACAAATACCACATAAATTAATGCAATGTAATTTTTGTGAATTCCTATCTGAAAAGGGTAGCGGAGGCCTATGAGGGTTACTTTGCTGAAGGTAATGCATCTCCTGACCCCATTACTATTGCACGCACCTGGGCACTGATGTTGCTACCTTTATACTCATCCCTATCCGCAACATTTTAAGAGTATGGCCACTTCAAAGGTGGGCACACACCTAAAGGTAGAGATAAAGAGGAAAAAACATATCTTTTAATTATAAGTTGAAGTGTTCATATTGTCACATCCCACTCACTCAACCTGTTCCTGCACCTCTGACGGTCTCATTTGGGTCCAGTGCTTCCTGCAAGACCCTAATCACACTCTGGTGTACATTACCACAACTACCAATCACAATTCAAAAGGTAGATTTACTTACTGCCGGCTCCCTGAGGCCAGAATCAGACTAGTAAAAACAGCAAGCTTGAAGCCCTCCAGCCTGGGCTTTCATCAAACAGCGCAACACACTTGAACAATGACATTACGTCGATGACTTGTGGACAAAAGCGAACACAGAAATTACTCCTGCAACAAAGTGTAAATTGTTCAAAAACTTACACCACAAAAGTAGTTTCCCGTGAAGTCTTTGGTTTTAACATTGGTTATTCTAATTTTCCAACAGAAACTCACACACTGAAATATTTGATAACCACCATTTCCTCCTTGCCTGTTCAATGCTCCTCCCTGAAGACTGCACAGGCTCCTCCTGACATTTAAAGTGAAAGAGTTTGTATTTGTCTTTGAAATGAAGTCAGCTGGTAGTTGGGTCATACTACACCAGGCTGATTGCTCCACACGGTACCAGCATGAATCGCAAAGGGGCTACCTTCAAAAAGTAAATATAGATCAGAAGTGTGTCCTTAACCCCATGCGCGCTGCGCACATTTTCACACTGTACGGGCAAATGAATGAGTGGGCGGGATTCGGACGGCCCCCGGCCGTCCTCCGCACACGCCTGCCATCATTATCAGTCCATGCAACCCCCCTGAACTGAACAGGCAATCATAATCCCTGTCGGACAGCTGTGCTTGTACTTTGGACCTGACCATAAAGTGTCTTCCCCCCTGTTTGTATACACACGTCATCCATGTCACTTTGTACAGCACAACTGTCACCCATCACGATAAGTCACTTATTCTACACCTGAGCCCTGTGTAGTTTTGTTTTTTTGTGTAGTGTGCCACACGGCAGTCATTCCAATATACTTTGAAATGTAAAGAGTACCTTTACTGCTTATCTAAGTTGTGTTCTCTTGGTGTGTCTCTTGGAAATGTTTTTCCTTATTTCAAAAACTTCTACAGACAGCAAATGCAATTCTCATACAAATCTAAAATGTAAAAGTCCATAGGCAATAAAACAAGCCCAACCCTAAAATGACATGTAAAACAAATTACAAAGACATTAGTTGACATTTCTATTGAGTTCATATTCCATATTTCATAGAAAGCAGTCGGAGATAAAACTCCTACAGCATACTAAATAACACACAAACGGAAAAAAGATTTTAACTTTCAAATTGCTCCATTGCCTTGCTAACTCCTGAGGCGAAAAGCCGGGAGGTGTTTTACTGCTATTTTAAACTTGTATACTGTGTATTGATTTTTAAAAAACTTGCCGATTTTGCACACTCTCCTTGATTCCCATAGCAGCTGAATATTAGCTGTTGGGAAACGAAATCCACTCGTTTCTTGGCGCCATTGACCGCCGAGGGAGACGATAGCCACGCCCATCTCTTGCTGGCCACGCCCCCTCCTACGTCACTTGCGACCACTATAACTCATGTGTCAATACCGGAAGCGCAGCGGACGAGCGCAGCGGGCACGCCGATTGCGCGCCAAAGGCGCGCTTAAGGCAAGCTCGTCTGCGACGAGAACGCGCCTAGCGCCACAAACCCTGCCCAATTCAGCCCGCAATCCCCCTGCTACACCCGGGACGCACTGCTCAATCTACGAGGGTACGCGCACGAAGGTAAGCTCACCTTTGAAGAGACTGCTTCTCCCTTAACTGACTTCACCCACAAGGGCCTAATCGCAGGAGGCCTCCTGAACGTCAGATCTCTACCGAAGCATGCCACTGAAATCAATCTCCTTATAGAGTCACACCACCTAGACGTACTTTTTCTAACCGAGACTTGGACACATGCCAACTGTGAGACCGACTTAGCATCCGCTTGCCCTTTAAACTTTAACATCCTACATCTCCCCAGATCCAAAGGCCGCGGTGGCGGAGTTGGCGTCATCTTTCGAGCCTCGTGGCAATTGAACACCATTGACATAGACCCTGTACCCGGAATCGAGCTCTTTGGTCTGACTATAAACTGCCACCCAGGAGTCACCTTTACGGTGATCATCTGCTATCGACCGCCTGGGGCGTTTTCCCTCTCGCAACAGCAAGCGCTCCTCACGATCATCACAAACATGGCAACCTCCCATAACAAACTTATTATTCTAGGAGATTTCAATCTCTGGCCAAACGGCAGCCTAGACATAGGTTTAGACAACCTTCTGCTGTCCTGTGAGAGCATGGGGCTTCACCAACTGATAAAGGACCCCACTCACTCCGCAGGCAACCGTCTTGACCTTATCTTTTCAAGTCCTGGTCTATCTCAAGTAGGCGACATTCTGCCTATGAGCTGGACAGACCACTCGCTCATTAAACTTTACATCAACAACGCCACAATAAGAAAGCCCAAGAATCACTCTCCACCACAATTTTCTTATCGAAACTGGAAAGCTCTAGAAAAACTCAGCACCTCCACCAAAGTTTTCGAGGTGCAGGATAGTTTCTCTCCTACCAGCTCGGTGGAAAACAATTACAGATCCCTCAGCTCGAGAATTACCTCCATCGCGGACCCGGTTGCCCCTCTAAAACACTGTAAACCCAAAGGTAGAGCACCTGCTCCCTGGTACAATGACTCCCTGAAAACCCTCAAATCAGCCTGTACACAGGCTGAGAGAAAGTGGAGACACGGATACTGCGACAACAACAAAGCCCTCTGGAAAAACTCACTCCGTGATTACAAATCTGCCATCGCAGAGAGTAAATCGAATTATTACTGCTCCACCATAGCCAACGCGGCCAACAGTCCAAAAAGTATATTTCAGATCCTGGATAATATTATACATCCTGACTGCGTCAAAAACTCCATTCCCCCTTCTCAGACCCTTTGTGATAACCTTGCTCAGTTTTTTACCGACAAAATTGAGACTATCAACAACAATCTGGCAACGCCCCCGTTACATATCCACCCCACCCCTCCCGAAGCTGGCTCCACCAATCTTGATTCTCCGAGGTCAGCCTGCCCTCCTATGAATAGGGTCCTGGCTTTCCCCTTGATCTCTCAAGCAGAATTTGAGAAAGTGGCACTGGGCATCACCTCGGGATCTCCCCTTGACCCTCTGCCTCCGAAAATCTGGAAAGCATGTGGGCACGAATTATTCCACACTCTCCGGATGATTTGCAATCAATCTCTCAGCTGTGGTCTCGTCCCCATCCCCTGGAAGCAGGCGCTCATCACCCCGCTATTAAAGAAACCTACGCTAAATCCAGAATGTTTGTCCAACTTCCGCCCCATATCACTTCTGCCTTTTCCGGTGAAGGTGCTTGAACGTTGGGTCAGCAACTGCCTCTCAGCCCACCTCGAGCAGCACCACGTGTTGGACGAATTCCAATTTGGTTTTCGCCCAGCCCATGGCACTGAAACTGCTGTGCTCACTGCCATGGAGGAGCTTCGAATGCGTGCAGACAGGGGCCAAGCCGTGGCCTTGATTTTATTAGACCTGTCTGCCGCATTCGATACTGTCAATCATGGGACCTTGCTTGAGAGGCTGAGAGAGGCAGGGATCGACGGAACGGCCCTGCTCTGGTTTCATTCATATCTCAGTGACAGGAAACAGGCTGTATCCCTTCCCCCCTTCCAATCGGTCTTCTCCCCTGTCCCTCACGGTGTTCCTCAGGGCTCCTCCATCAGCCCGATTCTTTTTAATGTTTACTTGAAACCACTGGTCACTTTAATCAAATCGCACAATATGACCACAGTAAACTATGCGGACGACACCCAGCTCCTTCTCTCTTGGGAGGGCGAAGACTCCATCTCTTTAGAAGCCTTCCATAACTGTTTAAGAGACACCGCAGGCTGGTTGCACCGGAACTCCCTCCAGTTCAACTCCTCGAAAACCGAGGTTCTGTTCTGTCCCGCGAACCGCATACCCCGCCCTCTGCCTGCTGAGTTCTGGCCCCCGGAAAACTCTAACAACCCGCCACCTGTTACCAGTGTTCGCAACTTGGGCGTCATGCTAAATCACCAACTGAGCATGGAAACGCAGGTCTCAAGAACAGTCGCCACCTGCTCAGCCCTTATGCGCTCACTGCGCAAAGTCCTGCCTCTATTACCATCTTCTGCCCGAGCATTGATAGTCAGGTGCACTATTCTTAGTCGCCTTGACTACTGTAATGCCCTTCTGTTTGAATCCCCAGCGACACTGCTGGACAGACTCCAACCAGTTCAGTCGGCAGCAGCCAAACTGGCTCTTGGTTGGACCAGGAGATCCTCGGCCACCGCTGCCTTGGCCGAGCTGCACTGGCTGCCTTTGAAGCAACGCATTGCCTTCAAAGCCCTTTGCTTGGTCTTTAAGGCACTACACGGCGCAGGACCCAGACCTCTTCAACGTCTGTTCTCGTGGTACATCCCCACCAGAACACTTAGGTCTACAACCGCCTGCCTTGTGAAAGTACCTAGATGTCAGAAGGCCAGGACTGGGGGAAGATCGTTCAGAGTAGCTGCAGCCAAGCTGTGGAACAGTCTGCCTGCCGATATTCGCCAAATCCCCCATCTCCTACCCTTCAGGAAACGAATCAAAACTTGGCTCTTTCCTCCACCCCTCTAAGCCCGCCAGCCATAGTTCAACCCCCCCGTCTAATAACCCAGGAGTTAGTTACCAGCGCCAGGATACCTGCCAGGTGACAGCCGCGCTCTATAAATATTTTAAATAAATAAATAATAAATAAATAAATAAATTCGCCCCTGAGGAACTGGAACATTTCACATTAAGTGATGTGACCCTACACATAAGTCAGTCTGTCTCTCAGCTCTTCTGTAGCTAAACAGCCGCGGCCCGTGCAGGTAAGAGGGATGGGCGGTGGGGCCCAGTGGGGGAGGGGGGATTTCAACAGACGACTGCGAGGGGAAAACAAATAAATAATTCATTTGCCCTCATGGTCGTCTGTGGAAATCGCCCTCCCTCCCCCCTTCCCTATTCCCCCCCCCCAGCCCTTCTGCCCCGCTGCTCTTATCTGCACGGGCCTCGGCTGGAGCTAAAACTGATTTCAGGTCGGGGATCACCTTTTTATAACCAATTTGTTGTATTTTGAGACATATCAAAACCTTGCTTGCGTCATCGGCCTGGTCAATGGCACGACTATGCACACTAGCAGCCAATCGAATGTTGCTTATAAAAGCACAAGTATTTTCCATTTCGATACAATAATCAATACCTATCTAGCGCTCTCATTTTTCAAATTATCCAGAAGTTTTTAAATACATTTATGTTCTTCCTATTTAATAGGTCAGTGAAACGTTACTTGAGCAGTGCTTAATTTGTGCCGGTGCATTCCGGCGCTAAGCACCGGCACTTATTCCTCAGGGCCGGGTCTACACGTGCAATATCAGCTCACTATGTTCACATGGTCTCCCAGGTCAAAAGCTGATATTGCACGGTAAAGCCATGCCTGCCTGGATTCAGTTTTGCCTGATTGGGCTGGATTGTGCGTGAAATATTTAAAGTTGTACCCTGCAACCGCCCGCATTATCATGAGGCACATGGACTGCACGCACAGACTGCCAGAAATGGCCTGGGTGAGGTCCCTGCCACGTGACTAACAGCGATCGGAGTAGCACTAGTCCAATACGAATGACTGCTTGAAAATAGCCCGCCCCCTCCCTCCTTGGCGGTGTATCGTCAATTGTTTCCTTTCCTTCTGAGTGAGTCGGACCAATGCATGAGTGTCCCTACTTTTGCCCGCCCCAGCATACTGCGCAGCTGCAGTGCAGTGTTGTGATAGTCAATCGACTATAGATCAAGCAGCATGCCGCGCAGCAGCAGGCTTCTAAATAACCGAAGGGTACTGAGGCCGTAAGTTAATGATTTCATTTTGGTAGTAATGCATGCGCTAGTGTGAAGTAAGTATGCTTACTGTTTGAGGTATGTCACATTGAGGTTTCCAGCAGCGGTAAGCACATTAAAATGTTACCCCAACTATTCTCATAGCTCATTCCCCAGTTCTGAATTTTGGAAAGGCAGGCAGCTGGGTTGATCACAGAAATCTGATTGAATGAGCCTGCATTCGCGTCTCCTGCTGGTCGGTGCATATTCCGCGCCTAGATGCAGAGAGCTTCAAGAAAGGGCACTGCAAGAAGTTCATTCAGCCCAGCTCGCGCCACAGCACCCACCACCGTCTACTCTCCCTAAACTAGAGGAGCTCAGAGACGCTGGGCACATGCTGGCAAACTCAACTCCACGGCGTTGCGCCCTGACTACCGCTACGTGAACTTCCATTTCACCATCTGCCTCGAGGCGCTGCTGTGGAGATACATGGAGCTGTACTGAGGGTATTGGGCAATGAGGCCTACACACTGGAGGCAGGCCACCTGAGTAAGTATCCACGGAAATCGGAGTCACGGCAGATACATCATCCACGAAGAAAGAGGACAAGCCTCATTTTTTTCGCCATGATCCCGGTTTATATTGACTTTAGCATCAACCAATAACCAGACACAGTGTCCCTGCACAGCCGCTTTTTCGCCTTACTTTTCACACCGTGTGCTTCCACTGTGTCCGATAAACTTACAAGAATCGACAGCAAACTTCTCATTTGAGGCAGGTGTGAAGTTCACCCCGACCCTGAGGACGGGTGTCTTTTTACACGATGCCTACCACCCACGGTGCACAGAGGGCTGCGGCATTCACACAGTTCCATACGTGGTCCATGTTTAGGGGATTTGGATGACTCCTTGTAACTTGAGACAGGACTCTCACATTGGATTTTCTTTAACATTCCAGTGCATTCTGGGATCTGTAGTCTTGGTTGAGTTTAATTATACCCATTGCAGTGAAGCGAGATTGCACAGTTTACTAAAACGAAAGCACATGACTGGATTAGCCTTGCCCTACTGCCTTGAACCATCAAGTAAATACACAACTGCATCCCTTTAGATGGATTTTCAGCAACACCACTAAAGTATCTTGGTTTCCATGGTGTGGGGGTGTTTTTTCCCCCCTCCGATTAAGGCAAACCATCAATTGATGACAAACCATCAATTGATCTAGCCATCAACTTTTACTCCATACTAAACCAGAGTGCACTATGTCATGAGCATCATTGTTTACTTTTAACCAGCATTCTACCGGAGCAAAGAGGGCATCAACATTCTTTGCAAAAATGTTGTTATTGGCAAAATAATAAGTATTTTTCGGCCTCCGGTCCTTTATATCAGCATCTTCTTTACTGTGCCTGTCCATCCACTCTTGTTTTATATCTTTCTTTGCTTGCTCAGCTTTTCCCAGCCTCCATTTTTTTTTTCAACAGATGTACTCCATTTCCCTCTTTTTAGATCCTGCTCCTCTTTCTCCCATATGTCTCTATCCCTCTGTTTTGCTTGCACCCTTTATAGCACTCGCTTTCTCGTCATCCATCTCATTACCTCGGTTTCTTTCTCTTCTTCATGTCTGTGTCTCTCTTTCAGGTTGTCTTCTCTCTTGTTCTCCATCTCTATTCGCATTGTATGCCTCCACCTCATTCGCCTCCACTCATTCTGTCTACTTTTTTTTCATTCCATCCTTTCTGACTCCCTTTAATTCAGTTTCCCTTCCTCTATTTGGCTTCACGCTTTGCTCTTTGTTTGCAGCACACATCTGTGTATCCTCTGTGGTAAATAAAATATCACGCTCTCATAATTTCATAATATCAATAAGATCATGCATAAAGCAAGAGGCTGAGTCTGTGGTATCAGGTTCATAAAGGGATTTATTCCAATAACTCGAGTCAAAGGGAGAATATTTCCATCACCAAAATTGGATCTGGAAAGGGGCTCAAAAGTATTCTCAATATTCTCAAAACATTATTCACAGAGTACAGTATATATACATTTCTCAATTGTACGTAAGCAAAAGAGCAAGAGAGAATGAGATAAGAGCATGTGGGCGTGTAAGTAGGCGTGAAGGTGGGCGTCCATGTGGGCGTCCACTTGATGATAATGGGTAATTTGTCATGTGTGGGTGGATACCTGGAGAATCCTGCAATGTCAGCAGAAATATTTGGCAGAGATGCGTGCGCAGTCGCATGACGTGTGATAGACGTGCAACTAGAGGGAGAAAGGGACTTGACATTTAGCTCTACATGTGGAGACAAAAGTCTGGGGTTATGTCAACCTAATCCCAAATCATATCTAATATCCTATGTTTAAAGAACTGTGTTATCCAAAAAGAAAGGTCTCTCGAACAAAATCTATTCTATACTGACTGTGAGTGCGTGTACAAGCGTCTAAGTGTCTACACTAAATGCGAGGGGGTAGGAATATTCCATGGTAACAGGGCTATGAATTACTTGCATGAGGACAGAGAAGCCGGGCCTTTTGCTCGGTAGCTGGAAGAATGTTTACTTAAACTACTAGACAGGAATGCATTGGGCAGGGAGCGGAGCAGATAATTTCCGAAGGTGAAATACAGTTCTTGGCAGGCAGCAAGCTGATGTCGGGCATCGTGAGTCGCGCAGAGGATGAGACAAAGTTCATGGTCACAGATGCAGGCTCGGACTGGAGCTTCAGAGACAGAAAGCAAGAAAAGCTTGATGACAGAATCAGGGCCTACTTGCCTGGACTGTAAAATGGCATAAGTGAACCATATAAAGGCGGTGGCCTTTCGTACTTAGGAATGGAATATCCGGCCCATTCATGGCGGATCAACAGAGGACATGTTAACGGTGGACGCACATGTATTTGCGTCTTCATAACTGGAACTGGAGGGAACATACATGTACTTGTAACATGCACATAGAACCGTTGGGGTCCAAGATAGGGGACATAACTGACCAGAAAAATCCATATTTCCACATTCCCTCCTTGTCCCCTACTTGCCCGTCAAGAGATATCAATCTTCATTAATCCATTGATCTGTTCATATAGCATCATTTGTTCTTCTTTCTTCTTCCGGGATCTTGAATGAAAATCTTGATGTGGAATGCACGATGTGGCACACAGACCACAAATCGCTGGTCCACATTGCAGGCATAAGCAGCAACTGAATAGTATGAGAAGGCCAATACCTAGGAAGGATAGGACCCTCCATCCAAAGGTAGATAATACACTCCAAAACCAACCGGACCAAGTCCAGGTGCCTGGATTCTGGTGTATCTGGCTTACAATCTTATGAAGGCGAGTTATGGCTTTATATACAGATGGCGAATTTTCTGGTATGAAAAATGCAACAGCTTGATTTGATGACCCTACAAGCTCCGCCCCTATCGGCCAGGATAACGTCAAGGACAAGACTATTTTGAAGCACAACAATCCGCATAGCAGACTGCTCTTCTGTTAAATTGCCTAAGGCGGAAATAGTTTCGTTCACTACTGCTTCAAGGGTTCTGGTTAATCTACGTATCAGCTTACTATTGGTAACTGTACCTATATAGGGAAAGAAACCTTTATTGAAATCTGTGTATTTTTCCCATGCTGTTTCAGTGTAATCGACAATTGGGAGATCTCTCTGCTGTCTATTGTGTACTAAATGAGTATTTCTATGATAATCAGGAGGAGCTAGGAAAACAGGTGGTAGGAGGAATGCTATGTAACAGGTACCATCCCAATCTAGAGGTAGGCGTATATATGCGGTCTGGCCACATATAAAGTAGGAATGACGAGAAGCTCTAAATGTAGACTTGCCTTGATCACTGAATTTTATTACAGTGGTGCATTTACTATGGCCCATGTGTATGGAGCCATTCTTTCTTATACATAATTCCCCTTTTACTGGGAATACGGACATGGCGGGCAAGATTGGTGTAGCTTCAGATTCAACGTTCAGGATCATGAGGTTAAGTGTAAAATTACCTAATCCATATACTTCATTTCTTAGATCAGTTCCTGTTCTTTTGGGAAGTCCCTCCTTGTTAGGGTAGCAGACTTTAAGCAAAACTAAGTTCAGGTTTCCCCATACCCAGTTGTCTTGATAAACTGCGGAATTCGAATCTAGGGAATTAATCAAACTAAACCATGCTCCACAGGAGCCATTGTGTGTGAACGGATAGAGAAAGAGGGGCAAAACTCCCTTATAGTTCTGATAGGGGGGGTGTCGGCCACAGACCCAGCAGTCTGTAGCATTGCTAGTCTGATGTGAATGGTGCAGCATCTGAATAAAGGTATTGTTGCGTAAGGCAAGTCGATATGATAGCTCATAGGATGGCAGATCACTAAATGTGTGCTTTATGGTATCATTAGTGGAGGAGTATAAGAGTGAGGCAATAGGAGGAAAAATAGCATGTAGTATTAAGCTGATACATATTATCGTGATGCACATAAGAGATTGAAAAATTACAGTCACTATACATCTATTTGCTTCTTATCTAGCTCTCTTATTTTTGCTTTATGTTATTGTCCAAGATCTTATGCGAGCCAGAATACATGTTCAACCGCTTCACCACCTAGTGGACTTAATTGATCAAACGGGTTCTGACTTCTTAGATCAAAGTTTAGCTTTGTGGAAACTTCTGGGGAGTCTCCTCTAGAAAATGGTGTTCAAAATCCAAAATCCAAGTTTAAAGTCTTTTTCCTTTGTAAAAGAGTGGTGAAGGTGCACTTTGACTTTAACGGCCGTCCCCGTGGTCCAGAGCACTGACTTTGGCGCCTTTCATCCAGGAGCGATGGAGTATTCTTTGACCTGGGTGTTGTCAGGGAAGGCGGCAGCAACCTGCGAACAACAAGAGAGTAGTGCAGACATCAAGGAAGCCAGGTAATCTGTCAGCATCAGTAATCTTTTTAGGCATTGGAGTGCCCCACATATTTGGTGGTCTATCAAAGACCACTTCATAGGGAGATAAGCCTGTTCTAGAATGAGCTACCATTCGCATGTAAAAGAGGGCAACCGGCAGGGCTACCATCCAATCTATACCTTTGTCTGCGCAAATTTTTAATGTCTGATTATGTCTTTCTACAAGGCCTGCTGCTTCAGGATGTCGCACACAATGGAATTTCCAGGTATACCCTAACAGAAGGGACACCTGCTTCATTAGTACCAGAACATATTTGTAACCTCTACATCTGTTTATTTGGATATAATCCATTTGGAGCACTTCAAAAGGGTGGTCAGGTGGATGGAATCCACCTTGTTCCATCGGAATGCCTTTACCTGGATTGAATTGGCAACAGATCATACATGTTCTGACCTTTTGTTTCGCTGCTGCACGCAGGTGCTTGTTGAACCATATATTCTGTAAGCTATCTATCATTGCTTTCTCTCCTAAGTGTGCAGGACTATGTGCGGTATTTATGATTATTTGTACCATTGAATCAGAAAGAAACCATGGGGATTTGCCCTTTGTCATCCAACCTTGATCAGTCAGTACCCCTCCTTGTTCCGATCATTTCTTTAATTCGTCTACAGTAGCATGTGTCTGTATGTCTTGTACATCCTTGGAAGGATCCCTAACTGTCATGGCTTTGGACACTTATTGAACCTGTAACTTTGTCATGTCTAGTGGGGTCTGAGCTGTCTGTTTAGCTGTTCGGTCTGCCAGATCATTGCCTTGGGAAATGGTATCTGTGGCTCTAGTATGTGCTTTACATTTTAGGATAGCTATGGCTGTTGGTAAATGTATTGCTTCCAGTAGGGCTTGAATATGGGGGCCATGCTGTATCTTGGCCCCATGAGAGGTCAAGAAACCTCTTTCTCGCCAGAGAATCGGTGTAAATGTTTACTCTCAGGTGCTTAGCTCTTATGCACGCTTGTGTCAGGGCGATGAGCTCTGCTGCTTGTGCTGACAATATGTCTATTCTTTTAGTCTCTATTATTACAGTATCAGTAGTCACTGCATATGCTGCCACTAATTCTCCCGCCCCTGTCCTCATGCATGAGCCGTCAACTTATAGTGTTAGGTCGGGGTCTGGGAGTGCAACGTCTGTCAAGTCTTGTCTTGGTTTAGTCACGGTATGTATTACTTCAACACAGTCGTGTGGTGAAACGCTTTCTGTACTGGAGGGCAAAAGGGTAGCAGGATTCAGTATGTTGCATCGTCTGATCTCTATGTGTGGTTGAAATAACGTTGGCTCATAGCCTGTCAGTCTAGCTACAGTCAGGTGTTGTGTTTGTGTCCGGTTCAAGAGAACCTCTACTGCGTGTGGTACTTGTACTGTCAGAGGGTGGCCCAGCACTATCAAGTCACTTTGTCTTATGGCTAAGGCCGTTGCTGCAACTGATTTTAGGCACGCAGGCAAAGCCTGTGCTACTGGGTCTAATGTACTAGAAAAATAAGCACAGGGCTCGTGTTTTCCTGCATGATCTTGTGTTAGGACAGATAGTGCTGTTCCATCCCGCTCTGTCACAAAAAGCATAAACGATTTGTTGTAATCAGGGTTTGCTAAAACTGGTGCTTGACATAAAGCTCTCTTTAATTCTTCAAATGCCACAGTGTGTTCTTGAGGACTTTAGTCTTTTTGTGTCTTGGGCTGGGAAAAAACCAGAAATCAATTGAATACGTTCCGGTGTCCACAACTAATTCCCCTGAAAGATCACAATAAAACATGAGAAAAAGGGGAAAGCACCATACCTATTTCCTCGACTTAATTTCTAAGGGGGCTAATTTCTAAGGGGCTTAATTTCTTAAGGGGCTAGCGGGAAGCGAACCTCCTCAGGGGCCAGCAGAAAGCCAATATTCTCCTCCTTCCCCCCCTTTTTGACAGGAGGAAATCTGAAACAGATTTCACTGCTGTCAAACACTATCAAACCCTGTGTCTTGTCAACACTATTAATCCCTGTGTGTAGCTACTGGGCGTAAGCAAAATTATAGGAGATACACAGCGTATTTGAAACGGCGAGAAATCCTTCAAATTAATGTACAAACCTCATTGTGTTAGCTCATAAGCTAGCCAAATGACATCTCATATGCAAATGTCCCTATTACATGAACCTACACCAACCTGAAGTCAATATTAATGCTAGTAGGCCCTAATAGGAATACTAAATTACCTAAATATTCGGAAAACCAAGTTTAAGAACAGTTGTTAATGTTGATAATTAATAATTTATCTGCTAAAGAAATCAGTCATTTTGCAATAATTTCCACCTATACAATAAATAGCCTAATTTAAAAACAAGTCAACTTTTGGGGCCACCACTTACAAGAATGAGCTTACTAAAGCAAACTTTAAAAAGGAAATCCTGTCAGATATTTTCTCATTACCCTAAATACCGAGCCTCATTTGTCACTCTGTGGTGGCAGTCCTTATTTAAAACAGGCCTTTCAAGAGGTAAGATGCGAGTGCACAGATCATAATGGTTCCTCAATGTCCAATCTGGAAACATATGACCGAGGCTGCCTGTCTATAAGAGAAAGGCAGTCATGTGAAAAATATTTTAGTCTTGCATAATTTTTCCTATTATTTCATTCATCTCCAACACCAATTAGACATACACTGATAACGTGTTGTCTGCTATTTTGACAGCATGATAAAGGTAATATCACGTCTGTGAAATTTAGTAATTGTGAACAAGTTCCAGCCAAGCGCTGTGCAAAGATCGCCGTCGTCACGACTATCTCTGTACTTGCACAGGAGAACTTGGTATTAAACGCTAAACAGACTGGTCAATACAACACAAAAACAAAACATATATAAAATACATATGCCAAGCCATCAGTATACCAAGCACAGAAAGCATAGACAATTGCACTAACATATATAAATGAGCAGCGATGCGCAATTACAGTACCTACAGCTCAGAGGCGAACATTCTGGCCTGCTTAATTTGTCAGGCTTTTAATCAATAATTGATTTACCTGCCCTATACACCCCCATCTGAAATCACCGTGTCAAGTCTGACACACAGAATCAGCAATAATAATCAAAAACGAAGAACACACGAACCTGTTTGTTTTCTTTTATAAAAACAGAATCAGCAATAATAATCAAAAACGAAGAACACACGAACCTGTTTGTTTTCTTTTATAAAAATGAGCTATGCATCTTCGTCAACACAATGTACCCTAATGTCCCAGACGAAGACGCACCTCTCATCTCTCCTCACAGACTTTTAACCACTGGATCATTTATCCAATGCAACTGGTGGCAGCTTGTGGCCACAATTCAAAAATGTCTGAATTTGAAAATCGTTTTTATATAGGCACATAGCCCTTAAAATTCCAAGCAAGAGCAACATTTTACTTTCTGGCCAGATGCAATATAGCATTTTCTAAAAAATAAAACAAATCTTCTCCATAGACATTTCCTCGGGGCACTCGTTTTGCACAGAATAGAACAAGGGAATCTTTCTCGACTTACATTTCTCAGCTGCCCTGTCTTATCAGAGAAGTTAAAAATAGCCCCTCAGCGCGGCCTGAGCCTGTGCTGCCAGCCAACTTTTTTTCGTTGTTCCGGCTGCAGGCATTACACAGATGCGATGTCAGAGAAGCTTTCTAAGCAGTGCCTCTGTTCTGCTCCTCTCACCGGCCCCCACCTACACTGGCTACAAGGTCAGAATCTGTCTCCGATTTCTGTATCACATTCTGCTCTACACAGCCCCCACCTTCTCCTCACTCTGAAGCTGCCAAAGACAAAAAGACTACTCAATTCCATAAAAACTGCAATAATTCGCTCAATTGAAAAATTATTTTTACATACAATTTGCACTCAGGGGGTCATAATCTTACCGACTTGACCCAGCACATTGGCTCACTGGACCACCAAGAACACAAACCTGTATTCTTGAACAATTTGCAAATTCGAAATACCCACAATTCTTTTTTTTTTTTTTTTTTTTTTTTTTTTTTTTTTCAAGCTAAACTTTTCAAAAATTACTTGACCCTCTAGACATCTGTCGCCAAAACTCAATGGCATCCTTCCAAGCTGGTCTACATTTTCTCTTTCATAAGAGTGTCTCGTTGTCCATCTACTTGTTCTGCTTTTACTCGGATACCTTCCTCAACTAACACATTTTCTCGAACTTTATTTGAATTCTCCTTACTCTTCTCTTCCTGTCTACGTGCTTTTTCCGTACGTCTATACGATTCTTTTCGCCATAATTCAATGGCGTCTTTCTGTTAATTGTCTAGCTTTCCTTTTCCATAATTCTTCCTCTACTTTCACGATGCAATCTGCATCCCAGGTCCCAGCTGCGGGCCACCTCTGACTTTCTGGTAATTCCTTAGTGTAGTCTACCCATAGATCAAGAAATAATATGGCGTCTAGGCCATGTTTATGATACATGAAGTACCCTGGAGTGTCCCTAGGAGGAATGGGAACAGCTTCTTCGAGTACCCCTTTTCTAGTTGTGATCTGTCTTAGTTTCGAAAAGAGCGGCATATTGAGAACTGATCTGATACTTGATCTTGAACAAACTTAATACAATAAACACGATAATGAACATTCATTCACACCACAATATGCAGGACGTATTTAAAACATTTAACATTTAACATTTAACTGAGCAACGATGATGATGACGATCTAAGGAAAACTTAATCACTTAAACATAATACTCGGCATTAACTGAATTATTCTGAATTTATATACTTGATATACTAGATATACTGCTAAACAGTACACATACACTGCTGAAACAGTGCAGACCGGATTTGTGTACCCAAACCCGTCTTGACCGGCACAACCTATGTGCACGTCAGAACGCCTCCCCGGCAATGGTACTCACCGGGTAGCTCGGAACGGAAGGCCTCGGAACTGAACTGGACTGGACTGGACCGGACTGGACTGGACTGGACTCGACTCGTGACCTGGATACTTCGGAACTTCGGAATCTGGTGGGCCTCTGTATACCTCGGACACAGCTCTCTCGCAGGTGGGCTCTGGGTAGGACAATCTGCGTTCCTCACCGCCTCGTATGGATGCCTGGTCGCAGTCTGTCCCCTTCGTTGGCCTGAGGGAGTTGGCGGGAAGACCCGCGACGTGCGCGCTTGAAGTCCATCACGGCTGTGGAAGGGGGCAAAACTGGACCTTCATCTCCGGCGTGTGGGGAAAGAGATTAAACTGTTCGGGCGCCATTATGTGGTAAATAAAATATCACGCTCTCATAATTTCATAATATCAATAAGATCATGCATAAAGCAAGAGGCTGAGTCTGTGGTATCAGGTTCATAAAGGGATTTATTCCAATAACTCGAGTCAAAGGGAGAATATTTCCATCACCAAAATTGGATCTGGAAAGGGGCTCAAAAGTATTCTCAATATTCTCAAAACATTATTCACAGAGTACAGTATATATACATTTCTCAATTGTACGTAAGCAAAAGAGCAAGAGAGAATGAGATAAGAGCATGTGGGCGTGTAAGTAGGCGTGAAGGTGGGCGTCCATGTGGGCGTCCACTTGATGATAATGGGTAATTTGTCATGTGTGGGTGGATACCTGGAGAATCCTGCAATGTCAGCAGAAATATTTGGCAGAGATGCGTGCGCAGTCGCATGACGTGTGATAGACGTGCAACTAGAGGGAGAAAGGGACTTGACATTTAGCTCTACATGTGGAGACAAAAGTCTGGGGTTATGTCAACCTAATCCCAAATCATATCTAATATCCTATGTTTAAACAACTGTGTTATCCAAAAAGAAAGGTCTCTCGAACAAAATCTATTCTATACTGACTGTGAGTGCGTGTACAAGCGTCTAAGTGTCTACACTAAATGCGAGGGGGTAGGAATATTCCATGGTAACAGGGCTATGAATTACTTGCATGAGGACAGAGAAGCCGGGCCTTTTGCTCGGTAGCTGGAAGAATGTTTACTTAAACTACTAGACAGGAATGCATTGGGCAGGGAGCGGAGCAGATAATTTCCGAAGGTGAAATACAGTTCTTGGCAGGCAGCAAGCTGATGTCGGGCATCGTGAGCCGCGCAGAGGATGAGACAAAGTTCATGGTCACAGATGCAGGCTCGGACTGGAGCTTCAGAGACAGAAAGCAAGAAAAGCTTGATGACAGAATCAGGGCCTACTTGCCTGGACTGTAAAATGGCATAAGTGAACCATATAAAGGCGGTGGCCTTTCGTACTTAGGAATGGAATATCCGGCCCATTCATGGCGGATCAACAGAGGACATGTTAACGGTGGACGCACATGTATTTGCGTCTTCATAACTGGAACTGGAGGGAACATACATGTACTTGTAACATGCACATAGAACCGTTGGGGTCCAAGATAGGGGACATAACTGACCAGAAAAATCCATATTTCCACACCTCTTACATTAGTTGTACTTTCAGATACATTTCTGGTGCACATGCTGTTGATAATCTTTCAGCAGCACTATACCTACAGAAACCACTGGCCTACCCAGCAGCACAGACGTTTTAAGGCATGGGGAAAGTGGGCTCAGCCTCTGGCCCATGGCCCAAGCCTTTCAGGGGGGGGGGGCCTTATAAAGGCAGCTATGTTCTGCAGAGAGTCTAGCCCTGATTACCTTGACTAATTCTTAAACAGTTTTTTTAATTACTGTTTTCCTTTTTATTGTGGGTGATATCTGGGAGTCTATTATGGACATTTTGCAGAGACATGTTGCGCATTTATGTTTTATGTAACACCGATAAAGTTTCATTTAGATCAAAACAGCACAGAACAAATAAGAAATGGGAGGGTGTCACAAAGACTATTTGCAGCAATATTAGTGCATGCTGCTGTGTTACAGTATTGAAAACACAGATCACTATTTCTAAATATTAGATTAGTAAACACATTTAGCCTGCACTACTGGATACTCATTGTCCACAAAATTATGCATTTGCCAAAGGTTTGAAACAGTGGGCAAATATCAGCTTCCCTATGATGTGCATATGCCAGAGGCTTTCACAGCATGTCATATGTAATAAGCTAACTAAACAGAAGCCTTCATAGGTGGATATATCTGACTCGGGTATGTGAAATTTGCAAACCTCCATTATATGCGCTGTAATTCCTAAATTGTGCTTTAAATGCACTGTTGATTACATCTTTTCAAAATGTTCACGGGGTGGGGGAAACCTCATATCAAAACCTTACTTGAGGAAGGCTCCCTTGCTTAAATTCAGATTGGGTATTACATCAGGCTCTCAGCAATGCCAATTGAGGATGTGGGTGGAGCCGGGGGCAGTGGGTGTGGCCTCCTGCAAAACATTTGAGCACCTGGACTTAATATTTTACAAATTAAGCACTGGGTTAGAGTAGAAGTAGGTGGTATTCAGTGAAATCATTTATTTCTGATTTAAATATGTTTCTTTTTGACCTTTCTAATAGTTCGTATTTTGGGCCTGGGTTGGCTAACTAAAGCTCCAGCGTCATGTGACCAGCGCATGCGCACCAAAGGGGGAAGTAAAACGCGATGAATTCAACTTGGAAAACAGCCGAGGCCATGACCCACTGAACACCCTGGGAAGCTAACTGAATGTCCGGCTATATTACATACTTTGTATACAATTTGTATCAATAACGATGTGAAAGCGGGTGGGAAATAAAGAAAATGAATACAAAATGAAGGGGTGGGATTTAGAACAATGATCTTTAAGGAATTAAGTAAAAGTTAATATGGTGTGAGGATCAACCCCCCGTCCCTGTCCAATCAGAGTTAGTGGCCCCATAATATTGAAACATTAATGGGAGGTACATGGGCGTAGAAAAGGTATAATAGTTGTAGAATTAGTTAATTAGTTAGATCGAGAGACAGAGTTGCTATGAGACCGGGATGCTGTCAGAGAGCTGAGCGAGTGCAGAAGAAGAACTTAGAGCAAAACCTATAATTTTTAGAAGAACATCCGCGGAAGAACCACGAGGAGGAAGAGAGTGTCAGAGAGAGGAGCGACGCAGGCGTCGGTGCTAGAGAGGTTATCTATCCTGTCCTGAATCCTGTCCTGAAGCCTTAGTCTCCAGCCTGTCCTGGAGACCGTTTCCCAACTCCTTGGCCAAGGGCTTTGGTTTTCACACCTTTAGGTAACTATAAGACTGTGATTTTAACTTGTACTGCTCTCTCTATCCTCCCCTTTCTGAGGGACTGTCATTGTGATACCTTATTAGATGACTAAGCTTGAAATGAACTTCCTCCTTGAAATATCGATTAAGTGCTATGCAAATTGTATCTGACTCATTAACAAAATTTAGATAAACCTTTTAAAACTTCCTGAGTCTGTGATCATTTCAGGTGATTAAGAAAGTTATAGTAATGTCATATTAACCTCAACTAGTACTACAATATTGGTCCATTGACAAGTCATTACTCTTTCGATCAGGAAAAGGGCAAAGGTAAATTTTAACCCATTAGTGGATCTGAGTAAGAGTAAACTGTCACCCCGGCGGTGTTTACTAGGTAGTGTGAATGAATGGGCCCAGGTGAGTATATGGTGTGTGAATATTTGTTATTGGTAACCCGCTGGATCAACGTCTTGACATTGCTTCTACAACTCCGGCGAAGACTTCCCACCACCAGTCCAGCCCGATTGCTCGATTTTACTCACGAGAAAGTGTCTCTCACAGTTGTTGAATGTGACTTATAATTACACTGAAAATATGGAAATGTCACCAGGGCCGGACTGGGAACCAAAACCGGCCCTGAAAAAGTGCTCGCCCCCCCCCCCCCCCCTCCCACGTTGGGGGTGCGGCCGAGCTCTTTGCCAGGCCCGGTTTTCGGCCGATTTTGTTACAGGCCCGATTTTGCAGCTATGCTGCAAAAACATGCCCTCTAACAAAAGCGGCCCCCAGGGGCCCAAAACCGGCCCCCACCCTTGCGGCGCACCGGAGGATTGCCCGGTGCCCGCTATGGCCAGTCCGGCCCTGAATGTCACACATAAGCAATTTGAAACCTTGACAGCTATGAACTGAAGTGCTGGCTTGTGTGTTCTCCGGTGTTTGCTTGTTGGACCCTCTACTAGTCAACGTCTGCTGTTTTATTGACATTTGCACTTCCAAACCTTCTCTCTTGAGGCATTTCAGAGTTAAGCCAATGTCTGTAGTTTAAGTGACATTGGTGCTTAAAAACGATTGTGCACCATCTGCAAGCTTTGTCGAAAAAGAGCAACATCTCCAAGGTCTGAGGTGTCTCTCACGTCTCCATGGTCAGAGGTGTCTCTGACATCTCCCAGATCTGGGGTGCCTCCGATGTCTCTATGGGCAGTGATATCTGACATCTTCATGGTCATGTCTCTGAGGTCTCCCTGTGCTATTGTGCTTGTTTTAACCTATGCTAGAATATAGCAAAAAGCCTCTCAGACACTTTAAACATACCTATTTCAAAGTAAAATAGTCTTTTTAAACAGTTTCCATTAATTTAAGGCTGAAAGAAATAATGACGAGTAAAATAAAGTGCCACAAAAATGCCGCATAATTTCCATTCTTGTGCCGCTAAATTTGCAAATCTATGCCACAGTATCCTGAGGGGTCTGAGTATGAGGGCTGGTAAGACAACATTTGCCAGGGCTGCCTCTGGTTCCCAGTGCCCCTGGTGCAGTGAGCTAACGAACTCAGTAAAACTTTTTGTGTATATATAGTTTTTTTTAAACAAAACGGTTTCTTTCTTCTACTGTTTTCCTTTTCTTGCCCTTTTACTTTCACCTCCTCATTGTCACAGCTTTTCCCTATTATGGCGCTATTTATTATTTTTCTTCTTCTTCCTCGCATGTAGTTTCTTCTTTCATTCTCTAACACTTGTGTTTATTTTTTCAGTTCTAGCCCATTCGTTCATTTTTAATCCAGTTCTAGCCCATTCGTTCATTTTTAATCCACTCGTTAATTTTTTTTATTCTACTAGTGTTTTTCCCTTTCCCACTGTCTTAAAAGTCTTCCTCCGTTTTATGCTTTACGTTTCAAAAAACATAGAGCACAACGTGAAGTAATAGAGAGGATGTGGTCCGTGGGCTGCGCTGCCGCCTCTGTTGAAGGAAACCAGGGTTCGAGCCTCGAGGTCGCGTCCACATTATGTGATTCTGGGCAAATCACATAATCTCCCCGTGCTGAATGTGTAATGTAAATACGGTGCACATGTACAACGCTCCAATACCTTCGGGTCGAGTTCGCGCTATATAAATATGCAACAAAATAAAAAAATAAAAAGTTACAGGAGTGTTTACGAGGCTATGTCACAGCACATCTTCAGCATCAACCAATAAAAGCCTATAGGAACATTCAGGCTACCAGCAAATCCGAGTCTGCGCTGAGATTAACCAACCAATGGCACCCGGCAGACTCTCTACCTAATTAGACTAGAGAAAACTTGTCCTCAGCATCAACCAATGGAAACCAGCAAGCTATCAGCCAATCCACGATGGTGCTGCTCATCCACAGCAACCAATGGGAAGCCTGCAGACTGCCAGCCAATCCCAGCCCACGCTGCCCCTCAATGGCGCCGTCTCACCCACTTTTAAAAAGAAACTTAGTTTAACTTTCTCGTTTCTGGATCATGGCGTCAGCAGCTCAGCTCGGGGACCTCCAGGAAGAGGCCACGTGTTCCATCTGTTTGGAATGTTTCACTGATCCAGTGACTATTGATTGTGGGCACAACTTCTGCCGCTCCTGCATTACTCAGACCTGGGAGGGAAGAGATGGAAACTTCCCCTGTCCACAGTGCAGGGAAATATCTTCTGCGAAAAACCTCCGGCCCAACAAGCAACTCGGGAACATCGTGGATATGTTAAAACAGCTTCATCTGTCCCCAGAGAAGCCCCAGGGGGAGAATCTGTGTGAGAAACATGATGAGAAACTGAAGCTGTTCTGTGCAGAGGATCAGAGGTTAATATGCTTGGTCTGCCGGGAGTCCAACGAGCATAGAACTCACTCAGTGACTCCTGTAGAAGAGGCTGCAGAGGAGTACAAGGTATGTCTGTGGGCCTTGAGGGATCATAGGGTCCCACTGTGAGCCCCATTGAGGATCCTGCAAAGGAGCACAAGGTGTGTGTTCTGGTACTACAATTGAAGATGACAGGGTATGTCTGTGGGACTTCAAGGATCTCACGGTCCCACTGTGAGGAACCTTCAGAGTAGTACAAGGTGTGTGTGGATGTTCTGCAACTGTGATTGAAGTGCACAAGATATGTCTGTGAAATTCATAGATCAATAAGTCACTTGGTGAGCCACTCCGAGGCAGCGCGAGACCAAAAGCTATGTGTGCGGGTGTTCAGAGGTCACACGTCGCCCTCTGCATCCCATCGAATAGGCTCCAGAAGAGCAGAAGGAATGTTTGAGGATTTCAAGGGGTCACAAGGCACCCTGTAGGTCCATATAAGATACTGTTGAAGGGCAATATGTACGTTTACGAATCGTAATGCATCCTGTGGGTCCTGAAGGAGAAATCTGTAAAAAGTATGGATTACAGGGGTAGAGGAGCACAGTAACCATAGGTGTTGCTATAAGAGTTCCACACGCTCTATGCCTAAAGTGTCTGGGACTCTTAGCAACACCTATGGTTACTGTGCTCCTCTACTCCTGTAATTGTCCATTTTGTTAATCTCGGGTCTTTGTAACAATTGACCCTAAGAGTGAGCACTTTTTTAAGTAATTGGACAAATAGAGTGCGGTGATCGCAGGCCACTACCGTTCTTTCTGTTGCTTTGTGCTGTAAAAATGATGTGTATTCGACAGAGAACAAAGGTGTAGAGTAGCACAAGGTTGTCGTGTAGTTCCTATAAAAGCTATATTGAGTCTGCGCGTTTAGACAACATACACTATAGGATTGGTGTCAGACTGATTCTAAACACCCCCACCGGGTATGTTGGCCTTTTGTACCAACTAGCTCACAGTGCCAGTAGAAACTCCTCTTACCAAGGAGAGAATAGTTCTTGGCAACTACCGAACATGACAAACCGGATACCTCAGGACTGTGGAAACAGTGTACTATTCGCTCAGTCACTCTTGCTCACTTTGTCTCCGAGAGATATACCGAATAAATGGTGGGGACGTTTTGCAATAAGTATTTATTGAACCAGCGTCATTCTAGTGTAAATAGGAGTGCTGAAACAACCATTAGACTGTAACAGATATAAAGGATTAGAAGCTCTAAGAAAGTAAAAGGATGGTAGATTTCTGCCATTTTGCTATAACCATGAATACAGGCAAGTATATAAAATACATGACAATAAAATGTGTACTCCTACGATGCTACCCTAACTAGATGTACCTAGTGAATCTAGCATGTATATAGGTGTTAAGCCAAGAATCCCTCTAGGGTAAAGTCAACCCCATTACCTGAAGTGAGAGACTGTGGGACCCCCTCTTGGTCTCGAGTTGGACACCCACGAGGGATGTTAGACCACTGCGAGCTGGAGTATCTGCATGCAGGAGCCTCAGCGTCTCGCGTCAGTGTGTCGGCAGGGAAGTCCTGATCTCCTCTTTGTCCCAGCAAGATGTGATGTTTATATACCCACAGGTCTCCTAGGGGGTTCTACCTTGCTGTGCCACTTGTTGGACTGAGGATGACATCTGGAATGAACTTTACACATAGTTATTATACAGGAGATGGTAGTCCTGCTGAGATTCCAAGAATACTCATGCATAATGTATGAGGCTTTTGACCAGGGAAAATCCTGCGTTCTGTGTGCATTGTTGTATATAGGTAAAAAGGTCAGTCCCTAAGAACTGTTATGTGTGTAATGTAGGGGGAGAGTATAGGTGAAAGGTTACAATGTTACCTGAGCCTATATTGGAGTACCTATATGGAATATAACAAGGTATGTGTGTGGGTTTTCAGGGTTCACAAGTGAATTCACTTGTTAAGTATTTAAGAGGATGCAAAGTATGGGTTCGGGTAATATGGGATTTCAAATTTCACCCCACGGGTTTAATAGTACATGTATGTATGACAACGAAATTGTATCTCTATTATCGAATTCACCCATTATGAACTCTGTCAACTCTGACTCAGAAATACATGGTCAGGCAGGCTCTGAGACCCAGGCCTGAGGTTACTGATTGGCAGGTCACAGGTGGGGTGGCACATAGCTGGCAGACAAACATGCGAACAGGAAACCGTGAGCGTACCTACAAATAGGTTCAGCGACACCACAATGTTCCAGAGAGATTGACCTCAATAAGCACACATTACCAGAGGGGTACGTATGTTCCTAAAACACCATAAAGTCAGATGCCACATAGGAACACAGAGCCAATGGAGATTGGCCCCAACAAGCACACATGACCAGAGAGGTACGCATGTTCCTAAAACACCATATAGGCCGATGCTGCATAGAGGTAGGAACACATGCTAATCGGGACACAGTACACGCAGTGATCACACATACCCGATGCTGGACATCTGGATATGTTATTCACTGGCCGCAGTTTGTCTGGGTAAGGTCGAGGCCCACTTGGATTCCTCATTCAATGCTTTTAATTTATGACTCCACAGACAGTGGTACACATTCCCTACCAAAGAGTGATCGCCGGAACTGTTTATGGCACTCCATGTACTGTATATAAACTCATCACATCTGGTGCCAGGGGAATGGCAGCAATGGCTAAGTATTACCCATAGATTCCAAATTGATAAAGCTTTTTTTATTTATTTTTTTACATTACTGCTGGCAATCCTTCCTGATGCACTGAGGTAATCGCTTCTGGTAATCTTGCATATGGTGGTCACTAAGGTAATCTTGTCTGATGTGGTCACTCTTACAACACTAATATTAGTAGCTCACAATGACTTTCATTGAACAACAGTTGCTCGTATTCCAGAAAAGGTTGGAAACCCCTGATATAAGGTATGTATGTCAGCTTTCAGAGATTACAAGGTGTTCACTATGAGCCTCATAGAAGAGGCAAACGAAGAGCACAAGATGTCTGAAGGTATTCAGGGATCATCATCATGAACCCAGTGGATCCCCTATAAAAGGCACAAGGTATGTTTGTGGGTGCATTGGGATCCACTCACTATGGCGAGTCATATTTCATCAGGACGAGATATTTTTAGTGCCTACTCGCCCATTTTGTTGAGCTGACAAATAACAGGTATTATGTTTGCTCACAAAGTGAATGAGCAATAAAGATGCCTTAAAATATTGTTTTTATCACATTTGCTCGCCATTCAGAGACAGAGGTCAAAAGTCAATTTATCTTCCTACATTTAATTTTCTTTCTATTACTGTGAAGTTAGAGGATTTTGTAAAGTGAACTGTGTGACAATCACAGTGTGCAAAGCATGTGAAACGAAAGGCTGTAAGATTTCAGGTTTTGTTTTTTGTAACACAACATTGAAATATCTAAGGTGATCTGCACAAACATTTCAAAATATATTTCAGCAGTTATTTAGGCATATGTTTGTAATTCTATGGGATGAAAAAAATATTTTGTATAGGATCAGAACACTTTACTTGGTGATGTGCAAATGTTAACTGTTTTTTGCTGAAACCCAATTACCCCCATTCCTTCTTAACACGTGAGGCCCTCCGCTGTTACAGGGATTCTGCTCATACACAGAACTATGCGCAGGAAACCAGGACCTCAGTGAATTGTGGTGTACCAAAAACTCACCTCAGAACCCCTATCCGGCCAGCATCAGTGTCCCATTGGTTATCCGTATTATCACGGAGGTCCCAATGAATAGACAACCCAGAACAAGCGACTTAGAGTACTCTCAGAAATGGTGGGAATCAGAAATACCTGTTCGTTATTATTCTCATATCAGTCCACAACAAGAGTAAACAAAGACACGGTAAAAATAAAAAGAGTTTATTTTATAAACTTCGTGTCCTTAGATGCAGTACTTTGGCTAATACAAGCAGACAAATGATTAATATCAAAACCATCAGCATTGTTACAATACCATAAAAAATAAAGGGAGAAATCATGTTATAAATGACAGTGGGTTTCAACCACCTTCCCTTCACTAACAAGCTAATATTATTAGACTAATAAAAGGTCTCTAGGCTTGAATGGGGAACCCCATACCTTAAGGATCAGCTTAGTGAAATCACATCACAGGATCAGATCAAGTCTTCTCGCAGGAAAACTCTTCTTCAAAATGTGTGTTTACCATGCAGCCTGCAATATTAAAAACCCTCGACTTTCAGGTATTCGCAGCTGCGTGTGTGTTATGGCTAAATAGTGGGCCGATCAACCTGAACTCAAAAACATGCATTGTCTAGCAACCCAGACTGTTTCTTTTACACAATGTTCAGACCAAGGTCGCAGCGCACGGCTAGGGATGTGAACCACAGACAGTTCTCATGTGAAGAAAAAGTCGAGCAAGCAGTTTTCAAATAATAACATGTAACTGCAGTGTCGTGTGCAAAAGCAGCAAATGCGGCAAGATGGCTTTCAGGCTTCTAACGTGGCTATGCTAACTTAGCAATGTATGTACGTATTGGGGCAGCCTTCACTACATCCCCCCTTGATCGAACCGCTAGCCATAAGGATACAATCAGAGAACGCAGAGTTGAAGTTCGATAGAGCGGAACTAAGTGCACGAATCTGAAATCCACATTACGGTGCAGTGAGAGTTCTAAGACAAAAAAAAACAACCAAAAAAGGAGAAATAAAAAATTCAAGGCGATAGACACCTGTCTGTGCAAAGAAAAATCAGACAACCAGTCAGTCAATCCATGAACGTATACGCACTGTAAGTAGCAACTGCCTCCAATAGGAAATCGTTGGCACGTCCTCTAAAAGTCTCTGCCATCCAGTTTAATAAGGGAAAGGAACAAACATGTTCTTCGACAATCGGCGCCTCTAGCACCATCAGAGGGCAACTGACATATTCTGCAAGATAACTTCTTGCCAGAAAGTCATATGCAGCCGTTCCGATGTCCCAATTCCCTAGGACTCCCATGTGCTGCTCCACAGGCCATAATCCCGACACCAGAACAGTCCAACTCATGAGCCACTAAGGGACTCATTAGCCGATCATAATCCGTGGCTGGAGACACCGTGTTAGATAAGCACAAATCCAGAGCCCATTGAAAGGGACAATCTAGGCAGTGAAAGACAGGTTGCACACATGTAAAGTAGGTAAACCGGAAGGACAATCCATAGGCCAAACTCAGAGTTGCCAGTGGTAATGTTACATAGTACTCAAGCATCCGGTTACGAAGATGGAGCAGCCGGGGCAGGCTGACGTGTGACACAGAGTGTGCAGCCATTTCGCAGTATGCAGATTAATAATAGCACTCCTGCTACCAGGGCCAGAATCAACGGGAGACCGCCAAAGACGCTGGAAAAAATAGAATGAAAAAAGGCCGGGATCACACCAAAAATAGTTTGGAAGGAGGTCACGAGGCCGGATCCCACAATTTTGAAAAAATGAGCCAAGCCACTTGTTGACGAGACGTTAAAGATTGTTTGAATCAGAGCCCCAAAATGAAGTGGGAGGTCAGTATTCAAAAGCGCCTGCACCTCGGTGCGCGTATTAGCTACATGAAGGACAAATGTTTCCCGGGAAGATGTCAGGGCGACTTCTTTTTGAGACAATAGCGCTCTTATTCTGCTCATCTTGTTGAACTCTGCTTTCAAGGTTGGAATAGAAGGCCAGATGGAAACATCCAGCTGCCCCTGCGGGGGAGGGAAAAGGACATTTTTACAGCAAACTACTCTTTGTGATACAGTCACTATGTAGGGGATTCCCACTAGCATCCCGCAGCAAGCTTCATTATTTAAAAGCAAATAACTACCGTTTGCGAGCAGCGTGAATGATGGCATAATCGCTGCCACCGGAATCCCTTTCAGGACGCATTCTAAATTAGGAGCGTTCACATTGCACGCGCCATGCAATTGAATGTGCCTACATACTACAGAGTGATCAGGTGTTGAAGTACATTCCTCACCCTTTAAGTATACCTCTTTACCATGAAATGAAAAAAGGTATTTGATAAAGCGCACTGTGGCCAAGCGGCTTCCTGGCGCTGGGGACCTGAGTCAGAACTCCCTGAATCAACTCGAAGGACTAGGAGGGGAACGCCTGGGAGAAAAGAAAAGTTTTGAGGGCCTTACGGAAGTGAGAATAGATGGGAATAGAACGAATAGAAAGGGGAAGACTATTCCAGAACTGAGGGGCAAGGACTGAGAACCGAGTGCCACCCGATCTGGATTTGCGAAAGCGGGGGATGTGCAAAAGAGACATAGAGGAAGAGCGAAGAGTGCGACAAGGGGCATAAGGGGAGATAAGAGAAGTGATGAAAAGCGGAGCAGAACGGGAGTGAGCTTGAAAGGCTAGGCAAGCCAATTTGAAAAAAGATCTAAAGCGGACAGGGAGCCAGTGAAGAGACTTGAGCGCAGGAGTGATGTGAGAGGATTTAGGGAGGGAAAGAATAAGTCGGGCAGCTTGATTTTGGATGGCCTGAAGTCTGCGGGATTCAGAGGCAGGAATACCCACATATAGGCCATTTCCATAGTCGAGGCGAGAGGTGACAAGGGCCACGACTATGGTTTTAAGAGCGTCAGTAGAGAAGAACCGTGAGATCTTCCGAATGAGGCGGAGGGACAAGAAACAAGAGGAAACAACGGAGCTGATCTGGTTGTGCATTGAAAGGTCATGACTGACTTTGATGCCAAGAGTACGGACGGAGGCAACGGGAAGGGGGGGGGGACCGAAGGAAGGGGGCCAATGAGCAGGGGACCAGGGGTTGGAGGGACCACCAGTGAGGACAAGCTCCGTCTTGTCCGGATTGAGTTTCAGGTGATTAGCACTCATCCACTCAGAAATGAAGACTAAAGTAGAACAGAACTTAGAAAGAGAATCAGGAGAAGAAGACAGATCGAAGATGAGTTGAAGGTCATCTGCGTAGTTGTACACAGAGACCCCCAACTGAAGGAGAGATGTGATAAGAGGTTGAATATAGAGGTTGAAAAGAAGGGGAGAGAGAGAAGAGCCCTGAGGAACCCCACAAGTGACCGGGCGGGAGGGGGTGGAAAAGCCGGAAAGATGAACCGCCTGGGATCTCTCATGGAGAAAGGACGCAAGCCAGGAAAAGGCTGCGCCCTGAATACCCGCTGATCTGACACGGTCGAGAAGGATGGAATGGTCGACCGTGTCAAATGCAGCGGATAGGTCAAGGAGAACCAGAGCTTGGGGAAGGTTAAGGTCGGCTTTTCCCTTTAGTTCGTCCAGAACCGCAAGAACCACCGACTCCGTAGAGTGGCCCGGGCGGAAGCCCGCCTGATGGGAAGTCAATAGGCCGTTCTCCTCAACGTAAGTGGAGAGGCAGGAGGTGACGTGGGCTTCCAGGATTTTACCAAGGTAGGGAAGAAGGGAAATAGGACGGAAATTAGAAGGAAGAGAAGGATTTTTAGGATGGGAAGGACTATGGCGGATTTGAAAGAAGAAGGAACTAAACCAGAGACCAAAGAAGAGTTGAGAAAGGCAAGAGGAGGGGCGGGGCAGTTGGTGAAGAGAACTTTGAGGATGCGAGCTGGCGCGCAGTCCGCAGGGGAACCAGACCTGACTTTAGCTAGGAGTTTAAAAAATAATTCAAGAGAAATGGCAGGAAAAGAGGCAAAGGAAGAGCGAGGGGGGGAGGAAAGACAGGTAGAACTAGGTTGGGCCACCACGGGAATATTGGCTTTGATCTTCAGGATCTTGTCTATGAAGAAATCGTTAAGTGATGAGCAGAGGGACTGTGAGGGAAGAAGACTGGGGGTGGAGCGGTCAGAAGTGGCAAGGTTGTGGACCAGGGAAAAAATTTCCCGAGATTTATTGGCGGCAAGAGCCACTCTCTCCGTAAAGTAAGAGGTTTTTGCCGCTAAGATCGCCTTTTTGTATACGTTAAGGAGTGATTTGTATTTGACACGCAGAGAGGAGTTGTAATTCCGTCTCCAATGGCGTTCCGCCCTCCTGAGGTCGAGTTTGAGTGCTTTTAACTCTGGGGAAAACCATTTATGCGCGTCATAGGGACGAACCGCTTTGATTTTGTTAAGCGGAGCAGCTAGGTCACAGGAGGAAGAAAGCCAGGAGTTAACCAGCTCGGCCTGTGATTCTAAAGGGAGATCATTAAGGGCCGGGGCAGAAGACGCCAAAGTGAGAGAGAGGGAATCAAGATCAACCTGATTCCAGTTCCGGGCCACACGGTTTTTGGGAAAAGAAAGCTTGTCAACCACACCCAAGTGAATAGAAAAAGAAATGATGGAATGGTCCGACCAGACACAGGGAAGAATAGAAGGGGATGAGATAACCGGGCGTGTAGACCAAATTTGGTCCAAAATGTGTCCTTGAACATGGGTGGGGGCTGTGACATGAGATGTGAAGTTCAAACAGTGAAGAGTGGCGGAGAAATCTTTGGAGTGAGAGTCTTCCCTAGCGTCTCCCGGCCAAAAATTGAAATCGCCGAGCAGGAGAACAGAGGAGTTATTGACCACCAAAGTGGCCAATAAGTCCTGAAGGGAAGCAACAAAAGAGGGCATGGATTGAGGGGGACGATATACAAGAACAACAGTAAGAGGGGCAGAAAGATTGAGTGAGCGGGCCACCAAGAGGTCAACGTTGGGTATAGGAGGGTAGGTAAGGAGTTGAAATCTCTCGTACATCTATATGTAAAGGGGAGTGACCATAATTCATGTAGAAACGCAGTCCCCAGTTGTTCATATCTACCCAGAGCATAATGTTTCATGCACAAACTAAATTTAAACAGTGGAAAAGGTAATGTGATTAGGCCGTGGATAAGCCACACGGCCAAATTCAATTCCGCTACGGAGAAATGTAAAGGTTCTAACTTTTCAATATGCAGTAATGAATATGTTGCATCTTTCATGGACATTAAATTGTTGTTTTGCGGTAAGGTTAAAGGGAAGAAACAAAGATGACGTATTCATGTAGTCCCATGGGACCTTCCCTGCCTTTAACGTTTGCAATGTCCATGCAAACTGCATAACAGAACGCAATTGATTTTGACCATGATACAACACAGACATATCATCCTGTACAATATCAACAATAGAAGAAACCATGTTGTCTAACGTATAAATTCTGGAAGAAAGAGTGTTAATGCTATTATCTATAACGGCTAGTACTTTTTCCATATTGGCTTGATCAATCGCTCTCCATCTTGACGCAGCCTCAATTTGTGACAATTTCCATACTTTGTTGTAAATAGCGTACACCTATCTTTTGGACCTGCCACCCACAGGACCCTTAACCCCTTCAGTGCCCGCCCCTTTCCCCGCCCAGTGCCGGCCGTTGCATTAGCGGGCGGGGTCTATGACGAGCTGGACTCGTCATGGGCACAGCGCCACCGCGGCCCATGACGAGTCCAGCTCGTCATGGGCACTGAAGGTTTTAACAAAATCATTCAAATCTATTTTGTCATGTAATTTTGATAAATGAAGTTTAACAGATGCTAAGGTGGAATGTTGCAGCCAGGATTGACATAACTTCCCTACAGAGTAGGTAGTCACTGTATTGGAGGACTCAAAACGAGGGTCTACGCATAGCTGCATATACCCAGGTTGCAGACCCAGAAATCGATGTTGACAGGAATCTGAACTCCTCTGCCATATTAACCATCCTTCTGGACTGAATATAGAAATATTGAAAGATGTATTCGCGATAGAGAACTGCAACGCATCAAGGGACAGATCTGTTTGGTTATCCCATTTCGGATAAGCACGAAGATCCGGAATAGAGGGAAAATTTAGTTTTTTCGAAGTAGCCAATCCAAGACAGGTGGTTTGGAAGATGGTTGAATTTAAAAACAATATATGATTTGGTATAAGGCAGGCATGATGCAAAGCTTCTTTTCCTTGAACCTGCCACGTTTGGAACCCCAAACCGATTTAAGATCAATAGTAGCCTTCCACAGATCATAACCTTTGATTGACAACTCATCCATAAAGGATTTAGAATATAATAATTTGGTGTGTGTCAGCCTTACCTTTGAGGCAGGCTCAGCCGCCACTTTAAAGAAAAATAAATGTATTTCCCTACCAATGTAGTCGAGCTACCTAAAATTGGTGTTGGACAATGTTCCCATTGGGTAAAATTTACAAAATTTCGAAACGTATTTGTTTTATGCAGGAAATGATTTCCATAATGTTGAAAACAACTGTTCCCCATAATTTGCAGTGTCTGAATACAAGTCTTCAGCATCAAATGCGGCATAATATTTCAAATCCGAAAACAATGCTTCTATGGCATGAACGTCCCAATCATCAGAACGAATATTTTGTTTAACCACATCACCCATAGAAACTCGAAATACATTAGGTACTGTTGCAGGGATTCTGCTTATGCACAGAACTATGCGCAGGAAACCAGGACCTCAGAGAATTGTGGTGTACCAGAAACTCCCCTCAGGATCAAGAACCTCTTATCCGACTAGCTTAGTGTCCCATTCGTTATCCGAGATTTAGCTCGGCGGTCCCAATGTAAAGACAACCCAGAACAAGCGACTTAGATATTCTCAGGAGTGGTGGGAATCCGAAATACCGGTTTGTATCTATATATCAGTCCACAACAGAATAACAAAGACACGGTAAAGTTTAAAGAGTTTATTTTATAAACCTCGCGTCCTAAGATGCAGTACTTTGGCTAACATAAGCAGACAAATGGTCAAGATCAGAACCATCAGCATTGTTACAATACCATACAGAATGAAAGGAGCAATCATTACAATAATGACAGTGGAAAGCAACCACCCTCCTTTCTCTAACAACTAATAGGTTATTATTAGACTAATGGAAGGTCTCTTAGGCTTGCATGGGGGACCCCATACCTTATGGATCAGCTTAGTGGAATCACATCACAGGATCAGCTAGGCTCTCTCCTGCAACAGCTCTTCGTTTCGAATGCCTCTAAAAACATGCTGCTCTGTAATATTAAAGGACTCGTCTTTCAGGTATTGGCAGCTGCATGCATGTTATGGCTACTAACCACTAGGGGCGCACTTATCAAGAACGCAGAGTTCAAGTTGGAGAGAACGGAACCAAGGGCATGAACTATAAGTCCATATAAGGTAAGTGTAAAGTTCGAAAGGAGAGGAAAAAAACAGAAGAGAAAATTTAAAAGAAAAACGATGTTTCAAGGAAAAAAAACATGAAAAATGGGGAAAAAATGACATCGATGGATGCACCAGAACTGGACATTGTTAAAGAGTCAATCCATCAAGGTATAAGCACAATAAGTTGCAACAGCCTCCAAGAGGAAATCATTGGAGCGTTCCACAAAAGTATCTGCCATCCAATTTAGCAAGGGAAAGGAACACACGTGTTCATTTATAATTGGAGCTTCCAGCACCACACGAGGACAACAGGCAGGTTCCTCAACATAACTTCGTTCCAGGAAGTCAATAGCAGCCTCTCCGATGTCCCAATTTCCAAGGACTCCATGTGCAGCACCCAAGGCCATAAACCCAACACCAGAACAGGCAAACTCATGAGTCACTAAGGGGCCCATCAGTTGATCAAAATCCGGGGCAGGTGGCACCAAGTTTGACAGGCACAAATCCAGAGCCCACTGGAATGGACAATCCAGGCAGTGAAAGACTGGTTGCACACAAGTAAAGAATGGAAACCGGAAGGACAATCCATACGCGACGCTTAAGGTCGCCAGGGGTAAGGTGCCATAATATTCAAGCATCCAGTTACGAAGATGTAGCAGACGGGGCATGCTGTCTTGTAACGCAAGGTGTGCAGCCATAGCGTAGCGCGCAGATCAACAAAAGCACCCCAGCTACAAGAGCCAGGAGCAAAGGAAGACCTCCGAAGACACTGGATAAAATAGAATGAAAAAATGCGGGGATCACACCAAAAATAGTTTGGAAAGATGTCACGAGGCCGGAGCCCACAATTTAAAAAAAATGTGCCAGGCCACTCGTAGACGAGGCATTAAAGATAGTTTGTATCAAGGTCCCAAAATGCAGGGGGAGGTCAGTATTCAAAAGCGCCTGCACCTCCGTGCGGGTGTTTGCTACGTGAAGAAGAAATGTTTCACGGGACAAAGTCAAAGCAACCTCTTTTTGAGACAAAAGAGCCCTTTTTCTGCTCATCTTGTTTAACTCTGCTTTCAAGGTTGGAATCGAAGGCCAGATGGAAACATCGAGCCGGCCATGCGGGGGTGGGAAAAGGACATTATTACAGCAAACTACACGCTGTGAAACAGTTACTATGTAAGGTATTCCTTCTAGCATCCCACAGCAAGCTTCATTATTTAAAACCAAATAACTACAGTTGGCAAGCAGCGTAAATGAAGGGGTTATAACTGGCACCGGAATACCCTTCAGGACGCAAGCCAAATTAGGAGCGTGCATATTGCAAGCGCCATGTAATTGTATGTGTCTACACACTACAGAATGATCAGGGGCAGAAGTGCACTCCTCACCCTTTAAGTAAACCTCCTTGCCCTCCCGCATGCATCTATATGTGAACGGGAGCGACCAAACTTCGTGCAGGAAGGCAGTACCAAGTTGTTCATATCTGCCAAGCGCATAGTGTTTCATGCACGAACTGAACTTAAACAGGGGAAAAGGTAACGTGATCAACCCGTGAGTAAGCCACACAGCCGAGTTTAATTCAGCAATTGAGAATGGCAAAGGTTCTAATTTTTCAATGTGCAGCAATTTATAATAGCATCTTTCATGGACATGAGCTGTTGTTTCGCAGTCAAGGAAAGAATAACGATGAAACATTCATGTAGTCCCAAGGGACTTTCCCTGCCTTGAACGTTTGCAAAGTCCATGCAAACTGCATAATAGAACGCAACTGATTCTGGCCATGATACAAAACAGACAAATCATTCTGCACAATGTCTACGACAGATGAAACAATATTATCTAAAGTATAAATTCTGGAAGACAAGGTGTTTATGCTATTATCTATCACAGCCAATACCTTTTCCATATTGGCCTGGTCAATAGCACGTAATCTGGACGCAGCTTCAATCTGCGACAGTTTCCAAACTTCGTTGTAAATAGCATACACCCATCTTTTGGACCTGCCCATCGCAGGACCCTTAATAAAATCATTCAAATCTATTTTATCGTTTAAACGTGATAAATTAAGTTTAACAGATGCTAATGTGGAATGTTGCAGCTATGACTGGCATAACATACCCACAGAGTAGGTAGTTACAGTGTGTGATGATTCAAAACGAGGATCTACTCTAACTTGAGTATACCCAGGAGCTAAAGCTAGAAATCGACGTTGACAGGAATCTGAGCCAGTTTGCCATACCAACCACCCCTCAGGATCTAATGCTGAAACATTGAAGGTGGTGTTGGAAACGAGGGACTGCAACATAGTTAGGGACAGATCTGTATGATTTTCCCAATTGGGATAAGCACCCAGATCCGGGATCGAGGGGGAATTCAATTTTTTAGATATAGCCAATCCAAAACAGGGGGTCTGAAAAATAGATGAATTCAAAAATAACATGTGGTTTGGGATAAGACAGGCACGATGCAAAGCTTCTGTTCCCTGTACCTGCCACGGTTTAGTTCCCCAAACCGATTTAAGATCGATAGTAGCTTTCCATAGGTCATAACCTCCGATAGCCAATTCGTCCATAAAGGACTTGGAATATAACAATTTGGTATGTGTTAATCTAACCTTAGAGGCAGTTTCAGCCGCCAGTTTAAAATAAAGAGGTCGGACTAGACACACTAAAATCCGAAAAATATGTGAACTTGTTCACTAACGTGGCAGAGCTGCCAGACAAAGGGGCCGGACAATGTTCCCATTGTGTGTAATTAACAAAATTACAAAAAGTATTTGCTCTGTGTAGGAAATGTGTGCCATAATGTTGATAGCAAAATTGTTCACCATAATTTGCAGTATTTAAATACAAATCTTCAGCATCAAATGCAGCATAACATTTCAAATCAGAAAACAGTACTTCAATTGCTTGTACATCCCAATCATCCGATCGGATGTTCTGTTTAACTACATCACCCATAGAAACACGAAAGACATTAGGCACATTAATCATTTCAGTGGGACCATGAATTTGAAATTTAACAGCATCCCAAGCGATCCCATCACGCACAGGCCAGGCGGTAATGTTCACAAAAGTCTGGTCACTTTTCATGATGTGAGAAGAGGAGTGGGGGGCCAAAGTTCCATCAATGAGTCTAATTGTAGACCTTTCCTTAAGGTAGTTTCCATTCACAAGGCGAAAAAATACCACCACGAATCCAATGGACATAAACAAAAACATACTTTTTTTAAAAACTTATTTTTATTGGCATTTGTTAGTTCTTTCGTTACATATCAGTATTGGATCACAATATCATTAAGCACATGTTTTCAGTCAGGTGAAATCAATCTTGATATGTATAATTATCTTTACTGCAGTTGTGTGTAAGGTAACAGGTGTTTGCCGAATAAAAGATCAAACCAGGGAGGGGGGGAGAAAACTAGGAGCAGTCATGGACTATTAGAGAAGGGTCAGCTAGACTATATCACAGGTGATCCGTAAGGTGACCGGTGGAGCTGCGCATTGGGAACCCCTGGCCGCAGTACGACGAAGCAGGCGGACATACAGCATAGGCGCAGACCTCGGGGCAGCAGGGATAGGAACCTAATCACTCCAGGGTGGGTGTACAGTATTAGGGGGGAGTGTCCTCCGGGTGGGTGGGCGTTGCGCTCTGCCGCGTGGCAGTAGGGGTGGTCACGGTCGCGTTCCGATCAGTTAGGGGCGGGACTTGTTTAAACTGATGCATCAACAGCGCCCATTCCAGGGAAACCGGGTTTTTTACGTGTGCCCTTCGCCTCCTCTTCCCGCAGGGTATCCTCCTCAGCCGCAGACCATTTGAGTTAAACAAAAACATACTTCTGAGCACCAGCCAAATGTAAGTCCAAGGGGCAATCAAAAAGTGTCTTTTAAACCAGACAACAAAAATAGAAATATTTGAGGGGGAATTGGAAGTCATTGAGTTAGTGTCAAAGGAGAAACGTGACTGTGTAACCGTCGTTGACTGTAAAACCGGCAATGTTACATCTGCAGGATAAGCATACTCAGAATCTTCAGGCACACCACCAACGGGTGGTAGTATCAAGGGATCAGTAACTATATGCATCTCGATGACAACATCAGACAAGGTGGTAGATGCTGGAGCCAAAACAGAATTTCTCAGCATCGCAGGGCAAGAAACCGCTGAAGTCATGCTAAGAAGTATCAGCCACTCGCTGTAGTTTGACATTGTCAATAGAGATGTACCTGTTATCCTTGCGACCAGGAAGAGGAGGTAAAATGACTGTTCTTGTACCCTGCACGCCAAGCACTGGAACCGGTGCACGATAAGAGGGGCGGAACTCCTTCTTGTTCTCCACCTTCTCACGGACCAGGTCACCAACTCGAGGTAGCCAGCCGACTATCGGAATCTGAAGCGCCGCATCAGATGTGGAGGGCAAGTGTGCCTTCGATAGACTGTCTCTGGCTTCTTGTAGATTCTGCAATACAGCACAGTGATCATCTACGTCAAAGGGTGCGGCAGACGCCGCCATGTCTAGACCATCAAGGTCTGGGACAAACATTCTTATTCCGAAGAGCATCATGTATGGGGTCCGCCCACCCAGAGACCTTCTAGGGAGATTATAAAGTGCACGTTGGACGTTATACAAATGGGCGAGCCAGTGCCCAAAACACGTGCTGTCAAAGATTGCTTTAAGTCACGGTTCATTCGCTCCACCACACTATAACCCTCAGGCCGGTAGGGAGACGAAAATTTGACTTGGACCCCCAAATTTCTCATGGCCCCCTTGTAAGCCTTAGAGGCGAACGCAGGGCCCTGATCAGAATGAAAGGTACCACACGCAAAACTTCCCACAAAGACACGCAAATCCCTGATGACAGTCCGTGAATCAGCACTCCTTTGTGGCCATACCCACAGAAAACGTGTGCACGAATCCACTGCAACCAAGATGTACTTGTACGCAGTATCAGAGGAAAAAGGACCGCACTGATCTAAATAAACACACCCAAGTGGTTTATTAGATATGTACAACGCAGTTTGAGGTGGACGCGCAACAGTTGAAGGTTTAATCTGTTGGCAAATGTCACAATCAAGAACATAAGCACGCGCTTGTTTATATAAACCGAACCACCAGTAACGTTGTTGTAGCAGAGATACAGTAGCTGCAACGCCGGCGTGGGCAGATGCCAAACCCTCGTGAGCTGCTAGTATCCAAGATGGTCTGCAGTCCGCGTTGGGAATCAATCTGTCACCAACGTCGTTAATCCTTACTAAAGGGACGTTATCAGGACTTGAGTGATAAAAGTAACGAGGAGGGAAACCTTTCGGGTAATTACTTCCCTTCTCTGTAGCAGCAATGGCTGCCAAGATGTCATCATCAATCTTACTTTTGGATCTTGTAACTGCTGCTACTAAATATGTTGCCACTGCTGTTTTTGCTGCCTCGTCAGCTAAGCTGTTTCCGACAGCATGGACACCAAGTCGTTGGTGACCAAGAGTGTGAATAACATTCACGAGTGGGAGACGTTCTTTTAAATTCTGCCACTCGAACCCAAAGCATTTTATGCTTAATTGTGCTACCTTTGGTATCGCAATATTCATTTTGAGACCAAAAATATAGATTGTCATTGTATGACTGGACACAATAAAATGAGTCACTCACTATAAGAGTAGTGACCCGGGGATCAGCAAACTCCAGTGCAAGCACCAGAGCACGAAGCCCCGCCAATTATGCGTTACAATCACCCAATGACTGCGTATGCACATCAGATTGGAATTCACCATTTACGAATGTACCCACCACAATTGCGCAGGCCGCTGAATAGGCATGCTTCGATCCAATCGCCGGCTGCGCCGAACCGTCAGTGTAAATGACACAATGGTAATCTTCGAGCAGGCGCAAAGACAGAGGAGCCGGATGAACAAATTCATACTGTAAGTACTCCTGAGTCTGTAATGTGGTGTCAAAGATGTAGGTGACATCTGGCGATCGTCAAAGTCGTGGCCCATTGTATCCACCGTGGATGCAAAGCTTTAGAATTAGGTACACTCGCTTTCGTCACCGCCTCAAGGGCAGGATATGGTGTCACAACCAACATGCGCTTTCCTTGGGACAGTGCGCGTTCTTTAAGGATCGCCATCTGCACTGCTGTCAGAACTTTCTCGACTGTGGAAAAGCGCAGTTCAGCAGAGGTGTACAGGTGTGATTTGTACGCAATGGGGACGGTATCGCCCTCATTGAACGTTAAGTATGTGAAACCCACTGCGCCCGGTAAAATTCTTATTACCAGGTTAGTGCGGTTATCACGTGTCAGTAAGTATTTTGAAGCAAGAAGATCAGCCTGTAGAGACTGCAAAATAGCTGAATGCTCTAGCTGCCAGCTAGATTTTGAAAAAGTAGGCTGTACCAAGGCATAAAGCGGCTTGATACGCTGGGCATAATCAGGAATGTACGTTCAACCGAAATTTTGAAAACCCAGCAAAGACTGCAATTTTTTTCAATGTTGTAGGAGCACGCAGGCATGCGCACTTCTCCAGAAAGTGAGGAGCCAATCCTCTACCTTCATTGTTGAGCTCGTAGCCCAAAAACAACACTGTATATTCTGCAATGTGAGACTTCGCAAAATTGAATTTGTAACCGTAGTCTGCAAATCTCACAATAATATTGTCAACGCGACTTAGATGCGGTGTCAACTCGTCGTCCGTGAGATAGATATCATCGACATACGAGTACGTATCCGGGTCTATTCTTTCCAAAAGAGAGATCACGCGTGCGGCAAAGACGCCAGGGCTGTTTTTATAGCCCATGGCTAATCTTGTAAACAGTTTTTGTTTGCCGCCTGAGGTAAACGCTGTCCACTGACTACTTAGTGAGGACAGGTTATGGCTGTAAAAGCCATTGGAAATGTCAAGTGTGGTTTTAAATCTCTTCCGCACGAGACTGTCGACGAGAGCCGAACTGTGAGTATTCTGTACCGCGCATGTCCGGCAATGCGAATTTAAGTGCCGGTAATCCAAAACTAAACGGTACGACCCGTCAGGCTTCGTCACAGTGAATAAAGGGGTATTCATAGGGGATACACAAGTTTCGATAACACCCTGATATTCCAATTGATCAAGGATAGCTGCGACGTGCGGTCGAGCTTCACGACGCATAGGATATTGGGGTTGGGGCTGGGGCATGGACCGCAATGGAATCTCATGGCAGGGGGACAATTTATCCCATCCCACCTGAGTAATGATACAATGCCGGTGCTAGCACCAGTGCTCACTCCTCAGCGAACTGTTTAGCCTGGTCCTTTAGCACTGTGTGCGCAAAGGACGGGAGGATTACCTCCTCCCCTCTAGGAGCATCTAAAATGAAAGCTGGTGGCCAATCTGCCTCCGCCAGGAGGATATCATAGGAGGTAGTCAGATTATCCCAAAAAATCCCTTTTATTGTCCGTTGTATGTCCCCTTCAATGAGTAGGACTATATCATATAATCTGTCAGGGGGAGCCACTCTAGTGTCAGCAGTTTCAACAGTAACAAACGTATCAGTTGCTGTCGCCGCCAGAAATGGACGCAGAGCTTGTCGCACTATGGTAACTTCCGCTGCGCTGTCTAGCAGCGTTAGAGCCCATGTCAGGTTCTGAAGCTGTGTCCGCACTATCTGTGGCATACCTCACTGTTAGTGCAGCAACTTTCTTCTTTTGAAACGGGGTCTTTGACGTGCAAACTCGTCTTGCTTGCCTTTGCCGTCAGTCTGCCGGGACTGCTCACGTACTTGTGGGGCACCCCGACCCTTGCCACCGCCTCCGCCACCGGACTGTGAAGTCGATGTTTCCTGTGAAGAACGAGGAGAACGTTGTTCAGAAACCTGAAATCGATCAGGTGACTTAATAGTAGCACGATCACGCAGATCATAAGTTCGTTCACTACCTGACTGAACGGGAGAGGCAGGGCGAGACTCCTGTTTCTGTTGCTGCTTCCCCTGTTTCTTTGCGCGGCAATTTTGTTTTGGAGAATTAGGGCGTTCGACCTTACCCGACGAGTCCGCCTTTGTTTGCTGTTTGGAATCAGGAGTTTTCACAGCTGGCTTAACACCTAAGGCGCTACGACCAACCTGTCTATAGGCATTCGCGATAATTTTCGCGAACTCCGTCTTCGTCTTCCACCTCGGCTAATTTATTAAGCACTTGGAATTGCGTAGCATCTCCTTTTAGGTTGCCCAATATCATGGTAGCAACCACATCGAACACTCCGACAAGCCGCATTCCCAATTCAACTGCTGCCTCCGCACCGTGATTTTCCTGAACACGTTTAATAATGGAGGGCAGCACCGACAGAGACGGAGTGCCGAAGCACTTCGAATATGTCGCAGCAAAGACCTTGCCCCAGTTTTCACAATCTGCCATATCCGGGACCAGGTCTTTCGGCAAACTAATGGTAAGTATCCTGTGTTTCTCCACAGGAGTTGTATTTGGATAAACCGCTTCCAGTTGGTCAAATTTCTCAGCAAGCCAATAAGGGAAATCATCCCTATTCTGGGGGCACTTGCCTACAACCGAATTAACCATAACAGGACTAATGACCACCGCGTGGTGGTCCGTTGGTTGTCCCGCAACAACAGGTGCCCCCACCTGCACATTGCGTGACACGTACTGCACTAAAGCCCTATGAACATCAATAAGAGCTGTGTGCAGTACACGCAACTCAGCCACCGCTACTTGAAGGTAGCGGGGATGAGGCATATATCCGGCTAGTACCGGCCATGTGGCCCTTGCAATGGACAAAGGGCCCATTCTCGCCGGTATAACCGCATGGGGAAGGGCGCCATTAAACCAAATACTATGCTGCCAAGCAGAAATTGGTATTTCCTGTGTCCTGTACGGTGTATAGGTGGCTGGTATTTGTGTGGCCGTGTAAGAGTGAAACGTATTATCGTCCTCACTCACCGCAGGCAGAGTCACCCAAGAGTAAAACAACTCATAAGGATAAGATGCATTGGCACCTACCACAAAAATTACAGCCATGCCATCGTCCGGCACCCCATACTGCGTCAAGTGACGTCGTAGAGGCGTGCGGCTATGAGCCGCTATATCGACCGCCATAAGGACAAATCTACACTGTGATTTAGTAGTAGCACAAGGGTTCAGAAACCTTTTTAATGATCAAGCTTGAAGGAACCTATTACGATAGTAAGAGGTAGGTCTGAATCCGTCACTCCTGTTATCCGGAAACAAGAGTGAGGGTGCCGTGGACTAATATAAGCACTACTAAGACGTTTCAAATCAATAGACCAAACGTTAGGTGTGCCATGTTGCAGGGATTCTGCTCATACACAGAACTATGCGCAGGAAACCAGGACCTCAGTGAATTGTGGTGTACCAAAAACTCACCTCAGAACCCAGAACCCCTATCCGGCCAGCATCGGTGTCCCATTCGTTATCCGTATTATCACGGAGGTCCCAATCAATAGACAACCCAGAACAAGTGACTTAGGGTACTCTCAGAAATGGTGGGAATCAGAAATACCTGTTCGTTATTATTCTCATATCAGTCCACAACAAGAGTAAACAAAGACACGATAAAAATAAAGAGTTTATTCTATGAACCACGTGTCCTAAGATGCAGTACTTTGGCTAATACAAGCAGACAAATGAATAATATCAAAACCATCAGCATTGTTACAATACCATAAAAAATAAAGGAAGAAATCATGTTATAAATGACAGTGGGTTTCAACCACCTCCCCTTCACTAACAAGCTAATATAATTAGACTAATAAAAGGTCTCTAGGCTTGAATGGGGAACCCCATACCTCAAGGATCAGCTTAGTGAAGTCACATCACAGGATCAGATGAAGTCTTCTCGCAGGAAAACTCTTCTTCAGAATGTGTGTTAAACATGCAGCCTGCAATATTAAAAGCCCTCGACTTTCAGGTATTCGCAGCTGCGTGTGTGTTATGGCTAAATAGTGGGCCGATCAACCTGAACTCAAAAACATGCATTGTCTAGCAACCCAGACTGTTTCTTTTACACAATGTTCAGACCAAGGTCGCAGCGCACGGCTAGGCATGTGAACCACAGACAGTTCTCATGTGAAGAAAAAGTCGAGCAAGCAGTTTTCAAATAATAACATGTAACTGCAGTGTCGTGTGCAAAAGCAGCAAATGCGGCAAGATGGCTTTCAGGCTTCTAACGTGGCTATGCTAACTTAGCAATGTATGTACGTATTAGGGTAGCCTTCACTTCGCCTACCCCCGATCCACCCCCAGCCTAAAAAAACACCGTCTGCCCCCACCACCTCCTGTTCTTTTTGTCTCCCTAGGTGAGACTTACCTTCAGTATTTCTCTCTGTGGTGGTGCCGGGGAGTCTTTGGTTCTTGGATCACAGACTCTGCGGGCGGCGATCCTCCAGTGACGCGGGTGCCTCCTGAGTCTCCTCGTTCTCGGAGTGGAGCACTGGCATATATATGGACGCAGTCACGGAGTCTGGCAGTCCTTGTGAGGCTGGGACTGTGTTTCCTGGTACGGGCGCGGTGCTGCCGGATCGACGGGAGCAGGAGCGTCCCGGAGAGCTGGTAGGACGTTTTCTTTTAATGTATTGCGTCGTCTTTTTTTTTTTGTTTGTTTTTTCTTTTTCTTTTTTTACTGATTGGATAGGGGTTTTGTGGCACGGCCTCATTGGTTTACTGCTGGGTTTCACTACAGCTATTTATCAGCTGCAGTGTTGGTGTAGTTTATGCTGATGCCATGGGTCGGAAGAGAATGTTTAAGAGGAACAATGTCGTGCCTTCTTCCTCCTCCTCCACATCGGATGTGTCTCCAATTCCCCTGAAGAGGCCGCGGGTGCAAGGCCGTGATGGGGGTGACGTGCCTCTCCTGTCCAAGAAGGAGGGTCGGGGCATGATTGAGACTGCTGTTTCCAAAGCCCTCCAGGCTCGTCCATTGCATGTTAGTCTTTCCTGGCCTCAGACAGTGGATTGCGGAGGTGAGTTGTCTTCTTCGGACAGGGAGGAGCCTTCTACCTCCTCTGGTGGGAAATATGTCTCCAGGGAGGAGATGTGGGGCGTTTTAGCTCATGTAGAGGACAATTTAGGGTTTCCTCCTTTGCAGCATGGCGAGGACGGAGGGACCCTTTTTCCACAGAATGGGCATGCCTTTTTAGGGCCCAGTTCGAGAGATGGTGATGAGGGAGTGGAGAGAGGTGGACAAGGTTCAGGTCCCTCACTTTCTCCAGAAGCTATATTTGGTGGAGGGGGATGACCCCTTGCCCCACACTGTGCGGTTGGACTCCATTCTGGGTACTCTGATCGGTAAAACTGCCATTCAGCCGCAGGATTGTACCCTAACGGATGCCACAAATAAAGTGTACTAAGGCCTTAAGAAGGCCTCTGCTGCAGAGAACTTGAATTTGAGGGAAAGCCTATATGCTTTTCTGCTCAGTACGTGGTGCAGGATTTTGACAAGATGGCCATGGCTGTGCAGGAAGGTTCAGAGTGTTCTGAGCTCCAGGCTGCCATGGAACAGCAGGCTAAGCTGCTGGTGGACATTTCTTTTATTATTCGAGCTTCAGCTATGTGCACTGGGGCCTTGGTGGCCGCCGAACGTTGCTTATGGCTCAGGCAGTGGAAGGCAGGTCCTTGGGAGAAGGTGACATTGCTGAAATTTCCCTTTGAGGGTCAGGTTCTCTTTGGGAATCAGTTACCGGCCATGATTTCTAAGGCCTTCATGGAACAGAAGCATGTCTTGCCTTATATAGGTGGTACTTCATCGTCTAGTAAAGCTTGGAATAGGTCCTCCAGGACATCCCCCGAAGCTCGAGTCCCGTCAGTCTTTACGGAGGAGAAGATACCAACCTCGATTTTTCTCTCAAGTGTGCTGCCTCTACACCTGAGAGGTCTGCCAAGAAGGGCCCCTGACAATCGCAGTCACGAAGGATCTATGCCTGTAGGAGGCAGGCTCAGGCATTTTCTTCCAGTTTGGAATCTGAATGTTTCGGATCGCAGGTTCCTGAAGACTGGAATATGGTTATAAGATCGATTTGTGGCAGGGTCCCTCAGATATGGGTGGATGGCTGACTCCTGTTCCGACTGCCTGTCTGTGGAGGTTGGCACTGTTGGAGGGTCAGGAATTTGCGTGCCAAACGGACCATTTGCAGGGTGTGGAAAGTCAGCACAGGGGCCTACTCCCATTTGTTCTTAGTACAGAAGGTCTCGGGAGAATTTTGGCCCGTTCTGGATCTGAAGTGGGTCAACTCCTGGGTTTGAGCTGTTCACTTCTGAATGTTGACCATTTAAGCGATTTATCCCACTGGTCAGGCTAGGAGAATTTTTGGCGTCCTTGCAATCCTGAGGACGTTTATCTTCACGGCCTCATCTCAGCGATTTCTGAGGTACGTGGTAGGAGGAGCCCATTTTCAGTTTTGTGGTCTTCCCTTCGGCCTCAAGTCCTCTCCAAGGGTCTTTACGAAGGTGCTGGTGCCGCTCAGGACTATCCTTCATGCGGAAGGTGTGTTCGTTCATCCCTATTTGGTCAATATTTTGCTGTATGCAGCGGAGGAGCCTCTGTTGCTCGCTCAGGTCGAAAGGGTCTTGGTGGTTCTTCAGGGAGACAGGATTTTGGTGAACTGGGAACAATCTTCTTTGGCCCCCCATTCAGGGCATGGTCTTTATCGGGGCTCGTTTTCAGACACTGGACTGCCGTGTTACTCTGTCTGCAAGGCACCTGCTCTCCTTGCAGGCACAGGATTTGGCGTTTGTCCCAGGAAGCTACTGCGGCAGCTGAGTGGTTGAGGATGCAGGGGCATTTGGCTTCTGGTGTTTCGTGTGCCCTGGTACCGGTTTAACCTTCTTCGCCTGGCCAACTGCGTTGTGACGGTTTGATCTCCAGGGGCCCAGAATCTGTTGGCTCCACTGCAGATGACGGACCGGATCCGGGAGGAACTCTCCTGGTGGCTCTGCCAGCATCAGCTTCTGTCCGGGATCTCGTTGTCGCCCCCAGCTCCACTTGTGGTAACTTCAGATGCCAGCCTGTCCAGTTTGGCAAGTTAAAGGATGCTGGTCTCTGCTGGACTCCCGAAGGTCTTCGAACTGGAGGGAGTTACGAGCAATTTGGCTCCCTCTACTCCATTTTCAGGATTCTCTGCGGGGTCAGATGGTGGTGGTTGGGACGGACAATCTGGTGGGGAAGTCATATAGCGGCATTTTCCTGTGGGCTCAGGACTGGGTTCTGGGGCTGTCTGCTCTATACATTCAGGTGTGGATAATGTTCGTGCCTGACTGTTGAGCAGGGACATTCCATCGTCCAAGGATTTCTCCCGGTTTCCCAGTTTGTTCAGCAAGATGGTGGTTTGTTGGGGCCTCCTTGTGGTGGACCTGTTTTCGGCCCCGGGTAATGCCAAAGTGGAGCGTTTTTTTTTTTTTCTCTGGGTCGGTGTCCCCTGGCATGAGGAGTCAACGGCTGGACTTGTCCTTAGCCTCAGGACCTCCTTTATGCTTTCCCTCCGTTTCAGCTGGTCCAGGCCTTTCTTGTTCAGGTGGCCTTGCGCAAATTGGTTTCCTCTCCTAGGCTTGTTTAGTTGTGACCTGGAGTGGGCTTAGCCTTTGGTCCTGTCACCAATGATTTTTCCAGGTCTTTCCCTGGGCACCTTAAGGAAGTTGCACTTGACAGCATGGCGGTCGAACAGCGGGGCTTAGTTGGTGTGGGGGTACCTGAACATTTGGCTGTGACGTTGCAGGCTACTCGGCGATCCTCTAGTCTTATCTTATACTAGGCTTTGGAGAGCTTTTTCAGCCTGGTGTGCTTCTAAGGAGGTTGATCCTATTGAGGCTGACCTCTTTTTGGTTATGCAGTTCCTGCAAGATGGGGACCAGTTGGGTTTGTCGGTTGCTTCCCTGCGGGTGCAGTGGGTGGCCATTCAGGCATCCTGGCGTAATCTGCAGGACGATGGGGCCTGTTCATTCCTTTCCCTGTTGGAATTTGCAGTTGGTCTTGGATGTTCTCTCGGGTCCTCCTTTTAAGCCCCTTGAGGGGCTGGCGTTGAAGCTTTTGGCTTGCAAGGCTTGTTTCTTGGTCGCCATTACTTCGGCTAGAAGGTTGGGAGAGTTGGGGGCCTCGTCCTGTAAGCATCCGTTCTGCAAGATCTTTTCGGACTGGGTGGTGCTGGTACTGGTTCAGTCCTTTGTCCGTAAGTTTAATTCTGCTTTTTCATCTCAGTCAGGAGGTGATTTTGCCTGAGTTTTGCCCTAATCCTTACTCGGCTGAGGACTGTCGTTTGCACTGTTCGGATGTGCGGCGGACTTTGTTGTGGTATTTACATGTTGTGGAGTCCTTCCCGAAGGGGGACGCTTTGTTTCTGAACTTTGGTCCGGTTGAGAAGGGTGAGAAAACGTCCAAAGCTACTTTGAGTCGTTGGATTCTTTTGGTTTACAAGGTGAAAGAGGTAGATCTCCTGTGGGGGTGCAGGGGCGTTGTACAGGCAGTATGGCGGCTACTTTGGCTGAATTATAGGGTACCTCTGTAGTGGAAATCTGTAGGGCAGCGACTTGGTCTTCCCCTTTTGTCTGCCACTATCGCATTGCTGGTCTGGAACGTTTGGATAATGTCCAGGGCCACAGGGTCTAGTCCTTTATGAGTGTTTGTATTGTGATTTGGGCACGTTATTCAAATGGTGTTCTTCTTCACTCGGTTGTCAGTCTCTGTTTTTGCTTGCTATTTCCTCACGTGTTAAGAAGGAAGGCGAGAGAGGGATGGGAGGTAATGCGTCCAAAACGTACTGATAATGGCATTACTCCTAGTTGTGCTCCCTTGCCTTCCTTCTATGACCTCCTGCTATCCCGGTGCGGTCCAGCTGAGTTCTAGGCTCAGGTTGTTTACGTACAGCAGGTGGTGGGCGGTGTTTATTGGCTGGGGGTGGGTCGGGGGGGGAGGCAGAGGGCCTCACTTGTTAAGAAGAAAGGCAAGGGAGTAGGGCCAGGAGTAATGCCATTATCTGTATGTAATGGAGCATTTCCATACATTGTTTATGCGCTATATAGTTTTATCAGTAAAACTACATGTTAGTGGGAAAGTGTGTGGCCATTTCAATGGAAAATGTGCTGTCTGTAAATGCGGTACCACATCAGGCTTCAGTAATATATTTATGAAGAGTGAGTCTTTTAAACATGACCTGTGAAATAGTGCCATTTGTGAACTAAGAAACAAGCCAGGGATCATGTGTACCCTCTATGTGGGCTTGATTCTTATTGTAATTGAACAAACGTCTAGTCTAGTTAATAAAAATAGTTTTTTTTGTACAGCATATTTGAAGGTGCTCTTTCGTGTGATAATGAAGAAAAAGGTGGCTACATTAGACAAAATATTTGCCTAGAACCACACAATTTGAGATCAGTTAAGGGGTTCAGTACATTACAGTTAGGTCAAGTAGATTATTCAATTAATTAGACTTGCAGGTCTAGTAAACCTTCTATGATTTTACGAGGCCTGCACTCTGTGAGACCTATATAGGAATGTGCAAAAGAGCACACCATGTGTTTCAGTGCTGAGACCACAGGCATATACCTTGCGGTACACAGATGGCTGCAGAAGATCAGAAGGGATGTGTGTGTGTGTGTGTGTGTGTTTTTGTGATGTCAAGCTATACTCGAGGGATTCAGTATTGCAGTGCAGTGTGTAGTACATGAGCAGAAGAGCCTTGGGTGAAGAGGTGCAGCAATGCAGGGTGTAGCACACAGTCATACGGTTATGGTACAGATTCTACACCCAGCTCACCGGGGGCAGCAAATCCCCCCCCCCCCCCTTACCTCTACGAGCCCCTCAGCCATTGCCTGCTTTACCTCTACCAGCCCCTCAACCATTCCCTCCTTTACCGCTACCTGCTCCTGAACCATAAAAACTCTTTACCTCCCTTTCGTTACCAGTCCCTGAACCCTAAAAATAACCCTTATCTCCCTTTACCCCTTCTCACCCCTGACCATGTGTGGGTTAGCTCGAGCTCTCTTGCTGTCTGTTCTGTGTGGCAGACCCTGTATAGATCTGGCTCCTGCTCTCTTGTTGTCAGTTCTGTGTGGCAGACCCTGTATATATCTGCCTCCTGATCTCTCGCTGTCTGTTCTCTGTGACAGACTCTGTATATATCTGCCTCCTGATCTCTTGTTGTCTGTTCTCTGTGGCAGACCCTGTATAGATCTGCCTCCTGCTCACTTGTTGTCTATTCTCGGTCTTAGTTCCTGTATAAGCCTCCTGGTCTAACCTTGTTCCCTATACTTGGAGTTTGTTTCTTTGCCAGATAAGCTGGCGTCTTCTTGTTGAGCTCTTTATAACTGATGCAGTTGGTCTTGAAGAGGATCTGGGCTGGAAGAAGGAGCCAGTGTAGGTCTTTTAATATGGAGATGATATGATTCAATTTCGTCAAGACCTTGATGAGCTGTGTCGCTTCGTGTGTGCTTCCTTTAATAGGTGCCGAGTGGTATTGGGGAGACAGTTGAGCAGAGCTTTGCCTCCATCCAAATGGAAGAGGACCTGTAAGATTGTTCTGAAGTCATCTTCCGACTTCCCTTTCTTCAAGATAGACTAGAAACCCAGCTTTCTTGGTTATGTTTGCAATGTGTTCCTTGAATAAGAGGCCTGTGTCGAAGGTGGGGTAAAAGTCTGGTTTACGCTGGAGAGCCAATCATGAAAATGGGATTGTTTTGAGCTGTTGGACTTAAAGAATAATTCAGTCTATGTGGTGTTTTGCTTCAGTGCTTTAGTTTACAAGCAAAACTGTGTATAAGTTGAGGGCAAGACTTGATTCTCTGTATGACGTTGGGTGAGGATATATTTAGGTAGCATTGAATATCTGTATATTGAGGGATCTTGATGCTGCTGTCCGAAAGAATGGATCAAAGAAATCCCTTATATAGCTTGAAGATGATGGGATAAAGGATGGAGCCCTGGGGTACTCTGCAGCAGACAGGGCATTTCTGTGATCTTGCGGGACCTATATACATGAACTTGCACCAGTTGGTGAGGTAGGATGTCACGATTTCAAGATATTGCCTGAAAATCACATGCATTTTTTCCAGGATGTTGATCACAGCTAGATGATTGTGTTTTTTTGAAACCTTTAAAGTTTACAAGAACATGCCATGGGTAGGCACGAGAATGCCACAAGTGGCATGCAGTGCCTCCCATTACGATACAGAATAAAGAGGAAGGAAACAAAGGGTGAGAAAAAGGAGGGTACATCAAGTATTAAAATGGGACTAGCTTAGGGAACACGGTACGTATATGTGGTACAGGGTAAGTGTACAGGCGCCTACGATAGCCAGAAGATGACAAGTTATGATCACGTCCTCGGTGTGAGGGTAAACTGGTTGCAGTGCGTATACTCTCCTATGCTGTGGGGAGGCACTGTTGGGCATAAGGGGTAGTGGGAGGGTGTGGCAAAATTGAGAGGTTGGAAGAAAAGAGGGCCTGTGTGTTGGGAAGCCTGCAGTGGCGCATACAGTGTCAGTGAGCCAGCAAGTGCCATCTGGTTCAGTATGATAGGGGCTTCGTTCATCGGTCAGTGTGTCTCACGCAGGGGCTTCGTTCATCGGTCAGTGTGTCTTGCGTTGGTGTGGGGTGAGAGCAAGAGATTCTAACACTGCAGTCATGAAAGGGGTTGAGACCGCCCCATAGATTTGGAATTGGTCATTCATAGTATAAGTGATTTTCTCATATAGCGCTATGCGATACAGTTTAAGGAGGCATTCAGTCGACGGGGGCGGGAGGACTGCCTCCAGTGGCGTAATGTGCAGAGTTTGGCTGTTGCAAGTGGCATGGCTAGCCATCTGCAGTCGTTATAGATCGTGCCAGTGAGGTCTCAAAAATCATGGAGAAGAGCAAGGTGGGCCAAAGGAGTAATCCGAACTGTACTATACTATCGTAGGTGCCTCCAAACATGAGACCAGTATGAAGCAAGCCAGGGGTGTTCTTGTCATTGGGAAGGAGGGCATGATCTACTACTTGGAGTGTGGCTGTCTGTGTGCAGTCTGGTATGGAGACAGATTGGTCCTCCTGTGACATATTATTCTTTCTGATGTGCTCCTTGAAGGTGGGTAATAGGGCAGAAGTTGAGGTCAGCTGGTTCCAGGGATGGTTTCTTTAGCAAGGGAAAGATATGACCTGTCCTTAGAGTTTTCCTTGAATGAGGGAGATGATGATGGTGTGGTGGAAGGAGCTCTCCTTTGATACTTTGAGCAGGTTGATGATGGATGAAGGAAAGGAGTTTACCTAGAAATATTCCATAGATCCCCATGCATGAATCAATTGTAGGAGTTCCATTTGGTGGTGAAGAAATGGGAGATGTTGGAAGTGCGGGGCGTGAAATGATAATGTTCGGTCTGATTTGGTGGAGAAGAGGTTGATGTCATTTAATTTGTCGACTAATGCAGAGACTCTAGGTTCTGGCAGAGTGTTGGTTCAATGTTTGACGGCCTTGGAGAGGGCTTTGCTTCTGATGGTTACCTCACTGATGTTGATTTTCTAGTAAAAAGCTTTAGCTGTGGTTAGATTTAGTGTGGCAACTTTACTTTGTGCCCCTCCAGTAATAGGTCTGGTTTGACTCTGGCCTGGCTCAATTTTACTGCTTGACAAGTTCACGCTCAAACCAGATCCTGCCCGTGGTATCGGGCCATCAGACTCCTCAGTCAGTGAGCCGTGTGGTCCGACGGGCTAGGGGTTCAGCTCCCACCCACGTTGCTTAGGTCAATGATGTTGCACTAAGTTTCGCCAGCAGCTGTGCGAGCGAGACAAATCTCCTGAGTGTTGCAGGTAGTCGCTTGGGGTATCCTGAAAGGGCAGTTTTGCAGACACACGATCTGCACCCAAATGGTGCAATTTGGGGACAGTGCCAGGCGAGGTGCAGGAAGTCTGCATTTAGCAACGTATGCAGTTGGTTACAGCCGCTACACCATATGTGGCTTGTTTAAATCGTGTGCTATAGGCTTGATGCAAAAAGTTTAAGTTAAGTAGTCTTAGTCGACCATTTGTCAGCTTGTTTGAAGCAATAGAGCCATTTTTGCTCAGTAATTGTGTGGCCAGGGGTGTTTACCATTTCGCTTTAGCGGTAATCAATGGGGCGTCTCTCTGTGTAGTAACGTAAAATTTACTGGTCAAGGGAGCGATGGATTGCAGCATTCAGAGTAACGAGAGCTTTGCAAGCTCTTGGTTCCTGCGGAAAGGATGAGTAGTGTGCTTCACAGATGACGTGCATTCGTATGTAGTCAAATGTTTCCACAAGTGTAGGTTGTATCTGTCTGCCGACGGTGACTGTCTATATAGGCGCCACCGGGGAAACCAATCTCCCAACTTAGTTATCTCACCCCCCCCCCTCTTATTCTATTGAGGGCCTGCCTGTCAGCTGTGATTGAGTAAAGCGGGTGGTGGGTCAGGGACTATTCCGGGGTGTATAGCTCAGGGCAGGTTGAGTGTCTTCGGACGCCCTCCTAGGCCAGTCGTGCACTATTGGCTGAGTTTAATATAGTATGGCTCTGTCGAGGTGCTCTCCCAATCAGGGCTCTCCAGGGTATTGATGTACTGTGTCTTGCTCAATTGCTTAGTGAGCCATATATGCCAGGGGGTGTATCCAGGAGTGTGTGTGTGTTTTTAATACCCCTGGTCATATGGCAACGTGAGTGTTCACCAGTTTATTCTGGGCTGGGGTTATAGATACTTTCACTTAGTGCTTTGAAAATATCACTAGGACAAAGTTTATTTTTTTTAAGTAGTTTCCCATCTAGGTATTATTATTGTGGGTTTAGGTGTAAAATACTAATGTCTTTATCAAGTAGGAGTAAGTGCCAGTGATGAAGCTAGTGTAGTGAAGAGTACCCTAATACGTACATACATTGCTAAGTTAGCATAACTATGTTAGATGTCAGAATGCCATCTTGCCGCTTTTGCAGCTTTGGACACGACACTACAGTTACATGTTATTGTTGGAAAAACTGCTTGCTCGCGTTTTTCTTCACATGAGAACCGTCTGCTGTTAACATACCTAGCCGTGAGCTGCGACCTTGGTCTGTACACAGTGTAACAGAAACAGTCTGGGTCGCTAGACAATGCATGTTTTCCACTTCAGGTTGATCGACTCACTATTTAGCCATAACACACATGCAGCTGCGAATACCTGAAAGTCGAGTGCTTTTAATATTACAGGCAGCATGTTTAGCACACATTCCGAAGAAGAGCCTTCCTGCGAGAAGACTTCATCTGCTCCTGTGATGTGATTTCACTAAGCTGATCTTTGAGGTATGGGGTTCCCCATTCAAGCCTAGAGACCTTTTAATAGTCTAATAATATTAGCTTATTAGCAAAGGGAAGGTGGCTGTAACCCACTGTCATTTATAATATGATTTCTCCCTTTATTTTCTATGGTATTGTAACAATGCTGATGGTTTTGATATTAATCATTTGCCTGCTTGTATTAGCCAAAGTACTGCATCTTAGGACACGTGGTTTATAGAATAAACTCTTTATTTTTATCGTGTCTTTGTTTACTCTTGTTGTGGACTGATATGAGAATAATAACGAACAGGTATTTCCGATTCCCACCATTCCTGAGAGTGATCTAAGTCGCTTGTTCTGGGTTGTCTATACATTGGGACCTCCGTGCTAATACGGATAACGAATGGGACACTGATGCTAGCCGAAGACGGGGTTCTGGGTCCTGAGGCGAGTTTCTGGTACACCACAATTCACTGAGGTCCTGGTTTCCTGCGCATAGTTCTGTGTATGAGCAGAATCCCTGCAACATGGCGCACCTAACGTTTGGTCTATTGATTTGAAACGCTTTAGTAGTGCTTGTATTAGTCCACGGCACCCTCACTCTTGTTTCCGGATAACAGGAGTGACGGATTCAGACCTACCTATTACTATCGTACTAGGTTCCTTCAAGCTTGAGCATTAAAAAGGTTTCTGAACCCTTGTGCTACTGATTAAACTAAGTGTAGTTTGTCCTTATGGCGGTAGATATAGCAGCGCACAGTCGTACACCTCTGCGACGTCATTTGACGCAGTATGGGGTGCCAGACACTGGTATGGAAGTAATCTTTGTGGTAGGTGCCGACGCGTCTTATCCTTATGAGTTGTTCTACTCTTGGGTGACTCTTCCGGCGGTGAGTGAAGACGATAATTCGTTTCATTCTTACACTGCCATGCCAGCAAACTATACACCATATAGGACACAAGAAATACCAATATCTGCTTGGCAGCATCGTATTTGGTTTAATGGCGCCCTCCCCCATGCGGTTTTACCGGCGAGAATGGGCCCTTTGTCAATTGCAGGGGCCACATGGCCGGTACTTTACCTGGAGCAGGAGTTCTGGCCCTAGGTCCTTCCAGATCTGAAAAGGTGCAAATAGGTGACACTCTTGTCTGTGTCCTTGTTTGTGATACTTGAGGCTGGTACTTACAGATTGTATGTACAAGTTGTACATATCCAGACTGTATGTGTGGCTGGTACAGTCTGGGCAGGTATGTTTGGTACTGTAATGATATTTCTTGTAAGAAAGACCGCACACTACTGATCTACACTTATTTCTTGCAATTTCATCTCTGCAGGTAAAACTTCAAGAGTGGCTGCGTCTTCTGAAGAAAGAGGAGGAATATATTCTGGGGTATAAAGTCAAGGAAGAGAAACAATATAAAACCATCAGAGTGAGTGCTGTGTATCTGTGTGTCTGTATTTATATTTGCCCATGTCTTTGTGTGTACCTCTTAAAGTTAAAGATGCACAGAAGCCAGTGAGACACCCTACATACTAGGTTGTGATACACACTAGGTAAATATACTGACCAGAGTCAATGCTGTTGGTCATTTGGCCTGAAATCAGCCAAGGGTGTGTCTTAGAACAAACAAAAATAAAAATTACTCAGCTTACCCTAAGGTAATAGTTACATACTTACGCAATGTGTATTAATGTATGTATTTACATGTGTGGCATTATCTGGCAGTGAGTTTATACCTGTGAGTCTATGTGAGTGTGCGGGCATGTTCACACTTATGTGTTACAGTATGTGTGCTTTGATGGAAGGTTCTGGAGTTATCTTCAGGTGTGCATCCATTCCTGTGCATCTCATTAGTTGTGTATTTTTGTGGGTATGATTAAGTGTTTGTGTGTGTCTTTGTATGTATGCATTTTGAGCATCAGAATACGCCGATGCGTGTGTGCGTGCGCGCATGTGTGTTTCAGGGATGTGAATGCTTTAGTCTGAATTTATTGGCGGTGAGTTTGTTCTTCCATATGTGAATGTCTGTGAGTTCATATATCACACGGTCTGGTGGTATTTGAGTGTGCAAATAAATGTGTGCAGCTGTATGAGGGTGTGCCTCTGTGAGTTGTGTATCCCTGGGTCTGGATATATTTATCTGTGAGATTATATAAATATGCATCTGTGTGTGAGTATGTGTATGGATGGGTGTCTGGAAAGTGTGCATCTGTGTGTTTGAGTATGCACTGTCTGGAGATGTTCACCTGGGAGTTTGTACAAACATCTTTATATGTGTGTGAGTGCACAGCAATGCGTGGATTTATGAGTGTGAGTGTTTGTGAGTTTGTTTATCCATGGACTGAAGAGTCTGTACAAGCATTTGTGTGTGAGTGTGCACATTGTGCGCATCTGTATGAGTGGGCGCCTCTGTGTGTTTGTGTATGTGTGGACTGAAGAAAGAGTCTGTACAAGCATTTGTGTGTGTGTGTGTGCGCACACTGTGTGCTTCTGTATGAAGGGTGCCTCTGAGTTTGTGCATGCACTGGAAATAATCTGATTTTGTGCAATCATTTGTATCTCTATGCACATACATATGTGCCGCTGTGTGATTGTGTACTTCAGTGGGGTTGTGTTGTATGGATCTGGAGTTATATATCAACCCTTCGGACTGAGCACTCTTGGTTTAAGGCCCTTACTAAACCAGGGTGTTAGCAATGTAATCATGCCACTACATTGCATATACATCATTGACGCGTAGAATATTTAATAGCGTTCATCTAGATCAGTGGTTCTTAACCTGTTCTCCGGGAACCTTTTGGGGTCTTCTACACCTACTGAGGGGGGTCCACGAAATTTTAGAAAATATATATTAATAAAGTGTGTGTATGTACATAAACAAGCACATTGTGTATTTGTTTAATGAAATGCTTGTTTCTCAAATTTTGTGTAGTTTTACGATTAAAATCTTCGTAATTGCTTCAGCCAGAGGCCCCCAGATTCCAATAATAACTCAGCGGGTGTTCCTGATTTCAGTAATGATTTACTGGGGGTCCACAAAAGGTGAAGAACCATTGATCTAAATATTAAATGGGAAACAGAAGCTCCAATATTGTGTTTGAGTTTCTTTCTTAGATGTGGAGCAGGGGACTTTTGATCGAGTCATATGAATGGTATATCCTACCCCATGGCATACCCATGGGTACAGAGAAACTGAAGGCATGGTCTTCTTCAGGCTCGTAGAGTGCACACACTCCATGTAATTATCTTCTGTTTAAAAGCAAAGCAATTTTAATAGCTCATTTTAACCTCCGACTTGTTCATTAGTTTCAAATCAGATGCCCTTTAATTTTGACATGTTTCGCAACATGTCCCTTCCCTTCTTCGGGAGATATACATTTCTAAATCTGAAAACAACTTGGCACAACACAGCTTTAGCCTCTGTTCTCGGACATTCTCTGTTCAGCTCAATCCTCATTGCAAGGTTTTTTTGCAGGGATCTCATAAATCGGCCACAGTTTGTGTCCTATTTTATGCCTGCATTAAACTGCTGTTACAAAAATGGGGCATAGTTGAATGTAACTCCACAGGAGAACTAGGACACATGGCCCTGACTCAGACTGGAAGGAAGGGCGAACTACGACACATGGTCCTGGCTCAGACTAGCAGAAAGAGTTGTCCTGTAACGCAACAGGGGCACATCTGGACGTAACTCCCAGGAGAGCTAGGACACATGGCCCTGACTCAGACTGTAAAGAAAGGCGAACTAGGACACATGGTCCTGGCTCAGACTGGAAGGAAGGGCGAACTAGGACACATGGCCCTGACTCAGACTGGAAGGAAGGGCGAACTAGGACACATGGTCCTGGCTCAGACTGGAAGGAAGGGCGAACTAGGACACATGGTCCTGGCTCAGACTGGAAGGAAGAACTGTCCTGTAACATATCAGCAATAATGCACATTTATCATCACTCGGACACCACGTTTTGATATTTCAGAGTTCATCAGGTGTGTGTCAGTGATGATGATAAAGTTTAAAGAAGGTGTCATTTCCACAAACATTTCATGGTATTTGATAAACTCTCTCCCAATTTCCGTGAAGTGTTTTTCATAATGTGCACTCTTTATTCTGTAGTGGTTGTTACCTCACTTGTCGCTGTACCCCCTGATAGTGCTGACAGCCGAGTGCCCGTTCATTACTGTAAAACACTCTGCACCAGATCACCGCTCTGTGCACCAGGCTCAGGGTTTTTGCGCAGTCAGACTGTGTGTGGGGGTGGAGGGTGGTGGTGATAATGAGGTTGGAGATTAGTGAGTGATCCCCAATCGTGGCGGTTGAGGTTGTTTGCTTCTGGTGTCCATGGGTCTGTCCTACTGCAGCGAGATCGAGCAGTCAAAGGCTTCTCATGGAGGTAGAGATGCTGCAGTTACATGTTATTGTTTGAAAACTGCTTGCTCGCCTTTTTCTTCGCATGAGAACGTCTATTGTTCACATCCCTAGCAGTGAGCTGCGACCTTGTGTTAAGAAACAGTCTGGGTCGCAAGACAATGCATGTTTTTGAGTCCAGGTTGATCGGCCCACTATTTAGCCATAACACACGCAGCTGCAAATACCTGAAAGACAAGGGCTTTTAATATTGCAGGCTGCATGTTTAACACACATTCTGAAGAAGAGCTTTCTTGAGAGAAGACTTCATCTGATCCTGTGATGTGATTTCACTAAGCTGATCTTTACGGTATGGGGTTCCCCATTCAAGCCTAGAGACCTTTTATTAGTCTAATAATTTTAGCTTATTAGTGAAGGGAAGGTGGTTGTAACCCACTGTCATTTATAACATGATTTCTCCCTTTATTTTCTATGGTATTGTAACAATGCTGATGGTTTTTATATTAATCATTTGTCTGCTTGTGTTAGCCAAAGTACTGCATCTTAGGACACGAGGTTTATAAAATAAACTCTTTAAACTTTACCGTGTCTTTGTTTACTCTGGTTGTGGACTGATATGAGAATAATTACGAACAGGTATTTCTGATTTCCACCATTCCTGAGAGTACCCTAAGTCGCTTGTTCTGGGTTGTCTATTCATTGGGACCTCCGTGATAATACGGATAACGAATGGGACACTGATGCTGGTCGGATAAGGGGTTCTGGGTTCTGAGGTGAGTGTTTGGTACACCACAATTCACTGAGGTCCTGGTTTCCTGCGCATAGTTCTGTGTATGAGCAGAATCCCTGCAACATGAGTGCAGATTTCTCTCTGCCTCTTTGGCATTATGGCTTTGATGGCATTGGCGGGCATGCATGATATACCCGTTCCTTTAGCAGCAGCTTCACTGAGGTCAAGGACTGCTGACGATAATCAGTTCAGCAGAGCCTGCACGGCAACGCTCGTCTTTGAAAGGTGTGGCCCCCCAGGCCAGTTGTATATAAGTACCCGGTCATGGCAGTTGCCACCTCAGGGTTGGTTCTTCAGTGAATGGCTGTCATTGATAGTTGCGGCCTGCCAGGTCAGATCAGAGCTTTCACGTCAACGTTGATGACGGTTCATTTTGGGACAGTTCTCCCTTGAATTTTTTGGCACAGTTTATAATGGGAACTGCTCAGGGAGACTGAAAGACCCCACACAATACAGATGGCTGCTTTCCGAATGGCAGTCGGCTTTTTCTGGGTGTTTCCCATGCTGGAAATATACTGGGTTTCTCTCCCTGGCAGGCTGTAGTGCCTGACACTCTTTCCCTTTCTCACCAGGCTGGCTTCTAGGTGCTAGGCACTTCAGATCTCCTATCAAGCTGTTCAGACTTCATGTTATGTCCCTCACCTCTGGGAGACTGTCTGGGAGACAGACCCCATCCACGAGCACACAGCAGTCCTTCAAGTACTATGTAGCATTCCTTGGTCAAGAAGACTTTGGAATTTGAACAAAAGTGTGTGTGTGTGTGTGTGTGTGTGTGTTGTGGGGGGGTGTTGAGTCTGACTTTTATTATACTCCTTTTACAGGGAGGGTACAGATCTGCTCTCTAAGGCTTTGAAACTAGTTTTTTTTTTTCTCTTGACATTTTCTGTATGTCTCTCAGACACAGCCTTTGCACAAGGTGATGACACTCGCAGGAGGCTGCAATGTCCAAAAGAGGGGCATAAGGAAGTGTGGGATCTCTCTCCACCTGGCTGTCACCAGCCTTCCTGAAGCAGTGATGAGGGACAGACAAAAGGGCAGGACGTGCCCAGAATCTTCGTCTCCTGACAGAAACTGCGGTCACCCGTCAATCCTACCATCTACTAAAGGGCCGTGCTTAGAAAGGACTAAATAGCAACCCTCTTCTAATAAGGATTTAACTGAATTTCGCCGGGTTGCCATGTCTACATACTCACTCACTTTAGTGTCTGGGTCTTCACCATCCGGCTGCAGGAATTCAGTCTGTATACTTCCTTTAGGGGAAGCTGTATCCATCCTCCATCTTGTGCCGTGCTAAAACAGGAGCCTTCTGCAATGGACCCCACTATGCCAGAACTCAAACCCCCACCAGAAAGAGTCTTATTACCACACATGTGCTACACAGCCACAGCACCTACGTGCACTGGCCATGCACACAGACGTTAGCGCAAGGGCCTGGTATTTGCACCAAAGCAGAACTGTACAGTAGACTTCACTCTCATCTGACACAGAAAAAAAGTCTGGTCACAACGAATGAATCAGAGAACTTGGTACGCTGCCCCGCACCACTTTAGGTGAGTAACTCGGGATATGGAAAATCGTGCCATATCAGTTATGAGGGTACACTCTGTCCTCCGGGTCACACAACAGCTTCTGAACTTTGCGTTATCAGGGGTAGGACTAGGCCTTTGTGCACACATTAGATTAGCATGATTACCTCAGATCAGTTTCACATGCAGTCAGGCACTCAGTGTAGGGGTACACACATGTCTACCATTCTGGAGACATGCCCTATCATACAGTACATTGATTGGGTAACCTATGCCCTATGCCAGGGCAACAGCACAATCAAGGTCTGCGACGCTGAGGGCAGATGTTTCACATAGTTAACAGGTCCCCAAAAGTAGGATCCCTGTCCTGATGAAGACCCCTACAGAGGTCCACAGAGGGTAGAAACACACTGTGTTAACAACATGGCGGACTATAAATTCAAATTAGGAATGATGTAAGGAAACCCCTTTCATAGCCAATCAGTGAAGCGTATCTTTCACAACCCCTGCCGTCCCTTTTGAAAAGCAACATTGATCAGCCCAATCTCAAAAGAGGACTTTCCATTAACTTTGGCGATCTACAGGTTCCTGCAATATATGAAAATCAAAACAATTTACATAATCACGGTGGTGATGAACTATAGGTTTTTCACGTTAATCACATAAACTTACATACCTGCACAGCTCCACTAATGATCTCTCTTAACTCTTGTTAGTTCAGTGAACCACAGAGAGACTAGAGTAAATGCATGGAGTGGTTTACTTTAGTGCACATGACTAGTTCCTATAACATACAATAACTAACACTGAACTACCCACTGGCCTTGGGTTCCCGGGCAGTTTGCTGCCTGGTGAAAGTGCTTCAATGCGTCATCGGGTAGTAAGTGCTATATAAATGTAATTATAATTACTTGTTGTTACAATTCTATATGCAACATATATGCCAATGATATTCCAAATGTAGTTAAGAAGCTGCGTATTAGATTTGCCATGGGGTATGACTTTAAATATCGCTAAGGTAATGAATGCCAATGTGCTGTTAGCCAAGAGACCATGGCTGATGCTTGTTTCTCTAGAAATGTAATTAAGAATACATTATTGGCACTAGCAGTCCACTCTCCTGCACGCCGTCTTTTGGTCACTACTGAGCACAAAAGACATTCCTCACTTGTTTTCATTTATGAAACCACGGCAGACCTGGCTCTTCTCCAGAGCCTTTGACTGAACTTCCCAATTTTGCATCCGCCAGGCAGCTAAAGGTTTCTCCCATATGTTGCAAATACAAAATTACAATATGATAAAAATATATAAACCTCAGTCCCACTTGGGCTTTAGGGGGCTTTACCATTACAGTTTCACACAACAAATGAACACATTTGTTATTAGGACTGGTGCCACCACACAAGGCCACAACCCTCTACCAAGTAAAGAGATAAGTGTAACCCTCTCTCAGGACTGGTGACATACTACACAAACACATCACTATAAGAAATGGTCACACATTAGAGGAGCACAACCCTCTACCAGTATATGAGTGACACATCACAGGAGCACTGCCCTCTTAACTGTATACTAGTGGCACAGCACAGGAGCACAACCCCTCTACCTGTATACTAGTGGCACAGCACAGGAGCACAACCCTCCACCTGTATAGAAGAGACACAGCACAGGAGCACAACCCTCTACCTGTAGACTAGTGGCACTGCACAGGAGCACAACCCTCTACATTCAACAAGTGTTCCTGTGCTGTGCCACTTGTTAAAGGTAGAAGGTTGTGCTCCTGTGCTGTGCCACATTCCTCTACCTGTATACTAGTGACACATCACAGGAGCACAACCCTCTACCTGTATACTAGTGATGCAGCACAATAGCACAACCCTCTACCTGTATACTAGTGGCACAGCACGGGAGCACAACCCTCTACCTGTATACCAGTGGCACAGCACGGGAGCACAACCCTCTACCTGTATACCAGTGGCACAGCACGGGAGCACAACCCTCTACCTGTATACCAGTGGCACAGCACGGGAGCACAACCCTCTACCTGTATACTAGTGGCACAGCAGCACAACCCTCCACATGTATACTAGTGACACATCACAGGAACACAACCCTCTACTGGTTATACTAGTGACATAGCACACAAGCACAACCCTCTACCTTTAACAAGTGTCACAGCACAGGAGCACAACTCTCTACTGGTATACTAGTGACATAGCACAGGAGCACAACCCTCTACTTGTATACTAGTATACAAGTAGAGGGTTATTTATTTTCTTTTTTCTTTTTATTTATTTGAAAGGTTTTATAAAGCACAAACATGACCCGAAAGGGTATCAGAGCGCTGTACATAAAGTATGCGGGATGAATAAGTAAAGGTAGTACATTAAAACATGTAGGTAGTCAGGGGAGTAGTAATACCAGAAAGAACAAATCAGACAAAATTAAGTAACAACATTTTACAAAATAATCATTGGGCATTAGAAAAAGCAACAGTAACTCAGTGACTTCAGGACTATCTTTACAGTGACTGGTCAGGAGCGACCCTTTGACTTCTTAGAATGTGGCAATCGAGGGGTCGTTATAATATTATTTTTATTTTTTTATTTTTTTCGTGTTGAATTTTTGAGATTCAGCAGTAGGTTGTGAGAACTTTTAAGGGTTCGATTCAAGCCGGATAGTTCAAGAAATTTTTGCCAGGTAAACTGGAGTGTAATGAAGTGATTTGTGTGTTAAGCAGGATATCTTGAGACAAATCCTTGCTTCAAAGTGGAGCCAATTGAGTTGAATATGTCTGGTGTGATGTGCTCACGTTTTCTTGAGCCCGTGATGAATCTGTCAGCAGAGTTCAAAGTAGCCTTTTAAAGGGACCAGTCTAGATTTGGGAAGTCCAGCTAGGATTGCAATCCTGTAGTCTAAACGGGAGATAACTAGGGTTTGGACTGCAAGCTTCATGTCGTTAGGAGGTATGAAGGGTTTGATTTTCCTTAACGTGTGGAGTTGGTGATTAGCTCCTCTAGTTGTTGCACTGATGTGGTCTTGCATATTCAGGTGTTTGTCCAGAGTAATGCTCAATGATTTAGTGGAGTCCAGAGCATGTGGAGGGCAACTGAGGGCCGTTAGTTATTTGAGCCAGTCCTGGATTGGGTGTAGGATGATTGTGTGGGGAAATCGGGAGGAATTTGGTTTTGATAGTGTTTAACATAAGGTGATCAATCAATCGGGGTTTTGTAGAGCGCACTACTCTCCCGTTCGGGACACAAGACGCTTGTGGGTTAACCAGTGCTGAGTTTTGCACAAGGGCTGAGTTAAGAGTTTTGATGTCATCAGGTATTGAAATGTTCATGTACAGTTGAATATCATCTGTGTGCATGTGGTAGTGTATGTTCGAGAGGTTCAGAATTTCGGTGAGCGGTTCCATGAACAGGTTGAAGAGCGTGGGTGATAATGCCGATCCTTGAGGCACTCCTATTGAGCCCGGGGTACTGTTAGAAAGGGAGTGGTGGACTTTGATTCTCTGAGTTCTATTATGCAGGAACGATGCGAACCAGTTTAAGACTGGGCCTGATAACCCCATCCGTTTTTCAAGATGATCAATCAAGGTGTCATGTTTGACTGTGTCGAACGCCGTGAAAAGATTAAGGAGTATAAGAAGGCAAATTTCATTTTGGTCCAGTAGTCTCAATGCGTCCTCCACTGTGTGTCAGGGAAGTTTTAGTACTGTGTCCAGATCTGAAGCCTGATTGATATTGGTCGAGGAGTTGGATTTGTTCGATGTGATTACATAGTTGTGTGTGTACGCATTTCTGAAGACGTTTGGCTAAAGTCGTGATGTTGGAGATAGGTCTGAATTTGTTAGTGCCCATCAACTCTGCATTTGGCTTTTTTGGGATAAGGGTGACTTGACCTATCTTGAGGCAATGGGGAATCAAACCTTGCAGGAGAGATTCCTGCTGTGTCAGTAGTAAGCAAGAAGATCGTTGTTCTCCTTTGGTGGGCCACTAGTATACAGGTAGACTGTTCTTTTTGTTGTCACTAGTATATAGGTAGAGGAATGTGCTTCTGTGCTTTGTCACTATTATAATGGTAGAGGGTTGTGTCCTGCATGTGTCACTGATCTACAGGTAGAGGGTTGCGCTCCTGTTCTGTGTCACTAATATACTAATAGGGGGTTGTGCTCTGTCACTTGTATCAAGTAGAGGGTTCTTTTCCTGTGCTGTCACTAGTATACAGGTATGGGTTTGTGCTCTTGGGCTGTGCCACTAGTATACAAGTAGAGAGTTCTTCTCCTGCGCTGTCACTAGTATACAAGTAGAGGGTTCTTCTCCTGCGCTGTCACTAGTATGCAGGTGAAGGTTGATCTCCTGCTCTAACTAATATACGGGTAGAGCAGGGGTTACAAATCTGGGTTACCTGCACCCCAGGGGATGCGAGATGGCATTTCAGGGGGTGCGACAAAGGGGGAAAGTATGCACTGTTTGCATTATAGAAATCCAGCGAGAATGGGCGCAGGGGGTGCAAACATTAATCCAATATTCCCTCCTGATGTAGAGGGTTGTGGTTCTGTGCAGTGTCACTGGTTTACAGGTAGAAGGTTGTGCAGTGTTGCTGATAGAGAGGTAGAGGGGTGTGGTTCTGTGCAGTGTTACTGGTTTACAGATAGAGGGCTGCGCTCCTGTATCTGTCACTAGTAAACAGGTGGAGGGTTGTGCTTCTGTGGTGTCACTAGTATACAGGTAGAGGGTTGTGCACCTGGGTTGTTTCACTAGTATGCTGGTGGAGGGCTGAGCTTCAGTGGTGTGCCACTAGTATACAGGCATATGGCTGTGCTTCTGTGATGGGCCATTAGTATACAGGTAGAAGGTTGGGCTCCTGTGATGTCACCAGTATGCAGATGGAGGGTTGCTCTCCTGTGCTGTGTCACTAGTATATAGGTGGGGAGTTGCGCTCCTGTGCTATGTCACTAGTATGCAGGTAAAGGGTTGCACTTCTGTACTGTGTCACTAGTATACAGGTGGGAGGGTTGTTCTTCTCTGTGTGTCACTAGTATGCAGGTAGATGGTTGTGCCCTTGTGCTGTGTCACTAGTATGCAAGTGGAGGGTTGTGCTCCTGTGCTGAGTCGCTATCATACAGATAGCGCGTTGTATTCCTGTGATGTGCCAATAGTATACAGGTAGAGGGCTGTGGTGCTGTGCTGTGTCACTAGGATACAGGTTGGTTGGTGTGTTGCTGTGCTGTGTCTATACTGTACAGGTAGTGGGCTGTGCTCCTGTGGTGTGCCACTAGTATGCAGACAGTGACCGCACTGAAGTGCAATGCTTTAACTGTATACTAGTGACACCGCTCAGGAGCACAACTGTCTACCTTATCTGAAAGAAACACGTTAGTTAGATTCCTCACCTTAGAATATCCCCAGGCGTCAGACTGGATCCGGAAGATCCGGAAGATTTTTCGTCAGCAATACCCCTTGCGCGTCGCTAGGCGTCGTCTGCGGCTCCGCGTCCGTCGTCGGCGTTGTGCGCCGGAATGACGTCGTCGGAGTACTTAGACGCCGCCCTCGCGCGCTGACGTCAGTTCTTCTTTTTTCCGCGCCAGTAAGCGCAGATCCGGGAGAGCTACCCCTTTTAGTCTTTTTTGACTAAGTTTTTTGATCCTTTTTGATCTTGTCTCGACTCCGGTGCCAGTAGGATGCCTGGTTTTAAAGCCTGTGCTGACTGCAGCCGCTTGATGTCGGTTACGGACCATCACCGCCGGTGCCTTTACTGTTTGGGCCTCGACCACGACGCGGAGTCGTGTTCGGACTGCAAGGCCCTGACCTCGAAGGCTAGACGAGAGCGGTCCCGTAAGCTTCTCGAGATTCGCCACTCGGCTCCGACGTCATCATCGATCGTCTGGCTCCAAGTCTTCGGGTAAGTCGAAGCACTCCAAGAAGTCCAAGAGGCGACACCGCTCTTCGGACTGTCCTCGCCGGTCGCGCGACTCGGCCGAGGGTCAGGGTGGTTCCACCCCCGCGGCTCCAGCGGCGCCGCAGGCGCCGCGCAAGTCCCCATACCCGCCGGTCCCTGGGACTGACGCGACGCCGGCGGAAGTCAGTGCCTTCCTCTCGGCCATGAGGAACCTGGCTCCGCCGTCGACGCCCGCTGGCGCGCCTTCGGGCCCCACGGACCCAACTGGGCAACCTTGCCTGCCGGCGGCTCAGGCCCCGGTGTCGTCGACGGCTCCGGCCTCGACGCCGCAAGTGCCCGAGGGACCCGTTCCCGAGTCCCCGCCGACGCCGGTCGACCTCGTCATGCCTCCTCCGCCGGCGTCGACACCGGTTCCACCTCCGACGCCGGCTCCGCGTCCGGTCCGGACCCGGCGCCGTTACGGCGTCGATGGACGCCGCGTACGGTGCCGCTGGAGACACATTATGTCTATCGTCCGGCTCCGCACCTTCCTCCTGTTTACCAGGACTCGGATGACGGGGGCGAATGGGAGGGGTCCGAGGACCCTATGGCCGTTCAGGCTCAGCTGTCACCGGACTGGGCAGATGAACTGGGGGAGGCCAGTGGTCTGGATACCTCTCCAGACACTGGATTCATCTCTCCTCCGACTGTGGCTTCGGAGGAGGGTGCTGCTTTCTCTGTGGTGCTGCGCAAGGCGGCCGCAGCCCTTGGGCTCGAACTGCCTGCCGTGGCTGTGAGGACTAACGTCCTCACTGAGGTGCTTCAGTCTGCAGCAAGCTCCACTGAGCCTCTGCTGCAATTCAATGAGGCCCTCATTGACGTTCTGCAGGGCACCTGGTCCAAGCCCTCCACAGTTCCTCCTGTGGACAGGAATGTCGCCTGGCGCCACCACCCTGCTCCGGGCGACCCCAGTTTTCTGTCCCAACACCCCACCCCCGAGAGCCTGGTTATCCAGGCTTCTACCTCCCAATCCTCCTTCCCGACCGCTCCGCCGGACCGGGATTCCAAGAGAGACTGGAACAGTTTGGCAAAAAGCTGTTCTCCCTTAGTTTGGGCCTGCGGTCCTTGAACACCGCCAGTCTTTTGGACCGTTATTCCCACTCTCTGTGGGATACGGTGGAGGACGTGCTGCCCCTGTGTCCGGAGGAGGTCCAGACACGACTTACCCAGGCTCTGGCCGATGGGAGGGATGCAGCGCGACATGCTATCAGATGTGAGCTTGACACTACGGACTCGCTGGCTAGGGCGATTTCTACCACGGTGGCGTTTAGACGTCACGTCTGGCTGCGGTCCACGTCCTTTTCGGGTGATGTCCTGAGCACTCTCATGGACATGCCCTTTGATGGCACTCGCCTTTTTGGTGAGAAAGCAGACCGTGCGCTGAATCGCTTTAAGGGCTCCCGGGCTACGGCCAAGTCCTTGGGCCTCTCGGCCCCGCGGTCGCAAACTTCCGCCTTTCGCCCCTTTCATGGCCAAGGAAGGGGTGCCTCCTCACGTCCGCCTAGCCACCAGCCGCAGAACCAACCTGCGCGCGGTCGCGGACGTGGTTTCCGCTGAGGCGGTTCTGGAGGACGATGTGGTCAGCCCACATCCACCCCGGCAGCGTCTGCCTCAAAGCCTTCCTAGTCCGAGCTTTCAGGCCCATTCCACGCCAGTGGGCGGCAGAGTTCGCCATCACCTGCACCACTGGCGGTCCATCACATAGGACAGGTGGGTGCTGCAAATCGTCCGAAGGCGCTACTCCCTCCCCTTCGAGACGTCCCCTCCAGCCATGCCACCGCAGCACCACCGTATCTCGGGGGATCATTTGAATCTTCTCCATGAGGAAGTTTCGGCCCTCTTGGCCAAGGGGGCCGTCGAGCGAGTTCCGTGCCCGGAAGTAGGTCGTGGTTGTTATTCCCACTAATTTCTGGTTCCCAAGAAGGGCAAAGGGGGCCTACGCCCTATCTTGGACCTCCGGAACGTCAATGCCTTCCTCCGGAAGGAAAGGTTCAAGATGTTCACTTTGGCTCAGGTTCTAGCTGCCCTAGACCCTGGAGACTGGATGGTAGCGTTGGACTTGCAGGACGCATATTTCCACATCCCCGTCCTGCCGGCCCACCGGCGTTACCTGCGGTTCACGGTGGGTCAGGAGCACTTTCAGTTTACCGTGCTCCCCTTCGGCCTCACCAGTGCCCCTCGGGTGTTCACGAAGGTGATGGCGGTGGTCGCAGCTCATCTGCGCAGATCAGGGGTTCCAGTCTTCCCCTATCTCGACGACTGGTTGTTGAAGGCGGGCTCGCCCCAGGCAGTCGTCTCCCACCTCCAGACTACGGCGGATCTCCTGCATTTGCTGGGGTTTTCCATCAACGTGCCGAAGTCACACCTGAGTCCCTCTCAGAAGCTCTTCTTCATCGGAGAGGTTCTCGATTCGGCGCAGTTCCGGGTCTATCCGCCGGAACAGCGGGTCCGGGATATTCAGGCCCTGATTCCCATCTTTCGGCCGCTATCCTGGGTTTCGGTCAGGCTAGTGTTGCGGCTTCTGGGGCTGATGGCCTCCTGCATCCTGCTAGTGCATCACGCCAGGCGGCGCATGCGGGCTCTGCAGTGGGACCTGAAGTTTCAGTGGGCCCAGCATCACGGCAACCTGTCCGACCATGTCTTGATCTCGGAGGGCACTGCACGGCAGTTGCAGTGGTGGCTCACGGACCGCGATTGGGCCACGGGCAAGAGCCTCTCCCTTCCCCAGCCGGAGCATGTCGTAGTGACGGATGCGTCCCTCCTGGGTTGGGGTGGCCATATGGGAGAGGCGGAGATCAGAAGCCTCTGGTCTCCGGCGGAGTCTCGCCTCCACATCAACCTGTTGGAGTTGAGAGCGATCCGACTTGCACTGAAAGCCTTCCTTCCCTCTGTGAGGGGAAGTGTCGTGCAGGTGTTCACGGACAACACCACCGCCATGTGGTATTGCAACAAACAGGGCGGGGTGGGGTCGTGGACCCTTTGTCAGGAGGCTCTGCGCCTCTGGACATGGCTGGAACACCAGGGCGTCACCCTAGTGGTTCAACATCTGGCGGGCTCTCTGAACGCCAGAGCAGACAAACTCAGCCGCCGGTGCATGATGGATCACGAATGGCGTCTGAACTCCGAAGTGGCGCAAGGTCTCTTTCAGCAGTGGGGAGAGCCTTGGTTAGATCTATTCGCCACCGAAGAGGACGCGCAATGTCAGCAGTTCTGCGCGTTGGAATTTCCAAGGCGGCACTCGCTCGGCGACGCTTTTCGTCACGAGTGGAGTTGCGGTTTGTTGTACGCCTTTCCGCCTATACCACTTCTGCCCAGAGTGCTGAAGAAGATCAGGCACGACCGGGCCCAAGTCATCTTGGTGGCTCCGGATTGGGCACGAAGGTACTGGTATCCCGAGCTACTCAGTATGTTGACTGATCCTCCGATGCGTCTGCCCCTTCGGGAGGATCTTCTGTCGCAGCAGCAGGGGACGGTCCTCCACCCGAACCTGTCCAGCCTCCACCTCCATGCGTGGAGATTGAGCGGCGGCAGTTGATGCCATTTGACTTGCCTCCTGAAGTCTGTGATATCATTCTGGCAGCCAGGCGTCCCTCCACAAAGATGGTATACGCCTGCCAGTGGAACAAATTTGTGGCATGGTGCACAGCAAAGGCTGTGGATCCCCTTTCCGCCCCTCTTTCTGAGGTTCTCCTCTTTCTTCTTTCTTTGGCCCAGCAGGGCTCTGTCCTGGGCACCTTGAAAGGTTATCTTGCTGCCATCTCTGCCTTCTTGCGGCTTCCTGATCAGCCTTCTCTTTTCAAGTCCCCTGTAGTTACACGCTTTCTAAAAGGCATTACTCACACGTTCCCTCCTGTCCCTTTTGTAATGCCTCAGTGGGACTTGAATCTTGTTCTCACATTTCTAATGTGCGCTCCCTTTGAGCCTCTTCATAATTGTCCTCTTCGTCTGCTGACGCTTAAGACTGCTTTTCTGGTAGCCATCACCTCGGCTAGACGGGTGAGTGAGCTCCAGGCTTTATCTTCCAAGCCTCCTTTTCTCTCTGTTCATCCGGACAAGGTTGTCCTTCGGCCTCGTCCCTCCTTTCTTCCGAAAGTGGTGACCCCCTTTCATCTTGGGCAGTCTGTCACCTTGCCCACCTTCTTTCCGCATCCTTCCAAAGAGGAAGAGAGGCTCCACCGTCTGGACTCAAATCGTGCGCTCTCCTTTTATCTGGACCGCACGAAGCAGTTCCGGGTGGACGACCAACTTTTCGTTGGATACGTGGGTGCTAAGAAGGGGAAAGCTGTGCACAAACGAACCATCTCTCGGTGGGTCGTTTTGTGCATCAAAATTTGTTATTCCTTGGCAAAAAAGGACCCTCCTGTTGGGCTGCGCGCCCATTCTACTCGGGCCACAGCGGCTACTACTGCTTTGGGACGGGGTGTCCCTTTGCAGGACATCTGTCAGGCGGCGACGTGGGCTTCGCTACACACGTTTGTCAGGCATTATTGCCTTGACAGCCAAGTCCGGAGGGATGGCTTCTTTGGCCGTTCTGTCCTCCAGGACTTTCTGGTGTGATCTTGGTTCGCAGACCCACCACCGGGGATGGTATTGCTTGGGTATCTGTTCTAAGGTGAGGAATCTAACTAACGTGTTTCTTTCAGATGAACAAGTTACTTACCTTCGGTAACGATGTATCTGTAAGAAACATTAGTTAGTTAGATTCCTCACCGACCCACCCATCCTCCCCGTTCTGCGAACTGACATCTAGGGTTAAGGTTATCCTTTTCAGGCCCCTAGATTTTATTTTTGGCACCAGTGTCGGTCTTTGCATGGCTCTGCGTTCCTGGCGCGGAAAGCTATGTACAAGAACTGACGTCAGCGCGCGAGGGCGGCGTCTAAGTACTCCGACGTCATTCCGGCGCACGACGCCGACGACGGACGCGGAGCTGCAGACGACGCCTAGCGACGCGCAAGGGGTATTGCTGACGAAAAATCTTCCGGATCCAGTCTGACGCCTGGGGATATTCTAAGGTGAGGAATCTAACTAACTAATGTTTCTTACAGATACATCGTTACCGAAGGTTAGTAACTTGTTCAATACAAGTGAAACTTCACAGGAGCACAACCCTCTGTTTATACTAGTGGCACAACACAGGAGGAGCACAAGAGCACAATCCTCTACCTGTATACTAGTGACACAGAACAGGAGCACAAACCTCTCTGAGCACAAACCTCTACCTGTATACTAGTCACACATACAGGTGCTCAATCCTCAACCTATATATTTGTGACATAGCACATGAGCACACTCCTCTACCTATATAGTAATGACACAGTAGAGGAGCACAACCCTCTACCTATATACTAATGTCATAACACAGAAGTACAACCCTCTAACTGTATACTAGTGGCAGCACAGAATAACAACCATCTGCCTCTCTACTAGTGACAGCACAGAAGCACGATCCCCTACCTGTTTACTAGTGACATCTATAGGAGCACAACATTCCACCTGTATATTAGTGACACATACAGGAGCACAACCTGCTACATGTATACTAGTGACACAGAACAGGAGCACAAACCTCTGAGCACAAACCTCTACCTGTATACTAGTCACACATACAGGAGCTCAATCCTCAACCTATATATTTGTGACACAGCACAGGAGCACACTCCTCTACCTATATAGTAGTGACACAGTAGAGGAGCACAACCCTCTACCCGTATACTAGTGACACAACACAGGAGTACGACCCTCTGCCTCTCTACTAGTGACAGCACAATCTACTACCTGTATACTAGTGACACATACAAGAGCACAACCTGCTACCTGTATACTAGTGACACATCTCAGGATCACAACCCTCTACTTGTATACGAGTGACACTGCACAGGAGCAGAACTCTCTAACAGGAGTGAGGACTCTACAGAACTTCTGTATCCTTCCTTCTTGGTGATGGCAGAGGGAAACACCTCTCTCCACTGCTGAAACCCTACTATTCCTGCTGGAATGAGACATACCTTACCTGATAACACACAGGCTCCTAAGTTACAGTGGTACATACCTCACCTGAAAACGCACAGGATCCTACAATATATTACAGTTTAACATACCTCACCTGGTAAGACACAGGCTCCTGCTCTAGACCACCATGTGACATACCTCCCCTGATAACACACAGTGTCCTGCTATAAGCTAGTGTGACATAACACTTGATAACACACAGACTCCTGCTCTAAGCCATAATGTGACATATTACCGGTTAACACACAGGGTCCTAAGCTACAGTGTAACACACCTCACACGATAACACACTTGATCCTACAATAAACTATCGTGACATACCTCACCTAATTACACACAGGCTCCCGCTCTAGCTCACAGTGTGACATAACTCACCTGATAACACACAGGGTCTTGTTCCAAGCTACAGTGTGACATACTTCACCTGAAAACACACAGGCTACCGCTCTAAGAGACCGTGTGTTTTACCTCACCTGATAACACACAAGCTCCTTCCCTAAGTTACAGTGTGACATACCTCACCTGACAACACACAGCATCCTATCTTAGGATAGGACAAGATATCGAACCAACCTCTTCTCCCAACTTCTATAGGAATTTGAACTTGTGAATTACCTGCAGAAACCGGTACAGTTACAATGATTTATCTGATAATTCTCCACTCAATAACAAAATACACATAAGCTTTATGATTTTAAACATGAAATTACCTCATCATTGACTCCCCCTCACTCTGAGTGACGGACATAGTAGGATACCCCCTCAGCATCTCCTTCTGGGGGGACCACATCCAGTGTTCTGGCAGGACAGGGGCAGCCGGCACTCCATATATATCCTCTTTTCCATCCCAAGCGCTTCAACTTCCTGTCCCCCCCCCCCTCCCCCCCCCTCATTTATATTCTCTAATGTCCGTGACATTGACTCACAATTGACTTAAGCCAGTCTTGCCACTCAGCCTGTCTCAGGGTCTTTGACTGTCTCTGCCTACGGGTGATTTTCTTCCTTGTACTCACTCCATGGATTGAGCTTCTCTGCAGCTTCACAAATTCTGACCTCTCCACAGTTTGTGAGGTGTCTGAGGGAAGGGGGATGGTAGGAGTGGAAGTAGGACAGAAGACGGTAAAAGGGAATGTAGTAAGAGAATGCATGTCAGAAATTGGGAGAAGCACGTCAGTGTTCTGTGTGTGTTTTTTTTTGTTTTGGTTTGGTTTTTTTGGACAAGCTATCAGCCCGTCCACCCTCTCCCTGGACTCCCTCTCCAGGGACGGCGTGTAGGAAGCTTTTTAATATCTAAACAGCTTTTGTTTTTTTTTTGTTTGACAGAACAAGTTAAGAACTGAGAAGAAGAAAATTGAATCTGAGTTTGAAACACTGCAGCAGCTCCTGAAAGAATATGAGCAAACACTTCACAGAAGACTGGAGGAGATGGAGAAGAAAATTACCATGGTAGAAAATGCAAATATCACCAGACTGTCCAATCACATCACCTCTCTCAATGCCCTGATAACGGCAATAGAAAAGAGGTGTGAGGAGCCAGCATGGGAACTCCTGAAGGTGAGATATCAATCAATCAACTTGGATTTGTAGAGCACGGCTAATCATCCCTGAGGGTATCCAGGTGCTGGGTTCTTGCTGGGATCAGTCTTGAGTCCTTTTCTGAATTCAGGGAGAGAGGATGAGGTTCATAGGTTCAGGGGGAGGTCGTTCCAGGATTTTGCAGTGAGGTAGGAGAAGGAACATCCTCCACTGTTGCTTTGGCGGATGCAGAGTGTGTGAGCAAGGGAGGTGAAGGGCAGGTGTCTGGAGGGTTGGTGGAAGTTCAGGTGGTGGTTGATGTATGCTGGTCCTTGGTCATGGATGGCCTTGTAAGCTTCGGTCAACATCTTGAATTGTCATCTTTTCTGGATGGAGAGCCAATGAAGGTTCCTGAGGTGGGGGATGATGTGGGTCCTCCTGGGGAAGTCCGGGATAAGTCTGGCGGCTGAGTTCTGTACTGTCTGGAGTCTCTTCGTGAGGTGGGTGGTGAGTCCTGCATAGAGTGCGTTGCCGTAGTCCAGCCAGCTGGGGACCAGGGCTTGAGTTACGGCTTTCCTGGTGTTGACTTGGATCCATCTGAAGATCTTTCGGAGCATATGAAGGGTGAGGAATCGTGCAGAGGAGCCTAATTTGATCTGGTGTTTCATGGTGAGTTAGCTGTCCTGTATGATCCCGAGGTTGCAGACATGGTCTGTCGTTGTGGGTCTGAGTTCAGAGGGCTCTCAGGTGTGGTTCCATGCGAAGGAGCTGTTGCCAAAAATGAGCACTTCTGTCTTTTCCGTGTTGAGCTTCATGCAGCTGGTCTCCATCCAGTCGGCGATGCTCGTCATGCAGTTTTGGAAGTTGGTCCTGGTGGGGGAGGAGTCTTCTGTGAGTGAGAGGATGAGCTGGGTGTCGTTTGCATAGGATATGATGTTGAGGCCATGGGTTCTGACGATGTCGCCCAATATGTGTGTTGAACAGTGTGGGGCTGATTGATCTGCCTTGGAGTACGCTGCAGATGATGCTCTTGGGTCCCGAAGTGAAGGGTGGTTGGTGGATCTTTTGGGTTCGTCCTGTGTGGAAGGATGTGATCCATTTGAGAGTTTTGATATGGGTGTGGTATGATACGGTGTTGAACGCTACTTAGAGGTCGAGTAGAATAAGGGCTCCTGTCTCCCCGCAGTCGAGGCAAGACCTGACGTCCATAGTGGCTGCGATCAGGGCTGCTGTGGTTGGGGTGACATCTGGTTTGGGAGATGTCCAGTGGATTGTTGCTCTCCTGGTGTTCAGTGAGTTGGGGATTGATCGCCTTCTCGAGTGTTTTGGCTGTTTTGGGGAGCAGAGAGATGGGGCAGTAGTTCTTGAGTTCTGTATGGTCGGCGGAGGGTTTCTTGAGGACGGGTCTGACCTCTGCATGTTTTCAATGATCGGGAAAGGTGGCTGTGTTGAAGAATGCGTTAAGAATGGAGGCGAGTTTGCAGCTGATTTCCTTGCTCTCGAGGTTGAAACGGTAGTGGGGGCAAGGGTCCGTGGATGCTCCAGAGTAGATGGAGTTCATGATGGCTGTGGTGCTCTGTGTGGTGAGCAGTTACCATACGGTGAGCAGGTGGTTGTGTGTGGGGGTCAGTTGTCATGAGGAGGCTGTATAGGTCGGTGGGTTGGGGTTCAAAGCTGCTGTGGATGGTGGATATCTTGTTGTGGAAGTAGTCAGCCAGGGTGTTGTGAAGACCCTTGGAAGGGGAGATGGTATTCTCGGTGGCTGAAGGGCAAGAGGGCTCTCTGGCGATGTTAAAGAGTTCCTTGCTGTGGTTGAAACTGGCTTTGATGCAGTCCACGAGAGCGCATCTTTTCTTGTCTTTCTGGCGTTGATGGTATTTGTTGAGGGCTGACGTGAAGGTGACTCGGTCTGTAGGATCTTTTCTGATGCGCCAATGTTTTTCTAGGTACTTGCAGTCATGTTTCATGGTCCTGAGTTCTGGTGTATACCAGATGGCTTGTTTGGTGGATCTCCTGGTCTTGTCAGGCTTGATAGGGGCGACTCTGTCCGAGCAGTAGGAGAAACTGTTTGGTAAATAAAACAGAAGAAGGGAGTGAAATACTCCTGTTGTGTTCAGCATTAAATGTATAAGTGAGACACCCATTATCTCCTGGCTGAGTCAATGCACTGTGACTGCATGTGCATACAATCCACAGAGATGGTTAATTTACATCGTCCTACTTTATGGTGAAAGCCCAATTCAAAATACCAATAGTGGAATGTACGGTGACCTCTTACAGTGTTATATACAGGTTAATGCAACACACCAAGCAATTGCAATGACAGTAATTAACATATGGAAACCAAGGAGTAAAATGGGAAAAAATCCGAGCCAAAATCTCAGAATTTGGAAAAAAAACAAATTCCTCCCTTTCTAAGAAGTTTGAAAATATCTGTTCTAAAGCAGTTACTTTTCTCCTGATGCAGGTGGCCCCTTACATTTGCATGCACCGATCTCTTCTTGGGGGTAACAGCTATATAAGTAGACATTTGGAATGGGTAATGGCAAGCTCGCTGGGTTCTTTCTTTTTTCACTCGAGATAAAGATGGAGATTGTCACAGAAAACTCTTTAATTTGAAGAAGAGTGACAATTTTATATTAGAGGTAACACTTGTTTATATTACAGTGTGTGCGACATGCATGCCTGCAAATTGCTGCCCGGCAGCAAAGAAATTTGATTTATAACTCGATTGTCGTGAAACCCTGAACGGCAAATTGAATTCCTCACCAGTATGCCTTAGGGTGGGATTAGCGGTATAAACCTCCTTAATGTGGTCATGTGCTGTTACTTTAACAGTGATGCTCTGCTCAAATAGGTTGATTAGTTTACAGCAAAGAAGCTTCCTGAGAAACAGCTGCATGTAAAGGGCACTAGATGAGGGCGACGGAGAGCATCCCTCTGAGGGGGGGGCGACGGAGAGCATCCCTCTGAGGGGGGGGCGACGGAGAGCATCCCTCTGAGGGGGGCGACAGAGAGCATCCCTCTGAGGGGGGCGACAGAGAGCATCCCTCTGAGGGCGACAGGCAGTATCCCTCTGAGGGCGACAGGCAGTATCCCTCCCTGGTCCCACAAACCGTGTAAGTTAAATTAGTTTTTAATGACCATTACCTGTCAATGTTGGTTCAAACACGTAATTTACCAGTCAGTCTAAACACATGTTCAAATGCCATGTCTGCTTTTAGGAAAATGATAGATAATAAACCTTTGTTTCCCCGGGTGACTAATTTAGGACTCAAGCCCACCACCAATGTAGCTAAAAGCTTGTCATATAGTTTTGTGTCGGTGTTGAGATATGAAATGGGAGCGGTAAGACCTGCAATCCAGGGGGGGCTCATCCTTCTTACGAGAGAGGGCTACTCTTACCTCCTGCTAGAATGGTGGACCCTGACCATTGATCTGACCTCGCGACTCATTTTAGGATGCTTTTCTGTGATCTTTGATGGAGCCTCTCTCGTAATTACAGAAAGGTGACTCCTGACCTGTTGATGAACCTCTTGTGTCAGTCGAGGATGATGGCCCATGACCTGTTGATAAACCTCAAACTGTCCTATTTGTTTGGGTTATCAGATAATAGTGGTCCTCTGCTTGCTACCACCCACTAAGTCAGTAACTATACTGTCTATCAATAGACAATATACAGATGTGGGGAGCAGCACCCTCAAAGATCGTACAATTCCAGAGAAACATGTAAATAACAAACAATATTTTTTTTATATATAAAAATTCAATGTTTACTTGAAAGATATTTTCTTTGACACATTCTGAATCATATTGAACCTAAAACACGATTTACATCATGTCAGAGTTTTATATCACAAATGCTGGTTCTCTGAGAGTGGTCATCAAGGTGTAGTCATTTGTTGTGAATCAATATAGCAACTACAGCGCACACGGGGTTCACAGTTGTAAACATCAATCTTCAAGTGCTTCACAATTATTTCTATTATAGTTTATATTCTCTCTTAGAGTTATTCTCTATTTCTAGTGAGGACCCTTTCCTCACCTATAAGGAAGCCAGCAAACGGGGATCCTAGCTCTGGAACTGAAATATCTGTCTCCATCAGTGCTTTGTGGGTCTAGACACTGTTCAGAGAGACACCTGGCACAGTGTCCTGGGTTTCTCACTAATATTTGTCCTAGTATTTTTAGATGTAGATTAATATTCAAGAGCTCCTTCTCTGGAACTGGTCCTGTGACCAGGGACGGTGTGCCAGGGCTAGCGGAAGTGACATCACACACTCTTTGACCTTAATGAAGTGATATGACCCTTGACCCTAAATGTCTCCAGGAAGTTGTGTCACATGACCTTAACGCTGAAGACATTACAATATTTGACATCACTGAAGTTCTGTGTTAACTGCATGGTTAGTATTACACAACACAGAGCAATGGCCATTTTAGAAACCATCTATATTAGGGTTGTAGCCTGATCTTTGAAAGTGGTGGGAAGTAATACTTGCCCTGAATTGCAGTGAGCCCGATTTCCTTTTGTGTACCAGGGGTGGGGGGAGTGGGAGTTGGGGCAGACGTTCTCCCACTGAAAAATGTTTTAAAAAAATGGAGGCTACTAGGTTATAAAACTAACAATTTTCACATACGTTTATTTAAAAGCCAGCAGTTCTGAGAGGGCCCTCGTTTATATTGATGTACTTTCAAGGTGTGTCAAGCCATTGAAACCTGACCCTCCCAAGGTGTTCACCCTATTGTTTTCAGAATTTACTATGGATGCCCCCTCAGGTCAAAAATCACCTCCATTGTGCCAGTACCTGCATTTTGTCACATATTACCTACAATGTCCCAGTGTCAGAAATTTGCAATTGATGCCATCACATACCTTGGGTTGGTGAATTTTCAAAGTGGTGAGGGGAAACGGTTCATCTTGATTATAACTCAAGCTAACGCAGCAAGAAAGCCTGAGTTAAAAGAGTAGGTGCGACAGGTTCTCTCTCTCTCTCTCTCTCAATACATTTTTAGAAAGCGTATTACGTTTTTTCTAAAGGGTGCAAATGGTACCCTCCTGAACTTAGCATAATGCACAGGCAGACTCAAAATTCACCCTACTCTCAAACAGATACTCTCTCTGCCCTCACTCAGGTGCCAAGCTTTCTCTGCACTCGCACAGCTCACCTTGCACATCACTCACCCAGGCACCACACGTAATAAGGGTCTGTTTGTGGTGTTATCATATCTTATGGCTCAGACAATTATAATCGGTTCCTTCGAACCGTATAGAATCTTTGCATGACCTCCACCATTCCTAGACTGCACTATGACAAGTGACCCAATTTCCAACTGCCTTCATGCAGCCATCACATTAAGGTGCAGAAAAAGCTTTGCCAATCGAGACATTAAATGTTTCTGGATTTGCTCCCACATAATTCTAGAAAGTAATTTAATAAAAAATTAGCTAACATACGACCACAGGATGCTTGCTTAATACTTTAAAATATTTACTATCCTGAAGTCCTACATTAATGAACCAAAATAAGGCCAGGGGACACTTGCTTATTATTCTAAAAGTTTACCATTCTTTAAGTTGTACTGTATTACATCGCATGGCCTTCTTCGATCGTCTCCAAGGTTGCATGGTTACACTTAAATGATGACATCTACATTTTACCACTTGGTGTCAGTCCTCAAACAAGAAAATGTATATTTTTGTGGCTCACTCATTTGACTTCCCCTTGTGATTTTATCTTTTACTGATCCTTAGTTTACTACTCTCTACACCCTTTAATTTTATGGACCATTTTCATGATGTTTTTAGGTCTCGCCTAACCCAGAGCATGCGCTGGTCTGGCGAGACTTATTGAGAGGGCTCCAAAAAGTGCTACCCGGCTAGCCTAGAGCTACAGTGCATGTGCGCGGGCGTGCACGCTGAGCTTTACCGCGATTACTTTCACTTTCGCGGCCCCACGGCCGCTTTGAGGTTTGATCGTGATCGCTATCGCGATCACTTTCATTTTCTTGGCCGCAGGGCCGCTTTGCATAGCCAATAGGTCTCGCTTTTGGGACCTTAAAAGTATTTAGTTATGCAACTGTTGCATGGCTAAACACTTATAAGGTCCCAAAGGCGAGACCTATTGGCTATGCCAATGCTTGTTTACCATATTCTGAATGTCTGCTAGTGTATCCCTTTTGTCTGTTTACCAGGTTAATTTACTGTCTTGTTAAACCTATTAAGAAAACAATCCTGTAAAATTGTTTATTATAATAACCGCTACTTCCATGCCCCTCACCCTCGTCATTGCTACTCCCGGGGCTGGGCATGATGAGGCGGGATCAGTAGAGCGAATGAAGGAAAGGCAGCAAGAAAATGACCAATCCCTGCATGGCTTTATAATAAAGGCATACTCTGATTGGCCATGTTCTTCTGTAAAGCCAAACCTCCCACCCCAATGCTTCCTCCATGACTAGGCCTACTCCTCACCTCTTGAGCCAATCCAGGCGCTGCTCCACAGCATAAGAGCAGCATCAGGATTGGCTGGAGTAGGCTAAGTCAGCGCTCCTTAAGAGACCAGGGAGGCTGCGGCTGTGATCCTCGGCTCTCTAACGTTGTGTTGTTAGGAGAGGCCTTTTGTGCGCCTTTCGGGTTGGTTGTGGGAAGATACCCTTACAACCCGACATTCACACTTACATGTCTTCAGACCCATACGCTCTTCCGGTGCTGTCTATAATGATGCCCCACCCCCACCCACTCATAAATTAAAAGTTTACTGCCTACAATGTGCACCTGGTCCGCGGCTGAAATAAAAGCACCCCGGCCAGGAATATAAACCTTCTAAATGCATTTTTGGGGCCAAAGGGTAACAAGTACAGGGGGGCGATGCCCTGACACCCCCATAGAGAAACCACCACTGGGTGAAATTACATCAGAACTAGAATTTTGTAATTGTTGCCCTCCCCTCCTGTCTCATGGTTTTCCTCCCTTATGCCAAGAAGCATCTCCAATGAGCTACTGCCAGCATTTTACCACGGGTGCCCCTAGGCCAAAGAATTGCCTCAAGTGTGCCAGGATTACTTAGTTGGTTTCCATTATGCCAAGAATTCCCTCCAGCATGCCAGAAGCAATAGTTTTCACAGTTGCCTGTCATGCTAACAATTGGCTCCAGTATGCCAGGGGTAGAATTATTCCATGGGCCCCTCTCTAAGCCACGAATTACCTTCAGTATGTAAGGGCCAATGGCAGACTAGCAAGCATAACATCACATTCTCACACTCATTCTTACTCGCACTCCATCATTAAATCTCACTTGCACTCATTTATTCTCACTCACTGTAACTCACTCTCACTCATTCTTACTCCAACACACACTCATACTCACTTGCTCTAACTCCGTCATTCTCGCACACACTCACTCACTCATTCTCTCTCCTTCATTTACACACATTCAGATTCCCTCTTACTCATGCTTTTTCAGTCATGTGCACTCGCTCTTATTGTCGCTCATTCTGACTCACTCATACTCACCTACACTCAATCTCACTTACACTCACTCACTGCCTTTTAGTGGCTCTCACTCACTACCCCTCACTCACACACTCTCATGCTTCCACATACAGAAATACACTGAAACACATTCTCTTTCACACAGACACACTCTCTCCAGCAGCACGCACACTACAAACGTTTAAAACATGTTTTTACTTAAGACATCTGCCACTAAAGTTCTTACTCTAGAACCTGGTGCCTCATTTTTTTTTTTTTTTTTACACTAATAGTGATTCACTATTAGTGTAATAAAGAATTGGCAGGAAACGAAGGTGGAGCACGACTAAGGGCGGGCAGCCTCTGTCTTCTTGGTACTCAGTTTGCTACCTCTGAGGCCAAGGGCCACACAAGCAGTGCCAGGGGTCTGAAGGGACAAGCCAGGAGTCACAGCCGAGACCCCTGGCAATCCCTAAATGATGTCCATGCATGTGACCCTGTTGAGAACATCATACAATGTGTCAAGTGACTCCATTCAGAAAATCAGAATGTGTTATATTTTGTGACTCCATTCAGAATGGCACTTCTCTATTTCATTGCCATTTAGAATATCATTGTCTGCTATGTCATGTGACCTCATTCAGAATATCACATTCTGTGCTATGTCATGTGATACCACAGAATGTGCTGTCATGTGCCCCAGTCACTGTTTTTTTAACCATAGATAGAAAAGTTTCATTCCTAAAAATACTGCCATAACTGTAGCATCTCCCCATAGAAATTGATTTCTCTGTGTTTGTTTCTCTGTTTTGCAGGATGTCAGGAGCACCCTAAGCAGGTAAGGCTGGTTTATTATTCTCCTCTCTGTGTAAGGAGCAGGTCTCGCTGCTGCTTTGTGTAAATACCACCACTGAGTGCCTCCGGTTTTCCTCAATTCAGAGTTGTGTAAAATCTCATTTAAAATTTCCTAACTATGATGCCATTCTTCAAAACATCTCTTCAATGCTTCCCAACATCATTGAAATGTCATTAAAGCCATATTCAGCCCTCATTCTTTAGTAAATTCCCTCCAATAAGAAGAGGTCTCGTCCAGTTCTCATAAACCTCATTGTAATCCTCAGATCTGCTCCTAATCCTAAGAAATAATCTCTCTAGTCTGCAGTGGCCTCCCTCCAGTCCATAGCATCCTCTTGAGTCTTTAGAAGCCTCATTACAACCCTCAAACCTCTGCCCAGGTCACTGACCACTCATTCCAGGCACCTAATCCTTCTTCAAGTCCTCAGACTTCCTTTTGTGTCTTCTAAAGCCTCATTTCAGTCTTTTTATTTTTTATTTTTTTATTTTTTTTTATTTTTTTACGGTCTTTATGTATCAGTTTTGGTAACAGCACAGATTCAAACAATAAACATCACTGGCTCAGCGTCATGTCATTTATCAATGAAAACAGTGGGGTGTAGTTAAGTGGCATCGCATTTCTGAAAAAAGATGGAGACATTTCTTTACAACTACTGCATCATGGTCACACCGCTGGCAAGGGTGTCTGATCCTACATGTCTCAGATCCTGTGGGCTGCTGGGGGAGGGTGTCTGATCCCACTCGTCTCAGTTCCTGTGGGGGAGGGTGTCTTATCCCACATGTCTCAGTTCCTGTGGGCTGCTGGGGGAGGGTGTCTGATCCCACTCGTCTCAGTTCCTGTGGGCTGCTGGGGGAGGGTGTCTGATCCCACATGTCTCAGTTCCTGTGGGCTGCTGGGGGAGGGTGTCTGATCCCACATGTCTCAGTTCCTGTGGGCTGCTGGGGGAGGGTGTCTGATCCCACATGTCTCAGTTGCTGCGGGAGGGTATCTGATCCCACATGTCTCAGTTCCTGTGGGCTGCTGGGGGAGGGTGTCTGATCCCACTCGTCTCAGTTCCTGTGGGGGAGGGTGTCTGATCCCACATGTCTCAGTTCCTGTGGGCTGCTAGGGGAGGGTGTCTGATCCCACATGTCTCAGTTCCTGTGGGCTGGTGGGGGGGGGGGGGCTGACTCCAGCCCTCTCATCCACCTTCCCTCGCCTACAGAGACTGCCCCCACATCTCAGTTTCCTGTGGAGTGTCTCCATTCCTGAGGGGTCCTTCCACAGGCCTCATGGCATGGAGGTGACACACACGTGTGCTGCTTGTTTACTGGGTAGTCTTGTTAGTTCATTATTAACAGAGCTTAATGAGGCATCCTACCTGTCAAATAGGTATTCTGTTGTGAGGCTAACGATCCAATCTCCTCAAAGCCTTAACAGATACACGACTTCGGGATCACTTAACAAAATAATTCAAGCTGGAGGTGGACCACATAAAATAACTGCACATGGTTTCAACACTGATTGCAGAACAGAATTTAAGGTTCCAGTCATTTTCACAAGGACAATGTGGAGCACCAAGGCTGAATGAGCGCAGGACCACAGGCAGCCTGGCTGCCTGGCTGTAGTGACCCAAAAAGCTGCAGGGTATGGAAGAACCAGAGGTGTGCAAGGAAAAACAAGCTGTGTCCTGCTGGACAACATTTATCTGTGAGCGAGATTTAAAATACGGAATGGGTGTAACTCATAGAGATTTGAATAGTGAAGTGAGATTCCTGAGTGCAAGTGTAACTGCCCCATGGCCCACTATTCTCCTGTGGAACACAACAGCTTTGGGATGGTGGGGCCCCTGTATTACCTGCAACTATGGAGTGGATTTTTCTCGCAGCTGGCACAACACTTCTGAGCGACACACGGCTCTGGAGAGATGTCAAGTGATGTTCTGTCGAATTGTGGCACTGAAAGGTACTCGCAGTGTGGCTCATGTTAAGAACCAATTTTCCAGACGTTAAGCAGTTTATATTTTATTGATTGTCACCCCGGACTGAACCAGTGGGCCCAGCTCCAAGGGTGACTAGTGCCATCTGAAATGTCCTGAACCAGGGTACTGCACATGCACATTAGTACCATCAGTGTTATTTTTCTCTTAAAACTTTCCTCTAATACTTTTACAACTATGACACCAGTCCAGCGTAGGCTGGCTCTAGTTTCAACAAGGGCACCAGTCCAGCGTAGGCTGGCTCTAGTTTCAACAACGTCACCAGTCCAGCGTAGGCTGGCTCTAGTTTCAACAACGACACCAGTCCAGCGTAGGCTGGCTCTGGTTTCAACAAGGACACCAGTCCAGCGTAGGCTGGCTCTGGTTTCAACAAGGACACCAGTCCAGCGTAAGCTGGCTCTAGTCTCAACAAGGACACCAGTCCAGCATAGGCTGGCTCTGGTTTCAACAAGGACACCAGTCCAGCGTAGGCTGGCTCTGGTTTCAACAAGGACACCAGTCCAGCGTAGGCTGGCTCTAGTCTCAACAAGGACACCAGTCCAGCGTAGGCTGGCTCTGGTTTCAACAAGGACACCAGTCCAGCGTAGGCCGGCTCTGGTTTCAACAAGGACACCAGTCCAGCGTAGGCTGGCTCTGGTTTCAACAAGGACACCAGTCCAGCGTAAGCTGGCTCTAGTCTCAACAAGGACACCAGTCCAGCGTAGGCTGGCTCTGGTTTCAACAAGGACACCAGTCCAGCGTAGGCTGGCTCTGGTTTCAACAAGGACACCAGTCCAGCGTAGGCTGGCTCTAGTTTCAACAAGGACACCAGTCCAGCGTAGGCTGGCTCTAGTTTCAACAAGGGCTCCAGTCCAGCGTAGGCTGGCTCTAGTTTCAAGCAGTCGCATGCTCGTGGTCTTTGTAGAGCTGAGAGGGGAGGGGTGGGATTCACACGGAAATGGGAATGATCAGATCACATCCGAGAGGCACCCGCCTTACTTTTCAGGTCCATTTCGCTCACTTCTCCTCTATCCTCAGCTCTTAGGTGCCTGAACACTGTGGGTCGGGGACTTTCTGGCCGTGACACAGGATTCAGGTGATTCCTTCCTGGAGCACAGACCATTGGAGAGCTTTGAAATCTGCAAAAGAAAGACCCGTTTATTGTCGCCTCCCCTAGTCCTCATTTCGCCATCACCACCGCCCCTGACTAGCATCATATCGTTCACACACAGATCAGAGTGCCTGGCCCTATGTCTTCAACGGGCTTAGTTTTTGTCCTTGATTCTCCTAGCCATGATGGCATCAACATCTTCTGGGGTTGGTGTCCACCTTGGATAGTGAGGAATGATGTACACCACCGTTCTCTCCATGTGCAGTTGGCTTGGAGCTTGTTCCGTCAAGGTGTGAAGCATCAGCAAGTAAACCCACAAGAAGTAAGTAGATGGCTAGATCAATGTTCTGATGTTATGACGTGCAATTTGCGTTTCTGTTACAAGGGTTCGCATAACCTGGGTCGGGTAATCAGCCATTTCTTGTCCCTGAAATGGCGGCCCATTGTCTGTTCTTAATTCACTAGAGATGCTGAGGGCTGCTATTTATTTTTTGAAGTTTTGGTGTCCCTTTCTCTGCTGACATCTACCTCTCTCCTGGACCTCTGGGTATTTTTTAGAATCATCAGTGTCTGCCACCCATCGGGAAAGTTCCGAAATACAGCAGTCCCTCAGACCCAGGGAGCATTCAAGATGTCTTCAGAGATAGTGGGCAGCGAGGACTCTGTTTGGTTGAGTGAGCATTCTCTCCCTGTGTTCTCCACAAGGTCATCCAAAGGCAGGGACCGTACCTCTGTGCAGTCTATTTTTCATTTTCATGATCCTTTGAAGGTCCAACTGGGCCAGTTGTGCTCTTGCATCGCCAATGCTTGCAGGATCATAATGTGATGGCCTTGAAGGAGGCAGCCTTCTGACAGTGCTTAATTTGTGAAATATAAAGTCCAGGTGCTCAAATATTTGTCGCCTTTGCACTTTTTTTTATGCAAATGTCGATGGGACATCAAAATAAAAAAGTAAACACTTCATAAAGTGTAAGCTGAAATCAGGCTTGGCTCATTCTCTTTATTTTATTTCCATACTTCGTGGTACTCATATTAGCGATCTCAAAACACAAAAGGCACGTTGTGATAAGATGAGCTTTCAAGACCATCTGATCGTATTAAAACAGTAAAAGCAAATCTCAAATACTAAACGTTAACTGGATGCAAGTGTGCAGTCTTCAGATGAGGCTTCAATATACAGTAAAAAAACAGAAGTTCTGCTGCACATCTTATTAATTCCCAAATAGGGTTGGTTACCTTGGCGAGGAAATCCTCGCCATTGTTTTTGTTAAACATTTTTTAAATATCAGCAATATTTCAATATTATTTCCAGCCTAGTGAGGCGACCACCAAACACAAATGCACAGTTACAGAACTGAAGTCTGATGTATAAGGAGGGGAGGTGCGATTCCATTAATTTCCCTCTCAGAAGACACTACTGCAAAACTGCAAATGACAAGGAACTCGGCTATTAAAATGGTACATTCTTAATAATACTTTCTTCGTTAGACAAGACCGTAAACAAAAATATGTTTATGATGGAAAATCTGACACTTCAAATCACTGCCTATTCAATCCCAAGGGCGCTTGAAACGAGTTTGTGACATCCCACAAAAGGCCACATTTATTATCTACCTGGAAGTTACCCCTGTGCATATTAACATCACCGGAAGGGAAATGTAAAATCATAACACGGCAGACTGTAAAGAGATGCGCGCCAAACCGAATGTTCACTGGTTTACACGAGTATCGTTAAACCCACATTCAATTTCAGCAGAAATAATTCTACTTTCCAAAGAGACACCGTGGGAATATCTATACACTACAGAATATATCAAGACACGTTCCCATTTTTGTCTAAAATCCCCTCCTCTTGCTCTTCTGTACTAGTCTAGAAGCATGTGGATTGATGAGAAAAAGTAAATGTAAAGGGCATGGCCCTGCCTTTCCAGCAGCCTCCTGGCCTGAGGGCGGGAGCACTGCACACGGTGCCCCACCCAGTGCCATGATTGCTCGGGCCTCTGACTTTGTTCAGGTGACCGTCACCACCTGCAAGAAAAAGCAGCATTGGTTTTGCAGCGTGAATCTTTCTGGATTCACTATGCTGTGCATTATTCCGCCATTTAGTGGTTGGGTCTGGAATTGTAATCTTTTTTTTCCTTTTTTTTTTTCGTTGCCCAAAGCGATGAAAATCAAGTTTTCAGCTACACCGGACTACAGTTCAGGTGACCGGGACGACGAGGGAGAAGGTTCGCGACCAAGACCTCGACGTTCTACGGAGAATGCGCTCGCAGGGGGCTCCCTGAGCGCGGGGGATGGACAAAACACAGTTCAAGTTTAGCACCAATTGCCACCACAAATACGCCCAGAAGGACCAGCATCCAGTCTGCAACCTCTGCCTGCCGCTCGACCACAGCAGCGAAGGCTGCAACACGTGCTCAGCGTTTACACGGAAGACCCTTAGAGTAAGGGAGAGGCAGAGAAGTGCGAATCACAACATGCAGGGGCAGGGACCACCTCCATCGCTCCGAGACTTGGGCCTCTCTAGTGGAGAAGAGGACCACATCGCTGAAGTACCGGAGGACTGCACAGTCGTCTAGGTCCATTAGAAGACGTTGACGGAGGTAAGGGAGTCGTCGACCCCTAAACACTCGAGCAACACTCGAAAGGGTGAAGCTAAAGCCCCGAGCGACACTCGTAGAAGTGAAGCTAAGTCCTCGAAGGGAGCATTGCCGCCGAAACACTCGATGAAGGCAACAGCAACCAAGGACAGTCAGCCGAGCGGATCCTTCGAAAAGGACTCCCAATCGCCGAAAGCCCTCGAAAAACAAAGATCGTCGAAAGTTGCCCTCAAAAAGGACACCTCAGCACCGAGAAAGGAAGGGCCGACATCGTCGTCGGCGGCCCAGAAGACAGGCGCTCCAGCCCTCGACGCCGAACATGCCGCCAAGATGGAGAGGAAGAAAATGAGGCTCGAGGCCGAAATGGCGCGCATCCTGCAGCGGAAAAGGGACTTCGACGAGAAGATGAGCCAATACACCAACCCGCGCTCTAAGTCGAAAGAGACGACGAGGACGTCGAACAGCCGAAAACGCCTGAACCAGTCGAGGAACAGGGGGATGAAGACTATTATTTCGAGGTAGAAGGCAATGAAGATCTGCAATCCTACCGGGACTCGACGTCCTCCGGAGGCACAAGACCTAGAATGGCAGAATCTCAACGCAAAATCGCCAGAGGAAGGGGTAGATACTCACTCACCCTACGAGGCCCTCGCCGCCAGACGATATGGGGTCTACAACATGGTTGTCCAAAAGGCTGCATAGACGTATGGAGTGAAAATGGAAGAGGAGAAGGCCAAGACCTGTTTGGAGAGACTACTGCCTCAACAAACTAGGAGCCAATTCCTGCCCATGCTCCCTAATGTGCTGGATCAAGGAAGAGAGGCCTTTAAGGAACCAGCAATATGCAAGGCTGTGACGCCGAGAACAGAGAAGTATAAGCATTCTTCAAAGGACCCTGCATACATACCAGCCGACTCCATAATTGCAGCAACGGCTAGGAAGAGGGCCAATGTGCCCACTAATGCCGGCCCACCTCCAGACAAGGAGAGTAGGAGGATGAATCTCACAGGGAGAAAGGTGGAGAGAAATGCGATGCGCCAATTGATTGCCGCAAATTCCAACACACTCATCAACAGGCACGCGTGCCAACACTGGGATGAAGTGGGGCAGCTCCTAAAGAACAGTACCAACAAACAGCAGCTCACCTAGTAGAAGAAGGCAAAAGCATGGCAAACACATGCCTAAAATCAGCATTGGATGCTGCAGAAACATCAAGCAGACTGTTGATGATAGGGGTGACCGAGAGGAGACACGCATGGCTCAGAATTTCGGGATTCAAGCCAGAGGTGCAAAGCAACATCTTGAATACACCTTTTAACGTAGAGCAACTGTTCGGCACACCAGTGGACGAAACGTTGTCACCGCTCAAGAAGGACAATGAGACCGCAAGATTCATGGGAGCGTTGCAATTCAGAGGGATGAGAAGGGGCACACCCACAAGAAGGCCAAGTGGTAGAGGAGGCAATGTGTCTACCACATCGCACCAGACGTTCCAGCAAGGCTACCAAGGGAACAACCCAAGGCCAGCAGCAACAGGGACAGCAGCAGCAGAACTGGCAGTACCAGCCCCGGAGGCAGTCCTTTTGAGGGCGCGGAAACGGGCAAGGACCAACATGAAGGGGAGACCAACAGCCCTCATCCAAGTGACTTCACCAGGAAGCAGACCCCCACCCTAGCAACACCTCAGGGTGGGCGAAAAGACATAAAGGAAAACTGCAGCCGAGCGTTCAACAACAAACAGTACCTCGAACACTCAACACCGATAGGGGGGAAGAATAAAAGACTTCATCCAGGAATGGAGAGAGGTTACATCGGACAAATGGATACTAAACATCATACAATACGGATACTGTATAGAGTTAGAAAAACAACCTCCGAACAGAAAACCAAGAAGCAAGGCACACTCAGCGAAGTAGCTCTCGCTCTTACAACTAGAGGCACAAGAACTGCTCAGCAAGGAGGCAATACAGGTGGTGCCGAAAAAACAAAGGGGTTTACTCAACTTACTTCCTGGTTCCAAAAGTGGACGAAACACTAAGATCTATCCTGGATCTAAGGTTCTTAAACAAATTCATAAAAACTCAAAGATTCAAGATGACTTCCCTACAAGAGGTAATACCACCGATACGACAAGGGGACTTCATGGCTACTATAGATTTAAAGGACGCGTACTTGCACATCCCCATCAACCACAAACACAGGCGCCTGCTAAGGTTTGTGATCAACCAAAGCCACTACCAGTTCACTGTACTGGCATTTGGCCTAAAATCCGCACCAAGAGTGTTTACAAAATGCCTAGTGGCTGTCGCAGCACACCTACGAAGGCAAGGAATACACGTATACCCCTATCTCGACGACTGGCTCGTAAGGCAAGTTCGTACAGCCAATGCAGACTACACGATCCAGCAGGGCATACTGACACGACTGGGTTTCCCAATCCACTGGGAGAAATCGTCAACAGAACCAGAGCAAATCAAGATTCTTAGGGGCAGAGATCGACACCATACAGGCCAAAGTGTTCCCCAGCAGGAAGAGAACATTGGCGATACTGAAGGAAACGCGTCATTACCGAAAGGGGAAAGTTCTGACAGTGAGGACGGTGAGCAAGCTGATGGGAATGATGGCGTCCTGCATTCACCTAGTCCAAAATATTCGACTGCACATGAGGCCATTCCAGGAATGGATACAGCCGCAATGGCCACAGGCAACTGGGAGTTGGGAAGATCTAGTGGTTGTCACACACGCAGTGCATCAGGAAATAGCGTGGTGGAACTAACAAAACATATCACAGGGGAAACCATTCACACAACCAACTCCAACAGTGACCATCACGACTGACGCCTCCCAGCTAAGGTGGGGCGTACACATGAACAAGCTCAAGGTGAGGGGGCTATGGTCGCAACAGGATGCGGTCAAGCACATCAATTACGTGGAACTAAAATCGGTGTTCATAGCCTTAAAAGCCTTTCAGATGGAGCTGTACGGAAACAGGGTGTTGATCCAAACAGACAACACCACGACCATGTTCTACATCAACAAACAAGGAGGAACACAGTCAGTAGCGCTATCAGGGCTAGCAAAGGAGATATGGACATGGGCTATTCCACTGAGGATAGACCTACTAGCAATACATCTCCCAGGGAAGGACAATGTGAAAGCAGACACTCTGCAGGCAGACATCAGCATCCCACGAATGGGAGATCTACCAACAGGAATTACAGAAAGTATTCCGGAAGTGGGGTACACCAAAAATAGACTTATTTGCAACACACCAAAATGCAAAATGCCAACACTTCGCAACCAGGCCATCGGTCACAAGGGAATGCGCTATGGATAAGTTGGTCAAAGACATTTGCATACGCTTTTCCCCCGATGCCACTGATACACAGGGTATTCAACAAATGCAGGATCAGCAACATGTTACTGATACTGATAGCATCTCAGTGGGCCGAACAGTCATGGTTCTCACAAATAGTGGAGATGGTACAAGCACCAGCGCACATATTCCCAAGACGAAGGGACCGGTTAACAATGCAGAACGGGAGGGTGCTACACTCAGCCTGGCGGCATGGCTCCTGAAGACCTAGAGTTCGCCCACCTCAAGCTACTGGCGAGCACAATGGCAGTGCTCAGGGAGGCAAGAAGGCCTACCACAAGGAAATTCTATGTAGCAAAGAGGAAAAGGTACTCAGAATGGTGCATTAGAGAAGTTGCAAAAAAAGATCGCAAGGGAGTCAACAGCACTGAAATGTTTAACACACCTACTGCAAAGTAAACTAAGCTACACATCCCTAAGGGTACACTTAGCGGCGATTGTGGCTTACACAAGAGGAGAAACGGGGAAATGTTTCTTCACCTCACAAGTAGTAAAGAGATTCCTAGAAGGGGCAAAGAGAATCGCACCTCCAAACAGAATGCCAGCACCAGCATGGAACCTCAACGTAGTGCTGACCCAATTGATGAAGGCACCATTCGAGCCGATGCACAAGGCTACACTGCACATGCTCACACTAAAGACGGCCTTCTTAGTGGCTATCGCATCACTACGAAGAGTAAGTGAGTTGCAGGCACTAACTCTTCAAGAGCCCAACCTGCAGATACACAGTGATAGGATCGTAATGAGAACAGACACACACTTCATGCTAAAGATGGTGCCCCGTTTCCACATCAACCAAACAATCCAAATACCTAGTTTGTTCCAAAAACCAACCACAAGCACAGAGAGAGCGCTGCACACACTAGACGCCGGGATGGCTGTGATGCACCATATAGAAGGGACAAAGGAGTGCAGAAAGACAAAGCAACTCTTTGTTTCCTTTGCAAACAGTTTTTGGGGACGACCAGTTACCAAAATTACCATTGCACGATGGATTGCACAAACCCTACAACTATGCCACAAACAAGCTGGACAACTGTTACAAGGAGCAGCTTATGCTCATTCAACAAGGTAGAAAGGAGCAACGATTGTGTTTCTGGCCAACACACCGATTCAAGACATTTGCCAAACTGCAACATGGTCTTCAGTGCACACGTTCACTAAGCACTACTGTGTGGATATCCAAATGAACAAAGAAGCACAAGTGGAACAGAAGGTCTTACAACACATATCCAGTAACCAGTGCTCATCTTCCACCCAGCCACCACAATAAGGACAAACCGCTACAAAGTCTATGCACAGCATAGTGAATCCAGAAAGATTCACGCTGCAAAATGTATAGTTTCTTACCTGTCGGTGTAGTTTTGCAGCTTGAAGACTTTCTGGATTCACTAGCGAACCCACCCTCCTCCGCCAAGAGATGAGACAGTAGGAAAGGGATTTAACACATACAAGACTTTACAAAATAAGAGGAAAAACTAGAATAACACAAGACGGGGAAAAAAGAATCCGAAGATGGCGATCAAAGGTGGGAGCTTCCGGAGGAAGCACGTCGACGTCACGAAGGACACCAAATGGTGGTATTTCGACGCCCACCTGGGCCACGGGTAAATAAAAGGGAAAAAAGACTACAATTCCAGACCCAACCACTAGATGGCGGAATAAGGCACAGTATAGTGAATCCAGAAAGTCTTCAAGCTGCAAAACTACACCGACAGGTAAGAAACGATACGTTTTTAGGTCTCGCCTGAGACAGCGCTTTAGCGCTGCTCTCGCGAGAGCTTTTGTAAATGGTGGATCTGGAAGTGCAAACGAGTGCTTTCAGGCCTCCAAATACCGTGCATGTGCGCCGGGCGCGCGCACCATTTGGCAGCCTGCACACCATTTGCTTTCACTGTCACGGCCGCTTTGAAGTTTGATCGCGATCAGTTTCACTTTCGCGGCCGCTTGTTTGTCATGTGAGTCTTGTTTGCTCCTTGTGTCCAGTACTCACTGCCTCTGACCGTCCCTTCCCCTCCCCCTGCCTTTGTCAGCAGGGTTCCGTCCGTCCCTGTTTTCTAGTCTCCTTGTCCTTCCAGCCCATCTCACCCGGTCTGTTGCTGCCTCCACTGCTTCCTTGGCCGGTTGATCTTTTTCTCCTCTCCCCTGTGTGATCTTCAGACTGGATGTCTCTTTCGTGTCTGCCTCTGCCCGCCACCTTTCTGTCCCTTCGCCCTTCACTGTCAGTCGTTGACTGTATCTCAGCTGCATTGCTTGGTTTGCTTCACCCTTACTTGTCTCTTTGTTTTCTGCCTGTTATGATTCAGTGGCATGTGTGTTTTTGTGATGAGCTGTCTCACTCAGAGCTTATGGTTGTCAGTGCAGTGAGTACAGTCGAAGACCAAGGCACATGACAGCCGAGCTTCCCTTCACGCTGCATCACTGAGTCTCTGATACACATCTATTCACCAAAATGCCAGGGTTAGATGAAGTGGCGTCACGCACCCTTTTACCTCAGTGACTGACACCATATTGTTGTTCTCTTAGCCCCTCGGCTGTCTCTTCATTGCATCTGAGGGTCAATTGGAAGCACGAGCACTTTTAAAGCAAACACAAATAAAACAAGCATTTGCAATGCAATAGGTCTCGCATTTACGCGAGTTTGAGCTATTGGCATTGTAAATAACAATGCCTTTTATTTATGTTTTAAAAACAGAAAGAAAAAAGGCATTGTCATTTACAATGTCAATAGCTCAAACTCGCGTAAATGCGAGACCTAAGGCATTGCAAATGCATGTTATTACTTACTGCGGTTACTGATGGTGGCACTGCCTTTATTAAGAGGCCTGCTGCACTACTTCTTCAAAGTGCCCTCCTCAATGTCGTGCTAACTGGTGCTGGTGACTCGTGCAGTGTGTGTGTGCGGGGGCGTCGTCCACCGTCCGTCGAATGAAAAAGGTTACGCATGGCACACTGCCGTAGTCCCCTATTCCCATACAACCAAATGCAGCCCAATCAATGGACCGCATACCGGCAACACTGAAAGCAAGTTGATTCGCATCATGGATATGGATTTATTATCAACCTCGCTGTGCTCTCTCAGCAGCACTCTTCTTCTTCACCGAAGGACTCTGGAGACTGTAATAACACTGCAGCAAGGCAACTCTATTTAATTTACTTTGACACATAACGTGCAGACTGTAGTGCAGTCGTTGATGTAAGTTGGCAGTGTAGACCCGGCCCTGATAAAAAGGTGCTGGTGCTAAGCACCGGCACAAAAGTGATGAGATCAGGTCATTCCTGACATTATATAATGATGCTAATTTGTGACAAGAGTGGTCGTGAGTTTGTCAGTCACTTTTTAGGTCGAGCCTGAGCCAGCGCTCAAGCTCTACGAAGAGCTGTGGTAGTTCACTACGGAGAGCAGCTTCTCCCACTCCCCCACCCTTGTTTTTCATTTGCTCTTGTGTTTGTCCTTTGTAAATGCTGTCTTCTGATTCATTATGAGGCTTGTTGGTCCCTCCTTAGTACAGCCATGTTGTCATTTGTATCCTCCCGTGGCTACTGGCCCCTTTTTACTTGGCTGTTACACGGGGTGTGTACCATTTCCTCTATTCAGTTTCTCCGGGCTACGTGCTTCGCTTACATTTAGGGAATACAATAGGTCTCGCGTAAATTGGAGACCAGTTGCATTGCAAACGCTTGTTAAACTTGTGGCGCATCAGATTGTAAACTGTGCAAGATTCGCGGTTGGTGATTGTTCTCCGGCTGTAATTTGCCACATTTCTGAGTTGGACTGTTGTGCTAGCTAGTCTGTGACGAGGACTCCGGGTTCCCACGTAGTAGCTTGCTACCACATCCACATTTAGTGCCTCGTCAGGGACAGTAAGCGCTATATACATACCATACGGTACTCGAGAAGGACATGGCCCTTGACACACCAGCATTTCCTTTTCGAGTGAATCACGAACACACGTTGGTGTCCGCGACTGCCGGTCAGTCCCACAAGAATTCTGAGCAGACATTTTTTATTCTCCCTCACCGCTTGACTGCCCCAAGTGTGAACATTCTGGGCACAATTCCTCGAGTGACTGCCCCAAGTGTGAACACTCGGTGCACAATTCCTCGAGTGACTGCCCCAAGTGTGAACACTCCAGGCACAAATCCTCGATTGAGCAGCCCCAGCGAGATTCACAGGCACGCACGTAGTAGTGATCTTGGTGACATGTTCAGTCCTGTTGTACGGTACCTTGCAAATGTAAATTAAAATAAGTAGTGCGAGTCCGTACATTTGTATAATAATGGGCTCGGTTTGATTAGCCGTGTAAATCTGTGTTGCTAGCACAGGACGTTTGGCCAAATCTATCAGGCACCCGCCCGATTCTGAAGAGGAGCTCTTTTCGCCTCCCTCTGGACAGTGAGGAAGGAAGTCTGCAATGTCTGCTTGAGATGCGCTGAACTGCTGGCTTTAGCCCTTCCTTTTGATCAGCAAGTTAAATATATAGGTGTGAGTGGCAGGAAAGAGGCCTCTTAGCCAGGCACTAATTTGTCAACCCCCCCACCCCTCTTATGTTTTCTTCTAAGCAAAGAAGAGTCTTGCAAGTAGTTTTCCTGTGTGTGCACTTTACAATCCCTGGCCTCTGGTGTGGTTGTGTCACGTGTTAGCTGCATGCCTGTTCTCTGCATCATTGATGCTAGCAAGCACGAAGCGTGGGGCACGGGTGCGATGCGGTTGGGTCACCCGTTAGCCTCATACCTGTTCTCTGTGTGATTGATGCTAGCAAGCGCAAAGCATGGGGGACAGATGAGGTGTGGGTCACGCGTTAGCTGCATGCCTGTTCTCTGTGTGATTGATGCTAGCAAGCACGAAGCATGGGGGGACAGATGCGGTGTGGGTGGGTCACGCGTTAGCTGCATGCCTGTTCTATGTGCGATTGATGCTAGCAAGCGCGAAGCATGGGGGACAGATGAGGTGTGGGTCACGCGTTGGCTGCATGCCTGTTCTCTCTGTGATTGATGCTAGCAAGCACGAAGCATGGGGCACAGATGCGGTGTGGGTGGGTAACGCGTTAGCTGCATGCCTGTTCTCTGTGTGATTGATGCTAGCAAGCACGAAGCATGGGGCACAGATGCGGTGTGGGTGGGTCACGCGTTAGCTGCATGCCTGTTCTCTGTGTGATTGATGCTAGCAAGCACGAAGCATGGGGCACAGATGCGGTGTGGGTGGGTCATGCGTTAGCTGCATTCCTGTTCCCTGTGTGATTGATGCTAGCAAGCACGAAGCATGGGGGACAGATGCGGTGTGGTTGGGTCACCCGTTAGCTGCATGCCTGTTCTCTATGATTGATGCTAGCAAGCGCGAAGCATGGAGCACAGATGCGGTGTGTATCCGCCCTGGACCAGAGTTGGGAAGTTTTTCGTCATTTCTTTGCCTTCCTTCCCTGTAGGCTTTAGTCACTTCTTGGCGCGCTGGGGTCGATCGCCGTTAGTCATGCAGGGGAGATCCCGTTATTGAAGATGGGCTCTTATCTGCGACTCGCATCAGCTACCTCAGTTGGTGTTCAACACCAGAGAATTTGTTTGCCCTCTGATCGGTTACCGGTGACTCACAGCATGTTCCTTGGGCCTATGTTCCAGCCACCCTTCATTGGCCTACTTGCTCTTAAATCTTTCCCTACTTAAATGTGCTGTAATGTTAAGTCCTGTTCTGGTTGTTTAAATTACACTGTACACATGTCCAAATTATTGAGTTTTAAACTGATCAGCCAAGGCTCTGATAATGATTTAAATTGATTGCAAAGTGAATGTGACCTATTTTTCCAAAATGCAACATATAAAAAAAATAATAAAGTTGGTAATCACTTGGGCAAGCCTGGATGATCCAGTCGTGTGATGTGTGCCTAGGACTTTGGAAGAGATCGGTGAGCACCGGTTCAGGAATTGGATACTTCTTCTAAAGAAGGGGCCTGCATCCTTCTATGGGTGAGCACCGGCTCAGGAGTTGGATACTTCTTCTAAAAAAGGGGTCAGCATCCTTCCATGGGCGAGCACCGGTTCCGGAGTTGGATACTTCTCCTAAAGAAGGGGCCTGCATCCTTCCATGGGCGAGCACTGGTTCAGGAGTTGGATACTTATTATAAAGAAGGGGTCTGCATCCTTCCATGGGTGTGGCACCGGTTCAGGAGTTGGATACTTCTTCTAAAGAAGGGGTCTGCATCCTTCCATGGGCGAGCACTGGTTCAGGAGTTGGATACTTCTTCTAAAGAAGGGGTCTGCATCCTTCCATGGGCGAGCACTGGTTCAGGAGTTGGATACTTCTTATAAAGAAGGGGTCTGCATCCTTCCATGGGTGTGGCACCGGTTCAGGAGTTGGATACTTCTTCTAAAGAAGGGGTCTGCATCCTTCCATGGGCGAGCACTGGTTCAGGAGTTGGATACTTCTTCTAAAGAAGGGGTCTGCATCCTTCCATGGGCGAGCACTGGTTCAGGAGTAGGATACTTATTATAAAGAAGGGGTCTGCATCCTTCCATGGGTGTGGCACCGGTTCAGGAGTTGGATACTTCTTCTAAAGAAGGGGTCTGCATCCTTCCATGGGCGAGCACTGGTTCAGGAGTTGGATACTTATTATAAAGAAGGGGTCTGCATCCTTCCATGGGTGTGGCACCGGTTCAGGAGTTGGATACTTCTTCTAAAGAAGGGGCCTACATCCATCCATGGGCGTGGCACGTGGTTTCCTATAGCCATGACTGCTGATTGAAGATACGCGCTCTCCAAAGGATGGAGTTGTTCTAGCTCCCAGGTTAGTCATTGAAGTGTATAGCGCGTTGAGGGGAATGACCTATCTGTGGGCACCGCTAGCCTTAAGTATCAACAATGAGGCTACCACAGCTCTGGACCGTCTATGTTCACTCACTTGTACTCCATATCCACTAGCTTCAAAGAAATGGTCTTCACTTCTTTCTGCTTGCGGCACTACGCTAATGGTTTGTGTGGGGGCCTAAATCGTAATTCAGAGGATGCAGTGGCAATCCCCTGGTGGCATTATGCCTTTCCACAGTCCTCTTAGCCTGGTAGGGTGTCGTATATAAACTATGCAAACAATCCATTGTCAATGTCACACTGCATAACTTCAGCGTTATGCCTTCTATTCTCTGATTGGCTTTAGGCCTTGGTGAACTTGTAATTATGGTGGTGCAGTTTGCATAATCCCGAATGTTGCCAGATGCAAGCTTTCTCCAAATGTCTTATTATACAATTTTACTTACTGTATGCTCGCAGCTTATTCACTCAGTGTTTCACTAACATTTTGTAATCGAACCAGTGTCTTTATTATGCAAATTGTGCACTCCTATAAAGTGTCACACTAGACACCGGCACGTCTTAATCTAGATTGGGGCATTAAGCTCATCCAATCCTTCTTTGGTGCACTCATTCTTTTCAGATCCCAGAAGCTCGGCTGTTGTGCTGATGTTGGTCGTTTCACCTCTGTTGCTATATTAAGTGTTTGCTCCTTTTTAATGAGTTAGACTGTTGGGGAAAATAACTTGTTTTAAATTGGCTGTCGTGGTATTAACAAGAATTTCCAATGTAAATGTGACTGCACCAATGCTATAAAAAGTCCTATTTTAGTAAACGAGGTGCTTATTAATAACTTCTAGTTATCTTACAGTGAAATGACTGTAGATTGTCTCCATCCTTATAGTCATCTGAATATAATTGTATTAAATGTGCTTACCCCTCTCAAAAAAAACTACAATGATAAAATACACATAAAATAGCTGCTCCTTTGAACTAGGGCTCTAATTTATCGAAACCAAATATTAAAATGTATCTTCTGGTGGGTAACAAATCACACCCTAGTCATGAGCTCAGGCTCCATTTTTTAAGCTTGTATGTCAGACATGCACAGAAGAGATGGTCCCTACTACCGGGGGTTTCAGGTAACCTTTCCCCAGCTTTAATCATTATTATTAGCTGGCTTGGTGGAGTTCAGCTCCAGGTAGGTGTTGTTGCAATGTGGCCACCTCTGCCAGTCAGACAGATAGGTGATGGGCATTAGCTGTACGGCCAGTGTGTCACAAACTATATCTTTCAATGGGCATTAGCTGTACGGCCAGTGTGTCACAGACCATATATTTCGATGAGCATTAGCTGTACGGCCAGTGTGTCACAGACCATATCTTTTCGATGGGCATTCGCTGTACGGCCAGTGTGTCACGGACCATATCTTTCAATGGGCATTAGCTGGATGGCCAGTGTGTCACGGACCATATATTTCGATGTGCATTAGCTGTACGGCCAGTGTGTCACAGACCATATATTTCGATGTGCATTAGCTGTACGGCCAGTGTGTCACAGACCATATATTTCGATGTGCATTAGCTGGATGGCCAGTGTGTCACAGACCATATCTTTCGATGTGCATTAGCTGTACGGCCAGTGTGTCACAGACCATATATTTCGATGTGCATTAGCTGTACGTCAATGTGTCACAAACCATGTCTTCCGCGTGCTGAGGAATGGATAGAGTAGATGGTCTAGGTGTCCTTTTTTTTTGTGCAGCTCTTTGATCTCTGGAAATGTTGATGCCCCTAGATACATGGTCATGCACGTGTTCAAAACCCACCCAAACAAACTCTTTCCCTGAAACTTCATGCCCCAGACTTGGCCGGTTTCTTCCCTCTGAGAAGCACTGGGGATTCATTCATTGAATGTACATTGACTGACCTTGGCCTGCAGCTGTCACCAGCGCGTCGCTTCAATTGAGGGTCGCTGGCCCTCTTCCGCAGTCATTACCTGTAATGTTACTGTTTTTATTTATATATATATATATATATATATTCCACACGCACACCTTCGCAATTCCGAAAGAAATTCCTGGAATTTCTTTCGGAATTGCGAAGGTGTGCGTGTGGAATATATGGGAAACGGAGCCCATCCGGGACCGCCACGCGAGAAGCTCCAGACTTCCGTATCTTAGCGTTCGGATATATATATATATATATATATATATATATATATATATATATATATATATATATATATATATATATATATATATATATATATTCACTGAAAAAACCATAGGTTTCACACATGTTATAGTTAGCTGGACATTTTACTCGTAAAAAACCAATGAAATTGCCCCGTTATAGTTAGTGCAGGCAACTATAACTCACGCGACCGCAATCTTCTGCTGATGACATATGTGTCTTTATGAAAAAAAAATATTTGTAATATATGTATAGCTAAAAATGTATGGAAGAAGACATGGGCAAATAAGTGTCTAAATACAGTATTAGCATCAGCAGAGGATTGCGGTCGCGTGAGTTATAGTTGCCTGCACTAACTATAACGGGGCAATTTCATTGGTTTTTTACGAGTAAAATGTCCAGCTAACTATAACATGTGTGAAACCTATGGTTTTTTCAGTGAATTTGTACGGTTTTTTAAATGCTAAGTTACTTTACGCCATTCGTGGCGTGCGCGCCCACTTAACGCAGTTCGTTCCGTGCGCGCACGGTGCGCTTCGCGCACCGTGCGCGCACAGTGAGCACGCGGTGCGCTTCGCGCACCGCGTGCCCACTTTACGCAGTTAGTGCCGTGCACGCACGGTGGGCACGCGGTGCGATGACAAAGCAAGAAAGCACGTCAACAAATCTGTTTCTGCTTTCCTCCGTGACTATGGTATGGGTGCCATTTACCACAACAACTTGCGTTATGACATGCAAGACATTTATAGAGGAGATGGTGTGCACTTCAATGATGAAGGGAACAGAGTCTTCCTCTTGAACCTTAGACTCTGCATCGGTACTTACTTGTAGGTACCACTAAAAAATCATTTCATAAACACAACGGCTCTTTTTAGAGCCCCCTAATATCTAAACACTTAAATCTGATTTTCATTTTTTTTTTTTTTTCTACCGTACGCTTACCGTAAGCTTACCGTACGCGTACCCCGTGATTTTTTTTAAAATCAATAAATGTTTTCTTTGTACTTTACAGTCCTTCTTTGACCCCCTCACAAATGTAAGGGGGTCTGTAACTCTCCTCATTGCCCCCTTTCCTTGTTTTCACTCTTTTTTTCAGAGTGAAATACACAAAATGGCGGCCGCCGCTTCCTGGTTTCGGCCGATTCGAATGTTTACTAAGATCTAAGAGCCAATCAGAATCGCGCTCGCGCACGCCACCGTACGCTTACCGTAAGCGTACGGTAAGCGTACCGTAAGCGGGCTCAGATATATATATTGATTTAAAGGCTATTTTCTCAGAATCTACTGAACAGATTTACACCAAACCTACAAAAGGCACTTCCTTGACCTAGGGACTAACTCTCTGCCAAATTTTGAGTAATTCTGTTCAGCCGTTCGGGCTGTAGCTCGTTCTAAAGGTCCTATGGAAAAATGCATGGGAAAAACGCGTTTTGGGACCCCCCTTTTATCTCAGCCCCCGCTTGACGGATCCCCCCGAGACTTTCAGGGTAGGAGCGGAGCGTAGCGCCCCACCTATTTTGTGAAATTCGCGAGGATTCGTCGACCGGCGCCAAAGTTATTCAAAATAGAATGTTGAGGTTTTCCTATGGAAACGTGGTCCTAACTATAACTACCTACTGGCGACCGCCAGTAGGTAATATATATATATATATATATATATATATATATATATATTCACTGAAAAAACCATAGGTTTCACACACGTTATAGTTAGGAATTAGCATTTAAAAAACCTTGCAAATTCACTGAAAAAACCATAGGTTTCAGACATGTTATAGTTAGCGGAAATTTTACTGATAAAAAACCAATGAAATTCCCCCGTTATAGTTAGTGCAGGCAACTATAACTCACGCGACCGCAATCCTCTGCTGATGCTAATACTGTATTTAGACACTTATTTGCCCATGTCTTCTTCCATAAATTTTTAGCTATACATATATTACAAATATTTTTTTTCATAAAGACACATATGTCATCAGCAGAAGATTGCGGTCGCGTGAGTTATAGTTGCCTGCACTAACTATAACGGGGGAATTTCATTGGTTTTTTATCAGTAAAATTTCCGCTAACTATAACATGTCTGAAACCTATGGTTTTTTCAGTGAATTTGCAAGGTTTTTTAAATGCTAATTCCTAACTATAACGTGTGTGAAACCTATGGTTTTTTCAGTGAATTTGTACGGTTTTTTAAATGCTAAGTTACTTTACGCCATTCGTGGCGTGCACGCCCACTTAACGCAGTTCGTTCCGTGCGCGCACGGTGCGCTTCGCGCACCGTGCGCGCACAGTGAGCACGCGGTGCGCTTTGCGCACCGCGCGCCCACTTTACGCAGTTAGTGCCGTACACGCAAGGTGAGCACGCAGTGCGCTACGCGCACCGCGTGCCCACGTTGCGCACCGTGCGCACATGGAGGACATATTATGCGCTTCCTTGTGATAGGTAATCTGTTAAATTTAATTTGTAAGTGATGACAATAATATGCCATGCACAGAGAGTGGTTTTTTTTTTTTTTAATTAAAATTTGTAGCGTAAGCGCACCGTACGCGTACGGTAAGCGTAATCGGCGAAATTTTCAAAAAATAAAAATTTACCGTTTTTGGCCTTGGGGGATCTTTGAGGACTCAACTAACATGGCTATGTGCATGGGCGCTGTCTAAACAGCCCCTTTATATGTTTTTTGCCTTTGTTTACAGCCCCCCCTCAGAGTGCGAGAGAGAAAATGGCGGCCGCCGCTTCCTGGTTTCGACCGATTCGAATGTTTACTTAGATGTAACAGCCAATCAGAATTGCGCTTGCGCACGCCACCGTACGCGTACGGTAAGCTTACGGTAAGCGTACCGTAAGCTGGCTCAGATATATATATTGATTTAAAGGCTATTTTCTCAGAATCTACTGAACAGATTTACACCAAACGTACAAAAGGCACTTCCTTGACCTAGGGACTACCTCTCTGCCAAATTTCTAGTAATTCTGTTCAGCCGTTCGGGCTGTAGCCCTGTCTAAAGGTCCTATGGAAAAATGCATGGGAAAAACGCGTTTTGGGACCCCCCTTTTATCTCAGCCCCCGCTTGACGAATCCCCCCGAGACTTTCAGGGTAGGAGCGGAGCGTAGCGCCCCACCTATTTTGAGAAATTCGCGAGGATTCGTCAACCGGCGCCAAAGTTATTCAAAATAGAATGTTGCGGATTTCCTATGGAAAAGGGGTCCTAACTATAACTACCCACTGGCGACCGCCAGTAGGTAATATATATATATATATATATATATATATATAATTTTTTTTTTTTTTTTAGAACCTCAGCAACTTCTCTCAGTTGTAGTGAGACCCTAAAACTCTGCATTAAGTTGGCAGCACAGGCCTTCATTTGTAGATTCTACCATCTGCCTTATCATTGGTACTTCTCTCGTCTGACTTATGTGTCACTAGACCCCACAGGTACCTTTCTGCATCTCTAGCCTGCATGGCCAGAACTTAAAATGCATCCCTGTGCAATATCCTAAATTAAATCACCCTGTACACATACAGTTCAGGCTCATAGGTGGAACCCATGTATGGATACCCTCCGCGCCTATCAGTGAATGAGTTCACATCTCGCTGTCCTCTCAAACACCCCATTCTGAGCGCAGTGATGACCCCCAAATACTCTTCACTGGTGTCTGCACAGCCCGCACCTCCTTCCTCGACCCTTCCATCCAGTTCTGCTGTTTTAAACCACATCCTTCCCCACCCAGACTTCTTTGCAGCTTAGACGCCGCCTCTGCTGCCTATATGACTGTCTATATGACTTTGCAAACCGTAGACCTGTAGTATATTCAAGTCTTGCACAAAGGTACATTCGAAAGCGGTCCGTCCCCTACAAAAGTCCTGCATTCTGAAGGGCTATTGGGGGATCTCCTCTTTCTAATAGATAACTGGAGTAACAATAGTGGGTAAAGGAAATTTAATGTCTATTTTAAATATTCCAAAAGCCATCTAATAGAGCGTGGTAAAATTATTTAAGTAATTAATATAAAAGTGTTGCCTATGTTGAGGTAAATAAATGTTTGGATACTCTAGGCAACGTGAGATATGGATGGATAAGTATGCACAGCTGCAACCTGTTTCAAAGGAGAAGTATCAGCTCATGGGGGTTAACTGCACTCAAAGACACTGATGGTTAAAATGGTCCACAGGCTTCATCTGTAGTTCATTGCGTCCGTTGCGGAGATGTGTACCACCCAGAAGCAGAAACTCCAGCTTTGAATTGTTGCACGCCCTCTTAGCCTGTCACGGTCCCTCGGAGGCCTCTCCGGATCGGTTTGTTGCTCAATATGGGCCACCTATTGACAACCTCAATTCCGAATTGCCATGAAGGCACGGAAGATTAAGGGGGTCAATCGGGGGAAGGAAAGGAAGGGAACAGCGGGGAGGGAGAACTGTGAAAAGAAAAGGCTTATTAAGACACACTGCGCTGAAACAACGGTACCCTTCATTCCATGCTTTGTTCAACAATGTTTTAACCAGTTCTGGCAGCTGCAAGTAGAAGGACGATTTGGCATTCATCAAGACCTTCTATTGGCTACATTGTCTTCTAAGGCTTAGAAGGAACATGTGCAATACTCAGACGTAAGAACTGTGGACCAAACAAACATGTATATAAATGATGTTTCAAAACTTTCTATACCAGAGACTCTGCAGTTGGAGGTGTATATTACCCACCAGAAAAGGTGTGTGTGCGCGGGCCTTATGGATTATGCTTTACTTTAGCTACCTCTCAAATTTCCCCTGCTAGGAAACGAAACAAACACACACTTTATAACATGTAATTAACACAGGAAAATATCGAAGCAGCCGGTATTGCATTTTCATAGTACTGTAAATAAAGCAACCATTCCTGGTGGAGTTTAAGTACACAGGGTAAACAATATACCACCTGGTAAACATACCAGCCAAGACGCATGAGCCTTACTGAGTCTGTGAGCCAACACTGGGATGTTTACGGAATCCGACACCCCTTGCCAAATGTTTAGGTATCAAAAATCCATGCGCGACTTCAGCGGCCGTCACAATGATAGCGCTATGAGGAAGGAAAGTCCCTTGGCGATGTCACCGACACCCTTACCCCACCCGGGATATATGGCAGCTCAAATCCTTCGGCCGTGTCCTGCGGCGTACTCAGGATAATCTGCGGGATTCTTCTCTCTGGCTCCGGCTTATGTAGCCGTTCGGAACTCAACGCCGCGTCACTTCCGGCGCATGCGTGACTGTTTGAAGCTTGAACTGGCTCAAGTAGTGACTTGCCTCACACCCTCGGATCCCTTTCAACAACTGATAGGGTGCAGTATCCTCGCATTGAGGCATACACCAGGAAAGGCAGAAGAGTCCATTGTGAACCTGGTGGTAATGGATATTAGAATTGGGAGTAAGTTTAGGTCTCAAAGAAATAAGAGGATCACAACCAATGGTTTCGGAGTATTCTGAAGAAAATGAGTGCATTTCATAATCTGTGTTTGGACACCCACATGTCACACGGTGTCATATGTGGTCAGAGGGAGAATACGCTGGAAAGCCGTTCCCAGTGAACCCATATATACTGGCTGAGATGTGCAGAGAAGGCGGTGCTCACAGAACCCCCTCAAGCAGGGACTTCAGACCGTTTACAGAAAGCTGGTGAGGTTCTACCTATACCCGAGTGAAAAGCTATTTGTAGTCCCAAGAACAATCTGGAACCTGAAGAACAGGCTGCAGCTCTAGAAAAGGCAAAAAAGCAGAGTTCATTCCACTGGCAATTAGTGGGATAATAGTGGTCGACTTGTGGCGTGGAGATTACGGATACTGTGGGAGAATTGGAGCCTCGCCGTAATATGCAGCCCAATTTGGGATCACCTAGGACCTTCATGGCCTCGGCAGGGCGACAACACGAGCACCCCGTGAGGGCACATGAAACGGACGCAAGTGGCTCTGGATGCCTTAGAGTGTGTGAAGATGGCACGCTGCAGGTGGTGCTGGGAACACCGGACTCTGGGCTAGCCTCATCGGAGGTCATCTCGTACACAAATGCGGACTGACTCCCAGAGGAAAGTTGGGGAGATCTAATTCAAGGGTTTCTTTTTGATCACTCAGATAAGTGACTGTAAATGTGATTCTAATTTCCTGTAACTTTTCCTTTTTTTTTTTTTTCTTCACCTCTTTTTCTCTTTTTAGGTCGAGGACCGTCCGGTCTGCCGAAAGCAGAACCGGAAGTCGGAGATTTAATGTTTCTGAGAGTGGCTCTTTAGTCCACCTCTCTTTTTGGCTCTCCTCCATTGGCTGGCTTCCTAAACGGAGGCCAGCCATTGGAGGAGAGAGCCGTCCCTCCAAATAGGCTCCGTCTTTTTCAGAATCGGGGGCGTGTTCCTGCTGTTCTTTCCACTTTTTAGCCACGCCCTTTCTCAGGCGTGTTTTTCTCTCCTCCAGCCAATGGCAAGAGGAGAGAAAAAGAAACACGCCCCCGAATCTGAAAACGCCGCTGCGTTTCTCCGAGGCATTTTTGCTTGGCCTCGGAGAAAGGCGGCGGTGTTCGTGGCGTCCTCTCCCCTGCTCTTGGCTCCCGTGTTGGCTGCTGCTCTGGTCTCATCCCCCCTGACCGAGCCGCATAGGATCCTAAGGTGTCCGTGCCAGTGTAGCCTAACTGAGGCTCCCCAGCAGTTTTCAATGTTAAGGAGTTGAAAGTGGTGCCCAGAATTGCCGTTGCTGCTTTAACTGAAACAGTTACTTTAAGGGTCGTTGAAGGTGGGACCCAGAAACGGTTGCCACTTTAAGTGGATGAGCTATAGTTTTCTCGTAGCAACAAATAGCTCTGCAAGGAGGTATGCGCTTGTTGTGTGAAGTGCTAATTCAAATCAGTAATGCCAATATCAATGTTCCCCTGGAAGACTTGGGATCGCCCCGTTAACTTTAAGTCAAAGTGCCCCTTGCCGCTTTAAGCGAAGCGGGTTTCTGCTAATCACCGCCCACACATCAGAAAGGCTTCGCAGGGAAGTAAGCAGTAGAAGCAGGATATTTGCGTAGAGGGAACTCGTCACGTACCTTGCCCGAGTTGACAGCTGCTATACATACATACATCCTGGTAAGCAGGGGTCGATCCTCTTTTGCGTGGCGTGGGTTCACTTGCTGGCGGGTTGCTCCATTGATAACAATTGTCGCCAGAATGAAATAAATAATGAAGCCGATGTCGGTGCAGTTATCGGGATACGTTTATTCACGATAGGAGCTGGAGCACATCAGGGAAACCGTCCCTCCGTAATGGCTGAGCACGGAACGCTGGGCTCTGGAACAAGGCGCATACCCCGTCCACGAGACCAGACAGCCCCACGAGCACCTGCTGCAGCGTTTCTTTCTGCCGGCATTTACCAGGCCTCACATAAATATCGAGAAAACTCGTGTGATTAATTATCTTCCGGGAGAGCGAGCAGCATTTTGTATAGTTGAGGTTTTGACTCCTATGAAGTTAGTGCAGAGGGTTAATAGAAGGTGTACTAAGTAGATTACAGGGTGCATATGATGTAAACAGATTACTGCTTTCAAAAGAGACATCCTTCTGTTACTTACCATTTATAACTTAAAGTCCTAATATAGACTGGTGAGCTATTAACTTTCATCCCAGAACTGCATACACACTGCAAAGTAAACATTATTAGAAAATTGATTAATGTTGCAAAAAGGGTTAATTTGGCTTGAAATCAATTCGTATTATTAAAGAGAACTCCCAACTATGCTGTTTCTTTTTCGACTCTCTATCTACCTCACTCTCTCTCACTACCTCACTCTCTATTTCAATACCTCACTCTCTCTATCTCACTACCTCACTCTCTCTCTGCTAATGCAATAGGTATCACATATGCAAAAAAAAAAGCTAATGCCAATAGAAATGACAATGCCATTTATTTAGGGATACAATAATGATAAAAAAAATAATGAGCAATGCCAATAGCTCTACCTATAATATTGCCGAGACCATTGCATTGTAAATGCTTGTTTACATATTAGCAATGAGTGAGGAGTAAACGATATGCATATGTTGTGGGTGGGAGGGGCCGCGGCTGGGTCCTGTTTGGGGAGCTGGAGACTCCAGTCTTGCCCCCCCATCGAGTGTCCAGTCACTTGCACAGCACTTATTTCGGAAGCCCTGTTCAAAACCTTATAAGGGTATCAACATGCGGTGTACTTCAGTTTTGGGTACTGCTGCAGGGCATGAATCTGTTGTTTAAAAGTTCAGATGGGGGGGTATTGGGCGGAGGATGGGGTGGTTCACTCTCCACGATGGTGGGAGGGATAGCCCTGTTACACTGCCCAGTGGGAGGGGGGGAGTTGCAGGTGTTCAAACTGCTTTCTTTGTTCCTCTTGGCTTTCAAAGGGGTTTACGGTATGTTTGTCTGTGTTGCTATGGCAGGAGGAAATTGAAGAGATCACCTTAATTGTATGATATTATGGCTCCCTCTCTGACAAAGTTTCTCACTTGGAACATACGTGGGATGGCAATGTTGGAAAAACGTACGAGAGTGCACTCATACCTCCATTGGTATAAAATTGGTATAGCAGGACTACAAGAAATGCATGTCTGGGGGGACCCGCTCCCATATATCCGTCGCAGATGGAGGGGACCGTTATATGGCACCTCCTTCTCTGGATTTGCCCAGGGGGTGCTTATTTCGGTAGTCCCAGGGACCCCTTCCAGCATATGCACCACGTACTGGATCCAGCGGGGCAGTTCATAATCCTGCATGGTAGACTTGATGGACATGAGATATGTCTCATAAATGTGTATGCCCCTTATACAGACGCACACACCTTCTTTAGTGACGTAATGACCGCAGCTACCCCCTATCTAGTCGGATGTGATCCTCCTCGGGGATGTCAACTGTGTGCTGGACGGGATGATGGATCGGGAACCTCCCGGATGGGTACTAAACCGGGTATGACTGGAGCCCTGATGGACGTCATGAGGGAACTAGGGTTAATGGATGCACGGCGGGTCCGACACCCGAACACGAGATCATTTTGCTGTTACACCCCTGCGACTAACACCTTCAGTAGTTTGGACCAAATCTTCCTGTCGTCGGCCTTGATGCCTACGGTCGAGGAGATAGTCTATCTACTTCGATATATTTCGGACCATTCCCCTATGCTTTTAGTTTTATGTACTAATAGATCGAGGGCGAAGGCCCGCGGTTGGCGACCCAGGCACTTACTGATCCGCTGTTTGCAGGGAAACTGGAGGAAGAGATAGTGACTTATTTCGCGATGAACTGGGGCTGGGCATCCTCAAGGGGAGTGGAATGGGAGGCAATGAAGGTGGTTATCAGAGGTTTCTGTCTTAGCACGACCTATGGGGGTCGGCAGCAGCTTCAGCGGGACATTAAGGTTCTAGAAGGGAATTTTCCTGCGATGGAGGTGACGCTACCCACGAATCAGGACCGGTTAAATGAGTGGAGGGAGCTACGGGAAGAACTGCTGGCGGCGCTCTGTCACCTTGAGAAGTTCCATTATACCGCATATCGACAGCGAGTGCATGTGGAGGGTGACAGGTCTGGGGCACTGCTTGCTAAACTAATTAGAAATGAGAAGCCAACGTCTCCTATTGTGCAGATGCGATCCGCGGATGGAAGCTTGGTGTTATAGTCAACAGAAGATCTTAGATGCAATAGCTGATCACCTGGCAGGGGTATATGCGGGGCGCCCTATGTCTGATGTGGAACACGTAGCAGAAGTACTTTCTACACTGAACCTACCCCATCTGGAAAATGAGGTTAGTGAATTATTGGGTACACCGATCTCGAGGGAGGAAGTACTGGGAAGTTTGAAATCCGCGAAGAGCCTGGGAAGTGATGGCTTACCAGCTGAGTTCTATAAGAGATTTGCACCCCTGTTAGTGGATCGCCTGTTGGAGGTGTAAAATGAGGCGCTACAGAATAGTGCGCTTCCGTCTTCTATGAATGAGACATTAGTGGTCATGATCCCCAAGGCGGGTAAGGATACTCAACTGCCAGGATCATACCGACATCTCCCTGTTAAATATTGATGTAAAAGTCCTTTGTGGGATCGTGGCGGCCCGACTGCATCCATATGTGCAATATTTGATCCATTCTGATAAAACGGGCTTCATCCCCAAACGCAGCACAGCTAACCGTTTGATGCGGCTGGCCCACGTATGGCACTTCCCCCTGCTGCGGCAGGACGAGTGTGCTTTGGCATTGCTAGATGTCGAACAGGCTTTCGACTCAGTTGGGTGGATTTATCTTTGGGAGGTCCTGAGGGCGATGGGCGTGGGCCCATGCTTCCTGACCTGGGACTGGCTCTTGTATTTGGAGCCCCGGGCTCAGATCAGGGTGGGGAGGCTAGTGTTGCGAGCTTTTAGACTACACCGGGGTACCAGACAGTGGTGTGCCCATTGTCGCCATTACATTTTGCCATGGCAATGGAACCCTTCGCGGTGAGCCTACGAGGAGGGATGGAGTCCTTTGAGATCCTGCTGGGTGCAACTAACCATGTAGTATCTATGTATGCAGATGACACCTTGGTGTACCTCCGGAACCCCGGCGAGGCGATACTGGAACTTGACAGGTTTTGGCAAACATCAGGATTGCGAATTAATGCAGGGAAGTCAAAATTAATCCCAATGGGGGGGGGTTGGTCTCGCTCCCAGAGGGGGAACTACCTAGGGTGGAGCTTCCATGGGTAAGAACCACGGCTAAATATTTAGGAGTTAGATTGGCGGGAACGGCCGAACAATTTTTGGCGCGTAATATCGGGACGGTAATTGAGGGACTAAGAAGTTCGATACACTTCTGGCGAGATTTACCTTTAACCCTTATGGGGAGAATAGCCCTGTCTAAAATGGTTGTCCTGCCCAAATGCCTTTATACAATGCAACACTCTTTCTTTAAGATTCCCAACACTATTTTAGCACCTTTGATAGACTTCTGACTGACTTGCTGTGGGGGCCCACACGTAAGCAGGTAAGTCTGGCTACTCTCCAAAGAACCTCTCAGAAGGGTGGACTAAAGGTTCCATGTCTGGAATTTTATTATGCAGCACATTTGTTGGATGATGAGGGAAACTGGGAGAAGGCCCTACTGGCGAGGACCTACGGAAATGAAACACTCCCTGAACTGTTAATGATGGGGACGCAGATACCATCAACGAGCCCGTATATCATACGACATGTGGCGGAGGTCTGGAGCTTGTCGTTCAGAGAGTGCTGCAAAAGGCCCCATATGCCCCAGATATGCCCCTATGGGCTGCACGCACCTTTTTACAGATCTCCACATCTGTCTGTGCGCAGATGGCAGGAGGGGGGATGCCTCACCATGGTTGACTTATACATTAATAAGCAATATATCACACACAAACAGGCTGTCTGGACCTTTACATTGGGCCCAGGACAGTTCCTACAATATACGAAGATAGCCAAGGTAGCTAGAGAGGTATGGCCCATGTTTCCCGAAGATCCCCCCCCCCCTCTCCCCCTCGTCCCCCCGTGTCCAAGGTGTTACAGATCCTGCTAACAATGGCTAAAGGACACAGATTAGTATTCCACCTATACCGAGCTATCAGAGTTGACCAGATGGTTCAGGCACTTCCGATACAGGACAGATGGGAGACGCTGACAGAGGGAACTCGAACGGAGACAGACTGGATGAAGGGATTAAGCAAGTGAGCTCCAATGCACGGTTCAGACTGATCCAATTTAATTATATACATCGGACATACCCCACACCAAAGATGCTACACAGGATTTACCCGGAGTGCTCAGGGCAATGCCCCTGATGCGGGGAAGCCGAGGCTGTATTCCTTCATATGGTCTGGTCCTGCTCAGAACTCCAACTTTTCTGGGATGGTGTCTTGGGTACGTTGCGAACCGCGATGGAGTGGGTGCTGCCACAGGAGATACGGGTGGTCCTGCTGGGTTTGCTACCCTGACCCAAAAACAAAAATCTTAGTAGGAAGTTTGCCCTATTCGGACTGGTGTTAGCCAAGCGTCGGATAGCTATCTCCTGGCTAAGTCGCAAACCACCTCAAAAAGCGCAATGGGTGCGGGATGTGAGGGAGTGGGCGACAGCAGAGGTGATCCGGATCAAACAGGTTAGGCATGATGAAAAGCTGGAAGATGATCTGAGGGCGTGGAAAGTGGTGATAGAAGATCTTAGTAAAGATGGGGAGGGGCACAGAAGGGGGCCACTGAAATTGTAGGATTGGGTAATGAGCTGGGAGATCACTTGAGACATACATGTTCGATGTGTTGGATAATGCAGTGAAGTGTATAACGGGCAGACACCCAGTGTTATATTACTGAGAGTATACCAGACGGGATGGTGGGGAGGGATTTCGTTGTGGGTTGGAGGGGGGGGGCGGGGATGGGAGCTGCAGTTATTTGTTACAGAAATATTTTTGGCTATGATGTAAAGCTGGGTCAGGCACTTCTGTGTTATAGGCAAGGGGATTGATGTTGACAAGGGGCCTGATGTTGAGTGGCCCTGGTTGTTGGGGTTACGGTGTTCGTTATGGAACTGATACAAGGCTGTGATGTAATTAATCCAGATATGTTTGAGACTCTGAATGTACGGTGCCATTTGATGTGTAACCCCGAGAACGTACGAATGCCTTGCCACAAGTGTCTTAAGTGTTAATAAAGACATATAATTTAAAAAAAAGAGGCAGGACTGACCACTAGCAAGCAGGGATTTTTAAAGGACACTGAAACAAACAAATCAAACGCAAGGGGGATGGCTTTAAGACCACTAGAGAAGTATAATTATTATGTAAGAGGTCATACGCTTAAGCTCAACCTAAAAGGAAGGTTTAGGCTTGGCGCAAGGTTCATTTTTTCAGGTCGAAATGTTAGTTTAAAACACAGTGGCAGGCCTGAGACATGTTTTAAAAGAGTACTTTAGTGAGTGGCATAACGAGTGCTGGTGCCCACTAGTAGCATTTAATTTACATGCCCTGGGTAGAGGTAGTACCGTTTACTAGGGGCTTACAAGTTAATTAAATGTACCAATCCGGTGTAAACCAAAGTTACCATATTTTCGAGGGCCAATCAGTGGGAGCTGGGGGGCTCTGACTGCACAATCCATGCAGATGAAAGTCTAATGAACTGCATCCTATTTTTTACCCATTAAAGATAATCAGATGGATGCATTTTAGGTGTAGCATAACCGCAGCCTGGGATTGGATAATGGGCTTTGGATGCACATCCTCCTCACGTGGGGACTTCCAGTGCACAGTGGTGGGTCTTATTTAACACATCTCGTTCTACACAGCTATACACTCAAAGAAGAATTCCAGACCGTAATCTTATCTATCATTTAATAAAAATGAATGCCCATGCGGATACTGTGGATCTCCCATAGGATAAATGTACAGATAGATCCTATAGATGCCACAGACCGGTTCAGGCAAAGATGAAGGAATAATCCTAAGCAGTAACAGTGCCTCGTGGTTACAGCGTATAGTGACCTCAATTCATCTTTCTGCAGGGGTAGTATGGTGCACTGTGAAGTTGGCCTGGCATATGCTATCCACTAATTAAAGTTGCCACCTTGCACCAGTCCAAACAACCCTTATGGTGATTAGGTTAAAGATAACCTTTATTGAAAGCTATCCTAGGGGTAGCTATGGAGAGCAGCCTTCAGGCTAAGTCTCGAAGGAATGTTAAGCAGTTTGTTTTACCAGAAACAACCTTATAGTATTGGTTAAATGAAAGAGAACCCACACAGTAGTTATAAAAATATGCATGTATTATATAGAACACTCTCTAGTATCCTCCACCCGAGGATAGAACACAATTCACATAACACAGTTGTATAGAATCATTCGTAAGTAGCACAATACACAGTGGGCTCCAAGGGGAGACCAAACAATATACTAATAAAGTGGCATAAGTACCACGACTTCGGGCCGGACCTGGTCTGGAAGGTGTAGAATTGCTAGGATCCCAAGGAACCACCCAAGGTGAGTAGATGGGAACCCCACGGAGGACGGGTGCAGTATGGGAACACGACCGCATGCTCCATAAAATTTAAAGGGAAAGTCGCGGTTGGAAATTTAAAGAAAAATCAAACTTCCCAGCAGATTACGAAGACCCTCCGTGAAACTTAGAAGGTTGGAGAGCCACACTTCCCAGCAGATTACGAAGACCCTCCGTGAAACTTAGGAGGTTGGAGAGCCACCCCACTCGTGGATACACGGGTATCGGAGTTACCTATCCCAGAGGAGCCAGGTGCATAGGCACAAAGTGGCGTCGGAACCTTCGTCGTTTCCAATGGATGTCGACCAAGAAATGCTGCTGCTGCTGCTGCTGGAAGTATGAAGAATGTCCGGTGGAATCCAAACGTGGATTCTAAGTGAGAAGAACCTGAAAGCAGAGGGGACAGAGTCTGGGTCACTTTGGAGTGACCAGGGGCTCAGTAGACGAATGCCCACCGATGATGGGTGCTTCAGGTGTGTTGACGGTGGTCTTGACTCTTCAGCTGCGGGGCTCAGGAGACGTCTTGGACGTCCAGGAGCTGGAAGCGAGCTGTCCCACGAAGGATGTAGAGTGCTATGGGGTCGATGTCCGGCAGGCGCACCAACAAGCCTTGGCAGCTGCAACCAACGGGGAAGGTCAAGATCGGTGTCGGTTTGGTCCAGCAAGGACCAGGAGACTCGCCACAGCAAGGGTAGTCTAGGCAGGCCTGGAGCAACCAGGGGAGCACAAGAAAAGGAAAGATGACCATCAAGTGGACCCACAGGCCAGAGACACAGGAGTCGCGAGGGGACCTCAGGCAGTTTCTCAGGATACCAGCTGGCAGGGCACAGAGTGCAAAGATGCCAGAGTCCTTCTCAGGAAAGGTGCGCTGGGGTCAGGACTACCGATAGCCCAATGCACAGAATTGTTGCGCACACAATGGGTCTGTGCTGTTGCAAATATACGCGGTGCACAGAGGTACGGGTTATGCAGTCCCCACGAGGGATACTAGCCTCCAACTTGGTAAGAGGGTAGATCCACTTCGGAGACCTTCAGGCACCCACCTCCTGTGTTGCTGGGATCGTCGGAGTCCGTAGGAGCTCGGGAACAGTGGACCGGTCAATTGCGTTGCTGTGACTGCTTTGCAGGGGAGTGACTCCTTCACTCCAAGGGAAATGCTTAGTTTGTCTTGAGGTGTTCACAGGGTCCTGCACGGAGCCTGTATGGATCTCGGACACTGGAGCAGCTTCGGACGGCAAGGGAGACCAAGTACAGTCCAAGGGAGGTCCAGCGAGTCCAGCGGTGTTCAGATGGTCAAGCATAGTGGTTTCTTCTTGTAGAATCTTGTCCACGTAAAATCTAATGTCCTGTAGCCAGTTAACCCATTTTATACCCACGGGAGAGGGTTGGACAGATTCTTGGGACCCTCCTAGGGGAGGGTCAGGTCAGGGGGAGGCTACTCCCATGTCCTTTGTCCAGTTTCGCGCCAGAGCAGGAGCAAATGGCTCCCAGGACTAGTTTGAACTGGGCAATGCACAAGGACACCAAATGTGGCCTTCGTGCAGACTTTCTGGCACTGAGGCAGTGCACCCACCGAGCCCCAATATACTAAATCCTGCCTGGGAGGGGGTAACACCTCCCTGTGTCAGGATGCCTACTGTGCTCCCTTCCCCTGCTCGAGCAGCATCAGGAGGGCAGAATCATGTCTGTGGCTGGCAGCATCCATTTTGTGCTGTAAGGCTCGAGAAAGTTGGTACCAGTAGACTTGGGTACCCCCAGAACCTTGGTTCTGAGGGGAGGAATCATACCTCCACACCAGTTACTGGTGTGGAGGTATGATTCCAAGGTGTCCGACACCAAATCCGATATACTTCATTGCAATCGTTTTCGAGATAGCATATACCTCAAGGTTATAATGCGCCTCTACCTATATGTCTGGCAGTATCACGTACAACCTGGAAGAATGGTGTCCGTAGGCTGCAGAGGGGCCCTACTCATGCAGGGGAACCCTCTCACGTAAAACCCAGCACCCTGCCTTCAGGATTTGTTAAGGCCTGCTATAGGGGTGAATGTATAAGGTTTTAAGTGTATTGATATATATAGATATAGTGATCCTATATCTAAAGTAAGAGGTGCAAGCACCAGCTTACACAGGCTGCTATAGCAAACCTGAGGTTCCATTTTGCATGGCCTCTCATGGGTGGCATAATGCATGCTGCAGCCCATGGGAGGCCTCTGGGGTACCTATTCCTTGGGTACATGTTTACCATATACTAGGGACTGATAAAGGTAGCCCAGTATCTAATCTGGAGTGTACCAAAGTATATAACACAACCAATTTAGGGAGAAAGCAGGTATACTGGGGTCCTGATTAGCAGGATCCCAGTCAGAGTAGTCAAAAAACAGCAAAACACTAGGAAAAAAGTGGGGGTAACCATGCAGTCCGATCCTAACGTCCTACATGCGCTAATCCCATTAAGAGTTCTAGATCAGGGAAGATGGGGTTTAAAGTGGCAGGGATTGTGTGTTTATTGGTCTAAGGTTCTAGATTACCAATGAAGGGGATTAAAGTTATAGGTATTGCGTGCTAATTCTACCAAGGTTCTAGAACGGTGATGATGAATATAGTGTTAGCGGCTCGGTCCAAATCCCACTAAGGTTTTAGAGCAGCGATGATGGTGATTACAGTGAAAGCGGTTGTGTACTAATCCTACCAAGGTTCTAGAGCAGTGATGACTGTGATTACACTGTTAGCGGTTGTGTGCTAATCCCATCAAGGTTCCAGAGCAGTGATGATAGTGAAAACAATGTTAGCGGTTGTGTGCTAATCCCACCAAGGTTCTATAGCAGTGATGACTGTGATTACACTGTTAGCGGTTGTGTGCTAATCCCATCAAGGTTCTATAGCAGTGATGACTGTGATTACACTGTTAGCGGTTGTGTGCTAATCCCACCAAGGTTTTATAGCAGTGATGACTGTGATTACACTGTTAGCGGTAGTTTGCTAATCCCATCAAGGTTCCAGAGCAGTGATGATAGTGAAAACAATGTTAGCGGTTGTGTGCTAATCCCACCAAGGTTCTATAGCAGTGATGACTGTGATTACACTGTTAGCGGTTGTGTGCTAATCCCACCAAGGTTCTATAGCAGTGATGACTGTGATTACACTGTTAGCGGTTGTGTGCTAATCCCACCAAGGTTCTATAGCAGTGATGACTGTGATTACACTGTTAGCGGTTGTGTGCTAATCCCACCAAGGTTCTATAGCAGTGATGACTGTGATTACACTGTTAGCGGTTGTGTGCTAATCCCACCAAGGTTCTATAGCAGTGATGACTGTGATTACACTGTTAGCGGTTGTGTGCTAATCCCACCAAGGTTCTATAGCAGTGATGACTGTGATTACACTGTTAGCGGTAGTTTGCTAATCCCATCAAGGTTCCAGAGCAGTGATGATGGTGAAAACAATGTTAGCGGTTGTGTGCTAATCCCACCAAGGTTCTATAGCAGTGATGACTGTGATTACACTGTTAGCGGTTGTGTGCTAATCCCACCAAGGTTCTATAGCAGTGATGACTGTGATTACACTGTTAGCGGTAGTTTGCTAATCCCATCAAGGTTCCAGAGCAGTGATGATAGTGAAAACAATGTTAGCGGTTGTGTGCTAATCCCACCAAGGTTCTATAGCAGTGATGACTGTGATTACACTGTTAGCGGTTGTGTGCTAATCCCACCAAGGTTCTATAGCAGTGATGACTGTGATTACACTGTTAGCGGTTGTGTGCTAATCCCACCAAGGTTCTATAGCAGTGATGACTGTGATTACACTGTTAGCGGTTGTGTGCTAATCCCACCAAGGTTCTATAGCAGTGATGACTGTGATTACACTGTTAGCGGTAGTTTGCTAATCCCATCAAGGTTCCAGAGCAGTGATGATGGTGAAAACAATGTTAGCGGTTGTGTGCTAATCCCACCAAGGTTCTATAGCAGTGATGACTGTGATTACACTGTTAGCGGTTGTGTGCTAATCCCACCAAGGTTCTATAGCAGTGATGACTGTGATTACACTGTTAGCGGTAGTTTGCTAATCCCATCAAGGTTCCAGAGCAGTGATGATAGTGAAAACAATGTTAGCGGTTGGGTGCTAATCCCACCAAGGTTCTATAGCAGTGATGACTGTGATTACACTGTTAGCGGTAGTTTGCTAATCCCATCAAGGTTCCAGAGCAATGATGATGGTGAAAACAATGTTAGCGGTTGGGTGCTAATCCCACCAAGGTTCTATAGTAGCGATGACTGTGGTTACAGTGTTAGCGGTTGTGTGCGAATCCCTTCAAGGTTCTAGAGCAGTGATGACTGATTACATTGGCAGGGATTGTGTGCCTGTCTACCTCTGTAGTGATAGTATGTGGGCAGAGATCTCCCAAAGTACGGCAGCTTTTGAGCATTCAACAGTTTTCCACTTTGATGGTGTGTAGTGCAACAACCCAAGAAGGATGAAAGGATGAGTTTGCATTGATGGAATTCACAGCTATATTTTACAGGTCCGACAGATGCCAGCAGTGAGCACTTACCTCACTGAGCCCTCTTGTAAAACTGAGGATATATTTTTAGAGAGGTTTGGGATCTAAAGTTCTAGAGCAGCAATGATGAGTTTGCAGTAACAGAGGTTGTGTGATAATCCTTCCACGGTAGTAGAGGAATGGTTTACATTTTTTTGTCCTCGTATCACCATCCAGCTAAGTAAGCTGTGAGCCAAGACGCCTTCACTCGGAGTGTCCAGCGTATGTGTCTATTGAATATTTCTTATAGTTTTGCCTTTTCGTAGGAAGGAGAACCACCCATTTCTCAGCAAGATAGAGGTGTAATCATCTTTGCCATATCACAAACGGACGCCATCTTTTATCTACTGACACCGACTTACAGTCCAAGTCCAGTCTACTGACATCTGTTACAGATCTGAGCCATTCTGATACCAATGGCGGAACGGGAGTAATACATTTTGTACAGATTTTCTTTCTTGCTAGCGATATCAGAAAAAATATCAGCGAGGCCTGATCCGAGTTTAACTCATCCCAGTAAGGGCACAAGTCCATCCTAAACAGGATCAGGCAGGGGCTTACCTTAATTTTGCAGCCAATAATTTTTAAAAACACCCGATTTACCTACCCCCAGAAGAAGCTACCGAAACATCTTGGTTGTAGAGGAATGGTGACAAGGTTTACACCGGCAGCGATTGGGTGTGGCAGTGTTGTGTTGTGGGTGCTGGTAGGCATGCACGTGGACCTCAGTTAAGAAGGTATTTATTAAGTATATACACAAGACTCCAGCAGATATAACTTTGTATTCAGCCCCTCTCACTGAGATAACCTCCGCTCCTAGAAGACCCACACAAGGCACTCCATAGCATCACATGAAGTACGCTGTCCTCACTGAGCTATTTGCCTTAGAACACCCACATCCTGGCATAAGATATTAAAGTCACTTTTGGATATCGTTAGAGCTTTGACTGTAGTGTATGAACAGTAACTCACACTGAGCAGTAGTCCGCAGGCGCTGCTCTTAATACTGAATCTTATTTCAAATATGGGTCTTATGTGATGTTCATGTAGCTGTCATTGCTCCTTAATAAAAAGATGGTGTGTGTTATTACAGGTGTAATAATTTGAAGATTCAGTGCCCAGACATGGTGGTGAAGAGTTATAAAGGTAAATATCATTGTGATGATTAGCTCTGTATGTTACTGTTCATTAAAACGGTATGGTGTGGTGTGGTGTGCTATGGTAGGTATGGTGTGGAATGCTATGGTATGTATGGTATAGTATGGAAAGTTATGGTGGTATGGGATAGAAAGGATTGGGATGCGATTGGGTATTGTGGAATGGAATTTTATAGTATGGGATGTTATATGGTATGGTATGGAACGTTATGGTGGGATTGGATGGTGTGGTGTGCTATGGGGTGGGATCATGGTATAATATGGTGTGGTATGATTTGGTATGGTATTTAATGGTAATGTGCACTCACGTCAGGTTACAGTTACTTGATTTGTGTCTGTAAACATTGTCTTTTCCAGATTTTTCTAGATTTCTACTTCTCTCCATTCTGTATATGTGCCACAGCATTAACAGAGTTTAACTTCCATTTGTCATTTTCCTGCTACAAAGTTCTTTCATTTCCACCAAAGTGGAATATGTCCCCGGTAATATCTGGTAGTGTGGAACCCCATGCCGTAATACTGCATGTGTTTATGCTTCATGTGGCTGTACTGCATTTGGTTATGAAGCACATGGTTATGTTGCACATGGCTATACTGCATGCGGTAATATTGTGTCACTTGGAATACTAGTTGGGCAGAAACTTCAATTTTTAGTCCAATTGGTGTTGACCCAAAACTGTTATTAGGAATCTTTGGACTGTGGCTCCTGACAGGGCGGTGGAGTTCAGTGAGATATTCTGGCTCAGCCCATGTAGTGTTTCTACAAAATACCTGTGTCTCAAATAAGTCTGTAAATAATCATGCACCCACATTTTAATCTTGCTTTGTTCCCCCGTAACTTTCTAACTCACAAATGATGCTTTCTTTCTCTAAAAAAAGTTTTAATAAATGTATTGGGAAAAGTGAAAACCCTCCCACACAACACTGTAGTCTTGACTTCACTAGAGCTTAGCTCAGGCCTGGGACCGGGCCCTGCTGGAAGTTGATCAGATTAAAATGATCCTCTCTCTAGCTGCACTGTCCTGAGGTAGAAATATTTATTCCCTCTCAGACATTATTAAGGCTAGACAAGGGCCTTGCGAACATGGACCTCAGATTGGACATCTCAAGAGATACACCTCAGCTTTCCGGCCTTTACGTCACAACCAAATGTGTCTCGTCCACACCACTTCTAATCAGAACCTTAAGTGTGACCCCCCAAATCCTGGTTGAGGTCTTGTAAGGATATGGAGGTGGCCTCTTTAGACCGCTAAAGTCAAAGGCAGTGACTGCAAAGTCTGTTTAAATCTAAAAGACACGGGGTCCAACAACAAGATCTGCTGAGTGGTATCTGTGCATGAGTTTACCTGCTGTGGCCTTACACCTGGAATAACAACTGTATCTACACTCATTAATTCTACTAATGCCAACCAATCGAAGCATCCCTAAAGGGTGGTGTCTACCTGGGTCACTAAACTAGTACAGTATACCTTCTAGTAGCTCTGTCACTCTTACCATCTGATACCGTGTACTGACTAGTACAGTATAACTTGGGGTAGCTCCACTACTCTGTACCATCTAATGCAGTGCACTGACTAGTACAGGATACCTCCAAACAGCTCTGTCACTCTGTTCCATCTATTACAGTGTATTCCCTAGTACAGTAGACTTTCAAGCAGCTCTGTTACTCTGTGCCATCTAATACAGTGTACTGACTAGTACTGTATACCTTGGAGTGGCTGTCACTTTTTACCATCTAATGCAGTATACTGACAGCGTGCTCCTTCCAGATGTGGTGTAAATTAATCATATGTAATACAGAAGCCGTAATTACAGCCTTTATTTGTGTAATTAAATCTCTAATTGTGAATCTCTTCTCTGCAGTGATGGTGTCTCTGGATCCTGACACAGCTCATCCTGGGCTCCTCCTGTCTGAGGGGTCGAGACGTGTAAGACGGACAGGCAGAGAACAGACCCTGCCGGACACCCCCAAGAGATTCGACTTCCTCTATCCCAGTGTGGTGGGGAGCGAGGGGTTCACCTCCGGCAGACATTACTGGGAGGTGCAACTGCTGCGGCAGAGGGGAGCATGGTATGTGGGGGTCGCAGCAGAGTCTGTGAACAGGAAGGGAGACTTCACATGGTCACCTGAGGGGGGAGTCTGGAGTGTGGAGGGGTGGAATGGTCACTACAAGGCTTTCACCTCCCCTAGGTTGCCTCTGTCCCCTCGTGAGAAGCCCTTGAAGTTGGGGGTGTATCTGGACTACGAGGGGGGGTGGCTGTCCCTGTACAATGCTGACTCTATGGAGCTTCTCTACACCTTCCAGCAGGCCCTATTCACAGAGAGGCTCTTCCCGTTCTTCAGTCTCAATCAAGGAGTGGACATGAGACTGGTGTGAGAGCTGCAGGGAGCTTCAGACCCTCATCCCTCCCACGCACCCCCTTCTACAGTGATAATGTGACCAGGAGCGACGCTTTTGAATAATATAACGCTCCCTTGGGGGATAAGTCTTTTGGGGGGGGGGCAGTAATTTTCTCATGTAGAATTTATTAATGTATAGATGTCAGCCAACCCCATGTGCAGAGCGCCCCTTCCCCCTGAACTGTCATCTACAGTCTAAACCCCAACATTCCGTAGAATCTTCAAGCTCCCAACATTCCACAGAATCTTCTTTATTGACCCTCCCACATGGTGCCATGACAACCGAAAGCCTCGTGTGAAACTGTGTTTGAGGCATATGAGCTGCAGAATACATACTGTGCATAGATCGCCAACTGGTGTTGGGCTCGGATGTTTGCACTTTGTTGCTGTCCTAGAAAGTCTTTGTAGTCACGATATCGGTGACTCCTCCTTTGGACTACAGTGCGCATGGGCATCGACTCCATCGTCAGATTGATTTTTTCTGCCATCGGGTCTGGATGTGATTTGCTGCGCTCTGGCTCTGTACCAGGTTTCGGCCTCCCTTCGACGCGCAATCCCTCACTTCTCAAGGGTATTGTTTTCGATAGCATCCCCCTTCGACGCGCAAACATCAACAACTGAAAATCTTCCATTCCGCTCGTCGACGCAGGCTGTTGGCCCAATCGCGCCATCAGGCCCTACAGCTAATGGAAAGAACTCCTTTTAAAAAATGCCCCCGTTTGGGCTAAATTTCCACACGGCGATCTCCACGAGGTCTGCAACCTTTGCATCTCACCAGAACACGAGGAAAGGGACTGCTGGGCCTGTGCTTCCCTTCGATCCAAGAAAACTATACGTGATCGCCAGGCTCGACGACACGTAATAGCTCGATTAGCTACATCGGTACCGGACGACATCTTTGAAGGAGGACCCGATGTTCCAGAAGCAGAAGACTCCGATGAACTCCATATCTTTTCTGGCGCGGCCGACTCCTACGCCGATGACCAGATTACTCCAGGTCAACAAGTTGTGAGTACTGACGACGATGCCCCTGCCCCATCCGATTTAACAACAAGGTTCCGGTAACGCCTTCGCCTGCGGGCCTAGTTAGAAACCGAGAAAACTTCAGAAGCCCCGCCCCCTGGCACGACTCCGAAGACCAAACACAAACCTTCCGACGGCTCGGGACCGAGCCAGTCGTATGGTGCTGACAAACCACCCTCGGCACCCAAACCAAAAACGGCCACATCCTGTTTCCTCGGGCTGAACCCTCCGGCGCCAAAACAAGATAAACCCTCAGACCCCAAGAAACAACACAAAACTTCGGAGCCGAGGAAAATGTTGGATCCCAAAGCACCACTGAAGCCAATGGTGCATAAAAACCCATATACAGCTTCAGAGCCAAAAATAAAACTCCGCTCGGAACCGAATACGTCGGTGCCGAAAAGATACAATCAACAGGCGGAACTGTTTCGTCCAGATCCTATCGATCCGACGCAAAAAATATTGCAAACTGACCCCAAAACAGATCATGTCATCAATATTCCATCCAAGAAAAGGAAACTGGATACCTCACACTCTCCTGCGATACTTGTAAAGAAAAGGGACATGGCAACTTCCCCCTTAAGACCTACTTCTCCTATTCCTCCTACTAGACCTACATCTCCTATACTTGTACTCTCACCAGTACTGTCACCCTCACCTATACCACAACAGGATGAGTATGACTTTGGCGGTGGGGGTGTTGATCCATTAGATGACACTGATGACTGCAATACTCCAGCACCTGACCCATGGGTAGATTATGATAATCCTGCAGATGTTCCAGATCTGCCTGATCCAGATGTCTATCCATCCAGATCATCCCCTCCGGATTATAATGTAGGTTTTGCTCAGCTTATTAATAGGGCTGCCAAATATCATGAGGTTGAGCTACATTCAGACCCCATAGAGGAGGATTTCTCACTGGACACACCTGCACAGTCACAAAGATCCACCTGCACATTACCAATGTTAAAGGGTGTTATTAAACATGCACCAGAGTTATATAGGGCCAGAGTCCCAATCCTCGGATTGAAATGAAATCTAAACCTACCCCTACTGAACCTACCTACATTAAAGGCGAACTCCCTTTAGATTCTTTAGTGGTCTCAAATGCTTGTAAACGGGCCAATTCTCAGACCACCGGTGCTGCCCCACCTCCAGACAAAGAATCTAAACTGCTGGATGCCTCAGGCAAACTGGTTGCCTCACAAGCAGCTAATTATTGGAGGATTGCCAATGCACAGGAATTGCTTGCTAGGTATGACAGGGCTCATTATGATGAGCTTGAGAAGCTCCTTAACCCGGATCAATACAAAACTAAAGCAAATGATCTGATCTAGGAGGGCAAATTAATTACCAATACAGCCATTAAATGAGCCCTCGATGCAGCAGACACCGCATCTAGGCTGTTAACACCAGTGTTCTGTTGCGCAGTCATGCATGGTTATGCATTTCTGGGTTCAAACAGGAAGTGCAGTCCACTATCCTCAATCAACCATTTGATCAGGAACACCTCTTTGGACCAACTGTGAACACATCTTTAGAAAAGATGAAAAAGGACACAGAGACTGCCAAATCCATGGGAGCCTTACAGTCACAAACACCAAGAGATTCTTTTTGTCGCTCCTTCTATAGGGGTGCATCCAAAAACATCACTGCAGATACCACTTCTTCCTCTTACAAAAACCCCACAGAAACATCCCCTAACAAGAGATATTTTAGAGGTGGCTATAGAGGAAATAACAGCAAGGGTAGAGGCCGGGGTAACACCAGAACCCCCCCCCCCCCTATTAACCCCCCCTACTACAAAACAGTGACTTTCCTCAACTCCCCCTAGACCATTCCACTCCAGTCGGGGGACAATTATCACAGTTCCTACCTGTCTGGAATTCCATCACTACAGACACATGGATGAGACAAATTATCCAATCTGGTTACTGTCTGGAACTCCCTTCAACTCCCCCAACCATACTTCCCAGACAACGTCCAATGTCCACAGAACATCTAACACTCCTAAAACGGGAGGTTCTCTCTCTCCTACAAAAGCAAGCAATAGAACCAGTTCCCTTATATCATAAAGGCACAGGAGTTTACTCCCTTTACTTTCTCATCCCAAAAAAGGGCGGCACTCTCAGGCCAATTCTAGACCTCAGGCCGTTAAACCTTTACATACAATCCAACCATTTTCACATGGTCACTCTCTCAAAGGTTCTCTCACTCCTCCAACAAGGCGATTTCCTTGCCACACTAGATCTCAAGGACGCCTACTTTCACATTCCTATTCACCCCGCTCACAGGAAATAACTTTGATTTGTAGTGGACGGTCAACATCATCAGTTCAAGGTCCTCCCATTCGAAGTCACCACAGCCCTCTGAGTGTTCACAAAGTGTCTAGCTGTAGTAGCAGCCCACTTACTAAAACAACACATTCATGCGTTTCCATACCTGGACAACTGGCTCATAAAAGCCAAGTCTCACAGCCAGTGTGTATACCACACACACCAGACAATTCAACTGCTCCACGACTTAGGGTTTACAATAAACCTCACCAAGTCGCATCTTCAACCATCCCACACACCACAGTATCTAGGTGCTACAATAGATACCTCAAAAGCCCTTGCATACCCCAATCCAGCCAGGATACACAGCATGCAATCCCTTATAACAACATTCCAGCCTCATCACTCACTACCAGCTAATAGGAATGATGGCCTCTTGCATTTTCATAGTACCTCATGCAAGACTCCAGTTGCGTCCTTTACAGGAATGCTTGGCATATCAATGGAACCAGGCTCAGTGTCAACTTACAGAGCTGGTGTTGGTAGACAGCTGGACACATCGCTCTCTGCAGTGGTGGAACGCAGAAAACCTGTCCAAAGGTGGCGGTTCCTCAACCCGGTTCCACAGATATTGCTAACGACAGACGCATTGCTCACCGGCTGGGGAGCTCATCTCTTAAACCACACCATTCAAGGCAGATGGACTCTCAACAAAAGTTACTCCACATCAATCACCTGAAGTTACTAGCAATCTTTCTAGCATTAAAATCATTCCACACACATCTCACAAACAAAGCTGTCCTCATCCACACAGACAATATGACCGCAATATATTATATACAAAAACAGGGGGGGACACACTCTCTGCAGCTTTCCCGACTAGCCCAAAGCAAATGAAGATGGGCTATTCCGCAAGAAATATACCTCCCAGCAGAACCTCTTCCAGGGGTACGCAATCAGATTGCGGATCTGCTCAGTCGTCAGTGTCAGCAGATCCATGAATGGGAATTTCATCCTCAAGTTCTTCATCCGTTCTTTCAAATGTGGGGCAACTCAGACATAGATTTCTTCACCTCACATTTAAAGCAGAATGCCCAGGCGTCGCCTCCAGGTATCCACATCCACTGTCCAAAGGCAATGCGATATGGATGAACTGGTCAGGCAGATTTGCGTACGCTTTTCCGCCTCTCCTCCTCATTCCATTAGTAGTGCGCAAGCTCAACAAAACAGTCTCACATTAATCCTAGTGGCTCCAACATGGGCCGACAATCATGGTTCACCACTCTGCTGGAACTCTCACTAGTTCCCCACCAAAAACTACAACTCTCCCCAAAGCTTCTTACACAGAACCATGGAAAGATGAGGCATCCAGATCCTGCTGAACTGAACCTAGCGATCTGGCTCCTGAAGTCCTAGAGTTTGGTTACCTCATTCTCCCACCAGACTGTATGAATATTATTAAAGAGGCTAGACGCCCTACTGCTAGAGCTTGCTATGCGGCCAAGTGGAAAAGATTTGTCATTTATTGCAATAACACAATCGATCCACTAGATGCCTCAATTCAAAACATTATTTGTTACCTCTTGCATCTACAAAGATGTAATCTGGCATACACACCCATAAGATTACACCTTGCCACCATTCCCGCTTACCTACAAAACAGACATTTGTCATTGTTTAGGTACCTGCCATCAAAGCTTTCATGGAAGGCCTTAAACGGATAATTCCTCCCAGACTCTCCCACCATCTCCAGTATGGAATTTAAACATTGTCCTTACCAGACTCATGGGTCCCCCATTTGAACCATTACACAGATGTGAGTTACAGTTTCTCACGTGGAAAGTAGCTTTCCTTGTGGCTATCACATCTCTCAGGAGAGTCAGTGAGATCCAGGCACTAATTATACAAGAACCATTTTTAAAAGTCCATCACAATAAAGTGGTTCTCAGGACAAATCCCAAATTCCTGCCCAAAATAGTTTCTGTTTTCCACCTTAACCAGTCTGTTGACTTGCCTGTCTTTTTTCTGCAACCAGACTTAGTAGCAGAACAGGCTCTTCATACACTCGATGTTAAAAGAGCGCTTCTTTACTACATTGAAAGGACAAAAACTTTTAGGAAAACAAAACAGCTTTTTGTAGCTTTCTCACCACCACATAATCCTATATCAAAAGCTGGGATTGCAAGATGGATCGTTAAATGCATCCAAACATGTTATCACAAAGCAAAACGTACGCTATCCATTTCCCCTAGAGCGCATTCCACACGCAAACTAGGGGTGTCTATGGCATTCTTGGGGAACATTCCCCTAGATGACATCATTAAAGCAGCAACATGGTCTACACCACATACCTTCACAAACCACTATTGTGTGGGCCAGGCTGTGCTAATAACACTTTTCCAAACTACTGTTGGTAGCCACCGCTAAGGGCGACTACTGCTGTGGAGTCTATGCACAGTATGTATTCTGCAGCTCATATGCCTCGAATGGAAAATGCTACTTACCAGTATGCATCTCTTCTTGGCATGTAGAGCTGCAGAATCACATACGCCCACCCGCATACCTTTATCTGTTCCAGTACTATCTTATTTAGATACATCACACATGGCCATCCTTTTTCTGTTTCTTACAAACTCCATAATTTCCCTTTATGGCGTAAAACAATCTGACTATACCCATGCGCACTATAGACCAAAGGAGGAGTCACCTATCTCGTGACTACAAAGACTTTCTATGAAAACAACAAAGTGCAAACATCCGAGCCCAACACCAGATGGCGATCTATGCACAGTATGTGATTCTGCAGCTCTACATGCCAAGAACAGATGCATTCTGGTAAGTAGCATTTTCCATCTCTTTTCCTTGTACAATGTTAAAACAAGAGCAGACTGTTTGCCATGTGAATCATGTACCAAACATCATGTAACTTATGATAAAAGTCTCTGAAGAATTAAACAAACATTGGCATAGCCAATAGGTCTCATTTTTGGGACCTGAGAAGTGTTTAGCCAGAGCTATTGGCTTTGCCATTGTTTTTAAGGTATGTTGTAGTGCATTTCTGTTGTTCCCTGAAAACCTCGGGACATATAAGGACATGTTCTTTGCAGCAGGCTTCTTAATCCTCAGTGCTTCTTTAGCATGAGTGGAAACAGCCATTAGATAAAACTCCCATCGCTCTCCAACAAGAACTTTAATCGACAAAGTCACCTACATTTTTATTGTTGCCTGAAAACCTCTGAATACACAAGAGCATGCTCTTTGCAGCAGGCATCTTAATCCTCAGTGCTTCTTTAGCATGACTGGAAACAGGCACTATATAAAACTCTGATCCCTCTCCAGCAGGAACATTAATCGCCAAAGTTACCTTTACATTTTTATTGTTGCCTGAAAACCTCTGAACACACAAGGGTATGTTCTTTGCAGCAGGCATCTTAATCCTCTGCACTACTTTAGCATCAGTGGAAAAAGCCACTAAATTAAACTTCCATCTCTCTCCAGCAGGAACATTAATCGCCAAAGTTACCTTTACACTTTTATTGTTGTCTGAAAACCTCTGGACACACAAGGAAATGTCCTTTGCAGCAGACACTTTAATCCTTGCTCTACTTTAACATGAGTGGAACCAGCAACTAGATAAAACTCCAATCTCTCTCCAGCACGAACATTAAACGCCAAAGTTACCTTTAAATTTTTATTGTTGCTTGAAAACGCCTGAACACCAAGGATATGTTCTTAGCAGCAGGCATCTTAATCCCCTGCGCTACTTTAAGAGGAGTGGAAACAGCAACTAGATTAAACTCCGATCCCTCTCCTGCAGGAACATTAATCGCCAAAGTTACCTTTATATTTTTATTGTTGTCTGAAAAGCTCTGGACACACAAGGAAAGGTTATTTGCAGCAGGCAACTTAATCCACTGCGCTACTTTAACAGGAGTGCAAACAGCCACCAGATAAAACTCCCTTCTTACTCCTGCAGGAACTATAAACGCCAAAGTTACCTTTACATTTTTATTGTTTGTTTTCAAATATTTTTATTATAGATAAAAACAAATACATTGGAATACAGTAGCCATACGTAAGAGTCAGAAATAAATATATAATAATAAGGAATAAAAAAAGGCTATCTGACAAAGAACTACTTGAATGGGATAAAAGGATGTCAAAGTTATTATATAAAAATGATCCGATAAACGCATGAAAGATAACAGATATTGCAAATTCGTCAAATATTAAAAATAGATGCCAGGAGTATGGGACAAATGGACCATTAACATATATCCCAACATATCAATCAATCAATCAATCATAGGCATTTATATAGCGCACTACTCATCAGGAGGGTCTCAAGGCGCTGGGGTGGGGGGGGTGGGGGGGAGGAAATGCTACTGCTCGAACAGCCAGGTCTTGAGTTGCCTCCTGAAGGCGAGATGGTCCTGGGTTGTCCGGAGGTGGATGGGGAGGGAGTTCCATGTCTTGGCTGCCAGGTAGGAGAAGGATCTTCCTCCGGCGGTGGCTCTGCGGATGCGTGGAACGGCGGCGAGGGCGAGGCTGGCGGATGGGTTTGTGGAAGCTCAGGCGGTTGTTGAGGAACTCTGGGGCCAGGTCATGGAGGGCCTTGTGTGCGTGGGTGAGGAGTCTGAAAGTGATCCTCTTGCTGGCGGGGAGCCAGTGAAGGTCTCTCAGGTGTCCGGAGATGTGGCTGTGTCGGGGGATGTCCAGGACGAGTCGTGCGGAGGCGTTCTGGATCCGTTGGAGTTTCTTCTGGAGTTTGGCGGTGGTCCTGGCGTAAAGGGCGTTCCCGTAGTCCAGCCGGCTGGTGACGAGGGCCTGGGTGACCGTCTTCCTTGTTTCGGAGGGGATCCACGGAAGATCTTGCGAAGCATGCGCAGGGTGTTGAAGCATGAAGACGAGACGGCGTTGACTTGTCTGGTCATCGAGAGGGAGGAGTCCAGGATGAAGCCTAGGTTGCGTGCGTGGTCCGTTGGCTTGGGGGTGGCTCCAAGGGCAGGGGGCCACCAGGAGTCGTCCCAGGCGGAGGGTGCTGATCCTAGGATGAGGACCTCCGTCTTGTCTGAGTTCAGATTCAGGCGGCTGTCCTTCATCCATTCTGCGACGTCTTTCATCCCTTCGTGTAGGCTGGCTCTGGTGGCGTCCGGGTCGTTGGTGAGGGAGAGGATCAGCTGGGTGTCGTCGGCGTAGGTGATGATCTTGAGGTTGTGTTGGCGTGCGATGGCTGCGAGGGGGCTCATGTAGACGTTGAAGAGGGTGGGGCTGAGCGATGACCCCTGTGGAACGCCACAGATGACTTCGGTGGCCGCTGACCGGAACGGGGGGAGGCGGACTCTCTGGGTTCTTCCGGCGAGGAATGAGATGATTCACTCCAGGGCCTTCTCCTGGATTCCGGTGTTGTTCAGTCGTTGTCCCAGGGTGCGGTGGCAGACCGTGTCGAACGCTGCGGAGAGGTCTAGGAGGATGAGGGCCGCTGTTTCCCCGTTGTCCAGTAGGGATCTGATGTTGTCTGTGGCTGCGATGAGGGCGGTCTCGGTTCTGTGGTTGGCTCGGAAGCCGGACTGCGAATGGTCGAGGGATCCGTTGGTCTCGAGGAAGGCGGCTAGCTGTCTGTTGACGGTCTTCTCGATGACTTTGGCAGGAAACGGGAGTAGCGAGATGGGGCGGAAGTTCTTGAGGTCGGAGGGGTCCGCTGTTGGTTTCTTCAGCAGGACGCTGATCTCGGCGTGTTTCCAGCACTCCGGGAAGGTGGCGGTGTTGAAGGAGGCGTTGATGTCGCGGAGGTGGGGCGCGATGATTTGGTCGGCCGTGTTGAAGATGTGGTGTGGGCAGGGGTCCGTAGGGGATCCGGAGTGGATGGTGTTCATTGTGCGTGTTGTGTCTTCGGTGCTGACCGGGGTCCATGTGCGGAGGGTAGCGGTGGGGAGCATCTGTTCGGTGGTGGGGTTCGTGGTAGGTGGGCCGAAGCTGTTGTGTATGTTGGCGATCTTGTCGTTGAAGAAGGCTGCGAGGGAGTCGCAGAGGTCTTGCGAGAGAGTGATGTCGTTGGTTTCCGGCGTCTGGGTTGGAGAGCTCTTTGACGATGCTGAAGAGCTCCTTACTGCTGTGGGTGTTGTTGTCCAATCGTTCCTTGAAGGCTGTCTTCTTCGTCGCGCGGATCAGTTGGTGGTGTTTGCGGGTGGCGTGTTTGAGGGTAGTCATGTTGTCTGTGGTCTGGCTGGTGCGCCAGGTGTTCTCCAGGGAGCGGCAGTTCTTCTTGGAGGTGATGAGCTCGTCGGTGAACCAGGGGGCTTTCTTGCTGCCACGTCTGCTGGGGGGTTTCTTCAGTGGTGCGAGGGTGTCTGCGCAGTTGGTGATCCACTGTGTGAAGTTGTTGGCGGCTTCATTGGGGTCCGTTGAGCTGGTGGGGGTGTTCTGGCTGAGGACGGTGGTGAGCTGGTTGTTGGTGATCTTGTTCCAGCTCCTGCGAGGGGCTTGTTGAGGGTGGTGGTGGGTCGTCGTTTTTCTGAAGCTGAAGTGGACGCAGCTGTGGTCAGTCCACTGGAGAGGGGTGGTGTGGCTGAAGGCGACGTACTTGCTGGAAGAGAAGACTGGGTCAAGCGTGTGGCCGGCGTAGTGGGTGGGGGTGGATACCAGTTGCTTGAGTCCGAGGTTGGCAAGGTTGTCTAGCAGGGCGGTGGTGTTGCGATCCTTGTTGTTCTCCAGGTGGAAGTTGAGGATGTAGTCGGTGGAGTTGATGGCGTGCGGGCTGATGAAGTCTGTGATATCTTCGCTGAATTGTGTGCGTGGTCCCGGTGGTCTGTAGACGAGGGTGCCTCTGAGCGTGGTCTTGGGGTCGGTGTGTATCTGGAAGTGGAGGTGATCGGCGGAGGTGAGGGTGTCGTCGGAGTTGGTCGTGATGTGGATGGTGTTCTTGTGGATGATGGCGAGGCCTCCTCCTGTCTGGGTATGAGTTTGTATTGCTCAGTAAATCGGTACATCAGCAGGGTGGAAAAGGGTGAAAGAAGGGAAAAAGAAAAAAGGAAAGGATACGGGGAAGAAAAAGGGGGATGAGATGTTGGAAGGGGAAATCTGCTACACTTCTGAAAAATAAGATAAAGAAACTCAAAAAGGATATTATGCAGCCAACCCCTGAGAGGATAAATCCATGTAGTTATCTAAGAACGCCATACCTTGCTAGCAATTGATGGCGAATAATGTTTCTTTTCAACAAAAGAATGAGCTCCACGAAGATCTGAAACCCATGCCCACCAAGTATGGTAAGAAAGGAAGTGAAAAGATTTCAATTCTGTAAGGATGATTTTGACTGCAATGGAAGAGAGCAAATCTAAAAGCTCCAAATCCATACTGTCAAGAAGTAGAGGGGTATCTATGGCCCATGGACCCAGCAGAATCATGGGTAAAGAGAGGGCGATGGGAGTATTAAAGAGTATCCATGATAAATGTTTTTGAATCAAACCCCCCAAAAGGATTCTAATAGTGTAAACTCAAAGAACATATGTTGATGGGTGCCAGGAACTGAGTTACAATTCCAACAAAGCTCACTCTCTTGATTTCAGCTTGTGTAAACGATCAGGAGTCCAATGTAACAAATTCATAGAAAATAATTTATATTGAATCAGTGAAGGGGCAATTTTGTTATGTAAGGACAATTTTCCTATCAATTGCCAGGTATCCTGTGAAATGTGTTCAAAATTCCCAAAATGGCGAGACCATTTAACAGAAGTAACTGTGGACTGTGACGGTAGAGGAGCAGATAAGAATTTATCAATTTTATTAGCGGTATGCCCTGAATGTACCCACATAGAAAGAAGTGAGACAATAACCTAATCTTTGGAAAGGGGTGTCTTGGAAAGTTTGACTTTCAATTTCAAAAAAAGTATAAAAATCCATGTTATTGAGATTATATTTTTTGGCTAAGAAGGAAAAAGGAAGAGGGTCATGATTAGTATCATAAAGGTCTTTCACCAGTCTGACGCCCTTGTTGGCCCATGAAAGAGCAATTGTGAAATCAGTATCAGTAGCAATCTTAGGATTAGACCATAAAGATGTCCATCTTGACTTGTGAATAGGTTTCAAAACTTTCCGATCAATGTATTTCGACGCATTAACCATATCTAATACAATACGTGAGGTTGTGCGCAAAGAGAGAGTGGAAAAGGGAGCACACAATTCACCTTCTGTAAAAATCCATGCAGGTAAATGTTGGGGTATTGGCGAGAACCACAGAGCTCCCTGAGCCGCCAAGAAAGAGATCTGATATAGATTCCAATCTGGGAGGTTACATCCGCCCAGGATAGAGGGTTTCCTAAGATATTTGTAAGCAATTCTAGCTCGCTTATCGTTCCATAAGAATCTGAAGTGATTACATCAAGCTCATGAAAGAAAGATAACGAAAGCGTTTTAGGTAGCATAGAAGATAAAAAATTAACGATTGGGGTTATCATCATTTTAAGAGTTTGTAACCTACCCCACCAAGAAATATATTTAGGAGATCAGGAAGACAGAAGATCCTTAACTTTATTTATTTTATGAGATTCATTATAAGTAAGTGTCTGTGAGATTTTTGCAGAAGCAGATCCCTAGATATTTAATGCGTGTAGATTGCCACTTACAGCCTGAGTTACCCAAGTGTGACAGAAGACATAATGAATTTAAAGGAAACATTTTTGTTTTCTCTTTATTAAGAGTATATTCAGAAACGACCAGATAAGTATGAATAAGATTGGTAATAGAAGGAAGCACTGATTCAATATCTTCTCAGAAAATAAGCACATCGTCAGTGTAAACGGTCGTTTTGAGTGTATACATTCCGAATCAGAAACCTTTAATGTCCGGGTTCAGATTATTTAAGCAGATCAATAGACAAAAGAAAAACAAGGGGTGAAAGTGGAAATCCTTGTCTAATACCTTGGCGAAGATTAAAAAAAGGAGGACGTTGTACCATTAATCCTAATATTAGCCTTTGGTTGCGCATAAATAGCCATAACCATATTAATAAAAGAGCTACCAAGATTGTGAGATTCTAACACAGACTGTAAAAAAAAAAAATGGGCAAGAGACTTTGCCCTGGACGCGGAAAAGGCGTTTGACAATCGCCGCAGATGGCAGTTGAGAAAGTTTAGCTTTTTCTAAAATATGACAGAACGTACAAACGTTATCTGTAGCAAGCCTACCTTTTACAAAACCGGTTTGGGATTCATGAATGAAGTTAGGAATATGAGATTGTAGACGATTTGCTAAAATGTTCACAAATATTTTTGCCTCCATATTCAACAAGGAAACGGGCCGGAAGTTTTTTTGGATCAGAATGATCCTTACCTTATTTTGGTATTACTACAATAGTAGCTTCAGTAGCCGTACCCGAGACCTCACCAGAAAGGACATAATTGTCCCCCAAAAAATTACGGTATTGAATTATGGAAGAAGTAAATGTTTTATAAAAGGTAATGGGTAAGCTGTCTGGTCCTGGAGCTTTTCCCAAACGAGTAACCTTAATAGCTTTAATAATCTCATCGATCTCTATTGGTTTACCCAGCACGATCATATCATCATTCGAGATAGTAGTAGTAGGAAGAGAGTTAAGAAATTGCTGGCACTCGGGCTTAGTACATTGACTGAGGAGTATATAAATTTTCATAAAAATCTCGAAAAAGTAAACACATTTTTGGGGTATGAAAATTCATAGAACCATTTTTATCAGTGATATGGGAAATAAAAGTAGTATTGGAATTCTGATATTTTAGGGTGGTAGCTAACAATTTGCCAGCTCTATTTCATAGTAGTAATTGATGAGAGTTTTGAGCATGTACTCCAATATAAGCTCTCTTAGTAACTATGGAGGTTGTACTTCCTGAGGCGGAAGCCGGGAAGCGTCTTTTTTCAATACCTATTGATACTGCATTGCGCGACACTTTATTTTTACTACATGTAATTTATGCACCTTGTACTGTTCTTTACTTCCTGAGGCGGAAGCCGGGAAGCGTTCCTTTTTAAATACTTGAAACTGTATTGCGCGATACTCTATTCTTACTGTATGTAATTTGTGCACCTTATTCTGTTTTTACAAAAACGTTTGTGCTGCTCTCAGCTACTACCCTTACCTGCATCTTGTGCCCGCCCCGCATCCATCGCTCGTTGCTCGCCCATACCCGTCGTGCTCTCGCCAGCGGCTGGGCTTGCACCTACCAGCGGGGCCGCCATCTTGTGTGAGGGGGTCAATTCGCGCTCTAGTCGCTAGAGCCTGCTGAGCATAAATTGCCGATGTTAGCGCAAGCGCGCAGCGGACGCGCGCAGCGGGCGCGCCGGCAGCGCGCGGAAGGCGCGCTAAAGGCAAGCCCGTCTGCGCCCGACCGGGACAAGGGCCAGGACCCGCTGTTCAGCATTTTAAATACTCCCCCAGCGAATTACGCACTTTCCGCTACCCTTGGCCCATTAAGCCACGACTAAAGCAAAAGCTTCTTTCTTGTGGAATCCTGTCCTCCGGTTCCCTCTTACCCCTTCCATTGCCCAGCATAGACTCCTCTGTTCCCCTCCCTACTACCCTTAACCCCCCCCACCCTAACAAACAGTTGCTGAATTTTTATTACCTAAATACGCGATCCCTCCCAAAACACCAATCAGAATTTTTTTATCTGCTTGACACGCTAAAACCTGACATACTCCTTCTTTCCGAAACATGGCTTACGGATGACTCTTTCCCAGATATCTTGGCAGCCATCCCCACAGGTTATTACATATTGCAGACCAACAGACCTGCCGGGCGCCACGGCGGTGGTGTGGTTGCAATCATCCACCATCAGCTACAGTTTACCACCTTAACTACCACTGCTATTCCCTCCGTTGAGGCACTCATTATTAAACTTGATTCCTCCTTAGTTTCTTTGACCTGTGCCTTATTCTATCGGCCTCCCCTCTCTATGCCCTCTTTTCCTCAGTTAGCTGGAGATCTCATTTCTCACCTCATAATAAATAATCCCAATCTATTGATAATAGGCGACTTTAACTATTGGCCCTCTGACCCTAATGAGACCTCTCCCTCCCGAGAATTCACTGACCTCCTCGGAGGCCTCAACTGTACCCAGCACATCCACACTGCTACTCATATCAAAGGACACCGCCTCGACCAGCTATGGACAGTCAATATATCCATTATCTCCCTAGCTATCTCCCCCTGTCCCTGGTCGGACCACTATTCCATCCAATTCTCCTTAGATTTGCCTAGTTTAGCAAAATCTTCCACCCCGGTTAAAATTCTAACCAGGAACTGGAGTCGCGCTAACAAAGAGAAGTTCTGTTCCTTACTTTCTACCACCCTGCCTACGGTGACTGACTGCCTCAAGGACCAAGAAACTGCTATCCACAACTGGCTTTGCGCTGCCAGCAATATTGTCGCCCCTTGCAAGTTCTCCATAGTTAAGCGTCCTCACGACGCCCAGCGGTGGTTTACAGAAGATCTTAAAACTAAGAAACTTTCTCTTAGACAGGCAGAACGCAGGTGGAGACGCAACTATTCTTCTACCACCAAAGATACTTTCATTAAGCTGCTAGCTGACTATAAAAAAGCCATCTTTGCAGCTAAATCTGCCTACTTCTCATACAAAATCACTAATTCGTCAACTAAAACCAAAGACATTTTCTCCATCGTCAATGAACTATCCTTACCTGACAGGGTGACCCTTAAACCAGCACCTACCCAGGCCCTTTGCGACGCTCTCAATAATTTTTTTATTCAGAAAATTATCACTATTAAGCAAAGCATTCCTCTGACCCCCGTTCGTTCGGCTTTGGGGACCTCACCCAAAAACACTGTTTCTCGATCTAATCCCCCCATCTCTAAGGAAAACTTCTTCTCACTGTTAAAAAAGGTCAGCTCGGGCTCCCCTTTGGACCCCTGTCCCCCTCCATTTCTCCGAGAAGCTTTTCTCTCATGCCCTAACCTTCCGCTTGCATTTCTCAATAATTCTTTAGAAACAGGGGTCGTCCCTGCCTCCTTTAAAGTAGCAGAGGTCCTACCCATTTTGAAGAAGCCTCAGGCAGATCCCACTAACCTAATCAATTATCGCCCCATTTCCCTCCTCCCTTATCTGAGCAAGATTTTGGAGGCTCATGTCACACAATGCCTCAGTTCTTTCATTGAACGCTCACTCTTTCTCGATCCCCATCAGGCCGGATTCAGGCCTGCACACTCCACCGAGCAGGTCATACTTGCCGTGATGAACGAGCTCCGCAGGGGTGCGGACCACAATCTCTCCCAAGTCCTCGTTCTTTTAGATCTATCAGCCGCCTTTGACACGGTCGATCATAACCTCCTGATCGACCGTGTCCGTGATGCTGGCATTCAGGGCACGGCCTTAAAATGGATCTCTTCCTTTTTGGGAGACCGCTCGCAGGCTGTTCGCTTAGCCACCTTTTCTGCCATGAAGACCCCACTAACCTGTGGTGTCCCACAGGGTTCGTCTCTCTCACCCTTACTTTTTAACCTATACATGGTCCCTCTTATCCACTCGCTCCGCAATTTTGAAGTGGCTTGCTTCAACTATGCAGACGACCTTCAACTGGTTTTCAATATTAACTCCTCTACTGCGTCCATTTCCAGCTTTCAGGCTACTCTATGCTTCATCAGGGATTGGATGAATATCAGTCAACTCAAGCTCAACCCTGATAAGACCGAGCTTGTTTTGACTGGCCCCTCAAATCCCTGGAACAACAATTTTTGGCACCCCTCGCTAGGAAATCCTCCTTTACCCTCTAAATCGGTCAAAAGCCTTGGAGTGATCATCAGCAGCGATCTGTCTATGAAGCCCCAGATTGGAGCAGTTACATCTTCATGCTTCTTTCACTTACGCAGAATTCGTAAGATTGCTAGATTTCTTACCACCGAGGCCCTTACTGTAGTTCTCTTGGCCCTGGTCATTTCACGGATAGACTATGCCAACTCCCTTTATGTTGGCATCCCCCTCTATCAACTTCACCAACTCCAGCTGGTCCAGAATCAGGCTGCCCGCCTCATCACTCACCAATCACGTACCCAACACGTCCGTCCTCTGCTGAAACTTCTTCATTGGCTCCCGGTTGACAAACGTTGTCTGTTTAAACTGGGCTGCACTATCTTCAAAACCCTTACCTGCAAGGCGCCTTCTTTCATTTCTTCCTTAATCTCTCGCTATTCTCCCACCCGTGCACTCCGATCGTCACACTCCAACTTTCTCACCCCCTCTCGCTTCAATCGAAAAAAACACGGCGGACTTTCTTTTTCCTTTCTGGCACCACAGATGTGGAACTCCCTTCCTTTGGATCTCAGACTTGAAACCTCCCTGCCGCACTTCAGATCTCTTCTCAAAACCTTTCTTTTTATCCAAGCTTACCAGTAACCTCCTGTTCTAGTGCACCTTTGCCACAGCGCCATGAAACCTTTGGGTGTACGAGCGCTCTAGAAATAATTTAACATAACAAGGAGTATTTTAAATGTTTTATAACTCGCAAGTGAGATTTATCATTAGAGTGTCTATATAATTCCTCTTTCCGCTTAATATCACCCCTATAGACTGAAGAGATTTCTTAATGTCGCTGTTCCTTTTGGCCATCTATTTAATGATTTGGCCTCTAATAGTGCATTTAAAGGCATCCCAGAGGATTATCAGAGAATCCACTGAAGATTCATTTTCATTTAAGAAACTAACAATCTCGTCATTGAGTTCCTTGACCTCAGAAATATCCTCCAAGAGCTCTGTGTTAGACGCCAGTTATGGGGTCCTTTAATATCCATAGGATTAAGGATGGTTAACGAGACTGCAGCATGGTCGGAAACAACTATTGGATGAATCATTACATTTGTAATATGTTTTAAGAGGGAGGCGTTAAGCAGAAGATGAGATATACGAGGAAAACTAGAGTGAGGGGAAGAGAAAAAAGTGAAATCACTGCCAGTCGGGTTATGTATTCTCCAAGCATCCAACAGATGACGTGACGAACACATATTAAGTAAATGTTTGTGTGCTTTAGGGGGTCGGAATTTAAAAGTGGAGTGTCTGTCCAAAATGGGGTCGAGAGGGAGATAAGTCTCCTCCAACAATTGTTCTTGAATTTTGTGGACTGTCAAAGTTTTTTTTTATGGATTGTGCGCCAGAAATCTAGATCGTCAATATTCGAAGCATAAAGGTTCATAACATATAGATCTGAGCCATTAGTCAAACGTGTATATATCCATCTTCCATTAGTATGATGCTCAGCTGTAACTATAGATAAGCCTGATTTCTTTGAAATAAGATTAATAGCTCGGTTTCTTATCCCGGATGCTTCAGAACATGTAACATCTGCTACCCAATCTCTCCTCATGAGAAGAGCCTCCCTGACGCCTATCTTAGTCTCCTGCAGTAAGACCAAATCGCCCAATAAATTCTTACAGTAGTCGAAACTCTTAGACCTCTTAACCCGATGATTCAAACCTCGAACATTAAGGGAAAGTACATTTATACCAGGCATTTGTAGATGTTAAGAGTAAATACTTCTGGTGAAAGAGTGTAACAAAAATGAAAGTATACTTAAAAACCAAGGGAAGTGAAGCAGATGTCCCAATATTAAGAAGAGGATAAAAGAGAGGAACAAAGAGTAAGGAAAAGAGAAGAAGGATCAAATGTACTCCAGAGCAACATTGGAGCCCAAACCCACCAAGGAATGTCTGTGAGAGACAACTTGCATGGGTAATCGACGTGGATGAGCAACAGCAGAGGCTACCATCATTGGTGTAGACCGCTCAAACATAAGCAAACCACAGAGCAACAGAACAAGGTTTGTTGTATGAAAAATATGTTCATATCTAGGATAAGTCTTGAGTATAATAAGTAACAAAAGACTAACCAGCTATAACGTAAGAAGAGTGTCTGCAAAGACATAACATTTCATAATCAAACTAATTTAGTATTATATTTAGCATACAAATTTCAGTTCTAGCATACTTCAGATCTATAAATATCATTTAGATGAGTTCCAAGTTGATATGTAAAAAGCAATAAGATAACCATACATTCTCAATTAATAGTAATCGAAGAGCATGAGTATTAACAGTGCAACTCATATTCCCTTAACATAAAAGTGGTGATAGGTGCATAACAAGTTAGGAGAATAGAATAGTAGGAGAATCTTGATAGATAATGTCATATTTCATTGGTGATCAGTGGAAAGTAAGATAAGCAGAAACTTCAAAATAGAAAGAGAACACAGGTAAAGGAGAACAGATAAAAGGCAGACGGTAAAATCTAGAATATAGAATACTCTCCTATAGAAAGACTATAAAGCAATACATATAAATAATAGAAGAACAATTTCATAGACAATACCAGTCATTTGAAATAAAATATCAGATAGAAGGAAGCTAAAATGGTGTAAATGGAGCATATGTTCTAAGGTGACATTTCATAGTTAAGCAAAACCTAACTAAAGAGCAAATAGATCTGACTTATACAAACCTCAATCAATCTATAGTAGATCACGCAAATTAATTTCAAATTGATATGTACTATATTATTAAATATCTTAAATAACGTTTAACCAATAGCAAGTGAAGAGCACCAATTAATAGAAATGTACCGGAGAAAAAGAACCTAAAAAAGTGGCATTGAGATCAGAACAAAAGAAATATATATATAAAGATATGGGAACAATAAAAGAGAAAAAACATACTTCATAAATGATCATGGAAATCATCAAATAACATATAGTATATAGGTAGACTTCATAAATAAAAGCGAAAACAAAGAATAAGAACAAGATTAAAAATAAGTAGAAGAAGGTTAAAATTAAGAAGAAAAAGTGTAATAATAAGATACTTACCTATAAGAGTAAGAAGAGAATAATTCATAGAACATGCAAAACAAATAAAACAATATACCTTAAGGGGACAAATAAACAAGCGTAACACATTCAAAACTTGGAACGTTCCATTACATCACTAAGGAGAGACCTAACAGAACAGGAAATTCTTAGTTGCAGGAGTAATAATCGTATTTTTGGATTACCGAGGGAAGTGAGAACTCTGCTGCTTCTGTAATTGAATTCTTACTTACTTGGATCCCAAATACCCTGCATCTTTCTTTCAAACAGGACTTTAAGATAGAACGAGCTCAGAGTTCCAACTTTCAAACCCAGAAATATGTATTCTCCCCGGCCGTTGATTTTTAAACCTTTGCGACATCAACATACTGATCAAATCTTGGCACAAATGAGGAAGATCAAGTCTGTTCAATGGGAAGGTCACAAAATCTCTATTTCACAAGACTTTGCCAGAGATACCATCATTCGTCGCAAAGGCTTCCTTAATCTACGTAGGAGGCTTTCTGATATGGGAATTCCATTTTCTTTTTCTGGGCCCTTGTTTATTTGTGTAATCTTCTACACAACTTATTCTTGTTTCAGCACTAGAAACACGTAATGAAAGTTCTTTAAGGTCATTACAAATTGCTGCAACCTCCACCTGAAGTAAATCTGTATTGGTTTTAGTACCTTGAGCTATATCATGGACGGTATTAAGTTTAAGCAATATAACTTCTAAAGTTGAGGTAGAGTCAGGATTACCTTTAGCCTGTGATTCCGGGGTAGGTGAGGACTGGTTGGAGCGCTTCATGTTTCCTTTGGAATCTCTGTCCTTAATATTGCCACCCAAACCTTCCACCATTGAGAGTGATAGTAGTGCCGCTTAATATAAATTGAGAAGAACAGACAGGGAAATATGGGTCAGCCACCAAGACACTGAAATGAGTATGAATAATAAGCCAAAACTGCTGCAACACTGAATTACGACTCAGTAATCAGATGAGGTTGTGTCAGCAAGTATAACTCAACACAGTGGGATTCAGTCAGCAGTCGCCAATATATGAACCTCAAACTTGAAGTGAAAAAAACACACCTAGTGTTGAGAAATGAGGTTCAAGAAACTGGTCTAATGGGCAGATTTCATACACAAGGAATCGAATTAGAAAAAGAGGTAAACCACTTTAAAGATCCAGAAGCCAGCCAAGTTTCTTTTGTCATTACGACAAATCAATATGACATATGTGAGGAATTTCCTGATGTTTGTAGAGGAAATTGTCATGCTGAAAAATTACCTACATAAAATCAAACCTAAGTCTGATGCACTTCCCGTAGTACACAAAACATGTTCCATACCTTTACTTATGCAGGAGCCATTAAAGAAAGAACTGAAGAAATTACAGGAACAAGGTATAATTGATCCCGTAGAAAGATCTGAATGGTTGGTGCCCATTGTTATTGCATCAAAGAAGTAAGGAAATAATATTCGCATGTGTGTGGATTTGAGGAGTCTCAATGCCAGCATATGGATTGACAGGCACCCTCTGCCTAAAATAGATGCTGAATGTAATACATGACGCTAAATACTTTTCTGTTTTAGCTCTTTCTTCAGCATATCATCAGGTTGCCCTTCACCCTGATTCTCATATCCTTACTGCTTTTGACACTCCTTTTGAAAATTACAAATTCTTGATAATGCAGTTCAGCTTTGCTTCTGCTGCGGCAGCATTCCAGAGGATAATGCAGCATGTTCAGGAAGGAGTGGATAAAATAGTATGTTTTCGAGATGACATCCTCATATATGGTGCAAGGGAGGAGGAACACAATCCTAATTTGAGGAAAGTGTTGAACAAACTAAGATGTGCTGACCTTACTCTAAACAAAACAAATGTCAAATTGGAGTAGCGTCAGTAGAGTTTTTAGGCCGTACCCTGTCTGGTGAGGGAATCAAGCCAAAAATTGACTTAATTGAATCAGTTTCTAAAGTCCCCATTCCACTAATAAGGATGAAGTGACATCTTTTTTGGGGTTGGCTGAATACATGAAAGTTTATAAAGATTTTTTTCAATCTTGGTTCAACCCATGCGAGATTCGTAAAAACAAAACCAAAAAACACTCAATTTGTTTGGCTGCCTAACCATACGATCAATTTTAATGAAGTTAAGAAAGCCAAAATGTCAGCATCTTTCATTGGCAGTTTTGACAGTAAACGGGATACTATACTTAGTATAGTATCCAAGCAAGCAATAGAGCGTTGGGAGATACTCTTTCTCAAGTGGTAGGGGGAAAAGAAAGAATCTTAGCATGTGCGTCTAGGATCCTCAAGAAGCAGAAGTGAATTATTATACTATAGACAAAGAAGCATTGTCGTGTTTCTGGGCCATCACTCATTTTAAGTACTTTCCCTGGGGTTTACCTTTTGAACTCAGAACTGATCATAAGCCCCTCATTAAAATTTTTGCAAAGAAAGATATAGAGAAAACTACACCAAGGATTAGTACGTTTTTAATTTACTTGCAAAGTTTTAACTTTAAAGTGGTGTACGTGCCAGGAGAGAAAAATAATGTGGCTGATTGTCTGTCTCATCTTCCCATTCAAAAGCTAAGTGAGGATCATGTGCAAGAGCTGCCGAATTTACATGAGGCCATTTCTGCCATTTTGCAATCTGACTGGGAGAAACATGTCTGTTGATATCACTCTAAAATCGGTCAAGGAGAAGATTGTGAGGGGTTGGCTGAATAAGTGTAGTGTATTGTCTAAGGAACTACAACCTTTTTGGAATGTTAGGGATGAATTGTCAATTGAAGGGAACAATGTTCTTAAATCAGACAAATGTGTTCCTCCTGAGAAATTGAGGGAACACATTTGTGTTCTCGCACATGAAGGTCATCTAGGTAGGAACCTCACCAAGAGCAAACTTAGGTTGGGTTACTGGTTTCGTACATGGGCGCCATGATAGAAAAGCAGGTTAAAAATTGTAGCGCTTGCAGTCTAAGTGATAAAACTAAATGTACCAGAAGAGCTCCTTTACAACCTGTGAAAGTTCCTATTAAACCATGGGAAAATTGGGTTTAGGCATAATTGGCCCCTTACAAGTGACAGGATTACAAGATAAATTTATACTTGTTTTAGTTAATTACTTATCGAAATGGATCACTATCAAGTTAGTAAAGTATATTGATACCAAAACTCTTATTTGTTTCTGAAGTATTCACTAGCAAAGGGATTCCACATACTCTAATTACAGATAATGGGGTACAACTTGTTTCAGAAGAAATGAAAGAATTCCTCCAGAGTTTAGCCATTAAACATTTGACCACCCCTTTATATTGTCCTCGTGCTAATGGGCTGGTAGAACGGAGTAGCAGGATGATTAAGGAAGCTTTATAGTTAGCTATGATTTCTACCAAACCCCTTGTTCAGTCTATTAAGAATATCTTATGGTCCTATCACATCACCCCCAATGCAGTTACTGGGTGCTCTCCATTTTATTTGTTGAGAGTTCGTAAACCTGGTTCAAAAGTTACTCCTAATCAGCTTTTTGAAAACAGTTCCTTCCAGATGGAAAAACATGGGAATAAAGAAAAAATTGTCAAACATCAAAGTAAATATAAAAAAAGAATATGATAACAGATGGGGTGTTAAAGAACAAAGATTGAAAGTAGGACAATGGGTCCCTGTAAAGAAACCTAGTACTAGTTATAACAAGTACAATCAATATTATGATCTTGGGAAGATAAAAGAAATTAAGAAAAATGTTGTAGTGTTAGAAAATAGACAGTTATGGAGCATGGATAGACTTGTTCCACACAATAGTCTGGATGAGCAGGTTGCAAGATCAGAGGAGAGAGAAAACCAAGCGGAGTTGGAGAATTCAAGGCAAAGTAAGAGAATGGGGAATGTGCCCAAATGGCACCAGGATTATGAAATTAAATGATTATTTCCTCTGCATATGGTGTGTATGTATTACCTTATGCTTACCAGATCTATCACTACAATCTTCTTGCTCCTTGTAGGGTAAGGAGATGTTGTAATTTCCTTTTCTGTATATATATATTTATTATCTCCATCCTTAGTCATTGACTTTATTTGATGTAGTTGGGATCTTCCCCAGCTGTCCCTCCCCCTCCTTTGTATCATGGTCCCTTGTCCCATAGAACTCTGCGCACCCCTGGGAACGCACGTTAGAATGTTCATGAGGAGTCAGCTGAGACACTTGGAAGACCGTTCGTTTCTGTTGGGAGCACCATTGATGTGCAATAAATCTTCTTACCTTCTATGATTCTTGTATTCCGTTGAAGAGACAACATTTCAGAACACCGAAGCAGAACACTATCCTGGCCAAAGTACGTCACATGGAATGAACAGCCAGCACTAAGACCAGACTCAATACTAGATCGCAAACATTCTATTGAAGAACTCAGAATGAGACGACGTTTCAGTCAGCTGCCGCCATTTTGAAGCCTCCTTGCACCGAACTCGATATCTATAAACACAGCGATGTATCAAGCAAAAATAGTACACACAGTAACTTAAAATACAGGGGATTTAATAACGAACTTCAGCCCCCATACGTCATGTTGTGTCAACAATTGTACCGAGGGCTGCCATTTTAAAGCAACGTCACGTCAGAGCTCTCTTCCGTGTCCTCAAATACAATGGCACAAGGAAAACAAAACATTCCTCGAAGTTCCTCAAGTGTTCTGCCACTTTCCGATGTTGAACAGTCATTACAAATCACCTGTAGCTCATGGTAATTCAGCATCGGTACCGGCAAATTCGCGGAGCTCAAAAGAAGGCAGCCATCTCTGCTGCGCGTCAAGCCATGCCCCCTTACATTTTTATTGTTGTCTGAAAACCTCTAAACACACAAGGATATGTTCTTTGCAGCAGGGCTCTTAATCCTCTGCGTCACTTTAACATGGATGGAAACAGCCACTAGATAAAACTTCCATCTCTCTCCTGTAGGGACATTAATCGCCTAAGTTACCTCTACATTTTTATTGTTGCCTGAAAACCCCACACACAAGGACATGTTCTTAGCACGAGGCATCTTAATCTTCTGCGCTACTTTAACAGGAGTGGAAAGACCCACTAGATAAAACTCCGATCTCTCTCCAGCAGGAACATTAATCGCCAAGGTTCCTTTACATTTTTATTGTTGCCTGAAAACCTCCAAAAAAACAGGGACATGTTCCTTGCAGCAACATCTTCACCCTCTGCGCTACTTTAGCATGAGTGGAAAAAACCACTACATAAACATTCTGATCCCTCTTACACCAGGCACATTAATAGCCAAAGTTGACTTTACATTTTTTTTTGTTCGCTGAAAAACCTCTCAACACACAAGGACATGTTATATGCAGCAGGCATCTTAACTATCTACCCTACTTTAGCACCAGTGGAAACAGCACTGCATAAAAATTTGGATCTGTTTCCAGCAGGAACATTAATCGCCAAAGTTACCTATACATTCTTATTGTTGCCTGAAAACCTCTGAACACAAAAGGACATGTTCTTTGCAGCAGGCATCTTGATCCTCAGCGCGACTTTAACAGGAGTGAAAACAGCCCATGTGAGAAGTTAGCCTGGCATATGCTGGTCACTAGTCATAGTGGCCACCTTGCACCAGTCCAATTCGACTCTTATGGTAGATAGGTTTAAGGCAACCTTTTAAAGAAAGCTATCCTAGTGGTGGCTGTGGAGAGCAGCCTTCAGGCTAAGTCTCAGAAGAATGTAAAGCTGCTTGTTTTACCTTATAATCTCTTGAATTACCAAATGAAAGGACACCACACAGGTATATATATCAAATATATATGTATTTATTTCTAGACACACTCTACTAATCTCTTTATGAGATTAGAAGTCAGGAACACATTCAAATATCAATGTTTCACAATAAGTTAACCACAAATATGGCTGGGGCCCTAGGGGCGTACCAGACCATATACTAAAAAAGAGGTTTAGGAAAGTCAACTTGTAGAGGGACAAGGCCTAGGGCCTGTAGAATCGCTGGGGCTTCACTAATCCACCCAAGGCAGGTAAGTAAAAGACCCACGGGAGACGCGTGCAGTGTGAGAACACAGCCGCGTGTTCCCTATTGATTGCAATGGAGCAAGTCGCGGTTGGATTGTTAAAGTTTTAGGGTACTTCGAGAAAGTCTACAAGCAAGCCACTTACAAGGTAAGTAATTCGAGGGCCAACACACACTAGGGCACCGGAGTGCTCGAGTCACCTCACCCAGGGAAGCCGGGTGCATAGGTGTCTTTTGGTGTCGGGTCGCGTCGCTGTTTTCTATGGAAGCCAAAGAAGATTTGCTGCTTGCGAAGACTGAAGAAGTGTCCGGTGGAATCCAAGGCTGGATTCAAGATGAAGATGACCTGAAAGCAGAAGGGACAGTGTTCGCATTCACTTGCCAGTGACCCGGGGCCAGGATGATGGATGTTCACGGAAGTCGGGTGATTTCAGGTGATCAAGGGTGTTTTGACTCTTCGCTCACGAGGACCAGGAGGCATCGACGATGACCAGCAGCTGGATTCAGAGTGTCCCACGATGTCTGCAGCTTACTGAGGTGTCGGCAACCGTATTGGAGCCAACAAGCCTTGGCAACAGCAAGTCTCGTGGAAAGTGAATATAGTCAATGGTGCAGACCAGCAAGGTCTGAGGGACTCACCCAGCGAGGGCAGGCCTAGAGCAACCAGGGGAGCCCTTTGGTTTGATCAGAAAGTCTTCAGGGGACCCACAAGCCAACGGGCAAGGAATCGCAAAGACGCCTCGTGAGAAATGCTTTACAGGAGCCCACGGTCACTCGGGACTGGGTAGGCATCTGATTTTCGGTGCATAACCTTATGGAGGCTTGGGCCACAAATCGTCCAATGCACAAGTTTGTAGAACGTTGTGAAGGAGTTGCACTCGACAATAGTGCACGGTACCCGGGTATTGCTGTTCCTCGTCACTCGTGGGGTCCACTCGCCTCAGCTCTGCTGGGGACTCACAGTGGCCGTTGAGAAGTCAGGAAATCCACTTCCGAAGCTGCAGGGACTTCGGACTCCAGCAGAAGTGGGAAAGTTTGCGACCGTTGATTAGAGTTTTTGGTGCCTGCCAAGCAGGGGAGTCACTCCTTGACTCCAAGGGAGATTCTTCCAAAGGTAGTGGAACGTCGAAGGGCCAGGATTCTTCTTGTAAAGCGTCGTCCAGGGATAGCTAGTTTGCAATGGCAAGGGTTCCCTATCTTATACTAAAAGAAAGGGAGGGACTAGCGCTATGACCACTCCTCTGGGAGTGTCAGGGTATGGGGTGGTTACACCCACTTCCCTTTGTCCAGTTTCGTGCCAGAGCAGGGACAGGTAGCCCTTGAACCGGTTTGAGCTGGCATATGCACAAAGGAGCCTACTGCTCCCCCAGTGCAGGACTTCAAAGCACTCTAGGAGTGCACCCACCCAGCTCCAATACACTAAATCCTATCTGGAAGGTGGTAACACCTCCCTGTGACAGGATGCCTATTGGTGGGCCTCCTCCACTGCGAGTTTCAGTCAGCAGCAGGAGGGCAGCCCAGTGTCTGTGCTGGTGGCATCCATTTTGTGATGCTAGGGCTCTTTCAGATTTCTACCGTGTTACCACAGTAGGTACAGGTCGTCCCCTCTAAGGGTGGGATGTGGGGGTATGATTCGAAGTTGTTTGACACCAAACACGACATGTTTTGATGCAGTTATTCCAAAGTTAGCATTTACCACTAGGTTATAATGCACTTAAGAGTATATGGTTTAACCGCATCCACAAACAGCCACAGAGAATAGACTCTGCCAGCTGCAGAGGGGTCCTGCTCATTGTAAACCAAGCACCCTGCCCTCAGGATTGACAGGGCCTGCCTTAGGGGTGACTGATAGGTTTATAAGTGTGTGTATGGTGAGCTATAGGAACCTATACCTCAGTGAGGAGTGCTAACACTACCTCACCCAGGCTGCAGTAGCAGGCCTGTGGTGTCAGATTTAGTCTGCTTCCCAGGGGTGGCATAATACATGCTTCAGCCCCTGGTAGGCCTGTGAAGTACCTGTGCCCTCACCTAAGGTACCATATACTAGGGGCTCATAAGGTACCACAGTATCCATTCACCAGTGCATCTAGTATGCACTCGAAGTTGTTTAGAGAGAACAGAGTGGCTGGGTCCCTGATTAGCAGGGACCCAGCCAGACTATAGCCAGAAACCAGTGTTAACATCAGAAAACAAGCATTGGCATGGCCAATAGGTCTCGATTTTGGGACCTTATAAGTATTTAGTTATGCAGCACAATATCCTTGGTGCAACAACATCAACTGTTGCATGACTAAACACTTATAAGGTCCCAAAGGTGAGACCTATTGGCTATGCCAATGATTGTTATAAATATTTTCCCTATGTATCCATCTTTTTCTTTCCATACCAACCATCTGTAACTTTCCTACCCATGCATCACGTACCATCTTTTCATTCAACTGATCACCCAGACATCCATGCATGTACTCCTACAGCTAGCCATCCATTCAAGCATTCATACAAATAGCTATCATTCCACCAACCCATCCATCCTAACTGCACCTCTGCTTCTTTAAATGCACACATTATCTGGATGGTAGCCACATAATTCCACTACACACCACATACACCAACTCTACTCTATAACACATAAATATTTACATTTACAACGCAAATAGCTCTAACTCTCGTTTTCTAACTGATCACTCCACTGCAAAAAAAAAAAAACTTTTGCAATGCAATAGGTCTCGCATTTGCGAGAGTTTAAGCTATCAGCATTGTAAATGCCAATGCCTTTTATTTATCTGTTTTGTAATTAACACATAAATAAAAAAACATTTGAATTTACAATGCTAATAGCTCAAACTCTTGTAAATACGAGACCTATTTCCTTGCAAAGAAGCAGCCGCCATTGTCCCGGGCTGCTTGGAAAGGGAAAGCATGCATGACGCGCTGAATGTTGCAGAAAAGCCTGTTCTGCCTGCAGTAGGAGAAACTCATTTGAAAACCAGCATTAGATTGTGCTGTGCAGCATGAAGCAAAAGCGTGCACCAGGTTCCGTGCATGAAAACTAGCCATGTGGGAAACCAGCATTAAAGTGTGCTGTGCAGCGTGAGACACAAGTGTGCAGAAGGACCTGTGCCTTCAAAACAGCATTATGGGAAACCAGCATTAGAGTGTGCTGTGCCGCATGAGACATGAGCGTGCACCAGGGTCCTGGTATGAAAACTATCATTAGTGTGTGCTTTGCAGCGTGAGGCATGAGTGCACCAGGATCCGTGTGCGAAAACCAGCCATGTGGGAAACCAGCATTAGAGTGTGCTGTGCAGCGTGAGGCATGAGCGTTCACCAGGATCCGTGCACGAAAACCAGCTGTGTGGGAAACCAGCATTGGAGTTTACTGTGCAGCATGAGGCATGAGCACACACCAGTATCTGTGTGCGAAAATTTCGCCATGTGGGGAACTAGCATTAGAGTTTTCTGTGCAGCATGAGACATGAGCGTTCACCAGGTTCCATGCGTGAACACCGGCCATGTGGGAAACCTGCATTAAAGTGTGCTGTGCAGCGTGAGACACGTGTGCAGAAGGACATGTGCCTTAAAAACAGCATTATGGAAAACCAGCATTAGAGTGTGCTGTGCGGCATGAAACACAAGTGTGCACCAGGGTCCATATATGAAAACTTCTTTAGTGTGTGCTTTGCAGCGTGAGGCATGAGTGTGCACCAGGATCCGTGCACGAAAACCAGATGTGTGGGAAATCCGCATTAGAGTTTGCTGCGCAGCGTGAGGCATGAGCGTGCACCAGTATCCGTGTGGGAAAACCAGCCATGTGGGACACTAGCATTAGAGTTTTCTGTGCAGCATGAGACATGAGCGTTCACCAGGACCCGTGCATTAAAACCAGCCCTGTGAAAAACCAGCATTAGTGTGCTGTGCAACGTGAGACACAAGCGTGCACTAGGATCTGTGCGCGAAAGCCAGCCATGTGGGAAACAAGCATAAGAATGTGCTGTGATGTGTGAAACACAAGCGTGCACCAGGATCCGTGTATGAAAACCAGTATCAAAATGTGTGCAGTATAAGTGCATGAAAAATACCCCTGTGGAAAACCAGTATTAGTGTGTACTGTGCAGCATGAGACATGAGCATGCACCAGAATCTGTGCATAAAAACCAGACGTGGAAAAGTAGCATTCGAGTGTGCTGTGCAGCATGCAACACAAGCGCGCAGCAGGATTTGTGTTGGAAAACATGGCCTGCTACGTGGAAAACCAGCATTAGAGTGCGCTGTGCAGCGAGTTACATGAGCGTGAACCAGAATTCCTGTACAAAAACCTGCCACGTAGGAAGCTGGCACCAGAATGTATACCACCAGCATGCACCAGGATCCGTGTACGAACAAAGGCAGTAAGGGAACTAGTCCCAGAATGTGTGCTGTGTAGCCTGAGACACGAGCATTCACCAGTATCTGCGTACGAAAACCAGCAATGTGAGAAACGAACATCAGAATGTGTGCCACCAGTGTGCACCAGGAACCATGTATGACAAGCATTTACAATGCAATAGGTGTCACATTTGCCTGAGTTTAAGCTATTGACATTGTAAATGACTGACTTTTATTTATCTGTTTTGTTAATTAACACATAAATAAGAGGCATTGTCATTTACAATGCCAATAGTTCAAGCTCTTGTGAATGCGAGACCTATTCAAAGAAGCGGCCGCCATTATCCCTGGCTGCTCGGAAAGTGAAAGCACGCATGGCGCACTGAATGTTGCAGGAAAGTATGTTGTGCCTGCAGTAGGAGAAACTCATTAAAGAAAATGGTGCTTACAGACTAAAAAAGACGTACCGTGTATCAACTGAAGTAAAAGAGCCAGTCCTCATGGGAGGTTACAAATGAAGACAAGGCGGTACTAAGGAGGGATGTACAAGTATATTAACGAATCAGAAGCCAGCATTTACAAAGGACAATGACACAAGCCAATGGGAAATATGGGAGGAGAGTTGGCGGGGCTTCTATTCCATGCTCCAATACATCATGCCACAGAGTAGCGCATGCGCTGCCCAGTATCGACCTAAAAATTCAGTAAAAAACATCATTTACAACGCCAATAGCTCTAACTTTCACAAAAGTATGAGACCGATTGCGTTGCCAATGCTTGTTTAATTACATGGACACAAAAAGATAGGATAGCTGGTAAAATGCCAAGTATGTTGTATGAGTCAAACTAAACATGCGTTATTTAACTTATTGTGCAAGTTATATGTTTGTCATTAACATCTTGTAACATATTCATTATATGAAAATCAAAACACTTTCATCCCCAATTATAATACTTTGCTTTTTCATTGCTTTTTTTTTTACCTTTACCCTTTAATCTTTCCCTCGTTTTGATATTATTTTTCCCCTTATTTGAACCCCTGCTGTTGTTTCTATTCTCTTCCCCTCATGTTATTTCGTTAGGATTCAATATGGTTCAGCAATAGTTTCTTTGCTTTCACAATGTTTATTATATTAACTTAATTGTGATTTCCATTACGAGTCACTTTCTCTATTTATTTCTGTCTGTCTCTCTTCGTGCAAACGTTTCAGGTGATTTATCGCCAGAGCCGAGTTTGGCATCCTGTTGAATCGTGTATCCCCTAACTCAGCCTGAGCAGTGATCAGCTGCTTCTGTCGGAACCTGCCCGGGCTGAGTTTCGTTTCAAAAAAGTGCCGAAGAGCAGGGGATACACGATACCGTGGGGATTCCAGATATTACACAACAACTGTTGGCATATCTCTCGAGCCTCCTTGTTTCTGGAGTACAAGGTTTTCATGCCCCGCGCCCACTCGTTCTGAGCCCCCTGTCTGAGCTCCCACTCTGTGAACGCTGCTGGAATGAAACACAGACGAGTCTCCACGCAGAATGCTCAAATAAAGGCATTTTTCGTGGTACAGGGAGTCTCCACGCCTCTTGCTTCTATCAATATCTATGCAGTATTTAGTGTATTAAAGTGACACATCCCTTTTCTAAACAGCCCTCTGGACCTTGACTCGTTGTTCCCCAGCCGCTCCCACGTACAAACCACCAGGCGCTCTCAGATTTACCTCTGTCCTGAATTCTGTGCTTTCAAAGCTCTAAAGTAGTCCTAAGTCATTGAGACTTAGACATGCTGTCCTGGGACAAGGGAACTGTGCATGCTGTGACTTGTTGTACCACCCTTAGCGTTAACACCGTGGAACTACAAGTCCGGGTACATGTTTTTATTTAAAATATAAAAACTTGATAAAGGTGTCAAGTGTGCAACTGCAGAGTAAAAGGCAAACATCTATTTACAAACATTTCTGTCAGCCATTGGGGTCTATTCATAAAAAACGTAAAACAGAATGGGCAAAAATATGTACCGGCAGATAAACTTATCTTTAGGTTTGTTTTTTTTCTCAAAAACATTTGCAGTAGTATGCCTGGGAAGCTGGCATAGTGGTGGGAATGACATGTGATCTTTTCCAAGGAGACAATTTCCCTTATGCAAAAGTCTTCATGGAGGAGACCTGGGAGAATAGAGCCCCCTGAGCCAATTTTGTTTCCACACAGAGAAAACATGTTTTTGACATGGAGAAATCCCTTTCCCTGCAACCAAAACAAAATAAAATGTGAGGGTCATCCATTCCTGTTCCCATCCTGGGAGAGGAGTTACTCCAGCCATTGGATGGAGTAAACTTCTGATAATTTACAGGGTGGGAAAAGGTCAGAGAGGAATTTGTAAATGCCCAAAAATGGGTCCAAATTTAAAAGACTAACCAGGCCTTGCAATGCCCGCTTCTTAACCCTTTACTGAAATTTACTCTGTGATATTTGTGAATAATTCAAAGGTATTAAATGCATTTATGCCTCATGTTTTTTTCTGAAGTTGCCTTTGTAAGTACGCTTTCTGTGTTCAAACTCTGTTTCACGAAAACCACAATTTTTCACAGGATTGATGGTAAACACACCAGAATACCGAAACTGAAAAACTCTTTATTGCTTGGTTAATTAAAACCATGACAATGTTGCATAAAAATATTCTTTCAAAATATGGTAACACACAGTAGACAGGTGACTTCCTTCAATGAGGACTAACATTTCCATTCAATACGATACCAGAAAATTCGAATATATATTGTCCATTACATTGGTGTGCTTGTTAAGGCTAACTCATTATACTTTAAAAACTTTAACAGCTTACAGTTCAGTTGAGTGTCCGATAGGTTAAGGCACTGAGTTATGGCAACCCTACATGTCCTGATCTTCCTTTTTTAAGGTCAGGCTGCAGTAAAGTGACTCGTGCTGAATAAAAGTTCACCAGAATACCCTTTTAGGTCGAGCCTAGAGTCAGCACGTAAGCTCTGCTCTAGTGAAGATCTGTGGTAGTTCAGGGAAGCCCCGCCCATATATTTCATTGGATTGTGTCTTTGTCCTTCGTAAATGCTGCCTTCGGATTGGTTTGTAGGCTTGTTAGTCCCTCCTTATTATGGCCAGGTCCTCATTTGTACCCTCCTACGGCTACTGAGTGTTACACGTTATATAGACTGTGAGCACTATTTTCTTTAAAGAGTTATCCTACTGCCTTCTCCCTCTCCCCACTCCCGTTGTCCATGCCTTCACCCCCCCCCCCCCTGTAGTGTCCGTGCATGGACACGTTCTAGTGTTCTCACTTGCTGTATTACACTGTACACCCACCCACCACAGACGTCACTGTGTCAGGTGACGCTGTCAATAAAAAGGCCGAGCTCGTGGCCATTACCCACTACCCTATCCATGTGTGCTGTCAGTCATTTCACCAGCATGAGGGCCTAGGGCCCAACATTACACTGGCGACGAGGGGGCTGTGCCCTGGCGAGCAGCAGCCCAGCAATATGAAAAGGGGGAGAGAGCTGTCGGGGGAGAGGCCCCCCAGCAGGCGAGAACAGCGCCTGATCGCCCGCCGGGTGTGAGAAGAGCCCCGGGTGTAAGCGGTGACCGGGAGCCCACCCCACACCACCGTGACGGCCTGCAGGCGAGCAACGCGCCCCAAAGTGGAGGTGAGGAAGTCGGGTGCCCATCCCGACCCCGTCAAGCCTGCTGCTGTGCCCCGTGGGGAAAGTGCAAGCCGAGCGGAACCCACCCGCATCGGCCGCGTCTCAGTGATCCCCAATCGACGAGGTGACCGGGAGCCCACCCCGCACCTCAGGCGCCTGCCGCTGTGAGTCCCGGTGAGGGGAAGTGCCCGGAAAGCGGACCAATCGGAGCCCACCCGCATCGGCCGCGACGAGCCTGGTGAAGGAGGAGTGTGAGCCGATCAGCTGGAGCCCGCGGGAGCCCACCCCGCACCTACAGTGCCAGCAGGAGAAATAACACCCCAGCCAAAGCGGGAGCCCACCCCGCGTGAGGATCATCGCGACCGCCGGTCCGAAACCCCACCTCCATGATCGTCCGTGAAGATAATGATGGCGGGGGTGGAGTAGCTAACCACCCCCCAGCCACATTGCCAGGACGAGCGGCGAAAACGAGGCGGAGCCCACCCGCGCAGGAGGAGCAGCGTGGAAAGGGAACCAGCGGGTGCCTACCCCGCATTGGGAAGAACATGCCGGCACCCCCTCCCTGCTGCGCGAAGATTGCAGGAAGCTGCCGCGGGCAGGGAGGGCGATCAGAAAATTAAGGAATGGCCGCCGCCGGCCATCGGGACATGCCCCCACCTCGCAGGACCCCCGGCGGCATGAAGAAATGCAGGTAAGCGGCCAGCGCCGCCGAAACACACTTACACTGAGTGCGCGATGGCACTGACTGCCAATATGCCCCACTGAAGTCCCGAATGTGCTGGGAAACCCAGCGTGATGGAGGAGCACCTCTCACCCCTATTCGCGCACACACAAATAAATGCCTTGTCCTCTGCAGCGTACTGGAAATGCCTGGGCCCCCTCCTGCCTTCAAATAAATAAATGTTAAAACTTACCTGCTGTCTGGCCCCTGTCCAGCTCCCAGTGTTCTGCTCCAGCTCCCCTCCTCAGCCCGAGTGAAGCCTGGAAAGGAGGGAAGACAACACGGCAGAAAGTTCTGGCAGCAAAGAAGGTTGCTGCTGAATGAAGGGTAAATCAACACTGCCATCTAGTGGCCACTGGTGGTACTGCAGCAATGGGAAAATAAACAAGCCTGCAGCAAGACAAGGAGGAAGAAAAGGGTCAAGCCACATCCACCCCAGCGAGGACTGCGCTGTCGCCGCATCAAGTGGAGCGAACCCTCGAGCGAACTAAAGGACTCAGCGCAGATGTACCCCGGACGCAGAAGGTACACAGCTGCACCTACAAGAGAGGAACCCACTGAAGAGGATGGGCGCGGCAAGTATCCGACACTGACGGGCAAGGATGCAGAGGCACTCCCAGTGGCGCCAAGAAGCCACCACATCAAGAGATCACACGGTACAAGGAGCAACGCTACACTGAAGATGTACCACGCCGGTACGAAGATGAGCACGCTCCAGCGCCTGACAAGGCAGCAAACACAGGTAGTCACACGACGTGACGCACCTCGTGAACACAGGTAGTCACGCGACGTGACGCACCTCGTGAAGCCGACCAGCCAAATGGTCGCACCACACAGGCCAAGCCGACCAGCCAAATGGTCGCACCACAAAAGGCCAAGTCGACCAGCCAAATGGTCGCACCACAAAAGCCAACCCACCAGGGGGTTGCAAGAGGAGGTGACCGACGCACGGGTCAGAATGGACATCCCACCAACAAGTGACCAGCCAGGTGGTCAACATACAGAAGCCAACCCGCCAGGGGTTGCAAAAGGAGGTGACCGACGCACGGGTCAGTGAAACTACGGAACAAGAGGTCTGACGAAAGACCGAAGGTATCCTGCCAGTGATCGGCAGAGTGGACCGTCAAGTGGTCCAAGAAGTTCAAGAACGAAGAGGACCAAGAACATGGCCCCACGAACTTCGACAACCAAAGTAGCCAAAAAGGAAAAGACGAAGAGAAGGTCACGACGCTAACTCGGAATGCTGAGGAAGATGGAGAGAGTGTCCTCGGACGAGGACAAGACCAGGGGGAACACGTGCAGAGTGCGCGCGCTGCATGGAGAAGCCTGGCCAGACCAGAGAAAAACAGAAACGGTCCGGAGTACGTCGTGAAGCGAATGAAGATATCATGAGTGGCACGTTTGCCACCACAAGCAAAAGAAGAAAGAAGATATCAGAGTGGCACGTTTGCCACCACAAGCAAAAGAAGATAACGGAGTGGCACGCTTGCCACTACAAGGGAAAGAAGAAAGAAGAGATCGGAGTGGCACGTTTGCCACTACAAAGCAAGGAGAAAGAAAGTGATCTGAGTGGCACGGTTGCCACTGCAAGAAGGCGAGACGATGGAAATGGATCCGTGGCACGTGGGCCACTGTTAAGAGTGGGAGGAGAAGAAGTCTGAGCGACACGACACCCTCACGGAGAAGAGAACCAAGGAAGAGAGAGAGGAGTGTGGCAAGACTACGCACACACCCGAAGATAAGGAAGGCGACAAGTGCCAGAACATGGAGCGCAAGTCCTGAGAACACCGTGGCACGGAGAGAAGACCATCTGCTTCACGATGCTTCAGCACACCTGGGATGTGCAGAGACGAGCAGGCTGGACCATTCGGAACATCCACCTCTGGGGTCACACAGACACTGGACAACGCCAGCCGTGGTGACTCAGGGGCAGAGGCCTCAGGGATGCCAGTGAGAGAGCGTCCCCGCGACGAGAGATAGTCATCAGCTGCCCTCCAGCAAAGGTCCCGGGAGGATGAAGACATTGTGTGCGAAGACAAGAGCCAACAGCTACCCTCCAGGCACGACTGCGGAACTCGAGGTGAGACTTGTCGTCTCCTCTGCACCCACACGGATCGGCGTGCGAGTAACACGATACAGTACACCCAGCCCAGGACAAGTCAGAGGGCCTCAGGGATATCCTGTGGCAAGGGAACACCCGCGAGAGGGACATCCTGGTGAGAGGGGTGTCTTGCAAACAACCGGTTTTGTGCCAAGCAGAGCACACGTTACCGATGAAGAAAAGGACAGGACTGAAAGATGAACCGCAAGAACTCCAACTGCGTTTGTCGCCATGGAAGTAAAGTGAAGAAAAGACTGTGAGGACGACTTCAAGGCAGAGCCGTCAACAGACAGGATCCATCGAGCACCCATGGCTGGTGCCACTGTGAACTGTGGGTCTCCGCGACAGGAAGAACGTTGTCTGTAACTCCAAGCAGCTGAGGCGTAAGAGACTCTGTAGAAGTTTGGTCACTGTATCACATCTGTGTATATCTTTCTTTCTCCCACAGGTTGAATTTTGACTGGGTTTTCGTCATTAAAAATTGGGAGGGATGTAGTGTCCGTGCATGGACACGTTCTAGTGTTCTCACTTGCTGTATTACACTGTACACCCACCCACCACAGACGTCACTGTGTCAGGTGACGCTGTCAATAAAAAGGCCGAGCGCACGTGCTCGTGGCCATTACCCACTACCCTATCCATGTGTGCTGTGTCAGTCATTTCACCAGCATGAGGGCCTAGGGCCCAACATTACACCCCCCACTCTCGTTGTCCGTGACTCCCGCCCCCCTCCGGTAGTCCGTGATGACTACCGTTTGCACTGCAATAGGTCCCACGTACATGCAAGTCCTATGGCATTGCAAATGCTTGTTAAATGTAGAGCTTTGGCTGGAGCCAAGAGCTGCCCTCTCTCTCACACCCTTTCTCCTTCCCGCCCTCCGAACAGGGAGAGAGGAAAAAAAGGTGGGGGTTGCGGAGGAGGAAGTGCTGCATGGCAGTCACAGAAAGAGCCCCCACGCCCCGAAAACAGCCCCACACTACCCGTCTCTCCCGAAAATCACCCATCTGCAGCCCCAAAAGCCACCCAAAGGACATTCTCACCAAAACTCGGTCATTTCGTGGAAACATCCAACCCCCGCCTCACTGATTCCATCAGAGCCGGAGAGGGGAAAACATGCTTTGGAGATTTTCTTGTCCTTAATACATTTTTACTATTTAAAAATAATAAATGTGACATAGCCTTGGGCGGAGACCGTGACGCCACATAGCAATTGAATAAGGCAATCAAAGGAGGAAAACAATTAAGTGACCTGCTTTCTTTTCCATGGACAACCGGGAGACAACTTAGGTGTTTTTTTCCTGTGACAAAGTTAGTTTTAGAACTTACTAACTGCCCCATTTATTTTTAGAAAACAATTTAAATCTCATTCTGTATTTTGGGGGAAATTAAGCCTAGTCTTAGGTTTTATACATTAATTAAAATGCTAAACACTGTTGGTTCATCTTAAGTCTCGGCTCCGCCCAATTGTTTTTTTATTATAAACAAACATTTATAAGAGTTATGCAGTTGAATGTGATGAACTGTGGCTATATTTCGTGTGTGCTGTGCCCCCCACCGTCTCCCCCATCGAGCTAAATAGATAGTCTCTCTGGGACTCGTCGAGCGGCGGAAAAAGTGCCTGCTTATGGTGGCGGCATCCATATTACAATGCTGGCGGTCGTATGCCTTTCCATGGCGGGGTTGCCGCGTGGAAAGGCATACAGTCTTTGCTTTGGGGGCCCGTTGCGGGCCGCCAAGGGGAAGGAGGTGGGGGTGTGAACATGGGGGGTATCTATGGAACCCCCCCCCCCCCCTCATTGCCATGCACTACGTGGCAGGCACCACTGATGTGCACAGTCCTTTTCCAATGCGGGCAGGTCTACAGCCAGCAGATGCACCCGCAATGGAGAAGGCACAGGATACGCTCGCCAGTGTGATGGGCGCATCCTAATGTGCATGGTATTTTATACCCAAAAAATGTTTTTTCGTTCTACAGTTTTCCATCCTCAGACTGCATGCAACCTAAACAAATTCTACTCAGTCTCTCCATTTATCTATTACCCGCAAGTGCTCAAATAGCACCCAACCTGCTACCTACCTCAGGAGCCCCCCCGTCTTACATTAGGGTAGTAACTTGCTACTTGATCGTCAAGGCCAGTGCCAGTTTGGGCCCAATGATAAAGCATGCCAGCCATTGAGTTGGTGAGGGGCTTTTGTCATGAAAATAACAGAACGTATCCGATAGCTACCAGAGTGTCTGCACTCTAGCAAGGAGATTTTTTGTGGCTACTCAAACTATCAGAAGTATTGCAAAAAAGCACTTCAATTTGATTAATCATTTTTGAAAACTCCCTGGTCAGCTTAACAGTCTAGCATACAAACCATATTGGATGTGCGGTTCATAGCTGTGTCATCTTTTAAAGCTGCCAAACTGATGGTGGTCAAACGGTCCCAGTCGGCATCTTTCAGTTTTACATTTTAATTTCATTCTAATATTGAATGGGCGTGAGCCTTAATAGCATGGCTACTAGTGCGCCATTCAGAGATATGCAATAAAAACACAGAATACGCAAAATAATAAAAACGGGAGAAAAATCACTAGGCAGATTTCGTTGCCGAACAACTAAACAAAATAGTTTAGGACGATGACCTACAATTAAAAAACAAAATTACTGGAATATTCCTACAATAGGAAGGTCTGTGCCCTAACTAAAATATGGTAACACAAGAGGGAAATGTACAAGTGGAACCACTTTTGCAGTACAGCAAATGTCCCTCAAAAATCCCAGTGGTTTATTGCCTCTGGGGGTGAGTAACCATCTCCTTTTGACTAATTACCAAAGGCGCCTTTACACTTGGAGAAGTCCTTCATTTCTCTTAACATTGAGATGCTGCCTCTGTGTGTAATTGGCGGCTGCACACACTGGATGAAATGGAGGCTTCGTGAACACATCATCACGTGGCTTTCATGGACACGCAGACTAAAACTACGGAAGCCTGTGTTGCCGCGAGCATGAAAGGACAACCGCCTGCCAGAAAATCTTCCACTCAGAGCATCTTGTACAGGAAGCTGCCGCCGGAGTGTAGCTTGGACAGCCCTCGGCCCACCCTATATGGGACAATCCAATGAATACCAAAAACAACCCCCTTAATGACCTCTGCCCTATTCAGCGTCGGACAACCATTCTCTCTCTCCAGCGATGTACCGCGACACACTGGGTTTGCTGAAACGTTTATAAAGAACGCATTTCTTTCCCAGAGTGCTCGTGAAAGACATGTGCAGGTCAGAGGTGGGTGTCGCCTTATTAAGTGTGAGTGTCGATGGTAGCCCCCAGGCATTCTCACCGGAGAGAAACTCTGAAGACTAGGGCTCGGTGGGATGGGGCGAGTACATCGGAGAGAAGGCACTTAACAGAGAAGTGACAGAGGGAGGAACTGTCAAAGATTTAACAATACTGTGCCCGACCACCTATAAATGCAAAGGCTTACAGGCCCTCAAACGTGCAGGGACAGGTTTGAGGTTTTCACATCAGAGCTGCACAGCTCAAGTCTGGGCAACGCCCGGCGCATCATTCAAAGGCTCACGATGCAACCAGGATATTCTAGGACACAGTGGGAGAACAGGGCAAAACCATAAAAGAGATTGACACACTACTGTGCCGAACACTTTCAGCCGACAGTGCCCTTTCAACACCTTTTATTTTCCCGTCAGGCTCTAATTGCAACGAATAAACGGATTGGCAGGGCTCCTTCATTCAATATTGCACTGCAATTTTGTAGACACGCGCATATTCAGGGATTCAAGGGCTCTAATATTACTAATGCTTGATGCATTACTGGGCAAAATACTGGAGCATTGAAGCTGCATTAAACGCCAAAGCAATTGTTATGGCAAGAGAAATGAGTATATTTAATGTATTTATTATACGGGTGAGGCTTAAATAACCGACAGGATAACCCAATGAATAACCGCTTGCAGCGCACATCTGTAAGTGACCTTTCAATTACAAGCTCAAACCTTAGCAAGGCCAACGGAGCCATTTAGTATTCCAAGGTTGACAAGTTAAGTAGTATAAGTTGAACAATAGTTACCAACCTTTAGTTGCATCACTTAGAACTGCAAACCTGTGATGTGATAGACATCAGAATGCACTAAAAGACACAAATCAAAATAAACAAGCGCACACGTGCCTCGCGCGGCAGCAGTGGACACGTGTTGCCATTGAAGGCAATGGAGCGCGTGCACGTTTTTGGCCGCAACGCTGTGCCGATGACTATAGGCCTCTCCTAAGCAGCGCATGCGTAGGCGAGACCTAAAAAGTGGGGGCAACATAAGTGCAGATCCTACTCTCCTACAACCCACTAAATAAAACTCCCATCTCTCTCCTGCAGGAACAGTAATCGCCAAAGTTAACATTACATTTTTATTGTTGCCTTGCAACCTCTAAACAGACAAGGACATGTTCTTTGCAGCAGGCATCTTAATCCTCTGCCTAATTTAACAGGAGTAGAAACAGCCACTGGATAAAACTCGCATCTATCTCCAGCAGGAGCATTAATCGTCAAAAGTCACCATCGCATTTTTTTTGTTTCCTGAAAACCTCTAAATATACAAGGACATGTTCTTTGCAGCAGGCATCTTAACTCTCTGCGCTAGTTTAGCATGAGTGGAAACAGCCACTACATAAAATGTTGATCTCTCTCCAGCAGGAACATTAATAGCCAAAGTTAACTTTACATTTGAATTGTTACCAGGAAACCTGCGGACAGAAAAGAACATGTTCTTTGCAACAGGCACCTTAATGTTTTGCACAGCTTTAACATGAGTGGAAACAGCCACTAGATAAAACTTCGATCTCGCTCCTGCAGGATCATTAATCGCCAAAATTACCTTTACATTTTTATTGTTGCCTGAAAACCTCGGAAAAAACAAAGACATGTTCTCTGCAGCAACATCTTAACCATCTGCGCTACTTTAGCATGAGGGGAAAAAGCCACTACATAAACATTCTGATCTATACAGCAGGCACATTAATAGCCAAAGTTGACTTTACATTTGTATTGTTGCCTGAAAACCTCCGGACACACAAGGACATGTTCATTGCAGCAGGCATCTTAATCCTCCGTGCTACTTTAACAGGAGTGGAAACAGCCACTAGATAAAGCTCTGATCTCTTTTCAGCAGAAGCATTAATTACCAAAGTTACCTTTTACATTTTTATTGTTGCCTGAAAACCTCTGAACACAGAAGAACATGTTCTTTGCAGAAGGCATCTTAATGATCTGTGCTTTTATAACATGAGTGAAAACAGCCACAGGATAAAACTCCAACCTCTACTTCAGGAACATTAATCGCCAAAGTTACCTTCACATTTTTGTTGTTGCCTGGAAACCTCTGAATACACAAGGGCGTGTTCTTTGCAGCAGGCATCTTAATCCTCTGCGCTACTTTAGCACCAGTGAACACAGCCACTACATAAAAATGTTGATCTGTTTCCAGCATGAACATTAATCCCCAAAGTTACCTTTACATTTTTATTGTTGCCTGAAAACCTCTGAACACACAAGGACATGTTCTTTGCAGCAGGTATCTTAATCCTCTACGCTACTTCAGCATGAGTGGAAACAGTCAATAGAAAAACTCCCGATCACTCTCCTGCAGGAACATTAGTCACCAGAGTTACCTCTACATTTTTATTGTTGCCTGAAAATTTCTGAACACACAAAAACATGATGTTTGCAGCAGGCATCTTAATCCTCTGCACTACTTGAGAACCAGTGGAAACAGCACTACATAAACATTTGGATCTGTTTCCAGCAGGAACATTAATCGCCAAAGTTACCTTCACATTTTTGTTGTTCCCTGAAAGCCTCCGAATACACAAGGACATGTTCTGTGCAGCAGGCATCTTAATCCGCTGTGCTACTTTAGCATGAGTGGAAACAGCCACTAGATAAAACTTCTGATCTCTCTCCCACAGAAACATTAATTGCCGAGGTTACCTTTACATTTTTATTGTCGCCTGAAAACCTATTGATACACAAGGACATGTTCTTTGCAGCAGACACCCACAGTCCGCTCCATGCACTCCAATGAACCATAGCTGACATTGCCAGAGTCCTGACTCTGAGACAAGAACGATTGTCTAGTCAGAGTTTCTCCAGCGAGCTCGCCCGGGAGTTGGGACTCAAGCGGAGGCTCATGGAGGACACGGAGCGGTCCAATGAGGAAAGAGCGGCTGCCACCTCTGCACACCAGCGAGAGGTAGCTGGGTTCCACAATGACCTCAAAACCATCCTCATGGCATTGCTGCCACAAGGCCTGGCGCAGATGCATGCTGCTGCCACCACTACATCCACATCTTCACCCCCTGAAGTGTCAGTGCCACACAGTGCTGGAGAAAGGCCAGCACCACCCACACGTGAGGCACATGAGACAGCAGGGGGTGAAGTTGCGGATGAAACCACCTTACTGGTACAGAGAAAACTGTAGCATTCATCTCCGCCATATGGCCAGCATCATCTTGGTTCTGCACTCTGCATCATCACCTTCCACTGTCCCCCGATACACTCAGCGACACTCACGTTGTACCTCGCAATGGACTGCCATATTCTGTATGAAAGCCAATGACACAGCTGCGGACTGAACTTTTCCTCTTCCTTTGGACGTGTCATTCCCTGAAGGACTCTGGATGTCCCTCCATGGGCCAACATTGTTAAGTGGACTTTCCATGGCCCTGTACTGCTCCAGATGAAACACTCCACTGAATGTGCATTAAACATTCTTTGTCACACAGAAGTGTCGTGTCTATGGTCTTTCAAGTGTGGTAGTATGGACAAATGTAGGGTCAGTGAATTCCTCTTACGTCCATGTGGCTCATGTCATTGGTCTTGGGTCACAGGGTGACACATTGCCTGATGTTGTCAGGGTGGTGCCGACGCAACAACAGCAAAACACGCATTTGTTACTTCCTTGTCCAGCCCAGTATGGAACAACGCTCAGAGCCACGGGGTCATTGTTCAAACCCTTACGCTGGACTGGGATATACCAGGCCAGCCCACTCCGCTCACGTTTACAGGGGGGGGGACAACGCTAGATGTCCCAGGTCTTCCCTGTAGGGATCTGAGGCTCACCGGTCTAATTGTCAGCATGCCATGGCCACTCCCTCACGGCTGGTGTATACCCACACCAGCACACGAGTCACAGCACATGTGACCCTGCCAATAAAAAGAGCCGGGTGCACATGCTCAACGCCATTTCCAACCTCTCTTGGGGTGTATCGGTGTGGTGTGCATGTAGGCATGGGGACCCAGGGGCCTGCAACATCACATTCCGCAGGCCAGGAGGTGGCTTGATGGCATCCACACCACAATACCCAATCATAGAGTGTCCATGACTTGCTGGGCACAGACTTAGTGGCACCGGATACACTGCGGCTGGCAAAGGCCCACCGCCATGGGACGGTGACTTTCGGTGCACTGAGGTAGGGGCACCGTAAGTGTACCATAAGTGCTGAACGGGTGTGCAGCCTGCGATGATGCCCTGTCCCGGCGGTCCGGACTGCTCAGGTTTTGTGTGCCCTGCTGGACCGCAGTGTAGGCCTGAGTCAACGGACAGCGGGGGCCTACCGCCACGTGGCATGGCCTTGTGGGTCACAGAGTTAGTGGCACCTCAAGAGCTGAGCGGGTGTGCAGCCTGTGATGATTCCCTGTGCACTGGTATGTGCTCTGCCATTGCGAAATCAAGACCCAGCATCAAATGTGAGACCTATTGGCCTGCGGAGCGGGGCTGCATGATGTGCAGGGTGTCATGTCTGCAGGCCCCGGCCTTGTGGCTTGCAGTGGTACGTGGTGGGCCCACTTATCTACACGCCGGTGGCAGAAGGTGAACAGTGAGGCCCGTGTGCGCAGGGGCAGGCATGCACTGCTGGGCGGCGGTAGGGGCTGGGGTGCATCTGCCTGGGTGCGCATGGGCGGTCAGGCGATGATGTCTTGTTGAATTGTATGTACATTGCCTTTCATGTATCTGGACTCTGTTTCAGATGATGGGTCAGTCTCAGATGTGGGATTTGGTGAACTGCACTACATACCGGCATGTGGTTGGAGACACACCGGTGGCAGCAGGTGAGCAGTGTGGCCTGGGTGCACAGTGTCGGCACTCTCTCTCCCTGTCCTTCTCTTTTCTCTCTCTCTATCTCCCCATCTCTGTCCGTCTCTCTATCTCTCCCCCTCTCTGTCCGTCTATCTCTCCCTCTCTCCCTCTCTTCCTCTCTCTCTCCTTCGCTCTCGCTCTCTATCCCTTGATGTGCGCAGGACACACCTTCTCATCATTATTTTCATCCTGCAGGCTGTGACCTACAGAATGTCCGGAGGGGAGCTGCCATGCGTCTTCATTTCTGTTCTGTGTTTGTTTTAATACATTTTCATTTGTTTCTTCGAAGGTGAATGTGTGATGCTCATTTTTGTGGCGAAACATGCATGTCACCAGACGTGATCGTGCGACATCAGGCGGATTATTTGGTACATGATTCTGTGCATTTGATGTGGCATGTCTTTGGCAGGGGTGGGGGGGTGCCAGGGAGGGGTGGTCCTGGGGGTGGTGGGTGTTGTGGCCCTCTTGGGTGTCTGGCACGCATGTTCAGTGGCTCCATGGCATCTGTTGTTCTTCAGGTGTCGGTCTAGGCTGGGCTCCCTTTTGTAGTGCAGGCTGCCGTCCGAGTTTGCACCAGGTCAGAGCAGGTGTTGATTTTCTGCTGCTAACGCGCCTTATCGCATGTTTCTTGGTCTTTTTGCCGTTCTGTCTGGTCGTTGAGAATGTTGTGGACTGGTGTTTTTGCGGCTTTTGGCAAGGGAACGCCTACTCTGCATCTCATTGCGATAATTGCGGAGTCATCTGTGGCGATGTTTTTTGGGGCTGCTATCCCGGATAAACTGGTGATATGGGCTGTTGACACCAGCTTGTGAATGGGGTGATAAATTTATTAGGACTTTGGCTGCGCTAAAGTGCCGTTAACTGGACGATAGCTCCTTCAGAATATGGCCCAAGGTAGTTCTGGTGTGCTTGCTTTGAAGTAACTGGGCACTAGATATCAGGATTTGCCAACCTTCCTGGCCCAGGCCTCACTCAGCAGAACGCTCCCTCCAGTCTCCACCCAGAACCAGACTGTGCAGCGCGGCCTTCAGGCAGGAGCTTCTCTCAGGGTACAAAGAACATAGTCACTTTCTATAGATCATGGCACCCTCTGTCTAGACAGAAGCTAGAGGTCAAGATATCAGGTAAGGGTCCGGGCCTGATGAGATCTAGTGCTTTGAAACTCTGGATACAGATTTCGTAGCTCTGGTCTCATGATTGGACATATAACAGATCAACGCAACTACTTGCTCAGGATCACACTGAGCGTACCAAGGAACTTGAATCTATTCAAGTGAATCCGGGTTGTCTTGCCACATAACGGTTGTGCATCCTGGATTACCAAGAGAATCTGCTGAGTTTATCGCAGAGGTCTTGTGCGGGAGGAATGTCAGTAGACTCGCTGGTGGGTTGGGCAAACTCCTTGATGATGTTGAAGAGTTCTTTGCTGTTGGGAGCGTGTGTGGAGATTCTGTCTTTAATTGCTTTTTTCCTTGTTTCTCTGATGAGTCGGTGGTGGGCGTTGGTGGCAGCTCTGAAGTTGTGGGCTTCTGTGGACTTGGTGTTCCTCCAGGCCTTTTCGAGGCAGCAGCAAGTGCGTCTGGACTCTCAAAGTTCGGTGGTAAACCATCTGGCTTTCTTGGCACGGGTGTTGTTTTTCTTGAGTGGGGCTATGGTGTTGGCGCTGTTGGCGATCCATCTGTGCAAGGTTCGGGCTGCGGTGTTGGGGTCGTTGTTTTCTGCGATGGTTGGGGTGGAGTTACTGAGTGAGGAGGTGAGTTGGTCGTCGGTGATTTTGGTCCAGTTTCTTCGTGGGAGCAGGTGCTGGTGTCTGTGGATGGTGGGTGTTCTGAAGGTGAAATGGACTCAACGATAATCAGTCCATGGGAGTTCGGTGGTGTGGCAGAAAAGGTGGCTTTCTTGGCGTGGGTGTTGTTTTTCTTGAGTGGGGCTATGGTGTTGGCGCTGTTGGTGATCCATCTGTGCAGGGTTCTGGCTGCGGTGTTTGGGTCGTCGTTTTCCGCGATGTTTGGGGTGGAGTTGCTGAGTGAGGAGGTGAGTTGGTTGTCGGTGATTTTGGTCCAGTTTCTTCGTGGGAGCAGGTGCTGGTGTCTGTGGATGGTGGGTGTTCTGAAGGTGAAATGGACTCAACGATAATCAGTCCATGGGAGTTCGGTGGTGTGGCAGAAAAGGTGGCTTTCTTGGCGTGGGTGTTGTTTTTCTTGAGTGGGGCTATGGTGTTGGCGCTGTTGGTGATCCATCTGTGCAGGGTTCTGGCTGCGGTGTTTGGGTCGTCGTTTTCCGCGATGTTTGGGGTGGAGTTGCTGAGTGAGGAGGTGAGTTGGTTGTCGGTGATTTTGGTCCAGTTTCTTCGTGGGAGCAGGTGCTGGTGTCTGTGGATGGTGGGTGTTCTGAAGGTGAAGTTGACTCACCGATAGTCAGTCCATGGGAGTTCGGTGGTGAGGCTGAAAAGGTGATGGAGTTTCCTGTAGTGAAGAGGGGGTCGAGGGTGTGTCCTGCTGAGTGTGTGGGCTCGGTCACGATCTGGCGGAGTCCACTGTTGTGGAGGTTGTCCAGGAGGGATGTGGTGTTGGGGTCCAGTTGGTTGTCGATGTAGTTGGTGGATGCGATGGCCTGTGGGGAGATGATGTTCGTGATGGAGTTGGCAAAAGGTCCGTAGGGTCCAGGGGGTCAGTAGATGAGGGTTCCTCGGAGGGTGGTGGTGGGGCTGGCCAGTATCTTGAAGTGGAGGTATTCCATCAGGTCCGTGGGCTCACCGGTGAGTGTGCTCAGGTGGAGGGTGGATTTGTAGACAATGGCGATTCCTCCTACCGGCCGGATGGGACGGTCCTTCCTGGAGATCTTGTATCCTTGGGGAATGGCGATGGCGATGATCTGAAAGAAACACGTTAGTTAGATTCCTCACCTTAGAATATCCCCAGGCGTCAGACTGGATCCGGAAGATTTTTCGTCAGCAATACCCCTTGCGCGTCGCTAGGCGTCGTCTGCGGCTCCGCGTCCGTCGTTGGCGTCGTGCGCCGGAATGACGTCATCGGAGTACTTAGACGCCGCCCTCGCGCGCTGACGTCAGTTCTTCTTTTTTCCGCGCCAGTAAGCGCCGATCCGGGAGAGCTACCCCTTTTAGTCTTTTTTGACTAAATATTTTGATCCTTTTTGATCCTTGTCATCGACATCTGGTGCCGGTAGGATGCCTGGTTTCAAGGCTTGCGATGATTGCCACCGACTGATGTCGGTGACCGATCACCACCGCCGGTGCCTCTACTGTTTGGGCCTCGACGCGGAGTCGTGTTCCGACTGCAAGGCCCTGACCTCGAAAGCTAGGCGGGAGCGGTCCCGTAAGCTTCTCGAGCTCTGACATCATCGCTCGTCTGGCTCGAAGTCTTTGGGTAAGTCAAAGCGATCTAAAAAGTCCAAGAGGCGACACCGCTCTTTGGACTCCCCTCGCCGGTCGCGCGACTCCGTCGAGGGTCAGGGTGGTTACACCCCCGCGGCTCCGTTGGAGCCGCAGGTGCCGCGCACGTCCCCATACCCGCCGGTCCCTGGGACTGACACGACGCCGGCAGAGTTCAGTGCCTTCCTCTCGGCCATGAGGAACCTGGCTCTGCTGACGACGCCCGCTGGCGCGCCTTCGGGCCCCGCGGACTCGACTGGGCGACCTTGCGCGCCGGCGGCTCCGGCCCCAGCACCGTCGGAGGCTCCGGCGCCGTCGGAGGCTCCGGCCCTGACGCCGCAGGTCCCCGAGGGGCCCATGCCTGGGCCCCCGTCGACGCCGGTCGACCTCGTCACGCCTCCTCCGCCGGCGCCGACTCCGGTCCCACCTCCGACGCCGACTCCGGTCGACGTCGTTCCCCGGTTCAGCCCCTGTCCGGACCCGACGCCGATGCGGCGCCCACCGACGCCGCATCCGACGCTGCTCGAGACTCACTATGTCTATCGTCCGGCTCCGATCATTCCTCCTGTTTACCAGGAATCGGATGACGGGGGCGACTGGGAGGGGTCCGAGGACCCTATGGCCGTTCAGGCTCAACTTTCGCAGGACTGGGCAGATGAACTGGGGGAGGCCAGTGGTCTGGATAACTCACCGGACACTGGATTCATCTCTCCTCCGACAGCGGCTTCGGAGGAGGGTGCTGCTTTTTCCGTGGTGCTGCGCAAGGCGGCTGCTGCCCTTGGGCTTGAGCTGCCTGCCGTGGCTGTGAGGACTAACATCCTCACTGAGGTGCTTCAGTCTGCAGTAAGCTCCACTGAGCCTCTGCTGCAGTTCAATGAGGTCCTCATTGACGTTCTGCAGGGCACCTGGTCCAAGCCCTCCACAGTTCCTCCTGTGGATAGGAACGTTGCCAGGCGCCACCGCCCTGCTCCGGGCGACCCCAGTTTTCTGTCGCAACACCCCACCCCCGAGAGCCTGGTTATCCAGGCCTCAACCTCCCAATCCTCCTTCCTGTCCGCCCCTCCGGACCGGGATTCCAAGAGACTGGAACAGTTCGGCAAGAAGCTGTTCTCCTCACTCAGTTTAGGCCTGCGGTCTTTGAACACCGCCTGTCTCTTGGACCGTTATTCCCACTCTCTGTGCGATACGGTGGAGGACGTGCTGCCCCTGTGCCCGGAGGAGGCCCGGATACGACTTTCCCAGGCTCTGGCCGATGGGAGGGATACAGCGCGCCATGCAATCCGATGTGGGCTTGACACTGTGGACTCGCTGGGTAGGGCAATTTCTACCACGGTGGCGCTTCGACCTCACGCCTGGCTGCGGTCCACGTCCTTTTCGGAGGATGTCCAGAGCACTCTCATGGACATGCCCTTTGATGGCAATCGCCTTTTTGGTGAGAAAGCGGACAGTGCGCTGGCTCGCTTTAAGGACTCCCGGGCTACGGCCAAGTCCTTGGATCTCTCGGCCCGCGGCCGCAAGCTTCCGCTTTTCGCCCCTTTCGTGGCCAAGGAAGGGGCACCTCCTCACGTCCGCCTAGCCACCGGCCGCAGAACCAACCTGCACACGGTCGCGGTTTCCGCCGAGGCGGTTCTGGAGGACAACGCGGTCAGTCCACATCCACCCCGGCAGCATCCGCCTCAAAGCCTTCCTAGTCCGAGCTTTCAGGCCCATTCCTCGCCAGTGGGAGGCAGAGTTCGCCATCACCTGCTCCACTGGCGTACCATCACTTCGGACAGGTGGGTGCTGCAAATCGTCTGAAGGGGCTACTCCTCCCCTTCGAGACGACCCCTCCAGCCATGCCACCGCAGCACCACCGTATCTCGGAGGATCATTTGAATCTTCTGCGAGAGGAAGTTGCGGCCCTCTTGGCCAAAAAGGCCGTTGAGCGCGTTCCGAGCCCAGAAGTAGGTCGTGGTTGTTATTCCCACTACTTTCTGGTTCCCAAGAAGGGCAAAGGGGGCCTACGCCCGATCTTGGATCTCAGGAACGTCAATGCCTTCCTCCGGAAGGAACGGTTCAAAATGTTGACTTTGGCTCAGGTTCTAGCTGCCCTAGACCCTGGAGACTGGATGGTGGCGTTGGACTTGCAGGAGGCATATTTCCACATCCCCGTCCTGCCGGCCCACTGGCGTTACCTGCGGTTCACGGTGGGCCAGGAGCACTTTCAGTTCACCGTGCTCCCCTTCGGCCTTACCAGTGCCCCTCGGGTGTTCACGAAAGTGATGGCGGTGGTCGCAGCTCATCTGCGCAGATCAGGGGTTCCAGTCTTCCCCTATCTCGACGACTGGTTGTTTAAGGCGGGCTCGCCCCAGGCAGTCGTTTCCCACCTCCAGACTACGGCGGATCTCCTGCATTTGCTGGGGTTTTCCATCAACGTGCCGAAGTCACACCTGAGTCCTCTCAGAAGCTCCTCTTCATCGGAGCGGTTCTCGATTCGGCGCAGTTCCGGGTCTATCCACCGGAACAGCGGGTCCGGGATATGCAGGCCCTGATTCCCATCTTTTGGCCTCTATCCTGGGTTTCAGTCAGGCTAGTGTTGCGGCTTCTGGGGCTGATGGCCTCCTGCATCCTACTAGTGCATCACGCCAGGCGGCGCATGCTGGCTCTGCAGTGGGACCTGAAGTTTCAGTGGGCCCAGCATCACGGCAACCTGTCCGACCATGTCTTGATCTCGGAGGGCACTGCACAGCAGTTGCAGTGGTGGCTCACGGACCGCGATTGGGTCACGGGCAGGAGCCTCTCCCTACCCCTACCGGAGCCTGTCGTAGTGACCGATGCGTCCCTCCTGGGATGGGGTGGCCATATGGGAGAGGCGGAGATCAGAGGCCTCTGGTCTCCGGCGGAGTCTCGCCTCCACATCAACTTGTTGGAGTTGAGAGCGATCCGACTTGCACTGAAAGCCTTCCTTCCCTCTGTCAGGGGAAGTGTCGTGCAGGTGTTCACGGACAACACCACCGCCATGTGGTATTGCAACAAACAGGGCGGGGTGGGGTCGTGGACCCTTTGTCAGGAGGCTCTGCGCCTCTGGACATGGCTGGAACACCAGGGCGTCACCCTAGTGGTTCAACATCTGGCGGGCTCTCTGAACGCCAGAGCAGACGAACTCAGCCGCCAGTGCATGATGGATCACGAATGGCGTCTGAACTCCGAAGTGGCGCAAGGTCTCTTTCAGCAGTGGGGAGAGCCTTGGTTAGATCTATTCGCCACCGAAGAGAACGCGCAATGTCAGCAGTTCTGCGCGTTGGAATTTCCAAGGCGGCACTCGCTCGGCGACGCTTTTCGTCACGAGTGGAGTTGCGGTCTGTTGTACGCCTTTCCGCCTATACCACTTCTGCCCAGAGTGCTGAAGAAGATCAGGCACGACCGGGCCCAAGTCATCTTGGTGGCTCCGGACTGGGCACGAAGGTACTGGTATCCCGAGCTACTCAGTATGTTGACCGATCCTCCGATACGTCTGCCCCTTCGGGAGGATCTTCTGTCGCAGCAGCAGGGGACGGTCCTCCACCCGAACCTGTCCAGCCTCCACCTCCATGCGTGGAGATTGAGCGGCTGCAGTTGATGCCATTTGACTTGCCTCCTGAAGTCTGTGATATCATTCTGGCATCCAGGCGTCCCTCCACAAAGACGGTATACGCCTGCCGGTGGAACAAATTTGTGGCATGGTGCACAGCAAAGGCTGTGGATCCCCTTTCCGCCCCTCTTTCTGAGGTTCTCCTCTTTCTTCTTTCTTTGGCCCAACAGGGCTCTGCCTTGGGCACCTTGAAAGGTTATCTTGCTGCCATCTCTGCCTTCTTACGGCTTCCTGATCAGCCTTCTCTTTTCAAGTCCCCTGTAGTTACACGCTTTCTTAAAGGCATTACTCACACGTTCCCTCCTGTCCCTTTTGTAATGCCTCAGTGGGACTTGAATCTTGTTCTCACATTTCTAATGTGCGCTCCCTTTGAGCCTCTTCACAATTGTCCTCTTCGTCTTCTGACGCTTAAGACTGCTTTCCTGGTAGCCATCACCTCGGCTAGACGGGTGAGTGAGCTCCAGGCTTTATCGTCCAAGCCTCCTTTTCTATCTGTTCATCCGGACAAGGTTGTCCTTCGGCCTCGTCCTTCCTTTCTACCGAAAGTGGTGACTCCCTTTCATCTTGGGCAATCTGTCACCTTGCCCACCTTCTTTCCGCCTCCGCATCCTTCCAAAGAGGAAGAGAGGCTCCACCGTCTGGACCCAAAACGTGCGCTCTCCTTTTATTTGGACCGCACAAAACAGTTCCGGGTGGACGACCAACTTTTCGTTGGATACGTGGGTGCTAAGAAGGGGAAAGCTGTGCACAAAAGGACCATCTCCCGGTGGGTCGTTTTGTGCATCAAAATCTGTTATTCCTTGGCGAAAAAGGACCCTCCTGTTGGGCTGCGCGCCCATTCTACTCGGGCCACAGCAGCTACTACTGCCCTGGGACGGGGAGTCCCTTTGCAGGACATCTGTCGGGCGGCAACGTGGGCTTCGCTACACACGTTTGCCAGGCATTATTGCCTAGACAGCCAAGTCCGGAGGGATGGCTTCTTTGGCCGTTCTGTCCTCCAGGACTGGTGTGATCTTGGTTCGCAGACCCACCACCGCGGTTGGTATTTCTTGGGTATCTATTCTAAGGTGAGGAATCTAACTAACGTGTTTCTTTCAGATGAACAAGTTACTTACCTTCGGTAACGATGTATCTGTAAGAAACATTAGTTAGTTAGATTCCTCACCGACCCACCCATCCTCCCCGTTCTGCGAACTGACATCTAGGGTTAAGGTTATCCTTTTCAGGCCCCTAGAATTTTTTGGCACCAGTGTCGGTCTCTTGCATGGCTCTGCGTTCCTGGTGCGGAAAGCTATGTACAAGAACTGATGTCAGCGCGCGAGGGCGGCGTCTAAGTACTCCGACGTCATTCGGCGCACGACGCCAACGACGGACGCGGAGCCGCACACGAAGCCTAGCGACGCGCATGGGGTATTGCTGACGAAAAATCTTCCGGATCCAGTCTGACGCCTGGGGATATTCTAAGGTGAGGAATCTAACTAACTAATGTTTCTTACAGATACATCGTTACCGAAGGTAAGTAACTTGTTCTCCAGTCCTGAGGTGGTTTTGGTCCAGTTTTTGTTGTAGAACACTACGTCCGGGGTGGTGCTGTCCATGAGGTCCCAGATTTCAGTGGCATGTTTGTGGAGGGATCGGACGTTGAGGAGGATGCAATGCAGGGTCTTGGTTCAGTTGTGTTGTTGTGGTCGGGTTGTGCTGGGTCCGTGTTCTTGGCGGTGGTGTAGGTGTGCCGGCAGCAGTGACCGCTGAAGGGTCCGTGGGTGTCGGCTGGCTGAACATGCCCAGGATCACTTTGGTAGAGACTCACATACTATGCTTCTTCGAGAGTGTTGCAAATGTACCCGTGACAAAGTCCTCGACACGAGACCTTGGGACCCGTACCTGTTATGACAGCATCCTAACCACGTGATAGAAGCTTGAGCACGTGACTAGCACATGACCGGGGTAATGTCACAACACATATGACCCAATACGGTGGCGTAACTCCCACCCCTCCACCCCCCCACCCTCGAAAGTGATGTCACTGCCAGAAAGGGACCCCAGGGGCTCTGAAGTCCCGGTAACAGATGCGACATCACTTCCTGGGCGGGACAACTGTCACTTTTTGCATGGTGGAAGAAGGTATCCCTCCCTTCTACTTATGGAAAAAGTAATTCAGGGTCTGTTTCACACAGTAATTACTTATTTTATCCCAGCTTTTGAAAAAAAGGTTGCAACCATTTTCGTCATTTGCTTTATCAGCAGGTGGGAGAAAGAAGTTGAGATGCGCATAAATGTGCCTTATTCTCAGTGCATTTTTGGAGATGAATCAGCAGTCGAAGCCCACCAGGACATCAAGGGCACAGTCATCCCTCATTGTAAGGATATAAAAGCTGTGATGAAGCCAGCGTGAACTTTCAGGGCGCCTGGCCACAGCCCAGCTGTGTATTTAACTCTGTTTTCTCTGAACGACACTGTTTACCTTGCTACATGTGGAAATCACCACAAGGCCTGAATTCAGACTTTGGCCCCTTGTCACTGCTACTTATTCCAGAGCTGCAGCCTGGCCACTCTAAAGAGACGTTTCTTTGCTGCACCCGGTTATCCGAGAGCCCAGAGAAGGGCTTGTCTTGCAAGCAGGTGAGTAACCATTTATCAACATTCATTTCATGTCCTGCATATTTTTAAGCATCTCAAAGCGCATATACAAATCTGCTGTGAAAATGGAACAAATGAGTTTTGTCCCTCCCAGGCCACACCGATGCCTTTTGTAAAGCACAGCACAGAGCCAGCTGCGCCCTGACAAGCTCATCACATGCTGTGCCTGCAAAGCACTTTACCTCGGGCACCGTAACAAAGTTTAAAACAACTGGTAGTTGCAATCTGGAAGGATACAGGCAGAGAGGAGACACTTGGACGTGGCAGCCATCAGAGCGACTTATGGTGCCTCTTCTAACAAGAATCAGCAAAGCCAACTGGCCCGACGTTTGTCCTGTGCATGCACATATTGGCATAGATGTACACCCCTATGGAGATAGCGACATCCATATTGACGTATAGCACACCTATAGCAGAACACCTACATGCATAAATACACACATGGTGCAACACACAGTCAGAAACACACACAGTCCAGGCATACATGTAGCAGTGCACAAATGACCTATAAATATCATGACACATGGACCACGAGCACAAGACATGCAGTCACCGATGCACACAGACACTGTGAGGCTCAGAGAGAGAACACTATCAGATACACGCAGATCCACAACACACATGTTCAGTCACAAATCACAGATGCAGGCTGGCGTAGCTAGCCAAGGTGACTGACAGAAAGAGGAACGGACAAACAGATGGATTCTGGCTTCAACACCATGTAATCTTTAACTCCTCTGTACATAAACATAAAAAGTCCATGGCCTCCCCTTTGCTGATCGGTATCGTTGCATGTAAGGCAGTGGAGCACCGTACATGACTGAAGGCAGGGAGGTGGTCCTGAGATGAGAGGTGGCTGTGTATGTGAGTGTGCGGTGTGTGTGTGACTAGCAGAAAGGCAGTGGAGCACCGTACATGACTGAAGGCGGGGAGGTGCTTCTGAGATGAGAGGTGGCTGTGTATGTGAGTGTGTGGTGTTTGTGTGACTCTTGCAGAAAGGCAGTGGAGCACTGTATATGATGGAAGGCAGGGAGGTGCTTCTGAGATGGGAGGTGGCTGTGTATGTGAGTGTGCGGTGTGTGTGTGACTCTAGCAGAGCGGCAGTGGAGCACTGTATATGATGGAAGGCTGGGAGGTGCTTCTGAGATGAGAGGTGGCTGTGTATGTGAGTGTGTGGTGTGTGTGTGACTCTAGCAGAGAGGCAGTGGAGCACTGTATATGATGGAAGGCAGGGAGGTGCTTCTGAGATGAGAGGTGGCTGTGTATGTGAGTGTGTGGTGTTTGTGTGACTCTTGCAGAAAGGCAGTGGAGCACTGTATATGATGGAAGGCAGGGAGGTGCTTCTGAGATGGGAGGTGGCTGTGTATGTGAGTGTGCGGTGTGTGTGTGACTAGCAGAAAGGCAGTGGAGCACTGTATATGATGGAAGGCAGGGAGGTGCTTCTGAGAGGGGAGGTGGCTGTGTATGTGAGTGTGCGGTGTGTGTGTGACTCTAGCAGAAAGGCAGTGGAGCACTGTATATGATGGAAGGCTGGGAGGTGCTTCTGAGATGAGAGGTGGCTGTGTATGTGAGTGTGGTGTTTGTGTGACTCTTGCAGAAAGGCAGTGGAGCACTGTATATGATGGAAGGCAGGGAGGTGCTTCTGAGATGGGAGGTGGCTGTGTATGTGAGTGCGGTGTTTGTGTGACTCTAGCAGAAAGGCAGTGGAGCACTGTATATGATGGAAGGCAGGGAGGTGCTTCTGAGATGAGAGGTGGCTGTGTATGTGAGTGTGGTGTTTGTGTGACTCTTGCAGAAAGGCAGTGGAGCACTGTATATGATGGAAGGCAGGGAGGTGCTTCTGAGATGGGAGGTGGCTGTGAGTGTGCGGTGTTTGTGTGACTCTTGCAGAAAGGCAGTGGAGCACTGTATATGATGGAAGGCAGGGAGGTGCTTCTGAGATGGGAGGTGGCTGTGTATGTGAGTGTGCGGTGTGTGTGTGACTAGCAGAAAGGCAGTGGAGCACTGTATATGATGGAAGGCAGGGAGGTGCTTCTGAGATGAGAGGTGGCTTTGTATGTGAGTGTGTGGTGTTTGTGTGACTCTTGCAGAAAGGCAGTGGAGCACTGTATATGATGGAAGGCAGGGAGGTGCTTCTAAGATGGGAGGTGGCTGTGTATGTGAGTGTGCGGTGTGTGTGTGACTCTAGCAGAAAGGCAGTGGAGCACTGTATATGATGGAAGGCAGGGAGGTGCTTCTGAGATGGGAGGTGGCTGTGTATGTGACTGTGCGGTGTGTGTGTGACTAGCAGAAAGGCAGTGGAGCACTGTATATGATGGAAGGCAGGGAGGTGCTTCTGAGATGAGAGGTGGCTGTGTATGTGAGTGTGTGGTGTTTGTGTGACTCTTGCAGAAAAGCAGTGGAGCACTGTATATGATGGAAGGCAGGGAGGTGCTTCTGAGATGGGAGGTTGCTGTGTATGTGAGTGTGCGGTGTGTGTGTGACTCTAGCAGAAAGGCAGTGGAGCACTGTATATGATGGAAGGCAGGGAGGTGCTTCTGAGATGGGAGGTGGCTGTGTATGTGACTGTGCGGTGTGTGTGTGACTAGCAGAAAGGCAGTGGAGCACTGTATATGATGGAAGGCAGGGAGGTGCTTCTGAGATGAGAGGTGGCTGTGTATGTGAGTGTGTGGTGTTTGTGTGACTCTTGCAGAAAAGCAGTGGAGCACTGTATATGATGGAAGGCAGGGAGGTGCTTCTGAGATGGGAGGTGGCTGTGTATGTGAGTGTGCGGTGTGTGTGTGACTCTAGCAGAAAGGCAGTAGAGCCCTGTATATGATGGAAGGCAGGGAGGTGCTTCTGAGATGGGAGGTGGCTGTGTATGTGAGTGTGCGGTGTGTGTGTGACTCTAGCAGAAAGGCAGTGGAGCACTGTATATGATGGAAGGCAGGGAGGTGCTTCTGAGATGGGAGGTGGCTGTGTATGTGAGTGTGCGGTGTGTGTGTGACTAGCAGAAAGGCAGTGGAGCACTGTATATGATGGAAGGCAGGGAGGTGCTTCTGAGATGAGAGGTGGCTGTGTATGTGAGTGTGTGGTGTTTGTGTGACTCTTGCAGAAAGGCAGTGGAGCACTGTATATGATGGAAGGCAGGGAGGTGCTTCTGAGATGGGAGGTGGCTGTGTATGTGAGTGTGCGGTGTGTGTGTGACTCTAGCAGAAAGGCAGTGGAGCACTGTATATGATGGAAGGCAGGGAGGTGCTTCTGAGATGGGAGGTGACTGTGTATGTGAGTGTGCGGTGTGTGTGTGACTAGCAGAAAGGCAGTGGAGCACTGTATATGATGGAAGGCAGGGAGGTGCTTCTGAGATGGGAGGTGGCTGTGTATGTGAGTGTGCGGTGTGTGTGTGACTAGCAGAAAGGCAGTGGAGCACTGTATATGATGGAAGGCAGGGAGGTGCTTCTGAGGTGAGAGGTGGCTGTGTATGTGAGTGTGTGGTGTTTGTGTGACTCTTGCAGAAAGGCAGTGGAGCACTGTATATGATGGAAGGCAGGGAGGTGGTTCTGAGATGGGAGGTGGCTGTGTATGTGAGTGTGCGGTGTGTGTGTGTGACTCTAGCAGAAAGGCAGTGGAGCAATGTATATGATGGAAGGCAGGGAGGTGCTTCTGAGATGAGAGGTGGCTGTGTATGTGAGTGTTTGGTGTTTGTGTGACTCTTGCAGAAAGGCAGTGGAGCACTGTATATGATGGAAGGCAGGGAGGTGCTTCTGAGATGGGAGGTGGCTGTGTGTGTGAGTGTGCGGTGTTTGTGTGACTCTTGCAGAAAGGCAGTGGAGCACTGTGTATGATGGAAGGCAGGGAGGTGCTTCTCAGATGGGAGGTGGCTGTGTATGTGAGTGTGCGGTGTGTGTGTGACTCTAGCAGAAAGGCAGTGGAGCACTGTATATGATGGAAGGCAGGGAGGTGCTTCTGAGATGGGAGGTGGCTGTGTATGTGAGTGTGCGGTGTGTGTGTGACTCAAGCAGAAAGGCAGTGGAGCACTGTATATGATGGAAGGCAGGGAGGTGCTTCTGAGATGGGAGGTGGCTGTGTATGTGAGTGTGTGGTACTTGTGTGACTAGCAGAAAGGCAGGGAAGCGCTGTATATGATGGAAGGCAGGGAGGTTCTTCTGAGATGGGAGGTGGCTGTGTGTGTGACTGTTCGGTGTTTGTGTGACTAGCAGAAAGACAGTGGAGCACTGTATAAGATGGAAGGCAGGGAGGTGCTTCTGAGACGGGAGGAGGCTGTGTATGTGAGTGTGCGGTGTGTGTGTGACTCTAGCAGAAAGGCAGTGGAGCACTGTATATGATGGAAGGCAGGGAGGTGCTTCTGAGATGGGAGGTGGCTGTGTATGTGAGTGTGTGGTGTGTGTGTGACTAGCAGAAAGGCAGTGGAGCACTGTATATGATGGAAGGCAGGGAGGTGCTTCTGAGATGGGAGGTGGCTGTGTATGTGAGTGTGCGGTGTTTGTGTGACTCTTGCAGAAAGGCAGTGGAGCACTGTATATGATGGAAGGCAGGGAGGTGCTTCTAAGATGGGAGGTGGCTGTGTATGTGAGTGTGCGGTGTTTGTGTGACTCTAGCAGAAAGGCAGTGGAGCACTGTATATGATGGAAGGCAGGGAGGTGCTTCTGAGATGAGAGGTGGCTGTGTATGTGAGTGTGGTGTTTGTGTGACTCTTGCAGAAAGGCAGTGGAGCACTGTATATGATGGAAGGCAGGGAGGTGCTTCTGAGATGGGAGGTGGCTGTGAGTGTGCGGTGTTTGTGTGACTCTTGCAGAAAGGCAGTGGAGCACTGTATATGATGGAAGGCAGGGAGGTGCTTCTGAGATGAGAGGTGGCTGTGTATGTGAGTGTTTGGTGTTTGTGTGACTCTTGCAGAAAGGCAGTGGAGCACTGTATATGATGGAAGGCAGGGAGGTGCTTCTGAGATGGGAGGTGGCTGTGTGTGTGAGTGTGCGGTGTTTGTGTGACTCTTGCAGAAAGGCAGTGGAGCACTGTGTATGATGGAAGGCAGGGAGGTGCTTCTCAGATGGGAGGTGGCTGTGTATGTGAGTGTGCGGTGTGTGTGTGACTCTAGCAGAAAGGCAGTGGAGCACTGTATATGATGGAAGGCAGGGAGGTGCTTCTGAGATGGGAGGTGGCTGTGTATGTGAGTGTGCGGTGTGTGTGTGACTCAAGCAGAAAGGCAGTGGAGCACTGTATATGATGGAAGGCAGGGAGGTGCTTCTGAGATGGGAGGTGGCTGTGTATGTGAGTGTGTGGTACTTGTGTGACTAGCAGAAAGGCAGGGAAGCGCTGTATATGATGGAAGGCAGGGAGGTTCTTCTGAGATGGGAGGTGGCTGTGTGTGTGACTGTTCGGTGTTTGTGTGACTAGCAGAAAGACAGTGGAGCACTGTATAAGATGGAAGGCAGGGAGGTGCTTCTGAGACGGGAGGAGGCTGTGTATGTGAGTGTGCGGTGTGTGTGTGACTCTAGCAGAAAGGCAGTGGAGCACTGTATATGATGGAAGGCAGGGAGGTGCTTCTGAGATGGGAGGTGGCTGTGTATGTGAGTGTGTGGTGTGTGTGTGACTAGCAGAAAGGCAGTGGAGCACTGTATATGATGGAAGGCAGGGAGGTGCTTCTGAGATGGGAGGTGGCTGTGTATGTGAGTGTGCGGTGTTTGTGTGACTCTTGCAGAAAGGCAGTGGAGCACTGTATATGATGGAAGGCAGGGAGGTGCTTCTAAGATGGGAGGTGGCTGTGTATGTGAGTGTGCGGTGTTTGTGTGACTCTAGCAGAAAGGCAGTGGAGCACTGTATATGATGGAAGGCAGGGAGGTGCTTCTGAGATGAGAGGTGGCTGTGTATGTGAGTGTGGTGTTTGTGTGACTCTTGCAGAAAGGCAGTGGAGCACTGTATATGATGGAAGGCAGGGAGGTGCTTCTGAGATGGGAGGTGGCTGTGAGTGTGCGGTGTTTGTGTGACTCTTGCAGAAAGGCAGTGGAGCACTGTATATGATGGAAGGCAGGGAGGTGCTTCTGAGATGGGAGGTGGCTGTGTATGTGAGTGTGCGGTGTGTGTGTGACTAGCAGAAAGGCAGTGGAGCACTGTATATGATGGAAGGCAGGGAGGTGCTTCTGAGATGAGAGGTGGCTTTGTATGTGAGTGTGTGGTGTTTGTGTGACTCTTGCAGAAAGGCAGTGGAGCACTGTATATGATGGAAGGCAGGGAGGTGCTTCTAAGATGGGAGGTGGCTGTGTATGTGAGTGTGCGGTGTGTGTGTGACTCTAGCAGAAAGGCAGTGGAGCACTGTATATGATGGAAGGCAGGGAGGTGCTTCTGAGATGGGAGGTGGCTGTGTATGTGACTGTGCGGTGTGTGTGTGACTAGCAGAAAGGCAGTGGAGCACTGTATATGATGGAAGGCAGGGAGGTGCTTCTGAGATGAGAGGTGGCTGTGTATGTGAGTGTGTGGTGTTTGTGTGACTCTTGCAGAAAAGCAGTGGAGCACTGTATATGATGGAAGGCAGGGAGGTGCTTCTGAGATGGGAGGTTGCTGTGTATGTGAGTGTGCGGTGTGTGTGTGACTCTAGCAGAAAGGCAGTGGAGCACTGTATATGATGGAAGGCAGGGAGGTGCTTCTGAGATGGGAGGTGGCTGTGTATGTGACTGTGCGGTGTGTGTGTGACTAGCAGAAAGGCAGTGGAGCACTGTATATGATGGAAGGCAGGGAGGTGCTTCTGAGATGAGAGGTGGCTGTGTATGTGAGTGTGTGGTGTTTGTGTGACTCTTGCAGAAAAGCAGTGGAGCACTGTATATGATGGAAGGCAGGGAGGTGCTTCTGAGATGGGAGGTGGCTGTGTATGTGAGTGTGCGGTGTGTGTGTGACTCTAGCAGAAAGGCAGTAGAGCCCTGTATATGATGGAAGGCAGGGAGGTGCTTCTGAGATGGGAGGTGGCTGTGTATGTGAGTGTGCGGTGTGTGTGTGACTCTAGCAGAAAGGCAGTGGAGCACTGTATATGATGGAAGGCAGGGAGGTGCTTCTGAGATGGGAGGTGGCTGTGTATGTGAGTGTGCGGTGTGTGTGTGACTAGCAGAAAGGCAGTGGAGCACTGTATATGATGGAAGGCAGGGAGGTGCTTCTGAGATGAGAGGTGGCTGTGTATGTGAGTGTGTGGTGTTTGTGTGACTCTTGCAGAAAGGCAGTGGAGCACTGTATATGATGGAAGGCAGGGAGGTGCTTCTGAGATGGGAGGTGGCTGTGTATGTGAGTGTGCGGTGTGTGTGTGACTCTAGCAGAAAGGCAGTGGAGCACTGTATATGATGGAAGGCAGGGAGGTGCTTCTGAGATGGGAGGTGACTGTGTATGTGAGTGTGCGGTGTGTGTGTGACTAGCAGAAAGGCAGTGGAGCACTGTATATGATGGAAGGCAGGGAGGTGCTTCTGAGATGGGAGGTGGCTGTGTATGTGAGTGTGCGGTGTGTGTGTGACTAGCAGAAAGGCAGTGGAGCACTGTATATGATGGAAGGCAGGGAGGTGCTTCTGAGGTGAGAGGTGGCTGTGTATGTGAGTGTGTGGTGTTTGTGTGACTCTTGCAGAAAGGCAGTGGAGCACTGTATATGATGGAAGGCAGGGAGGTGGTTCTGAGATGGGAGGTGGCTGTGTATGTGAGTGTGCGGTGTGTGTGTGTGACTCTAGCAGAAAGGCAGTGGAGCAATGTATATGATGGAAGGCAGGGAGGTGCTTCTGAGATGAGAGGTGGCTGTGTATGTGAGTGTTTGGTGTTTGTGTGACTCTTGCAGAAAGGCAGTGGAGCACTGTATATGATGGAAGGCAGGGAGGTGCTTCTGAGATGGGAGGTGGCTGTGTGTGTGAGTGTGCGGTGTTTGTGTGACTCTTGCAGAAAGGCAGTGGAGCACTGTGTATGATGGAAGGCAGGGAGGTGCTTCTCAGATGGGAGGTGGCTGTGTATGTGAGTGTGCGGTGTGTGTGTGACTCTAGCAGAAAGGCAGTGGAGCACTGTATATGATGGAAGGCAGGGAGGTGCTTCTGAGATGGGAGGTGGCTGTGTATGTGAGTGTGCGGTGTGTGTGTGACTCAAGCAGAAAGGCAGTGGAGCACTGTATATGATGGAAGGCAGGGAGGTGCTTCTGAGATGGGAGGTGGCTGTGTATGTGAGTGTGTGGTACTTGTGTGACTAGCAGAAAGGCAGGGAAGCGCTGTATATGATGGAAGGCAGGGAGGTTCTTCTGAGATGGGAGGTGGCTGTGTGTGTGACTGTTCGGTGTTTGTGTGACTAGCAGAAAGACAGTGGAGCACTGTATAAGATGGAAGGCAGGGAGGTGCTTCTGAGACGGGAGGAGGCTGTGTATGTGAGTGTGCGGTGTGTGTGTGACTCTAGCAGAAAGGCAGTGGAGCACTGTATATGATGGAAGGCAGGGAGGTGCTTCTGAGATGGGAGGTGGCTGTGTATGTGAGTGTGTGGTGTGTGTGTGACTAGCAGAAAGGCAGTGGAGCACTGTATATGATGGAAGGCAGGGAGGTGCTTCTGAGATGGGAGGTGGCTGTGTATGTGAGTGTGCGGTGTTTGTGTGACTCTTGCAGAAAGGCAGTGGAGCACTGTATATGATGGAAGGCAGGGAGGTGCTTCTAAGATGGGAGGTGGCTGTGTATGTGAGTGTGCGGTGTTTGTGTGACTCTAGCAGAAAGGCAGTGGAGCACTGTATATGATGGAAGGCAGGGAGGTGCTTCTGAGATGAGAGGTGGCTGTGTATGTGAGTGTGGTGTTTGTGTGACTCTTGCAGAAAGGCAGTGGAGCACTGTATATGATGGAAGGCAGGGAGGTGCTTCTGAGATGGGAGGTGGCTGTGAGTGTGCGGTGTTTGTGTGACTCTTGCAGAAAGGCAGTGGAGCACTGTATATGATGGAAGGCAGGGAGGTGCTTCTGAGATGGGAGGTGGCTGTGTATGTGAGTGTGCGGTGTGTGTGTGACTAGCAGAAAGGCAGTGGAGCACTGTATATGATGGAAGGCAGGGAGGTGCTTCTGAGATGAGAGGTGGCTTTGTATGTGAGTGTGTGGTGTTTGTGTGACTCTTGCAGAAAGGCAGTGGAGCACTGTATATGATGGAAGGCAGGGAGGTGCTTCTAAGATGGGAGGTGGCTGTGTATGTGAGTGTGCGGTGTGTGTGTGACTCTAGCAGAAAGGCAGTGGAGCACTGTATATGATGGAAGGCAGGGAGGTGCTTCTGAGATGGGAGGTGGCTGTGTATGTGACTGTGCGGTGTGTGTGTGACTAGCAGAAAGGCAGTGGAGCACTGTATATGATGGAAGGCAGGGAGGTGCTTCTGAGATGAGAGGTGGCTGTGTATGTGAGTGTGTGGTGTTTGTGTGACTCTTGCAGAAAAGCAGTGGAGCACTGTATATGATGGAAGGCAGGGAGGTGCTTCTGAGATGGGAGGTTGCTGTGTATGTGAGTGTGCGGTGTGTGTGTGACTCTAGCAGAAAGGCAGTGGAGCACTGTATATGATGGAAGGCAGGGAGGTGCTTCTGAGATGGGAGGTGGCTGTGTATGTGACTGTGCGGTGTGTGTGTGACTAGCAGAAAGGCAGTGGAGCACTGTATATGATGGAAGGCAGGGAGGTGCTTCTGAGATGAGAGGTGGCTGTGTATGTGAGTGTGTGGTGTTTGTGTGACTCTTGCAGAAAAGCAGTGGAGCACTGTATATGATGGAAGGCAGGGAGGTGCTTCTGAGATGGGAGGTGGCTGTGTATGTGAGTGTGCGGTGTGTGTGTGACTCTTGCAGAAAAGCAGTGGAGCACTGTATATGATGGAAGGCAGGGAGGTGCTTCTGAGATGGGAGGTGGCTGTGTATGTGAGTGTGCGGTGTGTGTGTGACTCTAGCAGAAAGGCAGTGGAGCACTGTATATGATGGAAGGCAGGGAGGTGCTTCTGAGATGGGAGGTGGCTGTGTATGTGAGTGTGCGGTGTGTGTGTGACTAGCAGAAAGGCAGTGGAGCACTGTATATGATGGAAGGCAGGGAGGTGCTTCTGAGATGAGAGGTGGCTGTGTATGTGAGTGTGTGGTGTTTGTGTGACTCTTGCAGAAAGGCAGTGGAGCACTGTATATGATGGAAGGCAGGGAGGTGCTTCTGAGATGGGAGGTGGCTGTGTATGTGAGTGTGCGGTGTGTGTGTGACTCTAGCAGAAAGGCAGTGGAGCACTGTATATGATGGAAGGCAGGGAGGTGCTTCTGAGATGGGAGGTGACTGTGTATGTGAGTGTGCGGTGTGTGTGTGACTAGCAGAAAGGCAGTGGAGCACTGTATATGATGGAAGGCAGGGAGGTGCTTCTGAGATGGGAGGTGGCTGTGTATGTGAGTGTGCGGTGTGTGTGTGACTAGCAGAAAGGCAGTGGAGCACTGTATATGATGGAAGGCAGGGAGGTGCTTCTGAGGTGAGAGGTGGCTGTGTATGTGAGTGTGTGGTGTTTGTGTGACTCTTGCAGAAAGGCAGTGGAGCACTGTATATGATGGAAGGCAGGGAGGTGCTTCTGAGATGGGAGGTGGCTGTGTATGTGAGTGTGCGGTGTGTGTGTGTGACTCTAGCAGAAAGGCAGTGGAGCAATGTATATGATGGAAGGCAGGGAGGTGCTTCTGAGATGAGAGGTGGCTGTGTATGTGAGTGTTTGGTGTTTGTGTGACTCTTGCAGAAAGGCAGTGGAGCACTGTATATGATGGAAGGCAGGGAGGTGCTTCTGAGATGGGAGGTGGCTGTGTGTGTGAGTGTGCGGTGTTTGTGTGACTCTTGCAGAAAGGCAGTGGAGCACTGTGTATGATGGAAGGCAGGGAGGTGCTTCTCAGATGGGAGGTGGCTGTGTATGTGAGTGTGCGGTGTGTGTGTGACTCTAGCAGAAAGGCAGTGGAGCACTGTATATGATGGAAGGCAGGGAGGTGCTTCTGAGATAGGAGGTGGCTGTGTATGTGAGTGTGCGGTGTGTGTGTGACTCAAGCAGAAAGGCAGTGGAGCACTGTATATGATGGAAGGCAGGGAGGTGCTTCTGAGATGGGAGGTGGCTGTGTATGTGAGTGTGTGGTACTTGTGTGACTAGCAGAAAGGCAGGGAAGCGCTGTATATGATGGAAGGCAGGGAGGTTCTTCTGAGATGGGAGGTGGCTGTGTGTGTGACTGTTCGGTGTTTGTGTGACTAGCAGAAAGACAGTGGAGCACTGTATAAGATGGAAGGCAGGGAGGTGCTTCTGAGACGGGAGGAGGCTGTGTATGTGAGTGTGCGGTGTGTGTGTGACTCTAGCAGAAAGGCAGTGGAGCACTGTATATGATGGAAGGCAGGGAGGTGCTTCTGAGATGGGAGGTGGCTGTGTATGTGAGTGTGTGGTGTGTGTGTGACTAGCAGAAAGGCAGTGGAGCACTGTATATGATGGAAGGCAGGGAGGTGCTTCTGAGATGGGAGGTGGCTGTGTATGTGAGTGTGCGGTGTGTGTGACTCTAGCAGAAAGGCAGTGGAGCACTGTATATGATGGAAGGCAGGGAGGTGCTTCTGAGATGGGAGGTGGCTGTGTATGTGAGTGCGGTGTTTGTGTGACTCTTGCAGAAAGGCAGTGGAGCACTGTATATGATGGAAGGCAGGGAGGTGTTTCTGAGATGGGAGGAGGCTGTGTGTGTGAGTGTGCGGTGTTTGTGTGACTCTTGCAGAAAGGCAGTGGAGCACTGTATATGATGGAAACCTGGGAGGTGCTTCTGAGATGAGAGGTGGCTGTGTATGTGAGTGGGTGGTGTTTGCGTTACTTGCAGAAAGGCAGTGGAGCACTGTATATGATGGAAGGCAGGGAGGTGCTTCTGAGATGGGAGGTGGCTGTGTGTGTGAGAGTGTGCGGTGTTTGTGTGACTCTTGCAGAAAGGCAGTGGAGCACTGTATATGATGGAAGGCAGGGAGGTGCTTCTGAGATGGGAGGTGGCTGTGTATGTGAGTGTGCGGTGTGTGTGTGACTCTAGCAGAAAGGCAGTGGAGCACTGTATATGATGGAAGGCAGGGAGGTGCTTCTGAGATGAGAGGTGGCTGTGTATGTGAGTGTGTGGTGTTTGTGTGACTCTTGCAGAAAGGCAGTGGAGCACTGTATATGATGGAAGGCAGGAAGGTGCTTCTGAGATGGGAGGTGGCTGTGTATGTGAGTGTGCGGTGTGTGTGTGACTCTAGCAGAAAGGCAGTGGAGCACTGTATATGATGGAAGGCAGGGAGGTGCTTCTGAGATGGGAGGTGACTGTGTATGTGAGTGTGCGGTGTGTGTGTGACTCTAGCAGAAAGGCAGTGGAGCACTGTATATGATGGAAGGCAGGGAGGTGCTTCTGAGATGGGAGGTGGCTGTGTATGTGAGTGTGCGGTGTGTGTGTGACTCTAGCAGAAAGGCAGTGGAGCACTGTATATGATGGAAGGCAGGGAGGTGCTTCTGAGGTGAGAGGTGGCTGTGTATGTGAGTGTGGTGTTTGTGTGACTCTTGCAGAAAGGCAGTGGAGCACTGTATATGATGGAAGGCAGGGAGGTGCTTCTGAGATGGGAGGTGGCTGTGTGTGTGAGTGTGCGGTGTTTGTGTGACTCTTGCAGAAAGGCAGTGGAGCTGTATATGATGGAAGGCAGGGAGGTGCTTCTGAGATGGGAGGTGGCTGTGTATGTGAGTGTGCGGTGTGTGTGTGTGACTCTAGCAGAAAGGCAGTGGAGCACTGTATATGATGGAAGGCAGGGAGGTGCTTCTGAGATGAGAGGTGGCTGTGTATGTGAGTGTTTGGTGTTTGTGTGACTCTTGCAGAAAGGCAGTGGAGCACTGTATATGATGGAAGGCAGGGAGGTGCTTCTGAGATGGGAGGTGGCTGTGTGTGTGAGTGTGCGGTGTTTGTGTGACTTGCAGAAAGGCAGTGGAGCACTGTGTATGATGGAAGGCAGGGAGGTGCTTCTAAGATGGGAGGTGGCTGTGTATGTGAGTGTGCGGTGTGTGTGTGACTCTAGCAGAAAGGCAGTGGAGCACTGTATATGTTGGAAGGCAGGGAGGTGCTTCTGAGATGGGAGGTGACTGTGTATGTGAGTGTGCGGTGTGTGTGTGACTCAAGCAGAAAGGCAGTGGAGCACTGTATATGATGGAAGGCAGGGAGGTGCTTCTGAGGTGGGAGGTGGCTGTGTATGTGAGTGTGTGGTACTTGTGTGACTAGCAGAAAGGCAGGGAAGCGCTGTATATGATGGAAGGCAGGGAGGTGCTTCTGAGATGGGAGGTGGCTGTGTGTGTGAGTGTTCGGTGTTTGTGTGACTAGCAGAAAGACAGTGGAGCACTGTATAAGATGGAAGGCAGGGAGGTGCTTCTGAGACGGGAGGAGGCTGTGTATGTGAGTGTGCGGTGTGTGTGTGACTCTAGCAGAAAGGCAGTGGAGCACTGTATATGATGGAAGGCAGGGAGGTGCTTCTGAGATGGGAGGTGGCTGTGTATGTGAGTGTGTGGTGTGTGTGTGACTAGCAGAAAGGCAGTGGAGCACTGTATATGATGGAAGGCAGGGAGGTGCTTCTGAGATGGGAGGTGGCTGTGTATGTGAGTGTGCGGTGTGTGTGTGACTCTAGCAGAAAGGCAGTGGAGCACTGTATATGATGGAAGGCTGGGAGGTGCTTCTGAGATGAGAGGTGGCTGTGTATGTGAGTGTGTGGTGTTTGTGTGACTCTTGCAGAAAGGCACTGGAGCACTGTATATGATGGAAGGCAGGGAGGTGCTTCTGAGATGGGAGGTGGCTGTGTATGTGAGTGCGGTGTTTGTGTGACTCTTGCAGAAAGGCAGTGGAGCACTGTATATGATGGAAGGCAGGGAGGTGTTTCTGAGATGGGAGGTGGCTGTGTGTGTGAGTGTGCGGTGTTTGTGTGACTCTTGCAGAAAGGCAGTGGAGCACTGTATATGATGGAAGGCTGGGAGGTGCTTCTGAGATGAGAGGTGGCTGTGTATGTGAGTGTGTGGTGTTTGTGTTACTTGCAGAAAGGCAGTGGAGCACTGTATATGATGGAAGGCAGGGAGGTGCTTCTGAGATGGGAGGTGGCTGTGTATGTGATTGCGGTGTTTGTGTGACTCTTGCAGAAAGGCAGTGGAGCACTGTATATGATGGAAGGCAGGGAGGTGCTTCTGAGATGGGAGGTGGCTGTGTGTGTGAGTGTGCGGTGTGTGTGTGACTCTAGCAGAAAGGCAGTGGAGCACTGTATATGATGGAAGGCAGGGAGGTGCTTCTGAGGTGAGAGGTGGCTGTGTATGTGAGTGTGTGGTGTTTGTGTGACTCTTGCAGAAAGGCAGTGGAGCACTGTATATGATGGAAGGCAGGGAGGTGCTTCTGAGATGGGAGGTGGCTGTGTGTGTGGGTGTGCGGTGTTTGTGTGACTCTTGCAGAAAGGCAGTGGAGCTGTATATGATGGAAGGCAGGGAGGTGCTTCTGAGATGGGAGGTGGCTGTGTATGTGAGTGTGCGGTGTGTGTGTGTGACTCTAGCAGAAAGGCAGTGGAGCACTGTATATGATGGAAGGCAGGAAGGTGCTTCTGAGATGGGAGGTGGCTGTGTGTGTGAGTGTGCGGTGTTTGTGTGACTCTTGCAGAAAGGCAGTGGAGCACTGTGTATGATGGAAGGCAGGGAGGTGCTTCTAAGATGGGAGGTGGCTGTGTATGTGAGTGTGCGGTGTGTGTGTGACCCTAGCAGAAAGGTAGTGGAGCACTGTATATGATGGAAGGCAGGGAGGTGCTTCTGAGATGGGAGGTGGCTGTGTATGTGAGTGTGCGGTGTGTGTGTGACTCAAGCAGAAAGGCAGTGGAGCACTGTATATGATGGAAGGCAGGGAGGTGCTTCTGAGATGGGAGGTGGCTGTGTATGTGAGTGTGTGGTACTTGTGTGACTAGCAGAAAGGCAGGGAAGCGCTGTATATGATGGAAGGCAGGGAGGTTCTTCTGAGATGGGAGGTGGCTGTGTGTGTGAGTGTTCGGTGTTTGTGTGACTAGCAGAAAGACAGTGGAGCACTGTATAAGATGGAAGGCAGGGAGGTGCTTCTGAGACGGGAGGAGGCTGTGTATGTGAGTGTGCGGTGTGTGTGTGACTCTAGCAGAAAGGCAGTGGAGCACTGTATATGATGGAAGGCAGGGAGGTGCTTCTGAGATGGGAGGTGGCTGTGTATGTGAGTGTGTGGTGTGTGTGTGACTAGCAGAAAGGCAGTGGAGCACTGTATATGATGGAAGGCAGGGAGGTGCTTCTGAGATGGGAGGTGGCTGTGTATGTGAGTGTGCGGTGTGTGTGACTCTAGCAGAAAGGCAGTGGAGCACTGTATATGATGGAAGGCTGGGAGGTGCTTCTGAGACAAGAGGTGGCTGTGTATGTGAGTGTGTGGTGTTTGTGTGACTCTTGCAGAAAGGCAGTGGAGCACTGTATATGATGGAAGGCAGGGAGGTGCTTCTGAGATGGGAGGTGGCTGTGTATGTGAGTGTGCGGTGTGTGTGTGACTCTAGCAGAAAGGCAGTGGAGCACTGTATATGATGGAAGGCAGGGAGGTGCTTCTGAGATGAGAGGTGGCTGTGTATGTGAGTGTGGTGTTTGTGTGACTCTTGCAGAAAGGCAGTGGAGCACTGTATATGATGGAAGGCAGGGAGGTGCTTCTGAGATGGGAGGTGGCTGTGAGTGTGCGGTGTTTGTGTGACTCTTGCAGAAAGGCAGTGGAGCACTGTATATGATGGAAGGCAGGGAGGTGCTTCTGAGATGGGAGGTGGCTGTGTATGTGAGTGTGCGGTGTGTGTGTGACTAGCAGAAAGGCAGTGGAGCACTGTATATGATGGAAGGCAGGGAGGTGCTTCTGAGATGAGAGGTGGCTTTGTATGTGAGTGTGTGGTGTTTGTGTGACTCTTGCAGAAAGGCAGTGGAGCACTGTATATGATGGAAGGCAGGGAGGTGCTTCTAAGATGGGAGGTGGCTGTGTATGTGAGTGTGCGGTGTGTGTGTGACTCTAGCAGAAAGGCAGTGGAGCACTGTATATGATGGAAGGCAGGGAGGTGCTTCTGAGATGGGAGGTGGCTGTGTATGTGACTGTGCGGTGTGTGTGTGACTCTAGCAGAAAGGCAGTGGAGCACTGTATATGATGGAAGGCAGGGAGGTGCTTCTGAGATGAGAGGTGGCTGTGTATGTGAGTGTGTGGTGTTTGTGTGACTCTTGCAGAAAAGCAGTGGAGCACTGTATATGATGGAAGGCAGGGAGGTGCTTCTGAGATGGGAGGTGGCTGTGTATGTGAGTGTGCGGTGTGTGTGTGACTCTAGCAGAAAGGCAGTAGAGCCCTGTATATGATGGAAGGCAGGGAGGTGCTTCTGAGATGGGAGGTGGCTGTGTATGTGAGTGTGCGGTGTGTGTGTGACTCTAGCAGAAAGGCAGTGGAGCACTGTATATGATGGAAGGCAGGGAGGTGCTTCTGAGATGGGAGGTGGCTGTGTATGTGAGTGTGCGGTGTGTGTGTGACTAGCAGAAAGGCAGTGGAGCACTGTATATGATGGAAGGCAGGGAGGTGCTTCTGAGATGAGAGGTGGCTGTGTATGTGAGTGTGTGGTGTTTGTGTGACTCTTGCAGGAAGGCAGTGGAGCACTGTATATGATGGAAGGCAGGGAGGTGCTTCTGAGATGGGAGGTGGCTGTGTATGTGAGTGTGCGGTGTGTGTGTGACTCTAGCAGAAAGGCAGTGGAGCACTGTATATGATGGAAGGCAGGGAGGTGCTTCTGAGATGGGAGGTGACTGTGTATGTGAGTGTGCGGTGTGTGTGTGACTAGCAGAAAGGCAGTGGAGCACTGTATATGATGGAAGGCAGGGAGGTGCTTCTGAGATGGGAGGTGGCTGTGTATGTGAGTGTGCGGTGTGTGTGTGACTAGCAGAAAGGCAGTGGAGCACTGTATATGATGGAAGGCAGGGAGGTGCTTCTGAGGTGAGAGGTGGCTGTGTATGTGAGTGTGTGGTGTTTGTGTGACTCTTGCAGAAAGGCAGTGGAGCACTGTATATGATGGAAGGCAGGGAGGTGCTTCTGAGATGGGAGGTGGCTGTGTATGTGAGTGTGCGGTGTTTGTGTGTGACTCTAGCAGAAAGGCAGTGGAGCAATGTATATGATGGAAGGCAGGGAGGTGCTTCTGAGATGAGAGGTGGCTGTGTATGTGAGTGTTTGGTGTTTGTGTGACTCTTGCAGAAAGGCAGTGGAGCACTGTATATGATGGAAGGCAGGGAAGTGCTTCTGAGATGGGAGGTGGCTGTGTGTGTGAGTGTGCGGTGTTTGTGTGACTCTTGCAGAAAGGCAGTGGAGCACTGTGTATGATGGAAGGCAGGGAGGTGCTTCTAAGATGGGAGGTGGCTGTGTATGTGAGTGTGCGGTGTGTGTGTGACTCTAGCAGAAAGGCAGTGGAGCACTGTATATGATGGAAGGCAGGGAGGTGCTTCTGAGATGGGAGGTGGCTGTGTATGTGAGTGTGTGGTACTTGTGTGACTAGCAGAAAGGCAGGGAAGCGCTGTATATGATGGAAGGCAGGGAGGTTCTTCTGAGATGGGAGGTGGCTGTGTGTGTGAGTGTTCGGTGTTTGTGTGACTAGCAGAAAGACAGTGGAGCACTGTATAAGATGGAAGGCAGGGAGGTGCTTCTGAGACGGGAGGAGGCTGTGTATGTGAGTGTGCGGTGTGTGTGTGACTCTAGCAGAAAGGCAGTGGAGCACTGTATATGATGGAAGGCAGGGAGGTGCTTCTGAGATGGGAGGTGGCTGTGTATGTGAGTGTGTGGTGTGTGTGTGACTAGCAGAAAGGCAGTGGAGCACTGTATATGATGGAAGGCAGGGAGGTGCTTCTGAGATGGGAGGTGGCTGTGTATGTGAGTGTGCGGTGTGTGTGAGTGTGCGGTGTGTGTGACTAGCAGAAAGGCAGTGGAGCACTGTATATGATGGAAGGCTGGGAGGTGCTTCTGAGACAAGAGGTGGCTGTGTATGTGAGTGTGTGGTGTTTGTGTGACTCTTGCAGAAAGGCAGTGGAGCACTGTATATGATGGAAGGCAGGGAGGTGCTTCTGAGATGGGAGGTGGCTGTGTATGTGAGTGCGGTGTTTGTGTGACTCTTGCAGAAAGGCAGTGGAGCACTGTATATGATGGAAGGCAGGGAGGTGTTTCTGAGATGGGAGGAGGCTGTGTGTGTGAGTGTGCGGTGTTTGTGTGACTCTTGCAGAAAGGCAGTGGAGCACTGTATATGATGGAAACCTGGGAGGTGCTTCTGAGATGAGAGGTGGCTGTGTATGTGAGTGTGTGGTGTTTGCGTTACTTGCAGAAAGGCAGTGGAGCACTGTATATGATGGAAGGCAGGGAGGTGCTTCTGAGATGGGAGGTGGCTGTGTGTGTGAGAGTGTGCGGTGTTTGTGTGACTCTTGCAGAAAGGCAGTGGAGCACTGTATATGATGGAAGGCAGGGAGGTGCTTCTGAGATGGGAGGTGGCTGTGTATGTGAGTGTGCGGTGTGTGTGTGACTCTAGCAGAAAGGCAGTGGAGCACTGTATATGATGGAAGGCAGGGAGGTGCTTCTGAGATGAGAGGTGGCTGTGTATGTGAGTGTGTGGTGTTTGTGTGACTCTTGCAGAAAGGCAGTGGAGCACTGTATATGATGGAAGGCAGGAAGGTGCTTCTGAGATGGGAGGTGGCTGTGTATGTGAGTGTGCGGTGTGTGTGTGACTCTAGCAGAAAGGCAGTGGAGCACTGTATATGATGGAAGGCAGGGAGGTGCTTCTGAGATGGGAGGTGACTGTGTATGTGAGTGTGCGGTGTGTGTGTGACTCTAGCAGAAAGGCAGTGGAGCACTGTATATGATGGAAGGCAGGGAGGTGCTTCTGAGATGGGAGGTGGCTGTGTATGTGAGTGTGCGGTGTGTGTGTGACTCTAGCAGAAAGGCAGTGGAGCACTGTATATGATGGAAGGCAGGGAGGTGCTTCTGAGGTGAGAGGTGGCTGTGTATGTGAGTGTGGTGTTTGTGTGACTCTTGCAGAAAGGCAGTGGAGCACTGTATATGATGGAAGGCAGGGAGGTGCTTCTGAGATGGGAGGTGGCTGTGTGTGTGAGTGTGCGGTGTTTGTGTGACTCTTGCAGAAAGGCAGTGGAGCTGTATATGATGGAAGGCAGGGAGGTGCTTCTGAGATGGGAGGTGGCTGTGTATGTGAGTGTGCGGTGTGTGTGTGTGACTCTAGCAGAAAGGCAGTGGAGCACTGTATATGATGGAAGGCAGGGAGGTGCTTCTGAGATGAGAGGTGGCTGTGTATGTGAGTGTTTGGTGTTTGTGTGACTCTTGCAGAAAGGCAGTGGAGCACTGTATATGATGGAAGGCAGGGAGGTGCTTCTGAGATGGGAGGTGGCTGTGTGTGTGAGTGTGCGGTGTTTGTGTGACTTGCAGAAAGGCAGTGGAGCACTGTGTATGATGGAAGGCAGGGAGGTGCTTCTAAGATGGGAGGTGGCGGTGTATGTGAGTGTGCGGTGTGTGTGTGACTCTAGCAGAAAGGCAGTGGAGCACTGTATATGTTGGAAGGCAGGGAGGTGCTTCTGAGATGGGAGGTGGCTGTGTATGTGAGTGTGCGGTGTGTGTGTGACTCAAGCAGAAAGGCAGTGGAGCACTGTATATGATGGAAGGCAGGGAGGTGCTTCTGAGATGGGAGGTGGCTGTGTATGTGAGTGTGTGGTACTTGTGTGACTAGCAGAAAGGCAGGGAAGCGCTGTATATGATGGAAGGCAGGGAGGTGCTTCTGAGATGGGAGGTGGCTGTGTGTGTGAGTGTTCGGTGTTTGTGTGACTAGCAGAAAGACAGTGGAGCACTGTATAAGATGGAAGGCAGGGAGGTGCTTCTGAGACGGGAGGAGGCTGTGTATGTGAGTGTGCGGTGTGTGTGTGACTCTAGCAGAAAGGCAGTGGAGCACTGTATATGATGGAAGGCAGGGAGGTGCTTCTGAGATGGGAGGTGGCTGTGTATGTGAGTGTGTGGTGTGTGTGTGACTAGCAGAAAGGCAGTGGAGCACTGTATATGATGGAAGGCAGGGAGGTGCTTCTGAGATGGGAGGTGGCTGTGTATGTGAGTGTGCGGTGTTTGTGTGACTCTTGCAGAAAGGCAGTGGAGCACTGTATATGATGGAAGGCAGGGAGGTGCTTCTAAGATGGGAGGTGGCTGTGTATGTGAGTGTGCGGTGTTTGTGTGACTCTAGCAGAAAGGCAGTGGAGCACTGTATATGATGGAAGGCAGGGAGGTGCTTCTGAGATGAGAGGTGGCTGTGTATGTGAGTGTGGTGTTTGTGTGACTCTTGCAGAAAGGCAGTGGAGCACTGTATATGATGGAAGGCAGGGAGGTGCTTCTGAGATGGGAGGTGGCTGTGAGTGTGCGGTGTTTGTGTGACTCTTGCAGAAAGGCAGTGGAGCACTGTATATGATGGAAGGCAGGGAGGTGCTTCTGAGATGGGAGGTGGCTGTGTATGTGAGTGTGCGGTGTGTGTGTGACTAGCAGAAAGGCAGTGGAGCACTGTATATGATGGAAGGCAGGGAGGTGCTTCTGAGATGAGAGGTGGCTTTGTATGTGAGTGTGTGGTGTTTGTGTGACTCTTGCAGAAAGGCAGTGGAGCACTGTATATGATGGAAGGCAGGGAGGTGCTTCTAAGATGGGAGGTGGCTGTGTATGTGAGTGTGCGGTGTGTGTGTGACTCTAGCAGAAAGGCAGTGGAGCACTGTATATGATGGAAGGCAGGGAGGTGCTTCTGAGATGGGAGGTGGCTGTGTATGTGACTGTGCGGTGTGTGTGTGACTAGCAGAAAGGCAGTGGAGCACTGTATATGATGGAAGGCAGGGAGGTGCTTCTGAGATGAGAGGTGGCTGTGTATGTGAGTGTGTGGTGTTTGTGTGACTCTTGCAGAAAAGCAGTGGAGCACTGTATATGATGGAAGGCAGGGAGGTGCTTCTGAGATGGGAGGTTGCTGTGTATGTGAGTGTGCGGTGTGTGTGTGACTCTAGCAGAAAGGCAGTGGAGCACTGTATATGATGGAAGGCAGGGAGGTGCTTCTGAGATGGGAGGTGGCTGTGTATGTGACTGTGCGGTGTGTGTGTGACTAGCAGAAAGGCAGTGGAGCACTGTATATGATGGAAGGCAGGGAGGTGCTTCTGAGATGAGAGGTGGCTGTGTATGTGAGTGTGTGGTGTTTGTGTGACTCTTGCAGAAAAGCAGTGGAGCACTGTATATGATGGAAGGCAGGGAGGTGCTTCTGAGATGGGAGGTGGCTGTGTATGTGAGTGTGCGGTGTGTGTGTGACTCTTGCAGAAAAGCAGTGGAGCACTGTATATGATGGAAGGCAGGGAGGTGCTTCTGAGATGGGAGGTGGCTGTGTATGTGAGTGTGCGGTGTGTGTGTGACTCTAGCAGAAAGGCAGTGGAGCACTGTATATGATGGAAGGCAGGGAGGTGCTTCTGAGATGGGAGGTGGCTGTGTATGTGAGTGTGCGGTGTGTGTGTGACTAGCAGAAAGGCAGTGGAGCACTGTATATGATGGAAGGCAGGGAGGTGCTTCTGAGATGAGAGGTGGCTGTGTATGTGAGTGTGTGGTGTTTGTGTGACTCTTGCAGAAAGGCAGTGGAGCACTGTATATGATGGAAGGCAGGGAGGTGCTTCTGAGATGGGAGGTGGCTGTGTATGTGAGTGTGCGGTGTGTGTGTGACTCTAGCAGAAAGGCAGTGGAGCACTGTATATGATGGAAGGCAGGGAGGTGCTTCTGAGATGGGAGGTGACTGTGTATGTGAGTGTGCGGTGTGTGTGTGACTAGCAGAAAGGCAGTGGAGCACTGTATATGATGGAAGGCAGGGAGGTGCTTCTGAGATGGGAGGTGGCTGTGTATGTGAGTGTGCGGTGTGTGTGTGACTAGCAGAAAGGCAGTGGAGCACTGTATATGATGGAAGGCAGGGAGGTGCTTCTGAGGTGAGAGGTGGCTGTGTATGTGAGTGTGTGGTGTTTGTGTGACTCTTGCAGAAAGGCAGTGGAGCACTGTATATGATGGAAGGCAGGGAGGTGCTTCTGAGATGGGAGGTGGCTGTGTATGTGAGTGTGCGGTGTGTGTGTGTGACTCTAGCAGAAAGGCAGTGGAGCAATGTATATGATGGAAGGCAGGGAGGTGCTTCTGAGATGAGAGGTGGCTGTGTATGTGAGTGTTTGGTGTTTGTGTGACTCTTGCAGAAAGGCAGTGGAGCACTGTATATGATGGAAGGCAGGGAGGTGCTTCTGAGATGGGAGGTGGCTGTGTGTGTGAGTGTGCGGTGTTTGTGTGACTCTTGCAGAAAGGCAGTGGAGCACTGTGTATGATGGAAGGCAGGGAGGTGCTTCTCAGATGGGAGGTGGCTGTGTATGTGAGTGTGCGGTGTGTGTGTGACTCTAGCAGAAAGGCAGTGGAGCACTGTATATGATGGAAGGCAGGGAGGTGCTTCTGAGATAGGAGGTGGCTGTGTATGTGAGTGTGCGGTGTGTGTGTGACTCAAGCAGAAAGGCAGTGGAGCACTGTATATGATGGAAGGCAGGGAGGTGCTTCTGAGATGGGAGGTGGCTGTGTATGTGAGTGTGTGGTACTTGTGTGACTAGCAGAAAGGCAGGGAAGCGCTGTATATGATGGAAGGCAGGGAGGTTCTTCTGAGATGGGAGGTGGCTGTGTGTGTGACTGTTCGGTGTTTGTGTGACTAGCAGAAAGACAGTGGAGCACTGTATAAGATGGAAGGCAGGGAGGTGCTTCTGAGACGGGAGGAGGCTGTGTATGTGAGTGTGCGGTGTGTGTGTGACTCTAGCAGAAAGGCAGTGGAGCACTGTATATGATGGAAGGCAGGGAGGTGCTTCTGAGATGGGAGGTGGCTGTGTATGTGAGTGTGTGGTGTGTGTGTGACTAGCAGAAAGGCAGTGGAGCACTGTATATGATGGAAGGCAGGGAGGTGCTTCTGAGATGGGAGGTGGCTGTGTATGTGAGTGTGCGGTGTGTGTGACTCTAGCAGAAAGGCAGTGGAGCACTGTATATGATGGAAGGCAGGGAGGTGCTTCTGAGATGGGAGGTGGCTGTGTATGTGAGTGCGGTGTTTGTGTGACTCTTGCAGAAAGGCAGTGGAGCACTGTATATGATGGAAGGCAGGGAGGTGTTTCTGAGATGGGAGGAGGCTGTGTGTGTGAGTGTGCGGTGTTTGTGTGACTCTTGCAGAAAGGCAGTGGAGCACTGTATATGATGGAAACCTGGGAGGTGCTTCTGAGATGAGAGGTGGCTGTGTATGTGAGTGGGTGGTGTTTGCGTTACTTGCAGAAAGGCAGTGGAGCACTGTATATGATGGAAGGCAGGGAGGTGCTTCTGAGATGGGAGGTGGCTGTGTGTGTGAGAGTGTGCGGTGTTTGTGTGACTCTTGCAGAAAGGCAGTGGAGCACTGTATATGATGGAAGGCAGGGAGGTGCTTCTGAGATGGGAGGTGGCTGTGTATGTGAGTGTGCGGTGTGTGTGTGACTCTAGCAGAAAGGCAGTGGAGCACTGTATATGATGGAAGGCAGGGAGGTGCTTCTGAGATGAGAGGTGGCTGTGTATGTGAGTGTGTGGTGTTTGTGTGACTCTTGCAGAAAGGCAGTGGAGCACTGTATATGATGGAAGGCAGGAAGGTGCTTCTGAGATGGGAGGTGGCTGTGTGTGTGAGTGTGCGGTGTGTGTGTGACTCTAGCAGAAAGGCAGTGGAGCACTGTATATGATGGAAGGCAGGGAGGTGCTTCTGAGATGGGAGGTGACTGTGTATGTGAGTGTGCGGTGTGTGTGTGACTCTAGCAGAAAGGCAGTGGAGCACTGTATATGATGGAAGGCAGGGAGGTGCTTCTGAGATGGGAGGTGGCTGTGTATGTGAGTGTGCGGTGTGTGTGTGACTCTAGCAGAAAGGCAGTGGAGCACTGTATATGATGGAAGGCAGGGAGGTGCTTCTGAGGTGAGAGGTGGCTGTGTATGTGAGTGTGGTGTTTGTGTGACTCTTGCAGAAAGGCAGTGGAGCACTGTATATGATGGAAGGCAGGGAGGTGCTTCTGAGATGGGAGGTGGCTGTGTGTGTGAGTGTGCGGTGTTTGTGTGACTCTTGCAGAAAGGCAGTGGAGCTGTATATGATGGAAGGCAGGGAGGTGCTTCTGAGATGGGAGGTGGCTGTGTATGTGAGTGTGCGGTGTGTGTGTGTGACTCTAGCAGAAAGGCAGTGGAGCACTGTATATGATGGAAGGCAGGGAGGTGCTTCTGAGATGAGAGGTGGCTGTGTATGTGAGTGTTTGGTGTTTGTGTGACTCTTGCAGAAAGGCAGTGGAGCACTGTATATGATGGAAGGCAGGGAGGTGCTTCTGAGATGGGAGGTGGCTGTGTGTGTGAGTGTGCGGTGTTTGTGTGACTTGCAGAAAGGCAGTGGAGCACTGTGTATGATGGAAGGCAGGGAGGTGCTTCTAAGATGGGAGGTGGCTGTGTATGTGAGTGTGCGGTGTGTGTGTGACTCTAGCAGAAAGGCAGTGGAGCACTGTATATGTTGGAAGGCAGGGAGGTGCTTCTGAGATGGGAGGTGGCTGTGTATGTGAGTGTGCGGTGTGTGTGTGACTCAAGCAGAAAGGCAGTGGAGCACTGTATATGATGGAAGGCAGGGAGGTGCTTCTGAGGTGGGAGGTGGCTGTGTATGTGAGTGTGTGGTACTTGTGTGACTAGCAGAAAGGCAGGGAAGCGCTGTATATGATGGAAGGCAGGGAGGTGCTTCTGAGATGGGAGGTGGCTGTGTGTGTGAGTGTTCGGTGTTTGTGTGACTAGCAGAAAGACAGTGGAGCACTGTATAAGATGGAAGGCAGGGAGGTGCTTCTGAGACGGGAGGAGGCTGTGTATGTGAGTGTGCGGTGTGTGTGTGACTCTAGCAGAAAGGCAGTGGAGCACTGTATATGATGGAAGGCAGGGAGGTGCTTCTGAGATGGGAGGTGGCTGTGTATGTGAGTGTGTGGTGTGTGTGTGACTAGCAGAAAGGCAGTGGAGCACTGTATATGATGGAAGGCAGGGAGGTGCTTCTGAGATGGGAGGTGGCTGTGTATGTGAGTGTGCGGTGTGTGTGTGACTCTAGCAGAAAGGCAGTGGAGCACTGTATATGATGGAAGGCTGGGAGGTGCTTCTGAGATGAGAGGTGGCTGTGTATGTGAGTGTGTGGTGTTTGTGTGACTCTTGCAGAAAGGCACTGGAGCACTGTATATGATGGAAGGCAGGGAGGTGCTTCTGAGATGGGAGGTGGCTGTGTATGTGAGTGCGGTGTTTGTGTGACTCTTGCAGAAAGGCAGTGGAGCACTGTATATGATGGAAGGCAGGGAGGTGTTTCTGAGATGGGAGGTGGCTGTGTGTGTGAGTGTGCGGTGTTTGTGTGACTCTTGCAGAAAGGCAGTGGAGCACTGTATATGATGGAAGGCTGGGAGGTGCTTCTGAGATGAGAGGTGGCTGTGTATGTGAGTGTGTGGTGTTTGTGTTACTTGCAGAAAGGCAGTGGAGCACTGTATATGATGGAAGGCAGGGAGGTGCTTCTGAGATGGGAGGTGGCTGTGTATGTGATTGCGGTGTTTGTGTGACTCTTGCAGAAAGGCAGTGGAGCACTGTATATGATGGAAGGCAGGGAGGTGCTTCTGAGATGGGAGGTGGCTGTGTGTGTGAGTGTGCGGTGTGTGTGTGACTCTAGCAGAAAGGCAGTGGAGCACTGTATATGATGGAAGGCAGGGAGGTGCTTCTGAGGTGAGAGGTGGCTGTGTATGTGAGTGTGTGGTGTTTGTGTGACTCTTGCAGAAAGGCAGTGGAGCACTGTATATGATGGAAGGCAGGGAGGTGCTTCTGAGATGGGAGGTGGCTGTGTGTGTGGGTGTGCGGTGTTTGTGTGACTCTTGCAGAAAGGCAGTGGAGCTGTATATGATGGAAGGCAGGGAGGTGCTTCTGAGATGGGAGGTGGCTGTGTATGTGAGTGTGCGGTGTGTGTGTGTGACTCTAGCAGAAAGGCAGTGGAGCACTGTATATGATGGAAGGCAGGAAGGTGCTTCTGAGATGGGAGGTGGCTGTGTGTGTGAGTGTGCGGTGTTTGTGTGACTCTTGCAGAAAGGCAGTGGAGCACTGTGTATGATGGAAGGCAGGGAGGTGCTTCTAAGATGGGAGGTGGCTGTGTATGTGAGTGTGCGGTGTGTGTGTGACCCTAGCAGAAAGGTAGTGGAGCACTGTATATGATGGAAGGCAGGGAGGTGCTTCTGAGATGGGAGGTGGCTGTGTATGTGAGTGTGCGGTGTGTGTGTGACTCAAGCAGAAAGGCAGTGGAGCACTGTATATGATGGAAGGCAGGGAGGTGCTTCTGAGATGGGAGGTGGCTGTGTATGTGAGTGTGTGGTACTTGTGTGACTAGCAGAAAGGCAGGGAAGCGCTGTATATGATGGAAGGCAGGGAGGTTCTTCTGAGATGGGAGGTGGCTGTGTGTGTGAGTGTTCGGTGTTTGTGTGACTAGCAGAAAGACAGTGGAGCACTGTATAAGATAAGATGGAAGGCAGGGAGGTGCTTCTGAGACGGGAGGAGGCTGTGTATGTGAGTGTGCGGTGTGTGTGTGACTCTAGCAGAAAGGCAGTGGAGCACTGTATATGATGGAAGGCAGGGAGGTGCTTCTGAGATGGGAGGTGGCTGTGTATGTGAGTGTGTGGTGTGTGTGTGACTAGCAGAAAGGCAGTGGAGCACTGTATATGATGGAAGGCAGGGAGGTGCTTCTGAGATGGGAGGTGGCTGTGTATGTGAGTGTGCGGTGTGTGTGACTCTAGCAGAAAGGCAGTGGAGCACTGTATATGATGGAAGGCTGGGAGGTGCTTCTGAGACAAGAGGTGGCTGTGTATGTGAGTGTGTGGTGTTTGTGTGACTCTTGCAGAAAGGCAGTGGAGCACTGTATATGATGGAAGGCAGGGAGGTGCTTCTGAGATGGGAGGTGGCTGTGTATGTGAGTGTGCGGTGTGTGTGTGACTCTAGCAGAAAGGCAGTGGAGCACTGTATATGATGGAAGGCAGGGAGGTGCTTCTGAGATGAGAGGTGGCTGTGTATGTGAGTGTGGTGTTTGTGTGACTCTTGCAGAAAGGCAGTGGAGCACTGTATATGATGGAAGGCAGGGAGGTGCTTCTGAGATGGGAGGTGGCTGTGAGTGTGCGGTGTTTGTGTGACTCTTGCAGAAAGGCAGTGGAGCACTGTATATGATGGAAGGCAGGGAGGTGCTTCTGAGATGGGAGGTGGCTGTGTATGTGAGTGTGCGGTGTGTGTGTGACTAGCAGAAAGGCAGTGGAGCACTGTATATGATGGAAGGCAGGGAGGTGCTTCTGAGATGAGAGGTGGCTTTGTATGTGAGTGTGTGGTGTTTGTGTGACTCTTGCAGAAAGGCAGTGGAGCACTGTATATGATGGAAGGCAGGGAGGTGCTTCTAAGATGGGAGGTGGCTGTGTATGTGAGTGTGCGGTGTGTGTGTGACTCTAGCAGAAAGGCAGTGGAGCACTGTATATGATGGAAGGCAGGGAGGTGCTTCTGAGATGGGAGGTGGCTGTGTATGTGACTGTGCGGTGTGTGTGTGACTCTAGCAGAAAGGCAGTGGAGCACTGTATATGATGGAAGGCAGGGAGGTGCTTCTGAGATGAGAGGTGGCTGTGTATGTGAGTGTGTGGTGTTTGTGTGACTCTTGCAGAAAAGCAGTGGAGCACTGTATATGATGGAAGGCAGGGAGGTGCTTCTGAGATGGGAGGTGGCTGTGTATGTGAGTGTGCGGTGTGTGTGTGACTCTAGCAGAAAGGCAGTAGAGCCCTGTATATGATGGAAGGCAGGGAGGTGCTTCTGAGATGGGAGGTGGCTGTGTATGTGAGTGTGCGGTGTGTGTGTGACTCTAGCAGAAAGGCAGTGGAGCACTGTATATGATGGAAGGCAGGGAGGTGCTTCTGAGATGGGAGGTGGCTGTGTATGTGAGTGTGCGGTGTGTGTGTGACTAGCAGAAAGGCAGTGGAGCACTGTATATGATGGAAGGCAGGGAGGTGCTTCTGAGATGAGAGGTGGCTGTGTATGTGAGTGTGTGGTGTTTGTGTGACTCTTGCAGGAAGGCAGTGGAGCACTGTATATGATGGAAGGCAGGGAGGTGCTTCTGAGATGGGAGGTGGCTGTGTATGTGAGTGTGCGGTGTGTGTGTGACTCTAGCAGAAAGGCAGTGGAGCACTGTATATGATGGAAGGCAGGGAGGTGCTTCTGAGATGGGAGGTGACTGTGTATGTGAGTGTGCGGTGTGTGTGTGACTAGCAGAAAGGCAGTGGAGCACTGTATATGATGGAAGGCAGGGAGGTGCTTCTGAGATGGGAGGTGGCTGTGTATGTGAGTGTGCGGTGTGTGTGTGACTAGCAGAAAGGCAGTGGAGCACTGTATATGATGGAAGGCAGGGAGGTGCTTCTGAGGTGAGAGGTGGCTGTGTATGTGAGTGTGTGGTGTTTGTGTGACTCTTGCAGAAAGGCAGTGGAGCACTGTATATGATGGAAGGCAGGGAGGTGCTTCTGAGATGGGAGGTGGCTGTGTATGTGAGTGTGCGGTGTTTGTGTGTGACTCTAGCAGAAAGGCAGTGGAGCAATGTATATGATGGAAGGCAGGGAGGTGCTTCTGAGATGAGAGGTGGCTGTGTATGTGAGTGTTTGGTGTTTGTGTGACTCTTGCAGAAAGGCAGTGGAGCACTGTATATGATGGAAGGCAGGGAAGTGCTTCTGAGATGGGAGGTGGCTGTGTGTGTGAGTGTGCGGTGTTTGTGTGACTCTTGCAGAAAGGCAGTGGAGCACTGTGTATGATGGAAGGCAGGGAGGTGCTTCTAAGATGGGAGGTGGCTGTGTATGTGAGTGTGCGGTGTGTGTGTGACTCTAGCAGAAAGGCAGTGGAGCACTGTATATGATGGAAGGCAGGGAGGTGCTTCTGAGATGGGAGGTGGCTGTGTATGTGAGTGTGTGGTACTTGTGTGACTAGCAGAAAGGCAGGGAAGCGCTGTATATGATGGAAGGCAGGGAGGTTCTTCTGAGATGGGAGGTGGCTGTGTGTGTGAGTGTTCGGTGTTTGTGTGACTAGCAGAAAGACAGTGGAGCACTGTATAAGATGGAAGGCAGGGAGGTGCTTCTGAGACGGGAGGAGGCTGTGTATGTGAGTGTGCGGTGTGTGTGTGACTCTAGCAGAAAGGCAGTGGAGCACTGTATATGATGGAAGGCAGGGAGGTGCTTCTGAGATGGGAGGTGGCTGTGTATGTGAGTGTGTGGTGTGTGTGTGACTAGCAGAAAGGCAGTGGAGCACTGTATATGATGGAAGGCAGGGAGGTGCTTCTGAGATGGGAGGTGGCTGTGTATGTGAGTGTGCGGTGTGTGTGAGTGTGCGGTGTGTGTGACTAGCAGAAAGGCAGTGGAGCACTGTATATGATGGAAGGCTGGGAGGTGCTTCTGAGACAAGAGGTGGCTGTGTATGTGAGTGTGTGGTGTTTGTGTGACTCTTGCAGAAAGGCAGTGGAGCACTGTATATGATGGAAGGCAGGGAGGTGCTTCTGAGATGGGAGGTGGCTGTGTATGTGAGTGCGGTGTTTGTGTGACTCTTGCAGAAAGGCAGTGGAGCACTGTATATGATGGAAGGCAGGGAGGTGTTTCTGAGATGGGAGGAGGCTGTGTGTGTGAGTGTGCGGTGTTTGTGTGACTCTTGCAGAAAGGCAGTGGAGCACTGTATATGATGGAAACCTGGGAGGTGCTTCTGAGATGAGAGGTGGCTGTGTATGTGAGTGTGTGGTGTTTGCGTTACTTGCAGAAAGGCAGTGGAGCACTGTATATGATGGAAGGCAGGGAGGTGCTTCTGAGATGGGAGGTGGCTGTGTGTGTGAGAGTGTGCGGTGTTTGTGTGACTCTTGCAGAAAGGCAGTGGAGCACTGTATATGATGGAAGGCAGGGAGGTGCTTCTGAGATGGGAGGTGGCTGTGTATGTGAGTGTGCGGTGTGTGTGTGACTAGCAGAAAGGCAGTGGAGCACTGTATATGATGGAAGGCAGGGAGGTGCTTCTGAGATGAGAGGTGGCTGTGTATGTGAGTGTGTGGTGTTTGTGTGACTCTTGCAGAAAGGCAGTGGAGCACTGTATATGATGGAAGGCAGGAAGGTGCTTCTGAGATGGGAGGTGGCTGTGTATGTGAGTGTGCGGTGTGTGTGTGACTCTAGCAGAAAGGCAGTGGAGCACTGTATATGATGGAAGGCAGGGAGGTGCTTCTGAGATGGGAGGTGACTGTGTATGTGAGTGTGCGGTGTGTGTGTGACTCTAGCAGAAAGGCAGTGGAGCACTGTATATGATGGAAGGCAGGGAGGTGCTTCTGAGATGGGAGGTGGCTGTGTATGTGAGTGTGCGGTGTGTGTGTGACTCTAGCAGAAAGGCAGTGGAGCACTGTATATGATGGAAGGCAGGGAGGTGCTTCTGAGGTGAGAGGTGGCTGTGTATGTGAGTGTGGTGTTTGTGTGACTCTTGCAGAAAGGCAGTGGAGCACTGTATATGATGGAAGGCAGGGAGGTGCTTCTGAGATGGGAGGTGGCTGTGTGTGTGAGTGTGCGGTGTTTGTGTGACTCTTGCAGAAAGGCAGTGGAGCTGTATATGATGGAAGGCAGGGAGGTGCTTCTGAGATGGGAGGTGGCTGTGTATGTGAGTGTGCGGTGTGTGTGTGTGACTCTAGCAGAAAGGCAGTGGAGCACTGTATATGATGGAAGGCAGGGAGGTGCTTCTGAGATGAGAGGTGGCTGTGTATGTGAGTGTTTGGTGTTTGTGTGACTCTTGCAGAAAGGCAGTGGAGCACTGTATATGATGGAAGGCAGGGAGGTGCTTCTGAGATGGGAGGTGGCTGTGTGTGTGAGTGTGCGGTGTTTGTGTGACTTGCAGAAAGGCAGTGGAGCACTGTGTATGATGGAAGGCAGGGAGGTGCTTCTAAGATGGGAGGTGGCGGTGTATGTGAGTGTGCGGTGTGTGTGTGACTCTAGCAGAAAGGCAGTGGAGCACTGTATATGTTGGAAGGCAGGGAGGTGCTTCTGAGATGGGAGGTGGCTGTGTATGTGAGTGTGCGGTGTGTGTGTGACTCAAGCAGAAAGGCAGTGGAGCACTGTATATGATGGAAGGCAGGGAGGTGCTTCTGAGATGGGAGGTGGCTGTGTATGTGAGTGTGTGGTACTTGTGTGACTAGCAGAAAGGCAGGGAAGCGCTGTATATGATGGAAGGCAGGGAGGTGCTTCTGAGATGGGAGGTGGCTGTGTGTGTGAGTGTTCGGTGTTTGTGTGACTAGCAGAAAGACAGTGGAGCACTGTATAAGATGGAAGGCAGGGAGGTGCTTCTGAGACGGGAGGAGGCTGTGTATGTGAGTGTGCGGTGTGTGTGTGACTCTAGCAGAAAGGCAGTGGAGCACTGTATATGATGGAAGGCAGGGAGGTGCTTCTGAGATGGGAGGTGGCTGTGTATGTGAGTGTGTGGTGTGTGTGTGACTAGCAGAAAGGCAGTGGAGCACTGTATATGATGGAAGGCAGGGAGGTGCTTCTGAGATGGGAGGTGGCTGTGTATGTGAGTGTGCGGTGTGTGTGTGTGACTCTAGCAGAAAGGCAGTGGAGCACTGTATATGATGGAAGGCAGGGAGGTGCTTCTGAGATGGGAGGTGGCTGTGTATGTGACTGTGCGGTGTGTGTGTGACTAGCAGAAAGGCAGTGGAGCACTGTATATGATGGAAGGCAGGGAGGTGCTTCTGAGATGGGAGGTGGCTGTGTATGTGAGTGTGTGGTGTTTGTGTGACTCTTGCAGAAAAGCAGTGGAGCACTGTATATGATGGAAGGCAGGGAGGTGCTTCTGAGATGGGAGGTGGCTGTGTATGTGAGTGTGCGGTGTGTGTGTGTGACTCTAGCAGAAAGGCAGTGGAGCACTGTATATGATGGAAGGCAGGGAGGTGCTTCTGAGATGGGAGGTGGCTGTGTATGTGACTGTGCGGTGTGTGTGTGACTAGCAGAAAGGCAGTGGAGCACTGTATATGATGGAAGGCAGGGAGGTGCTTCTGAGATGAGAGGTGGCTGTGTATGTGAGTGTGTGGTGTTTGTGTGACTCTTGCAGAAAAGCAGTGGAGCACTGTATATGATGGAAGGCAGGGAGGTGCTTCTGAGATGGGAGGTGGCTGTGTATGTGAGTGTGCGGTGTGTGTGTGACTCTAGCAGAAAGGCAGTAGAGCCCTGTATATGATGGAAGGCAGGGAGGTGCTTCTGAGATGGGAGGTGGCTGTGTATGTGAGTGTGCGGTGTGTGTGTGACTCTAGCAGAAAGGCAGTGGAGCACTGTATATGATGGAAGGCAGGGAGGTGCTTCTGAGATGGGAGGTGGCTGTGTATGTGAGTGTGCGGTGTGTGTGTGACTAGCAGAAAGGCAGTGGAGCACTGTATATGATGGAAGGCAGGGAGGTGCTTCTGAGATGAGAGGTGGCTGTGTATGTGAGTGTGTGGTGTTTGTGTGACTCTTGCAGAAAGGCAGTGGAGCACTGTATATGATGGAAGGCAGGGAGGTGCTTCTGAGATGGGAGGTGGCTGTGTATGTGAGTGTGCGGTGTGTGTGTGACTCTATCAGAAAGGCAGTGGAGCACTGTATATGATGGAAGGCAGGGAGGTGCTTCTGAGATGGGAGGTGACTGTGTATGTGAGTGTGCGGTGTGTGTGTGACTAGCAGAAAGGCAGTGGAGCACTGTATATGATGGAAGGCAGGGAGGTGCTTCTGAGATGGGAGGTGGCTGTGTATGTGAGTGTGCGGTGTGTGTGTGACTAGCAGAAAGGCAGTGGAGCACTGTATATGATGGAAGGCAGGGAGGTGCTTCTGAGGTGAGAGGTGGCTGTGTATGTGAGTGTGTGGTGTTTGTGTGACTCTTGCAGAAAGGCAGTGGAGCACTGTATATGATGGAAGGCAGGGAGGTGCTTCTGAGATGGGAGGTGGCTGTGTATGTGAGTGTGCGGTGTGTGTGTGTGACTCTAGCAGAAAGGCAGTGGAGCAATGTATATGATGGAAGGCAGGGAGGTGCTTCTGAGATGAGAGGTGGCTGTGTATGTGAGTGTTTGGTGTTTGTGTGACTCTTGCAGAAAGGCAGTGGAGCACTGTATATGATGGAAGGCAGGGAGGTGCTTCTGAGATGGGAGGTGGCTGTGTGTGTGAGTGTGCGGTGTTTGTGTGACTCTTGCAGAAAGGCAGTGGAGCACTGTGTATGATGGAAGGCAGGGAGGTGCTTCTAAGATGGGAGGTGGCTGTGTATGTGAGTGTGCGGTGTGTGTGTGACTCTAGCAGAAAGGCAGTGGAGCACTGTATATGATGGAAGGCAGGGAGGTGCTTCTGAGATGGGAGGTGGCTGTGTATGTGAGTGTGCGGTGTGTGTGTGACTCAAGCAGAAAGGCAGTGGAGCACTGTATATGATGGAAGGCAGGGAGGTGCTTCTGAGATGGGAGGTGGCTGTGTATGTGAGTGTGTGGTACTTGTGTGACTAGCAGAAAGGCAGGGAAGCGCTGTATATGATGGAAGGCAGGAAGGTTCTTCTGAGATGGGAGGTGGCTGTGTGTGTGAGTGTTCGGTGTTTGTGTGACTAGCAGAAAGACAGTGGAGCACTGTATAAGATGGAAGGCAGGGAGGTGCTTCTGAGACGGGAGGAGGCTGTGTATGTGAGTGTGCGGTGTGTGTGTGACTCTAGTAGAAAGGCAGTGGAGCACTGTATATGATGGAAGGCAGGGAGGTGCTTCTGAGATGGGAGGTGGCTGTGTATGTGAGTGTGTGGTGTGTGTGTGACTAGCAGAAAGGCAGTGGAGCACTGTATATGATGGAAGGCAGGGAGGTGCTTCTGAGATGGGAGGTGGCTGTGTATGTGAGTGTGCGGTGTGTGTGACTCTAGCAGAAAGGCAGTGGAGCACTGTATATGATGGAAGGCTGGGAGGTGCTTCTGAGACAAGAGGTGTGTTGGACAGGCCTCACAGACGGCTTGCTCCCTCCCCGCGCGACAGGGCCCGAACTCCGGCCCACCTGGCATATCCCCGCAACAAGCACCTGTACTCCGTCTCCCGACGGACCCTCTGCCCTCGGACCCCTACTCATCACGGGGTCCAGCCCCACCGGCTTTCCCGGCCGGGTCACTCCGCCATCTTGGGCCCTGCACCACGCGGCCGCATGGCCTCCCCTCGACCCTAACCCCGGGCCTGGCCGGCCCCGACATCCCGGCACCACCATCCACCCAGGAGGTGAGCGGACCACTTGGCAGGTCAATGGGAGAACGAAGTGTCAAGGGCTCTCCCCCGCCAGGTGCCGATCGCCCCCAGCTCCCCCAGGCCCTGGCTCCACCCCCTGCTGGGTGTCTGGACACCTTCATCCCGGACCCCCCGACCTCCAAGTGCGAGGGTCCGGACATCAAAGGGCACCAGCCCTATAACTGAGGCAGCTCCGGAGCAGGAAGGCAGTTGTATCCTGGAGTCGAGAGACACCGAGTGAACTCAACCCTGACGGTCTACTGGCGCTGCCGTAGCCCGCTCTTGTGATCCATCGTCCTGCCTGCTGGCGCTGCCGCGGCCTTCTGCAACCTTCATCTTCCTGGGACCTGCTGGCGCTGCCGCGGCCCGTTGTAACGACCATCCTCACCGGGACCTGCTGGCGCTGCCGCGGACCGTATATCTTCCGGGGACCTGCTGGCGCTGCCGCGGCCTTCTGCAACCTTCATCTTCCTGGGACCTGCTGGCGCTGCCGCGGCCCGTTGTAACGACCATCCTCACCGGGACCTGCTGGCGCTGCCGCGGACCGTATATCTTCCGGGGACCTGCTGGCGCTGCCGCGGCCCGTTGTATCGACCATCCACACCGGGACCTGCTGGCGCTGCCGCGGCCCATACCACCTAACCACCAAGCTCGAGGATTGTGAGCTCATCATCATCTCACCCGAACTACCTGATTGGTAAATAGACTGTCCCGCTACCCCCTTCCCTACCTTGCGAGACTCTAATCGAGGGGACCCCTGAGTCCAGACCTCCTTGTACCATTTAACCGTACCTTAAATAAGGGCTTATAAAGAACACTGAATCTTATCCGTGTGTGATATCTGTCTGTGGGGGGGAAGTTACTTGTCTGTACGATCGCTGGAGACGGCTCTCCCCGGAGACCTCTCCTCCTGACCCCGGCCGACCCTCCCGGTCCATCTACCTTTTCTAACATTGGTGGCCAGCGGCGCGATCCGAATCAACGCGTAATCGTACAGAGAGTAGCTCACCCCACGACAAAGCACGATGTCGACCAAAGATAGCAGCTCCACCGAGAAGTTCCAAATGGAGAAATTAGAAGAATACAACCACCGCGAACTGAGACAATTTTGCATAGAACTTGGCATTGCTACCACCGGCCTGAGTACCAAGGATGATCTAAAGCGCGCTCTTGAGTCATGGACAGAAACTGGGGTCGCAGGACCCTCCGACCAAAGCAGCGTCACACCAGACCAAAACAGCATCACACCAGAGGGGAACGCCACGGCTCCCGAGGAGCGGGGAACGGGCCTCTCACAGGAGGAGATACGAGAAAGAGACAGAGTCAGATTACACGAATTAGAGATGGCACGACTCAAGATGGATGGGGAACTTAAGTTAGCTGAACAGAAAATCAACCTCGAGCATATGCGGCTTCGAGAGGAACGAGAAGAAAAGCAGAGACAAAGAGAGCTGGAAGAGAAAAAAATAACGCTCGAGCACGAGCGCCGACTGGCGGAAATAGAACTGCGCAAACAGAATAAGGAACTGGGGGTGCCTGAGCGACCACACACCCCGGGGCCTATTGAGAAAAAAGTTCACATCCCCAAGGATGTGGTCCGCGAGTATGTCCGAGAAGACGACATACAACAGTGGTTTAAAGCCTATGAGATCGCAATGACCTCTCACCGGATCGACCGGAGTGATTGGGGAGCCGGACTTTGGGGGAGATTCATCAACGAGGGTCGCGATGCCCTGCTGCAGCTCCCCGATCACCAAATGTCGTCCTACGACCACATGAAGGCTGCCCTCCTCACCCGCTACGGCCTCACGCCCGAGATGTACCGCCAGAGGTTCAGAGATTGCACCCGGATCCCAGGTACAACTTGGGTGGAATACGTGAACTATTTCAGCCGGGCCTTCGAGGGTTGGATCAAGGGAAATCAGGTCACCACCTACGAACAACTCTTCAACCTTATGGTATGGGAGCACCTGTCAAACAACTGTTTCGTCGAGCTCAGGCAGCACCTACTCGACAGTAAGCTGACTGACCCCCGGCAGCTCGCCGCCGAAGCTGACCGGTGGGAAAGCACCCGAGTGGGCCGGAAAGGGCCACACGACCAGAACAGAAGCAACCAAGGCCAGCACCGTCCTCGGGGAGGAGGAGGGGGCCAGGGGCGAGGGAGAGACGCCTTACCCGCAACACCCGTGGCCAGCACTCCACCTCCGGCCGGCCGGGGCAACCCCCCGTTGCGGCCTGGGTACCGAGCCAACGTCACGTGCCACCGGTGCCAGCGACTAGGCCACTACGCCAACGATCCGAACTGCCCGCTAAATCAACCACCCAAGCCCCGCCAGGTAGCTGCCGCTGCCCTGGGGGAAGAGCAATCATCGGAGGGACCCGAGGAGTATGAGCCGGACCAGCAAGGGTGGGAACCGGCCGCCATGGTCCTGGCATGCTTAGGGGGAAGGGACATGGTTCCGCGGGCTCCCCTACCCGCCAACACCAGAAAATACGGTCAGTGGGTGACCATTAATGGACAGAGAGCCGAGGCCTTGCGTGACACCGGCGCCAGCGTGACGGCCGTCCGCTGTCACCTGGTGAAGCCCGAGCAGATCCTGCCGAACATTCTCTGCCCCGTCCGCTCGGCGGATAACTCTGAGAGCATGTGTAAGATGGCCTGCGTCCCGTTTGAATGGGGAGGGGTCTCCGGCCTACTGAAGGTGACGGTCCGGGACGATGCCCCCGTGGACTGCCTCCTGGGGAATGACCTCGAGAGTTCCCCGTGGGCCACCGTCGAGAGAAGAGAGCACTTGGGGATGCTGGGCCTCCCGGACTGGGCCTGCATAACCACCCGATCCAGGGCCGCCCGTGCCGCCCCCCGATCAGAAGAAACCGAATGGCCAGCACCGCCGCCCCCGGTTGCCCCCGTAGAGGACAACGGCGAGTCCGACCTCCCGGACCCGACTACCGAAGAAGACGCGCACCACCAGGACCTTCCGGATCTGGCTCAGTGGCGGCAGGAAGGGGGGCCCACCCAAGAACAGTTCCGCCAGGAACAAAAGACCTGTCCCTCCCTCGAGGGACTCCGCCAACAAGCCAGCACCCAAACCGCCGGGGACACCACCGGAACCCACTGGGTCTACTGGGATAACGACCTGCTCTACAGCGAGCAAAGAATCGCCGAGCTGGGGGCCGGTCGAGTTCTGGTGGTACCGCTCCGCTTCCGAGACTTTCTGCTCAACCTAGCCCACGATGTCCCCCTGGCTGGACACCTGGGCCAGGACAAAACGTACAGTCGCCTGGTGACCCATTTTTTTTGGCCGAAAATGAGGAATGACGTCCTGAACCACTGCCGATCGTGCCCCACATGCCAAGCCAGCGGGAAGAGTGGCCGGAAGCTGAAGGCCCCTCTACAACCCTTCCCGGTGGTCACCACCCCGTTCGAGAGGGTGGGGATAGACATTGTGGGACCTCTGGACCCCCGCACGGCACAAGGACACAGGTTCATCTTGGTACTAGTGGACCATGCCACCCGCTACCCCGAGGCGGTGCCCCTACGGACAGTGACCGCTCCAGTGGTTGGCCGGGCCCTGATGGGGATCTTCTCCCGGGTAGGCTTCCCCCGAGAAGTCGTCAGCGACCGAGGCACGAATTTCATATCAAAATACATGAAGTCCCTCTGGCAACAATGCGGGGTCACCTACAGATTCACGACCCCCTATCACCCCCAAGGGAACGGACTAGTGGAGCGTTTTAACCGCACTCTCAAAGGGATGATTGGGGGATTGGAAGAACCTCTCCGTCGCCAGTGGGATGTACTGCTCCCGTGCCTCCTCTTCGCCTACCGGGAAGTTCCCCAGAAGTCCCTCGGTTTTAGCCCCTTTGAACTCCTATACGGACACCCTGTGCGAGGGCCCCTCAGCCTAGTCAAGGAAGGTTGGGAGATGGCCCCCCTAACGACCCCTCCAGACGTCTTCAAATACATCCTGGCCTTACGAAACCAGACCCGGCGCTTCAGGGAGATGGCCAAGGCGAACCTCGAGGCCAGCCAGGAGGACATGAAGAGGTGGTATGATCACAATGCCTCCTCCGTTGAATTCGAGCCTGGGCAGCAAGTATGGGTGATGTCCCCCACCGAACCATGTGCCCTGCAAGATAAGTGGACGGGGCCCTTCAAAGTGGTCGAGCGCAAAAGCCCCGTCACTTACCTCATCGACATGGGGCCCTCCCGGAACCCCCTTCGGGTCCTCCACACCAACCGGCTCAAACCGCACTTTGTGCGCTCCGAACTAAGCCTCTTGATGGCTACAGACAGTGGCACAGAAGAAGACTCCGAGCCCCTCCCGGATCTCCTGAGGACTCAGGAGAAGGACGGCTCCGTGGACGGGGTCCGGCTCTCTGACGCCCTCACTTCGGAGCAACGCCAGGACTGCCGGAACCTCCTGCTGCAGTTCGCTGCCCTGTTCTCCCTCACCCCCGGGGTCACCCCCTGGTGTTTGCACGACGTAGACACCGGGGACAGTCCCCCTGTCCGGCACCGGGCCTACCGCGTACCAGATCGGGTACGGGCCTGCATACAGGAGGAAGTGGCCAAGATGCTCACGATCGGGGTCATCGAGCCCTCGGACAGTCCCTGGGCCAGTCCGGTCGTATTAGTTCCCAAGGCCGCTGCCCCCGGCTCCGCCCCTGAACTGAGATTCTGCGTCGACTACCGGGGCTTGAACGCTGTCACCCGGACCGACGCTCATCCCATCCCCCGAGCAGACGAGCTGATCGACCGGCTGGGGGCCGCCCGCTACCTTAGTATCTTCGACCTCACGGCGGGCTACTGGCAGATCGGCCTCACACCCAGGGCTCAGGAACGGTCAGCCTTCTCTACCCCCGATGGCCACTATCAATTTAAGGTCATGCCCTTTGGCATGAAGAATGCCCCCGCCACGTTCCAACGCCTTGTGAACCAGGTCTTGGCAGGGCTTGAGGAATTCAGCGCTGCCTACCTGGACGATATCGCTGTATACAGCCGCCACTGGTCCGACCACCTCCGTCACCTCCAAGAGGTCCTACAAGCCCTCCAACGGGCCGGCCTCACCATTAAGGCCGGCAAGTGCCAGATTGGCCAAGGGTCTGTGACCTACCTTGGGCACCAAGTGGGGAGCGGGCTGGTGGCCCCACTACAACTTAAGATTGCTGCCATCCAGTCCTGGCAGCCCCCCGTCACCCAGACCGAGGTCCGAGCCTTCTTGGGGCTCACCGGCTACTACCGGCGGTTCGTGAAGGACTACGGCAGCATCGTGGGGCCCCTCACGGGTCTCACCTCCAAGAACCAGCCGAAGCGGGTCAACTGGACTCCTGATTGTCAAGCGGCCTTCGAGGAGCTGAAGGCCGCCCTGTGCACCGCCCCGGTGCTCCAGGCCCCCGATTACAGTCGGGAATTTGTGGTGCAGACCGACACCTCCGACCACGGCATCGGGGCCGTCCTCTCTCAGTTGAACCCCGAAGGTCATGACCAGCCGGTGGCCTTCATCAGCCGACGTCTCCTGGCCCGAGAACAGCGTTGGAGCACCATCGAGAGGGAGGCATTTGCAGTAGTGTGGGCCCTCAAAAAGCTCCGACCCTATCTCTTCGGTACCCACTTCCGGGTACAAACCGACCATCGACCCCTGCAATGGCTGATGCAGATGCGGGGGGAGAACCCAAAACTCTTGCGCTGGTCCATTTCCCTGCAGGGAATGGACTTCACCGTGGAGCACCGACCAGGCCAAGACCACGCCAACGCAGATGGCCTGTCCCGCTTTTTCCGCCTCGACGAAGAGAGTCCCCAAGGAGATTGGTGACTCTCCCCGCCTTCAGCTGGGGGGGACGCATGTTGGACAGGCCTCACAGACGGCTTGCTCCCTCCCCGCGCGACAGGGCCCGAACTCCGGCCCACCTGGCATATCCCCGCAACAAGCACCTGTACTCCGTCTCCCGACGGACCCTCTGCCCTCGGACCCCTACTCATCACGGGGTCCAGCCCCACCGGCTTTCCCGGCCGGGTCACTCCGCCATCTTGGGCCCTGCACCACGCGGCCGCATGGCCTCCCCTCGACCCTAACCCCGGGCCTGGCCGGCCCCGACATCCCGGCACCACCATCCACCCAGGAGGTGAGCGGACCACTTGGCAGGTCAATGGGAGAACGAAGTGTCAAGGGCTCTCCCCCGCCAGGTGCCGATCGCCCCCAGCTCCCCCAGGCCCTGGCTCCACCCCCTGCTGGGTGTCTGGACACCTTCATCCCGGACCCCCCGACCTCCAAGTGCGAGGGTCCGGACATCAAAGGGCACCAGCCCTATAACTGAGGCAGCTCCGGAGCAGGAAGGCAGTTGTATCCTGGAGTCGAGAGACACCGAGTGAACTCAACCCTGACGGTCTACTGGCGCTGCCGTAGCCCGCTCTTGTGATCCATCGTCCTGCCTGCTGGCGCTGCCGCGGCCTTCTGCAACCTTCATCTTCCTGGGACCTGCTGGCGCTGCCGCGGCCCGTTGTAACGACCATCCTCACCGGGACCTGCTGGCGCTGCCGCGGACCGTATATCTTCCGGGGACCTGCTGGCGCTGCCGCGGCCTTCTGCAACCTTCATCTTCCTGGGACCTGCTGGCGCTGCCGCGGCCCGTTGTAACGACCATCCTCACCGGGACCTGCTGGCGCTGCCGCGGACCGTATATCTTCCGGGGACCTGCTGGCGCTGCCGCGGCCCGTTGTATCGACCATCCACACCGGGACCTGCTGCCGCGGCCCATACCACCTAACCACCAAGCTCGAGGATTGTGAGCTCATCATCATCTCACCCGAACTACCTGATTGGTAAATAGACTGTCCCGCTACCCCCTTCCCTACCTTGCGAGACTCTAATCGAGGGGACCCCTGAGTCCAGACCTCCTTGTACCATTTAACCGTACCTTAAATAAGGGCTTATAAAGAACACTGAATCTTATCCGTGTGTGATATCTGTCTGTGGGGGGGAAGTTACTTGTCTGTACGATCGCTGGAGACGGCTCTCCCCGGAGACCTCTCCTCCTGACCCCGGCCGACCCTCCCGGTCCATCTACCTTTTCTAACAAGGTGGCTGTGTATGTGAGTGTGTGGTGTTTGTGTGACTCTTGCAGAAAGGCAGTGGAGCACTGTATATGATGGAAGGCAGGGAGGTGCTTCTGAGATGGGAGGTGGCTGTGTATGTGAGTGCGGTGTTTGTGTGACTCTTGCAGAAAGGCAGTGGAGCACTGTATATGATGGAAGGCAGGGAGGTGTTTCTGAGATGGGAGGAGGCTGTGTGTGTGAGTGTGCGGTGTTTGTGTGACTCTTGCAGAAAGGCAGTGGAGCACTGTATATGATGGAAACCTGGGAGGTGCTTCTGAGATGAGAGGTGGCTGTGTATGTGAGTGTGTGGTGTTTGCGTTACTTGCAGAAAGGCAGTGGAGCACTGTATATGATGGAAGGCAGGGAGGTGCTTCTGAGATGGGAGGTGGCTGTGTGTGTGAGAGTGTGCGGTGTTTGTGTGACTCTTGCAGAAAGGCAGTGGAGCACTGTATATGATGGAAGGCAGGGAGGTGCTTCTGAGATGGGAGGTGGCTGTGTATGTGAGTGTGCGGTGTGTGTGTGACTCTAGCAGAAAGGCAGTGGAGCACTGTATATGATGGAAGGCAGGGAGGTGCTTCTGAGATGAGAGGTGGCTGTGTATGTGAGTGTGTGGTGTTTGTGTGACTCTTGCAGAAAGGCAGTGGAGCACTGTATATGATGGAAGGCAGGAAGGTGCTTCTGAGATGGGAGGTGGCTGTGTATGTGAGTGTGCGGTGTGTGTGTGACTCTAGCAGAAAGGCAGTGGAGCACTGTATATGATGGAAGGCAGGGAGGTGCTTCTGAGATGGGAGGTGACTGTGTATGTGAGTGTGCGGTGTGTGTGTGACTCTAGCAGAAAGGCAGTGGAGCACTGTATATGATGGAAGGCAGGGAGGTGCTTCTGAGATGGGAGGTGGCTGTGTATGTGAGTGTGCGGTGTGTGTGTGACTCTAGCAGAAAGGCAGTGGAGCACTGTATATGATGGAAGGCAGGGAGGTGCTTCTGAGGTGAGAGGTGGCTGTGTATGTGAGTGTGGTGTTTGTGTGACTCTTGCAGAAAGGCAGTGGAGCACTGTATATGATGGAAGGCAGGGAGGTGCTTCTGAGATGGGAGGTGGCTGTGTGTGTGAGTGTGCGGTGTTTGTGTGACTCTTGCAGAAAGGCAGTGGAGCTGTATATGATGGAAGGCAGGGAGGTGCTTCTGAGATGGGAGGTGGCTGTGTATGTGAGTGTGCGGTGTGTGTGTGTGACTCTAGCAGAAAGGCAGTGGAGCACTGTATATGATGGAAGGCAGGGAGGTGCTTCTGAGATGAGAGGTGGCTGTGTATGTGAGTGTTTGGTGTTTGTGTGACTCTTGCAGAAAGGCAGTGGAGCACTGTATATGATGGAAGGCAGGGAGGTGCTTCTGAGATGGGAGGTGGCTGTGTGTGTGAGTGTGCGGTGTTTGTGTGACTTGCAGAAAGGCAGTGGAGCACTGTGTATGATGGAAGGCAGGGAGGTGCTTCTAAGATGGGAGGTGGCTGTGTATGTGAGTGTGCGGTGTGTGTGTGACTCTAGCAGAAAGGCAGTGGAGCACTGTATATGTTGGAAGGCAGGGAGGTGCTTCTGAGATGGGAGGTGGCTGTGTATGTGAGTGTGCGGTGTGTGTGTGACTCAAGCAGAAAGGCAGTGGAGCACTGTATATGATGGAAGGCAGGGAGGTGCTTCTGAGATGGGAGGTGGCTGTGTATGTGAGTGTGTGGTACTTGTGTGACTAGCAGAAAGGCAGGGAAGCGCTGTATATGATGGAAGGCAGGGAGGTGCTTCTGAGATGGGAGGTGGCTGTGTGTGTGAGTGTTCGGTGTTTGTGTGACTAGCAGAAAGACATTGGAGCACTGTATAAGATGGAAGGCAGGGAGGTGCTTCTGAGACGGGAGGAGGCTGTGTATGTGAGTGTGCGGTGTGTGTGTGACTCTAGCAGAAAGGCAGTGGAGCACTGTATATGATGGAAGGCAGGGAGGTGCTTCTGAGATGGGAGGTGGCTGTGTATGTGAGTGTGTGGTGTGTGTGTGACTAGCAGAAGGGCAGTGGAGCACTGTATATGATGGAAGGCAGGGAGGTGCTTCTGAGATGGGAGGTGGCTGTGTATGTGAGTGTGCGGTGTGTGTGTGACTCTAGCAGAAAGGCAGTGGAGCACTGTATATGATGGAAGGCTGGGAGGTGCTTCTGAGATGAGAGGTGGCTGTGTATGTGAGTGTGTGGTGTTTGTGTGACTCTTGCAGAAAGGCAGTGGAGCACTGTATATGATGGAAGGCAGGGAGGTGCTTCTGAGATGGGAGGTGGCTGTGTATGTGAGTGCGGTGTTTGTGTGACTCTTGCAGAAAGGCAGTGGAGCACTGTATATGATGGAAGGCAGGGAGGTGTTTCTGAGATGGGAGGTGGCTGTGTGTGTGAGTGTGCGGTGTTTGTGTGACTCTTGCAGAAAGGCAGTGGAGCACTGTATATGATGGAAGGCTGGGAGGTGCTTCTGAGATGAGAGGTGGCTGTGTATGTGAGTGTGTGGTGTTTGTGTTACTTGCAGAAAGGCAGTGGAGCACTGTATATGATGGAAGGCAGGGAGGTGCTTCTGAGATGGGAGGTGGCTGTGTATGTGAGTGCGGTGTTTGTGTGACTCTTGCAGAAAGGCAGTGGAGCACTGTATATGATGGAAGGCAGGGAGGTGCTTCTGAGATGGGAGGTGGCTGTGTGTGTGAGTGTGCGGTGTGTGTGTGACTCTAGCAGAAAGGCAGTGGAGCACTGTATATGATGGAAGGCAGGGAGGTGCTTCTGAGGTGAGAGGTGGCTGTGTATGTGAGTGTGTGGTGTTTGTGTGACTCTTGCAGAAAGGCAGTGGAGCACTGTATATGATGGAAGGCAGGGAGGTGCTTCTGAGATGGGAGGTGGCTGTGTGTGTGGGTGTGCGGTGTTTGTGTGACTCTTGCAGAAAGGCAGTGGAGCTGTATATGATGGAAGGCAGGGAGGTGCTTCTGAGATGGGAGGTGGCTGTGTATGTGAGTGTGCGGTGTGTGTGTGTGACTCTAGCAGAAAGGCAGTGGAGCACTGTATATGATGGAAGGCAGGGAGGTGCTTCTGAGATAAGAGGTGGCTGTGTATGTGAGTGTTTGGTGTTTGTGTGACTCTTGCAGAAAGGCAGTGGAGCACTGTATATGATGGAAGGCAGGGAGGTGCTTCTGAGATGGGAGGTGGCTGTGTGTGTGAGTGTGCGGTGTTTGTGTGACTCTTGCAGAAAGGCAGTGGAGCACTGTGTATGATGGAAGGCAGGGAGGTGCTTCTAAGATGGGAGGTGGCTCTGTATGTGAGTGTGCGGTGTGTGTGTGACTCTAGCAGAAAGACAGTGGAGCACTGTATATGATGGAAGGCAGGGAGGTGCTTCTGAGATGGGAGGTGGCTGTGTATGTGAGTGTGCGGTGTGTGTGTGACTCAAGCAGAAAGGCAGTGGAGCACTGTATATGATGGAAGGCAGGGAGGTGCTTCTGAGATGGGAGGTGGCTGTGTATGTGAGTGTGTGGTACTTGTGTGACTAGCAGAAAGGCAGGGAAGCGCTGTATATGATGGAAGGCAGGGAGGTGCTTCTGAGATGGGAGGTGGCTGTGTATGTGAGTGCGGTGTTTGTGTGACTCTTGCAGAAAGGCAGTGGAGCACTGTATATGATGGAAGGCAGGGAGGTGTTTCTGAGATGGGAGGTGGCTGTGAGTGTGCGGTGTTTGTGTGACTCTTGCAGAAAGGCAGTGGAGCACTGTATATGATGGAAGGCTGGGAGGTGCTTCTGAGATGAGAGGTGGCTGTGTATGTGAGTGTGTGGTGTTTGTGTTACTTGCAGAAAGGCAGTGGAGCACTGTATATCATGGAAGGCAGGGAGGTGCTTCTGAGATGGGAGGTGGCTGTGTATGTGAGTGCGGTGTTTGTGTGACTCTTGCAGAAAGGCAGTGGAGCACTGTATATGATGGAAGGCAGGGAGGTGCTTCTGAGATGGGAGATAGCTGTGTGTGTGAGTGTGCGGTGTGTGTGTGACTCTAGCAGAAAGGCAGTGGAGCACTGTATATGATGGAAGGCAGGGAGGTGCTTCTGAGGTGAGAGGTGGCTGTGTATGTGAGTGTGTGGTGTTTGTGTGACTCTTGCAGAAAGGCAGTGGAGCACTGTATATGATGGAAGGCAGGGAGGTGCTTCTGAGATGGGAGGTGGCTGTGTATGTGAGTGTGCGGTGTTTGTGTGACTCTTGCAGAAAGGCAGTGGAGCTGTATATGATGGAAGGCAGGGAGGTGCTTCTGAGATGGGAGGTGGCTGTGTATGTGAGTGTGCGGTGTGTGTGTGTGACTCTAGCAGAAAGGCAGTGGAGCACTGTATATGATGGAAGGCAGGGAGGTGCTTCTGAGATGAGAGGTGGCTGTGTATGTGAGTGTTTGGTGTTTGTGTGACTCTTGCAGAAAGGCAGTGGAGCACTGTATATGATGGAAGGCAGGGAGGTGCTTCTGAGATGGGAGGTGGCTGTGTGTGTGAGTGTGCGGTGTTTGTGTGACTCTTGCAGAAAGGCAGTGGAGCACTGTGTATGATGGAAGGCAGGGAGGTGCTTCTAAGATGGGAGGTGGCTGTGTATGTGAGTGTGCGGTGTGTGTGTGACTCTAGCAGAAAGGCAGTGGAGCACTGTATATGATGGAAGGCAGGGAGGTGCTTCTGAGATGGGAGGTGGCTGTGTATGTGAGTGTGCGGTGTGTGTGTGACTCAAGCAGAAAGGCAGTGGAGCACTGTATATGATGGAAGGCAGGGAGGTGCTTCTGAGATGGGAGGTGGCTGTGTGTGTGAGTGTGCGGTGTTTGTGTGACTCTTGCAGAAAGGCAGTGGAGCACTGTGTATGATGGAAGGCAGGGAGGTGCTTCTAAGATGGGAGGTGGCTGTGTATGTGAGTGTGCGGTGTGTGTGTGACTCTAGCAGAAAGGCAGGGAAGCGCTGTATATGATGGAAGGCAGGGAGGTGCTTCTGAGATGGGAGGTGGCTGTGTGTGTGAGTGTTCGGTGTTTGTGTGACTAGCAGAAAGACAGTGGAGCACTGTATAAGATGGAAGGCAGGGAGGTGCTTCTGAGACGGGAGGAGGCTGTGTATGTGAGTGTGCGGTGTGTGTGTGACTCTAGCAGAAAGGCAGTGGAGCACTGTATATGATGGAAGGCAGGGAGGTGCTTCTGAGATGGGAGGTGGCTGTGTATGTGAGTGTGTGGTGTGTGTGTGACTAGCAGAAAGGCAGTGGAGCACTGTATATGATGGAAGGCAGGGATGTGCTTCTGAGATGGGAGGTGGCTGTGTATGTGAGTGTGCGGTGTGTGTGTGACTCTAGCAGAAAGGCAGCGGAGCACTGTATATGATGGAAGGCAGGGAGGTGCTTCTGAGATGAGAGGTGGCTGTGTATGTGAGTGTGTGGTGTTTGTGTGACTCTTGCAGAAAGGCAGTGGAGCACTGTATATGATGAAAGGCAGGGAGGTGCTTCTGAGATGGGATGTGGCTGTGTGTGTGAGTGTGCGGTGTGTGTGTGACTCTAGCAGAAAGGCAGTGGAGCACTGTATATGATGGAAACCTGGGAGGTGCTTCTGGGATGAGAGGTGGCTGTGTATGTGAGTGTGTGGTGTTTGCGTTACTTGCAGAAAGGCAGTGGAGCACTGTATATGATGGAAGGCAGGGAGGTGCTTCTGAGATGGGAGGTGGCTGTGTGTGTGAGAGTGTGCGGTGTTTGTGTGACTCTTGCAGAAAGGCAGTGGAGCACTGTATATGATGGAAGGCAGGGAGGTGCTTCTGAGATGGGAGGTGGCTGTGTATGTGAGTGTGCGGTGTGTGTGTGACTCTAGCAGAAAGGCAGTGGAGCACTGTATATGATGGAAGGCAGGGAGGTGCTTCTGAGATGAGAGGTGGCTGTGTATGTGAGTGTGTGGTGTTTGTGTGACTCTTGCAGAAAGGCAGTGGAGCACTGTATATGATGGAAGGCAGGAAGGTGCTTCTGAGATGGGAGGTGGCTGTGTATGTGAGTGTGCGGTGTGTGTGTGACTCTAGCAGAAAGGCAGTGGAGCACTGTATATGATGGAAGGCAGGGAGGTGCTTCTGAGATGGGAGGTGACTGTGTATGTGAGTGTGCGGTGTGTGTGTGACTCTAGCAGAAAGGCAGTGGAGCACTGTATATGATGGAAGGCAGGGAGGTGCTTCTGAGATGGGAGGTGGCTGTGTATGTGAGTGTGCGGTGTGTGTGTGACTCTAGCAGAAAGGCAGTGGAGCACTGTATATGATGGAAGGCAGGGAGGTGCTTCTGAGGTGAGAGGTGGCTGTGTATGTGAGTGTGGTGTTTGTGTGACTCTTGCAGAAAGGCAGTGGAGCACTGTATATGATGGAAGGCAGGGAGGTGCTTCTGAGATGGGAGGTGGCTGTGTGTGTGAGTGTGCGGTGTTTGTGTGACTCTTGCAGAAAGGCAGTGGAGCTGTATATGATGGAAGGCAGGGAGGTGCTTCTGAGATGGGAGGTGGCTGTGTATGTGAGTGTGCGGTGTGTGTGTGTGACTCTAGCAGAAAGGCAGTGGAGCACTGTATATGATGGAAGGCAGGGAGGTGCTTCTGAGATGAGAGGTGGCTGTGTATGTGAGTGTTTGGTGTTTGTGTGACTCTTGCAGAAAGGCAGTGGAGCACTGTATATGATGGAAGGCAGGGAGGTGCTTCTGAGATGGGAGGTGGCTGTGTGTGTGAGTGTGCGGTGTTTGTGTGACTTGCAGAAAGGCAGTGGAGCACTGTGTATGATGGAAGGCAGGGAGGTGCTTCTAAGATGGGAGGTGGCTGTGTATGTGAGTGTGCGGTGTGTGTGTGACTCTAGCAGAAAGGCAGTGGAGCACTGTATATGTTGGAAGGCAGGGAGGTGCTTCTGAGATGGGAGGTGGCTGTGTATGTGAGTGTGCGGTGTGTGTGTGACTCAAGCAGAAAGGCAGTGGAGCACTGTATATGATGGAAGGCAGGGAGGTGCTTCTGAGATGGGAGGTGGCTGTGTATGTGAGTGTGTGGTACTTGTGTGACTAGCAGAAAGGCAGGGAAGCGCTGTATATGATGGAAGGCAGGGAGGTGCTTCTGAGATGGGAGGTGGCTGTGTGTGTGAGTGTTCGGTGTTTGTGTGACTAGCAGAAAGACATTGGAGCACTGTATAAGATGGAAGGCAGGGAGGTGCTTCTGAGACGGGAGGAGGCTGTGTATGTGAGTGTGCGGTGTGTGTGTGACTCTAGCAGAAAGGCAGTGGAGCACTGTATATGATGGAAGGCAGGGAGGTGCTTCTGAGATGGGAGGTGGCTGTGTATGTGAGTGTGTGGTGTGTGTGTGACTAGCAGAAGGGCAGTGGAGCACTGTATATGATGGAAGGCAGGGAGGTGCTTCTGAGATGGGAGGTGGCTGTGTATGTGAGTGTGCGGTGTGTGTGTGACTCTAGCAGAAAGGCAGTGGAGCACTGTATATGATGGAAGGCTGGGAGGTGCTTCTGAGATGAGAGGTGGCTGTGTATGTGAGTGTGTGGTGTTTGTGTGACTCTTGCAGAAAGGCAGTGGAGCACTGTATATGATGGAAGGCAGGGAGGTGCTTCTGAGATGGGAGGTGGCTGTGTATGTGAGTGCGGTGTTTGTGTGACTCTTGCAGAAAGGCAGTGGAGCACTGTATATGATGGAAGGCAGGGAGGTGTTTCTGAGATGGGAGGTGGCTGTGTGTGTGAGTGTGCGGTGTTTGTGTGACTCTTGCAGAAAGGCAGTGGAGCACTGTATATGATGGAAGGCTGGGAGGTGCTTCTGAGATGAGAGGTGGCTGTGTATGTGAGTGTGTGGTGTTTGTGTTACTTGCAGAAAGGCAGTGGAGCACTGTATATGATGGAAGGCAGGGAGGTGCTTCTGAGATGGGAGGTGGCTGTGTATGTGAGTGCGGTGTTTGTGTGACTCTTGCAGAAAGGCAGTGGAGCACTGTATATGATGGAAGGCAGGGAGGTGCTTCTGAGATGGGAGGTGGCTGTGTGTGTGAGTGTGCGGTGTGTGTGTGACTCTAGCAGAAAGGCAGTGGAGCACTGTATATGATGGAAGGCAGGGAGGTGCTTCTGAGGTGAGAGGTGGCTGTGTATGTGAGTGTGTGGTGTTTGTGTGACTCTTGCAGAAAGGCAGTGGAGCACTGTATATGATGGAAGGCAGGGAGGTGCTTCTGAGATGGGAGGTGGCTGTGTGTGTGGGTGTGCGGTGTTTGTGTGACTCTTGCAGAAAGGCAGTGGAGCTGTATATGATGGAAGGCAGGGAGGTGCTTCTGAGATGGGAGGTGGCTGTGTATGTGAGTGTGCGGTGTGTGTGTGTGACTCTAGCAGAAAGGCAGTGGAGCACTGTATATGATGGAAGGCAGGGAGGTGCTTCTGAGATAAGAGGTGGCTGTGTATGTGAGTGTTTGGTGTTTGTGTGACTCTTGCAGAAAGGCAGTGGAGCACTGTATATGATGGAAGGCAGGGAGGTGCTTCTGAGATGGGAGGTGGCTGTGTGTGTGAGTGTGCGGTGTTTGTGTGACTCTTGCAGAAAGGCAGTGGAGCACTGTGTATGATGGAAGGCAGGGAGGTGCTTCTAAGATGGGAGGTGGCTCTGTATGTGAGTGTGCGGTGTGTGTGTGACTCTAGCAGAAAGACAGTGGTGCACTGTATATGATGGAAGGCAGGGAGGTGCTTCTGAGATGGGAGGTGGCTGTGTATGTGAGTGTGCGGTGTGTGTGTGACTCAAGCAGAAAGGCAGTGGAGCACTGTATATGATGGAAGGCAGGGAGGTGCTTCTGAGATGGGAGGTGGCTGTGTATGTGAGTGTGTGGTACTTGTGTGACTAGCAGAAAGGCAGGGAAGCGCTGTATATGATGGAAGGCAGGGAGGTGCTTCTGAGATGGGAGGTGGCTGTGTATGTGAGTGCGGTGTTTGTGTGACTCTTGCAGAAAGGCAGTGGAGCACTGTATATGATGGAAGGCAGGGAGGTGTTTCTGAGATGGGAGGTGGCTGTGAGTGTGCGGTGTTTGTGTGACTCTTGCAGAAAGGCAGTGGAGCACTGTATATGATGGAAGGCTGGGAGGTGCTTCTGAGATGAGAGGTGGCTGTGTATGTGAGTGTGTGGTGTTTGTGTTACTTGCAGAAAGGCAGTGGAGCACTGTATATCATGGAAGGCAGGGAGGTGCTTCTGAGATGGGAGGTGGCTGTGTATGTGAGTGCGGTGTTTGTGTGACTCTTGCAGAAAGGCAGTGGAGCACTGTATATGATGGAAGGCAGGGAGGTGCTTCTGAGATGGGAGATAGCTGTGTGTGTGAGTGTGCGGTGTGTGTGTGACTCTAGCAGAAAGGCAGTGGAGCACTGTATATGATGGAAGGCAGGGAGGTGCTTCTGAGGTGAGAGGTGGCTGTGTATGTGAGTGTGTGGTGTTTGTGTGACTCTTGCAGAAAGGCAGTGGAGCACTGTATATGATGGAAGGCAGGGAGGTGCTTCTGAGATGGGAGGTGGCTGTGTATGTGAGTGTGCGGTGTTTGTGTGACTCTTGCAGAAAGGCAGTGGAGCTGTATATGATGGAAGGCAGGGAGGTGCTTCTGAGATGGGAGGTGGCTGTGTATGTGAGTGTGCGGTGTGTGTGTGTGACTCTAGCAGAAAGGCAGTGGAGCACTGTATATGATGGAAGGCAGGGAGGTGCTTCTGAGATGAGAGGTGGCTGTGTATGTGAGTGTTTGGTGTTTGTGTGACTCTTGCAGAAAGGCAGTGGAGCACTGTATATGATGGAAGGCAGGGAGGTGCTTCTGAGATGGGAGGTGGCTGTGTGTGTGAGTGTGCGGTGTTTGTGTGACTCTTGCAGAAAGGCAGTGGAGCACTGTGTATGATGGAAGGCAGGGAGGTGCTTCTAAGATGGGAGGTGGCTGTGTATGTGAGTGTGCGGTGTGTGTGTGACTCTAGCAGAAAGGCAGTGGAGCACTGTATATGATGGAAGGCAGGGAGGTGCTTCTGAGATGGGAGGTGGCTGTGTATGTGAGTGTGCGGTGTGTGTGTGACTCAAGCAGAAAGGCAGTGGAGCACTGTATATGATGGAAGGCAGGGAGGTGCTTCTGAGATGGGAGGTGGCTGTGTGTGTGAGTGTGCGGTGTTTGTGTGACTCTTGCAGAAAGGCAGTGGAGCACTGTGTATGATGGAAGGCAGGGAGGTGCTTCTAAGATGGGAGGTGGCTGTGTATGTGAGTGTGCGGTGTGTGTGTGACTCTAGCAGAAAGGCAGGGAAGCGCTGTATATGATGGAAGGCAGGGAGGTGCTTCTGAGATGGGAGGTGGCTGTGTGTGTGAGTGTTCGGTGTTTGTGTGACTAGCAGAAAGACAGTGGAGCACTGTATAAGATGGAAGGCAGGGAGGTGCTTCTGAGACGGGAGGAGGCTGTGTATGTGAGTGTGCGGTGTGTGTGTGACTCTAGCAGAAAGGCAGTGGAGCACTGTATATGATGGAAGGCAGGGAGGTGCTTCTGAGATGGGAGGTGGCTGTGTATGTGAGTGTGTGGTGTGTGTGTGACTAGCAGAAAGGCAGTGGAGCACTGTATATGATGGAAGGCAGGGATGTGCTTCTGAGATGGGAGGTGGCTGTGTATGTGAGTGTGCGGTGTGTGTGTGACTCTAGCAGAAAGGCAGCGGAGCACTGTATATGATGGAAGGCAGGGAGGTGCTTCTGAGATGAGAGGTGGCTGTGTATGTGAGTGTGTGGTGTTTGTGTGACTCTTGCAGAAAGGCAGTGGAGCACTGTATATGATGAAAGGCAGGGAGGTGCTTCTGAGATGGGATGTGGCTGTGTGTGTGAGTGTGCGGTGTTTGTGTGACTCTTGCAGAAAGGCAGTGGAGCACTGTATATGATGGAAGGCAGGGAGGTGCTTCTAAGATGGGAGGTGGCTGTGTATGTGAGTGTGCGGTGTGTGTTTGACTCTAGCAGAAAGGCAGTGGAGCACTGTATATGATGGAAGGCAGGGAGGTGCTTCTGAGATGGGAGGTGGCTGTGTATGTGAGTGTGCGGTGTGTGTGTGTGATTCTAGCAGAAAGGCAGTGGAGCACTGTATATGATGGAAGGCAGGGAGGTGCTTCTGAGATGAGAGGTGGCTGTGTATGTGAGTGTGTGGTGTTTGTGTGACTCTTGCAGAAAGGCAGTGGAGCACTGTATATGATGGAAGGCAGGGAGGTGCTTCTGAGATGGGAGGTGGCTGTGTATGTGAGTGTGCGGTGTGTGTGTGACTCTAGCAGAAAGGCAGTGGAGCACTGTATATGATGGAAGGCAGGGAGGTGCTTCTGAGATGGGAGGTGGCTGTATATGTGAGTGTGCGGTGTGTGTGTGACTCTAGCAGAAAGGCAGTGGAGCACTGTATATGATGGAAGGCAGGGAGGTGCTTCTGAGATGGGAGGTGGCTGTGTATGTGAGTGTGCGGTGTGTGTGTGTGACTCTAGCAGAAAGGCAGTGGAGCACTGTATATGATGGAAGGCAGGGAGGTGCTTCTGAGATCAGAGGTGGCTGTGTATGTGAGTGTGTGGTGTTTGTGTGACTCTTGCAGAAAGGCAGTGGAGCACTGTATATGATGGAAGGCAGGGAGGTGCTTCTGAGATGGGAGGTGGCTGTGTGTGTGAGTGTGCGGTGTTTGTGTGACTCTTGCAGAAAGGCAGTGGAGCACTGTATATGATGGAAGGCAGAGAGGTGCTTCTGAGATGGGAGGTGGCTATGTATGTGAGTGTGCGGTGTGTGTGTGTGACTCTAGCAGAAAGGCAGTGGAGCACTGTATATGATGGAAGGCAGGGAGGTGCTTCTGAGATGAGAGGGGGCTGTGTATGTGAGTGTTTGGTGTTTGTGTGACTCTTGCAGAAAGGCAGTGGAGCACTGTACATGATGGAAGGCAGGGAGGTGCTTCTGAGATGGGAGGTGGCTGTGTGTGTGAGTGTGTGGTGTTTGTGTGACTCTTGCAGAAAGGCAGTGGAGCACTGTATATGATGGAAGGCAGGGAGGTGCTTCTAAGATGGGAGGTGGCTGTGTATGTGAGTGTGCGGTGTAGCAGAAAGGCAGTGGAGCACAGTATATGATGGAAGGCAGGGAGGTGCTTCTGAGATGGGAGGTGGCTGTGTATGTGAGTGTGCGGTGTGTGTGTGACTCAAGCAGAAAGGCAGTGGAGCACTGTATATGATGGAAGGCAGGGAGGTGCTTCTGAGATGGGAGGTGGCTGTGTATGTGAGTGTGTGGTACTTGTGTGACTAGCAGAAAGGCAGGGAAGCGCTGTATATGATGGAAGGCAGGGAGGTGCTTCTGAGATGGGAGGTGGCTGTGTGTGTGAGTGTTCGGTGTTTGTGTGACTAGCAGAAAGACAGTGGAGCACTGTATAAGATGGAAGGCAGGGAGGTGCTTCTGAGATGGGAGGTGGCTGTGTATGTGAGTGTGCGGTGTTTGTGTGACTCTAGCAGAAAGACAGTGGAGCACTGTATATGATGGAAGGCAGGGAGGTGCTTCTGAGATGGGAGGTGGCTGTGTATGTGAGTGTGCGGTGTGTGTGTGTGATTCTAGCAGAAAGGCAGTGGAGCACTGTATATGATGGAAGGCAGGGAGGTGCTTCTGAGATGAGAGGTGGCTGTGTATGTGAGTGTGTGGTGTTTGTGTGACTCTTGCAGAAAGGCAGTGGAGCACTGTATATGATGGAAGGCAGGGAGGTGCTTCTGAGATGGGAGGTGGCTGTGTATGTGAGTGTGCGGTGTGTGTGTGACTCTAGCAGAAAGGCAGTGGAGCACTGTATATGATGGAAGGCAGGGAGGTGCTTCTGAGATGGGAGGTGGCTGTATATGTGAGTGTGCGGTGTGTGTGTGACTCTAGCAGAAAGGCAGTGGAGCACTGTATATGATGGAAGGCAGGGAGGTGCTTCTGAGATGGGAGGTGGCTGTGTATGTGAGTGTGCGGTGTGTGTGTGTGACTCTAGCAGAAAGGCAGTGGAGCACTGTATATGATGGAAGGCAGGGAGGTGCTTCTGAGATCAGAGGTGGCTGTGTATGTGAGTGTGTGGTGTTTGTGTGACTCTTGCAGAAAGGCAGTGGAGCACTGTATATGATGGAAGGCAGGGAGGTGCTTCTGAGATGGGAGGTGGCTGTGTGTGTGAGTGTGCGGTGTTTGTGTGACTCTTGCAGAAAGGCAGTGGAGCACTGTATATGATGGAAGGCAGAGAGGTGCTTCTGAGATGGGAGGTGGCTGTGTATGTGAGTGTGCGGTGTGTGTTTGTGACTCTAGCAGAAAGGCAGTGGAGCACTGTATATGATGGAAGGCAGGGAGGTGCTTCTGAGATGAGAGGGGGCTGTGTATGTGAGTGTTTGGTGTTTGTGTGACTCTTGCAGAAAGGCAGTGGAGCACTGTACATGATGGAAGGCAGGGAGGTGCTTCTGAGATGGGAGGTGGCTGTGTGTGTGAGTGTGTGGTGTTTGTGTGACTCTTGCAGAAAGGCAGTGGAGCACTGTATATGATGGAAGGCAGGGAGGTGCTTCTAAGATGGGAGGTGGCTGTGTATGTGAGTGTGCGGTGTAGCAGAAAGGCAGTGGAGCACAGTATATGATGGAAGGCAGGGAGGTGCTTCTGAGATGGGAGGTGGCTGTGTATGTGAGTGTGCGGTGTGTGTGTGACTCAAGCAGAAAGGCAGTGGAGCACTGTATATGATGGAAGGCAGGGAGGTGCTTCTGAGATGGGAGGTGGCTGTGTATGTGAGTGTGTGGTACTTGTGTGACTAGCAGAAAGGCAGGGAAGCGCTGTATATGATGGAAGGCAGGGAGGTGCTTCTGAGATGGGAGGTGGCTGTGTGTGTGAGTGTTCGGTGTGTGTGTGACTCTAGCAGAAAGGCAGTGGAGCACTGTATATGATGGAAGGCAGGGAGGTGCTTCTGAGGTGAGAGGTGGCTGTGTATGTGAGTGTGTGGTGTTTGTGTGACTCTTGCAGAAAGGCAGTGGAGCACTGTATATGATGGAAGGCAGGGAGGTGCTTCTGAGATGGGAGGTGGCTGTGTATGTGAGTGTGCGGTGTTTGTGTGACTCTTGCAGAAAGGCAGTGGAGCTGTATATGATGGAAGGCAGGGAGGTGCTTCTGAGATGGGAGGTGGCTGTGTATGTGAGTGTGCGGTGTGTGTGTGTGACTCTAGCAGAAAGGCAGTGGAGCACTGTATATGATGGAAGGCAGGGAGGTGCTTCTGAGATGAGAGGTGGCTGTGTATGTGAGTGTTTGGTGTTTGTGTGACTCTTGCAGAAAGGCAGTGGAGCACTGTATATGATGGAAGGCAGGGAGGTGCTTCTGAGATGGGAGGTGGCTGTGTGTGTGAGTGTGCGGTGTTTGTGTGACTCTTGCAGAAAGGCAGTGGAGCACTGTGTATGATGGAAGGCAGGGAGGTGCTTCTAAGATGGGAGGTGGCTGTGTATGTGAGTGTGCGGTGTGTGTGTGACTCTAGCAGAAAGGCAGTGGAGCACTGTATATGATGGAAGGCAGGGAGGTGCTTCTGAGATGGGAGGTGGCTGTGTATGTGAGTGTGCGGTGTGTGTGTGACTCAAGCAGAAAGGCAGTGGAGCACTGTATATGATGGAAGGCAGGGAGGTGCTTCTGAGATGGGAGGTGGCTGTGTGTGTGAGTGTGCGGTGTTTGTGTGACTCTTGCAGAAAGGCAGTGGAGCACTGTGTATGATGGAAGGCAGGGAGGTGCTTCTAAGATGGGAGGTGGCTGTGTATGTGAGTGTGCGGTGTGTGTGTGACTCTAGCAGAAAGGCAGGGAAGCGCTGTATATGATGGAAGGCAGGGAGGTGCTTCTGAGATGGGAGGTGGCTGTGTGTGTGAGTGTTCGGTGTTTGTGTGACTAGCAGAAAGACAGTGGAGCACTGTATAAGATGGAAGGCAGGGAGGTGCTTCTGAGACGGGAGGAGGCTGTGTATGTGAGTGTGCGGTGTGTGTGTGACTCTAGCAGAAAGGCAGTGGAGCACTGTATATGATGGAAGGCAGGGAGGTGCTTCTGAGATGGGAGGTGGCTGTGTATGTGAGTGTGTGGTGTGTGTGTGACTAGCAGAAAGGCAGTGGAGCACTGTATATGATGGAAGGCAGGGATGTGCTTCTGAGATGGGAGGTGGCTGTGTATGTGAGTGTGCGGTGTGTGTGTGACTCTAGCAGAAAGGCAGCGGAGCACTGTATATGATGGAAGGCAGGGAGGTGCTTCTGAGATGAGAGGTGGCTGTGTATGTGAGTGTGTGGTGTTTGTGTGACTCTTGCAGAAAGGCAGTGGAGCACTGTATATGATGAAAGGCAGGGAGGTGCTTCTGAGATGGGATGTGGCTGTGTGTGTGAGTGTGCGGTGTTTGTGTGACTCTTGCAGAAAGGCAGTGGAGCACTGTATATGATGGAAGGCAGGGAGGTGCTTCTAAGATGGGAGGTGGCTGTGTATGTGAGTGTGCGGTGTGTGTTTGACTCTAGCAGAAAGGCAGTGGAGCACTGTATATGATGGAAGGCAGGGAGGTGCTTCTGAGATGGGAGGTGGCTGTGTATGTGAGTGTGCGGTGTGTGTGTGTGATTCTAGCAGAAAGGCAGTGGAGCACTGTATATGATGGAAGGCAGGGAGGTGCTTCTGAGATGAGAGGTGGCTGTGTATGTGAGTGTGTGGTGTTTGTGTGACTCTTGCAGAAAGGCAGTGGAGCACTGTATATGATGGAAGGCAGGGAGGTGCTTCTGAGATGGGAGGTGGCTGTGTATGTGAGTGTGCGGTGTGTGTGTGACTCTAGCAGAAAGGCAGTGGAGCACTGTATATGATGGAAGGCAGGGAGGTGCTTCTGAGATGGGAGGTGGCTGTATATGTGAGTGTGTGGTGTGTGTGTGACTCTAGCAGAAAGGCAGTGGAGCACTGTATATGATGGAAGGCAGGGAGGTGCTTCTGAGATGGGAGGTGGCTGTGTATGTGAGTGTGCGGTGTGTGTGTGTGACTCTAGCAGAAAGGCAGTGGAGCACTGTATATGATGGAAGGCAGGGAGGTGCTTCTGAGATCAGAGGTGGCTGTGTATGTGAGTGTGTGGTGTTTGTGTGACTCTTGCAGAAAGGCAGTGGAGCACTGTATATGATGGAAGGCAGGGAGGTGCTTCTGAGATGGGAGGTGGCTGTGTGTGTGAGTGTGCGGTGTTTGTGTGACTCTTGCAGAAAGGCAGTGGAGCACTGTATATGATGGAAGGCAGAGAGGTGCTTCTGAGATGGGAGGTGGCTGTGTATGTGAGTGTGCGGTGTGTGTGTGTGACTCTAGCAGAAAGGCAGTGGAGCACTGTATATGATGGAAGGCAGGGAGGTGCTTCTGAGATGAGAGGGGGCTGTGTATGTGAGTGTTTGGTGTTTGTGTGACTCTTGCAGAAAGGCAGTGGAGCACTGTACATGATGGAAGGCAGGGAGGTGCTTCTGAGATGGGAGGTGGCTGTGTGTGTGAGTGTGTGGTGTTTGTGTGACTCTTGCAGAAAGGCAGTGGAGCACTGTATATGATGGAAGGCAGGGAGGTGCTTCTAAGATGGGAGGTGGCTGTGTATGTGAGTGTGCGGTGTAGCAGAAAGGCAGTGGAGCACAGTATATGATGGAAGGCAGGGAGGTGCTTCTGAGATGGGAGGTGGCTGTGTATGTGAGTGTGCGGTGTGTGTGTGACTCAAGCAGAAAGGCAGTGGAGCACTGTATATGATGGAAGGCAGGGAGGTGCTTCTGAGATGGGAGGTGGCTGTGTATGTGAGTGTGTGGTACTTGTGTGACTAGCAGAAAGGCAGGGAAGCGCTGTATATGATGGAAGGCAGGGAGGTGCTTCTGAGATGGGAGGTGGCTGTGTGTGTGAGTGTTCGGTGTTTGTGTGACTAGCAGAAAGACAGTGGAGCACTGTATAAGATGGAAGGCAGGGAGGTGCTTCTGAGATGGGAGGTGGCTGTGTATGTGAGTGTGCGGTGTTTGTGTGACTCTAGCAGAAAGACAGTGGAGCACTGTATATGATGGAAGGCAGGGAGGTGCTTCTGAGATGGGAGGTGGCTGTGTATGTGAGTGTGCGGTGTGTGTGTGTGATTCTAGCAGAAAGGCAGTGGAGCACTGTATATGATGGAAGGCAGGGAGGTGCTTCTGAGATGAGAGGTGGCTGTGTATGTGAGTGTGTGGTGTTTGTGTGACTCTAGCAGAAAGGCAGTGGAGCACTGTATATGATGGAAGGCAGGGAGGTGCTTCTGAGATGGGAGGTGGCTGTGTATGTGAGTGTGCGGTGTGTGTGTGTGACTCTAGCAGAAAGGCAGTGGAGCACTGTATATGATGGAAGGCAGGGAGGTGCTTCTGAGATCAGAGGTGGCTGTGTATGTGAGTGTGTGGTGTTTGTGTGACTCTTGCAGAAAGGCAGTGGAGCACTGTATATGATGGAAGGCAGGGAGGTGCTTCTGAGATGGGAGGTGGCTGTGTGTGTGAGTGTGCGGTGTTTGTGTGACTCTTGCAGAAAGGCAGTGGAGCACTGTATATGATGGAAGGCAGAGAGGTGCTTCTGAGATGGGAGGTGGCTGTGTATGTGAGTGTGCGGTGTGTGTTTGTGACTCTAGCAGAAAGGCAGTGGAGCACTGTATATGATGGAAGGCAGGGAGGTGCTTCTGAGATGAGAGGGGGCTGTGTATGTGAGTGTTTGGTGTTTGTGTGACTCTTGCAGAAAGGCAGTGGAGCACTGTACATGATGGAAGGCAGGGAGGTGCTTCTGAGATGGGAGGTGGCTGTGTGTGTGAGTGTGTGGTGTTTGTGTGACTCTTGCAGAAAGGCAGTGGAGCACTGTATATGATGGAAGGCAGGGAGGTGCTTCTAAGATGGGAGGTGGCTGTGTATGTGAGTGTGCGGTGTAGCAGAAAGGCAGTGGAGCACAGTATATGATGGAAGGCAGGGAGGTGCTTCTGAGATGGGAGGTGGCTGTGTATGTGAGTGTGCGGTGTGTGTGTGACTCAAGCAGAAAGGCAGTGGAGCACTGTATATGATGGAAGGCAGGGAGGTGCTTCTGAGATGGGAGGTGGCTGTGTATGTGAGTGTGTGGTACTTGTGTGACTAGCAGAAAGGCAGGGAAGCGCTGTATATGATGGAAGGCAGGGAGGTGCTTCTGAGATGGGAGGTGGCTGTGTGTGTGAGTGTTCGGTGTTTGTGTGACTAGCAGAAAGACAGTGGAGCACTGTATAAGATGGAAGGCAGGGAGGTGCTTCTGAGATGGGAGGTGGCTGTGTATGTGAGTGTGCGGTGTTTGTGTGACTCTTGCAGAAAGGCAGTGCAGCACTGTATATGATGGAAGGCAGGGAGGTGCTTCTGAGATGGGAGGTGGCTGTGTATGTGAGTGTGCGGTGTGTGTGTGACTCTAGCAGAAAGACAGTGGAGCACTGTATATGATGGAAGGCAGGGAGGTGCTTCTGAGATGAGAGGTGGCTGTGTATGTGAGTGTGTGGTGTTTGTGTGACTCTTGCAGAAAGGCAGTGGAGCACTGTATATGATGGAAGGCAGGGAGGTGCTTCTGAGATGGGAGGTGGCTGTGTGTGTGAGTGTGCGGTGTTTGTGTGACTCTTGCAGAAAGGCAGTGGAGCACTGTATATGATGGAAGGCAGGGAGGTGCTTCTAAGATGGGAGGTGGCTGTGTATGTGAGTGTGCGGTGTGTGTGTGACTCTAGCAGAAAGGCAGTGGAGCACTGTATATGATGGAAGGCAGGGAGGTGCTTCTGAGATGGGAGGGGGCTGTGTAGGTGAGTGTGCGGTGTGTGTGTGACTCTAGCAGAAAGGCAGTGGAGCACTGTATATGATGGAAGGCAGGGAGGTGCTTCTGAGATGAGAGGTGGCTGTGTATGTGAGTGTTTGGTGTTTGTGTGACTCTTGCAGAAAGGCAGTGGAGCACTGTATATGATGGAAGGCAGGGAGGTGCTTCTGAGATGGGAGGTGGCTGTGTGTGTGAGTGTGCGGTGTTTGTGTGACTCTTGCAGAAAGGCAGTGGAGCACTGTATATGATGGAGGCAGGGAGGTGCTTCTAAGATAGGAGGTGGCTGTGTATGTGAGTGTGCGGTGTGTGTGTGACTAGCAGAAAGGCAGGGAAGCGCTGTATATGATGGAAGGCAGGGAGGTGCTTCTGAGATGGGAGGTGGCTGTGTGTGTGAGTGTTCGGTGTTTGTGTGACTAGCAGAAAGACAGTGGAGCACTGTATATGATGGAAGGCAGGGAGGTGCTTCTGAGATGGGAGGTGGCTGTGTATGTGAGTGTGCGGTGTGTGTGTGACTAGCAGAAAGGCAGTGGAGCACTGTATATGATGGAAGGCAGGGAGGTGCTTCTGAGATGGGAGGTGGCTGTGTATGTGAGTGTGTGGTGTGTGTGTGACTAGCAGAAAGGCAGTGGAGCACTGTATATGATGGAACGCAGGGAGGTGCTTCTGAGATGAGAGGTGGCTGTGTATGTGAGTGTGCGGTGTGTGTGTGTGACTCTAGCAGAAAGGCAGTGGAGCACTTTATATGATGGAAGGCAGGGAGGTGCTTCTGAGATGGGAGGTGGCTGTGTATGTGAGTGTGCGGCATGTGTGTGACTTGCAGAAAGGCAGTGGAGCACTGTATATGATGGAAGGCAGGGAGGTGCTTCTGAGATGGGAGGTGGCTGTGTATGTGAGTGTTCGGTGTTTGTCTGACTAGCAGAAAGACAGTGGAGCCCTGTACATGATGGAAGGCAGGGAGTTGCTTCTGAGATGGGAGGTGGCTGTGTGTGTGAGTGTGCGGTGTTTGTGTGACTCTAGCAAAAAGACAGTGGAGCACTGTATATGATGGAAGGCAGGGAGGTGCTTCTGAGATGGGAGGTGGCTGTGTGTGTGAGTGTGCGGTGTTTGTGTGACTCTAGCAGAAAGGCAGTGGAGCACTGTATATGATGGAAGGCAGGGAGGTGCTTCTGAGATGGGAGGTGGCTGGGTATGTGAGTGTGCGGTGTGTGTGTGACTAGCAGAAAGGCAGTGGAGCACTGTATATGATCGAAGGCAGGGAGGTGCTTCTGAGATGGGAGGCGGCTGTGTATGTGAGTGTGTGGTGTTTGTGTGACTCTAGCAGAAAGGCAGTGGAGCACTGTATATGATGGAAGGCAGGGAGGTGCTTCTGAGATGGGAGGTGGCTGTGTATGTGAGTGTGCGGTGTTTGTGTGACTCTAGCAGAAAGGCAATGGACACTGTATATGATGGAAGGCAGGGAGGTGCTTCTAAGATGGGAGGTGGCTGTGTATGTGAGTGTGGTGTTTGTGTGACTCTAGCAGAAAGGCAATGGACACTGTATATGATGGAAGGCAGGGAGGTGCTTCTGAGATGGGAGGTGGCTGTGTATGTGAGTGTGCGGTGTGTGTGTGTGACTAGCAGAAAGGCAGAGGAGCACTGTATATGATGGAAGGCAGGGAGGTGGTTCTGAGATGAGAGGTGGCTGTGTGTGTGAGTGTTCGGTGTTTGTGTGACTAGCAGAAAGACAGTGGAGCACTGTATATGATGGAAGGCAGGGAGGTGCTTCTGAGATGGGAGGTGGCTGTGTATGTGAGTGTGCGGTGTGTGTGTGACTAGCAGAAAGGCAGTGGAGCACTGTATATGATGGAAGGCAGGGAGGTGCTTCTGAGATGGGAGGTGGCTGTGTATGTGAGTGTGCGGTGTGTGTGTGACTAGCAGAAAGGCAGTGGAGCACTGTATATGATGGAACGCAGGGAGGTGCTTCTGAGATGAGAGGTGGCTGTGTATGTGAGTGTGCGGTGTGTGTGTGTGACTCTAGCAGAAAGGCAGTGGAGCACTGTATATGATGGAAGGCAGGGAGGTGCTTCTGAGATGGGAGGTGGCTGTGTATGTGAGTGTGCGGTGTGTGTGTGACTAGCAGAAAGGCAGTGGAGCACTGTATATGATGGAAGGCAGGGAGGTGCTTCTGAGACAGGAGGTGGCTGTGTATGTGAGTGTGTGGTGCTTGTGTGAATCTTTCCGAAAGGCATTGGAGCACTGTATATGATGGAAGGCAGGAAGGTGCTTCTGAGATGGGAGGTGGCTGTGTATGTGAGTGTGCGGTGTTTGTGTGACTCTTGCAGAAAGGCAGTGGAGCACTGTATATGATGGAAGGCAGGGAGGTGGTTCTGAGATGAGGTGGCTGTGTATGTGAGTGTGCGGTGTTTGTGTGAACATATCAGAAAGGCAGGCAAGCGCTGTACATGATGGAAGGCGGGGAGGTAGTTCTGAGATGGCAGGTGGCTATGTATGTGAGTGTGTAGGGTGTTTGTGTGACTCTAGCCGAAAGGCAGGGAAGCGCTGTACATGATGGAAGGCAGGGAGGTGGCTGTGTATGTGAGTGTGTGGTGTTTGTGAGTCTAGGAAGATGTGCTAAGGGGATAAGTATGTATGAAGCAGCAAAGCACTATACACGGCCATGATAGGGGCCCCTTTCTATGCAATAAAGATCATTGAGAAAGACATAAAAAGCATTGGCAAAGATAATAGGTCTGGGCTCTTTCAAAAAAACTTCTTTGTTTGGCGAGTCTGTGCCTGTGGTTGTGTGGATGTGTGGGTGGGTGAATGTGCAGTGGAGTCAACGCTTGGATGGATGCGTGAGTGAGTCACAGAACACATGGATGAGAGGTGCACTATTATGAGCAGCATAATGAGAGTGGCATGCAGTGCAGATGCAGAAAAATGGCAAGACCTCCATCACAATGAGAGATTCAAGAGCTGTGAATGCGATGGACAAAGATGAAGATGCAGCAAAACAAGGGGTACAGGTGCCGTGGAATCAGAGATACAGCAGTATAGGAGGTGTCAGAGAATGGGGAAAGGTGCAGCAGCAGGTGCAGCATAAAGAGAGGTGCAGCGCATCTGAGGTGCAGGTGCAGCATTATGAGAAGTGTCAAAGAATAGTGAAAGGTGCAGCAGCAGGTGCAGCATAAAGAGAGGTGCAGAGGTGCAGGTGCAGCAGCAGCAGTATGAGAGGTGTCAGCGAATGGTGAAAGGTGCAGCCGCAGATGCAGCATAAAGACCGGTGCTGAGGATAGGAGGTGCAGCAGTATGGGAGGTGTCAGAGAATGGTGAAAGGTGAAAGGTGCAGCAGCAGGTGCAGCATAAAGAGAGGTGCAGCGAATAGGAGGTGCAGGTGCAGCAGTTTGAGAGGTGTCAGAGAATAGTGAAAGGTGCAGCAGCAGGTGCAGCATAAAGAGAGGTGCAGCGCATAGGAGGTGCAGCTGCAGCAGTATGAGAGGTGTCAGAGAATGATGAAAGGTGCAGAAGCAGGTGCAGCATAAAGAGAGGTGCAGCGCATAGAAGGTGCAGCTGCAGCAGTATCAGAGGTGTCAGAGAATGGTGAAAGGTGCAGGTGCAGCATAAAGAGAGGTGCGGCGCATAGGAGGTGCAGCTGCAGCAGTATGAGAGGTGTCAGAGAATGGTGAAAGGTGCAGCAGCAGGTGCAGCATAAAGAGAAGTGCAGAGGATATGAGGTGCTGGTGCAGCAGTATTGGAGGTGTCAGAGAATGGTGAAAGTTGCAGAAGCAGGTGCTGAATAAAGAGAGGTGCAGCGCATAGGAGTTGCAGCTGCAGCAGTATGAGAGGTGTCAGAGAATGATGAAAGGTGCAGAAGCAGGTGCAGCATAAAGAGAGGTGCAGCGCATAGAAGGTGCAGCTGCAGCAGTATCAGAGGTGTCAGAGAATGGTGAAAGGTGCAGGTGCAGCATAAAGAGAGGTGCGGCGCATAGGAGGTGCAGCTGCAGCAGTATGAGAGGTGTCAGAGAATGGTGAAAGGTGCAGCAGCAGGTGCAGCATAAAGAGAAGTGCAGAGGATATGAGGTGCTGGTGCAGCAGTATTGGAGGTGTCAGAGAATGGTGAAAGGTGCAGAAGCAGGTGCTGAATAAAGAGAGGTGCAGCGCATAGGAGTTGCAGCTGCAGCAGTATGAGAGGTGTCAGAGAATAGTGAAAGGTGCAGCAGCAGCTGCAGCATAAAGAGAGGTGCAGAGGATAGGAGGTGCAGTTGCAGCAGTATGAGAGGGGTCAGCGAATGGTGAAAGGTGCAGCATAAAGAGAGGTGCAGAGGATAGGAGGTGCAGGTGCAGCAGTATTGGAGGTGTCAGAGAATGGTGAAAGGTGCAGCCGCAGGTGCAGCATAAAGAGCGGTGCAGAGGATAGGAGGTGCAGCAGTATGGGAGGTGTCAGAGAATGGTGAAAGGTGCAGCAGCAGGTGCAGCATAAAGAGAGGTGCAGCGCATAGGAGGTGCAGGTGCAGCAGTATGGGAGGTGTCAGAGAATGGTGAAAGGTGCAGCAGCAGGTGCAGCATAAAGAGAGGTGCAGTGCATAGGAGGTGCAGGTGCAGCAGTATGAGAGGTGTCAGAGAATGGTGAAAGGTGCAGCCGCAGGTGCAGCATAAAGAGCGGTGCAGAGGATAGGAGGCGCAGTAGTATGGGAGGTGTCAGAGAATGGTGAAAGGTGCAGCAGCAGGTGCAGCATAAAGAGAGGTGCAGCGCATAGGAGGTGCAGCTGCAGCAGTATGAGAGGTGTCAGAGAATGATGAAAGGTGCAGAAGCAGGTGCAGCATAAAGAGAGGTGCAGCGCATAGGAGGTGCAGCTGCAGCAGTATGGGAGGTGTCAGAGAATGGTGAAAGGTGCAGCAGCAGGTGCAGCATAAAGAGAGGTGCAGCGCATAGGTGGTGCAGCTGCAGCAGTATGAGAGGTGTCAGAGAATGGTGAAAGGTGCAGCAGCAGGTGCAGCATAAAGAGAAGTGCAGAGGATATGAGGTGCTGGTGGAGCAGTATTGGAGGTGTCAGAGAATGGTGAAAGGTGCAGAAGCAAGTGCTGAATAAAGAGAGGTGCAGCGCATAGGAGTTGCAGCTGCAGCAGTATGAGAGGTGTCAGAGAATGGTGAAAGGTGCAGCAGCAGGTGCAGCATAAAGAGAGGTGCAGAGGATACGAGATGCAGTTGCATCAGCATGGGAGGTGTCTGAGAACAGTGAAAGGTGCTGCAGAACAAAGGGTGCAGGACAGTGGAAACAGAAATACAGCAGGTGCAGTGAAAGAGGTGCAGAATATAGGAGGTGAAGGTGCAGCAGTCAGTGGCGGCTGGCACCGATCGGGGGTGGTGAGCGGAGGTAGGTGTGAGGGGGATGTAAAAAACTATATAACTTACCTTATTGCCGCCGCGTCTCTCCTCTGCGTCAGGACTCCACTGGTGCCGAATAGGAACAAGGAAGCAACCGGGCTCCCATGACCAATCACAATGCTACAATGAAGAATTGCGATTGGTATGAGCGCCGTGATCGGCGCTCAGCCAGGAAATGGGGGCCTGAGCATGTTTTTCATGCAGGCTGTAATGCAGGCTGTATGGAGAACATGCAAAGTGAGTATTACTGTTTTGGCCTGTAAACATAAAATGATAACAACTTTGTATTTATCATTTTATGTTTCCTTTATTTGCACTGCTCACAAGCAGTGGGGCGACACTCCTCCGCCTTAGCAGCGGACCCGCCACTGGCAGCAATGTTGGAGGTGTAAGAAAATGGTGAAAGGTGCAGCAGCAGTTACACCATAAAGTTAGGCGCAGAGGATCCGTACAGCCCACAGTGGTGATCTCATTTTTGGCAGTTTTGCAAAAAACATCTCAGAACCGCCAGATCAGGACTTAAGTCAATACCAACACCATCATTAAGGTCAAGCCAAAGGAAAAAAAAAATGAGATCAGGGAAAATAAGGCAAGCCCCGGGCAGAAGGGCTCCAGTCAAAGGCGGAGATAAAAAAAAAAAACACCCTTAAACAAATCAATAAAGCCAACAAACCTGCTGAAGCCCGAAACACACATGGAAACCCCCTAATTTCACCATTTGTTTTCCATATTTGATAAAATAGCTGCAATTTATTCAATGCCAGAAGATGTAATTGGCCCTCTAACCCCATTGGCCCCACAGAGAATATCACATTCCCAATCCCAACAAGAGATGCAATTAAAAAAACAACGTGATCAAGTGTGTTACAGCAATCAAGGCGCTGAGGACTCACACAATACCTAAAAGAAAGAAGGAACTACGCACCATCAAACCAACCCAAAAAACTACAACCATAGAAGCTCAGATTCATACAGAAAAACCAAATAGGTGGGTGACAACCTTTAGTTTGAGCTTCAGTTTGAGCCAGCCCTAACAGAAACACTCAAGAGAGCCTCCTCGGAGGATCACAAGCTTTGAGTATAAAGAAGACATGAACAAAAGCATAACATCCTCAGAAACAATCTCAAACGCAGAGGTGCTAAATCCACCCCACTCCATCCCGAGAGTCATTCTAAAACTAAAAACATCTCGGGGGTCCGAAGCATCTATACAGACCCAGCAGGACAACCTTGAAAGTGAATGGCTGAGATCAGTCACTCGCTCACCAAACGAGGACCACTCAGAAGCTACTAGAGCCAAAACAATGTATCAGCTGGTCAGCGACAAAGAACACAGCAGAAAAGAAGATCCTAAGACACCATCTGAAAACGCCGCGGGGAGCGTCAATGATTGTTTTATTAAACAAACAGCGGCGGCAGATCCTTCTCCTACCTCACCGCCAAGACCTGAAACACCCTCCCTACCCACCTACGCCAGACCCAAGACCTACTCGCCTTCAGAAGACTCCTCAAGACCTGGCTCTTTAAGCAGTAGCGGCACCCCCTCCCCTCCACTCAGCACCTTGAGACCCTCATGGGTAAGTAGCGCGCTTTACAAGTACTTTGATTGATTGATTGATTAGCCCGACCCTCTCTCGATACTTCCAGCAGCACTCTCTTCCATCAACCAGACAACACACCAGACCTGAACCAAGAAGAAGCTGCACCCATCGAGTCAAAATCCACACACCAGCGGCAGCAAAGTGGAGGGTGCAATCAGACTGACATTTTTAACACATTACTACACACTCTACAATCCTCAACGGAGGCCCTCACAATGCAATCCCGCAAACAAGACATTCAGATTGAACTAATGAAAATCATAGTTTCCTACATTGTGGGAATCAACACCAAGCTAGAATAATTGACTGGTTTAATAGCAAGAGTTCAGGCAAATCACTCTCCACCACAAGAAACATGCCCATGTGGTCCCATAATTGATAAACTAAGCTTCCTCCCAGCAATATTAGAACAAATGTTACATTTCAAAGAGGAAAAACATGTAAACAGTTCGCTCACTAAGCCAGATAACTTGTTAAATACCTGCACAAAGTAACAAGGACACCCCACAATCTCTACGCAATGTAAGGAAGATTCAAAAGAACCCCAAAACAAGCAGCATAAAAAAGGGGTTATAGAGCAACCACTAGTAGAAAAATCCACATCAGAACAGTTGATAGCTCTTATGCAATCGAAACAAAATCACACTACGGACATTAAAAGTATATTCCTTATTTGGATCAACACTGGATGTCGATCGCAAGCCCGGCTTACCCAGCAATCTCAAGCGACCCAACACAGAGATAAACATACCGGAAGAAGCCTGCATATCTCAAGGATCAGGAAGGGATCTTTCACAAATAAAAAACTCGAACAACTGGACAAAACACAAAACAGTGACAAGTACCTCTGAAACAGTAGGAAAGGACCCCAATGAAATCGTACCTGGTGAGGTCACTGCCGACGGAAACCTGCAAACACTTTTTAGTCAAAGAACGGCATGCAAAAGGCAAAAAAGATCCGTTGATCGAAATCCTTCAAAAAACAGAATGCTCATTGAGAAACTGACAAGATTCTACTTCCAACATCTCTCAAGTCTCTCAGGCTGCTGGACCTGCCATTTGGGCAACCCCCAAAAATGCACAAGAATTACGCCCAGAAGCCATTACTTCCTAATCAGGCATGGAGTGTGGCCCACGACTATCCAAGGAAACAAGAAGCTGCCATTCCTGAACCTTTCTGGACTCAGGTCGACACAGCAAAGGACAGTACGAAGTCAGAAGAGTGTCTTCGGTTCACCATCCAAAACTCCAAAACGCAAAACCTCCTAGAAGTCACTCCGCATCCATATTAAAAGCAGTAAAATTCCTTCTTGCCAACAACCCGTAACACAAGAAATAATCCTGAAACCACAGAATGAATCACAGGGTCCGCAAGACATATTCAGAAATTCCAGTGTTAAAAAACTTAGCATCCTCAAACCTTCTAACAGTAGAATTCTTCCAAATGGAAGACCAAAAATACAAGGAATACACCCGCACAACTTGGCAAACAGAAGAAATAGTGTTTCATATTCTGGAATGCTCGAGTCAATTTGAAATATGGGGCATAAAACTCATTAAGACACCGAAGTACAAATAAACGATCCTGCCTGCAAATTGCTTTAATGCACGGAATCACTCGCCATCTAGGCTATGCAAAAAAAAAAAAGGCTCACAGATGAACCAAGACACAATGCACTGACTGCAAAACAGGCAACGTAAATAACACGTATATTAACAAACAATCAGACTGTGAATACTCTTCAATTGAACAATGAACCAGCAGAAAAGAAACATTCTCATTGTTGGGTCGAGCCTAGCGCAGCGCGCATGTGCTGCTCTGGGAGATGACCTTTAGAAATCAGACAGCTCTTTTCAAGAACTCGTGGCATCGCCCTTACAGGAGCGAGCAGTGGCGTGCAGGGGCCATCTGTTTGCAATTAGCGTGAATGCATGCTCATTTGCCCTTTTCAAGCACTTACTCCCTTACCTGTCTCACCCTCGCCATCCCTTGTTTATTATTTATTTCCTCTTACTTGTCTCCAAGCTTGTTCCACTGCGTGCTGCTGTTTTACTTTCACTTTTAGCCGATCTTAGGTCGGCGCTATTTTTACTCGTCATTTTCATAGCTCGGTGGGCGTCTTTCCAATGCATGCTGCCATATGAACACATTACTGCCTGGCTGTTCGTTTATCGATTTAACCCTTTCCGAAACAAGTGTTTTTTTCTGTTTGGTTGCTGTTGAGCACAGTTGTGCTTTGGTTGATTTAGCCATGAACTCGCTCGGTTCGCTTCAAAGTGCACTCTGCCAGCCGGCTCCATGAATTGATGGTCGCTTCACTCTCCGAGCCTGCCTTTGTTTGCCTTTGTTCAGTGACTCCTATAAAACAAATGTTCCCTCCTGAATGGCTTGAACATGTTGGCTGCAGGAAGCTGCGGCCTCCATGACATTTGGTTTTCATTTCTGACTCTGGGCTGTCATCACACATTCGGAATGGGTCTTGTGAATCCCATATTCTGCCTTGTGACACTGCGTGTTTGCTTCCCCGCTTACTGCAGCTCTGAATCTGGTGTGCTACTTTTTCCACAGTACATTTTGACTTTGTGAGTTTAAATTCTGCTTGATAAATGCAGGTTTGTTTAGAGAATTATGCGACTTTCTTTCCTCCTGGTAAGCCCCATCGTTATTCGCACTCCTTAACACTCAAGCACTTCTTTGCATTCCTGTTCAGACTATGGCTGCTTTCGGATATTTCTGTTTGACGTATTAAGTCACACTTAAACTACCCACTCCCTCTCCAAACATCTTAATAGTCATTGCGAGTCCCAGTTTTTAGGTGTGGATAGAGTAAGCTTCAGCTGTTTGCCAATAGCTCTGGCAAAACACTTATAAGGTCCCAAAGGCAAGACCTATTGGCTATGACAATGCTTGTTATTATGGCTATCAATCTTTTAAGAACTAGATGCATCAAAAATTATTCATACCTACATCAAGAAAGTATAAAAATCATAAGCCACACCAAGACAAAAGTTGTCACTGATCTCCAACTTCCACACATACCATCTTCATACCACAAACAGTTAACACATTCTAAAAGCAACACAGAATACAGTCCGGGAGAACCATCCCACTATAGTGTACAGAATGAAGCCTAAACTATGATGTCTGCTTGTATGGGAGTAGGTCAGCCTCAGTATCTTTAGAGAGTGTCTATAACAAATGGAGGTTATGCTGGATATTGTTATTTCATAAAGATAGGGCTTGATAGCATCAATATCCTAAGCAACTAAACTTCTAAATGACTTATTAGTTTGTTGATACAGCAGACGTAATGTATGGCGGTTTTATCCTGGTGGTCTCCACAATATGCGCCGACGAGCGTTTCGATAATGACCCAACGATGAGGTAGCCCTTTCCTCAGGGCGCTAAAAACATAGGGGGGGTCAGGGAATCTTGGTGTTATCAAGACCCGTCAGAATCGCAACTGAATTGCGGACTGATAAAATATCTAAAACTACACGACCTCATGGTAAGAATGACATATAAGTAGCACCTTATGCACAATATAACACACTATAATACCAAGCCAACCTCCCAGGCACCAAGCTTGTTTGCACATTTTATTGATTTTAGAAGAAAGGTGACTGTATTACATTATGTAGAAATTATTTGAAAGCGTTGATTTTTACTCAGAGGTGTTACTAAGTATCACTTTTACTTATGTGTAACTGTGCACAAATTGTTAAGGTTTTCATCAGGCAGCGCCGGGGCGCTATTTGAGGCGGGGAGCAGCCTCGCTGCGCGGGACGCGCCACCAGCCCTTGCCACGCTTGCTCTTCATCCAAGCCCGCCGTGAGGGGAACGGCCAGCATCAGGTCCTTACCTGCAACGTCCTGACAGCTCTTGACTCCGCCGTGAGGGGAACGGCCCTGGAAAACTACCACCCCCAGCATCCCCAGCGCCCGACGCCTGCCGCCTGCCGCCGCTGTCATCAGGCAGCGCCGGGGCGCTATTTGAGGCGGGGAGCTGCCTCGCTGCGCGGGACGCGCGCGGGCCGCGCCCGGGCGAAGCCCGGGACAAGGGCGGGACCGTCTGTGGCCGTCCGGGGCCGGAAGAGGCCGGGCTGGGCCACACTCTGTTTCGTTTGCCATCCCAAGTAAGCCGCTGTTGGTTACAAAACTAGGACGATTGACGACAGTTGATTTTATACATTGTTGACCACTGCGCTGTAGCTCCCGTGAAAATGGCAGGGAAGGGGAAACGTGCCGCAACTCAAACCACAATTGCAGGGACCATGGACCAGTTTATCACCCGTGCAGTCTCGGTCCTGGAGCGTGAGATTGCCATTACCGAAAGACGTCTATCAACAGAGCCTTTACTCACAAGGCGCTCATCACTGGGCCCCTTAGCTCACGCAAGCTCACCAAGCAATAACAGAGAACAGCCCCGAGAGGAGGTATTACGACCCATACCAGATACAACTGACATAGTGGTTGCATCACCAATAGAGGAAGCAGAATCATTACTAGCACCTAAAACCCCTCGTCCACACACTAGAGCAGGGGCTAGATCTTCTACACCCACTAGGTTAGTTGCACAGAAAAGGAAAAGGGGGAGGGCGAATGAGCGCTCTAGACCAGCTAAAGTTCCCAAAGCACTTAAAAATATTGTGCCCCTTGACTTACCTAACACTAGCCTAGGCACTTCAGAGCAGGACGCTGGTAGAACTGAGTTACCTCCTTTTGATCCAAGCAACTTCGCCCTTCAACTAGAAAGCATTGTTCGTTCTCTAATATCCCCTTTAATGGAAAGGATCGAAATGGTTGTATCCAAAGTAGATAAACTGGAACAAACTATTCTGGATAACTTTTGCTCGGTGAAGAATGTTGTCAAACTATGCGCTAAAGACATATCCAAAAATAATAACTATGTCGGTTCTGCTGGTTCTGCCCTACCCATATCAGCCATATCGCCCGTCTCTGCCTCTATTCCAACTGCTGTAGACACTTTAACCATAAACAGCAACCAGTCATCTCGACAGAAGGGAAAGTCACAATACTGCAAATCCCCGAGGCGCGAGGGTAGGTCAAGTAAAGATGCACAGGACACTAACACAAATACCATGCATTTGGGTGGTCCGAGCACTACTACTCCTAGTTTGAACGCTGTTCCACAAGCAAACGAATCTAGGCCACCCCCGATCCAACTCCATCTCCCATGTGAATCCTTCCCTTATGTTGTTGTTTTAACCGGCGTTCCTGAACTTCCCACTAACAAACATGAATCATACGAGCAACTAAAAAACAAAGTTAGTCATTGGCTCAACATTCATAGACCCATTCCAAATGAATTGAATGGTCAAATTCTTTTTGTTAGAAGGGTCCAATGGGTAGGACCTTTACTTAGAAACACTCAGGGCGATTGTGTTGTTGTTAATTTTAAAGATGCATGTCTTTCCAAGTTCATTGCGGAAACAAATTCCTATGGCCCTAGATCTGGAATTGCGGTGCATGATTTAAACTATTTTTATACTACAGCTACATGCCATTGACATATCCATTCCATTGACACCCCTTTAACTTCTGTGGCATTAGGGGCTACTGTCAACCCAACAACGGATGGACTGGTAAACATGCCAGAGATTTCACCATTGTCATCACATATGCGCGAAGCGAGGGCAAATGTATCTGGTCATTCTGCCGAGTCCCGTGTTATATGCGCGGGTAAAAACTGGGGCACTCTTTTGTCTTGGAACCTGGCTAGTATCACAACTAAAATGGATACTCCTGAATGGGTGAGTTTCATTAATGATTTTGATGTTTGCCTGTTTCAGGAAACCTGGTCCCTTGAGGCCCAGTATATGCCGGGTTATTTGAATTTTTATGTCCCAGCAACCAAAGGCACAAAAGGCCGCCCTTCTGGGGGTTTGACTATTTGGGCTCGTCAGAACTTATTTTCACAGGCCACAGGGATTGATACTGGGTCCCAGGATATTCAGCTGGTTAGGCTCACGTTTGGCTCCAAGAAGTCTGTGGATATATACAACGTCTACCTACGGGGCACGAAGGGGAAGAAGTCAAGTGTGCTTGAATCCCTTACTGCACTTATAGAATCTAAATCGAGTAGCAGGGACTTGATTGTAGCTGGGGATTTCAATGTCACTTTTGAACCCCTCCTAGATAGTGATTCCGAATGGGGGCTTGACCCCGAAGAGGACCAACGATGGGGCATCCCAGCCCTTACATTACCCCCAATCAAACGGTGGTCTGTAGTGGCTACCCAGGTCAATGCACTCTGCCTAGAATTCGGGCTCCGGGCTTTGAATGGTAGAGTTAACGGGGACAAGCTTGGAGCACCGACTTTCGATAACGGCCGCTCAAGCAGCCGGATTGATTATGTCCTTTGTTGTACGAGATTGTGGTCCCCCCCTATTGATATGGAGGTGGTGCAAAGAATGGAGAGCGACCACAATCCCATTTGTGTCTCTCATAGTTGGTGGGGTGAATCATGCTTTATGTTAAAAGAAGCAATTCGGGTCCCCCCGGTAAGCGTGCCTACCAATGATCTACGCAGGTTAAAATGGCCATCAGTAAGGTCCAAAGATTCAGTATTGGCCCAGATTAATATCAAATTCTCTGCAATCATGGCGAATCTTGAGGATACTCCGCTAAGCCGTGACCAAGTAATTAGGCTGCATGAGTCTTTTTTTGAGGGTTTACGTCCCTTTTTTTTTAAGCAAATAAGGCACGGTACTAAGCAACAGCCCAAGCAACCAAAGTGGTACGATAAACACTGCAAAAATGCAAGATCCACTCTGGCTAAAGCCTTATCTAGTGGTAGCACCCCATTTATCCAATTAGCAAGATCTGCTTATAGGAAAAGCATCACACAAGCTAAAATAAAGTGGGAAGAAAGGTTTTGGCAGGACCTTAAGGAAGCCAGTGATTCCCGTGATGCTAGACTATTTTGGAACGTTCTGAAGTGGGGCAGAGGAGGTCTATCAGAAAATCCTTCAAACCATGTCTCAGAAGGGGATTGGCTGGCCTACTTTAAGCCTCAATACGCGCGTGATCCCCTTTACATAAGCCAGGGCACTATCCCTTATGTTTTTTATTCGTTAGGGCCTTTCACCCCGGAAGACTGTTTAGTTGCACTGTCCTGTGTAGCTGCAGGACGGGCTCCTGGGTTGGACGGTATTCCTTCTGATCTCTTTCTAGCGAATAAAGATTCATGGAGCAAGTATATCGCTCATATAGCGAACGCTGTGGCTGAGGGTGCGCCAGTACCTAAATCTTGGGGAGGCGCAGTCATAATCCCAATTTATAAAAAGGGTGACAAAAGCCTCCCGGGGAACTACAGGCCCATCAGCCTAATTGACACAATTCAAAAAGTCATTGGGAGGATGGTCCTGAATGAGGTACATAATTGGATTGGTGCGAACGAGATTCTCTCTAGTCTCCAGGCGGGTTTTCGCAAATCCATTAGCACCATCGATCAGGTGTTCCGCTTTAAGCAACTATTATGGAAAGTTGTTGAACTGGGCAAAGGCAGTCTCTATGTCACCTTTGTGGACTTAAGAGCTGCCTTTGACCTAGTCCCTCGTGAACAGCTCTGGAGGGTCCTAGAAAAGCTAGGACTTTCCTTGGAACTCCTGACCTTAATTCGAAGACTGCATGAGTCTAACTTTGCAAAAATCCAATGGGGTGGCCTGGGGGAATCAACCATCGAGTTCCCAGTAGAGCGGGGAGTCCGTCAAGGATGCGCAATGGCCTCAACACTATTCTCTTTGTACATTAATGGAATAGTGGACTACATGCTTCAGACCAATACTGATGCCCCAAAATTGGCGGGTGTCACAACACCAATATTGATGTTTGCCGATGACACTCTTATAGTGTCAAAAACCCCGAGCGGCATGCAGAAGGCATTGGCAATTTTTGAAAATTTTTGTAAAGACCATGGACTGGAGGTCAACGTGGCAAAGACAAAGCTTATGACCTTCAACCCACACACTAACTATAGGGCTGGTAAGCTTAGGATGAATGGCCAAACCCTCGAGGAGGTTGCTAACTTTACATACTTAGGCATTCATATGTCCCATAACAACCGGTGGAACAGGCATTTGGAAATGTCAACATTGAAACTCACACAAATATCGGGAACGCTGGCTAAAGAGTTCAAAAAATCTTTTACTAAACCTCTTAAACCGGTGTTACAAGTCTACGAGGCAAAGGCCTTAAACTCGGTTCTGTACGGAGCTGAGTTGTGGGGCTTTGATATATTAACACCCCTCATGGTAGTTGAAAACAAATTTTTCCGCTCAATTACAGGCTTGCCACAAAGTACGCCTATGGTCCCACTGCGTTACGACCTAGGTAGGAAGTCAATCAAAGATTTGGCAAATCTCCGGCCAGTTCTATACTGGAGGAGATTGTGGACCACTCCGGAGCTACGACCTTACGCAGTGGGTATCATGGACGTAATCCAGGTTGACACGTTTCATAAAATTAAGTGGTTAAGGAACCTCCGAGATTCACTAATTGCCTTGGGACTGGAAAACCTATGGAATGATCCAGTGGCCGCTGTCTTCCCTATAAAAAAGCTTATGAAAAAACTTTATTGGGACAAGATAAATCACAGGGTGTGGGCAGCCTCGTCTTCCTCTTCCATGACTCATCGTTTCCTAGAGGCAAAGGCTATACCCCTATTGGAACCCTATTGGGACTTGATAACATCTCCAAAGGATAGGAAACTCTATTTCCAACTCAGAGCAGGCTCTCTTCCATTAAGGGCTTTAACTTCTGGGTGGTTTGGTGGAAGTACATGTATTTGCCCTGCCTGTGGAGACAAACGAGAAACCACTGGCCATTTCCTTTTTGTGTGCCCAGTATATGTCGCCCCTCGACGTCACTGGCTTTCCCCTTTATGCAAACTGATGGGCACTAGGAGCTCTGCCGTAGCTATTCGAATTTTACGCACGAGCACCTTACCAGTCCATTCAATAGGTCTGGCTAAATACTTGGGGTGGGCATGGTCACTTAGATTAAAAACTGTTCATTCCACAGAGATTGTACAAGGGCTGGCTTGAAGTTTCCAAAAAGCACTGCTGTCACTTCTGCCTCAAATAACCTTTTTTAATTATGTGCATTTCATGTCATTTGTCTGCTGTTTGTTTAATATTTTCTTATCTAAAAGGTTTTATCTATTTATTGGAATGTATTTATTGAACCGATTACTGTGATTTTATATTGTGATTTGTTGTGTCTTGTATGAATTATTTTAATTCGAATAAAGACTTATGATGAGTTTGTTGATACAGCAGACGTAATGTATGGCGGTTTTATCCTGGTGGTCTCCACAATATGCGCCGACGAGCGTTTCGATAATGACCCAACGATGAGGTAGCCCTTTCCTCAGGGCGCTAAAAACATAGGGGGGGTCAGGGAATCTTGGTGTTATCAAGACCCGTCAGAATCGCAACTGAATTGCGGACTGATAAAATATCTAAAACTACACGACCTCATGGTAAGAATGACATATAAGTAGCACCTTATGCACAATATAACACACTATAATACCAAGCCAACCTCCCAGGCACCAAGCTTGTTTGCACATTTTATTGATTTTAGAAGAAAGGTGACTGTATTACATTATGTAGAAATTATTTGAAAGCGTTGATTTTTACTCAGAGGTGTTACTAAGTATCACTTTTACTTATGCGTAACTGTGCACAAATTGTTAAGGTTTTCATTAACTAGTCAATAAAACTGTACTTGCTTGCTTCCTAGCTGCAGGGGATAGGGGATAGAGGTGCAGCAATATATAAGGTGTCAGAGAATGGTGAGAGGTGCAGCAGCAGGTGCAGCATAAAGAAATGTGCAGAGGATAGGAGGTGCAGGTGCAGCAGCATGGGAGGTGCAGCAGCAGGTGCAGCATAAAGAGCGGTGCAGAGGATAGGAGGTGCAGGTGCAGCAGTATGGGAGGTGTCGGAGAATGGTGAAAGGTGCAGCAGCAGGAGCAGCATAAAGAGAGTTGCAGAGGATAGGAGGTGCAGCAGTATGGGAGGTGTCAGAGAATGGTGAAAGGTGCAGCAGCAGGAGCAGCATAAAGAGAGTTGCAGAGGATAGGAGGTGCAGCAGTATGGGAGGTGTCAGAGAATGGTGAAAGGTGCAGCAGCAGGAGCAGCATAAAGAGAGTTGCAGAGGATAGGAGGTGCAGGTGCAGCAGTATGGGAGGTGTCAGAGAATGGTGAAAGGTGCAGCAGCAGGAGCAGCATAAAGAGAGGTGCAGAGGATAGGAGGTGCAGCAGTATGGGAGGTGTCGGAGAATGGTGAAAGGTGCAGCAGCAGGAGCAGCATAAAGAGAGGTGCAGAGGATAGGAGGTGCAGCAGTATGGGAGGTGTCGGAGAATGGTGAAAGGTGCAGCAGCAGGAGCAGCACAAAGAGAGGTGCAGCAGCATGGGCGGTGTCAGAGGATGATGAAAGGTGCTGCTGAACAAGGGGTACAGGAGCAGTGGAAACAGAGACACAGCAGGTGCAGTGAAAGAGTTTCAGAGTATAGGAGGTGCAGCAGTATGGGAGATGTCAGAAAATGTTGAAAGGTGCTGCAGAACAAGGGGTGGAGGTGCAGTGAAAGAGTGGCAGAGGATAGGAGGTGCAGGGGTGTGAGAGAATGGGGAAAGGTGCAACAGCAGGGGCAGCTAAAGAGAGGTGCAGAGAATAGGAGGTGCCGGTGCAGCAGTGTATGAGGTGTAAGAGAATCTTGAAAGGTGCAGCAGGAGGTGCAGTGTAAAGAGAGGTGCAGAATACAGGAGGTGCAGCCATATAGGAGGTATCACGGAGAGGTGCAGCCGTATCGGAGGTGTCATATAATGGTGCTCTTCCTCCAGCCGTGGTCTTGTGGATCCGTAGGTTGGGTGCCAGTGCCAGTTAGCCAGAGCAGAGAGGTCTGGTGGGAGTGTTGAAGGAGAGGCGGTGGTTGAGGTACGCAGGTCCGGCGTTCTGGAGGGCCTTGTGTGCCATAAACTAAAGGTAAGTCTTTAGTTGATGGGTAGCCAGTGAAGGTCTCTCACGTGGCCGGTGAGGTGGCTGCGGTGTGGGAAGTTCAGGATGAGTCAGGCGGAGGTGTTCTGTTCTGAAGTTTCTTTTGGAGTCCCTGGGTGGTACCGGTGTAAAGTGCTTTGCTGAAGTCTGGTCTGCTGATGACGAGCACATGGGAGACCGTTTTCCTGGACTCAGTGGGGATCCACTTAAAGATCTTACAAAGCAGGCAGAGTGTTGGACAGGCCACACAGAGGGCTTGCTCCCTCCCCGCACGACAGGGCCCGAGCTCCGGCCCACCAGGCATACCCCCGTGACAAGCCCCTGTACTCCGTCTCCCGACGGACCCTCTGCCCTCGGACCCCTACTCATCACGGGGTCCAGCCCCACCGGCTTCCCCGGCCGGGTCAAGCCGCCATCTTGGGCCCTGCACCACGCGGCCGCGTGGCCTCACCTCGACCCTAACCCCGGGCCTGGCCGGCCCCGACATCCCGGCACCACCATCCACCCAGGAGGTGAGCGGACCACTTGGCAGGTCAATGGGAGAACGAAGTGTCAAGAGCTCTTCCCCCGCCAGGTGCCGATCGCCTCCAGCTCCCCCAGGCGCTGGCTCCACCCCCTGCTGGGTGTCTGGACACCTTCATCCCGGACCCTCCGACCTCCAAGTGCGAGGGTCCGGACATCAAAGGGCACCAGCCCTATAACTGAGGCAGCTCCGGAGCAGGAAGGCAGTTGTATCCTGGAGTCGAGAGACACCGAGTGAACTCAACCCTGACGGTCTACTGGCGCTGCCGTAGCCCGCTCTTGTGAACCATCGTCCTGCCTGCTGGCGCTGCCGCGGCCTTCTGCAACCTTCATCTTCCTGGGACCTGCTGGCGCCGCCGCGGCCCGTTGTAACGACCATCCTCACCGGGACCTGCTGGCGCTGCCGCGGACCGTCATCTTCCTGGGACCTGCTGGCGCTGCCGCGGCCCGTTGTAACGACCATCCTCACCGGGACCTGATGGCGCTGCCGCGGACCGTACATCTGCCGGGGACCTGCTGGCGCTGCCGCGGCCCGTTGTATCGACCATCCTTACCGGGACCTGCTGGCGCTGCCGCGGACCGTACCACCTAACCACCAAGCTCGAGGATTGTGAGCTCATCATCATCTCATCCGAACTACCTGATTGGTAAATAGACTGACCCGCTACCCCCGTCCCTACCTTACGAGACTCTAATCGAGGGGACCCCTGCGTCCAGACCTCCTTGTACCATTCTACCGTATCATAACTAAGTACCTATAAAGAACACTGAACCTTATCCGTGTGTGATATCTGTCTGTGGGGGGGAAGTTACTTGTCTGTACGATCGCTGGAGACGGCTCTCCCCGGAGACCTCTCCCCCTGACCCCGGCCGGCCCTCCCGGTCCGTCTACCTTTTCTAACATTGGTGGCCAGCGGCGCGATCCGAATCAACGCGTAATCGTACAGAAAGTAGCTCACCCCACGACATAAGCACGATGTCGACCAAAGATAGCAGCTCCACCGAGAAATTCCAAATGGAGAAATTAGAAGAATACAACCACCGCGAACTGAGACAATTTTGCATAGAACTTGGCATTGCTACCACCGGCCTGAGTACCAAGGATGATCTAAAGCGCGCTCTGGAGTCATGGACAGAAACGGGGGTCACAGGACCCTCCGACCAAAGCAGCGTCACACCAGACCAAACCAGCATCACACCAGAGGGGAACGCCACGGCTCCCGAGGAGCGGGGAACGGGCCTCCCGCAAGAGGAGATCCGAGAAAGAGACAGAGTCAGATTACACGAGTTGGAGATGGCACGACTCAAGATGGATGGGGAACTCAAGTTAGCTGAACAGAAACTCAACCTCGAGCATATGCGGCTTCGAGAGGAACGAGAAGAAAAGCAGAGACAGAGAGAGCTGGAAGAGAAAAAAATAACGCTCGAGCACGAGCGCCGACTAGCGGAAATAGAACTGCGCAAACAGAATAAGGAACTGGGGGTGCCTGAGCGACCACACACCCCGGGGCCAAGTGAGAAAAAAGTTCACATCCCCAAGGATGTTGTCCGCGAATATGTCCGAGAAGACGACATACAACAGTGGTTTAAAGCCTATGAGATCGCAATGACCTCCCACCGGATCGACCGGAGTGATTGGGGAGCCGGACTTTGGGGGAGATTTATCAACGAGGGTCGCGATGCCCTGCTGCAGCTCCCCGATCACCAAATGTCGTCCTACGACCACATGAAGGCTGCCCTCCTCACCCGCTACGGCCTCACGCCCGAGATGTACCGCCAGAGGTTCAGAGATTGCACCAGGATCCCAGGTACAACTTGGGTAGAATACGTGAACTATTTCAGCCGGGCATTCGAAGGTTGGATCAAGGGAAGTCAGGTCACCACTTACGAACAACTCTTCAACCTTATGGTATGGGAGCACCTGTCAAACAACTGTTTCGTCGAGCTCAGGCAGCACCTACTCGACAGTAAGCTGACCGACCCCCGGCAGCTCGCCGCCGAAGCTGACCGGTGGGAAAGCACCCGAGTGGGCCGGAGAGGGCCCCACGACCAGAACAGAGGCAACCAAGGCCAGCACCGTCCTCGGGGAGGAGGAGGGGGCCAGGGGCGAGGGAGAGACGCCTTACCAGCAACACCCGTGGCCAGCACCCCGCCTCCGGCCGGCCGGGGCAACCCCCCGTTGTGGCCTGGGTACCGAGCCAACGTCACGTGCCACCGGTGCCAGCGACTAGGCCACTACGCCAATGACCCGAACTGCCCGCTAAATCAAACACCCAAGCCCCGCCAGGTAGCGGCCGTTGCCCTAGGGGAAGAGCAATCATCGGAGGGACCCGAAGAGTACGAGCCGGCCCAGCAAGGGTGGGAACCGGCCGCCATGGTCCTGGCATGCCTAGGGGGAAGAGACATGGTTCCGCGGGCTCCCCTACCCGCCAACACCAGAAAATACGGTCAGTGGGTGACCATTAATGGACAGAGAGCCGAGGCCTTGTGTGACACCGGCGCCAGCGTGACGGCCGTCCGCTGTCATCTGGTGAAGCCCGAGCAGATCCTGCCGAACATTCTCTGCCCCGTCCGCTCGGCAGATAACTCTGAGAGTATGTGTAAGATGGCCTGCGTCCCGTTTGAATGGGGAGGGGTCTCCGGCCTACTGAAGGTGACGGTCCGGGACGATGCCCCCGTGGACTGCCTCCTGGGGAATGACCTCGAGAGTTCCCCGTGGGCCACCGTCGAGAAAAGAGAGCACCTGGGGATGCTGGGCCTCCCGGACTGGGCCTGCATAACCACCCGATCCATGGCCGCCCGTGCCACCCCCCGATCAGAAGAAACCGAATGGCCAGCACCTCCGCCCCCGGTTGCCCCCGTCGAGGACAACGGCGAGTCCGACCTCCCGGACCCGACTATCGAAGCAGACGCGCAACACCAGGACCTTCCGGATCTGGCTCAGTGGCGTCAAGAGGGGGGGCCCACCCAAGAACAGTTCCGCCAGGAACAAAAGACCTGTCCCTCCCTCGAGGGACTCCGCCAACAAGCCGATACCCAAAACGCAGGGGACACCACCGGAACCCACTGGGTCTACTGGGACAACGACCTGCTCTACAGCGAGCAAAGAATCGCCGAGCTGGGGGCCGGTCGAGTTCTGGTGGTACCGCTCCGCTTCCGAGACTTTCTGCTCAACCTGGCCCACGATGTCCCCCTGGCTGGACACCTGGGCCAGGACAAAACATACAGTCGCCTGGTGACCCACTTTTTCTGGCCAAAAATGAGGAATGACGTCCTGAACCACTGCCGATCTTGCCCCACGTGCCAAGCCAGCGGGAAGAGTGGTCGGAAGCTGAAGGCCCCTCTGCAACCCTTCCCTGTGGTCACCACCCCGTTCGAGAGGGTGGGGATAGACATTGTGGGGCCTCTGGACCCCCGCACGGCACAAGGACACAGGTTCATCTTGGTACTAGTGGACCATGCCACCCGCTACCCCGAGGCGGTGCCCCTACGGACAGTGACAGCTCCGGTGGTTGGCCGGGCCCTGATGGAGATCTTCTCCAGGGTAGGCTTCCCCCGAGAAGTCGTCAGCGACCGAGGTACGAATTTCATATCTAAATACATGAAGTCCCTCTGGCAACAATGCGGGGTCACCTACAGATTCACGACCCCCTATCACCCCCAAGGGAACGGACTAGTGGAGCGTTTTAACCGCACTCTCAAGGGGATGATTGGGGGATTGGAAGAGCCTCTCCGTCGCCAGTGGGATGTGCTGCTCCCGTGCCTCCTCTTCGCCTACCGAGAAGTCCCCCAGAAGTCCCTCGGCTTTAGCCCTTTCGAACTCTTGTACGGGCACCCTGTGCGAGGGCCCCTCAGCCTAGTCAAGGAAGGTTGGGAGATGGCCCCCTTAACGACCCCTCCCGACGTCTTCAAATACATCCTGGCCCTACGAAACCAGACCCGGCGCTTCAGGGAGATGGCCAAGGCGAACCTCGAGGCCAGTCAGGAGGACATGAAGAGGTGGTATGATCACAATGCCTCCTCCGTTGAATTCGAGCCTGGGCAGCAAGTATGGGTGATGTCCCCCACCGAACCATGTGCCCTGCAAGACAAGTGGACGGGGCCCTTCAAAGTGGTCGAGCGTAAAAGCCCCGTCACTTACCTCATCGACATGGGGTCCACCCGGAACCCCCTGCGGGTCCTCCACACCAACCGGCTCAAACCACACTTTGTGCGCTCCGAACTAAGCCTCCTGATGGCGACAGACAGTGGTACAGAAGAAGACTCCGAGCCCCTCCCGGATCTCTCAAAGACTCAGGAGAAGGACGGCTCCGTGGATGGGGTCCGGCTCTCTGACGCCCTCACTTCGGAGCAACGCCAGGACTGCCGGGACCTCCTGCTGCAGTTCGCTGCCCTGTTCTCCCTCACCCCCGGGGTCACCCCTTGGTGTTTGCACGACGTAGACACCGGGGACAGTCCCCCTGTCCGGCACCGGGCCTACCGCGTACCAGATCGGGTACGGGCCTGCATACAGGAGGAAGTGGCCAAGATGCTCACGATCGGGGTCATCGAGCCCTCGGACAGTCCCTGGGCCAGTCCGGTTGTATTAGTTCCCAAGGCCGCTGCCCCCGGCACCGACCCTGAACTGAGATTCTGCGTCGACTACCGGGGCTTGAACGCTGTCACCCGGACCGACGCTCATCCCATCCCCCGAGCAGACGAGCTGATCGACCGGCTGGGGGCCGCCCGCTACCTTAGTATCTTCGACCTAACGGCGGGCTACTGGCAGATCGGCCTCACACCCAGGGCTCAGGAACGGTCAGCCTTCTCCACCCCCGATGGCCACTATCAATTTAAGGTCATGCCCTTTGGCATGAAGAATGCCCCCGCCACATTCCAACGTCTTGTGAACCAGGTCTTGGCAGGGCTCGAAGAATTCAGCGCTGCCTACCTGGACGATATCGCTGTATACAGCCGCCACTGGTCCGACCACCTCCGTCACCTCCAAGAGGTCCTCCAAGCCCTCCAGCGGGCCGGCCTCACCATTAAGGCCGGCAAGTGCCAAATTGGCCAAGGGTCTGTGACCTACCTTGGGCACCAAGTGGGAAGCGGGCTGGTGGCCCCACTACAACTTAAGATTGCTGCCATCCAGTCCTGGCAGCCCCCCGTCACCCAGACCGAGGTCCGAGCCTTCTTGGGGCTCACCGGCTACTACCGGCGGTTCGTGAAGGACTACGGCAGCATCGTGGGGCCCCTCACGGGACTCACATCCAAGAATCAACCGAAGCGGGTCCACTGGACTCCTGATTGTCAAGCGGCCTTCGAGGAGCTGAAGGCCGCCCTGTGCACCGCCCCGGTGCTCCAGGCCCCCGATTACAGTCGGGAATTTGTGGTGCAGACCGACGCCTCCGACCACGGCATCGGGGCCGTCCTCTCTCAGCTGAACCCCGAAGGTCATGACCAGCTGGTGGCCTTCATCAGTCGACGTCTCCTGGCCCGAGAACAGCGTTGGAGCACCATCGAGAGGGAGGCATTTGCAGTAGTGTGGGCCCTCAAAAAGCTCCGACCCTATCTCTTCGGTACCCACTTCCGGGTACAAACCGACCATCGACCCCTGCAATGGCTGATGCAGATGCGGGGGGAGAACCCAAAACTCTTGCGCTGGTCCATTTCCCTGCAGGGAATGGACTTCACTGTGGAGCACCGGCCAGGCCAAGACCACGCCAACGCGGATGGCCTGTCCCGCTTTTTCCGCCTCGACGAAGAGAGTCCCCAAGGAGATGGGTGACTCTCCCCGCCTTCAGCTGGGGGGGACGCATGTTGGACAGGCCACACAGAGGGCTTGCTCCCTCCCCGCACGACAGGGCCCGAGCTCCGGCCCACCAGGCATACCCCCGTGACAAGCCCCTGTACTCCGTCTCCCGACGGACCCTCTGCCCTCGGACCCCTACTCATCACGGGGTCCAGCCCCACCGGCTTCCCCGGCCGGGTCAAGCCGCCATCTTGGGCCCTGCACCACGCGGCCGCGTGGCCTCACCTCGACCCTAACCCCGGGCCTGGCCGGCCCCGACATCCCGGCACCACCATCCACCCAGGAGGTGAGCGGACCACTTGGCAGGTCAATGGGAGAACGAAGTGTCAAGAGCTCTTCCCCCGCCAGGTGCCGATCGCCTCCAGCTCCCCCAGGCGCTGGCTCCACCCCCTGCTGGGTGTCTGGACACCTTCATCCCGGACCCTCCGACCTCCAAGTGCGAGGGTCCGGACATCAAAGGGCACCAGCCCTATAACTGAGGCAGCTCCGGAGCAGGAAGGCAGTTGTATCCTGGAGTCGAGAGACACCGAGTGAACTCAACCCTGACGGTCTACTGGCGCTGCCGTAGCCCGCTCTTGTGAACCATCGTCCTGCCTGCTGGCGCTGCCGCGGCCTTCTGCAACCTTCATCTTCCTGGGACCTGCTGGCGCCGCCGCGGCCCGTTGTAACGACCATCCTCACCGGGACCTGCTGGCGCTGCCGCGGACCGTCATCTTCCTGGGACCTGCTGGCGCTGCCGCGGCCCGTTGTAACGACCATCCTCACCGGGACCTGATGGCGCTGCCGCGGACCGTACATCTGCCGGGGACCTGCTGGCGCTGCCGCGGCCCGTTGTATCGACCATCCTTACCGGGACCTGCTGGCGCTGCCGCGGACCGTACCACCTAACCACCAAGCTCGAGGATTGTGAGCTCATCATCATCTCATCCGAACTACCTGATTGGTAAATAGACTGACCCGCTACCCCCGTCCCTACCTTACGAGACTCTAATCGAGGGGACCCCTGCGTCCAGACCTCCTTGTACCATTCTACCGTATCATAACTAAGTACCTATAAAGAACACTGAACCTTATCCGTGTGTGATATCTGTCTGTGGGGGGGAAGTTACTTGTCTGTACGATCGCTGGAGACGGCTCTCCCCGGAGACCTCTCCCCCTGACCCCGGCCGGCCCTCCCGGTCCGTCTACCTTTTCTAACACAGAGAGTGTGGAAGCAGGAGGATGAAACGGCGTTGATTTGGCGTTGATTGAAAGCGATGAGTCCAGGATGATGACGAAGCCTTACTGCTGCACAGCCATGCATCAAAATAAAAGGACGGGAATGCACCATATCTGCAAGATAGAGCACATTCCTGTCCTTCTCGCCTGCGCCAGTCAACAAACAGCAGCGGTGCGCCAGCACAGACAGTATTGTGTCATTTTGCAAGTGTGCTCGTGCTGAGGAAATGATTGTTTTTTGCAGGAAGGGAAACCTTACTGCACAAAAACTATAATAAAGGCATTTCTATCTTTCTATGTGTGCTGCAGAATGCAGCATGCATAGAAAGAGGGAGAAAAAAAGGAAAAATAAAAGTACTTCTGCTCTTTGCACCTCCTCACTCCTCCCCTGGGAGGCATAGGATTCTGACGCATTACCCAGGTTTACAAGTTGTTTTAAATCTGGGAACGCATCATGTTCCATGGATGTTGCATGGGAATACCCACAGCAGCACCCATGGAACACACCTTACACGCAGAGTTATGCCTGAAAGGGGGGCCATATTTACAAGGCCATAAAAAGTCAGGCAGGGTGACTTTACATGGCCTTGTTAAGATGGGGAAGCCCAATATGCTGCCAGTGCGTCAATAAAAGTGATGCACCTGTGGCCAAATGGGCTTGTAAATAAACCCCACATACAAAATTAATATATTACTAAAGCCCATAAAGTAATACAAAAAACAATATCATTTACAGCTATATTATTGAAAAGTATATTAACAACACAGATTTTTTTAAACTATATTACCTACGTAAAAACTGGATGTAAAGTTTCAGTATGATCCAACTCTTCATACACAAGCTTTCCTACAACAGACACAAGATGTTGCTCCAACTCCAGTGACTTTACCCATTGAGTCTTACCAGAGCATATGTTATGTGTATGGTTTTGCCAACAAAAGGAACGAAAGGACAGACTGGTAACAAAGGAAAAAGTCACATTCTTTAAGATTATGCTTCTGGTCTCGCTAACATGCTATTGAAATAAGTAGTTTATACTTCCAAATTATATTCTTTGAATGCCTTGCTGCATGGAGCGATGGGAGTCTAGGCAGAGGCGACCGATGAAAGTACTATACAGTTTTGTGAAGAGATCTATGTAACAGGCATTGACTTGTAAGATCTACTGCTGATTTTTGTGGCACTGGAGAGAATATTTATACTGAGCATGTGAAATATACACAGTGACTAAACAGATAACCAGAGGATTTAACTTGATAAAGATCAATATTCCTGCACTCAGACGATGAGAAAAATTTGATTTATGGCTAGAGAGTTAAACATAGGCCCACTGGAGAGGACCCTCACTTTGTACGTGTTGTTATCGTTGAACTGTAATCAGTGTAATAATCAATACACAGTTTAGATCATAGTTAATGCTAAGAGTGACAGTGAAGTGATATCTGTTCAAGCAAAGTAGTAGAAGTGTAGTTAGAAGCTTATTAGGGAGCTGTGTCCCAGACATAAGGCTATCAGTTCTGAATTAATTTCTTTCTCCGCTTCATTTTGTTAAATTGTTAAGACATTACATAAATTAATACGTCATAATTTGTTACATTTTAAATTTTTGTAGATTTTATGCATAAATATACTTTTATTGGAAAGATAAGTTTGGTAATGCACAACTGCCTCCCGTGGTCGAGCATGCACATGGCAACTCGAAGCAAATATTGCAGTCTTCTACTTACAAACCTTAGTGACACGTGTAGGTATTTCAGTCACTGCAGTGTTTTGTTCCTCACTGTTGTCTGTAAGAGTAACTTGTGGGATTTGTTCTCCTTTTCACAGAATGATGGCACTCCCGTGCCTGCCAAGACTCCTCCCATTGCTGCTGCTGTGTCTGTACCATCAAACATCTGTTTCAGGTAAGAAAACAACTCTGTTTTCTTATTTTATAATATCGGGCCTTATTTAAATAAGGCCCTCAGGACTAAGGTGAACTTCATCCCCCAAGCAGCAGTGCACCAGGTGGCCTGTTTGCAGAGTGGTGGTGAAAGGAGGTGTGGCCTCTAACTACCTCTCAGCAATCTGGCTGTGTGAGACTTACTGGAGGTAACAGGAGGGCTAGTTGGTCCCCATGGACCCTCAAGAGCCAAGGGGACTTTATACCCCAAATAGTAGAGCACCTGGAGGAGAAAGAGGAAGTGGCCACCGAAAACCTCTACGCAAACCCACTGTGTTGGACTTGCTGAAGGTAATAGGAGGGGTAGTTGGCCCCGAAGGACCCTCAATAGCCAAGGGGACTTCATCCCCCTACTAGTAGTGCATCAGGAGTTGTGTTTGCAAAGTGGTGGAGAAAGGGGGCGTGGCCTGTTATCAGATCTCAGCAATCCTTCCGTAGAGGACTTACTGGAGGTAATGGGAGGGGTAGCTGGTCACCAAGGATGTCCTTGGGGGCCAATTACCCCTCCTGTTGCCTCAAGTAAGTCTCACACATCTCTTTCTCCGCCACTCTGCAAATATGCCTCTTGGTACACTAATAGTTGGGATACAAAGTCCCCTGGGCTCCAGAGCGACCTTTGGGGCCAAGAAGCACTCCTGGTGCCTCCTGTAAGCCCTACGCAGGGGAATTCCTGAGAGCTAGTCGAAGGCCCAGTCTCCAACGGTTACAGGAACGTTATAGTTAGGAATTAGCATTTAAAATACCTTAGAAATTCACTGAAAAAACATAGGTTACAAGGACGTTATAGTTAGCAAATAGAATTTAAAAAACCTTAGAAATTCACTTAAGAAAACCAAAGGTTACAGGGACATTATAGTTAGGGTCAGATTTTACTCACACACAAACCAGAGAAATTCAGCCGTTATAGTTACCTCAGTGAAGTATAACTGGCGCCCCGCAATGCACTGCTTGTGACCTCACATCACTCATGACGTGGTCAGTGACCTCACTGATGACTTCTCATATGACATCACTGATGGCATCAGTGATTACATCATTCACAGAATCTCAGACGAACCCACTCACACCAGTGCAGAATATTTTATACACCCACTGCCACTCCCACACAATCATTCACAAACCCATTCAAAGAACCATACCAGTACTTAGACACCCATTCACTGATTCATAGATCTACACATACATCCACTCGCTCACCCATAAAGCCAGTGATGTCAATGACCATGTCATTAGTGATGTAATATGTGAGGCAGTAAGCGGTGCATTGTGGGGGTGCGAGTTATGATTAACTCAGGTAACTATAATGGCTGAATTTCTCTGGTTTTGTTAGAGTAAAATCTGACCCTAACTATAATGTCTCTGTAACTTTTTTTTGGGTGTGAATTTCAAAGGTTTTTTTAATTCTATTTGCTAACTATAATGTCCTTGTAACCTTTTGTTTTTTCTGTGAATTTTATAAGATTTTGTAAGTGCTAATTCCTAACTAAAACATCCCTGTAACCTTTGTTTTTTTTAGTGAATATATACAAGTATGTTTAAAGAAGAACTCGGTAGCTCCACCACCAAGAAATCCACGGCAACAAAGAAGTCCAATACAATAGCAAGGTCAGTCAGTAACGTTTTATTCCATCTTTACCAGGTGCACAACAACCAAGTATGTATGTATGTATGTATGTATGTATGTATGTATATATATGACTCTGAACACCAAGATCAATGTCAGGCACTTTAGTACAAAAAAACACAGCAGTATATTTCATTAACATGATGGAAGTTATATATATATATATTACATAACTTACAGTATATTACATTGGTGTGTGTGTGTGAGTATGTATAGATATATATATGTGTGTATATATATATATATATATATATACAACCAATCCTGCTACGAAATTTCAAAACAGGCGTAGACTCTGTGAGGATAAAGCAAGGAGTAGTTTATTTCACCAAGAGACCATGACGCGTTTCGACGGCAAGCCGCCTTTGTCAATATCACAGGTAACACCAATAGTAACCATTATATACTCTGTGTCTTTAGAAAAATCGTCATGGCAACGATAAACAATGAACATAGAAAATAGAAAAGAGGTCTTTATCCCAGAGATAAAAGACAGACTGTGAGTTGGCTTAAATGTTCTTTGCTGCTGAGAGTAAATTAAATTGAATTTACATTTACAAAAAAGCATATTTGTGCAATACAGGTTCAACAGAAAGCCGGAACAGAAATTAAAGTCACAAATAAGAAAAGCCACACAATGGAGCCCAAGTGGGCCTAGATCACTAACTCCCTAGACAGTCTCCAGGCACGTTACCTGGATGAGCACAGAATAGCTGAGTAGCTAAATGTTTTCTGAATATGAGCAGATAGACTGTGAGGGAGGGGAAAACTAAGCCTCTGGTGTGATCACATAGTAGAAATGGTGTCTGTCTACTAAGTCTGGGTGTAATAGAAGCCAAGACACATAATGAAATGGAAATTTAAAATACAGTGAGGTGAACCTGGGAAAAAAACGGAGTCTGGGTACGGTTGGAAACAGGCAGAATAGAATTATAAATGTACGGATAAAGCCTCATCCGTATTTAAACCAATAGGTATTTTGGTATTAAACAAAATTATGTACTTGGATTCGAGTCTACGCAATAATTGTTGTCTATTCCCTCCTCTTGGGTTCTTAGGTACAGTGTCAATGACGCAATAGGAGAGGTCACTGGCTCTTCCACTGTGGTATTGATTGATGTGTCTAGCCACAGGGTAGTTGGGGTCATTATTGTTGATAGCCCGTAAATGTTGAAGTATACGTACATGGACAGGGTGAATGGTACTCCCTATGTAACGTTTATTGCATGTACATTGTAACATGTACACAGCAAACTCGCTTTTGCACGTGAAGCTTCCTCTTATAGTAAAGGGGGAGTGTCTTAGTGGAGAGCTGATTTCTTTAATGTTAATACCATGTCGGCAAGCCTTGCATTTTGTACATTTTCTGAAGCCATTGTTGGTTTTGAGCCACTCAGAACCCTTGTTGATACTAGGTGCATTGTTAACTAATTCTTGTCTCATGGATTTTGCACGTCTGAATGAAATGGATGGTGTCTTTGGCATTTTATGACCTAGAACTGGGTCACTACGTACAATCTGCCAATGTTTGTACAACATCTTTCTAAAAAGGTCATGATACGCATTGTATCCAGTTATAAACCTTGGAGTTCCTGATGTAGAATTTTTCTTTTTTGTTTTTTCAGGATTAGGAAAAAGAAGTTCCTTTCTAGTGACCTTTTTAACTTTGGCATTAGCTTTGTTTAAAGTGTTATCATTGTAACCCCTTAGTTCTAGTCTGTCAAACAGGGTATTGGTAGCTATGACAAAATTGTTTTCGGTACTGCAGTTTCTCTTCATACGGAGACATTCTGCAAATGGGATGCTTTCTTTGAGAGAGGTAGGATGAAAGCTACTATAGTGGAGAATAGAATTCCCAGAAGTGGGTTTCCTGTAAGTTCTCGTTTCTATTTTTAAATTCTCCACAAAATACCTCTAAATCTAAGAACTGTATAGAAGATTTGTTAGTATGACACGTAAATGATAGATTAAGAGAATTCTCATTAAGTGCTCTGGCAAAGTTGAGAGCAGATTCTTCTGTACCTTGCCAAAGAATGAACAAATCGTCTATGTATCTTACATATAGCACCACATTTTCAGCCATCTCACGCTTATGCTCAACCATGAGTACCTGCTCCTCCCACCAACCCATATGCAAATTAGCATAGCTGGGGGCGAAGCAGGTACCCATGGCCGTCCCAAGTAGCTGTTTGTAGAACAATTTGTCAAATACAAAAACATTATTGTCTAGACACCATTCTGACATCTCCAGCAACATAAGGGTGTGTGTGTAAGAGTCAATAGATCGTTTGCCTAAGTAGTATTTTAAAGCATTAAGTCCATCTTTGTGTCTGATGCTCGTATATAGAGTATTAACATCGAGCGTCATCAGAACAAAATCCTCCTTCCATTGTAGATCATAGATCTTTGTCAAAAAGTCTCCTGTATCCTTTATGAAAGATGGAAGAGCCTTAACATGTAGCTGTAAAAAAGAATCAATGTATTTGGAAGTGTTCTCAAAAAGACCTCCTATTGCAGCTATAATGGGTCTTCCAGGTGGATTTATAGCATTTTTGTGGATTTTCGGTATTAAATATAGCTGAGGAGTAATAGGATAGTCTGTTTTGAGAAAGTCAAATTCTTGTTTGGAGATCAGATTAGAACATCTCCACTGATATAGAGCTGCATGGTATTTTTCTTTGGTGCTAAGTATAGATGTAGGGCTTATCCGACAGTAACATTCTGGATCTTGGAGTTGTTTGTGAGCTTCTAGATTATATTGATCTAAAGGCCAAAGAACGACATTTCCACCTTTATCCGACCATCTCACCACAATATCTTGACGTTCTTTGATTCTGCTTATGAGATTTTCGTAATCAAGTCTCCGATTACAGTTGGTACGGATAAATCTGTTACTGGATAGAATAGATAAGTCTTTAAGGTCTTTGACCATATTTTCTGCGAAAATGTCAATGTTGTCTCTCGGCATCATTGGCAGGAAAACTGATTTCGGTCTGTAAGGAGTGGATTTCCTCCCATAGATATCTAATCCCATGTTGTCTGTCACTTGTTTTAAGGGAATATCTTCACCAGATTCCAATGCCGCCATATCCTGTAGCAGCAACATGTCTGCCACTTTCAAGTTGCTTGCTGGCTCATTTGTATCCTTTTGAGTCATTGCTGAATTCTCAACGCGGGGAGGTCAGGTTTCTCATTGCGAGTGGTCGCGTATGCTCGCGACCACTCGTGATGAGAAACTACCAGTCCGTGTTGAGAAAGCTGCCGCTCGAGTACAAATCTACTCGAGCGGCAGAAAACGACCGCTTGCACTGTGCAAGATGCCGTTTGCAATGATTGCACAGTGCGGACAAGCATCCGGCACTGTGTAATCATAGCGAATAGCATTTCCTACCACACTTCGCAGTTCGCGTAGTGCTACGTGTAGCTCGCATAGTGCGAAGTGCACTTCGCGTAGCTACGCATAGCGCTACTACGCGAACTACGCCCAGGGTTATTCTAAAGTGCAATTGCAGAAGTTTGTGATCATGCAGGGCTACATCCAAATTAAATTAGGTTCTTAAAATTCAGGGCGGCTTTTGTTACAAGTCTTCTGTTCTTCAGACCTCCCCTTTACGACCTATCCTGAAGTGGGTAAAAATGCAGTATATATAAGACATTAAAGTGCCAGTGCAAGAGTGTAAAAAAATATATGAGACTTCAAGAGGAAGCCAGTTCAGTGCCTTCAGATGTGGTGAGATATGGTCAAATATTTTTGAGCCCCTTAAGGGTCTGGCAGCGGTGTTGGGGAAAGCTTGTAGGGGGGCCATGGAGATATTTTGTAGGCCAGAAAGGTTAGAGCATCCATATTCAATTCTGGAGATAATTAATGCCTGGACTGCCATTTTTAGGTCTGAGGTGTCAAGGAAAGGTTTATGTTTCCTCATATAGGTTGAATGGGCACCTGGCTACATTTCCAATCACAGCTGCGAAAATTTTGGGTACTGACTTCAAGTATGAACCATTGAGCACTGATATTTTTGCTGTGGCATCTGATGATGATGTCTGGTCCATACCTGAGCTGGAAATTCCCCCCATAAAGTAATGGTGCCCCTTAGCAGTTCAAATGAATGCCTTCACATTAAATCAGGTGCTTCACACTTGCAATGGCTGGTCGGTCTCTAATAAATCAGGTAGCCACACGTTCAACAGGGTGAACCACACTAGCCTAGTTGACTCTATATAATGTTGGATGTTAAACTTTGGCCAGTCCTGGTGGATATGGCCGCCTTACCACATTCTGATAGCAACCATTATGCCCTGGTCCTTAAGATGAGTTTGCCCATTAGTCCGCAATAAACAACCTCAGGGGAACCTTTTGACAGAAGATTGGAAGTTTCCAGTAAAAGGTGTAGGGTTAAGAGGAGCAAACTAAAATATTCACGGGCGTCTGTAAGGGAGATCTATGGATTTGTTGCTGCCGGTATGGATGCCATTTCAGCATTGGCTACTGCAGGAGATGCTCCTGAACTATCTAGGGCAATTATTGAGACCTACAGATGGATGTTTAAGGGCTTGAGAAATCACTTCGTAGTTGAAACCAGGTGCTAAGTTGCGAGGAAGCACCCTCAAATGTGGTATAATAATTTGTGCAGGGCAGCAAAGAACGATCTTGTCCTTGAGATCAAACAGAGAAATAGACCATTGATCCAGGCAACTTGACAGTCCTACAGAAAAGCACTATCTAAGGCTAAAAGGATTGGGAGCAGGGATTATGGGACCTTCTGGAAATTGGGAGCCATACGTAGTAGGGACGGATATAGAATAATATTAGCAGCTCGTGACTGGGTAGTACACCTCTCGAATTTGTTAACGCAAAAGGTAAATCAGCAGGCTGCCTTAGGGAATCAAGTGGGTCCTGGGGAACAGTGTCAGTTATATAGCGCTCTAGGTGAGGTGATTGTGTGTAATGGGATTATCTCCACTAGCACACGACCTTCATTCAAGAAGAGGTGGATAAAGATATTACAGTGGGGGAACTGATTATAGCAATCAGGGGAATTGTCCCCAATGTGACTCTGGGTTTGACAAAATCCCTGGAGATTTATTTGCAAGTGAGACGGACATCTAGAGTGCTTATTTTGCAATATAATTTACAGTCATTATGAAGTCCATTGATCTGGGCAGGGGCTGAAATATTCTCTGTATTAAAAAAGGGCTCCTGTGAGCTGCCTGTGACCTATTGTCCAATAAGTCTTATCAATAGCTCACAAATACATTTAAGTGAGGTGATTCTGGGCAGAATGCAGAATTGGGTGGGAAAATGATATTATGGCACCCCTCCAGACAGGCTTTATAGAGTCCACTAGTACAGTTGACCAAGTGTTTAGTCTACAAAATTATGTATTGGAAGACCGTTACCCTGGGATGGGGACGACTTTATGTCACATTCGTAGACACGCTCTCTGCTTTCAATTTAGTACAGAGGGCAACACTTTGGAGGATTCTTTCAGAGATGGGAGTGCCCAGTTATTTGATAGACATCATGGTCAGACTACACAACAACAACTATACACGGACGAAGGTTGGTCGTGTAGGTGAGCTAACTGATCCCTTTCCTGTGACCAGAGGTGTTAGGTAGGGCTGTGTATAGGCTCCCACCCTGTTCATGCTTTACATTAATGGCCTTCTAAAATTCCTTGACCAGTGTGATAATGACACTCCCAGACTAGCAAACATGAAGGTTTCTGCCCTCATGCTTGCTGATGACACCTTTTTAATCTCCAAATCCCCTATGGGACTCCAGAAGTTGTTGGACCAGTTTGAATGTTTCTTTAAAACCAGGGGATTGGAGGTCAATGTAACGAAAACCAAATATATGCTTTTGAATCCAGGCCCCTTAAGTAGGACAAACTTAACTTTAGCAGGGGCACCATTAGAACATGTGCATATATTTGTATACCTAGGTATAACTTTAAGTGAACATCTAGGATGGCAAGTCAATGCAATTAAAATTAATCGTAATTCATATAAAAATCCACAGAAGACACAGATATCATACAAATCAGGTCAATTCTCATATACATTCTAATTATTTGCAAGTAAAGAGGCCTATAAAAAAAATCTTTTCAAAATAGCAAGACATTCCTGATAAACCAAACAATTATATGATACTGATGCGGGTGCTGGTGTACAAGTTACAAGTATTCCAGTTCCTAATCATTTTGAGATCAAAGAGGCTGCCTCCCCCAGTCCATTCAAGTACCATGCACTGAATCCACAACTCGGTTTCATGTCCATTTCCTGAAATTTTTATTGTTTCTAAAGTACCCTGACATAATTGATTTGCCCCACTGACAACTATCGGCGACAATGGAGGGATGCTTGCTCAAAAGGAACCATCTTATATAAACAATTCTGCACAAATTGGCAGAGTGGCATACCAAGAACGGCGGGGGGTGATATTTTGCAAGCACTGAACTGCAAGCTGGACCATCTTAGAAGTCTACTCACCTCCCTTTCTGATCAGGTCACTAGCATACAGACCAAAACACCCTTCTGCTGTTGTGGTCATGTGTGCAGCAAAGAAACACCTGGGATTCATCTAAAGGACAAACAAGGCCCTAACACCAATTCCATCATTTCAGGCATTAAATGCATAGATCAGAGACCGGTCATTGCGGTGAACATGCACCAAGCTAGATTTGCTAGAACAGAGGTGGCAACTAGACTACACAAAAGTGTTTCGAGTTCAATTCCTCCTGTGAGGACCTTAGTGCAAAGCACATCAAGTAGTAAAACCACTGAAACATCACTCCCTGATCATAATGTGGGGCAAAGAGACTAAGTCAACAGGAGAGTTCTGTGTCCACTGGCTAATCCAAGAGTACCCACTTTTCAACCATCAAATCATTGTTCTTTGAATATTCCATTTTATTCTCTGCAAGGAATGGAATTAATTCCAGATGTTCCAAGTACCTAAATTAAAGCCAGGATCCTTTGAGGACCCCGATGCTTTAAGTAATAAAGTGAGCCACTGGCTTAGGGTGATTAGATAGATTAGATCTGATATTATGCATGTAAGAAGATGTGCATCCGCTATATCTCCTTATGATTCAATTTTGGTTCTGTTTTGTTCAAATCTGTCGGCTGAAAACCTTACAAATTTTGAACTGGGATCCTGCTACCTTTTTGGTGGCAAACAGCTGGAAATTAGGCTGAAAGCCTCTCCCCCGTCTGCAAGAGGGTCCTAATGTGCACCTTCCCAACACAGAGTACAATGGGTCTAGAGGATAATGGATGCGCCAAATATGTTGTAACCGGAGATTAACTAGATGTCTAGCGACTATGTTCATATTTTGATCACTACCCAACTTTTATCAATCTATGATTTTAACCTTTTCACGAGATTTATGAAGAAACTGTTGATCTTTTTGCTCTTTTGCACATAGCTCAGGGCTGTTTTTTGCACTTATTGGATATAGGGATGGAATGTGTATCTATTAGGATCTTTTCTTTATGGTTGAACAGACATTTATAAATCATAAATCGACTTGGACGTGTGCTGTTTTATATTTACATTCTTATATTTGATATACAGTTATTGTACTGTGTATTTATATTTTGATGGGTCATGGAAACCAAATAAAGTATGACTACTACTTCTACTACAACTAATACTCTGCTTCCTTTGAAACTAGACCTGGGGATGAGGGAACTTTCTGATAGATTGTGACTGCACCCCTTAGTTTATTGGAGGAAGATTAGGGCTTGTCCTGAGCTGGTATCCCACCGACAAGGCTTAGAGGAAATATTGTCCTTGGTTGGTTCCAGCAACATTCATCGGCTTAAGTATATGAAAGGTACATTCTCAAAGACTGGGTCCCTAACCTATGGAGTGCTCCAGACAAGGCTGGGGCTATTTCTAAATTGCAATTTAAAATTGCATATTGGCAACATAAAGATACCTTCACACATTGCAAGTCGAGGTTTGGTACTTTGACAAATGCCTTTCTTGCAGTCAAGGACTCCTGACTCCTTTAAAAAGGAGGATTTTCTGGATAAAACCAAGCTACCTTTAGCTTTATGATTGTACCTGCAAATTTGGTAAGGCTCCTGGCCTCTTAAAGTCTCCACTACTAGGTGGGCTTGAGTGTCTTGGATTGACAAGCTGCAGTGGCTGGCCTATGGTGGTATTAAGGAAACAACGGGGCAGATTGAAGGTCTTTGTTCTTACTCGATTTTTGATGGGTGTGTGGAGAATAAGGTGCAAGATGGGCATTGCTCATTGAAATTTGTATAACAGTGACATGTAAAATGAGATCTGTAATTAGTGTCAGCCAACCAGGATGTGAAATATTTAGATAATATCAGCACATTTATTTTAATGTTATCTTAGGGATTAGTTGCTGGACAACCTATTTTTGTATTTTAATGTATCTAAAACTTGTTATCCAGTTCATGCACTTTTAAATATTGCATTTTTTGCACTGTATATGTTGATTGATATTTATTGTTTTTATGGGTTTTTATGGCGTTGCGCCAAAATAAAGTTTAGTGATGATGATGAACCCTTTACACTTTCAGGTTGTTGGTGGCAATTAAATTGTAAATTAATCTTTGAGTTAATTCTCTCTCATTGCTTCACCTCACTTCCTCTTTCTCAACTCTCAGCATTTTCCTCTCTCAGTTTTTACTGCTCTACTGATGGAGCAAGGTTTCATATAAAAGAAACTTGCTTGTATGCAATCCTCTCGAACAACATTTAATAAAGTAATCAACATGTCTGTGAGTACTAATATTGCACCGCATTCCACATATTCGTATCCAGGGAATGCTTTTCTATGTGCATTGCTAACCAGTAACCCGAGTGTCATTAATATGGCCGCCGAAAACACAGGAACTCTACTGCCATGCATCTACTGCATCTACGTAGTATGACGTTTCCTGATGCTTGGAGGGAAATCTTTGCAGCTGCACCATAGCTTTAAAAATGGCCCCTTGAAACTCTCACACTAACGCAAATGCAAAGCCGCAATCAACTTGTGCAAGTTCTACTAAGCTATTAATGCAAAAGATATATTAAGTAAATGGGGTTAGAGGAGAAGTAAGTGGTATACAGTGAATTCATTTATTTTTGTATTCTAACATGTTCTTCTTTGACTTTATTAATAGTTCGTATTTGGGCCTTGGGGGGTGACTGAGATCCCTACCCATGTGACAGAAGCGCATGCGCACTACAAACAAGCTCTAAACTCTGATGGCACCATTGGACTGAATCCAAGGACATGTACTCTGGAAGCTCTGGGAACTTCATCCCTTGAACCAGGAAGAGGAACCAATAGAATACTTTGTTGCCGAAAATATTGAGCCACATATGAAATGCGGGTGGTTATAAAGCATGGGAAAGAAAATCCTAAGGGGCGGGTACATTAGACAAAGAAGTAAAGAAAATTATTACACATAGTATGGTGTGATGTACTCTCCCCACTGTCTGGCCCAATCAAAATTAAGGTTGTACATAGAATTGAAACATTTGGGGGTGGATCATACACAAGATTGGTATACAGAGGTAAGTTTTAGTTAGTTAGACACACTCTATGACACTTGATGCTGAGATGCTGCCCAAGCATGCTGTGAGCTGATTGAAGAATCCAACACTAGGGAAAATTCACGGAACAACCGAGGAGGCACATCTAGGAAGGGGTCCGGACAAGCCCGAGCCAGAGAAAGTAGTACCAGAGAGGGGTGCGACGCTGGCGTTGCACTAGAAGAAGTCACGTTATCGGTCCTGAACCTGTCCCGAAATCTCTATTACTCTGATGTCTAGGTCCTCACACCATTCTAGGTAAATATAATTCTGTGTGGTAATGTCCTCGTATTTGCTCTCTATTTCTCTCCTTCAGGTACTGTCATCACAAGAATTATTCACTGTGAATTGATTTTCTCTTAACTTTACTTTCCTTTCCTGATAGAAACAATTTGGTGTATCTATGTGTATTTTGACTTGACTCACAAAATCATTTGATTCAGATAAATCTTTACAAATTCTCTTGAGTCTGTGGTCTTTGAGAGTAAAGTTAATGTATTATTCTCTCCTATACTAATCTACTATCAGATCTATCGACAAAGGAAATTTACCCTAGGAGACAGGGATGATAAAGGTATTAGTAAAGCAAGTTCTCTAGGGTGAATCAAAATTGATGACCAGCGGATATTTGCCAGCCCATTGTATGAATGTATATGGGCCCAAGTGTGTGTGTATGTGGGACCAGAGCTGGTAAACTCCGCTGGATCACTACATACCTTCATCCTCCCTCTCTCTATGTCTGCTCCTTCTGCCTCACCTTTCTCCACCTCTCCTGTCTCTCAGTATACCAATTTCACCTCATTCAATTCTATTTTTCTCTACCTCTTCCTTATGACCTTGCCCCTCTGTCAATCACTCTCAGTGCCTATATTTTTATCCTTCGATCCCCTCTTTCTACCTCAACACTCTGTACCTCTTTCTCACTGTCGTTCACTGCACTCTTTCTGTCTGACCCCCCATATTTCTCCTCCATCTGCTTCACTTCTCACAAAACCTTATCTTTATTTACCTCTCCTCTCTATGTCTAACTAACCTTTCTCTCAGTCACTTTTAAACCTCACCAAACTCCTTCACCTCTATCTCATTTCCCTCTCTACCCCAAGTCTACCTGAATACATCACCTCCCTCTACCTCACCATGCTCTCTCAGTACTTAAACTCACGCCTCCAACTCCTTTCTTCTTTTGTTCCACCTTTGTTCCCTTTTCTTCAACTCTCTAAATGTCTTACTCCTTTCTGGCTACCTCTATTTCTCTAACTCTCCCTCTATTTTTCCTCCATCAACTCCTCTCTCTCCCTCTGTCTCTCTCATACACAAACACATATCTCCCTCTCACAACCTTCTACCACTGTAAAGACCCCATCTCTTATCTATTTCATGTATACCTCTCAACTTCCTCTTTTCCCACCATATTTCTCTTTCTATCCTACACCTTTCTCTCTACCTTTCAGTCCTCCTCACTACTGTCTTTACCTAACCTGTTTTTCTTTATGTCTCTCCGTTTTCGGTCTTTCTATTCTGCATCTTTTTGCTTTTCCTCTTCTCTCCCTGTCTGATTCTTATTCTTGCTGCCTTTACCTCTCTCTCTAGTTCATTTATTTTTAGGTCTCGCCTGCGTGGGCTGCGCACATGCGCAGTCTCGCTGGCGAGAATTAATGTTTTTAGGTCTTTTCTGTAAAGGGCTTTATGCCCCACCCCTCTTTTCCATTGGCCGGCATCACCGTTTATGCTAAATGGTGGCCAACCAGTGGAAAAGAGCTGGTAGTGACGTTTTCGTTCTGCTTTTTCTGCCGTCCCACTTGGACGGCCTAGCCTGCTTTCCTTCTGAAGTAAAAGGTTTCTTATCTTTATGGGGCCAAACACATGGCCCCATAAAGATAAGAGACCTTTTACATCAGAAGGAAAGCAGGACGTCCAAGTGGGACGGCAGAAAAAGCCAAGCGTAAACGTCATAGGCTGCCTGGCGAGCGCTTGTTTTAACGAGTCATTATTTAGCGAGATGAGGTGGGGGTCGCCAGAGCTATATACAAACATATTTTTAAATTAAAGACCCAGACTGGAAAGGCTATCCCGCAGACGCAGAGTGAGGACTCGGCCGTTTTGGGTACCCGAAGCGTGAATACCCAACGCGTGACATTTTAAAGCAGAATCTAAGAACGGATTAGAAGACAGCAAACAGCACAAAAAATGTCACCCGCTATTTATTCTTAAATTTCCCATGGTGTCCGGTGCAGGAACGCCGCCTGCAAAGGGCAGTAGTATAAAAGGAAAGATTACTGCAAGAACACTCTGAGAAAAATAAAAAAAATATAAAGAGTGAGGCGAACCCCACGACTCCTCAAAAGAAAGAGAAATTTACCTACATTGGCGATGAGGGCGATCTTTCTTTACGTATACACCGCCTACAACAGGGGCTACATCTACAAAGGCGCTTTATTAAGTCTCGTCCTTACCCAGGGCCAGGGTGCAGAGCAGGAAGCACGTGACGCTGACGAAAGCCTTCATGCTTCTAGGAGCAGGACAGAGAACCGTGTACAAGCGGAGGCAGAGGAAGGACGGGTAACAATGAAAAGGGGTGGTTATAAACCGACCCTCAGCTGGTGCCTACCCGTCCCGAGGGGACCCCTCCCCCTCTCCTTTGCGTGCCTGTGATTGATTCCGTGACGGTGTGTGTGGTTTAACAATTCACCTGTCCCAGGCTCTCTGGGTTCTACGTTTGTTCCTCAGTTTATTTCATGCAGCAGTTTCGCTATTTGAGGTGCCGCGCTCGCTTGCCGATTTTGTTTTATACGTTATCTGTTGATGTTTGTGTATATTTTTAAACCATTATCAATTTAATCGTTTTCTTGTTTGACTCTATCTGTTTAAACGTGGTTTATTCGCTCGCGATTGCTAGGATTTTCAACTCTCTTGATGTTTTTAAAATTTCGTTAAACCAGAGTTATTTTTTTAATGTTTATCATGTATTCGTTATTAGCGCTTCTCTTATGTATTGGAACCGTTTTTAGGTCTCGCTGAGTCAGCGCGCATGCACTGCTCGGAGAGACATTTTGTAGGTGAGTTTTCAAAGTGCTGCTGGCTGGCCTAGGGCTTGCGTTCACGAGAGCGTGCACGCGCGAACCGCCAGCCTTCAGCAGCACTTCGAAAACTCGTGCTTTAGTGCGTCATCACGATCACGATCACTTTCAGAGCGATCGCGATGACTTTCGCTTTTACGGCTGCGCGGCATTACTTTTACTGCCGCGCGACCAATGCTTGTTTAAACTTTGGATTCAGCGACTTGTAGTCGTGTATAAAAACAGGACTATAAGTCACAGAATCCTAAGTACAATTCTAGACTATACTGGGTACTCAACCTTGGACCTAAATATTTTTACAGCTCTGCTTTGTGCTGAGAATTAGAAACTCGCTGAAATTAAAGTGCTCAACCCACGAAACATCTTCCGTTTTTGCCTGTAATAAGGCTTCTCATTCTATGATGTTCTTGTCTGATGCAGTTCCAGAACTCTCAACTTTGCTGGACCCATGGGTGACTGCCCCATCTAGGGTAGATTTTTATTTTGCATTCTGGGATTTGAAGCCCAATTTAGATCATTATAAAATCATGGCTACATGCCACAGAATACAAAAAATAAACTTGAACTGGCACGGACAGACCAGGATAACTTGCCGGCTCTGTAGCTGTCGTCGTACTTCGGTTAGGACTGTATTTGGGGTCATTCTTCTGTCTCCTTGGTTGATGCCAACATGTAAGCATACTTCTGTCCATGGCTTTGGTCACCCTAGCCATGCTTGCAAATGGGACGAGAGAGGCGGGGGTTTAAGCGCAGTACTAACGGATAAGAGCATCATTATCTTGCTAATATGTTGCGGAAGTACTGTTCATTCAGTAGCCGTACTGCCCGATGACCAGGAGGTGCAGTGCCACTTCAGTATGGCCTCGTCCGTAACCTCTTCCAAGTTGTCCGAAGGGGCATCTTCAAGATGGCTGCCTCCCAGCTTGCTGCACAAGTGCACGCCTGGAACACAGATTTCCAGAAGCGATTATAACATTCGTGTACGCGAGTTAGACTTTCTCCGTCTCGTGGTTCTAGGGTTCAGTGCCGAGCGTTAAGTGACCAGGCAACGCATCTACCCCCTCACCGGCCCGAGTCTCTCCACGGGAGGGATATGTTGCACGTGGTAATTCCTGGTTGTGCTCCGCCCCCCGGCGGTCATAGAGACGAATAGAACGCCCCCTGCTTCTGATGTAGAGCACGCCCGGCTCTGTCCTGCCTGCAGTGTTGCCAGATTGGGCTATTTCTTGCACAATTGGGCGAGAAAAAATCGTGGTGGGCGGGTTACCAGAATTTGGACTAGAATCCGCCGTGTGTGCGGCGGATTCAAGGCTTTGTGTGGCGCCGCCGCCCTGCAGCCCATGGTTGCCTGTCGCGCCTTTTCCTAATTGTATGTGTGTTGATGCCCTGCGGCCCCTGCCCACAAGTAACACCTACAGGGCCATATATCGTTGCGGGCAGGAAGCTTCTTCCAATCAGGGTCCTGCAAGACCTGCAGTGACCTCTGACCCAATAATGGGCTGACCTGATTTTATAACCCATCACCCCCGTTCCGAAATTTAACAAGAGACGCTTTTAACTAGGTTGCTGAAGCAACTTGACGGGATGAAGTCAGACAAGGTGAGTGAGACGCTATACAGCCCTGTAGAATATTCTGGGGACTAATCTTGTGAACAGTAGAACATATATTTTAGAGAAGAGCCCAGGTTACAGGCACCCCTCAATAGATGCACAGACTGAAGAAATGTAATTTTAATTTGGAGCCTTCCTGAAAATTGAACAGTGCCATGAAAATCAAGTTACCTCAGCGAATCTTGATCAGTGTTTTATTGCTAAATAATTATTGAAAAGGAAATGAATGACGCACGTACGGCATCCATCACAATGCTGAAGAATCTTACTGAACGCAAAAACCAGTGAAATGTTCTGTGCTGGTTTGTTTGAGCGCGTCTACTATCCGTTTATGAAATATATAGATAGAGGCACAGGTTATTAGGTAGAACATTATGACTGAGCTTTTCAGCCAGGCAATAATTACTAGAATTAAATAACTTTTTTTTAAATGTGACTTTTTTTCTTTTTCTTAAAAATTGTGAACACTTGGACATCACCTTGGAATATATTTGAGAGCAGATCAAACCCTTTGGGTAAAAGTCCTTTATCAATAGAGGGCACTACTTGGTTTGAAACAAGCGTGGCACATATGTTTTTTTTCTACGTTTAATGTGTGTCTCGTCCAAATTATTTTTCATTGCTGCGTCAAACTTCCTGTCATTTAGTGGCCCCTAGCTTTTTTCATATTTTAACATTTTCATTTCTTGCCTAATCTAACCTCTTTAATCTCCACCCCATCTTTTGCTCTCAGTGCCTCTTCTCAGCAGTCATCAGTCACACCCTCACGCACAAACATCACACTGACTCTCTCGGTGATTGCCACTAGCATGATCACTACTGAAGATGGGCTGAAAGAATAAACTTTTCATTCTGAAAGTAGATGAATTCTTGAAACAAATAGCCTGAATCTGAAACAACTTTGTAACTTGGCCTTTTTACAAATAGTGTGAAGGCCGCCACTGAAGTGACAGCTGGTTTGGATTCCATTAAAGGCTCAGAGGCCAATGCTATGTCTTGCACTACTTTTGTGAAACGCTGAGCAGCAAAGGAATAATCATTGAAAACAAAATGCAAAATTGATTCCAATGTAGAACATATGAAATCCTAAGCAGCACTCGGTCATTGTGACCTCACACTGTGCCCCCAATTCCAGCACAGGGCTTCCATTAATTCGCTCTGCAACACTTCACACATCCTATTATTTGCAGGTCTGAAACATGACAAAATACAACAAAAACAGAATGATGAACAAGCTGAAACATCAGGAGAGTCATAGAAGCACAAACACACCACGCTTCTTCTAGAAATCAGCCTGCAGCGGGTTAAGCTCAGCCCTAGAACCAGCAATCTCCTAGAAAGCCTCATATTTTATAAGTAATCAGACTAAACCAGTCAGAACAATTTTGCCCGCCTCAAGCTGCCACTGCCAGACCCTGAAGGATGCTGCTATTCATGGCTCAAGGCGCTATGATGGGTGCAGGTTACTCTTAACCTGAGTGTTAATACTGCAGGCTCAGGACACTGGCCTAGCCAATGGTCATGGGCCCTAGTGCAAAGAAGGAACCCCACCCCCACCCCCTGGGCTGCTGCTTGCAGTCTGAAAGACAACAATTATCAGGGCTCAGTGTGCCCCTCAGGCCTCTGTCCCCTGGTGCTACTGCACCTGCTGCGTCCATGGAAGCTAGCCACCTGGCTCAGGACTCGCACAGTAGCATTAGCCATCAGGCTACAGCTGTCCCCATGACGCAAGGTTATTAATTGCAGCACAGTCCCAGAGGTTAGAGCACATGCTCACATGCAATTTTCCAAAATATTTCTGGTAAGTGAGCCTCATTTGTATTTCCAACCTCCCCCAGTTCTACAATATAACTGCAGCACTGGTTTCTATAAGCTCTACTGCCGGGGCCTTACTTCTATTCTTCTGCCTTCTCTTCTCCTTCCTCTCTCCCTCCCTCGGTGTATCTCACACCTACAAGAAACGATGCAAGGTGAGAAGTCTACTCTTCCTTCGGTTGCAATGAGTCAAACCAGTAACCAATCGGTGCAAATCCCAGATGTGGCTTGAATCCAGTGGCATGGTGAGCCCAGGACCCATGTCTGGGCATACCCAGCGCACTTAGGGCGCAAAAAAACGATGGATTTAGGCCCAGATCTCTGTACTGGGGTGAATGTATGACATTGTTCTGCCTTCTGTCAATCATTTGTTCTTTTTGCATTTGCCACCCCCTATGGGACAGGTATGCCCAGACGTGGGTCCCGTGCTCTCTATGCCACTGGAGCCATATTTAATACAATAGATCTCGCATTTACGCGAGTTTGAGCTACAGACATTGAAAATAACAATGTCTTTTATTTTTGTTTTCGTTTTTAAAACAGAAATTAAAGGCATTGTCAATTGTCATCTACAATGCCAACAGCTCAAACTCGCGTAAATGCGAGATCTATTGGAGTGCTCCTCCTTGCCCCCCCTGCGGCCGCCCATGCTTTTACGGACGCCTTTTGTCTGTAATTACGGGCCCTGCAGGGAGCAGAGGTGTTCCCTGCCAGAGGCCTCAACTCCCTGATGGGGCGCCTCGCACTCCTCCTCGCAGCCCCTCTCGCCCATTTTCATTCTGTCTGTGGCTGATTATCACAAACAGAATGACAATGGCCAGTTTGAGCTGCGCGCCACAAGCACGAGTGGTTAGGTCTGGACACAAAGACCTCCTATTTACACTCTGTAGCTTGAGAGCAAGGGGTCTTCTGAATGAAGGTCTAAGGGGAGTCGATGCATTTTTGTCCCAAGTCTAAAATTGAGGTTGCAGCATAGCCCGGATTTCAGATCCCACTAAAAGGTACACAGACTCGTGTCAATAACATATCTATCTGCCAGTATGCACCCTATCATGTCTGGCAGGACGTCCCGACCCTGTGTTTCACTGCCTCATAACCCCCTGCAACCCACTCCCCACGCTCACTGCCTCATATGCCTCTGCACCCCACTCCCCACGCTCACTGCCTCATATCCCCCTGTACCCCACTCCTCGTGCTCAGGGCCGGCTCTAGGCGGTGCGACCGGTGCCACCGCACCGGCTGCTGACTTCGTGTAGGGGGCCTAATATGATGATTTTAAAAGCACCTGCTTCTTTCCTGGACTCCTAGAAATTTTCAGCCACCAATAAAAAGGTCTAAATGACTGCAGTGATTAATGCACTTCCTTAGAGAGAGAGAGGGAGGGAGAGATCAAAGTTTTGTGTAATGGAAGTTTCTACTCATCCTAAGGTAGCGCAGAGGGTTACTATGCTTGCTGCAAAGAACATGCAGCTCACATGGTGCGTATAATGTAATGTAAATAGGTCAGTGGGTTACACTTTTGTCAGAGAGACCATATTGTTGATAACTCTTTATGAGTTAAAATCCTAATGTGGAACAGTGAGCAAGTAACTTATCAAAGATGCATGCAAACTGGGCTAGAGCGTTATGATTTCGCCCCAGTTTTTCATTATCCTAATGTGGCAAAATGGGTTAATTTGGGTAGAAATCAATTCTTATTAATAAAGAGAACCCCCCCATCCATGGTGCTAGGTTTTAGATTCTAGGTTTCTGATTCTCCTGACCAAGCCCTCTTAAACTATCCTGCCTACCTGTACGGATGACCTGTGACTCCTACACCTTCTTGTCCTCTCTCTTATGTAACATTTCCTATGCACTGATTTACACACTTATGATTGATTGTCTCTATGTAATCTGTGTGATGTAAAGTGTTCTGACACCTTACACTGACAGGAGCGGCGCTATAAAATGAATTAAATGCACCTGAGACTGATTGGTTATGGAGGCTTGAGGGGCGCTGTCAGAGGATGGTTATGAAGAACCTGTAGTGGAGGTGGTCATTGGGAGTGCTAAAAAGCATTGTCGCACTTGGCGCCACGAGCACTAAAGCCAGCCCTGCCTGCGCTCACTGCCTTATATCCCTCTGTAACCCACACCTCGCGCTAACTGCCATGACATATCCCTCTGTACCCCACACCTTGCGCTAACTGCCACAACATATCCCTCTGTACCCCGCACCTTGTGCTCACTGCCACGACATATCGCTCTGTACCCGCACTTCACGCTCACTGCCACATATGCCTATGTATCCCACTCCTCACACTCACTGCCTGATCACTCATTTTACCCTGCCATTCATCTTCTACGTGTTCTCTCCCCTTCCACTCGTTCTACCTCTGTTCACCCCTTTACTTCTTTTTTTTACCTTACTTCTTTCTCAATATCTCTACTTCTTTTCCTGTTCAGTAACATCTGTGACACATCTCTGCACTTCCTTTATATCAACGCACCCCTCTACCTCACCTGTCTACCTCAGTCTTTATTATTCCATCTTCCTCAGCTGTCTCTACCTGTCTCTGACACACCTCTCCCTCTCTCTACCTGGCCCTCTCACGTTCTACGGCTGCGTTATTGTGCCCTCTCCATCTTTGATTTACCTGTCTCTGCTCCTGAATCTTTTTCTTCTACACCTCACTTCTTTGTCTACCCTTCACCCCTCGCTACCCTTCTGTTTGCCTCACTACGGTCTTTACCCGACCCACCTTCAGTGCCTCTTCCCATTTTGCCTCACTCCCTCACAGCGCTCTCCTAGCATGCATCTGTTTCTCCCCTCACCACCATGCCTGCCTCTACCCCTCCTTACCTTTCTAAAAAGCCTAACTTTCTACCTTCCTTTTATTCCTGGTAGTGAATCTTTCATTTCACCCCTCCGGTTGTATTACCTACGCATTCAAATTGAGTAGGTCATTGCTGTGCTCCCAACCCGACATCGAGACCCAGTCCCCTAGCCTCTCAACATGCCCAGATATAACAACAAGCTTTGGCATAGCCAATTGGTCTCGCCTTTGGGACCTGCTGCAGAACTAAATACTTATACTGCCGGCATCATACTTACCCAGCGCCAAGACGCCTTGGCAAAAGTGCGCTATATAAGTTCTTCAGTCAGTGAGTCAGTCATAAGGTCCCAAAGGCGAGACCTATTGGCTATGCCAATGCTTGTTTTTCTCAGGTTGGCCTGAACATTACCCAATCCTGATTGTCTGCCATTTTAGCCCCGCCCCTATTGATTAACATTAGCCACGCCCCTTCATTTACCAGGTTCGCCTCCCCCTGGAAAAATTTCTGCGGACGCCCATGAACGTACCGTTAGTGTGTGGTGGAGTGCAAAACGGGCATTTTATTTATGGCTGTGTGTGTAACAGACGATGACAATATCCGTAACTATTGTATGCTTGAATGTTTTACTCCGCTATGTTTACAAATAGCAGAGCAATGTGGGAACAGGCACGCGCTGTGTTGGCGAACCTCGGTGTGTAGAACGAGGATTCTATTGATGCCTTGTCTTTTAAACATGGAGGAGTTTGTAATAGAGTGTGTCAGAACTCTTTGCTTAGGTGCGGTTATTGTGTACAGCTAGCCATGGAACAGGAATATTTATCTGTATGTTGTGGGGTGGCTAATAATAACGTTAGTGGTTTTGTAACGTATCACTGTGTGACAGCTGTTTTGTGTGTATGGAAGTCCATGGCATGTGTATAGCTGATTGAACGACAGACCTGATGGTGATAGTGATAGACCTATGAGTGAGTGACTTCTCAGTGCATCCGGTTTCGAGAAATGCATGAGCATGTGAGTGAGGGCCACCTACGTGTGTGGGTTTGTGCTGTTCAGTGCGATTGCCACATCTATCTGACTTCCTTGTCTGGGAGTAATAAGGCACATTCTCACGATTGAGCAATTCTTCCTCTCGCGGACGTATCGTTTAAAGCAAGTACAGCATGTTCAGTATTTTCCCTAGTTTGTTGGAGTGATTGTATTTGCTGCATTTGTTTTTATCTCGGGGTTTTTATATGAGTGGTGTATGTGGGTTACTCGGTGTTAGTATTTCAGCTTTGGAAGGCTAGAGGGTGAGCTATAGAAATGTGTGGCTCCTCGTTGGTGTAGTCCCATGAGCTATAGGTCTGGCTGGACATTCGCTTGTTTCTGTGAATTGTACTTTTCTATCTCAGAAATGGTCAGATCATTTGAGCTGTACATGTTTGTGGCTTATCAATCAAAAATGTGGTGTTGTGAGCTCTATTTGAGAAGTTGCCTTGTCGTGTAAGCTACGCATCTACGTGGTTCCTCGTTGATGTAGTTCTGCGAGCAGTATATGCCTGTGCCCAAGTCTTGGCTTGGTGTGTGAATTCTGCTGTATGGGTCAGTATTGTATTATGAACTGTACATGTGTTTGGCTCAGCGTTGGTATGGTTATGTGAATAGACTTACCTGTAGGTAACGGTTGGTATGCTCATGCAAGTTCTGTACATCTCGTTCAGCACTGTAGAGCGACCTTTAGTCGGGTGGTTCAGCTTTGGTGTGGTCACCTGGCATGCACTCAACGGCGTGAAAATGTGAGCAGTTCGTTTCTTTAACTCGGCAGTGAGGTGCAGCAATACACTGTATATACCTAGTTGAATACTGGTGTGGTCATACGAGGCGTACGTGTCTTTAGCTCTGGGTTGATGTTGCCCTGTGACCTAGGTAGTTCGTTCAAGTTGTGTTGTGGATGAGTAAGCCCGGTGTGGTCCTGTGAGCTGGATAGATCTGTGACTCTCATTGAACATAAGGCGCTCTGTGTGCTTTGACCTTTTTTGTGAGTGGTTTGGGTTGTTTTGTGTTAGTTGATGCTTGAAAAGTGGCGAACAAGGAGAACAAAACAGCAAAAGATGATGGACCTAGTTCGTCTTAGAATAAATTCCTAGTCTCTCTTCTTTGTTGGTAATAGCTTGGCCGTGGGTTGTATGGGAACTTTAGTGTGATTGGTCACTGCCAGATGTTTACTAGCGGTGGGCAGAGTTTGTGTAGTTTCACAGTGGAATTCAGTGGGGTTACATGTAAGTCTCGCGAGATTCAGCAGAGTTCCGCCAATGGGTGGAAAATATGCATGTTGAACTGCAAATTCGCACCAATAGAGCCAGATGCGCCGAAAAATCAGCACAAGAGGCACATGCACTGTGCAAGATCGCGCAGCCATTCGAGTTGATTTTTCTAGCGCTCGAGAAGAAAATCTACTCAAGAAGCAGCTCTGTAACCCTGATCGCCCGCAGTAGAAATTGCACTGTGGCATTTCTGGAGCCTTGTGGGAAAACATTCTTCCACACGGCGTTTGGCGGAATTTGGCCAGATCCCCTCATTTTGAGAGTAACAAAGAGTCACCAAATTCTGCCAATTGGACGTGCGGAATGAAATATCACCCCCTTATTTTTTTTTTCTAAGGTAGGGGAGAGGTTGTGGCGTAATGGCAGAGCTGCTGACTTTGGAACTCGGTAACCAGGTTGGAGCCTTGATGCCGCTTAACACCCTGTTATTCTGGGCAAATCACTTAATACCTAAAGGGAAAAAAAGTGCCCTTATGTAATGCAACTGTTACTCATGTAAAGCGTTCCAGTACCTTTGGGTCGAGTTTGTGCTATATAAAAACATATATAATTTTTTTTCTTTTCACACTGGTGCATCTGCACGAAACAAAGACACCTTTTTATTGCACTATTATTAAGGGAACTGTCAAAGCCTCATTACCCTTGCCAAACAGGTTTAAATTACAACTTTGCAATACCTATTTATTGTTTCAAAGTCATGTCTCCAGTTGGTATGTGCAAGCTCAACATTTTTACGTCGAGCCTAGAGCAGCGCATGCGCTGCTTGCTCAACTTTTAGTAGGGGGTAAAAAAAGTGCTACCCTCAAGCTTTTCGTGGCCTAAAGCTTGCGTGCAAGTGCGCGTGAATGCGCACAGCCGCCATCTGCCTTTCTTATCTCATTAAGCCTTCAAGCCGTCATGGCTCATTAAGTGCTTTCGCGTGCAGCGCGCGCGCACACAACTCCCTCCGCCTCTCTCTCCCGCTGCAGCCCCCATCTATGCATTCCACGCGGCCAATGCTTGTTACCCAGAGTTACCAATTCATCTTTGCTCTAACTTTTGAATTCTACATGACCTCACTCATTTTGGTGCATTATATCTCTTCAGCTCTATCTTTTATACTCTCTTTGGTTTGGAGACTTCTTACCTGGTTGTTGTTTTGGTGACCTGACTCAGCTGTGCCATATTCGTCTCCCCGAAGGAACCCTGACTGCTTTCTTTTTAGTATTTCTTTGTTTAATTTTTCTAGTTTACATTCCTAATAAATGGAACGTAAACAACAATAAAAACCGCGTAAACAACAATAAAAAGCGGCACATTTTACAGCGACCACTCATTTCTGATTTCCACTTAATGTTTATTACGAGTCAGTTTCACCTGGTGAGATGCTCGCGTGGTCTTGAGTCTGGCAGAAGGACGCTAACATATAATCCCTAATCGACTAAATCAGCTCTCAATGTTTCTCCAGACCTTGTTTTAATCAATTGTACATTCTCAGCTTCAGACCAATCATCTCCATCGGCCACGCCTTCTCAATTAATGGGGGAAGGGAGGGGGCTCCTTTCCTTACGCTGCATAGGGCCCTGCTGCTTGAGACTTGCTAACAAGGGTGAGTTGAGCATTTCTCACAGAAACCAGGCCACTCAGCCACAGCTCACATTAAGAATGCAGCCTCTCCCCCCCTTGGCTTAAGAAACAACCATTGGCAAAGCCAATCGGTATAATCTTTGGGACCTATTGGCTTTGGAAATGGTTTTAGCAATGTGTTACTATATATACGTTGAATATATTCCATATGTAAACAGTTTGAATCTATTAAAAATTATAAACTCTCTTAGGTTTAATGCAATTTTGTATTGTAATTGGCTTTATTAAGTACTAGCAAATAAAGAGGTCTCGGCTCTGAAAGGCTAAGGTATTGGGTTTACCAGATGGTACAATGAGCTGAGCGGCATGTTGATGTCTGGTTGTAGGAGGTTGTTCATGATGGGGCATGAGAGCTCTGGAGCTGCGGCTGATGGCAGTGTAAATCAGCAGACCATAACAGGCTTCAGAGTATATGCTCATTCAATCCCTGGCCTCTCTCCGGTGCACATATGGTGATGGTCACGTATGTACCATTTGTACTATTGAATATGGGGTGAGATGGGCACCTATATCCATCCATCTCAAAACCCACCCATTTAGCCATCATTGCACTTATCCATCCACCCTTTCACTCATCCCCCAGTCATCCATTCTTTCAATCACCCATCCATCCATACTTTCGCTCACTCATCCTTCTACCCTTTCACTCCAACCATCTTCCTTTTCACTCATTCATCCATCTATCTACCCTTTCTCTGTCATCCATCCTTCCACTAATCCATCGACCAATCCATGTACCCTTTCACTCATTCTTCCACTCACTTATTCATCCATCCATCCAACTTTTAACTCATCCATCAAGCCACCCTTTCAGTCAAGTCAAGTCAAATAAGCTTTTATTCGGTTCGTATGAATACAACCATATAAGCTAGACAAAATATCATAACACATGATTTAACAAATCAAAGATAAAAAGTTAATCCTGTATCAGCCCTAGTACATGCATAGAATGGTGGAAAACAGGTCAAAAATACATCAATAAATATACATATATAGCATCAAAATTGAATTAAAATCAAATATATATCGATGCTACATAAGTAGAAATGCACAAGAAACATTAGTTCCAACAAAGTTAATAATTCCACCTCACAATAGCAAGGGAGATTAAGCATAAATGATAAGTAGGCCTAGTCATATAATATTACATCAATGTATAGGGCTACTCCAAATGCAATAATAATTTTCACCGTATAAGGGGGAACTCCATTGACATAATAAAGTGACACGTGCATCTCACTCGCTATAATAAAGTGACTTATGCATAAAAGTAAATTTAAGCCATACAAACACAGTTTCACATCCATAAAACGTTGAATTCCTACACATAAAAGGTACCATCTCATACTAATAAAGTGACCTAAGCATATGTGCAAAGTAAATTGCTGTCATAAAGTGACTTATGCATAGCTCCAAATTCATAATAAAACACAGATTTACATTATTCATATAATTATGGATTTCCTAGCAGCTCTGCATTTCAGTATGAATAGTGCAACATGGAAACAGACGTCCGAACTCTGAAGAGAACGTAATAAGTTCATGGCATCTGTAGTTAAGCGGATGTTATATTTTAAAAGAATCGGTTTCAAATAAAATTTCCTTAAGGATGCATAAAATTTACAAAATAACAAAAAATGGCAACAACTTTGTTTGGAAACATTGTCACAAGGGCACTCTAAGGTAGAGCCAACCCCGATTACGGGGAAGGATACAAGATGGTGTACAATACCCAACCTTAAACGTACTAGAACAAATCGATGCGATTTCCTAGTCACGTCCACCAAATATGACTGGAGACCATCCTTAAGATTTAGCTGCCTATAAAAGACAGAGGTCTTTTGAGTCCGGAGCAGCTTATTCCTTTCTTCCGACTTATAAAGCAGAAATGTGTCTTTTATTTCCTTCTTAGAAAGGGTATTACATTATCTGAATCTTTGGAGATCTTAATTCCGAATAAGATGTTATACCAGGAGATAATGTAATTCAACCATGGAATACGGAGACAGTCTTTGATTACAGACTGTGTAAACTCAGTTTCCTTTTTGTGCCAAATTGAACGCCATAGTAGTAAAGGGCGTAAGGCAGCCAGATCTGATATATACTTGAGACCAGTTTCTTTGTGTATTAAATCAGATGAGGCTGAAACTGGGACGCATAACAATCGTTTAAGGAAATTATTTTCATTTATTTGCAGTTGGGCCGTAGAAGAATAACCCCATAAACCAGCTCCATATAAAGCCGAAGAGACACATCTAGCATTATATTAGGTTACCATATCTTTAATTCTACGGTCCCCTATTTTTGCAGCAAAACGAAAAATACCATTAGAGTTTCTAATCACTTTGTGACCAATGTTTCCTTGTTCATTGATCCATTTACCGTTACCTTCAAAGCTGATGCCTAAATAACAAAAGGTTTTGACAGCTTGAATCTTCGAGCCTTCTAGAAAGAAGGACCGAGGTGGTTTTATTTTCTTTCCACATGTCATGGTAAATGTCTTTAGTTTATTGATCAACAATTTCCGGCCATTTATAAAATCAGTAAAAGCATCAATAAGACGTTGTAGACCCAAAGGGGTACGTGAAATTAGGACGGCATCATCCGCATATAACAATACAGACACAACGGTGTTGTCTGTTTTAGGGGCATCGGCTGGGATCTTATTTAGAACCTCTGCGATTTGGTTTATAAAAAGAGAGAATAAAAAAGGCGCCAGTACACATCCCTGTCTAATACCTCTTCGCATAGTGAAAAAGGGGGTTCGCTCTCCTGTAGGCCCATAGCGTATGCTGCAAAAAAGTTTCTTGTATATCCTTGCTAAAAAAAAACACAATCTCCTTTGGTGCCCCTAGTTCTAGCAATACTGGCCAAAGGAGCGAATGGTCCACTAGGTCAAACGCACTACTCAAGTCAGCGAAGCATAAAAACAGATTACCCCCTGCCTAAATAACAAAAGGTTTTGACAGCTTGAATCTTCGAGCCTTCTAGAAAGAAGGACCGAGGTGGTTTTATTTTCTTTCCACATGTCATGGTAAATGTCTTTAGTTTATTGATCAACAATTTCCGGCCATTTATAAAATCAGTAAAAGCATCAATAAGACGTTGTAGACCCAAAGGGGTACGTGAAATTAGGACGGCATCATCCACATATAACAATACAGACACAACGGTGTTGTCTGTTTTAGGGGCATCGGCTGGGATCTTATTTAGAACCTCTGCGATTTGGTTTATAAAAAGAGAGAATAAAAAAGGCGCCAGTACACATCCCTGTCTAATACCTCTTCGCACAGTGAAAAAGGGGGTTCGCTCTCCTGTAGGCCCATAGCGTATGCTGCAAAAAAGTTTCTTGTATATCCTTGCTAAAAAAAAACACAATCTCCTTTGGTGCCCCTAGTTCTAGCAATACTGGCCAAAGGAGCGAATGGTCCACTAGGTCAAACGCACTACTCAAGTCAGCGAAGCATAAAAACAGATTACCCCCTTTCACCACTGTGTATTTATTAATAAGTAGTTCCAGGTTTAAACATTGTTCGATGGTCCCAATGCCCTTCCTAAAACCATATTGAACAGGGGTCAATATTTTGGAATCTTCAGCCCATGTTTCCAATCTTTTTAGAAGCACCCTACTCAACACTTTTATTGAAGAATCAAGTAATGATATAGGGCGATAGTTGCATGCTTCAGAGCGTGAACCCTTTTTATATAATGGGATGATTAGGGATTCAGCCCATGATGTTGGGAAATTTCCCATAGCAGCAGCATTAAAAATTCTTGTAAGGATAGGTGCCCAGAGGTCCATTTCGTCCTTATATAAGACAATCGGGACACCATCCGGGCCTGGAGCCTTTCTCCCTTTGCTATTTATCAGCCCTTCACGCACCTCCTCGACGCTAATTGTTAGTGGTAATATGGGCCAAGTAAAATTATTTTAAAAAAGAGGGTTTAAAGAAACCTTTTCTGGATTAAAAATTTTTGAAAAGTGTTCAAACCACTCAGTGCAATTAACATGAGACGTCAACTCAGGAATATGATCGTCCTTTAAAAAGGGACTATTAACAATTTCCCCAAAAAGTTTAATATTATTCATTTCACTTGCCATGGTTAATTTATCCCAGGCATCTAATCGCAACACCTTTTTTTGGGCCAGAACAGCCTGTTTGTAATCATTACGTAATTTACAGACAAGGATTTGGTTGCGGGGTTTAGCTCTTAGTACTAGTTTTAGGTTAGATAATAACTTGGAACATTCGGAATCAAACCACTTCTTCCCGTCTTGTTTGGGACCTTTGGTTTTCCTGGTTAGAATATTTCTTATCACATTATTAATATTAGCAAATTCCATACACAACTTTTCAGGGGCAGCCTCTTCACTGAGACAGTAATTAATGTGGTCTCTGCATTTACTGACCACATCCCGTTGTATCTTTTGTGAGTCCAAACCATCCCACTTTATTCTCATACCATTCGATCTAATAGGGAGAATATCTGTAATTGTGTGGGCAGTGTTAATAATTCTGTTGCCCCAGGCCAACAGAACTATGGAAATACTATTGTGATCACTAACCACCTGTTCGGTTATCCAAAGGTTCATGTAAGGACTATTCTTCGAAAATAAGATGTGGTCTATGTTACTGTTAGCTTCCCTACCAGTGAACGTTGGGCATTTAATGAGACCCTTACTCATGGTACAATCTAACAGCTCAAGATCGAATTTGGCCATTAAAGTATTAAGGGTCATACCATATTCACAGTGTGGGAAATGTAAAATATCATCCTTGGCCCCAGCAGCGGTCGTATAGGTTTTCATATAACCACATGAATTAGAAATTGTGGCGGTGCATGCTTGAATATTAAAATCACCCGCCCACAAAACAACCGCCAGTTTACTTGATATATTTAGTACCCTATCTAACTCCTTTTCCAATGGTTCTAAACAAGCTCCTCTATCTTTATAAAAATTATTATTATAATGATTTATTAGCACCAAATCCTTGCCCTGCGGGAATGATAATCACAAAACTTGACTATGATTGCCAATAGATGAATAGGATATAATTTTGCAACCAATCAGTTTTGTAGAAATTAGCAACAAGAGTCCACCTTTAGCTCTACCCATTAAAGAGGGGGTCGCATTTACACAGTGTGAGGTATAGCCTTCGACTGGAATAAATTCTGTACTCCATGTTTCTTGTAGGCACATAATGTCACTGCCACAAATAAAATCTTGCCAGAAAGGAGTACCTAATTTATTCCCAAAACCTGCGATGTTCCAAGTTGTCAGTGTATACCCCTTTTCGGATAATGACCCTTTGGCATTAATCGAGTGTGTAGGTATATTCATGCTCAAAATGGGCTTTACAAATGTGCCAACTATTGTGATATCAGGCTCATTAGTACCATTGGTACCCGGCAATTCGTTTATCATGATGGGATCCTTATGCAAAAAATGGACATTACTTATTCCATTTTGCATGGAATTTAAATTCATTGTCCTATCTTCGCCCTATCAGTGGTCTCCGCTGAATTAATGTGTCAATCATTATCCTCCATTGGAGTCAAGCATTGAAACCTATTATATAGTGGTAGAGGGGATAACACTGAGTGGGTTACCGGAAGCAATGGCAACCAATTGTTGTTTACAAAATGGGCCGAAGGCTTGGTGGCGTGATTGTTAGCTAGTAAATAGCAAGTGGCAGTAAAGTTGTGTTGAATTCCCAACAGAAAGGTGGGGGGAGGGCTCTAAGTAGAACTTTCTGGGCCCAAAATGGGGACCTAAAATTAATAATAATACAGTCCCCATCAAATATTTTAGTTGTAGGGCCTATCCACCCCACTCTTTGTGTGAGTATAATCTGGTCTACATGTAATGTAGGAAAACCACCATTTTTAGTTAACCAATGAAGAGTTTTGTTTTTAAGGGTTTCATTGGTCTCAAATTGCCCTTCCCGTAGTCTTGGAACATTACAAAGAACCGTGACATATGCTCCACATTCTGGTGGTAAATTCATCACAGAAGGTACATTATCACATTTATAATCTGCTGGGTGGCGTATATTCTTCAGCTGGTCTGGTGCTTGACTCCCTTGTTTCCTAATACCTTCCACTAGGGTAACACCTTTTCCCAATGAAGCTTTGTCTTTGCCTTCGTTGCTTCCCCCATCCATGGGATTGCTACTACTATTGCCAATATGTTCGGATAAGGTACTTGGGACTATTCTTTGAGTAACTATCCCCCTTGACTTATCCTTGGCGCCCTCGGACGTATGTGGGACGGATGCAAACGTAACCCTATTTTGATCGGGTTCGGATGAGGGGACAACTGGTGGGGCTTTGGTCGGCTTAGTTGGATAGGGAATTAACTTTACGTGTTGATCAATAGAACCTACCCTGGCTTCGAGAGCACGAATATTCTCACTAATTGGCCTTAAGAGTGTTAATATAAGTGTTTCCATTCTTTCCCAAAAACCATCTATGCTAACCTCGTTCGTGTTTACGTTATGCTGGGCATTTATAACACTTAGCTGGTCTTCGCGTGATTCTCCGTTGCAGGCTGGCAGATTTGGTGCCGTTTTATGGTGTATTCTGCTGCCTTTACCCCTATATTTAAGTGCATTCTGCTCCTTGTTAATGTGCTTTTGTTTACTTTTGGCCTTTTGCCCTCTTGTTCTAACTGGTGAAATAGCAACATGGGGTAGGGCCATACATATAGTATTAGACGACACGATGGCATTATTATTGTCTAAATCGATAATATCATTAACAATTTGTGCTTCTGTACTCAAATCCTGCTCCTGGAGTACTGGTGTGGTAGACAGTCTGCTTGCCAGAGGGGTCTGATCCAAATGCAAAGTATAGTTAGTGGTAAATATCTCAGGGTTTTTATTAACTCCTGGTAATCCAGGTAATCCAGCATATGATGTCGTCAACATAGAGTCAAAGGAATTGGCCATAACTGTAGATGAATTAACAGGTAAAATAGGTGGAACTGAGCCAATAGGAAGTGAGAGATCTCTTTCCGTATTCTCTATTGCTGAAGCAACAACCCCAATAGTCTTTTGTAACATCCTATCGATGGCTGTTAAACTTGGAAGAGGGTTGGTTGTAGATTTATTCTGTCTGGTATTAGGGCGAGGTTGGGCGGCATCATGTTTCCCCATTACAAAAGGGGGCGCCAACAATACAAATGTCACAAAATGTAGCAACTCTTACCTCCGCCACGGGCGCTACCCTCACTAAGACGACCAAAGGGTATGGCCCAGCCCTGCCTCTCCCTGCCCCGGACGGCCACAGACGGCCCGCCCTTTGCCCGGGCTTAGCCCGGCGCTGTCCGCGCGCGGGCCCGCGTCGCGGGGAGTGGAGCCGATTTTAAAGCGCCTCCAGGCGCGGGAGGTGGTGACGCTGCTTCCGGTGTTGGACAGCCGGGGAGCCTGGGAGTGGTAGTTGACTCCCTCCCTCCTCACTGCGGCCGCGAGAGTCACAAATGCGGCGGCGGGAGGGTAAAGCCAGCGGGAGCAGCAGCAATGACGCCAGACAAAGGAAACCAAAAGGTAGGCACAAAGTTCCCAGCAGGGGCAGACAGGTAAAGTGACACCCTTTCAGTCATCCACCATCCTTCCGCCCATCCGCCGTCCATTTCACTCATCCATCCATCCTTTCACTCATTCATCCTAACATCCACCCTTTCAATCATTCAGCGCGGGATCACGCTACAAGGTCCAGATGTGTACCCCCTTCCCTGGGCCTTGCAGCCATTGTCCAGTGCTGCGAGACCCAGGGCTGGGGACTTTCTCTCCCTGGCCTCGCAGCGCTACACTAGGGCTGTGAAGCCCTGAGGGTGAAACTCCCTCCCCTGGGTTTAGCAGCCCATGGAGTAGTTTAATGGAACTGGGGAGCCAGATACAAGGCCTCGGGTTGGCTCTAAATCCTGAGACTGGCAAATCACTTAAACCTCCCCATGCCTAAAAACAAAGGACCTGTTTATAATGTAATTGGTCCTCGTGTACAGCGCCCCAAAGGTCTCGGGCCGAGTTTACGCTATATAATACTGGAAACAATAGGAACGAGAACGCCATGTCAGTCACCTCACCTCCTGGCTCTGTGCATCATTTGATGGCCCGCTGGAGAGAAAGGACCAGACAGAATTGATCTCGGTACGAGCTCGGCCACAACTGAATGGCTGGGATACTCTGGATGTGCTGGTTTTCTTGGAATTACTGACTTCATTATGTAGGCCCTCTCCCGCCATTCAAGATAAGTGCCCTAGAGCCAGATATTTTTGTAAGTTCTAATAGGACTTTTGACCATCTCCCTTACAAAGGGAAAGATCCTGCCAGCATGGTTCTGCCCCTCTAGAAGAAAGAGAATCTGGACCCGAAGAATTGGTCTAATTACAGACCAGTCTCAATGCTTCTCATTATGTCGAAAGTAATGTAAAAGCATGTCAATAGACCACTCTCAAATTTATAGTCTCAAGAGTATTTTCATCCCTCTCAGGTGGGGTTCAGGATGGGACACAGCATTGAATCCGCCCTCCTAAGAGTCACGGAACATCTGACAAAGGCTCCCAGAGGAGGGCGAGATGGCCACGCTGATTCTTGACACCATATCCCATGCTTCTCTTAGAGAGAGGTTGGGTCAAGTTAGGCATACAGGGCACAGCCCTTGCCTGGTTGACATCCTTCCTAGGTTGGTCTTTCCAGGTGATGTCTGCCACGGATTCTTCGGAGCGGCATGATCTTAGTTCAAGAGTTCCTCAAGATTCCTCCCTAAGTCCAGAACTTTTTAATATCTAAGTGCGTCCGCTAGCGGATTTGGTGGAAAGTTGTGGGCTCACATTATTTTCTTACGTAGATGACACACAAATCATCTGCACTGTACCACAACTTGGAAGCCTTGAACTCCTGTCTGAGCAACCGGGCAGAATGGATGGACCTCTATTCATTTACAAGCATTGGCATAGGCAATAGGTCTCGCCTTTGGGACCTTATAAGTATTTAGTTATAAAGCACAATATCATTGGTACAACAGCATCAACTGTTGCATGGCTAAACACTTATAAGGTCCCAAAGGCGAGACCTATTGGCTATGCCAATGCTTGTTCTACATTATATCTCTCTACCTCACCCCTTGGAGTACTGTGTTCCTCTGCCTTTCTTTACATTTCCTTCTCCCTATCTTTCTCTCGCTATACTTCTCTGCCTAACTCTACAACCTTACCTATTTCACTACCTCTCTTTCTCTATGCACATCTTTCTCTTTCTACCTCTCTTTAGCTTTCATTCTGGATGCTGGTGATGATTTTTGTACATTTATTTAGGGATGAGTGGAACTTGTGGGGTTGCAAAAAAACACTGAGAGTTCCACGGAGTTCAGCGAGCAGCTGAATTTTGGCACATCACACTGATTGTTAGCACCGGGAGCTGTTCGACACTGGAAAATCGGTGTGAATGGTACCCACGGCACATCAGAGGATGCTGCTTCTTTCTGCCGCTTGAGTAGATTTTGTACGCGAGCGGAAGCTTTCCCGATCCAAACGGTAGCGACCTGCCATTGAGAAATTGCAGCGGGACTCATCCAAATGTTTGATTTTCTCGCTCGCCAATGTTTAGCCGTTAATCTGAGTGCAAGAAAAACTCCACCACCCGGAGATTGGCAGAGTATTCTGAAACTCTGGCAAACCTGTGATCTGGACCATCCTTCCGGGCCCACACTGTAGAGCCTCACAAACTGTGTGGCGCTAATGGAGAGGAGGCTCGGAGCATGTGGCTGGCCTCTTTCCCGATTGTGAGCACTGCAAAAGATGTCGGGCGCCATGACCAGGCCAGAGGCGTGAAGGTCTGAGAAGCCTCCGAGTCCTCAGGCCCCTGGTGGATGTGATGGTCTGGGAAGCTGGTGGTCTGGATGCGAGTTGCTGGAGCCTCCATGGAGAGAGGATGCAACCCAGGATTGACACGTTGGACAACAGACACGAGGCCTTGGACGCAAGGTTGTTAGGACTGTCAGGAGCAGGCGGATGTGGCCCTCCAGGGGAATGCTGCACTCCTGTCAGATGGAAGACTTGGGGATTGAAGGACGTCTGGACCAGATAACCCTGCTGAGGACATTCTGGTGAGTGGTGGTGCCACAATCTGATGGGTGTCAGGTGGTATGCATAAAACTGCTGTTGCGCAGCCCCCAGAATGTATAGAGAGTGAAAGGAGATGACCACCTCGATTGTACATCCACCCAGCAACAAGCAGTCTGTGGCACTGGGGGAGATCCTCCCATTTGTGGCCTGGCCTTCCGAGACTTGCCCTGATGCAAGGGCAAAGGGAGAGATGTGTGCATCAGATGGGAGAGCGACTGAGAAGCAGAGGGAGGTGACCGTGTCCAGTGGACCCCAAAGATGCGCCCAGGAAAAACGGGTTATCCTGTAGCGAGTGTTGCCTTATTAGACAGCAAAAAAAGTCCTCTCCCCGGGGTATGGCCCTTGACCTGAAGTGCTATGGGACTGCTCAACCTCCCCCATCATATAATGACTTCAGGGGTGAGGCGTGTACTAGAGGGGCAGGCGTGGTGTCGGATACTGGAAGTTCAGGCTGAACTCTTGGCTGAAGTGGGCCCCCCCCTCTCCCTCACTGGAAGGACTGCAGAGGGACGCGCACATCCGTCCACCCACTGCAGTGGACCAGTCTGCGCCTAGTCCTTGTTAAGGGGAGCTACCGGACTGCTCGCCCCTCCTTGGGACTAGTGCGAGACGTTATGTTAGCCAGAACCTGACGCAGGAGTGAACTTGACTGACCCATGCAGAACTCTGGGCCACTTTGAGCCTTTCTGCGCTCGCGAAGTGTGGGAACCTCTGTTGTCTGAACTGCCAGTTCCACCCTCGTGAACGGCCCTGGAGATAAGCAGGGCACAAGTCCTAAGAAAAGAAGTGGGGAGACGGCGCGTGACATCACGGTGTGTGACATCACGGCGCGTGACATCATGGCGCGTGACATCACAGGAAGTGGCATCATAAGAAGTCACATCAGATCTTGAGCCCTCACATTTATGTTTAGCAGGTCTATCATGAGTACATTGGAGCACATTTCGAGTACACAGGGAAACTCTCCTGATTTAGGCAGAAGATGCACACTTTTGAAAGCTGCACATAAAACAATCTTTCCTTTCGTCATTGTAAACTTCCTCTACCCATAGTGCTTTACAAGAAAAAAATGGTGGTACTTAAACTATTTCAACATCTCCTCAGGGGTAGTAGCACTAGATAAATTACATTTATTTTCTGTAAATACAGGGAAAGACCAACACATCTGACATTCTTCCAGTGCATGCATATCTCCTAAACATGAATAGCTGCCTCTCTGAAGTATGTGTGAAGTGCTAACAGGGTGTGAACCTTTGTTTGCCCTCCGCTTCATTTGCATCAGGTGTGAGGCTCCTGACTGCTCTCAGCCAGGACACTCGGACACAAGGAGGCCTGATTACCCCTCAGATCCAGCCTTTGTTAAGGTTGCAGCAGGAGTCTGAAATGAGAGAGCCCCTCCCTGCCTGCACATTGTTGTGATCGAAAGCAGACAACAACGTGTAGGCGCTGCTGAATGTGTCCCATGTTTGCAAATTACACCGGGATGAATTCTGCATATTTTTCAGTGGGGCCCAACTTCTTGGCCTGTGAAAATTGTGGGCGGATGCCGTTCACCGGCATGTACCCCCGATTCGTGGCCTGAAGATAAGTTCAGGGGAAAGGAGGGTCTATACGAACGGGGGCTATTGGTCAAGGTCAGCAGAGTGGATGGATTCCATTCCCCCCTATTTTCTTTTGGTCCTTGAGACCCATAGGGAAAGACTAGATGGAGGACGAGGCCCATATCCTGAATGGGGCGGCGGGGGGGGGCAGGGAGCTCCCACGCCGTTGGGTGCCTGGACACCAGGTACTGCAGCCTGAACTGTACAGCCCGGCAGCAGACTGGAACTCACTTACTCACTGTTGGGGCATATTATTAAGAAACAGCGTTAAAATTATCGCCGCTTTAGTGGCAGAAAACTGTCGCTAAACCGGCGATAATGGGCTTGATAATATGCCCATGAGATTTCCCATAGAAGCCCGTGTTCTGGTGTCAACATGGGCTTCTATTGGAATTCTCTGCAGCATATTATCAAGCCCATTATCGCCGCTTTAGCAGCAATTTTCTGCCGCCAAAGTGGCGATAATTTTAACGCTGTGCTTGATAATATGCCCCTGTTGTGTACGCTAAACTGAAGGTAATGGTGAACCGTTCCAGCTACTTCTTCACTGAACCTGCAGACGCTTGGGACTGGGTGGAACAGCATTGGTACGAGTCTTCCGAACCCATCACACAAACAACACAAACACTTCCATCTGGCACAACTCACAAATGGAGGTGCTGAAGCTTTGGGAGAAGGGACATGGTTGTTGCTGGAGCCACTATCCCCGCCCAGGTGTGGGAAGAGCATGTAGGCACTGTCGAAAGCCACTAACCTGTGGGTGGAGAGACGTTCCCCCTTCTGAGCAGGCCCTGGAAGAGGCGCAGTCTGAGGCAGGTTCCACCACGTGTGAGAGGAGCGCTGCCTATATGGTCCTACCAGCTGTCACACTGCAGACAGCGGGCAATATTGCCTGATGCCAACTGCGGAGTGGCATCAGACCCATCCATGGAGTTGCCACTTTTTCCTTTCTGTGCTGTGGGCACAAGTGTTAGCATTCTCCTCCCACCTCGGACTCCGACTATACCTGTGTGGTTGCGCCCCCTTCTGCTGAGTCCAAAGTACTCATGCTGTGACTGAGTGAACTGCATGATAGGTGCCAGCCTGGATGACTTTCAACACCAATGCAAAGATTGACAAGGTTCCCCCCCCACATTTATTACCCAGATGGGCACTGGCCCTGCATGAGGTGGCTGTGGTGGATTGGCCACCCCCTCACTATCCAAGAGAGCAGTTCTGTGCAACAGCATACAGACTGGAGGTCCCCACAAGTGGGAATGTATGTTGTTTGGGCAGCTAAATGTTTCTCTCATGCCCTGGGAATGGTAGTTTGGAGGTTTGTTCTTAGTTTGACTTGAGCCATGCAATATGTTTGACACCTGCCCGAGCACTGCCCACCACTTGTGACGGCATGCCTCATGAGAGCATCTCAGGCCACTCTGCCCACCGCCCCCCTTTGATAGCGGCTAGTATGACTAGATTGCGTTTTATCACCTGGAATGTCAGGGGCATGGGAACAGTGTGCAAGAGACATGCAGTGCAACAATACATCAAGAGGAGAGATGCCCATATTGCATTCATTCAGGAAACCCACATATCCGGAGGGGAAGATGCCCACTTACAGAAATGGTGGCGGGATCAATATTTTAGCACACATGCTGAGGGTTTGCTCAAGGAGCCCTTATATGGGTCAGACCATCCATGCCCTGCACAGTAACATAAATAGACCCAGAAGGGCATAATGTCTTTGTAGATGGACAACTGGATGGCAAGCTCCTGTTACTGGGAAGCATTTATGCTCCGAATGAGTGTTGCGAATGTGGTGCAACAATCATTCTTGGCATGTCTCTCCATCGTACTGGACAGATGGGCGCATATAGCCTGGATTATAGGTGGGTAGAGATTTTAATTGCGTGCCGAACCCACAACTGGACCGGTCATGGAATCCCCTAACGGCCTCCCCTGTGGTGACTACTGCAACTTACCTGTCCCAGGGGCTTACACATTGGTCCCTTGTGGGTAGCTGGTGTGTATTGCACCCTGACACCAGGGAGTATTCTTATTTCTTGCTGCCACATGAACTTCACGTGTGAGTGGATCACATCCTCTATCAACCTTCCCACCCTGCTCCATGTTACGAGTGCTGAATACTTAGGGCTCTATTGACAAAGGTAAAGTTAGACCAAAAGTCTAACTTTAGACCTGAAGTTTAAGTTGAGACGTAAATTCTAACTTTACACCTAAAGTCTAACTTTAAACCTGAAATCTAAGTTTAGAGCTGATCTCTAAGGTTAGACCTAAAGTCTAACTTAGACTAAAAGTCTAACTTTACTACTTTTCGGTATTCACAAAGGTAAGTTACCTCTAGTAACTTTACTACTGGTAACCTCATTACTAGTAAGTGTACTAGTATGAATGAAAAAAATACTTTATTCGATTTAATTTAAAATCATAAAAGCGAAGTACGATACAGCCAAAGATGTAGTTTAAAATATTAGGTTACAATCTGGTTAACATAAGGTAAAAACTGATAACATTCCTGTGACTTCTTCTAAGCCTAGGGCTGCCAGCCATGTAGTCAGTAATGAGACATCTAATATGTACGAGTTAGTCCAACCACACAAAGTCCAACATCTTAACGCAAAATAATCGGTGATACCATGATGTAAATAAGAAATAAAGTGCTGATGCAATGATCATATAGACAGACAATGTTTGTCCGAGGTAGGCAATGTGTCTATGTATTGGTAGCTTATCTCCCTATCTAAGTTCTCTGATCATGCGTTAAGTTTGTCCAAGTTTGACGTTGGATATGTGGACAGTGCGCCTCTCTGAATTTTAAGTAGTAAACTTGCTAGTGGTAACTTACCTCTGTGAGTATGGAAATATATATAAAGGCAGACTTTTGGTCTAAGTTAGCCTTTAGGTCTGAACTTAGATTTCAGGTGTAAAGTTAGACTTCAGGTGTAAAGTTAGACTTTAGGTCTAAACTTAGATTAAAGGTCTAAAGTTAGACTTTTGGTCTATTTTTTTTTTTAACAGAGTTTTACATAGCGCGAACTTGACCCGGTATCGGGTATCAGAGCTTTTCACATAGCAGCAGTTGCGTTACATGAGGACTCATTCATCATTTTTGAGTTAGGCACAGGGAGATTAAGTGATTTGTCCAGTATCACAGGATGTTCAGCGTCATTACTGAGACTCGAACCCGGTTCCCCAGATTCAAGGTTGATCGCCCTAGACTTTAGGCCAGCTTCTCTCCCTAGGCCAACTTTATCTTTGCAAATTGGGCCATTAGGGAATACTTTGTTAGATCACAACCCCTCTGCATCTTCAACTAACGTAGTGCCAACTTGGCGATTACAGCCTGCTACATTGAAGGATCTGGTATTCCAGGACTAAACAAATACTGCTCCTTCAAATTTCAAATTACTTGACAGGCAACTGGGTCACTGCTATCACCAGATTGACAGAATGGGAAGCCATGAAGGTAGTGATGCGAGGCCAAATCATACAGACAGTGATGGGCATGCAAGCTGCCCTACATGGTGATCTGGTTTGGATAGAGGCTTCGCTGGAGCCCTTGAGACTGCATTGTGGGATGATCCCACTGAGACGCCAGCCTTGACTGCAGCGAGAGAGCAACATGCCCACCTTATTGAATCGCTGAGGTGCTTGGACTACAGAGCATACCAAGTGAAGATACATGTGGAGGGTGACAAATCAGACCGACAATTGGTCGACTATTGGCATGGTTATTAAAGACCAACATGGTGTCAATCCCCATAACTGCAATTGGAGTGGCCCGGACACAACTCGCCAGTAACAAAATTGACATATGCACGGCTTTCACAACACATTACCAATCCCTCTATGATCTCCCTTGGATGATAGTTGGGCCAGATTCGCAAATTCTTCAGGATAATTACACTACCTGTCATTGAACTGTTAGGGAGAGACAAACTCAACACTCCCATTAAGCTGCAGGAAATCCAGGGTGCAATCCGTAGTGCTACCACAAGTGAGACCATTGGGTTGGATAGATTACCTGCTGGGTTTTACAAGGTGCATGAAGCCCTGTTGGTCCCAAAACTGTTAGAATTATATACTGCCACTCTCACTGTACGGAACCTGGGTACGGGTGAAACTCACGACAAATGCAGCCACTAAAAAGATCCCAACAGACTGAGGGCTGAAACTAGGCTGCGTACTGGCACCTCTCCTTTTTAATTTATACATGGCGGACCTCGGCAAAACATTATCAAAGACTAACCTTCTATCTTCTAAAATTGGCTCGACTTGATTATTTTTAATGCAGTACGCGGACGATTTGGTGCTATTGGACCACACCAAAACAGGCGTGCAAAGAGTACTGGAAGCACTAAACAGATACAACAAAATTAACGACTTAAGGGCAAACACAGGAAAGATGAAGGTAGTAATATTTGGGAAGTATGCCAATAAACTCAGACAACATTGGAGACTGGGCATCTTGAAAATAGCAACAATGACCAAATATAACTACCTGGGGGTTTGGCTCACGAGCAATGGGAAGCCCATGACACATATCGCTTCTGCTGAAACAAAAGCTAAGGCAGTGATGTATGCCCTCTGCAAACCAAATTCTAAACTAAGCGTCCCATCCACAAAATCCATCAGAAAGGTCATATGCGCCAAGCTGCTACCCTCACTCACATACAGCCAACTAGCATTCCTGGCGGCTTTTAGCAACATCTTGGAACAAGCCAATTGTCGAGCATTTAAGCAGATTTTCCAAATACCAACCCATGGCCAGAAATGCACTGGTACGATTGGAATTCGGGCTAAACAAACAGAGTTACGAGCATTGGGCCTCGATTGTGCGGTTCTATCGAGGGGTATGTGCGGCCCCTCCGCACACAATGAAAGCAATTTTAAAAACAATTTTTGAGAAAGGAAGTAACTCGTGGTCCAAAGGCCTGCACACTGCCTGTACTGAATTGCACCTTGACATGTCCAACTGGCATGATTTTAGTCATCAGCCCGGTACCCTAAAATCGATCTTAAAAAAACAAGTGAGACTACTCTCTAAGGAAGAGGACACGAAGGAACTGAAGCTCTCCAGCAGTAACATCAGGATACTTGCTACCTCCTACGAAGACCGCCTAAGGCAGCCATACATTGATGCCGCTTTAAACAAGTCAATTTCAAAGCGAATCTTAGCAGTGAGACTCATGGTGCTGCCGACAAAAGACATTAACATGCACTGTAAATCCTTAGAGGCGGTCAGTACTTGCCCACTCTGCCAATAGTACGAGGAATCCATGGTTCACCTGGTTTGCATATGCCACTGCTCAGCACAGGCACGTCGCACTTTACTAAAACCATTGTTTTTAAAATACGGAACACGCACATGCCAAGACACAATGAAACTTTTTTTCAATTTGGACATTCCAATGGAACTGGCAAGATATGCGAATTTGCCCACAGGTTAAAGAAATTTTAGGCAACGCCTCGCACATCGCACTTTATTGAAATCTCCGTGGCTAAAGTATCGAACATGTACCTGCACAGTCGCCACAAAACCTTTCTTGGACCCATATAGATGAGCAAAAATCTGCACTTTACTGAAAAAACTCTAAGTCAATGCCTTAATCAGGGATTAGAACTAATTGAAGGCTTTGACAGTTGACCATTTGCACTGCTTTTATTCATTTTATTGTCAAACGTAATATTTTAGATCTATTTTATTCATGTAGTAGAACGGCATACTTTAATGGTTAAATGCGTACCTACTATAACTAAAGTAATTTAGTGCTGTAATATTTCTGCTTGAACACCATTGTAACAATTTTAATTAATTGAGACAATAAAATGTATCCACTCTCACTGTAGGTGACTGCCTCCAACACCCAGAGAGCATTATGAGCCTTGCTTCCTAAACCAAGGAGGGATCCCCTTGAAATAACGTCCTACCGACCCCTATCGATGCTGGATACTGACTATAAAATACTGAGCAAGTTAATCATAGTGAGACTTCTCAAACAGATTCCTCACCTGGTCCATCTGAACCAGAATGGATTCACACCAGGTCTGTCTACTATCCTTAACACCCGTAGACACCATCGAGAGTTGGAATATTTGCAAGCTTGGTGGCCCAACATGGCATGTGTAGGCGCAGAACCTGGAGAAAACATTTGATACTGTTGATTGGGAATACATTTGCACTTTGCAACTCTGACCACAATAGGCATAGACGGAAGACTGCGGAGGCTCATCAGGCTCCTTTATGCGGAGACAACGGCATGTGTGAAGACAGGGCTATGTGTCTCGGCCCCTTCAGAGTGAGCAGAGGCACAAGTCAGTGGTGTCTCCTCTCTCCTCTGCTGTTCTTCCTGGTGACGGAGCCACTGGCACAGAGTCTGAGGCAGGAGGGTATGCCATTGGAGGAGACCACGCATGTGGTCTCGCTATGTGCAGACGACACATTGATCTATGTGTGGGACATACCGAAGGCCCTTGATGAGTTAACTGACATATTGGAAGAGTTTCACATCGCCTCCAGGGGTAAACTGGTCAAAGACTTGTTCGATTACGGTTCACCTGGATTGCCCATAGCAGCATTTTGTGGTTGATGTGCATTCCCTTCACTGGGAATTGAACAACTTTCGGTAGCTGGGCATTAACATCTATCACACCTCCCACGACCTCGTGGATGGCAACCTCACGAAAACCATTGCCTCCCCCCGTCTGCCGATTGCTTTCTGGAGTACGCTTCCACTCTCAGTACAAGGTAGGGTGGCTCTGTCGAAGATGGTAATACATCCATGTCTTTTATATTATTTCTACAGTTTCCTGGTGTACGCCCCGAAGCACCTTTTGAACCATACATGCAATGGTGGGGGGCTTCCTATATAATAAAGGTAGGCAAAGAATGGCACTGTTCAAAATGCAGCTACCGGTGGAAAGGAGAGGACTTGGGGCTCCAAGTTTCGAACACTATAACTTGGCAGCATAATTGCAGTGTCCCACTCACTGGATGGAGGGAAGCTGCATGGAGGACTGGGGCTGGTCTGTGGATTGCATCCACAGCGGATGGTAGGGTAAGCTTTCCTTCTACAGGGAGTGTACGTCTCATGTCGAATATCCCTCAGTATGCACCTGGGATCCCGCTTAGAATCTATACAACCATTTATAGGGCTGCTTGGAGGGGAAGGAATGATGACATGGTAGGTGACTGGGATGAGAAGGAACCCTAGGAGACCTGTTCCAGGATGGCCTATGTCCGGCTGATGGCCAAGCTTGGACGGCTGTGGCAAATCACTGATGCAGAACCCGATAAGCACCCGCTCATACACACCATGCACAGTGTGGGCGAAGCCTGTCGCCTAATAACATGACTGACCCGAGCCCTTTTGCATCTATCACAGGATCCTCTAATAACACTTCGCAGGGCCTGGGAGAGGGCCATAGGCCGGGAATCAACACAGAAAGAATGGGACTAGGCCCACCCACACCCGCAGAAGGTCTCCCATAAAGCCAGATTCCAGTACATTCAACATAACATCCTGTGCAGGGCTTACCTCACTCCGGTGAGACTCAACATGATCTTTCCCGGATCCACAATGAGCTGCACCACAGTATTTGGTTCATGGAGCAGACATAGCACACATGTTCTAGAACTGCCTGATAACCAGAGATCTATAGCTAGAGGCCACGGACAAACTCACCAATCTAACTAGTCGCACTGATCTATGCAATATAGTAAGTGGCAGATGGGACTGTATAGGCGATGGCATGCAGGTGGTGGTACCAACCACTTTATAGACTTAGCAATGCTGATGGTCCAAAGACTTATCGCAATGCATTGGAAAGCTAGAATAGTGCCTGGGGTAGGACATTGGAGTGCGGCGTCGCTTAAGTGGGCTAGAGCAGAAGTAGTGGCGCTGCGGCAGAAAGAGGCGCAGGGACTACATAAGAGACCCATTACAGTAGATAGGGAAGCGTTGCTGGATGTCTTAAAAATGCCTCCAGAGGACCCTGTTGCATGGGAATGAGAAAAATGGTGCATTCCTCTTTATAGAGGATGGCGGCGTGGAGAACATAGTGAGGCTTCGGATCATGTATTTACACCTACCAGATAATGGAACCTACAGCACTGGGGAGGTGGTCACACGGGGCTCATGCACAGAAGGACTGGAGGCTGTTCCACCACCTTTAGATGTTCTGGGTATGACTGCTGCCCATTTGGCTTATTGTTTGAATTGTTCTATGTTTTTTTACCTGAGGACCTGAGGAACCTGTATCTCCTGATGATTGCAAGGATAGCAGTGGTATTACTGCTTGCACTGATATGTTTACTTGGACGACATGTGTTGCCATACATACTGTATTGTTAATGCCAAAAAGCCCTATGAAAGTTGGTTAAAAAAAACACAAAATAGAAGAATTACAGGAGGAAATAGCAAGTCAATGTCTGATTGTCCCATAAGTCCTCGTTCTTACGCCAAGTTTCACCTTGGGATTTTCACAGCATTCAACAGAGAGAATTCCCAGGTGAAATGGGGATTGTGGAAGTCTTTGTCATTCCGATGGGGCATCAAAATTATGTACAAACACTTAATGAGCATCTAAATGTTCATATTATGCTTAGAAGGGTTTTTTGTAATGTTTGTATATGTACTTATGTTAAAGTATAATTAAAGCTGTAAACATTAAACTCTACCAAATGTGTGCTTTGAAATATAAAATGTTAATAATTACAGCAAACAAAAAAAAGAGCTTTCATGGAATTGACTCTGACGCCTTAGTGTTGAATTTTTTTATAAAACCCTTGAACTATTCCGCTGATCTAGAACTCAGTTATTGAGTGAGCACTTTTACTTAGTTCCATATTTATCCCTGATTTTTCATTGTTTGCGAGGTGTGTTACCTCGGGAACACATTGCCTCATGGACCCGAGGTTTAGCAATGTCTCTGATTCATCTAATTGTTCTTGTTCTGATTAAGGTAAATCTTGATGTGTCATAATTAATGGGTCCCCGCACTCGCCCACATCCCTCACATTTGTGGTCTCACCTAGCGTTGCAGCACGAATGCGCTGCCATCGCTTTGCGAGGCATGCAGTATATACTGTAGTGTGGAAGCTTCATGGAAGCTCCGCCCGCTCTCTGCCCATTGGCTTTTGTCTTAAATGCTGCCTTCCGATTGGATTGAGGCTTGTTAGTCACTCCTCATTCATCATTTGTATCCTTCCCGGCTATTAGCCCCTTTACTCCTGACACTATTTACTTTTAGGTCTCGACTAGCATTGCAGCGCAAATGCGCTGCCATCGCTTTGCGAGACATGCAGTATATACTGTAGTGTGGAAGCTTCGTGGAACCTCCCTCAACTCTCTGCCCATTGGCTTTTGTCTTAAAGGCTGCCTTCCGATTGGATTGAGGCTTGTTAGCCACTCCTCATTCATCATTTGTATCCTTCCTCGGCTATTGACCCCTTTACTCCTAACACTATTTTCTTCCCTGTCTCCCCACCCCACCGCCCCCTCCCTCAGTCTGTGACTTCTTATCCTCCCCCGGCCACCCACTCCCGTGCGTGTTTTTTTGTCTGCCGCACTTCTGTTTTTCTCTTTATTATTGCCACCATGAAATATGCGAGTTCAAGATGTGTGCTGTTCAAAAACTTCTTGTGTTTAATGAACTAGATTTTAATGTTACTCTAAATATAATAAGACTCGGGGCATGCATGGCAACTGACGCCTCTTAGTTCACAAATGGCTTTGTTGTCGGGCGGGTGGAGCGGCAGTGTTTTAACTCATGCTTAAAACGAGCACTTTTAATAACTTCCTCTCAATTCAGTGCTATAGTCTTGTGTACTGAGGTGACGCGCTAAAGAAATGCACTTTTTTTTAATTCTGAAGAGACATTATCGCAAATTTACATCATGTTCACTGTATGATTAACTTGCCGATCATTTTCATGGCTCGCCCACTGGATCGTATACACTTGGCTCGTCTCCGGCTGGCTCTACCTGTTAATTAATATATTGGCTCACGCACCTCTAACAAAGAGAGATGAATGGATACATGACAGTGAGCCCGGTAGATGGTAGAGTAATAGACTGGTGCAGACAAACAGACAAAGTCAGTCTCCATTGCCTCACGTCAGAATCAGCCCTTTTAATAACTTGGAAATCTGCTGGCAACTCCCGCATGCCCCAACCTCATCCCCCTCACCTATTCTTAGCAGAAGCGGCAGATTCTGAGCTGTGCCCTGCTGGTGCAGAGGAGCACGGCAGAGTCTATAGAAGCGCTGGGATCCCAGGCCTCTCTGGGCAGGCACCTAAGCCTTCCGGGTGCCTTCACACTCAGGATAAATGAATACATTTTGTTCTGTGCTTTAGTCGCCCCTCTGTGAGCACTGCCTGGTAGAGGAAGCTCTGTGTTAATAAACACATTCAGAGAGGTGGTTGTGTACAAACAAACAGTCACAATACCGTACTTAAATACCTTCTCATCGAGTACCTCATTGGCTGATCATTCCATGGCACTACCAAAATTACATTTGGGCACATTTGCTCAACTGTAAAACACACCCTTCTATAGGCCATTTAACAACTCGGGGCTTTGCGGTTAGGTAACCTACTTTGGATGCTGTGTAAAAGAGTAAATACAAAAATTAAAATGCAAAGAAACTAAGCGACCAGTACTGTCTAAAACACTGTGAAAACTGACACACATTCTGGCATTTTGTTTAGTTAATGTCGATTTTCTCATAGATGCGAGTAAAGTACTCATAATATCTTAATGAAATCTGCACACTTTTAACTAATAGCACCGGGCGACCTTTGACAACTAGGCAATTAATACATTTTCATGTACCCCCGAAGCACCCCTGCCCCCTTGGCAAACTTCATTGCCTCCCAGTTTTTGGGGGATAACTAAGACGCAGGAGAGTGAATCAAATAGTCTAGAAAATGAAAGAGAAGCCGAGATTCGGATTCACATGCTCCGATCCCGATCGCGTTGGTTAGTCTGTAAGCACTACTTTTATTAACCCCTTGTGTGCCCATGACGAGCTGGACTCGTCATGGGCCGCGGTTGCGCTGTGCCCATGACGAGTCCAGCTCGTCATAAACCCCGCCCGCTAATGTAACGGCCGGCACAGGGCGGGGAAAGGGCGTGGCACACAAGGGGTTAATGAGTTGCGCATTAGTAAAGCACCACGGTGTGCATGTGTGGTGACATTTCACCCATGAGGGACGTGCCAAGCAATTGTTGACACAATCCACACTTTGCGGCTTTTTCAATATATTTATTACAAAGTGCAGGACTTTTCCAAGGGATTTTGCACACTACATACATTCACTCCAAAAATAAAAGGTGTAGGTAAAAATCATTGCCAGTTACAATGTCAATAGCTCTAACTCACAAATGCGAGACCTATTTGCATTGCAAATGCTTGTTCTAGTTACTTTACTGCTGTACTTACACCCCATATCTTTCTATATCATCTTTATCTCTTCCTTCTTCTCCTGCTACCTCACATCTCTTGCTAAACTGTTCTCTTTATCTTTGTGTCTATCTCCCATATCCTTCCCATCCCATTTTTCTTACTCAGCAGGGTCACAGGTGAATGTCTAGTCAGGGAAGTGCACACACACAAAGAGAAAAAGAACGACAAGGTCCGTGAAGTCAAATAATAAAAAAGATGTTAGATCAATGGAATAGTGAACATCCTGAGAGCAGGGCTTTGATGTTTACAGTTTCATGCCAGGAATGAAGGGGGATGTATTTGTGGTTACAAACATTCAGTAACTAAAACTACATTGTCAAGTGCTATGTGAATATATTCTATTTTAGCATTACCCTAACCCCTTGACCGTTAGCATATTTATTCCTACGATAGGAGTACTACGCTGACTAGAGACTGAAGTGCAAGCCCCTATCACCACCGTAGAGTCACTTTTTTTGATACTCTGGTGACATAGCACCAGTTCCCATATTTTCAAGGTGGCGCTCAGCCATTTAGCATAGCTAAAGGCCACCTTGTAAATATGCCCCTTGCAGCCGCAGTCCTCTGTGGCAGAGGGGCGTGCAATGGGTGTTGCAGTGGGAGTTCCACCGCAACACCCATAGCTTTTTGACGCTGCCCCAGATTTGCAAGGCTGAGGCTACGCCAAAAGTTAACGCCAGGGAATACCTGGTCTTAGAATGGTGATACGAGGAGAAATTATTAATTTCTCCTTGTGTTTTGCTCTTTCTATGTGTGCTGCATTCTGCCCATTTATATAGGGAAAGTCCACATAACCACAATTAATCGGTTTTTATTCAGTGCTACGCTGTCACCCATAGGGGTGTTTGGGGATGGGGATGCTGGAGCTCAGTCAAAAATGCAGGTTTTGAGTCTCTTCCTGAAGAATTTCAGGGAGGGTGCTGTACAGAGGGGGAGGGGCAGGTCATTCCAGGTCTTGGTGGCTATGCAGAAGAATGAGTGCCCCCTGCTGTGGCTAGGGCAGATGTGAGGGTGAGTGATTTGGAGGAAAGGTGTTTTAGTGGGCTGATGGAAGTTCAGTCGATGGTTGATGTACGATGGTCTCTGGTTGTGTTGGGCTTTGTAGGCATGCATGAGGATCTTAAACTGGCATCTCTTCTGAATGAGGAGCCAGTGGAGGTTTTTGAGGTGGGGGTAATATGGGTCTGTTTGGGGAGGTCCAGGAGGAGTCAGGCTGCTGTGTTCTATATGGTCTGAAGTCTTCTGTGGAGATAGGTGGAAATTCCAGCATAGAGGGCATTGCCGTAGTCAAGGCTGCTGGTAAAGTGTGCCTGAGTGACAGTATTTCTGGTGTTGAGTGGGATCCACCTCAAGATTATGCAAAACATGCGGAGGGTGTGGAAGCAGGAGAAGGCAACTACATTGAATTGTCATTTCATGCTCAGCAGGCTGTGGATGATGATGCCCAGGTTGTGCGCATGGTCAGTTGGTGTGGGTGTTTGTCTGAGTTCTGCTGGCCACCAGGTTTGGTCCCAAGCGTGGTGTTCTTCTGGAGAAATCAGACCTTTTGTTTTATCTGAGTTGAGTTTGAGGCATTTGTTTCTCATTCATTTGGTTACGTTGGTCATTGGGTTGTGGAGGTTGGTTCAGACGTTATAGGGGTCTTCGGAGGGCGAGAGGATTAGTTGGGTGTCGGCTGCGTAGGAAATTATGTTGAGTATGTGGGATCTGACGACGTCTGCAAGGGAGTGATGTAGATGTTGAAGTGGGTGGGCTTAAGGAATGATCCTTGGATATACCGCAGACTACGTTCTTGGGGGCAGAAGTAAAGGGAGGCAGTTGGGTGCTTTGTATGCATAACTATCAGGAAAGAGGTGATCGATTTGAGGGTGTTCTGCTAGATGTTTAGTTGATGAGGGTGTGGTGGAAGATGGTCTCAGATGCCACTGAGAGTTTGAGATGGATCAGGGCTACCATTTCTCCATGGTCGAGGAGGGTTCTAATGTCCTCTTTGGCGGCAATCAGTTCGGTCTTGGTGCGGAATTGTGGTAAATTTAATTACCTAGACTTAATTTATGCGGTAAAATTCAATAAGAATAACTCAGTAAAAATAAGAGGCAGAATCCGTGGTATTCGAGGTTTTAAAATGGGTTTATTCCTTACAAAGGAATTGGTTCGAACCAGGCAATCGTATTCCGTCACCACTAAGGTTCGGGAAGGGATAGAGCGCAATTTTATTGACAGGTTGTCATATATATAGTAAATGCATTACAGTGAAGACATATGCAGAAGGCGTGACAGCTGAGAAGAGAGATAAGAATACACATACGTAATGAAAAAGGCGTTACAATAGGCGTGCATGAGGGCATGTACTAGAAACGTCATTATGATTATGACACAAGTGGGTGGATCCATAAGTGAATCCTGCAAAATCAGCAGAAATACTTGGCAGAGATGCGCACACAGTAGCATGACGTGTGATTGACGTGTAACTGGAGGGTGAAGGGGACTTGACATTTAGCCCTACATGAGGAGACAGAAGTCTGGGATGTCAGAACAACCTAGTCCCAAATCGTATCTAATATCTTGTGTTTAAGGAACTGTATTATCTGGAAGGAAAGGTCTCTCAGGCAGAGGCTATCCTATACTAACTACTAGTGCGTGTATAAGCGTCTACGTGTCTACATGAGATGCGAGGGGGCATGGGCCTACCATGGCAACAGAAGCCATGAATTACTTGCACGGAGACAGTAAGGCCGGGCCCTTTGCTCTGTAGCTGGAAGGATGTTTACCTAAACTACTAGACAGGAATGCATTTCTCGAGGAGCGGAGCAGATAACTTGAAGGCTGAATACAGTCTTGGCAGGCAACAGGCCGGGCCAGGCACCGTTAGCCGCGCAGGAAGTAAGACAAAGGTCATGGATACAGATACAGGTCCAGGCTGGAGCATTCAGAGGCAGAAGCAGGAAAAGCTCGATGGCAGAATTCAGGGCCTACCTTGCCAGAGCTGAAAAACGTGAAAAGTATACCATGTAAAGACGGTGGCAAGGCATACTTAGGAACGGAATATTCGACCCATTCATGGTGGATCTGAAAGAGGACACGTTGACGTTGGACGCATATGTATTTGCGTCTTCATAGCTTGAAGTGGAGGGAACATACATGTACTTGTAGCATGCACATGGAGCCGTTGGGGTCTAAGATAGGGGACACAATCGATCATAAAAATTCATATTTCCTCATTCCCTCCTTGTTCCCTACTGACCCTTCATGAGATATCGATCCTCAGGAATCCATCAATCTGTTCATGTAACATCATTTGCTCTTCTTTCTTCTTCCGGGATTTTGAACGAGAACTTGAACGTGGAATACATGATGTGGCACACAGGCCGCAAATCGCTGGTCCACATTGTAGACACAGGCAGCAACTGAATACTATGAGAAGGCCGATACCTAGGAAGGATAGGACTTTCCATCCCCAGGCTGACAACACGCTCCAGAACCAACCGGCCCATGTCCAGGTGCCTGGATTCTGGTGTATCTGGCTTGCAATTTTAGGAATACGAGTTATGGCTTTATATACTGATGGCGCGTTTTCTGGAATGAAAACACAACAACTTGATCCGATGACTCTACAGGCTCCGCCCCTATCGGCCAGGATGACGTCAAGGACAAGACGATTTTGGAGAACAACAATCCGCATCGCAGACTGCTCCTCTGTTAAGTTGCCTAGGGCAGAGGTAGTTTCATTCACTATTGCTTCAAGGGTTCTGGTTAATCTACGTATCAGTTTACTATTAGAGACAACACCTATGTAGGGAAAGAGACCTTTATTGAAGTCTGTATATTGTTCCCATGCTGTTTCAGTGTAGTCGACAATCGGGAGATCTCTCTGGGGTCTATTGTGTACTAGATGGGTGTTTCTATGATAATCAGGAGGGGCTAGGAAAACAGGGGGCAGAAGGAATGCAATGTAACAGGTACCATCCCAATCTAGAGGTAAACGTATATATGCGGTATGACCACAAATGAAGTAGGAATGACGGGAAGCTCTAAATGTAGACTTGCCTTTATCACTGAATTCGATCACAGTAGTACATTTACTATGACCCAGATGTACTGAACCATTCTTTCTTACACATAATTCACCTTTGACTGGTAATACGGACATAGAAGGCAAGACTGATGCAGCTTCGGATTCAACATTCAGAATCATGAGGTTAAGTGTAAAGTTACCTAATCCATATACTTCATTTTCTAGGTCAGTTCCTGTCCTTTTGGGAAGTCCCTCCTTGTTAGGGTAACAGGCTTTAAGCAAAACTAAGTTCAGGTTTCCCCATACCCAGTTGCTCTGGTAAACTACAGTATTTGAATCTAAAGAATTAATCATACTAAACCATGCGCCACAGGAACCATTATGCGTGAATGGATACGGAAAGAGAGGCAGAACTCCCTTGTATTTCTGATAGGGAGGGAGTCGGCCACATATCCAACAATTTGTAGCGTTGTTGGCCTGATGGGAGTGATGTAACATACTAATGAATGTGTTGTTGCGCAGCGCAAGTCTATAGGGCAACTCATGTGAAGGTAATTCGCTAAAAGAATGTTCGGCAGTAACATTGTAAGCAGAATGAGCACGCTTGAAAATAGGATAGTATATGTGCAACAGTATACTTGCAGCAATAATCAGAAGATTTAGAAAAAACATAATCAACAATGTCACTATACAGTGACTATGAAGTAATTTACAATATGCACGTTTCTTGAGCTGTTTCTGTCTATCTCTCTCTCGATTTCGGTCTAGAGGATACATGTCAGAGACTAATTTAACCGATTCACCTAGGAGAGGACTTAAACAATCAAATTGTCTGACTTGCTAGACCTTAGTTTCAGTTTATAGTTTTGGGCGGCAGTGTTCTCGACCAGGGGGAGTTTTGAATCAGTCTGTGGAGGGGGGCAGGGCTGAGAGTTCAAATCAGAAGGTAGTCCATGAAATTTCTTGATATGGCTCGAGTGTAGCCAACCCTTGCGACCCTCGACCTTCACTGCTGTCCTCGTGGTCAGAAGTACTAATTTCGGCGTTTGCCAGCGAGGCTCCAGCGGGCTCCTCCTGTCGAAATTTCTTATAAAAACAAAATCTCCGGGAACCACTTCATGGGGCTTCACCTCGGTGTTGTCAGGAAAGGCTGCAGCTACCTGTGAATGGCAAGATTGTAGTGCAGACATCAAGGAAGCAAGATAATCTGTCAGCATATTACAATCAACATCAGTGATTTTACGAGGTATAGGCGTCCCCCACATATTTGGTGGCCTACCGAAGACCACCTCGTACGGGGATAGCCCTGTGCGAGAATGTGCTACCATTCTCATGTAAAATAGTGCAACTGGTAAGGCTACTATCCAGTCGACGCCTTTCTCTCTACAGATTTTAGAAAGTCGAATTTTTAGAGTCTGGTTATGACGTTCCACGAGACCTGCTGCCTCGGGATGCCGGACACAGTGGAATTTCCATTGATAGCCTAACAGGAGTGAAATGTGTTTCATCAGCTCGGATGAGAACGGTTGGCCATTATCTGAGTACACGATACGGGGCAAACCATACCGTGGGAAGAATTCACGAACCAGCTGCTTGGCAGTGGTCGGGGCAGTGTAATCTGAGACTGGATATGCTTCTGTCCAACGGGAAAGAGCGCATACAACTACGAGGACATATTTGAATCCCCGACATCGTTCCATCTGGATATAATCCATCTGGAGGACTTCAAAAGGGTGATCAGGAGGTTGAAATCCACCTTGCTCTACAGGTACACCTTTACCTGGGTTGAACTGACAACAAATCATGCAAGTACGGACTTTCTGTTTGGCTGCAGCTCGTAAGTGTTTATTAAACCAAATGTTTTGAATACTGTCTAACATAGCTTTCTCTCCTAGATGTGCTGGACTATGTATTGTGTTAATGATAACTTGAACCATTGAGTCGGGGAGAAACCATGTAGATTTTCCCTTCGTCATCCATCCCTGATCTGTTTGGATCCCTCCTAGTTCATTCCATTTCTTGATTTCCTCTGGCGTAGCATGTGTCTGTATGTCAATTACATCAAGGGCGGGATCCCTAACTGTCATGCAGTGTGTCGGTGTCGGAACTATTGTCTTTGTCAAGTCAGTTACATGAATCCTATTCTGTGCTGTTTGCTTAGCTGTTCGGTCTGCTAGGTCGTTACCCTGGGAAATGATATCGGTGACTTTTGTATGAGCCTTGCACTTCATGATAGATATCGAAGTAGGCAGATGTATTGCATCTAACAGAGCTTGAATGAGGGGACCGTGTTGAATGTTGGCACCGTGAGAAGTCAAGTAACCTCTCTCTCGCCAAAGGACTCCGAAGTCGTGTACAACTCCGAATGCATAACGTGAATCTGTGTATATGTTGACTCTTTTATTTTTGGCTTGAATACAGGCTTGTGTCAGAGCGATGAGCTCTGCTGCTTGAGCTGACAATGTGTCAATACAATTTGTTTCAATAACTTCGGTGTCTGTTGTGACTGCGTAAGCGGCCACTAATTCTCCTGTACTTGTTCTCATGCATGAACCATCCACATAAAGTGTCAGGTCTGGATCTGATAATGGAACATCTGTCAAGTCTTGTCTGGGTTTTGTCGTAATAGTAATGACTTCAATGCAATCATGTGCCAATGGGTCTGTTCCACTTAATGGCAGAAGTGTGGCAGGATTTAATGTACTACAGCGTCTGATTTCTATGTGTGGCTGAAACAATGTTAATTCGTAACCTGTCAGTCGTGCTATAGTCAAGTGCTGAGTCTGAGTTCTGTTTAAAAGAACTTCCACGGAGTGTGGAACTTGCACTGTCAACTGATGTCCTAATACTATGGAATCGCTTTGTCTGATCGCTAAAGCTGTCGCCGCGACTGATTTCAGGCACGTAGGCAGAGCCTGAGCTACTGGATCTAATGTGCTAGAAAAGTAAGCACACGGCTTGTGTGAACCTGCTTGTTCCTGAGTGAGTACTGACAAGGCAGTACCTTCACGTTCTGTAACGAAAAGTGTAAAAGGCTTACTGTAACATGGTGTCGCTAAAACAGGTGCTTGACATAAGGCTTTCTTTAAGTCTTCAAAAGCTTGTGTATGTGCCTGAGTCCAAGGGAGGACAGTCGAAGTCGCTGCCTCCTGGGTTGTCAACTGAATGAGTGGCTTTACTAAAAATGCATATTGGGGAATCCATTGTCTACAGTACGAAGTGAGACCTATGAAGGCCCGCACCTCCTTTTGTGTCTTGGGTGGTGGCATGTTTACAATTAACTGGATGCGGTCAGGTGTGAGCTGTCTTCCCCCCTTGGACAGCAAGTGCCCAAGGTACACAACTTGCTGAACACAGAATTGCAGCTTCGAAGGGGACACCTTGTGCCCCTTGTCGGCCAGAAAATGTAAAACCGTCAGTGATGCTTTTTCACATTCGGGTTCACTTCGGGCGGTGATCAGCAGATCATCGACATACTGAAGCAGTGCAGTGTTAACAGGCATGTGGATACTGTCAAGTTGTCTTTTCAGTGCTTGGCTATAGATGCTGGGGCTTTCTGTAAATCCTTGAGGTGCGCGTGCAAATTTGAAGCTTCGTCCATTTAAACTAAATCCAAACAAATATTGGCTTTCCGGATCGATTGGGACGCTAAAGAAGGCGTTCTTGAGGTCAATTACAGTAAAGAACGTTGCTTCTGAATCAATAGCTGTCAATAATGAAGAGATATCTGGAACCACGAGGTATTGTGGTACAATGCATTTATTCAATTCGCGCAGATCAATAATCAATCGATAAACTGGAGGTGCATTTGGATCAGTTCGTTTAAGAACCGGAATTATAGGAGAATTACACACATTGGAGTCGGTTTCCACAACCACTCCTTGTGCAATGAGCTCGTCAATGATTTGCAGCAAAGCCACTACAGCATCTGGGGGTAACTTGTATTGTCGAATTCGTGGTAATACCACTCCTGCTTTGAGTGTGACTCGATATGGTGTAATGTGCATACAACCTACATCAGTAGGGCCTTGTGCCCATAAATGTGCAGGGACATTCTGTAACCGGTGATCCATGTCTCTAAATACATAGTGACCTTTAAAGTCGCGCAAAAATAGTCGTACCCCCTCCGGGGAACAACATATTACAGCTCCTAGAGCTTTCAGTGTCTTTATACCTAACAAGTTTTCTGGGCATGATTTTGTAAGCAATAGATCTGTAGTCCGTGTTAATGGACCGACTGCAAGAGGAAGAGGTTGCGATACTTCGTTAACAATAGGCTGTCCTGAAAATCCAAGGGAAACATTCTGTGAGCCTGAGAGGGGTGCCCCTGGAACCTCGTCGTGACTTATAGTTGTTCTGCTTGCCCCTGTATCAATTAAGAACTTTCTGTCTTTCCCTAATACTTGACTATGTACATAAGGACCCTCTTGATCTACGGGAACCTCAATAAGGGGTAAGCCAACTTCCCTCTCTAGGCTGTTTCATGTGTATCGCTGATAATCGGGATAGTCATTTTGCGCATACTGGTACATCTGTTGTGTCGTGTTTTGTGTTGCGGCAATAGGCTGTGACTGTGGTACCGCTACGATCTGTTGTGCAACTTGCATAGGCTGTACATTCTGGGGAACTTGTTGTTGGATCTTATCCTGTCTGGGCGGACGTGGTCTCTCCTTGGTTTTACCCGTAGAGATATTATGTTTCAGAACTGCACAATCGTTTATATAATGACCTGGCTGTTTACAATAGTTGCATGTCCCTTTAACAGGAACCGCTGAATTACTGGACTGTGTCGCACCCTTTTTATGACTGTCAGCTGGAACTGACTGGGCGATGAGCATTTTCATTTTCGTGTCTTTCACACGTCTCTGTTCGTGTTCTTGTTCTTCTCTAATTCTATTCTGGTGGTACTGTAGCATTTGTAACATTTGTGACGGGGTATTAGCTTGCCAAGAGCTCTCTACTTTCAATACTCTGTTCTTAACCTGAGGCAAGGAATTCTCAACTAATTTTGTTACAAAGAGATGTGGATATGAATCGCTACTTGCTTTCAGGCCGCTATTAATACCAAAACATTTTTCAAATCGGGAATAAAAATCACTAGTGTCTTCATCAGGTTTCTGTTTGCAAGCTGAGATTGCTCCCCAGTCTTCCTTTTTCGTAGTTAATAAACGTGGCAATACTTGTACTAATAATCCTGGTAATACTTTAGTTTTGTCTCCAAGCCCTACGCCTGCAGTTCGGGCATTTTCTTCGTTTTCTAATGCTGTCCAATCAATCTTTTGTTCTCCCACCTCCCACTCTTTTTCTTTGAGTTTCTCGTAAATACCGGCAGGCAATAATACTTTCAATATTTTCATAATGTCAGGATAGGTATAATCACCCATGAGTAACATGTCTTTTATTTCACGATGAAAACCTGCTGGATCTCTATCATGGCTGGGCACTCATTTTTTCATTTCCAATAGTTCTATTTTAGTTATAGGCGTGTACACGAACACGCGTCTAAAAGTATTATCATCATTTCTAATTGGGTGTACTTCGCGTAAGGGATTCTGTCTGTCTATGTAGTACGTCTTTCTTTCCATGGAGGGAGCTGGATCATGTTCTGGACACAAAAAGGCACTATATCTGTGCCGATATTCTAGAATTACTTTAATTAGATCGGTACCTAGACCTCTCCATTTATTCATGAGTAGTTCTATCAGTATATCAGGTAGGGGACCAGGATCGGAGTGTTGGCCTTTATATAATATAAGGAGATGTTGTATCATGTATATACCAGCTAAACGCTGTTCGTCTGGTGAAAGATTCAAAAACGTATGTACTAGGGCGTCATCACTATATTTATCAGAACTGTCAGCCCATTGTACTGCTGACCTGGCTAATTCTTGTTCATCCATAGAATCGAGTACATGGTACCCCATTCGTTCTTGAAGTATTTTATCAGTAGCCTGAAACAAATGTTCAGGGGTCTTTGGGTTTGACATAGCTGCTTGAAAAATTCTCTTACTTTCTGGACGTATCGGACGTATTTGATTATTGAAGGATCTTCCTTTTTCTACATAAGCTATCGTTTCTCTAGCTGGTAATTGTAATTGTCCTGTTGTCATTTCTAGCTGTTCCTCATCCCCTGAGGACTCGGTTTTATCTGCATCTGTTTCTCTTTCAGGCTGTTCTTTTTCACATATTTGTTCTACTTTTTTCCCGATTCTTCGGTACATACTTTCTATACTATTCTGTTTATCATGTTTTCCGTCTGCTATATTCTGGCCCCATTTGTTGAGTGACCTCATTTCTTCCGCGTCTACACCTGGCCTATCTCTGTGTCTTATCAGGCAGTTTATGAAGAAGCGTAACAACAGTTTTTGCGTGTCCACTTTCTGGTAGGCCATGGCTTCGCCAATACTTTCAGGACCTTGCCCTGTTTGGACAAAGTGATGTATTTTGTCTAGATGTTCAATCATTCCTGGTAGTATCATTAAATAGTTCGCAACTCGTCGTAGACGTACTGATGATAGCATCATTCTGTCGTCTTTACCTGGTACTGGATCATATCTGCAATCTGTAAGAGGCTCTTTAAATATGTCATAATTCGCTGTTTGAGGTGTACGTTGGTGTGCTAGATCCCTATAAGTCAATCGACGCACTGATGGTGGCGTATGAAAGCTTCCTGTCGCACCACCTGAGGTGCTAGGTCCAAAAGGATTCGTTGGGTGTAAGGTAGGAAGAATAGATGCAGGGAGAAGTGAAGGAACGGGCGGAAGGTTTGGAACAGATGCAGGAGTATGTTGCTGCAGAAGCGGGGACAGATTTTCTCGGGGTCGAGCGCCATTAGCAGGTGGTGTGCGTGGCGGCGGAGGGTTAACATATTCGGGGGGTACATCATCTAAATAGGAAGAAAGGAAAATGTCCTTTGCAGTCTTGGGGTGCACTTTAGTCGGAAGCAATGGAGGTGGCAGATCTTTCGGTACTTCCAGGGTGGCCTTAGGTAAACCCTCGGCCAGAAGAGGATACATACCATTCATAAGAGTGTTTCGTTGTCTGTCTACTTGTTCGGCTTTTACTCGGATACCTTCCTCAATTAATACATTTTCTCGGGCTTTTTCTGAATCCTCCCTACTTTTCTCTTCTTTTCTGAGCGCTTTCTCTGTGCGTCTATGCGATTCTTTACGCCATAATTCAATGGCATCTTTCTGTGACTGTCTGGCTTTCTTTTTCCATAATGCTTCTTCTACTCTCATGATGCAATCTGCATCCCATGTCCCAGTAGTGGGCCATCTCTGATTCTCTGCTAAATCCTTGGTGTAGTCTACCCACAATTCGAGATATAATACGGCATCTAGGCCATGCTTATGGTACATAAAGTACCCTGGAGTGTCCCTAGGTGGAATGGGAACGGCTTCTTCGAGTATCCCTTTTCTAGTTTTTATCTGTCTTAATTTTGAAAATAACGGCATCTTAAACCTTTCTACTTTATTCTTACTCGGACTTGAACACACTTAATACAATAAACACAGTAATGAAGATCGAACAATCACTCATACCACGACATTTAAAACATGTTAAAACATTTTAGAACGAACAATAATAATTAGAATAAAACTAGTTAACTGCATAATACTAGATGTACTGCTAAACAGCACAGATACACTGCTGAAACAGTGCAGACCAGGTCTGTGTACCCAAACCCGTCTTGACCGGCACAAACCAATGTGCACGTCTAGATGCGTCCCCAGCAACGGTACTCACCGGGAAGCACGGAACGGAACAGAAGGCCTCGGAAGTCTGGACTGGACTAGACCAAACTGGACTGGACTCGACTCGTGACTTAGATACTTCGGAACTTCGGAATCTGGTGGGCCTCCGTATACCTCGGATCTTGCTCTCTCAGCTAGGCTCTGGTCGGGATTCTCCGCACTCCTCACCGCCTCGTCTGGGTGTTGATCGCAGCCTCAGTCACCCCCGTTGGCCTGAGGGAGATACAGGAAATCCTGCGGGTACGCGTAGTTGTCCGTCCGGCTGTGGCAGGAGACCGGGTCTGCAACGCACCTCCGGCGCGTGGGGTGTGAGAGGTGTCCCTATTCGGGCGCCAATTATGTGGTAAATTTAATTACCTAGACTTAATTTATGCGGTAAAATTCAATAAGAATAACTCAGTAAAAATAAGAGGCAGAATCCGTGGTATTCGAGGTTTTAAAATGGGTTTATTCCTTACAAAGGAATTGGTTCGAACCAGGCAATCGTATTCCGTCACCACTAAGGTTCGGGAAGGGATAGAGCGCAATTTTATTGACAGGTTGTCATATATATAGTAAATGCATTACAGTGAAGACATATGCAGAAGGCGTGACAGCTGAGAAGAGAGATAAGAATACACATACGTAATGAAAAAGGCGTTACAATAGGCGTGCATGAGGGCATGTACTAGAAATGTCATTATGATTATGACACAAGTGGGTGGATCCATAACTGAATCCTGCAAAATCAGCAGAAATACTTGGCAGAGATGCGCACACAGTAGCATGACGTGTGATTGACGTGTAACTGGAGGGTGAAGGGGACTTGACATTTAGCCCTACATGAGGAGACAGAAGTCTGGGATGTCAGAACAACCTAGTCCCAAATCGTATCTAATATCTTGTGTTTAAGGAACTGTATTATCTGGAAGGAAAGGTCTCTCAGGCAGAGGCTATCCTATACTAACTACTAGTGCGTGTATAAGCGTCTACGTGTCTACATGAGATGCGAGGGGGCATGGGCCTACCATGGCAACAGAAGCCATGAATTACTTGCACGGAGACAGTAAGGCCGGGCCCTTTGCTCTGTAGCTGGAAGGATGTTTACCTAAACTACTAGACAGGAATGCATTTCTCGAGGAGCGGAGCAGATAACTTGAAGGCTGAATACAGTCTTGGCAGGCAACAGGCCGGGCCAGGCACCGTTAGCCGCGCAGGAAGTAAGACAAAGGCCATGGATACAGATACAGGTCCAGGCTGGAGCATTCAGAGGCAGAAGCAGGAAAAGCTCGATGGCAGAATTCAGGGCCTACCTTGCCAGAGCTGAAAAACGTGAAAAGTATACCATGTAAAGACGGTGGCAAGGCATACTTAGGAACGGAATATTCGACCCATTCATGGTGGATCTGAAAGAGGACATGTTGACGTTGGACGCATATGTATTTGCGTCTTCATAGCTTGAAGTGGAGGGAACATACATGTACTTGTAGCATGCACATGGAGCCGTTGGGGTCTAAGATAGGGGACACAATCGATCATAAAAATTCATATTTCCTCAGAATCCTGGCTGTGAGTCATCGGGTAGGTCAGGGGTACTCACAAACTTTCTCTCGGGGGCCAAATTTAAAGTGTAGTTTGTGGCCGAGGGCCGCACCGGTGGGGGCGGGGTCAGTGGGGGAGGGGGCGGGGCTAGAGCAAAAAAAAACTTTGGCCATGAGGTTGAACACAGGCCCCTGCAGCAGACGCCTTCGTCCACTGAGCCACCAGACCCGGCATTCACACATCTCTGTCTGTCTGTCTGTCTGTCTGTCTGTCTCTGTCTCTGTCTCTGTCTCTGTCTCCCTGTCTCTGTCTCCCTGTCTCTGTCTCCCTCTCTCCCTCTCCCTCTCCCTCTCTCTGTCTCCCTGTCTCTCCCTCTCCCTCTCCCTCTCCCTCTCTCTGTCTCCCTGTCTCTCCCTCTCCCTCTCTCTGTCTCCCTGTCTCTGTCTCCCTGTCTCTGTCTCTGTCTCTGTCTCCCTGTCTCTCCCTCTCCCTGTCTCCCTGTCTCTGTCTCTGTCCCTCTCCCTGTCTCTCCCTCTCCCTGTCTCTCCCTCTCCCTCTATCACTCTCCCTCTCCCTGTCTCTCCCTCTCCCTCTCCCTCTATCACTCTCCCTCTCCCTCTCCCTGTCTCTCCCTCTCCCTCTCTCCCTCTATCACTCTCCCTCTATCACTCTCCCTCTATCACTCTCCCTCTCCCTGTCTCTCCCTCTCCCTCTATCACTCTCCCTCTCCCTGTCTCTCTCTCTCTCCCTCTATCACTCTCCCTCTCCCTGTCTCTCTCTCTCTCCCTCTATCACTCTCCCTCTCCCTGTCTCTCTCTCTCTCCCTCTATCACTCTCCCTCTCCCTGTCTCTCTCTCCCTCTATCACTCTCCCTCTCCCTGTCTCTCTCTCTCTCCCTCTATCACTCTCCCTCTCCCTGTCTCTCTCTCTCTCCCTCTGCCTCACTCACTGCATTTGTCTACCTCCCTCTCTGTCTCTACTTTTCTATTTGTTTTCTTATCAATTTCCAAAAGAATATGAAGGAACCCCTTGGACATCGGCCTGTAAAGATGAAGGAGTCCTTGGAGCTCCCATAGCATTATCCATTTGTTCAGCGAGGGCGTGTTTGCCCTCAGTAGGTAACCTTCAGGGTTCAAAGTGCAGCCACAAATCACGGAGGGAGTTGCAACACCTTGTTTGAAAAAGAGGAGTCGCCGCGAGATGACAGCGGTGAGCCATTTGTGTCTACCTTACGATGATGGGTTTGTTATCGAGGCAACAGAGATGGAAAATATCTAAAGATCACGGACTACCTGAATTAAACAGTAACGAGACTTGTGATACTGTACGTGCAATATATTTAATGTGTACACAACATCAGCCTTGTATCTCTTTTATCTAATTAACGAAACAGTCTGTCCTGCTCTATAGGTAACACTCTATTTATACTCAATTTTTCAACCTGCGCAACATGTAGCAATTCTAGCATTCACTTTTCTCAATGAACACCTTGTTTTTCCTTTGAAAAGAAAATTAAACATGTCATGAAAAATATAATTCGATGTGTAGAAGCTTAAAATAAGGCTGGGATTAAAATAAGGCTACAGAGCCTTTTGCCATTTTCACAAATAAGTCTTAGGTTTATGATTATTAGCAACTTCCTTCCATGACGAGCTGAAATAGGACAAAAGTCTTTTACCATTCACCCCCCCGCCCCCTGTCCGTCACCTCACCTTACCCGGCGCAGAGTTAGCTTCCCTGGAACACAAACAGCCGCCGCACCCAAGTACTTCACAGGTCTTTTAAAGACCATTCACTTGTTAATGAGGCTTTGTTGTATTTCATCTCTTCTTAGCGCCCCTGCATCTCCACTCAATCAGAGGGGAGATGCAGGGGCGCTAAGAAGAGGTGAAATACAACAAAGCCTTATTAACAAGTGAATGGCTTTTAAAAGAATCACCCGTCCCGGCCCCCATAGCTCCGCGCTGCTGCAACCGGCGGTGCTTACGATGTCTGCAGGGTCCGCGGGCCGCCAAGGAAGGCTTGCCGGGCCGCTGGCGGCCCGCGGGCCGTACTATGAGTATCCCTGGGGTAGGTGGTTGTGTTTGAGGTGTTCAGTGAGCTGTTGGTTGATGGCCTTCTCAAGTACTTTTGCTGGGTAGGGGCAAATGGAGATTGGTCAATAGTTCTTGATGTTGCTGGGGTCGGCCAAGGGTTTCTTTAGGAGGGGTTTCACTTCAGCGTGTTTCCAGCTGTCTGGGAAGGTTGCAATGGAGTTGGAGATGGGTAGGATGCTGGTGAGTTCTGTGCTGATTAGGTTGGTTCTGAGGCTGAAGGGATGGGGTGGGTAAGGGTTCGTGGGTGCCCCAGAGTCGATATACGACATGATGGCTGTTGTGGTCAGGGTGGTGAGTGGAGACCAGGTTGTGATTGTTTGGTTGGTGGGTTGGGGGTCAAAGTTTTTGGAGATGGTGGCAATCGTGCCATGGAATTAGTCCGAGAGGGTGTTTTAGAGTTCCTGGGAGGGGTGGATGATGTTCTCTAAGGCTACTTACTGGAGAATTCCTGACTATCTGGAAGAGGTTTTTGTGTGATTGGCTGCAGTTCAACGCAGGCAGGGATCGCAGCTCTGTTGGTTTTCTTGTAGGGCCTATGTATTTGCTGAGGGTTGCTTTGGGGGGGCTCTGTCGGAGGGGATATTGGCGACGTGCCACCATCTCTCGAGTCTATTCATTGATACTTGGTGGATCACAGCTCTGGGGTGTACCAGCTGGCTTGTTTGGCGGTCTTGTTGGATTTTGCTGGTTTTAGCAGGGTGAGTCTGTCAGCGCATTTGGTAACCTAGGTGGTAAAGTTCTGGATAGCCTTGTTGATGTCTGCTGACATTTTGGGGTGAGTGGTGCTGAGGGCCTGTGTTCACTGGGTCTAGGTTACCTTGCCCCAGCTGCAGTGGAGGGAGCTGTAGTGCTTGGTGCTGGTGTGCAGTGTGTTGGAGTTTGTGAAGTGGAGGATGGAGTGGTCTGTCCAGGTGAGTTTTGTGACGTGGGTGAATTTGATTCCATTTCTGGAGAAGATGGCGTCTAGTTTGTGGCCAGCTTTGTGCGTGGATTTGCTTACCAGTTGGATGAGGACAATGTTGTTTAGGTTCTCGAGGAGGTTGGTGGAGTTGGTGTTGTTTGGGTCATCTTGCGTGACAATTGAGATCGCCGAGTACAACGTAGTGGTGGGAGTTTATGGAAAGGGGGTGATAAGGTTGGAGATGTTATCGCAGAAAGCTTGTCGGGTTCTCCGGGGTCTGTAGGCAAGAGTGCTTCTAATTGTAGTCATGGCTTCGGTCTGTAGTCTAAATTTGAGGTGCTCCATGAGAGGTGTATGGTCGTCGGCAGTGGTGGTGCATTGAATGGCTTCCTTGAAGATGATGGCAATGTCCCTCCGTTTTTGCTGGTGCGGTCATGGTGTATCATTTTGTAGCCATCGGGGTGACAGTGGCTTCAAGGAAGAGTTGAGCCATGTCTTGGTGATGAAGGTGATGTCCAAGGGGCGAGTGGTGATGGTGTCCCAGATTTCCATGGTGTGTTTACAGAGGGAGCGGGTGTTAAGCAGGATACAGCGGAGTTGGACATGGTGGTTTGTAGTGCTCTGATACAAATGTGGATTGCCGCAATGGCAATGTTTACTATCACCAGTGGTGGAAAATGGTGTCTCCTTCCAGCTTGTGCAGTAGTGCACTGCTACCTGTTGTATAATGATACCATCTTTTCTAAGGATATTGTCACATAGGTTCAGAATATCTCAACTGATACATTTGATTAGGTTGTTTAAGGTTCATGACTCAAATTGTTGAGGTCAATGACACAATGTGCATACTGCTCTCTGCTTATAACAAGACCTACTAAAATGGACGAAAATATGAATTTAGCTTAGATTTGTAGGGGTAGACAATAAAATCTTTAGAGAATTAAACATGTCTGGGCTCTTTCCTTCTAGTGTGCACCTTATGACCTGAACCACTACTGCACTATCATCTTTGCTGAAAGTTATCTTCTGTTTTTCTTGACAGGTGCAGCTGTGCAGTCTGTTGAGGCTGTAGGGCCCAGTCAGCATATTTGTGCCATTGTTGGTGGGAAGACCATATTTTCCTGCCATCTCAACCCCCCTATTAATGCAGAGGAATTAGAAGTCTCCTGGGCAACAGAGAATCAAACCTACCTTGTGCATTTCTATGACAAGGGGACGGAATACGATAAGACAGATGAACAGTATAAAGGAAGAACTCAAATGATCAAAAAAGATATTGCACACAGCGTTGTGGCCTTATCACTCACCAATCTCACCCGCTCTGATGCCAGGCGATACATGTGCACCTTCAGATCCACAACTCGCGATATGAACACCTTTGCAGAATTTGAGCTACAGGTAGCAGGTCAGTGCCTATGTGGATTGATTTGTATATTTGTACCACTATAGGATCGAAAGTCATATTTACAGTATAGAATTAATTAAAAGAAAAGTGTTGTGCCACAATCTTCACACTTCAACATTGGCAAGAATGTTGCCCCCTCTGCTCTTGTATTATGCTTCGCCATGGTTTTGTTTCAGTTCAAATGTGACAATTCACAGCAGCTCTCTTGATTCCACCATAACCTTCCATAGTTATTATAGTACTGAGATCTATGTTAAAGAGTGATTGTGGCACCTCTTATCAACTCATTCTAAGTGGCAGAACTGCTTTGAATAGTTCCTATGGACGGGCCACTTCCTGAGGTGCCATTCTTTGTCCATATGGACGGTTAATGAATGTATGTATGTGCATCTGCATGTGAGTGGTCTTTGCATAGCATAAAAATAAGCAAAATGCACTAATTTATTTAGTATTAATCTAGATTCCGTGTGACAAAGACTTGTGTCTGTTTTATATTCACTTCCTCTCCATATGAAGTGATTGCTAGTGTTGGGGGCAGGTTTGGACTGGGACATAAAATAGTCCTGGGCACCAAATAAAAGCGGCCCATGTTATAAAAATCAGATAGGAAAAATAGTGACTCATATTTTGAATCAAGCCAATTTAGAACTTTTGTAGACACACTGCATGGGTATTTTGCATGGCGTGGAAGACTGTTTGCATTTTTGTTTGCTGCAGGCAATGTTTGTGGCAATATTAGGGACAGTCGAAACTGCCCCTTCGGCCATAAAACTGTCCCTACTCAAAAAACAGCCCTACCGTAGAGGTGCTTCATGGACTATACTTGACAATACCCTTTGCCGCTTACATATAAAGCTTTGTAGTTGCATTTTTACCTTGTGAGTATTTGCTGAACAAGTGCTTTCTGGAGAGCCTTTCTTAGTGACCGATTCTTTCGGTTAATTCCATCCTCATATGGAGTGACTGTGAGCTGTAGAACTCTTTCGGAACGTTCCTTTGGCAGAGCCCCATTCCCCCCTAGTTCACCCAGTGCCTATTTGGAGGTGTTATGAGTGGTAGAAGTGCTTCCCAGGCTTATAGTCTCAATGCATAATATTGTTTTATTAGTTTTCAAGAGCACTTCTGAAATCGAATCGGTAAAAATGTGCTTTACATTAAACAAAGTCATATAAGATATGTACCATGGAGTTGTTATGAGTTTTAGAAGAACTTCAGCCCAATCTCACTCCTTCCCTTCCCAGCCAAAGTCATAGAGAATGCCATCAATGCCCAACTCTCCAAGTTCATCTAAGTGAACCAAGTCCCGGACACCTCCCAATCTGGCTTCCAAAGCAAACACAGCACAGAGACTGCACTCCTCGCTGCAATAGATGACAATAGCTCTCTTATCGACTGACGTGAGACTGCAGCCCTCATCTTACTGGACCTCTTGGCCTCCTTCGACACCGTCTCCCACCGCACCCTAATCACAAGACTCCACGATGCCATTATCCGCGACAAGGCTTTGGACTGGATCCACTCCTTCCTCACAGCCAGACCCAGTGAGTCAGACTACCGCAGCTCTTCTCAGAACCCACGGAGTTCAGCTGTGGAGTACCCCAGGGTCCCTCCTTGAGCTCCACCCTCTTCATCGTCTACATGGCCCCCTTTGCAGCCATCATCAGAAGCTACAGACTCAACATCATCTCCTACACTAACAACACCCAGCTGATCCTCTCCCTCACTTATGAACCCACAACCACCAGAACCAACTTCCACAGTGGAATGAAGGCCACTGATAACTGTATGAAAGGCAGCTGCCTCAAGCTCAACTCGGACAAGACCAAAGTACTCATCCTGGGACCCACTCCTTCAGTCTGGGACTCCTGGATTGAAGGACTGGGTTATTCTAAGACCCAGCGGTGCCAGGGAACAACACCTGAAACCTTCGTGGGTTACCTGTTCTGGCGTACGAAACACAGAGACACGGGACACTTCCAGCGACGTCAGAGATCAGCGTTTATTTACTGCAGGGATACAGAGGTCACAAGAAGTACACAACGTGTAGGTTCTCGGAGACTGCTTCGAATTGAAAAAGTGGATCGCTCCTTTTATACACGTTTTTCCCATAGAACAGTATGGTGAACAAAGATTACAACTCAGTTCCCACAATAAACTTCAAAGAGTCGTGCTCATGTTTCAGGAGGCCGGAACATAATTACAACAGTATTGCCAGTTCCCAACTGTAAAAACATATCTTCGCTGCAATAAAACACATTCCATCCTGACCATAAACACATTAGGAGAAGGGACAAAAACAGATGCAAAGAAAGGACAAGGATGCACAACAGATTAGAGAAGAGTGTTAGGAGTAATAAAGGAAACTTGATAACGGGATCAGAGACCTCGTGTCTAATGTATGCATGACTGAAACAATAGACCGGCACGGCAAGATGAGCCTCGAGCGGCGCCATCTGCCTTCGCCGTGTCATTTCCCTCGTCATAAAAGTCACACTCAAAGGAACACGTGTCCCTCGTGTAAGCTTGGGAGTCCCAGGGTCACGAAGCGGACAAAGTCCGTTCGCTGGCTACTTGAGGGCAAGAAACAAAATGGATGCCGTATCTAAAATGGAACCCGAGGTTTCAGATGAACAAACCCAAAAATAAGACGAACCATACGTGGTTACGTAGCGAAACTGCGTACACCCACTATACTCGTCATTTGCGGTTCGTGGATACCCAACTCATCCATATTCGTCACCACTCAAAAGTGTCGTTCCGTCCCACACGGAACCTCAGACGCTCCTTTTGCCCTCATGTAGGCAAGCACTAGTCAAGATCGGAATCTATTTCAATATTCATCAGATCGTTCAGTTGCTGCTGGAACATCATTCTATTCATCAACGTCTCCTTGGTAACAGATGGCCGTCTTATACACGTTGTAGCACATAGGCCACATAGGCAGGACCACACTGTACACAAAGACAACACGTGAACAGAAACGTTACAACAACCCCTACGATCATCAGAATCTTCCAACCCCAAGTTGACATCAGGCCCCAAAACCATCCTAGAAGCGTCCAATTACCTTCGTCCACGTGTATGGACTCGGAAATCTTGTGCAACTTCGAGATGGCTTGGTAGACAGTTGGAGCATTGTCAGGAATAAAAATGCAACAACTCGAATGGATAACTTTACACACACCACCTCTATCTGCAAGAACAACATCTAGAACCATACGGTTCTGCAACGTCATCAGTCTATCCGCCTGAAGTTCAGCTGTTAAATTACCAAGGGCACTTGCAGTAATATTAGCAGTCGACTCAACTACACGGGTCAACTGTCTTAGGTTCCTACTATTAACCATAGGTCCCCAAAACGGCAAGAAACCCTTAAAGAAGTCTCCTGCTTCTTGACCGGCAGTATCCTCTTTGCTAATAACGCCTCTCACAACTCTAGTTTTGTGATAATCTGAGGCGACTGTGAAAGTCGGTGGTAAAAGATTCGCAATATAACAGGTACCCGAAAAATCACGGGGTAACCATGTATATGCGCGTTCATAACATACAAAATAAGTGCCCTTAGCGGTCAGAAAAACAGGGGAAGAGAGCATCGGTAGAACATACGTGTCAGTGCAAGCACTGTTCCCAAGTTGTGCTCTCGGATTTCGACCCAAACCTTTCAAGCAGAAATTACCGAGGTGTGGTACAATCCATATTGGGGACGAGCTCTTAAGCTATCTATCACCCACTGACGTACTATACTCAGCCTCGCTCAGATCCTTATAAGCCTGCACCTCTTCATTTGGGATAAGCGATGGATCAAAAACATCTCTATCTAAATCCGCTATCGCTATCGCCAAAGGCTTGTGATACGGCCCAGAACCAAAATTGACAGAACGTGGCTCTCGACTGGGGTAGGAATCTAGTGCACTACGGAACATAGTTTGGAATGCTCGAGCCGAACCCTGGGAGCTGTAAGGAAGGACCAAATATGGAATACCCCTATCCATGGTATGTGGCATTAACCCACACACCCAACAATTGGTAGTATTCATCACCAACTGATGCTGATGTAGCAGCTGAACGAAGGAGTTATTCATAAATTCCGCACGCCTAACCTGTTCATGTTGAGGCAAAGGATGAAAAGAATGTGGGGAAACAGTGGTGAGGGAACTTAGTTTAGGAGAAAAGGTAGGTGAAACAGAAGGTAACAACAACTGTACTGAGGAAATATGAATTTTGTGATCAGAATGTCCCCTATCGTAGACCCCAACGGCTCCATGTACATGCTATACGTACATGTATGTTCCCTCATGCTCCAGTTTTGAAGACGCAAATATATGTGCGTCCACCGTCAACATGTCCTCTTTCAGATCCACCATGAATGGGTCAGATATTCCTTTTCTAAGTATGAAAGGCCACCGACTTTATGTGGTTCACTTTCCACATTTTACAGATTCAGGCGAGTAGGCCCGAATTCTGTCACCAAGCCTTTTCCTGCCTTCTGCCTCTGAAAGCTCCAGTCTGAGGCTGCATCTGTGACCATGAACTTTGTCTTACTCCCTGCGCGGCTAACGGTGCCTGATCCAGCCCGTAGCCTGCCAGAAAACTGTATTTCACCTTCAAGATTATCTCCTCCGCCCCTCATCCGATGCATTCCTGTCTAGCAGTTTAGGTAAACATTCCTCCAGCTACCGTGCAAAGGGGCCAGGCCTCGCTGTCCTCATGCAAGTAATTCATAAACCCTGTTACCATGGAATATTCCTACCCCCTCGCATCTAGTGTAGACACTTAGACGCTTGTACACGCACTAACAGTCAGTATAGTCAGTATAGAATAAGATTCTATCCTAAGAGACCTCTCTTTTTGGATAAAACAGTTCTTTAAACATAGGATATTAGATATGATTTGGGATTAGGTTGACATAACCCCAGACTTCTGTCTCCACATGTAGAGCTAAATGTCAAGTCCCATTCTCCCCCTAGTTGCACGTCAAATCACACGTCATGCTGCTGCGCGCGCATCTCTGCCAAGTATTTTTGCTGACATTGCGAAATTCTTTCATGGAACCACCCATTTGTGACATCATACCTAATGACGTTCTTTAGTTACGCCTAGTTACACCCATTTTAGTTACGCATGTATGTCTTTATCTCTGTTATCAACTGTTACGCCTCCTGCATCTGTTTCACTGTAATGCCTCTTCTATAAAAATGATTACCTGTCAATAATGTATTGTCCTTCACTTCCTGAACCTCCGTGGTGATGGAATATGAAGCCCACAATTCGAATTGTTATTGGAATAAAGCCCGTTCCGAATCTCTAATACCACGGATTCTGCCTCTTATTTTACTGAGCTATTCTTATTAATTTTCCGCATCAAATTAAGTACCGGTAATTAAATTATTTACCACATATATGGCGCCCGAATAGGGACACTTTCTCATCTCACGCGCCGGAGGTGCGTTGCAGGCCCGGTCTCCTGCCACAGCTGGACGGACAACAACGCGTACCCACAGGATTTCCTGTATCTCCCTCCTGCCGAGCGGGGGTAACTGAGGCTGCGATCAACACCCAGACGAGGCGGTGAGAAGTGCGAAGTATCCCGACCAGAGCCTAGCTGAGAGAGCAAGATCCGAGGTATACAGAGGCCCACCAGGTTCCGAAGTTCCGAAGTTTCGAGTCGAGTCCAGTCCGGTCCAAGTCCAGTTCAGTTCAGTTCCGAGGCCTTCCGTTCCGAGCTACCCGGTGAGTACCATTGCCGGGGAGGCGTTCTGACGTGCACATAGGTTGTGCCGGTCAAGACGGGTTTGGGTACACAAATCCGGTCTGCACTGTTTCAGCAGTGTATCTGTACTGTTTAGCAGTATATCTAGTATGTCTAGTATATAATTCAGAATTACCTAGTTAGTGCCGAGTATTATGCTTAGTGACTAGTTCCCTAAATGGCCATCATTGTTGTTCATTAAATGTTAAATGTTAAATGTTTTAAATACGTTCTGCATATTGTGGTGTGAATGACTGTTCATTATTGTGTTTTGTTATATTAAACGTGTTCAAAATTAGGTATCAGATCAGTTCTCAATATGCCGCTCTTTTCGAAATTAAGACAGATCAAAACTAGAAAAGGGGTACTCGAAGAAGCTGTTCCCATTCCTCCTAGGGACACTCCAGGGTACTTCATGTATCATAAACATGGCCTAGACGCCATATTATTTCTTGATTTATGGGTAGACTACACCAAGGAATTACCAGAAAGTCAGAGGTGGCCCGCAGCTGGGACCTGGGATGCAGATTGCATCATGAAAGTAGAGGAAGAATTATGGAAAAAGAAAGCTAGACAATCACAGAAAGATGCCATTGAATTATGGCGTAAAGAATCATATAGACGTACAGAAAAAGCACTCAGACAGGAAGAGAAAAGTAAGGAGAATTCAAATAAAGTCCGAGAAAATCTATTACAGCCATTGATTCCGAAGCAACATTCTTTACTGTAATTGATCTCAAGAATGCCTTTTTCAGCGTCCCAATAGATCCGGAAAGCCAATACTTGTTCGGATTTAGTTTAAATGGACGAAGCTTTAAATTCACACGCGCACCTCAAGGATTCACAGAAAGCCCCAGCATCTATAGCCAAGCACTGAAACGAGAACTTGACAGTATCCACATGCCAGTCAACACTGCCCTGCTTCAATATGTCGATGATCTGCTGATCACCGCTAGAAGCGAACCTGAATGTGAAAAAGCCTCACTGACGGTTTTACAATTTTTGGCCGAAAAGGGGCACAAGGTGTCCCCTTCTAAGCTGCAATTCTGTGTCCAGCGAGTTGTTTACCTTGGGCACTCGCTGTCCAAGGAGGGAAGGCAGCTTACGTCAGATCGCATCCAGTTAATTGCTAACATGCCAATACCCAAGACACAAAAGGAGGTACGGGCTTTTATAGGCCTCACTTCATATTGTAGGCAGTGGATCCCTCAGTATGCATTTCTAGCAAAACCACTCATTCAGTTGACAACACAGGAGGCGGCCACATCGACTGTCCTCCCTTGGACTCAGGAACATACACAAGCTTTTGAAAGCCTAAAGAAAGCTTTATGTCAAGCACCTGTTTTAGCAACACCATGTTACAATAAACATTTTACGCTCTTTGTTACAGAACGCGAAGGTACTGCCTTGTCAGTACTCACACAGGAACAAGCAGGATCACACAAACCATGTGCTTATTTCTCTAGTACATTAGATCCAGTAGCGCAGGCACTTCCAGCGTGCCTAAAATCAGTGGCAGCAACAGCTTTAGCAATCCGACAAAGCGATGCCATAGTGTTAGGACATCAATTGACAGTACAAGTACCACATGCAGTAGAGGTTCTCTTGAACCGCACACAAACACAACACTTGACTATAGCAAGACTCACCGGTTACGAATTAACATTGTTTCAGGCACACATAGAAATCAGACGTTGTAATACGTTAAATCCTGCCACACTGTTACCAGTAGGCGGAACAGATCCATTGGCACATGATTGTGTCGAAGTTATTACTATCACGACGAAACCCAGACAAGACTTGACAGACGTCCCATTGTCAGATCCAGACCTGACGTTGTATGTAGATGGTTCATGTATGAGAACAAGTACAGGAGAGCTAGTGGCCGTGTATGCAGTCACAACAGACACTGAAGTCATTGAAACATATTGCATAAATACCTTGTCAGCTCAAGCAGCAGAGCTCATCGCTCTGACACAAGCCTGTATTCAAGCCACAAATAAGAAAGTCAACATATACACTGATTCACGTTATGCATTCGGAGTTGTACATGACTTCGGCGTGCTGTGGCGAGAGAGAGGTTATTTAACTTCTCACGGTGCCCACATTCAGCACGGACCCCTCATTCATGCCTTATTAGATGCAATACATCTACCCACTGCAATATCAATTATGAAATGTAAAGCTCATACGAAAGTTACTGATATCATTTCCCAAGGCAATGATCTAGCTGACAGAACAGCTAAACAGACTGCTCAAACTCACACATCTGACATGACAAAGACAATAGTTCCGACACCAACACATTGCATGACGGTTAAGGATCCCGCTCTTGACGTAATTGACATACAGACACATGCTACACCAGATGAAATAAAGAAATGGACTGAATTAGGAGGGATCCAAACGGATCAAGGATGGATGACGAAGGAAAAATCTGTATGGTTCCTTCCTGACTCTATGGTTCAAGTTATCATTAATACAATACATAGTCCAGCGCACCTAGGAGAAAAAGCTATGCTAGACAGCATTCAACACATTTGGTTCAACAAACATTTACGAGCAGCAGCTAAACAAAAAGTTTGTACCTGTATGATCTGTTGTCAGTTTAACCCAGGTAAAAGCATTCCCGTAGAACAGGGTGGATTTCAGCCTCCTGATCACCCTTTTGAAGTCCTCCAGATGGATTATATCCAGATGGAACGATGTCGAGGATTCAAATATGTTCTTGTAGTTGTCTGTGCTCTTTCCCGTTGGACAGAAGCCTACCCGGTCTCAGATTACACTGCCCCGACTACTGCCAAACAGTTGGTTCGAGAATTCTTCCCACGGTACGGTTTACCACGTGTTGTCTACTCAGATAACGGCCAGCCGTTCTCATCCGAACTAATGAAACACGTTTCACTTTTGTTAGGCTATCAATGGAAATTTCACTGTGTCCGACACCCCGAGGCAGCACGTCTCGTGGAACGACATAATCAAACTCTGAAAATTAGATTGTCCAAAATATGTAGAGAGAAAGGTGTCGATTGGGTAGTAGCCTTACCAGTTGCACTCTTTTACATGAGAATGGTAGCGCACTCTCGAACAGGGCTATCCCCTTATCAGGTGATCTTTGGCAGACCACCAAATATGTGGGGGACGCCTATACCACGCAAAATAACTGATGTTGACTGTAATATGCTGACAGATTACCTGGCTTCCTTGATGTCTGCACTACAATCTTGTCGTTCACAGGTAGCTGCAGCCTTTCCCGACAACACCGAGGTGAAACCCCATGACGTAGTTCCCGGGGACCTGGTGTTAGTGCGGAATTTTGACCGGAAGACTCAGCTGGATCCTAGGTGGAAATCGCCTCAACTTGTACTACTCACCACGAGGACAGCCGTGAAGATCGAAGGTCGCAAAGGATGGTTACATTCAAGTCATATCAAGAAATTTCATGGATTACCGTCTGATGTAAACGTTACACCTCGCGTGTCTTCACCGATTGACTCAAAGCTTCCTTTGGTTGAACAAAGCGATAAGGAACTATACAAACTAAAATTACGGTCTAATAAGTCAGACAATTTGATTGTTTAAGTCCTCTCCAAGGTGAATCGGTCGAATTTGTCTCTGACATGTATCCCCTAGACCTGAATAGAGAAAGAAACCGAAAGATGCAGTTGAAAAAGCATGCGTACTGTAAATCACTACGTAGTCATTGCACAGTGACGTTATTAATTTTGTTTTTCTTAAGTCTTTTATGTTATGTTATGTTACAGCGTTCTTTTATAGCGCACGGCTACTCGAAAAGAGTGTCCCGGCGCTTTCCACCTGCATCTCAGAATAAAAATAACACAACACAGCAAAAGAATGAGAAAAAGAACTGAAACTGAAGCAATAAGAACAGCCTAAAGATTAAAAAGCCAGGTCTTCAGGCTCTTCCTGAACTGGAACAAATTGACAGTGCTGCGCAGCGAAAGAGGAAGCGAGTTCCACAGCTGTGGGGCTTTGCAGCTGAAAGAGCGCCCTCCCGTGCGGGCCTTCCTCACCCGAGGGACCACCGCTTTGTAAAGGGATTCCGAGCGCAAGGAGCGGACTGGTCGATAGAAGGCTAGTCTCCGCCGCAGGTATCCAGCCCCTGATCCAAACAGGGCTTTGTGCATCAGAGTCAGGGATTTAAACTGGATCCGCTTCCGGACAGGCAGCCAATGTAGCGCCTGAAGCAGCCCGGAAGCTCGGGCTCGTCTACGCAGGCCAAAGATAGCCCGGGCGGCAGAGTTCTGTACCACCTGTAGGCGCTGAACTAGGTAATCAGGGAGGCCAAGGAAGAGGGCATTAGCATAATCAAGCCTCGAACCGACGAGAGCCTGCACAGTAATACGCCTGTGCTCCTCAGACAGCAGGGGCAGGAATTTACGGAGCATTTTCAAAATTCCATAACAGGTGCCAGCCAGACCCAGAATGTGTGTTCGCAGCGATAGCTGGTTGTCCAGCTTGACACCCAGGTTTTTAGCCACCAAGGAAGACTGTGCAGGAGGGCTCATGTCGGACGGCCACCAATGCTGCCACTCCGGATCGACACCGCAACCAAAAAACAGAACCTCGGACTTGCTCGAGTTGGCCCTTAGACTGTTCCGTTGGAACCAGTCAAAGACCAATGTAAGACAGTCCCGAATTCTCCCTCCATCAAACTCCTGGTCTTTCCCGCATGTGAAGAGGAGTTGCGTGTCGTCGGCGTAAGAGATGATCTGGGCCCCATATGCTTCCACCAAGGCCGCCAAAGGGGACATAAAGATGTTAAACAACGTGGGGCTCAACACAGATCCCTGTGGAACCCCAACTCCCAATGGCGGCATCTCGGCAGAGCTCTGGGAAACCCAGACCGTCTGGCGGCGGCCTTCAAGGAAGGATGTAAACCACCTGAGCGCCGTCCCCCTAAGGCCGATGTCATAAAGCCTCGCTAAGAGCGCCCTGTGGGGGACGGTGTCGAAGGCCGCCGATAGCTCTAACATGACCAGCATCGTCCTCCCACCGACATCAAGAGTCTCCCTGATGATCTCAGTGACCTCTAGCAATGCCGTTTCCGTACTAAAATTAGGACGGAAACCGGATTGAGATGGATGGAGCAGATTGTTAGCTTCCAGAAAGCGCGACAGGACACCGTGGACGTGTTTTTCCGTGATCTTCGTGAGGGCCGGAAGAAGTGAAATTGGCCTATAATTGGCCAGAACCTCGACGTCGAGACCCGGTTTCTTTAGGAGGGGGATCACCATCGCTCTCTTCCAAGAGCTGGGGACCCTCCCCTCCCTCAGCGAGGCGTTGAGGATGGGATTAACCAGCGGATTCACCACCTCCGCCATCCCAGCCAAAAATTTGGCGGGGCAGGGGTCAAGTGGCGAGCCAGATTTCAGATTGGCCAACAGCTGCCTGGACACATCGCTGGAAACAGCAGGAAAATCAGACAGCACCGCCGTCGGTGTGTGCGGAAATCCGCACCCAGCCCCGGTGACGCCGCTTCCATCCTCCGGTCCTTCCACAAAGGAGGCCTGAATCGCCTTGATCTTATTAGTGAAGAAGCCGGCCAGATCACCTGCCCACGTATCTGAAGAAACTAGAGGGGGCGATTGGGAACTAGGGGTCGTGAACTCCTTCACAATGGTGAAGATCTCCTTACAGGAGTTCGCGGATGCCTCGATCCTCCTAGCCAAATAGTCCCTCTTAGCTCCCAGAATGTCCCGATGGTAGGCCTTCACCACCGCCTTGTAGGCGAGTTTAGCCTCCCCATCATACAAACGTCGCCAGGCCCTCTCGGCCACCTTACATTGGCTGCGAGCCACACGAAGAGCCTCCGTAAACCATGGTGCAGAATGCCGTGCCACCGTGGATCGGAGGGCTACCTTGGGGGCCAGATCGTCCAGCCTCTTTAATAATCGCTGCAAGTATATTGTTGCACATATATTATCCTATTTCTAAACATGTTTACAATGTTACTGCTGAACATTCTTTTAGTGAATTACCCCCGCATGAGTTGTCCTATAGATTTGCGCTGCGCAATAACACTTTCATTAGTATGCTACATCATTCCCATCAAACCAGCAATGCCACAAATTGTTGGATATGTGGCCGACTCCCTCCCTATCAGAACTATAAGGGAGTTTTGCCCCTCTTTCCCTATCCGTTCACACACAATGGCTCCTGTGGAGCATGGTTTAGTTTGATTAATTCCCTAGATTCGAATTCCGCAGTTTATCAAGACAACTGGGTATGGGGAAACCTGAACTTAGTTTTGCTTAAAGTCTGCTACCCTAACAAGGAGGGACTTCCCAAAAGAACAGGAACTGATCTAGAAAATGAAGTATACGGATTAGGTAATTTTACACTTAACCTCATGATCCTGAACGTTGAATCTGAAGCTACACCAATCTTGCCCGCCATGTCCGTATTCCCAGTAAAAGGGGAACTATGTATAAGAAAGAATGGCTCCATACACATGGGCCATAGTAAATGCACCACTGTGATAAAATTCAGTGATCAAGGCAAGTCTACATTTAGAGCTTCTCGTCATTCCTACTTTATATGTGGCCAGACCGCATATATACGCCTACCTCTAGATTGGGATGGTACCTGTTACATAGCATTCCTCCTACCACCTGTTTTCTTAGCTCCTCCTGATTATCATAGAAATACTCTTTTAGTACACAATAGACAGCAGAGAGATCTCCCAATCGTCGATTACACTGAAACAGCATGGGAAAAATACACAGATTTCAATAAAGGTTTCTTCCCCTATATAGGTACAGTCACTAACAGTAAGTTGATACGTAGATTAACCAGAACCCTTGAAGCAGTAGTGAACGAAACTATTTCCGCCTTAGGCAATTTAACAGAAGAGCAGTCTGCTATGCGGATTGTTGTGCTTCAAAATCGTCTTGTCCTTGACGTCATCCTAGCTGATAGGGGCGGAGCTTGTAGGGTCATCGGATCAAGTTGTTGCATTTCCATACCAGAAAATTCGCCGTCAGTATATAAAGCCATAACCCGCCTTCATAAGATTGTAAGCCAGATACACCAGAGTCCAGGCACCTGGACTTGGTCCGGTTGGTTCTGGAGCGTGTTGTCAGCCTGGGGATGGAGAATGCTCTCCTTCCTAGGTATTGGCTTTCTCATACTATTCAGTTGCTGCTTATGTCTACAATGTGGGCCAGCGATTTGTGGTCTGTGTGCCACCTCGTGTATCCCACATCCAAGTTTTCGTTCGAGATCCCGGAAGAAGAAAGAAGAACAAATGATGTTATATGAACAGATCGATGGATTGATGAAGATCGATATCTCCTAAGGGTCCGAAGGGGACAAGGAGGGAATGAGGAAATATGAATTTTGTGATCAGAATGTCCCCTATCGTAGACCCCAACGGCTCCATGTACATGCTATACGTACATGTATGTTCCCTCCTGCTCCAGTTTTGAAGACGCAAATATATGTGCGTCCACCGTCAACATGTCCTCTTTCAGATCCACCATGAATGGGTCAGATATTCCTTTTCTAAGTATGAAAGGCCACCGACTTTATGTGGTTCACTTTCCACATTTTACAGATTCAGGCGAGTAGGCCCGAATTCTGTCACCAAGCCTTTTCCTGCCTTCTGCCTCTGAAAGCTCCAGTCTGAGCCTGCATCTGTGACCATGAACTTTGTCTTACTCCCTGCGCGGCTAACGGTGCCTGATCCAGCCCGTAGCCTGCCAGAAAACTGTATTTCACCTTCAAGATTATCTCCTCCGCCCCTCATCCGATGCATTCCTGTCTAGCAGTTTAGGTAAACATTCCTCCAGCTACCGTGCAAAGGGGCCAGGCCTCGCTGTCCTCATGCAAGTAATTCATAAACCCTGTTACCATGGAATATTCCTACCCCCTCGCATCTAGTGTAGACACTTAGACGCTTGTACACGCACTAACAGTCAGTATAGTCAGTATAGAATAAGATTCTATCCTAAGAGACCTCTCTTTTTGGATAACACAGTTCTTTAAACATAGGATATTAGATATGATTTGGGATTAGGTTGACATAACCCCAGACTTCTGTCTCCACATGTAGAGCTAAATGTCAAGTCCCATTCTCCCCCTAGTTGCACGTCAAATCACACGTCATGCTGCTGCGCGCGCATCTCTGCCAAGTATTTTTGCTGACATTGCGAAATTCTTTCATGGAACCACCCATTTGTGACATCATACCTAATGACGTTCTTTAGTTACGCCTAGTTACACCCATTTTAGTTACGCATGTATGTCTTTATCTCTGTTATCAACTGTTACGCCTCCTGCATCTGTTTCACTGTAATGCCTCTTCTATAAAAATGATTACCTGTCAATAATGTATTGTCCTTCACTTCCTGAACCTCCGTGGTGATGGAATATGAAGCCCACAATTCGAATTGTTATTGGAATAAAGCCCGTTCCGAATCTCTAATACCACGGATTCTGCCTCTTATTTTACTGAGCTATTCTTATTAATTTTCCGCATCAAATTAAGTACCGGTAATTAAATTATTTACCACAGTACTCCAAAATACACTCCACCCACCAATAACATAGATACGGTCAGGAACAGTAGGAACACCTGAAACAGAAAACATTTTGTTCGTACAACTCTCCTTAACTCTGATCTCTGCGCCGACATCCTTTCTACTTCCAACAGCTTAGAGAATGCCATCCTCTACAAACCATCCATGACGTACTTGATGCACTTCGTTCTGATGAGGTTCTGGACTTTTAAGAGTCCAGAGGTGTCAGGGAAACAACACCCGAAGACCCCTGAGTTCCTCCTGTCTCGGTGCACAAATAAACAGAGACACGGGCTTCTCGATGGCGGCGTCAAAGACCAAGGTTTATTTACTGCAGGGACACAGAAATCATAGGAACCACACAGAGGCAGAATCTACGAGGCTGTTCAAATTGCATTAAGTGGGTTGCTTCTTAAATACAAGAAAAATGTCTTGGGGCAACATTACACGAATATTTCTCATGCCTAACCCGGTATCCCAAACAGACAATAAATAAATATCAAACAATGATTAGTTGTGGGTTCTCGGTGTTCAATCAGATCCTCTCGACAGTTTTTCATTCTCTACTTGATCCTCCCCATCATAAAAATCGTAACCTCCCCATTGTAAAAGCCCAGAAAGAAAGGAGCAGAGCCAGGTGCAAAGGATTGAAATGTAGGATAAGAGGTGTTTATGGATCATAAACGGGCAGGGCAATCGTCTTCGGCCTTTCAGTCAGGACAACGGACACGAGAACCAGTATAGCAGGACTGGCCTCAGGCAAGGGAGGCAGCTTGATTCTGCCTAGTCATGTAGCGTCAGCCTTTCTCGGGGCTCGAGCTTACGTGTCCTTAACAAGGTGACTCTGCCGGGGTCATCGTCCGTTCATTGACTATGTGAGGGCAAGAAACAAGATGGATGCCGTAACTAAAATGGATGCCGTGACTTTTAGAGAGAATGCCCTAGTTTCCAGTGAATTCGTGCTAGTTGCGCAGCGAAAACACTGTCACGTATACAATGGATCGTTTGCGGTTCATTGGTACCAAAATCGTGTCAGTACTATGATACCGAATTCACAGGTTCGAATCGCAAACAGAACCTCAGACCGTCCTTTTGCCCTTACATAGGCAACAACTCACTCTATGTCAGAGTCCAGTTCTATATTCATCAGGTCACTGATATGTTGTTGTAGCATTACTCTATCCCGTGGCGTATCTCTGAAAACAGGTGGTCTCCTTACGCATGATGAAACACAAACGCTACATAAGGCAGGGCCACACTGAATAATGAGACAGCACGAGAATAAAAATACTAACGTAACACCAATGACCATTAGAACCTTCCACCCCCATGCAGATAACAGGTTCCAGAACCATCCCATTAGTGACCAGTCACCTTCCTCTACGTGAATGGAGTCGGAGATTTTGTGTAACTTAGAGATGGCCTTGTATACTGTTGGCGCATTATCTGGGATAAAAACGCAGCAACTTGATTGGATCATTTTGCATACCCCACCTCGATCTGCAAGTAATACGTCAAGAACCATACGGTTCTGTAACGTCATGAGGCGATCCGCTTGAAGCTCAGCTGTCAGGTTACTAAGGGCACCTGTAGTTTCAATAATGGTGGATTCAACTACTCGTGTTAGTTGACGTAGGTTTCTACTGTTGACCATAGGCCCCCAGAACGGGAGGAAACCTTTGAAAAAGTCTCCTGCTTCTTGGCCAGCAGTATCCTCTTTACTGAATACACCTCTCACAACTCTCGTTTTGTGATAATCCGGTGCAGCAGTGTATGTCGGAGGTAACAGTTGAGCGATATAACATGAGCCTGAGAAGTCAGCGGGCAGCCATGTATATGCTCTGTCTTGACAAACATAATAGGTACCCTTAGCGGCTAAGAATGCAGGGGAAGATTGTGACGGGAACACGTATGTTTCAATGCAGTCACTCTTCCCCAGTCGAGCCTTCGGATTCCTCCCATTCCCTTGCAAACAGACCTGACCTTGGTGGGGTACGACCCAGATCGGAGTCGAGCTCTTACGTTTGTTCTCACCCAGAGTAATGCCATATTCTGTAATGTTCCACCCCATGTAGACTCGCAACTCATCCTTGGGAATGTACGGAGTATTAGTGACATCTCTCACCATATCAGTGATTCCTTTCACCAAGGCTCTATTAGCAGAGTTATACCGGGTGGAACGCGGAGGTCGTGGAGGGGAGGTCTCTAGAGCATAGGCGAACATGGTCTGAAATGCCCAGAATGATCCATTATAACTGAAAGGCAGAACCAAATAAGGGATGCCCTTGTCCATGGTATGTGGTATCAGGCCACATACCCAGCAGTTTGTTGTGTTAACCACTAATTGATGTTGGTGCAAGAGCTGAATGAAAGTGTTATTTATAAACTCAGAGCGTCGAGCTTGCTCGTGAGCAGGAAAAGGGTGGAAAGAGTGAATAGTACCAATAGTTGGGGAAACAGAAATATGGGGAGATACTGTGGACGTAACAGGTGCAAAGATCAATTGGATACCGAAAATAATTCCGCCTACTAGAGTTATAAAAACAATCAGAAGTGTTAGGGCACACTGCATTAGGAAACATTTACTATACAATATGTCATATAATTTTGTCTTGTGCACATTTATGACTTTAACCCGTCGTAATTCAGGAAGCTCCATCTTCTACAACCGTTCGCAACGGATGGTTTGTACCTGTTAGAAACTTACCCCTGTTTATCCTGGGAGTTCCCAAGACAAACAGAAGAAACCGACCTAATGTCTGATTCCCTGTAAATTAAAACAAGGCACACGTTACGACCCTACGGTAACCCAGATGGCAAGGTGAAAAGAAACAAGAAAATAAAAAAAATAAAAATTCTAGCAAACTTCCTGATTGACTGGAATGCAGTATGATCAAAACATTTTTACAGTCTTTAAACAGAAGGGCACTAATGCAATGTCATTAGTTCATAACATGAGAACGTAGATTATCTCTGTACTTTCCGGGTCTTGTTTGGTCTTGAAATAGCTGATCCACAGGTGCAGAAATGTTCGATTCCACAGGGGACAAGTGTTCACTTTGTGTAATACTTGGTTCAGGATTCAAAGGAGCGGTTTCTGTTGAGGTGCCAAAGTTCTGCGTTTCGGTTCGTGGATGGTCCGTTAGGTACTCTGCATCACTGAAAGGGATGTGCCTAGGAACAGGTTCTGTTTCGGACACACCAATTCCTCGTCTAACCCAGTTGTCATAGGGGAGTGGAAGAGGGACACGCTTTGTGTGGCAGGCGTGCACCCAATTCTTCCTTCCAGCTAGCCGTACTGCAGTTCTGGTTACGAGGAGGACCTGAAACGGGCCCACGAATCTTGGCTGAAGGTTTCGGGTGCGTTCAAAGTTCCGCACCACAACCTGGTCGCCTGGTTTCAACGTATGGCCTGGACTCTCCGGCAGTTTAGGCAAGGATTCGAATACCTGTTGATGAATAAGGCTTAGTTTAGCAGTCAAGTCATAAAGGTAATCAATCAGCATTGGGTATTCGATCTGTTTAAATTCCTTTGGCCTAGGGACTCCCCAAACATTAGCAGGACGACCGAACACAATCTCATATGGGCTAAGCCCTACTCGAGAGTGTACAGTTGCTCTGGTGGACAGTAAAGCTAAAGGCAGTGCGTCTGGCCAAGAGAGACCAGTGGAAGCTTGAATTTTCGCAAGTTTCAGCTTCAGGGTACCATTGTATCCTTCCACCAAACCTGCTGACTGTGGATGATTCGCACTGTGGAATTTTTGTACAATTCCTAGACCCGCACACACACTCTTCATAACTTTCCCTACAAACTCACTTCCGTTGTCTGACCAAACAATCCGTGGCATACCATACCTAGGGAAGTACTCTTTGAGGAGGATTTTGGCAGTGGACATGGCAGTGTTATCCTTTAATGGGTATGCCTCAATCCATCTTGAAAAGGCACATACTACTACTAGGACATACTTAAGATTGTTACACCTGTCCATGTGGATATAGTCTAATTGAATCACTTCAAAGGGACAAGAAGGGGGAGCAAAATGACCAGTTGGGGTTGGGGTTCCCTTGCCAGGATTATGCATCAGGCATACCATGCAGTTTTTCACCACTCTTTCCGCACACTTAGTAATTCCATCGTTCTTCCATACTGGAGCTAACATTTTACAGATCCCTTTCGAACTGATGTGCGCCGCTCCATGTGCCATCGTGACTACTGCAAGTACATACGCATTGGGTAACATCCAACGTTGCTGCTCAGACAGATCAATCCAACATCCACTTGGATCCATTTTACCCGTTTTCTCCTTCCATTCATTCTTCTCATTTTCAGTTGCCTCATTTTGGATTGCTTTCACACTGTCAATCGTATTCTCACACATTCCTGATTCAGCAATCCATCTTGCAGACGTTGCAACATACATTCGGCTCGTCATGTTCTTGGCCGTCTCTTTGGCAACCTCATCGGCAAATGCATTCCCTCGGCCAACATCATCCGTAATCTTTCGATGAGCACTGCACTTCACAATCGCAACTTCATTCGGTAGGGTCAGGGATTCCAATAGATCGCTGACTAGCTGTCCATGTTGGATCTTAGTTCCATGGGACGTGAGAAAACCTCTTTCTTTCCAGAGACGCCCAAAATTGTGTGCGACGCCAAAGGCGTACTGGCTATCAGTAAACACATTCACTCTCTTTCCCTCAGCTAAAACACACGCTCTTGTCAATGCAATTAATTCTGCTGCTTGGGCAGAATTCTGACTCACTCTTGCAGCCTCAACAATCGTACCCAAAGTCGTAACTGCATACGCGGCCGTCACATCACCATTCTGGAGTTTAAAGCAGGACCCATCGACATATAACGTGCCGTCTGGGTCTGATAACGGAGTATCCTTTAAATCAATTCTACCTTTTGTCTCTTCTTCAGTTCTGAAACAACAATCATGGGGCTCTGAATCACTCGACTCCTGAGCAGTCGGCAACAGTGTTGCTGGATTCAATATGTTGCATCGCTTGATCTGAATGTGACTTGCCAACAGTGTCAGCTCGTAGCCTGATAATCTAGCACTGGTGAGGTGCTGAGTTTTCGTTCGATTCATGAGTGTATCCACAGCATGTGGAACCATGACTACTAGCATGTTGTTCATGACTAATCCGGCAGACTGTCGAATAGACACTGCAGCTGCTGCCGTGGCTCTCAAACAACTTGGCAATGCTCTGGCTACCGGATCTAACGTGGATGAAAAATATGCACAAGGCCGTTGTTTGTCGCCAAATTGTTGCGTTAATACACTCAATGCACAACCTTCTCTTTCATGGACGTATAAAGTAAATGGCTTACTGTAGTCAGGAGTACCCAACACAGGAGCTGAACACAGCGCATCACGTAAGTCAGAGAAGCTCTGTTGACATTCATCAGACCATGGCAAAGGACTCGGAACACCTTTTCCAGTCAGGGCTACCAATGGTTTCGCCATGAGAGAAAAATTTGGGATCCATTGCCTGCAGTATGACGTAATACCCAAAAACGCACGCACTTCTCTCTGTGTGCTTGGTACAGTCATCTGCGAAATTGCTTTGATTCTCTCTGGGGTCAACCTTCTTCCCTCCTTTGACAAAAGATGACCTAAGTAGGTCACTTCTTGGCAACAATATTGCAGTTTAGAAGGTGACACCTTGTGATGTAAGTTTGACAAGTGATGCAATAAAGAAATTGTAGCTGCTTTGCAAGTTTCCTTGTCGTCAGCGGCTAATAAAAGATCGTCTACGTATTGGATCAGAGCAACACCATGAGGAAGTACAAGAGCGTCTAATTGACTTTTTAATGCTTGGCTATAAATTGAAGGGCTTTCACAATAACCTTGTGGAGCGCGTTTGAATCTGAAACTGCGTCCTCCTAAAGAGAAACCAAAAATGTCTCTACTTTCTTCCACTATCGGAATGCTGAAAAATGCATTTTTCAAGTCAATCACCGTAAACCATGATGCCGATGCAGGAATCAACGTCAACAATGCGGTGATATCTGGTACCACTGGGAACTGTGGGATCACAATTTTATTTACCTCTCTGAGGTCAATCACAAATCTGTAGATTGGAGGTTTGGAAGGGTCAGTGCGTTTCAAAATCGGCAGGACAGGACTATTGCAGACGTTTCCTCTAGTTTCCTCAATCACGTCTTTCTGTATCAAGTCTTTCACAATCAGCAAGAGTGCTTGTTCACCTTCATTTGAAATCCGATACTGTGGGATTCGTGGAAATTTAACATTAGCTTTCAGACTTACCACGTAAGGGGGAATTTCCAAGAGGCCTACATCGTTTGGACCAGTCGCCCAAAGAGTATCAGGGAGAGAACGTAGCTCCGGTGGGAGCTTGTCCATCGACATGTACATCGGAGAGATTACTCTTTTTCCTAATGTGAGCTGTACTCCCGAAGGAGAACAGTACAGTGTCGCATGCAGGCGTTTCAACAGGTCCAAACCAAGGAGATTCTCATTACAACCAGTAGTTAGTATAAGGGGTGCTTCTAACTTGCATGGCCCAACAGAGATAGATAAAGGTTTGGACACAGGATTGTGAACAGGGGCGCCTGAAAAACCTACTGAAGTGTTCGTTAAGCCGGACAAAGGTGCGCCAGGGAGTTTCGCATGCATGATTGAGCTTTTTGCCGCACCAGTATCCAACAGAAACGGTTCGACCACGCCTGAGGTAGCTACTGCGACATAAGGTCCACTCTGATCAACTGGAACCGATACTACTCCCTCTCTTTGCCTGCGGCTGTCCTATTGGTCGCTTCTATGAATCTCTTCATTATGATCGTAGTAATCTTCAACATGGTACTGCGGAGATCTACCTGGCTGCGTAGGTTGTACATTTCGCTGGTCGAAATAATTCGATTGGCGATCAGCCTGTGGTGTCATTGTACCACGTCCTCTACCTCTAGGAGCTTGCATAAACCCAACATGACCTCTCTGTGCTGGGACACCACTAGTTTGTGGGTGTAGTACTGGACACTCATTCTTATAATGACCCTCCTTTTTACAATAGGCGCACTGATTCCATGCTAACTGTTGTCGGGGTAAACTATAATTAAATCTCTGGGCCGTCCCTTGCTGAAATTGTGGCTGCTGTTGAAACTGGGGTCGCTGCTGTGAATCTGACTGATTTGAACGAGGCGGATATGCCTGTTGCAAAAGGACTTTAGTTTTTAAATCTTTCGTTTTCTTTTCTGACTTTTCCTTTTCTTCTTTCTCTCTATTCTCATAATACTGTGCAGTTGCAAGTATCTGTGCTGTCGTCGACACTGCCCATGCACTTTCAGAATCCTTTAACTTGTTACTAAGCTCAGGTAGTAAATTAAACACGAACTTGTCAACAAACAACCTCTGACCTCCCTCGGTACTCATATCTTGCCCACTGTGGTCTACGAAAGTCTCTTCAAATCTAGTGAAGAAGTCAGAGACGCTTTCGTCCTTCTTTTGCTTGCATGCTGATAGTTTATCCCAATTTACTCGTAACGCTGGCATCAGCGTTTTCATCAGGTTAATTATTCTGCCAGGTAAGTCAGCAATCAGAGGTTCGGGTTTAGCTCCGCCAACCTGCTGTGCGTCTGCCGCTACGATAGCTGCCCAATCACCTCCTAAGGCGACTGGGTGGTTCTCTTGTCGAATCTTAGCCCATATAGGCTGTGGTACTACATTACCAAATAGCATTTCAATGTCTGCCAAATTCATGATACATGCTTGGACTGTCTGCGTTAATTCTTTGTAATAACCAGCAGGATTCTTACGAGGGTCTGGTAATGCTTGTTTTACTGCTAAAACTTCAGCCCGTTTCCAAGGAATGTGTATCCACACTCTCTGGAATTGTGCCGGAGCAGCCAAAATACCCAGAGCCGCATCAGCTTGAACTGCATCACGCCATATCGGTGGAACTTCCCTCATCGGATATTGACCTCGTCTGTTCCTAGTTATCGGTGTACCATCAGGGTCTCTTGTCGCCCTAAAAGGGGACTCATCCCGATAGGCTAAAATCAATTCTATCGCTCTCCCTACTTCTGAACCTATCACCATTCCTGCGGCGAATTTCTGCTGAATATTTATTAAATCCGAGGGGGCGGAATCTAAGTCATCATCTTCCCATTCTTCACGCACAAGAGAACACATCACGTCAAAAACATAACGTTGAGTCGGTTCATTCCATTGCATAAATGTGTCTAACACTCTTCGTGCATCATACTTCGCAGCTTTCGACATCCACCTAAGAGCTGTCGAATCTAACGTGTCTCGTTCCTCGGGACCAGGAAGCTGGCTACGTCTCTGTATAGAGTCAGAAACGGGGGTCCCAATTAAAGACCTGTAGAGAGGAGTTAAGATATTAGTTACAGAGTCGGTTATCTTCCGACGAACGGAAAGCGGAGTCAGAATGACAGGGCTCGGGGACAGGGCAGCTGAAGCAGATGAAGTAGTAAGGGTAGGGGTAGTAGGTAAAGCAGTTTGCGAAACGATAGGCAAAGGCGGAATAGGCGACCCAGGGAGAGGAGGTGCCGTAGGATCATTGATCACGGGAAAGACAGGAGCTGGATTCAAAGGAAGTGGAGCACCTATTCCATGCTGACCAGCAGCTGGCTGTACAACAGGTAGTAACTGTGGTGCTGTAATACCCTGTGCATACGGTGGAGGTGAACTCAACAGATAAGATAACAGAGGGTCCTTTTCAGGGTCCTCTATCGGCTTAGCAGGACAAGATGGCAATACAGGGTAACATTTATCGATTGCCAAATTGTGTTTTCTATTTTCTATCTCTATTGCTTTCTCGGTCTCGTTGACATGCAGCTGTCTAGCAGACTCCATCAAGGTCAACCCTTTCTCTTTCTGTTCTTTCTTCGTTTTCCTAATTTCTCTCTGTTTGGCTTCTTTGCGCCATACGCGAAAAGAATCAAACATTGCCGGCCGGGCTTTTCTCTTAAACAACTTCGTTTCTAAATTATCTAGAATTTCTGTTTCGAAACTACCATGCGGTGGCCAACTAAGGACACCATCTTTCTTGGTATAACGGACCCATACTTCATTATACGTAATAGGACCCACACCATGTTTACAATAGAGCTCATATGTAGGAGTCCCAATCGGAGGAACCAAACACGAGTCCTCCAACCGTGAATCCCCGTTGCAACGTAACCAGGACAAAAAACAATTGTTACCCTTAGTCATGACTACAAGGACAAATTCCAACCAAAATGTGCAGAGAACTTAGGCCTACCAAAATGAACCAATACCAAATACAAAGATTATCTTACCAAGAGCAACCAATGATAATCTACAAATCCAAAACAAACGTATCCAAATAACCAAACTGAGCACAACCCACTTAATACTTAACTGAAATTTGGAAGACGTCACCAAGGAGAACCCGTCTACGTCTCGCCGTACTAAGGTCTGCACCTCGGGTCCAAGACAGGGCGACAGTCAAGGCAGCGGTCCTCTGTAGCCGTCTGGGAACGGGAACCCTCGTGGAAGAGATCGTCGGGCCACTTTTACGACATGCAGGGATCGATGAAGCGGGGTACCTCCCTCCAGAATCTTCACACGAAACTTCTCGAACTTTTCAGGCTTTGGACCGGTACCGGATGACGTCGCCCCACGTTGGCGCCAATTTGAGGTTCTGGACTTTTAAGAGTCCAGAGGTGTCAGGGAAACAACACCCGAAGACCCCTGAGTTCCTCCTGTCTCGGTGCACAAATAAACAGAGACACGGGCTTCTCGATGGCGGCGTCAAAGACCAAGGTTTATTTACTGCAGGGACACAGAAATCATAGGAACCACACAGAGGCAGAATCTACGAGGCTGTTCAAATTGCATTAAGTGGGTTGCTTCTTAAATACAAGAAAAATGTCTTGGGGCAACATTACACGAATATTTCTCATGCCTAACCCGGTATCCCAAACAGACAATAAATAAATATCAAACAATGATTAGTTGTGGGTTCTCGGTGTTCAATCAGATCCTCTCGACAGTTTTTCATTCTCTACTTGATCCTCCCCATCATAAAAATCGTAACCTCCCCATTGTAAAAGCCCAGAAAGAAAGGAGCAGAGCCAGGTGCAAAGGATTGAAATGTAGGATAAGAGGTGTTTATGGATCATAAACGGGCAGGGCAATCGTCTTCGGCCTTTCAGTCAGGACAACGGACACGAGAACCAGTATAGCAGGACTGGCCTCAGGCAAGGGAGGCAGCTTGATTCTGCCTAGTCATGTAGCGTCAGCCTTTCTCGGGGCTCGAGCTTACGTGTCCTTAACAAGGTGACTCTGCCGGGGTCATCGTCCGTTCATTGACTATGTGAGGGCAAGAAACAAGATGGATGCCGTAACTAAAATGGATGCCGTGACTTTTAGAGAGAATGCCCTAGTTTCCAGTGAATTCGTGCTAGTTGCGCAGCGAAAACACTGTCACGTATACAATGGATCGTTTGCGGTTCATTGGTACCAAAATCGTGTCAGTACTATGATACCGAATTCACAGGTTCGAATCGCAAACAGAACCTCACTGAGTAGCGATTATCAATCCCCAGGAGTTCCCAGGAATCGACAAAAGTAACCGACCTAGCGTCAGAAACCTGCTAAACAGGAAGGAGTACCCGCACGGCCCTACGGTAACCCGGATGGAGAGGTTTCCTCGAAACGTTCAGTGTTATTACAAATCTCTTAGCCGTGAAAAAGCACATAAGAACTCAAAAAGAAAGGATATAATTGTCCATAATGTTCATAGCATCAAAAAGCAAATATACAACTAATTTTTATTAGTCCTTGAACGAAGGAAGTATCGACTTCTTCCAGGTCGAGTTTGCTCTACAAACAATTGTTCAGCTGGCGCAACAGTGTTCGATGAAGTGGACAACGAGTCAGGCCTTGGGTTCTCTGTTACTGATGACTCCACATGTGGGTTTGGCAGTGACAAATCATTCCCCACAGGTTGAGCGTCGCTAAACGGCACAAAGTGCAAAGGAGTCTCAGTTTCTGTTGCCGAAATCCCAGTTCTCACCCAACCGTCTGTTGGTAAGGGGATCGGTACCTTTTTCGTGTGGCTGGCGTGTACCCAGTTCTTCCGGCCCTCCAGTCGAACCGCCGTCCTCGTTGTCAACAAGACTTGAAAGGGTCCTACAAATCTTGGCTCCAAGTTACGCTTCCGACCGAAGTTTCGGGTAACGACCCAGTCGCCTGGCCGGAGCTGGTGTCCAGGACCCTCTGTCTGCGCCGGTAGAGCTTCAAAGACCTGTTGATGGATTAACCGTAGTTTAGTGGTCAAATCATGCAGGTAATCAATTAACATTGGATACTCAAGACTATCAAAAGCCCTTGGCCTCGGGACTCCCCAAATATTCGCAGGGCGGCCGAACACAATCTCATATGGGCTAAGCCCTACTCGAGAGTGTACGGTCGCTCTGGTCGATAGGAGAGCCAGAGGCAAGGCATCAGGCCATGATAGACCAGTCGTAGCTTGAATCTTGGCGAGTTTTAGCTTCAGGGTACCATTGTACCCTTCAACCAAACCCGCTGCCTGAGGATGATTAGCACTATGGAATTTTTGACGAATTCCCAGGCCCTTACACACACTCTGCATTACACTTCCCACAAACTCGCTTCCATTATCCGACCACACGATCCGTGGCATTCCGTACCGAGGAAAGTATTCCTTCAGCAGGATTTTTGCTGTGGACAGGGCAGTGTTATCCTTAAGAGGATAGGCCTCAATCTATCTGGAGAACGCACAAACCACAACCAAAACATACTTCAGGTTATTGCATCTCTCCATATGGATAAAGTCCAGCTGGATAACCTCAAAGGGACAAACAGGAGGAGCAAAATGACCAGGTGGAGTGGGGGTGCCCTTGCCAGGATTGTGCATCAAACACACCATACAATTCTTAACCACTCTCTCGGCACATTTAGCAATACCCTCATTCCTCCATGCAGGGGACAAGAACCTACATATTCCTTTCGCACTAATATGTGACAACCCATGAGCCATCGTCACAACCGCTAATACGTACGCATCTGGTAACATCCACCTCTGACATTCCGTCAGGTCAACCCAACATCCATGCATGTCCAACTTTCCCGTACCTTCTTTCCACTTAGTCTTTTCAGCTTTAGTAGCCTCATTCTGAATTGCTTTCACACTCTCAATAGTATTTTCACACATACCAGTCTCCGTCGGCCACCTCACTGAACTCGTGACATACATTCGGGTCGCAAGATCCTTAGCCGTTTCCTTAGCAATCTCATCCGCAAACGCATTACCACGACCAACATCATCCGTCACTTTCCGATGTGCACTACATTTAACAATCGCCACTTGTTTAGGCAATGTAAGTGCATCCAAAAGGTCATTCACGAGCTGCCCATGTTGATCTTCGTACCATGCGATGTCATAAATCCTCTTTCTCTCCACAGTCTTCCAAAGTTATGCGCAACACCGAATGCATACTGACTGTCGGTAAACACATTCACTCGCTTTCCTTTAGACAAAACACACGCTCTTGTCAATGCAATCAACTCTGCTGCTTGTGCTGAATTCTGATTCAATCTCGCAGTTTCCACAACCGTGCTCAACGTCACTACAGCATATGCAGTCGTCACATCGCCATTCGGTAACTTAAAGCACGAGCCATCCACATACAAAGTACCATCGGGATCTGTCAAGGGAGTGTTTTTCAGGTCCACACGACCCTTTGTTTCTTCCTCAGTTCGTAAATAACAATCATGTGGCGGCACATCATCTGATTCCATATTAATCGGCAACAATGTCGCCGGATTCAGTACATTACAACGTTTGATCTGTATGTGACTTGCCAAAAGGGTCAGCTCGTACCCAGACAACCTTGCACTCGTCAGATGTTGAGTCTTTGTCCGATTCAAGAGAGTATCAACTGCATGCGGAACCATCACCATGAGCATATTATCCATAACAAGACCTGTGGACTGCCGAATAGACGCCGCTGCTGCCGCTGTCGCCCTCAAGCAACTTGGCAACGCTCTAGCTACCGGGTCTAAGGTCGAAGAAAAATATGCACACGGGCGCTGCTTGCCACCGAATTGTTGCGTTAAAACACTCAACGCACAACCTTCCCTCTCGTGAACGTATAATGTGAATGGCTTGCTGTAATCAGGAGTACCTAACACGGGAGCCGAACACAGTGCATCACGTAGTTCAGAAAAACTTTTCTGACATTCCTCCGTCCATGGCAAAGGAGTCGAAACGTCCTTGCACGTGAGAGCTATCAATGGCTTCGCTAACAGTGAAAAATTCGGAATCCACTGTCTGCAGTATGACGTGATACCTAAAAAGGCACGCACATCTCTCTGGGTCGTCGGCACAGTCATTCGAGCAATTGCTGCGATTCTTTCAGGGGTCAACCTTCTTCCCGCCTTTGACAATAAGTGACCTAAGTAGGTAACTTCTTGACAACAATATTGCAATTTAGAAGGTGACACTTTGTGGTGTAAGTCACAGAGATGCTGTAACAGTGACACAGTAGCAGTCTTGCAAACTTGTTCAGTGTCTGCAGCTACCAACAGATCGTCGACGTACTGAATCAGAGCCGCACCAGTCGGCAGTACAAATGCATCCAGTTGACTCTTAAGAGCTTGGCTGTAGATCGATGGGCTCTCACAGTAACCTTGAGGTGCGCGTTTGAACCGGAAACTGCGACCTCCTAACGAAAATCCGAACAAATCACGACTTTCCTCGGCAATCGGAATGCTGAAGAACGCATTCTTCAGATCGATTACCGAGAACCATGATGCAGAGGCTGGAATCAGAGTCAGTAAGGCTGTAATGTATGGAACCACAGGAAACTGCGGGACAACAATTTTATTCACTTCCCGTAAGTCAATAACTAGACGGTACACGGGAGGCTTGGAGGGATCAGTTCGTTTCAGAATAGGCAACACGGGACTATTACACACGTTACCTCGTGTCTCCTCGATAACATCTTTATCGATCAGATCATAAATGATCGCTAATAGTGCCCGTTCACCATCAAGGGAAATACGATACTGGGGTATGCGTGGTAAGCGCGCATCAACTTTCAATTGAACAACATAAGGTGGTATATCCAGCAGGCCCACATCATTAGGACCTGTCGCCCACAAAGAAACCGGAAGAGAACTCAATTCCGGTGGGAGCTTATCGATCGATAGATACATAGGGGAAATCACATTCTCACCCAATGTAAGCTCCACGCACGTAGGAGAGCAGTACAAAGTCGCATGTAACCTCTTCAACAAATCCAAACCCAAAAGATTCTCACCACAACCAGTAGTCAAAATCAAAGGAGCTTCTAACTCATGAGACCCAATCGTAAGGGGCAAGGGGCTAGAAACTGGATTGCGAACGGGGGCGCCAGAGAATCCAACGGAAACATTCGTTAAGCCAGACAAAGGCGCGCCAGGGAGTTTAGAATGCATAATGGAACTTTTTGCTGCACCAGTGTCCAACAGAAAAGGCTCAACGACACCCAATGTGGCTACTGCAACATAAGGCCCTCTCTGATCAACCGGAACTGATACTTCTCCCTTCCTTTGTCTATGGCTGTCCTAGTAGATACCGTCCGTATCAACATCACGCTCGACGTAACAGTCATCCACATGATACTGTGCAGATCTACCGGACGATAGTTCGCGTCGATCGAAACAATTCTGCGAGTCTGAGGAAGTGGCAAAACGCTCTGCCTGATTCTGAGTAACTCCACGACCTCTACCACGTGAAGCTTGTTGAGGACCACCACGACCTCCTCGAGCTGACACACCATTGTTCCTATCACGGAGAACCGGACAATTAAACTTTAAATGGCCCTCCCCTCGACAATATGCACATTGATTATATCCCAACACAAAACGAGGTGCGGGAGAGTCATTTCGTGTCTGCGATCTGGAAAACTGTGATTGCGATCGATTTGGCTGTTGAGAATCACTGAAATTCGAGCGCGGAGGATACGCTTGCTGCAATAAGACCTTAGTTTTAAGATCCTTCGTTTTCTTATCTGCACGTTCACTTTCCTCGTTTTCCCTATTTTCGTAATATTGGGCCGTATCTAATATTTGAGCAGTGGTAGAAACAGCCCACGAACTCTCAGAATTTTTCAACTTATTGCTAAGTTCGGGCAACAAGTTCGATACAAACTTATCAACAAACAGCCGCTGACCACCCTCTGAACCCATGTCCTGGCCACTATGATCAACAAACGCTTCCTCGAATCTCGTAAAGAAATCGGAAACGCTTTCATCCTTCTTTTGCTTGCACGCGGACAACTTGTCCCAATTGACGCGCATCGCTGGCATAAGCGTTTTCATAAGGGTAATTATCCTCTGGGGCAAATCCACAATAAGCTGTTCAGGCTTAGCCCCACCAACTTGCTGAGCGTCTGCCACCGTAAGGGCAGCCCAGTCACCGCCTAACTCGGCCGCGTGATTCTCGTGACGAATTTTCGCCCAAATCGGCTGAGGCACTACATTGCCAAACAACATGTCAATATCAGCAAGGTTCATAACAGTAGCATCCACCAATTGGGACAGCTCCTTATAATAACCTGCAGGATTTTTACGGGGATCAGGCAAAGTTTGCTTCACCTGTAAGACTTCCGATCGTTTCCAAGGGAGGTGTATCCACACTCTCTGAAAATGGCCTGGGACAGCAGGGTTAGCATTAGGATTACCTGGCATCCATACTGGGGGAACTTCCCGCATAGGATATTGACCAGGTTTTGCCATCCACTCTGCAGTCTCTTCCTTAAACAACGCTCAAGGTTGCACTGTACATCGAAAGGATAACAAGCGTTCTAGAGCTTCTCGAACCTTGTCACCTACGATCACACCAGTTGTGAACTGATGCTGGAGCTCAGAAACCTCAGACGGTACATTATCTACCACATCATGATCCCACTCCTCCTTCAACGATTTACACAATTCCTCAAACATAAATCGTTGCGTGGGCACATTAAACTGAGAAAACGTTTCAAACACTACACGTGAAGTGTATTTAACAGGATTACGAATCCATTTACGTGCCATTTTTACCAGCGATTCACGTTCCCTACCATCAGGAAGCTGGCTGCGCCTCTGAGCGACATCTGAAAGAGTCGAGCCGTGCTTTTGGCCCAAAAAGCGGAGAATAAAGAGTAGCAACAGCAGTCAGGAGACGGCTACGAACAGAAGGAGAAGAGGAGGAAGATGCAGGCGCAGCAACAGTAGGGGTGGAGGCAGTAGAAGTAGACGCGGCACCAGGAGTAGCGGGAACGACAGACTGAGGAGGGACTTGGAAAGGCGCAGTAGGAAGAGAAGCCGGTAAAAGAGGATGAACGATCTGCGGCACAAGGGGATTCGGGAGAGCGGGAGGAACGGCGGGCTGACCAGCAGCCGCCAAAACAGCAGGTTGAGGAAGAGGTAGAATCACAGGACCCACAGCATCGGGAGCATAGGGAGGTGGTGATTTCAACAGATAAGACAATAGCGAATCCTCTAACGCTTCTTCTCCCGTCTTATCGACATTAGACGGTAGCACCGGATAACATTTATCCACCGCCATATGATGAAGTCGAGCACTAACTTCCTGCTCTTTCTCATCTTTGTCTCGCTGATACTGTTCTGCATTTCGCATCACCGTAATAACGCCTTCTCTTTTATTTTTCTTACTCTGTTTGATTTCTTTCTGCTTGGCCTCTTTCCGCCATAACCGGAAGGAATCAAACATGGCCGGCCTAGCCTTCTTTTTAAAGAGTTTAGCTTCCAAATTATCTAAAACGGCAGTTTCGAAACTACCATGAGATGGCCAACTAAGAACACCATCATTTTTAGTGTAGCGGACCCAATATTTATTATACACGATAGGACCCACGCCATGGCGACTATAGAGCTCGTAAATAGGAGTTCCAACCGGAGGTATCGGACATGAATCCTCCAGCCGGGAATCCATTCTGCAACATTTGAGAAACCCAAACAAAGTACTACGGCCAGGCATCGTGCACACTAACCGAGTTTACAAACTTCAAGGGCTATCGAATTTATGATATCCTCGCAAAAAAATTGCAAGACCCTCGGTTTTTGGCAATTGCAATCGTCAAATAAAACCCAACAACTAAGAACCACAAATGCTATGGTACAATGCAAACAACAAAGGAACACTGGGAGCGACCCACAAATACTTAACTGAGAGAACAATGGCGTCACCAGGAAGGCCCGTCTATCGTCTCGCCGTACAAAGGACTACGCCAGGCGCCAAAACAGGTCGACAGTCAGGGCATCAGTCCGTCGCAGCCGTCAGGAGGCGGGGATCTTCGCGGGAAAAGACGTCGGGCCACTTATTTCGACAACTGGATCGATGAAGCGGGGTGCACCTTCCCTCGGAGATTTCACACGAAGTTCCTCACGATCGTCGGGCTTTGGACCGGTACCGTTGATGTCGCCCACGTTGGGCGCCAACTGAAGGACTGGGTTATTCTAAGACCCAGCGGTGCCAGGGAACAACACCTGAAACCTTCGTGGGTTACCTGTTCTGGCGTACGAAACACAGAGACACGGGACACTTCCAGCGACGTCAGAGATCAGCGTTTATTTACTGCAGGGATACAGAGGTCACAAGAAGTACACAACGTGTAGGTTCTCGGAGACTGCTTCGAATTGAAAAAGTGGATCGCTCCTTTTATACACGTTTTTCCCATAGAACAGTATGGTAAACAAAGATTACAACTCAGTTCCCACAATAAACTTCAAAGAGTCGTGCTCATGTTTCAGGAGGCCGGAACATAATTACAACAGTATTGCCAGTTCCCAACTGTAAAAACATATCTTCTTTGCAATAAAACACATTCTATCCTGACCGTAAACACATTAGGAGAAGGGACAAAAACAGATGCAAAGAAAGGACAAGGATGCACAACAGATTAGAGAAGAGTGTTAGGAGTAATAAAGGAAACTTGATAACGGGATCAGAGACCTCGTGTCTAATGTATGCATGACTGAAACAATAGACCGGCACGGCAAGATGAGCCTCGAGCGGCGCCATCTGCCTTCGCCGTGTCATTTCCCTCGTCATAAAAGTCACACTCAAAGGAACACGTGTCCCTCGTGTAAGCTTGGGAGTCCCAGGGTCACGAAGCGGACAAAGTCCGTTCGCTGGCTACTTGAGGGCAAGAAACAAAATGGATGCCGTATCTAAAATGGAACCCGAGGTTTCAGATGAACAAACCCAAAAATAAGACGAACCATACGTGGTTACGTAGCGAAACTGCGTACACCCACTATACTCGTCATTTGCGGTTCGTGGATACCCAACTCATCCATATTCGTCACCACTCAAAAGTGTCGTTCCGTCCCACACGGAACCTCAGGATGCCAGCCGCTCTGGGATCTCCCCCCACCCTGACAGACCATGCACATAACCTCCGCATCATATTGAACTCGTCACTCACTATGAAACACCAAATCAACACAGTTTCCTCAGCATGCTTCTAATTTCTCCGCCTGCTTTGAAAGACATTCATATGGATCCCACAGAATCCAACTAGATGGTCACCTATGCACTCATCACCAGCAGACTCGACTTCGGAAACACACTCTATGCCGGTGTCATGAAGAAACAGCTCAAGAAACTACAGAACTTCCAAAACGCTGCAGCCAGACTGGTCCTCGACATCCCCCGCCACAGTCCATTATGCAACACCTCTGACAACATTACTGGCTCCCAGTTAACAAGAGAGTCACTTTCAAACTCCTCGCTCACGCCTACAAAGCTCTACATGAAGAAGGACCAGCAGACCTGACCCACCGCCTCACATTCCACTTACCTGCCAGACCACTCTAATACTCCCAAATTGCCCTTGCCTCCATCCCCAGGACCCACAGGACAGTACAGGAGGAAGGTTATTCTCCTACTTCACCGCCAAGACCTGGAACACCCTCCCCCTGCACCTCAGGCAATCCGCATCGCTGACCCAATTGAGGAAGGAGCTCAAGACCTGGCTCTTTGAATGATCCTCCACCCAGTCCGACCAGCAGCCCCCCACCTATCCCCAATGCCTTGAGACCCTCACGGGTGAGTAGTTGCACTTTACAAGTCCCTGATTGATTGATTAATTGAGAAGCATTTCAATACTTACTGTGCCAGTAACCTCTTGTTCCCGCTTCATCCGCTACCACTGTAGATGTTGTGTGTTACTGATGAGGTTGGCCTGTTTTATCCCATGTTTACAATGATTCCTTGCATAGTAGAATGTCTTTCCCATACTTCCTGTGCTGGTAACCTCTTGTTCTCAGTTAATCGGCTACCACTGTGGATGTTGCCTAATACTGATGCGCTTGATCTGTTTTATCCTGTGTGTACAGTGATTCCTTATCCCATGATATCCTTCTGTCCTGGGTCAAGGGCTTCAATATAGCCAGGAGAGAGTTTAAATTCTGATTTGAAATGTTGACAGATTTTTTCAAGTGAGCCAAAATAGAGGGCAGAATTCTCTCTAAACGATAAAATGATTCAGAGTACTGTAGGGGTGAACATAGATTTAACTCCAATTATTGAGTAGCAGACGTCCTTAAAGAGATTCTCATTAGGAGTACTATTAAAAAGCTGCATCCTAGGTTGCAGGAAGAGGCCCGAATGAGTGCCTACCCTTCAGCGGATGCTATTGATATGTGATGATGCTGCTTGAGGTCAATAACAAGGTCCAGGACAGTAAAGTCTTCTGTGGGGGGTGCTTTTTCCACCATCTGAAAGCTCTTAAAGTGCCCTCGCCATCTGGTAGCTCTTTGAGTAGATATCATTTTGGGAGCTACATCAGGAGTCACCTCCATTGGAACCATTACTTTATCTACAGCATTGAGCTTAAGATAGAAAGTTGAAATTGAGTTGACTCCTTCAAAGCATTTCTTTCTCATTAGGTCATTGTCCAACATGTTCTTACATAGACTCTTACAGAGACTAAACTCCCAGAACAGAGTTTCGAAGCCACCATGACTTGTTATTTTGAACCTGAACAGGCCGGCAGACCATCCCAGTCGGAGCATACCCCCCCGCTAAACCGGTCAGGAGTGACACTTCCATCCGGGTGTTTTATTTGAACACCCGTTCCCTGGTAAAACACCAAGCCGATATCTATATCCTCCTGTCTAATGAGAAACCAGACGTACTTCTGCTCACAGAAACCTGGCTGACTACAGATTCCCTCCCTGACATTCTGGCGGCCCTCCCCCCAGACTACTACATCCTCCATGCCGACCGCACTGGAAATCGCCCCAGGGGTGGGGTGACAGCCATCATATCAAAACACCTTAACTTCATCTCCACATCTTCCCTTATCCTCCCGGAAGTAGACAACCTAATCATCAGTCTGAAAACCGACGTAGGAGCCCTAACACTCCTTCTCTTATACCGGCCTCCACACCTTATGCCGTCCTTTGCTACCACCTTGATCGAACAGCTGTCCGACCTACTGACACTGCACTCCAGACTAGCTCTCTTTGGCGACCTTAATTACTGGTTCAATTACGTCAACGCCGGGCCCCACGCCACAGAACTCTTTGAAGCCCTCAACAGCTTTAACCTGACCCAACAAATCTCCTCGCCCACCCATATCAAGGGCCACATCCTGGATCAGATTTGGACCCAAAATTTAGCACTCTCCCAGCCATCTGTCTCCCCCTGCGTTTGGTCAGACCATCACCTAGTCGACACCACCCTCACTGTCACAGGCAGGACCTCCGCCCCTCTGATGGCTGGCGGCCTCTCACGCAAATGGAACTGCCACGACTCCAAAGGCTTTCTCGCGACCTTAGCCAACACCCGCCCAGCTATTAACACACCAGCCAATATCGACACGATGGAAAGTGATATTGGCACCTGGCTAATGTCGGCCAGTGACCAATTCGCCCCCCTTACCAAGTTCCCCCGCACCAGACACCACAACTCCCACAGATGGTTCTCTGGCGAACTTAAGAAACACAAACTGAAGGAGCGCCAGCTGGAACGGACGTGGAGACGCAATTACTCTGAGCCAGATAGACTACAATACACTACAGCTCGCAGAGAATACAAAAACGCAATCTCCTTAGCCAAATCGGAACATTTTTCAAACAGAATCTCTTCCGCGGACAATAAATCAAAGGAGGTCTTCAAAATCATGAACAAACTCACCTCAGACGACAGAACTCTCCCCGGTCAGATCCCCACCCAAGAGACCTGCGATGCTCTTAATCTTTTCTTTATCGAGAAAATCAATAAAATCAAGGACTCCATCCCCCCCCCTTCCTCAGATACTCTCCCCAGACACCCCTCCGAACAACTTATCGACCTTCACTCACTTCCCCACCCTCAACCCCAACTCACTAGCTGAACTTGCGATCCGGGTAAAATCAGGCTCTCCGAACGACTGCTGCCCTCCTTCGGTCCTACGGGACGTCTGTCTCAAACTACCCGACTGCATTCTACCCCTACTGAATGGCTCTCTCAGCACCGGTATTGTCCCCAGCTCCTTCAAGGAGGCCATTTTAGTGCCTCTCCTGAAGAAACCTGGTGTGGACCCGGCGGAACTCTCTAACTACCGTCCCATATCGCTTTTGCCCTACTTTTCCAAATTAGTGGAGGCCCACGTCACCCGGTGTCTTTCCAACTTCATCGAGACCTCCTGCCACCTGGAGCCTAATCAGGCCGGCTTTAGGCCAGCCCATTCCACCGAGGCCATTATCCTAGCAGTCTTGGACACGCTGAGGAGGAACGCTGACACAGGGATCCCCCAGGCCCTCGTACTCCTGGATCTGTCGGCCGCGTTCGACACGGTTGACCACAACATCCTCCTTCACCGTGTCGAGCGGACAGGCATCCAGGGTCCTGCCCTCAAATGGACCCAGTCCTTTCTGACCGGCAGAACACAAGCCGTCCGCTAGGGCCCCTACACAGCGTCCAAAACCCCCACGACCTGTGGAGTCCCTCAGGGTTCTTCCCTGTCACCCCTATTATTTAACCTCTACCTCCGTCCCCTGATTCACTCGCTTCAGAGCTGGGACATCACAGTGTACAACTACGCTGACGACCTGCAGATCATCTTCCCACTCAACTCCTTGGACGCTGTGAACAACTTCCATTCCGCCATGATACACATCCAGGAGTGGATGAACTACAACCAATTAAAATTAAATCCTGGTAAAACTGAGCTCCTTCTCCCCGGCTCCAGCCCCTCCCACTGGGGTCCGCAGTTCTGGCCTAATAAACTAGCCCCCCCCCCCCCCCCCCGGTCCCTGTGAAATCAGTAAAAAGTCTTGGTGTGACCATCGATACCGAACTCTCCCTCAGATCTCATGTGGGCGCTGTGATCTCCTCATGTACGTTCCAGCTTCGCAAAATCCGTAAAGTAAGTCACCTACTACCACCAGCCGCTCTGGTCCAGGTTATCATCTCCCTGGTACTATCCCGCCTGGACTTTTCCAACTCCCTGTACTACAGACTCCCAAAATCATTGCTGCATCGCCTTCAGGTCGTGCAGAACCAAGCAGCCCGTCTCATCTACAAAACTCCCAAATGGCAATCGGCCAAACCTCTGCTACACAAACTGCACTGGCTACCTATAGAACAAAGGGCGGCCTTCAAGCTGGGCTGCCTCACGTTCAAATCCCTCCACTGTTCCAGCCCCACCTGCCTGACAACACTCATCAATCCACACCGTCCAACGCGCAATCTTCGTTCAGCTCTCCTCAACCTGCTTGCTGTCCCCAAAACCAAAACCAACAAATTCGGCGGCCGTCGGTTTGCCCACCTTGCCCCCAAATTTTGGAATCCTCTTCCCCTGACCATCAAATCCAGTAGCTCCCTCCTTCATTTCAGAAAACTGCTCAAAACCTTCCTTTTTCCCCCACTCGGCTAAATTCCGCCTCCTCTGACCCCAGACTCACCTCTGTCTTACAGCGCCAGGAAACCCACGGTGTCAGTGCGCTCTATAAATTCCACTCAACATAACATAACATAAACAAAAAGCAGGCAGGTGGAAGGGGCACAGGACGGATAGTGATCCATGTTTCAAAGGGGTGAAAATGGCCAGGTGACTGAGTGCTCCCAGTGCAAGGTTTCCAACTGCAGCTAGCCAGATATGCCAGGAGGGCTTATCTGCTGTGACGTCCTTAAAAAGGAAGAGCTCAGTGTGATGTCTGGCTGTGCGTACTCCAAGTGCACTGTGGAAATGATGGATGTGAACCGGGTCCCCAGAGTTTGAATCTACAGCCTTTGTGCAGCCTAAAGGATGTCAAGGCAGGGTCAAAGAGACACCAGGAAATCAGCAGCCAGGTTGTGACCGAGCACACAAAGGCACCGTAAGTGATGGTGAACAGTTTGTTTTCGGTCAGCTCCTAGCAGAGCCACAAGCCTCACTCGGTCCACGAGCCAAACCATCTGGATTCAGTGAGCACACACTCTTATGCCTCTCGTAGGTCTGCCCCCACCCCCAGCGATATCAAAACCCCCCGCCAGCCCCCTCTGCACCTACCCAGATTCACAGTTGCCTCTGCTGGTGTGCCACCGAGCTGAGCAGCACATTGATGGGGAAAGAGGCTTCCAAGGTGAGGGGACCTGCTCTGGCTCATCAGGGGGCCATGGCTCCAAGACAGGGCCAGTTAGGGACAGGCAGCGAGGCTGCTTCCACGGTCCCTGGATGTGCAGCATGTACCGGGCCCAAAACCTCACAGGTCCTAAATGGAAGTGACCAGAAAACGTAGACCCACAAGTATATGTGTATGCCAGAATCTCCCAGAACAAGGTGTAGGTCCCCACTGTGGTGGAGAATACACACTAGTTGTTAAAATACCCCTCACACACCAAAAGGGCCCTTGGTGTCACGCTTCATCATAGGGGTCTTCCCGCCCCTCTACGGGACGGGGCGTGCTACAACCTACGTATGCGTGGGAGCACTGTTGTTATGGGACAACTATGTGTAACGTAGGGGTGTGAGAGGAAGGGTCTGGAGTGAATGGAAAAAGTGAGATAAAAAATACCTGGCTCGTCGGGCTAGAAGACTTTAATATACCTATGAGCTGGTATTAATAAAAGGTGGGGGGAGGAGGTGTATGTGCCTCAATGAGCTGTGCCTCCTATGTCTGCCGACATGTTTCGAAGCTCCCCAAGCTTCTTCATCAGGACCATAAGGATCCCTTCCTAAACTCACAGTGGCGTGTAATAACGTGAAAAAATGAAAAAAATGTGTGTGAAAGGAAAAATATTCATAAAAAGTATATATATATGTATAGTGCCTCAATGGGTCTTTATGGTCAAAATACCTGCAAAAAAACACAAAAGGGGAGATAAAAACATATATTCTCTGCTAGATGTATAATCCATCGTGAGCATTCAGTGACCTGAAAAAAAGTGATAGAATAATCTGCTTTTATCTTTTATCAGGTAATGTTACGTGTCTTAGTGCGACGTAGGATAAACAAAAGTACACTGACAGAACAAAACACACATAAAACATAAAACACACACTCTATGCAAATAGAACAACACACCATTGGTTATTAATATCCAATATCTATATGCTGGCCGTTATTTGGTGGTAAGGCAAGAAAGATAAACATACTTAAATACAAAGCATCATGAGCCTGATGGACGGGTGGTTGGAGTGCCTGATAGGCTATCTATAGAAAGAAAAATAATAAAGGTATACCCAACAAGGGTTAGTCACAAATGACACAAGGTCCTCCTGACTGAAAAATGGGAGGATTACCATAACGGCTATGCCGTACTTACGACTCCCGGGTTCACTGCCCTGTGGAATACAACCTCCCCGTGTGGCTCCGTTGTACAACTGAGTGCGGGGTTGGGTTCGTTTTAAATACCGGATTTGACCGGTATCGCTGAATGGCAGTGGCGCGAAAGTAGGTAAGTTGAGCGTGAAGATGAGGCTCCTCTAGCTCCGCCATGAGTGACCCGGAACCGGAAGTATCCGGATCCGTGCAAAAAAACGGGTATCCGAAAGGTGACTAATAATGAAATGGCCGTAATTGTGTGTACGGCACTTCTGGTGGGAACTATAGATTAATCTGATTATGACACAACCGGCAAAATAGCAGAGGCCTCCCTGGTCATCTTTCCTACGAATGAAATCAACAATTGCTAAAAGCACTGATTCGGTGCTGTGACTGCTCCTAAACCTGTTTTGAGAAGGGTCCAGGAGTTCTTGGTCTGTGAGGTACTGGGCCAATGCCTCGTTGATAGGATTCTCTAGGATTTTAGCTGGGGCAGGCAACAAAGAGATTGAGCACAGATCTTTTAAATCAGCTGAATCCCCACTGGGCTTTTACTTCAGTGGAATGACAACTGCCTCCTTCCAACCCCGAGGATACACACCAGTCTCCAAGACCAGACAATAGACCTTCTGCAAGGCATCCGCAATAAGGTTAGGGCCCAGCTGCGGGCATGGATCATCCGGTGAGGCCGGGAGTTGATTCTTCCATGAAGAGCCTTAATTTTAGGCGCAAGCAACAGGGAGAACCTGGTTAAGCAGCTGCAAATAGGCAGTTCTGAAGTAACACCTTTCCCACTGGGGACGATAGACCTCTCCTTCTGTTCTGGCACCCTGAAATCAGTTGAGATGCCAGGAAAGCCTTCAATAATCTTCATGATCTTGTCGCTAAAGGACTCTGCTACCTTATTACAGAAAAAGTGGGAGTTTTCTATTGGCTGGTGTATAGGAGGCAACAAGAGCATAAAACCGTCTTGATGAGTTCTTTAGGAATTTTGTTTGCAGATCTTATCGTCTGAGCGAAGTACAATATTGACTCCTAATTTACACTTATGAATTTGGGAATAAGCTCCCTGTGTTTGTTTTTCTCTTCCGAATCGAAAGCCAATCTCCATCTCAGTTCCTGTCTCCTACTCTGCTTTGGGAAGTCCTTAATCTCTTCTGAAAACCATGAAGCAGATAGTTCCCTCCTGCCCTTAGGCTTAGCTCTGACTAGAGGTGAAACCTCCTCAATGGCTGACCTAATCCAATTGTTAGGATTCTCTGCAGGGGAACCTGGACTGCTAACGTCCTTCTCCTTAAATTTCACAAAAAGGCTTCAGCAAAATTGTCAACTGAGATTTGTCTCCATTTTCCAACACTGTTTGCAATTTCCTGTGTGCTTTCCAACATATGTTCCATGCGCTCACTAAACATCACCATACTATGGTCAGGCCACCTTAACGGTAGACAATCACCCACAATCAGGGTCTCTTGGTTGGAAAAAAACCCCATCCAAATTGTGACCGGCTCTATGGGTCATAGCATTAACCCGTTGACTAAAGTTGAAACTGTGCATAAGATACACGAAAGCCCTGGTGTGGCGATTGCCCTCTTCTTCTGGAATGGAGGTTGACATCCCCCAAGAAGGTGAAGTTACCTCAAGAAATAAAGGGCTCAAGCACTTAATAACCAGCTCAGAATGCACTGCTTTTTAGGAGGACCAGGTGGAAGGTAGGTCAGCAGCCCCACTGGATCAAAGATTGTTTGTTTTCAATTTTAAAAATACCCCACCTTCAATGATGGCTCTAACGTACAGCTCAGCTGCTCCCTAAAAATGATAGCAAGTCCTCCCCCCTCCGTGTGCTCCTATCAAGCTTCACCACCGCATACAGCGATGGAGTGCAACTGCAAAGTGCTGTTCCGAATCCTCCATGGCCCATGTCTCAGTGATAAACAAACAATCTAACTGAGATATCCCAACCATCTGAATACTCTCTATACTATGTTTTATGAGAGAGCAGGAGTTGACTAACGCAGAGTGTATGGCCTCCTGTGTCCTCATCACATCTCTAGTGTGCTCATCCCTGCCATACCAAGGTGACACTCTCTCCAGAGGCAGCACCCCCTAGACTCTGAACTCATAGAGGTCCAATTACAAGAAGGGAAACACCACGGTCCCACTATCCTGGGGTCCATACCTTCCCCTCTCCCACAACTCACGTTCTGCTCAAAGTTCATTCGAGCCAGCCTAGTGTAGCTCAAACGATCTTTGGCTGTACAAAAACTGACCGCATCCCTGGCCCCTGGTCCCGCACTGGCACGGACAGGCGTAGACTGACTTTCTGGCAACTTTAAAAGCCAGAGGCAATCACATACTGCACAAATGAGCACCAAACACTAGAACCCTCACCCTATAGTGCGTATAGAGCGTGGTGGCACTACAAAAATGGCTGTCAATTGAAAGAACAGGCCTGAGATTTCACATAATGGCACTAAATTAAAATCACAGAAAATCACAACAGAAGCAACAATTAAGTCAGTAAAAGTAAGATTAAAAAAACGGCGTTAGCCTACAAGGCCGGCCATGGCACAGTAGTCTCTCCAGGCCCGCATCTGCGCATCTGTGTGTTTAAATGCTGGGGTCAAGCACATACTGCGGAACATTAAACTAGTATATATAAAATGTTCAATAAAACAAAAATGCACACTATAATCTGAGTTCACATAGATCGATTGACTAAGCAGACATTGCCAAAGGACTATCACAAGTCCTTCTTCTGTTGACTAAATACTATTATTCCCTGCGAGCCTGCAATGGTCATTTTAGCTCTGACTCCCCCGGGAGTTATACCTATAATGGAGTTGGCCACCCCTCTATCCTGGATTATATCATAGTAGAAACCAGGATGTGGGGCCAGGTTAAGGACTTCATTGTCCAGCTGTGCCATGATAGTGATCATAATTCTTTCATACTTGAACTCATTTTGCCAACGACTAGGGATGAACCAGCAGAAGCATCCGCTATTGATGACAGACTGACACTAACCAACAACAGGCCGAAAGTCAGGTGGACCTGGCTAGAAAAATCCCATGAAGAAATGGCTTTCCTATTTGAAGCCATTACACCCAACCTTGAGGCCATGTCAGAGCTTGTAAAGTCAGGAGACATCGCTGCCTCCCTTACAGAGGTTGCAAAGATCAATGAGACCCCCACCTCCAAGCTGGAGGAGGTGTTTTGGACAGCGTGTGCAAGGGGACATGGGAGGATGCCGAAGCAGTCATGGTTCAATGGAAGTTGTCGGGTGGCAAAAAAGGCATTGATAGAGACCATAAAATCCAAGTGTAATATTGCAGTAAAATCAGCAAGGTCCCTCTATAAAACCACCATTGCATCTGCTAATCGGCATGGGAAATGGATCAATGGGATAGTTTGAAACTGGCCCTGGAGACAAGAGATATGAAAACATTCTGGATCATTATATCTACAGGTAGCAACAAAGGAAAGGCGACCTTCGAGCCAAACATAGCGGCCGATAGTTGGAAAGAGCATTTTTTGGTTCTTTATGCTTCATATGCTGTTGAGGCCAGTAGCCTGACTTCAGCTAATCCGACCCCCTCGGTGTCTGAAATAGCTATCCCCGAGATCACTCTGTCAGAAGTCACAATAGCCCTTGGTAGAATAGTTCCTGGGAAAGCTGTAGGCCCGGACAAGATACCAGGGAATCTTTATCGGGCAGAACCCAAGATTTGGGGTCCTTATTTTTGGGTGTTTGTTAATGCCATTTTACAGGGAATGGCCCTTCCTGCAACCTGGTCAGGTGCTGAGATCCTTCCGGTATACAAAAAGGGATCACCTCTATTACCTACAAACTACAGACCGATCAATTTGATCAATGTTTCACAAAAAGTATTTACCAGGATTTTATTAGATCATCTGCAATCTTGGTTGGAGGAACATAAGATCATGACCCCCTTGCAGGCCGGCTTTAGAGAAAAAACATCAACAATAGACCAGATTTTCAGGCTCCAACTCCTTTATTGGAAAACAGTACATCTCGAATGAGGTAGCCTGTATTTGGTCTTTGTGGACCTCAAGTGTGCATTTGACCTGGTACCCAGAGATGCTTTGTGGAGGGTTCTGAGTGAACTAGGACTTCCCTTCTATCTTTTGGATATATTGAGAAGGTTACACAATGGTAACTATGCCCAAATTAGGTATGGGAAAAATGGGGAACTCATGCCGCCCATCCCTGTCAACAGGGGAGTAAGACAGGGATGTGTGCTTGCCCCTACCCTGTTCTGCATCTACATCAATGGACTAGTAAGTGCACTGAGTGAACTTAAGGACATAGACGCCCCCAAACTAGCGCACAAGCTAATTCCGGCCATGATGTTTGAAGACAATACCCTACTCCTCTCCAAGTCTCCTATGGGTATCCAGAGAATTTTAGACGGGTTTTGTGAGTTCCGTTGGTCTATGGGGTTGGAGATCAACATCCAAAAAACAAAATGTATGGTCTTCAACCCCAATAGATCAACCCGCCCTAACCCATGCATGAACGGTACTCCCCTAGAGCGGGTATCTATATTTGACTACCTGGGGCTTACACTTACTGAAAAAATGGCCTGGGGGCCTCAAATAGATAAGTCAAATCTTAAACTGGCTCAGACCGCAGGTGGCCTGGCCAAGTTCCATAGAAAGTTGTTCCATAAGCTGGTTAGTTCAGTCATGGAGATCTATAAAACCCAGCTTAGGAGTGCTGCCCTATATGGGGCTGAACTCTGGGGGCACTCTCACCTTAGGCCCATTGTTAAAACAGAGAACAGCTTTCTTAGGCAGTTATTCAGATTACCGGTGAGTTCCCCTCTGATTCCACTGCGTATGGATCTAGGGGTGAGACCCATCGCAGAGGAAATTGGCTGCAGACCTCTACTATTTTGAGACTCCTCGGCATAGAAAAGCTGTCATGGTTTGCACGTATTAGGGAAGATCTTTGTGCAATTGCCAGAGACGATCTTTGGGATAATCCAGATACAGCCTGTCTGAGAATCTCGCATAAACAATTAGTTACCAGTTGTTGGGGTGGCAAACTCGATAAACTCCTTGAAGATTCTATCACTGGTTCTCTTACATCAAACTTTCTGGATGTGAAGGTTACGTATAATATTGAGCCATGCCTAGATTAAATCCGACCGGCATTAGCCAGGAAACTGTATGTGCAGTTTCGGCATGGCTGCCTTCCCTTGCGTTCCATCACCAACAAGTGGTCCAGTGGTACTTCATTGAGGTGTCCTGCATGTAGCTCTGGTGAGGAGTCTGGACTCCATGTTTTCTTCTTTTGCCAGGGATACCATACAGTTAGTCACAGATGGTTGATCCAGTTGTGTAGGAACCTTGGCACAACCCAGTGCAAAGAAGCATTCAGGCTCCTAAAATGTAACACTGAACTTCACATTGTCTATGCGGTATCTCGTTTTTTAAGCTCAATGTGGTGGTCACGGGTGGGCTATGTGATTAACCTTCGCATTGTTTTCATCTCAAGTACCATCTTGACCTATAATTTGTTTTTACCATGATTCTAGCCTTTTTAACTGTTTTAGCAATGTTTGTATCTTTTTGTGTCTGTTCTTTTATGGTGTATAAACCGAAATAAAGAAATATATGATGATGACTATTATTCTCTGTATGTCTGTATATTCATGTTAGCAAAAATATGCTGATGTCCTGTTCGCTATCAAAAATAAGTATTAGAATAAGTACAGAGCAACTGCAAGCACACTGAATTTGATCTTTGTGTTTTTACAATAGTTTAAGGGGGCTTATTTTTCACAGTTTTACTATAAATCCTTCCCCCTAAAGCCGTACCAGGACCCCCCCCACGTATGAGTAGGTGTGGGTGGTAAACTTTTCTCCTTCAGCAGATCTTGTTGAGTTTTCCCCACTGCACGCTCTGCTTGGAGCACAGAGTTTCGGAAAAACTCTTACCAACTGACGCATTGCAGACTTTTCTCGTGCGCGAGCAAGAAACTTAAGCGAAAGACCACCTCCTGGTGAGATTTCTCAATGCGGGAGGTTGCAGCAGGTCGCTACCGTTCAAGTTAATAAAGCTGCCACTCATTGTGTGAAAACTGCCACTCAAGTAGAAAGTCAACTCGAGCAGCATAAAAAAGACGTGCCCTCTGGGGAAATTCGCACTAATTTCACAGCATGGAACAAGCTCCCTGAGCTAGAAATCAGCACGAGCAGTGTGACGTACCGCAACTCTGCCACTCACAGAAAACTGTGGAATCTTGTGGAGTTATTGGTTAACTCTACGGAATTCTGGGGAGTGAAACTTGCATGTTCTGCCCAGGCCTAATTATGAGCCATCCACTTAGCCAACATCACTTCAAATGATGGCACTTCAAGAAATTGTGAATGTGGTTTGGTTCGTTATTTAAATATGTATTATATATATATAGCAATCTGCATTGAAGAATGAGTGGATATATAAATATAAATATCAGGATGGAGGATTTAGGAGCAGTGTGATTGACCGTTTACTTGACTAATTTACAGTGACTAAACTGTGTGAATATCTGTATCACTTTGTCAGTTGTTGTGTAAACTGCTGCACCAGTTGGTTACTAGCTACGTGAAAGTCTATATTAGTTATTGATTAGTTAACTGAGTATTTGTATGGGAGAGTGAATGTGTGTGTGGTTCGGTGGGGGGTGTGTGACTGCCCAAAGATGTGTGAATGCTTGATTCAGTAGGTATATGAGGTTAAAACTACATGTTATAACAGATGAGTGAATATCTTTATGGGTGTGGTGATGAGCAAATATATCTCTCAATGGTACATGTCCAACAAACTAGAAAAATAAAAAGCAGTGTATGTGACAGTTGTTGTATATAAATAAGTATACATAAGACTCCGTGATTGTATGAGTGACTGTATGGATAACTGTATACTTGTAATAGTGATTTTATACCACACTAAGTATGAGTTACTATCTATATGAATAAATGAAGTGGTGTTTGTATAAGTGTGTAGCTGACTAAATGTAAGTATGATCCATTGTCTGCATAAGTGAGTAGGATGACTGCATAAGTGAATAGGATGTGTGCTGGTGTGTAATGACGATATAGGTGTATAAGTATATTTGATAGTGTTCTATTGATCATAGACAGCATGTATAAGTGAATTAGTGAGTGATTAGATGTGTGTGTAGATCTAGGACTCACTGAGTGGGTTTTTAGAAAGTTGTATTGGTGTGTCAATGGATTCAAATATGGTACTCTGTATTTTACAGTGAGTGATGAAAGGTTATACTAGTGTATGATGAGGTGCATCTGATTGTCACGTGGATGATGTCATCAGTGATGTCATTTGAGATGTCATCAGTGATGTCATCAGTGATGTCACTGACCATGTCATGAATGATGTAATATGTGATATCATCAGCAGTGGATTGCGGGCACGCAAGTTATAGTTAGCAGAACTAACTATAACAGAGGAATTTCAATGGTTTTGTACGAGTGAAATGTCCAGCTAACTATAGCAGCCCTGAAACCTATGGTTTTTTCAGTGAATTTCTAAGGTTTTTAAAATGCTAATTCCTAACTATAACATGTCTGAAACCTATGTTTTTTTCAGTGAATTTCGAAGGTTTTTTAAATGTAATAATAGTATATGTATTTTTTTTTATACTGATTTTCTAGTTTTTTTAACTGTTTATTTTTACATATTTTATTTTTTAAATTACATTATATATTTTTAATATAAATTGAAATAAAAATGTTTTTTAAAATATTGAAACTGAAATATTGTTTTTTGTTGTTGAATGTATAAGTGCAGAACTATAAGTGTGTTGGTTAGTTAGGGGACTGCATGCATATTGGATAGGGGTTTGAAGCAGTCCATGTGCTAAGATTAGAGTACTGCAAGGAGAGTGCCTGCGTGAATTTATAAGTTATTGGGTTTTGGCGCAGTGAATGGATTACTACATGGTGCTGAATGGGTCACTGGAGAAGTGCAAGGGGAGTGACCGGGTATTTGCTGGAGTGTATAGATAGTGACTGGGGAATTGAAGGTGTGAAAGAAAGGTGTGGAGGTGGTTAGAGGACTGCATGAATAGTGGATAGGGGTTTGAAGCAGTCCATGTGCTAAAGCCTGGCTCGCTGGATGAGTTCTTGGGTACTGACTGAATGATTAGACTACTGCAAGGAGAGTGCCTGGGTGAATTTATAAGTGTTTGGGTTTTGGCGCAGTGAATGGATTAGTACATGGTGCTGAATGGGTCACTAGAGTGCAAGGGGAGTGAGTCCTAGAGCCAGTGCTATGCTAACAGACACTTAGAATACAGTGAAAACACCTACATACACTAGGGAACACTATGCGTTGGGGTCCCCCTGTGATTAGAATGACCTCCTCTGTAAGCCCCTAGTATATAATAGGGCAGGGGGATTTAAAAATACCACTTAAAACGTCCCACAGGGCGCGTTTGCACACTGGTGAAGGGAGGGGGAGGCTAAACTGACGTGTGCAATCATGCCCTGTGGTCGTTTTAATTTGGGGGATAATGTCCCCTTGAATCCTGAGTGTCTCTTGGGTTCAACTAGCCCACCAGGTACCTCCAGTTAGTGCCACAGAGCTGAGTTGCAGAGAGGTGTGAAAAGTGGCACGGCCTGCACTACCTCTCTGCAATGCAGCGCAGTGGCGTTTACTGGCCCTCAGGATTGAAGGCAAATAATTTCCCCATCTTAAAACCCGCCACAGGGCATGTTTGCACACATAGCCTCAGGCCCCGTCCCCTCCCTTCACCACTGTGTAAATGTGCCCTGTGGCCGTTTTAATTTGGGAGATTAAGTTCCCTTGAATCCTGAGTGTCCCTTGGGTCCAACTAGCAAACTAGCCCACTAGGTACCTCCAGTAAGCGCCACAGAGCTGCGGTGCAGAGAGGTGTAAAAAGGGGCGTGGTCTCTGAACACATGTCTGCAAAGCAGCTCCCTGGCGCATACTTGAGATACCTGGTGGGCTAGTTGGCCCTCTGGGACCCTCAGTATTGAAGGGGAATTAATTCCCCAACTTCCAACTCGCCAGGGGGTGCGTTTGCACAATGGTGAAGGAAGGGGGCGTGGCCTGAGGTGACATGTGTGCAAACTTTGCCCTGTGGCGCATTGTAAGTTGGGGAATTAATTCCTCTTCAATCCTGAGGGTCCCTGGGGACCAACTAGCCCACCAGGTACCTCCTGTATGCGCCAGGGAGCTGCGTTGCAGAGAGGTGTTCAGAGGCCACGCCCCTTTTCTCAACACTCAGCAACGCAGCTCTGTGGCGCTTACTGAAGGTACCTGATGGGCTAGTTGGCCCCCAGGGATCCTCAGGATTGAAGAGGAATTAATTCCTCAACTTAAAACGCGCTACAGGGCCTGTTTGCACACATGTCACCTCAGGCCCCGCCCCGTCTCTTCATCACTGTGCAAACGCACCCCGTGGCGCGTTTTAAGTTGGGGGATTAACTCCCCTTGAATCCTGAGGGTCCCTGGGGTGCAACTAGCCCACCAGCTACCTCCATTAAGCGCCACAGATCTGCATTGCAGAGAGGTGTAAAAAGGGGCGTGGCCTTAGAACACCTCTCTGCAATGCAGCCCGCTGGCGCATACTGGAGGTTCCTGGTGGGCTAGTTGGCCCCCAGGGACCCCCAGTATTCAAGGGGAATTTGTTCCCCTTCTGCAAACACGCCAGAGGGCGCCTCCTAAGGCTGTTGATTCTTACCGATTGTTCGTTTGTGTATTCTTCCCAAAGCTCTATTTACCTCTGGGTATCTCTTGCTTGTGATCTGTTTCCATGTAAAACCATGTAACCATCATTCAGTGTGCTTCCTCCTTGAATATCTCTATGGTGCTTGTCGGACGAGGCCCCATTCATGAATGCTAATAAATGACCTATGGTTTGTACTTCACTCCAGTGTCGATTCCTCCTTACTTGTTAAGAACCCGTGGACGAAGAGGTGACCCTTCACCAGTGGGTTTTAATAAATCTGCTTCCACACAGGAAGTTCCTTCACTTTACAGTAGCCGAGAGCCACTTTCAATTCAAATTCCTCCCTTTCGGCCTCAGATCGGCACCAAGAGGTAGCGGCCTTCCTCAGAAGACAACAGCACCAGGTGTTTCCCTACCTAGACAACTGGTTGAAAAAAGTCCCTTCCAAAACAACAGGCAGGAATTCTGTGACAGCCTGTACAAAGCTCTTCAAAGGTCTAGGTCTTACCCTCAACAGGGAAAAGTCAAACTTGCTTCCTTCCTAGAACGCCATTTTTCTGGTAGCCATATTGGACACATCCCTGAACAGAGCATTTCCATCACTAGAAAGAAAAGGCAAACTGATGTTGATGGCGCGTCTCCTCCTAAAAAGGTCACTTTCAGTTTGCCTCTACAAGTCCGTTCTGGGATCCATTTCGTCCTGCATTCCTCTGATACCCCACTGCAGGCTACGAATGCGTCCTCTTCAGGAGCAATTGGACTTACAGTGGCATCAGGTGAAAGGATCTTTTGAAGACATGATCACAGTAACTTCGCCAATGAGACAAGCTGCCTCATGGTGGATTCACAAGGTGAACATTTCTTAGGGTCTCTCTTTGCTGGTCACCCCAGTTCCTCAGATACTTACAACTGATGCATCTCTAGAAGGTTGGGGAGCGATCTTACAGAACCTCCAAATAAGTGGTTGATGGCAACAGCATCATAGTCTTTTGCACATCAATTTGCTGGAGCTAAGAGCGATTCACCTAGCCCTACAGGTATTTCTCCCAAGAATAAAAAAATTGTTGGTTCTGATCAGAACAGACAATACCACGGCCATGCATTACGGCAACAAACAGGGCGGCACGAGATCCCGTCTGTTGTCTGTGGAAGCTCAAAGTATCTGGGAATGGGCGATCCTACATGGGGTTTAGCTGAAAGCTGAGCATCTTCCAAGGAATCTCAACAAAACAGCAGATACACTAAGCAGACTAAAGTCAGTCTGCCATGAGTGGTAGCTGGACCAGAGGACGCTGGCGACATCTTCTGGCTTAGGGGTAGGACATCCATAGATCTGTTTGTGACACCGAAGAACAAAAAATACCAGTACTTCGCAAGCTGGCATCACCATCCGGGATCCTGGTGGCGTGTGTTTTCGATGGTATGGTCAGGTGTCTTTGTCTATGCTTTTCTCCCCATTCCTCTTCTCCTGAGGCTTCTCAGGAAGTTGAAGGCAGAACCCTGCAAAATGATCCTCACAGCACCGTACTGGCCTCACCAGTACTGGTACACAGAGCTTCTTCTTCTGTTGGTGGAGCAACCGATTCCCTTGGATCCTATCCCATCATTGCTGACGATGTCCCAGGGCCAAGTGCTGCATCTGGATCCCAAATCCCTTCAATTATCAGCTAGGCTCCTGAGCACAGAAAGTTTGTTTTACCTGAATCTGTCTTCCGAGTGTAGAGACATCCTTTCCCAGGCTCATGCTCAGAGTACGAACAAGACATACCAAATGAAGTTGAAGAGGTTCTGATTCTGGTGCCAAAAATTGGGAGTTCACCCTTTCTCTTCCTCGGCTCAGGAGATTCTTCCTTATATCCTTTCCTTTGTAAAAGCTGGTTTAGCTCATGCATCCATCAAAGTTCATCTTGCAGCCATCTCTCGTTTCAGAAAAACGTCTTCAGGCCCTTCTCTATGGTCAGTAAGGATAATAAAACAATTCATGAAGGGGCTTTTTCGGGTTTTCCCTCCGATCAAACCTCCTCCTCCACTCTGGCACCTTAATATAGTCTTGGCTCAGCTCATGAAACATCCTTTCGAGCCTTATAAGGCACCATAAACCAATGTATAGACAGAGATACTCTGTAGTGGGTGGTTGGTAAAAAAGAATAGGAAATCTTGGGAAACCTTAGCCTCATTGTGAATGAACTTTGAATTATGTCTGCACATTAATTGTACTTACAGAGGGAGAATGTTATAGCTCCTTTTGGACAAAATCACTGTAAATCCACGGTCTAGGAGGTACTCTTTTCCAGAAACTTTTAGAAAGATGGCATCTGGTTCAAGTTTGGTGTCTCTGGAATCCAAATTTTAAATGCTAACTTATGGTGGAGTCGGATTTAAAATTACGAAAGTTGGCATTTTCTTGCCTTATCCATTGGTGCCTGCAGTCTATCTGACTGGGTGTAGTGTGCAGCGGGGCTATTGAATATTCCTCCTAGACAGCCACACATAATGGAAGTTTAGGTGTGACTGAGTGGGACATCACTGGCAGGATGGGAGGGAGGAGTTGGGTCCAGCCTCACTTACACCTGAATAGGCTGTGTTGTGTCTCCCCAAAAAGAGCCTAACGACTCTGCATTCTCACTTCAACCAGCTTGGAGCAAGGGCACACAATGTCTAAAAAGCAGCTCCCACCTTTCAGAACCAGGACATCAGGATATAAAAAGTAGACCTCAGACACCAACTCTTCAGTACACTTCTGGACCTGTAGGTACTCTGCCAGGAAGGAGGAGTGCTGTACTGCTGAAGAACTGCCACTATGCTGAGCAGCTATGTTTCCTTTATACAAAACTAGAAGTCTCCTACACAGTGAGCAACACAATGCATGATCTTTACCACAACACAAATCACCAATACACACACTAAGGGATTTAACTCAAATTAGACTGTTCGATTCCATCTTGAAAATCTCCAGTAATGCCCATTTTCAGATTTATAACCTATTGTTGGCTGTCTGAGAAGACATTTCAAAAGAAAACATTTACAAATGATAGTAGGGTTTTAAAATAGTTTTGAGGGTTACGACATCTGAACATATTGTTTCTTACATATCTTTAAAGCCTTTGTATAAAACTGCATTGAATGTATTACTATTTTATAGACCCCTCACCATTATATTGCAAGGACCCCTCACCATTATATTGCAAGGACCTTAATGCATTTGCTACAAAAAAAACCAGGACAATGATTGAGAGGTTTTAGAAAAGTACTAGAAGTGTGAATGTGACAGATCAGTTTGAAACACGTAAACTATTTATGACTATATGAACAGAAATCTCCCATGAATATCATATTTTCACACATTGTGCAAAATGTAATAAGAATATTTAAAAAATTCTCCCAGGTAGCTAATACTACCCTTTCTGAGTTGTCTTTATCTGTCTAGTTTCACCAGTAGGCAATGTAGAAATATTTTACACATCCTGAAAACAAGATTACATTAGACTTCTCTATATGTTTTCTGATAGGTATTTTGATCAAAGCAATATGTAAGTTTATAAATTGAGCAGTAAAACATGGATCTTGTATAACATGTAATTCTAGAGAGCTCATATTAGTTTGTTTTTGTGTACACAGATAATCTCCAAAAAGAAATAGGTGAGTGTAATGGTATTTCTATTAATACAGCGGCATTGGATGCTTTATGATCTCTTCAAGTGGTATTTTGCTGTCACTGTACACGGTAGATCATCTATCCCAGTTCATGCTTGGAAATAGCTTTTGTGGCACCATAATCAGGAACCTTAGTGGCTTCTTGCCTAAAGCTCTCAACTTCTGAACTCCTTCTATTTGTAGATGCTCTGATTCTGGAATATTGTCTAGAAAGACATTAACAGTTTCTGAAATAAGTACTGAAATGAAAGATTGGGCTAGAGGACTGAAATACAAATGTTCCCTTCTCTTGATTAATATCATACTATAAGTGAAGGGCCCAATGTCACATTGCCATCCTCTCCTAGACCATTAGGTTGTACTGACGCCATTGGATTTGCTCTACTGTTTTCAGCTCCTAGATATGTACCAGGTTTTCTTATGAAAAGTTCCAATCCTGCTTCTGATTATTTGGACCCATTCCTCTGAGTTGATGTAATTTCTATTTGGCATCTGACAGGGTTTGATCCTTGTCTGTCTTAGGGCTGCCTTGCCTCTATATCTAAGAATAAGCATCTTCATACACTTGTAAACTGGGCAATGTCAGGCTTGTTGTGGAAGAACATCTTTCTAGTTTCCTGCAGCATATAGGGGGACAGAGAGGTATCATTTACAGTTTGGCAGATAATGGGAACCGTCAAAAATTGACAAATGCTCCACCCTGTCAATCTTGTGAATCCCTTTGATTTAATCCCCTGGTTGAAAACCACAGCCTGGTGGCCTACCTATCACTGGCCGCCAGGTCATAGTTATGGATTCCTCGCCATATTTAGAGGATAGCTGTTATAACTAAATTTCCAATCTCAGAAAAGTCATGTGAGGCTTCACAAACCTCAGTTTGTAAATCTATAAATGACTCAGTGCATAGGGACAAAATTCCCTGTGCGTTATAGTCCGTGATTCTTCATTAACAAACTTCCACCTTTTGTAGGTTTTTATTTCAATACTAAAAATTCATGAGCAGGCGAAACAAAGCCATTGTGGCTCTATAGGGTTCTCTATATTCAGTCGGACAATTTTTCAGGAGCTGCACTCTAGGATTAGGATGGGTATTGAATATGCTACTTACCAGTATGCATCTGTTCTTGGCATGTAGGGCTGCTGACATTCATATCTGTGCATAGATCGCCGCCTAGTGTTGGGTCCGGATGTTTGCACGTTGTTGTCCTGGAAGAGTCTTCGAAGTATCCTTGGATAGGTGACTCCTCCCCTGGACTACAGTGCGCATGGGCATCCTCTCCATCCTCAGATTGTTTTTCGCCATTGTGGCAGTGATGGAGTAGATACAGAAAGTGATGACCATGCTTGCAGTAATTCTGAGAGCTGCAGCTGCGACAGGCGCCGGGGAGGAGGGAGGGCGATATGAATGTCAGCAGCCCTACATGCCAAGAACAGATGCATACTGGTAAGTAGCATATTCAGTTCGAGGCATGTGGGCTGCTGAATTCATATCTGTGCATAGAATACATAGCAGTGCCCTCTATTAGCGGCGGCTACCCGTGCCAGCTGCAGCGGTCTGAAAAAGTGTCTTGAGAACAGCCTGTCCTACAGCTGCCTGCTGTTTTGACTGCACATCTACGCAATAGTGTTTTGTAAATGTGTGTGTAGTGGACCATGTGGCTGCTCTGCATATATCATGCAGGGGAATATTTCCTAGGAAGGCCATGGAAGCCCCCAACTTACGTGTTGAGTGGGCTCGTGGTGGAATAGTTAATGTGCGTTTTGCCTTTTGATAACAGATTTGAATACACTTAACTATCCATCTGGCTATCCCTGCTTTGGAGATGGCGTTACCTTTGTGGTGTGGGGCAAAGGCAACGAACAGTTGTTTTGTCTTCCTGAATGGTTTAGTCCTGTCGATGTAGTACATGAGGGCCCTCCGTACATCTAGTGTATGTAGTGCCCTTTCTGCAACAGTTTGTGGGTTTTGGAAGAAAACGGGCAGTTCAATAGTCTGGTTCATGTGGAACTGTGATATTACCTTGGGCATGAACTTGGGGTTGGTACGTAGTACGACCCTGTTAGCGTGAACCTGAATAAATGGCTCTTGAACGGTTAGTGCCTGGAGTTCACTAACTCTTCTGAGGGAAGTGATCGCTACTAGGAAGGCCACTTTCCAGGTAAGGAATTGAATCTCGCATGAGTGTAGAGGTTCAAAGGGTGGACCCATCAGGCGTGTGAGGACCAAGTTGAGGTTCCACATTGGAGCCGGTGGGTGACTAGGTGGAATGACTCGTTTGAGCCCCTCCAAGAATGCTTTGATGGCAGGCACTCTGAATAGAGAGAGGTGCTGCCTGGTTTGCAGATAGGCTGATATTGCGGTCAAATGGACACGTATAGAGGTGTACGCCAGATTGCATCGATATAGGTGTAAGAGATAACAGATGATGTTTTGGATGGATGCGTCCAGCGGGTTGATGTCATTATTTCCGCAATAAATGACGAACCTTTTCCATTTGGCTGCATAGCAAGCTCTGGTAGTGGGTCTCCTGGCCTCCTTGATGATGTCCATACAGTCAGGTGGCAGTTTGAGATAGCCAAACTCTAGGACTTCAGGAGCCAGATCGCCAGATTCAGCTGTTGCGGATCTGGGTGCTGAACCTCTCCATGGTTCTGCGTCAAATGCGCGGGTTTGATCCGCAGCCTTTGATGCGGCACCACGGAAAGTTCGAGGAAGGTGGTGTACCACGGCTGGCGTGCCCACGTGGGAGCAACTAGGACGAGTGTCAGGGAGTGTTGTCGGAGTTTGCGGGCCACTAGCGGTATCAATGGCGCTGGGGGAAAAGCGTACGCAAATCTGCCGGACCAGTTCATCCATATCGCATTGCCCTGCGACTGCGGATGTGGGAATCTGGCGGCGAAGCTTGGGCATTTTGCGTTTTCGCTTGTCGCGAATAGGTCTATCTCCGGATGACCCCACTGCTGAAAGTACGGTTGGAGTACTGATGGGTGTAACTCCCACTCGTGCATTTGGTGGCTGTGTCTGCTGAGCAGATCCGCCATCTGGTTGTCCTTGCCAGGGAGGTGTTCCGCCATGAGGAACATGTTCCTTTGAATGGCCCACTTCCACATGCTCTGAGCCAGATGAGACAACTGTGGAGAGTGTGTGCCTCCCTGTTTCTGTATGTAGTACATTGCGGTCATGTTGTCCGTCCGGATCAACACGACCTTGTTGCATAGATGTACTTTGAACGCCTTCATGGCTAGGAAGATTGCCATCAATTCCAGAAGGTTGATGTGCAACTTCTTTTGTTGTGTTGTCCATAGTCCTTGCACTGTGTAGTGGAGTACATGAGCTCCCCATCCCTGGAGAGACGCGTCCGCTGTCAGTACTATTTGTGGGACAGGCTCTTGGAACGGTCGGCCCTTGCAAAGGTTTTGTGGATTCCACCAATGCAGAGAGTTGTATGCCCGACCGCTCACCAACACTAGGTCCTTTAACTGTCCTTGAGCCTGATTCCACTGACGTGCTAGGCACTCCTGAAGTGGGCGCATATGTAATCTCGCGTGCGGGACTATGAAGATGCAGGAGGCCATCATGCCTATCAACTGCATGAACACTCGCGCTGGAAGTGAGTGATTGGGTTTGAATTTGGAGATCAGCAGTTGTATGCTGTCGATCCTCACTAAATTTGGCTGAGCTGTGGCCGCCAGAGTGTCTATAGTCGCGCCTAGGTACTGTTGTACGTGTGCGGGCTGGAGATGGGACTTTGGATAATTCAGTGAGAATCCCAGACTGTGAAGAAGGTGAATGGTGCGGGACATGTGGCTTGCACATTGCTGGGCTGACTTCGCTTGAACGAGCCAGTCGTCTAGGTAGGGGTAGACGTGTATATGCTGCCTCCGTAGATGTGCTGCCACCGTAGCGAGGCACTTCGTGAAAACCCTGGGCGCTGTTGTCACGCCGAAGGGAAGGACTTTGAACTGATAGTGCTGCCCCTGAACAGTGAACCTGAGGTATTTTTTGTGTGAGGGGTGGATGGGTATGTGAAAGTACGCATCCTTGAGGTCCAGTGTGGCTAGGAAGTCTCCCTGCTTGAGAAGCGGAAGGACTTGCTGTAGAGTGAGCATATGAAAGTGCTCTGAAAGAATGTACTGGTTCAGGGGTCTCAGGTCCAATATAGGTCTGAGCGACCCGTCCTTTTTTGGAATTAAGAAGTAGAGGGAGTACACTCCCGCACCCTGCTCGTGGATGGGTACGACCTCTATAGCGCCTTTTAGAAGCATACTTTGCACTTCTTGCTGTAAGAGCGTTAAGTGCTCTGAGGACATAGGACGGCTTCTTGGTGGTATTGTGGGTGGAGTGGAGGTTAACTCCAGACAGTAACCGTATTTTATAATATCTTTGACCCACCTGTCTGTGGTGATGGAATTCCACGTGGACAGGAACCTTTGTAGCCTTCCCCCGACAGGTGTTATGTGGTCGGGAGGAAGGGAGAGGGCGTCACTGCTTGTTCTTGGGGGAGGACCTGGTGTTGCCGTAGCCGCGTCCTCTGCCCTTCGTGCTGGAGCCACGATATCCACCTCGGGTGTTTTTATCATAGGTGGTCTGTGTATTGCCTTTGTTATATGTTTGTTGTGACCCCTGTCCTCTACCTGCTCCCTTGTTTCCGGGGCGACGAAAGGAGCCGCTCCGAAAGGACTGAGTTTGTAGTGCGCCCATGGACTTTGCAGTGTCCGTATCCTTTTTTATCTTTTCGAGGGTGGTGTCAACCTCTGGCCCGAATAAATAGTCGGGGTTGACGGGCTGGTTCAGTATATTGTTTTGTACCTCAGGCTTGAATCCTGAGATCCGTAGCCAGGCATGTCGTCGCAACATGACGCTTGTGTTTATGGCTCTGGCAGCCGTGTCTGCAACATCTAGTGCGCATTTGATGGAAGCGTTCGTTAGTAGCTGTCCTTCTCTGATGAGCATTTCTGCGCCTTCCTTGAACTGGTCAGGGAGATGTTGGAATATTTGCTCAAGTGTGTCATAGTGCGCTCTATCATAGCGAGCAAGGAGCGCCTGAGTGTTGGCTATGCGCCATATGTTGGCAGCTTGGGCGGCAACTCGCTTGCCAGAGGTTTCTAACACCTTGGACTCTTTGTCCGGGGGAGGAGCGTCACCTGTTGTTTGCGAGTGTGCCCTCTTGCGTGCATTCGCTACGACGATGGAGTCGAGTGGTAATTGTCCTCTGATGTAAGTAGGATCCCCAGGTGCTGATCTGTATTTTTTATCAATCCTGGGGTTTATCACTCGTGCCCTGGTGGGTTCTTTGAAAATGTCCTTGGCTGGTTTGAGGACCCCCTTCAACATTGGCAGAGTCTTTACATGTCTTTCTGAGGATGCAAAGGTGTCCATTAGAAAGTCATCTTCGATGGTATCAGAGTGAAGCTGCACCCCATGGTTATTGGCAGCACGTTCGATAAGAGCATTGAACGCTGCAGTATCCTCCGTAGGAGATGTCTTTGCCCCATAGAGTTGTGGATCCTGTGCATCGAGAGGTGCACTGGGGTCTGCAGGGTCGCCCCAAGTTTGATCAGGGTCCTGCTGGTCATCAGGGTCCGTGTCTACATGGTAGGGGACTTGGTCAGCCATGTAGTCCTCCAATGCGTCTGTATCGGAGCGTGTGGGGGAGAACCGGTGTGGATCCTGGTAGGATGAATGGAAGGGTTCATAAAGGAGAGGTTCCGATTCTGCAGGCAACTTCCTTTTTAGTGGGATCCTGAAAGGGTCCAATGGCGGCTCCGAAGTTATCCTTCGGTCCTGGAGAATCATTCTGCCAGTGCCGGCGTCGATGATACGTGCTGGAGACGTCTCAGCAGGTGTGACCGTAGGTTGGGTGACCCGTGTCCTGAGTTGGAACATTTTTGGGATTGTTGACGGAGGCAAGCCGAAGGTAATGTTGGTCGGCACCGAAGAGGCTGCGGGAGCTCCGACCGAACCGGAGCCCGACGTGTCCTGGAGGACAGGTGTGGTTTTGCTGCCTTGCGTCACACCAGGTCGTACTTGGGGCGCCTTCGAGGCTTTGGCACCGGCCAGGCTCGTAGAGGCGGCCGTAGATTTTTTCGGTGCCGGAGGGTCATCGAGTCGGGGTGAAGAGATCACCGTCGAAGTCTTCGATACCTGAGGCTTAGGTGTCGTCGAGGGAGCGATGTGAGACACAGCAGGCGGTACGGCCCTTGGTGTCGTCGGTGCCGGTAGCCGAGCAGGTTTGTCGGTGCCGATGGCTTTTTTCCGTTTGTCGACTCCAACGTCGCCCGCCTCAAGTTCGGCACCGAAGTCCCTCTTGGTGCGGTCGGTGCCGACGCGGTGCGCTGGCGTCGAAGGCCTCGATCCGACCAGCGCTACTTTCAGTTTCGGTTTCGGTGGAACCTGAGCAGCTTTCGGTTTCGGTTTTGTGATAGGGAAACCAGCCTGTTTATGTAGTAATGGCTGCCGCTGAACGTCCGAGGCCGGGCCCGAGGGCGGGGCCGAAGAACTGCGGGATGGGTCTCGGGTAAGGCCCGAAGGCGATCCCTCGACCGGAGCCATAGGCTGTGGCACTGGTGTTTGAACGGTTTGAACAGGTAGGCCTTGTTCATCATTGGAGCTACTTTCTTCGGCCCCGAAGGCCTCCTCGTCGTCTCCTACCTCGGTGTCGTCTTCACCTCTGTGGAAGAGTGACTCGTCTTCCTCGTCCGATCCGGGTTCGTGTTCGGAAACGGGACTGGAGGGCCAGACTTCCAATTCCTCGACGTCCTCGGCCTCGCCGAAGATGTCTGTCGGGGCCGGTGCCGCGTGCTGCGCCTCGAGTCTCGCCGCTCGTCGATTCCGCAGAGTCTTCTTCGAGCGGAACCGGGCACAGGCCATGCATGTTGATTCGTCGTGGTCCGGCGAAAGGCATTTGTTGCACACCGGATGGACGTCGATGTGTGGGTACTTCGCATTGCATACCGGACACCTTTTGAACGGCGTCCTGGATTCCATCGTCGAAGTCGTCGATGGACAGGTAAATGCGAAAGCAGTCGGTGCTGAAGGTTAGTAAACTAACAAATTCTATCGAAACCCGATCGATAAACAGTACCGACGCGAACTAAAGGCCTTTTGGCCTCGAAAAAATATTTTCCTAACTTGAGCTAAGATAGCACATCCGAACCCAATGGCGGAAAAAAACAATCTGAGGATGGAGAGGATGCCCATGCGCACTGTAGTCCAGGGGAGGAGTCACCTATCCAAGGATACTTCGAAGACTCTTCCAGGACAACAACGTGCAAACATCCGGACCCAACACTAGGCGGCGATCTATGCACAGATATGAATTCAGCAGCCCACATGCCTCGAACATTATGTTACATTATACAGATTTGTATGGCGCAAGTTATCACTCGAGGGTATCCAGGTACTGGAGCAGGAGCGTAGCTCTGGTTGTGCCGGAGCAGGAGCTGAGGATTTACATTGTTATTGTGGCCTTAATTTGAGCATTTCTTTTCAGTTCAAGTAAGCTTCATAGCATCTTAGTGTAGGATTCGTACAAGGCAGGTGGCTGAACAGCATCCATTCACTTTTCATCATCAAGAAGCCTCTGAAATATTCCAAGATTTCCCAACTGACACATCTGAGAAGTATAGTCGTGGCCTACAAGTTATACCTTATTGCTGCTGATGTGAGTGGGCATACATTTCATCTATTCTAGGGGATACATAAGATGCAAATAGAGGAATGAGACAGAGGCAGGCCTATGGTAAAGGGATAAAACTAAATTGAATGAACCTGGGGGTATTCAGGCGCTGAATCAGACTGAGAGACAGAGTTTGTTTATGGAAAATGGGGAGATGCTATTTAGTGAATAGCCAGGTTTTTAGGTTTTTCCTGAATTCTAATAAGTTTGCTTTGTTCTTGAGGTCTATGGGGAGCAACTTCCACAGCCACGCTGTGCAGGTTACGATCCCTTCCTCCCCCCAGTTAACTAGTTTCAATTTAGGGAATACAAGGTTTCCACTGGAAGATGAGCGACGAGACCGGGCCGAAATGTAATGTTCGGAGCGCTGTCTCAAATACGTAGGTTCAAGTAATAACGCTGCCGTGTTCTGCAGTGTCTGCAACTTGTGCAAGAATCTTTTGAATGTTGATGAAGAGTGCATTGCACTAATGCAACTTAGAGGAAATGAGAGCCATAACTACAGCTTTTTGCAAGGTCATTGGAACGTAGGGCAAGACTTTTCTGTGGATTTTCAAGACATAAAAGCAGGAAGATGTAGTGTGATTTATCCGTCCTTCGAAGGATAGCTTAGTGTTGATGATTAGTCCCAAATCTTTTACTTCACTCCTTGGGGTAGGCAGGGTTCCAAGTTCTTGAGGCCACCAGTTAGGAGACCAAAAGGATGGGTTATTGCCAAACAGTAAAACCTCAGTTTTTGAGGAGTTGAACTTCAGGCAGCTATTCTGCATCCAGCTGCTATGTGGAGCATGCAATCGTGAAATTGAACTGCCGTGGCCTCAGGGTTACCTGCTATCGACACAACAATCTGCGTGTCATCAGCGTAGGAGACCAGCGCAAAACCATGAGATTTGATCGGTGCTGCCAGCGGGGTAACATACAGATTAAATAGAGTGGGGCTCAGGAATGAACCCTGGGGCACTGCGCATGTCAGTGAGAAAGCTGGTGATGTAAAGTCTCCTAAAGACACTGTTTGAATTTGGTCGACTTGGAAGGGTGTTAAGAATTTGAGTGCTTTGTCGTTTATACCAAACGATCCACGTCAGTCGATTGGGAGAGTATGGTTAAGTGTGTTGAACATGGTTGAATATTCTAATAAGAGCAGGCCCGCATTGCTCCTGCGATCTGTTGTCTGTTTGACTTCCTCAGTGGCTGTGACCAGTGCCAGCTCAGTGCTGTGGTGAATACGGAAACCAAACTGAGTTAGATAGAGACTCTAATTATTGTCTATAAAAGTTGCCAGCCCTTGATTGTTGGTCTCTTGGCTATCATTTAAAGTGGTAATATGGGCCTTTATTTAACTTTAGATCCCTCACAGACTGTACCTGATGGTTATTCTGTAAGAGACCTCGGAAGGGACACACACAGTGTTGATCATACAAATACAAATAGCATCCCCCTTCCTGTCCTAGCCTAGAACTTTCATAGACAATCCCTTTGCTGTTCTGGTGGGATTAGCCCAGTATGCTGAAATGCTTTTAGATGTAACCAGAATGTTGTTAGAAATGACCTAAAATGGTATTAGGAGAAATGGCTCTGTCCACAGTGACGAAACAGAAAGTAAGTCAACTATTGTTTTTGTATTGTGTTGTCTTTTAGTGGCACTCATTTGAATCAAGAAAGTAACAAGGGCAGCTATTTTGGGATTTAGGCTCATCATTGTTTTTTTATGTGTCATTTATGACCTGTATAGCTCTTTTCTTATTTCAATCTTTAATAATATTGTGAAATATATATTTTATGCACCATATTATGAAAGTATCATGTATTCTGAATGAGTGCACAAACGCAATTTTTTCACACAGCCACTAAAAGGAACACTTGGTTGTAGGTCTTGTAATGTTCTAAATGCACATTAATTTGTTCTGTTCAATGCTGACTGTCAAATGCTCATTGTGGTGTGACACTTTTGAGCTCATCATTTTTAATATCATGCCCTTAATTTTTGTAAATAGCTTGAATTTAGAGAATTTCACCACAGTTGCTATAATATTGACGAGAGGAACAAGTCTTGAAAGTTTGCCTTTGAAATTTGGAGTAATGGAGTATTAAATCTGCACAAGTAACACATTTGTCCCTATTTCAGAAACTCTCCAGAAGGAAAAAGGTATGTGAATTGCATTGATACAAAGGTGAGAGTAAGAACAAATCAAGTCAAGATAGTGTACTTCTGTTAAGCTACTTGCCTGAAGAATGTTACTGCCTATCTTGCATCATTTGTTTATAATGATGTTGGGAGCGATATTTTGCTTTATAGAGGGGCTATTAGCCGGACTATGTCTCCTTTATACAAAAACAGAAGGCTCCTACGCAAGGCTGGGCCCACTCTGCACCGCAACACTAAACACCAAGACACACACTAAACACCAAGACAGACACTCAATTTAGACACTTCAACTCCATCTTAAAAAATATTCAGAAATGCCCATTTTCAAATTCATAAATGAAGTGTTGGCTATTCCAGCAGACAGTAGAATTTCAAAAAGATTGTAGGTTTAAAAAAAATACTTTTAAGGTTCTCAAAATCTTAACATTTAGTTTATTTCATATCCTTGAAGCCTTTCTATAGAATGCATTGAATTTATTACTTATTTACAGACCCACTAACCAATATAGTGCAAGTCAACTTGATATTCATATACTTGACTGAGGAATTTTAGAAAAGTATAAAAATTGTGAATGTAATAGGTCAGTTTGAAATGCATAGATTATCTATGACTACACAAACAGAAATATCACTTGAATAGTACATTTCAGACATTTTGCAAAGAGTAATACAAATATTTAGAAACTCCTACCTGATAGCTAAATACTACCCTTTCTGACTTGTCTTTATCTGTCAAGTTTCACCAGTAGGCAATGTAGAAATAAATTACACATCTTCAGAACAAGAATACATTATCCTTCTCTATATTTTCACTGATAGATGATTTAATTAAAGCAAGAAGTGAGTTTATAAATGAGCAATAAGTGATGGATCTTATATTAAAACAAATTCTAAGGAGCTCACGTTAAGTTTTTTTTTTGTGTACACAGATAATCTCCAAAAAGATAAAGGTGAGTGTGATGGTCTTTTTATTAATACAGTGGCATTGGATGCTTTATGAACTCTTCAAGTGGTATTTTGCTGTCGCTGTACACAGTAGATTGTCAATCCCAGTTTAACCTTGGACACTGTTTTTATGGCATCATAACATGGAACCTTAGTGGCATCTTGCCTAAAGCTCTCAAATTTTGATAACATTTCATTCCTAGATGCTCTGATTCTGGAATATTATCTACAAAGACATTAACAGATTCTGAAACGAGTGCTGAAATAGAGGAATACAATACACATTTCCTCTTCTCCTCTTCACATTACTGGGCTTGGTTGACAGTTGGGCTTTTGTGTATTCCTCCTAGGCAGCCACACATAATGGGAGATTAAGTGTGACTGTATGAGCAATCAAAGGCAGGTTGGGAGGGAGGAGTTGTGCACCGCCACTAGGCTGTGTCGTGTCTCACCACAAAGGCCCAACGGCCGCGCATTGTCTCTTCAGCCAGCTTGGAGCCAGGGCAGGGGAGGGATGGAATTCTCTGCTCTTTAAAGACAATGTCTAGAAGCTTCTACCACCTTTCAGAACCAGGGCATCAATATATAAAAAGGCAACCTCAGATACCAAATCTTCAGTACACTTCTGGACCTGGGATACTCTGTCAGGAAAAAGTACTGTTGTGCTGCTGGAGGACTGCCACTCTGATGGACTGCTGCTGTGAAGGAACTGCGGCCCTGCTATGCTGAACTGCTGCCATCTTACCTGGGTGACAAGGACTGAACCTACATCTTTTGAACCCAGAACACAGAGTGTCTACAAGGGCCAGATGGCTGGCCTCCTGATCTGAAGCCTCAGGCATATAACAGGCTTGGAACCACCATGCACCTGGCCTCTGCCGTCTGTGAGTCTAACCTGCCAAGTGGTGCTACTCAAGTCCTTGACCCTTGGAAGTGGACCTAAGGTGCTTGCCAGCTGAACCAATGCATCTTCTCTGAGTGGCACATCACCGAGCAAAATAGGCACATCTCATCTGCGGAGTCGCACATCCCTGAGCAGAATGGACACTTTACCACTGCGGCGTGGATTGGATCCTTCAAAAAGACCCTCTTCACCTCCGCAGTCCTCAGGACCGACGCATCATTCTAACGGTGCTGTGCGGGGCATCCACAGACCATGTCCTCGATCTCATGTCGAAGGCAATCTCGACGACAGTGATGGACAGAGCATCGCAGCTCCTTGGAACTGAACCTGTGCCAGCTGAATGCCACATACCGGATAGCGGACTTCGCATCATAAGCCCTGTTGACTGGATTCTCAACAACGATGCAACAGGACCTCACACCACAGCCTTGCCACATCTCGAACCAACATATCGCTTCGGCTGCGCTGCACATCTTTTATGCAGATCCACGTAACTCTCTGCAACCAGGATTTCGGGTACTCTGTTCAACAGGCCTAACTGGGTCCCTGTAGCCAGCCTGCACGCCATAACTCAGGACCATTTCGTGGATCGCTGGGGTTAAATAGCTACAACAAGCCAAATGCAGCCCTGATTCACGTTTGTGGCGCTTGGCCTGACTAATAAGCTTATGCACTCAGTGCGATTCTAAGCACTTTCGTCCCCAATAGAATATCCAGAAGTATTTTCCAAGTGACTTTTGGCTCAGTAAATTACAAGCATTGAGCTCTCACGTCATTGCAACTTTTGTCCATACGTTCGGTTTTGGAAGAGCATCCAAATATACAGCTCTTTATTCCTCTTTCGTGTGACCACTCTCTGCTGATATGGCTGAGCACCCCTGAACAACTTAGAATCCCTCGGCCCCTCTGTAATTTAATTACAGGTACTCCGCATTCATCGAACATTACCTTTTTTTTTTTTTTTGAAACCTTTATTACAGAAGTCAAAAGAGATACAAAAATGGGCCTACAACCTTCGGGCCGGCCGCTAGCAAACAATAAGAGCATAGAATACAAGTGGGAAACACACGCTGCAGCGTGAGAGAGATCACAGGAGTTGGAAAGAAAAAACATTGGCGGCCACACCGTCCGGACCCCCCATATGGCGGTTCCATTTTTATGTAAGAAATAACAAACAAATCCACAAGGCAGCAAGAAGGCGAAGCAGCAGTATGAGCTCCCCTGGGGAGGACCCTACCGATCCACAGGAAAAGCGGGGGGGGACAGGCCGGAGCGGAAACAAAGTGGACTCAGTACCCAGAACCAAGGAGACAAGGAGACTAGGGAGACGGGGCCAGTGCCAGATCAGGCGTCATTGGCGGGGTACAAATTCCGCCACGGTAGGAGTTCCAGGGGCCCCATACTTTCACCCATTTCCCAGGCTTACCTCTCGCGACATACACCACTTTTTCCCGAAACATACACCAATCCATGTTGTCCTTCCATGCCGAGATCGTTGGAGACCTCTGGGAGCCCCACAATTGCGCTATGTCACGCTTGGCCACCATATAGCCCAGAGTCACCCACCACGTCTGCGGCAATGAGTAATCAGTCGGCTCCCACACATTTAGCAGACACCTCCTCGCCTCAGGAAGCATCGGCACATGTGTGACCGCCTGCAACACCGCATGCACACCACGCCAGAATCGCGCCACCTCCGGACATTCCCACAAAATATGGACGAAGGTCCCTAAGGAACCACACCCACGCTTACACAACCCATCCACGGAATATCCCATACGCTTCAGACCCGGCCCCGTAACATAGACCCTATGGAGTATTTTGAGCTGGACGAAGCGAAGGCGGGCCGGTATGGCCACCTCTTTCGGGGAGGCCACCGCAGACACCCAGTCCTCGTGGTCCAGCTCCAATCCATCGGCGACCCACGCCTCACGAAGGCCAGTCAACAGTCCCGAGCGATCGTTGATGAGCTTTTTGTAAATCAAGGAAATCGTGCCGTCCGGCACATGCCCATCTAGCACTCTATCTTCCAGAGGGGAGTACTCCGGGATGGAGGCAACATCCGGGAATACGGAGACCAGCGCGTGACGGACCTGTAGATATCGAAAGTACTCCCTGTCCTGCAACTGGAATTCCGTCTGCAGCACATCGAACGTTTTGAATCCCCCCCTCGTCCAGAGATTGCCCACCCTGCTGATGCCTATCATGTCCCACTTCTCAAAGCCCTTCGAGGTCCACAGGGAGCCCAGCCGCTCAGAGGCATACAGTGGCGTCGCCCGGGTCAATCGATCCTTCCACCCCATCGCCAAGTTTGCCGCGTGCCACACCCGTACCATGACCCGCGTAGGGCCCGTCAGACGCGCGTCGAGCGATCGAGAATAAAGCGCCCGATTATAGTCACCACCCGGCAGCAATAGTTTATCCATCTCAAAGGCCGGGTTTAGAGCGGGCCCGTAAAGGCCGTGGTTTATCGCGGCCAGCTGGGAGGCCCAGTAGTACCGTTTGATGTCTGGGAGGGCGACCCCCCCGTCATACCACGGGAGTGTCAGCTTCGCAAGGGCGATACGCGGCCTCCCATCCCAGAATAGGTGGCGCTGCAGACTCTCCACCTCGCGAAAGTAGCGCGCCGGGACAACGTCCATCGTGTTCTGTAGAGCATATAGGAAACGTGGCAGCGACATCATCTTAAACAATGCCGCACGGCCAAGCGATGAGAGCGGCAAGCGCCTCCAACGCGCCACGTCCTCCTTCAGGCGCTGGAGGGGGGGGAGCAAATTTTGTTTATATCGGGCCTCAGCGTCCAGGGTGATAAAGATACCCAGGTACTTAAATCCCTGCGGAGCGACCTGGATAGGGCAGCCCCGCGGTAGGATAGGAGTCTCCCCGGAGAGGACATACACACAGGATTTAGCCCAGTTGATGACTAGGCCAGAATTGCGGCCAAAGGAATGCAAAACATCCACTACTACAATCAGCGATTTACGCGGGGAAGCAAGGTATAAAAGGATATCATCTGCGTAAAGGGATACGCGATCCTCATACTCAGGGGTCCAACGGAGACCACGAATGGAAGGATCCCACCGCAGCCACTCCGCCAGGGGCTCCAAGGCAAGCGCGAAGAGGAGCGGCGACAGCGGGCAGCCCTGCCGCGTACCCCTGCCCAGCTCAAACGGAGCCGACACTCTACCGTTCACCACCACCTGCGCCAGAGGTCCGGAGTATAACAGTTTCACCCAACCAATGAATCCCGGGCCGAAACCAAACTTCGCCAGCATCGCCCAAATATATGGCCACTCAAGCGTGTCGAACGCCATAGTGGCGTCCAAGGACGCCAAAATGGCCGGCTCTCGTATGAACGGGACCCGCGCGAGCACCCCATGCAAACGCCGCAGATTAAGCGCGGTGTTGCGATGAGGGATAAAGCCGGACTGGTCCTGGTGAATCAGATCGCACACCACGCTAACCAGCCGATTAGCCAGCACCTTGGCGAGAATTTTGGGCTCCGCATTCAACAGAGAAATGGGCCTGTAAGACGTGACCCGATCCCGCGGCCTCCCCTCCTTATGAATAACCACGATAGTGGCCAGACGCTGGTCCAGCGGGAGGGAACCCGCCGAACGGGCCGCGAGGAACATAGCACGGAGATGTGGCGCCAGCGTATCTGGTCGCAGCTTGTACAATTCGATGGGAAGGCCATTAGGACCCATGACCTTGCCGGAAGCGACCGAACGTATGGCGAGGGCAATCTCCTCAGATGTAGGGGCGGTGTCCAACGACACTTTATCCTCTTCCGAGAGGGAAGGCAGCGCAATATCCCTGAGCATAGCATGGGAATCCTCTTCCGAGCGGGAAGACACCGGGGAATACACCCCACGGAAATATTCTGCGAAGCAATCAACAATTTCACCCGGATCAGTGACACACACACCATCCAATTTCTCAATCAACGGGACAACTCGACTCGCTCTCTCCTTTTTATCCAGCCACGCAATCAATTTACCAGCCTTATCACCCACATCATACAGTCTCCCATGCTGCTCTCTACTGAGGCCCCTGGCTGCCTCTGTGACGAGGGCCTTATAGTCCGCATGCTTGAGTCGGAGAGCATGTAATTTGTCGTCCGTCACCCCACATTCCAGATCACCCTCCAACTCAGTTATCTCAGTTTCAATACGGGTCACCTCCTCCCGCCCGCGCCACCGGGAATGGGAAATAAGGGACAGGGCCTCCCCCCGGAGTACCGTCTTGAACGCCTCCCACAGAGAGACCGCAGACGATACAGACCCCATATTATCTTCAAAATACCGCTCAAGAGATTTAACCAAATCTGCGCGAATTGCGGGGTCACGCAGGTACCAGGGATTGACCGGGACCACCCTCCCCTCCCCCCTCGGGACAATGTCGAAGTGCAGCAGGAGCGGGGAGTGGTCCGAAATACCCCGCGCCAAATGTCGTACCTCCCCAACCCTCCCTGCCTGTGCCGCTGGCATCAGAACATAATCAAGCCTTGAAAGACTGCCATGAGCCCCGGAGTGAAAGGTGTACTGTATCTGCGTAGGGTGTTTCAGCCGCCAACAATCCACCAGCCCCAATGTATCCAAGAGGCCGGACAACCACGCTTGGGCACGGGGGAGATCCCTAGGAGGGTGACGATCCTCAGTACCGGAGACTACAGCGTTAAAATCTCCCCCAACCACTAGAATCCCCTCCGGAAGGCCAAGGAGGAGGCGTCCCAGATCAGCGAAAGTAGTTGTTTGCAACCCTGGCGGGACATAAACAGAAACTAAAACAATCACTCTACCCTCCAATCTACCCACCAGAGCCGTGTATCGTCCCCTGTCATCGTGGAACACCTCATCCATTTCCAACGGGAGCGAAGTTTTAACCATGATTCCCACGCCCCTCGAACCAGAGGTGAAGCCCGAGTGGGCTACAAGGCGATAGCCCCGTCTATTCATAGCACGAAAGGAGTTTCCAATGAGGTGTGTTTCCTGCAGAAATACTATATCGGGAGAAATACGTTTTAAAAACTGCAGGACCACACCCCGTTTTATCCTGTCCCCCAGTCCATTAACATTCCAGGACAAAAGACTCAGTCCCCTACCCCCCATCATAGCCGAAGTCGAGCCATCTCCCCCCAGGGAGCACTGTAGAAGTAGCACAACAATACATCTGCCTTGTGGTACATATAAACAATACCCAACCCCAACCCAACAGCCCCAACAAAACTCCCCCCTCCCTGCACCCCTGCATGAGCCCAAACAGCCCCCCCAACTTGCAGTGTGCCTGTCGCCCCTATGTAAATGGAACTACTAAGACCCCCTAGAGGAGGAGGGAGAACCCCCTCGAGACCCAGCACAACCTCCCATGGAGGGGAAACAAGGCACAATAGGCAAAAGACCCTAAGCATGGCCAAAAGTGGCATCATCCGGGGTGAGCCACGGTGTCAGTACCTCAGACCCGGTCCGGTGAGCGCTCACCTCCCGTCGCCCCCCCTCCATCCCGACCATGTCCCCCAGTCAAAGTGTCCAACCAGTCCCCGGCCATGTCAGGACGGTCAAAAAAGTGAGTGCGACCATCTGCCTCCACCCGCAGCCTGGCTGGGAAGAGCATGGCATATTTTAGGTTCATGTCCCGAAGCCGCCGCTTGACACCCAGGAAACTCAGTCTCTGCTTCTGGACCGCCTGCGTGAAGTCAGGATAAAAGTTCACCTCCATGTTTTCCAGCTTAATCGGCCCTTGCAGTCTAGAAGCTTGCAGAATCGCATCCCTGTCCCGAAAGTTAAAAATACGGGCAATAAGAGTCCGCGGAGGGGCTCCGACCTTCGGCCTGCCTCCGGGAACTCTATGGGCCCTCTCCACCGCAAAGAATTTGCTCAGCCCCTTAGGCTGGAGATGGGTAGAGACCAGGTCCTCCACAAAGAGATCCGCCGCCGACTCCTCCCGTCCCTCGGGCACTCCAATAATGCGGATATTATTCCTCCGGGCCCTGCTCTCGGAGTCCTCCAGGCGCCGATCCAGGAGCGCACTTGCCTGACGGAGCCGATGCACCTCCGTCTGAAGGGCCGCTACCTCAGTCGTGAGGCCCGACGCGGTGTGGGCCAAAGAGTCGACCCGGTCATTGGTCTTAGAAAGATCGGCTCTAACAAGGTTAACATCGATGAGGACCGCGTCGAGTTTATGTGCCAAGGTGTCAAATTGCTGGCCCACTGAGGTCTTCATCTCAGCAATGGCGCCCATAACATCCTGCAAAGTCAGATCCGCAGGCAAATCCGGGGCATCCGAGGGGCACTCGGATGACTTGTGCGATTCGCCGGGAGACCCCTTCGGGAGGGTGCAGCGGTCCATAATGTTGGCCTGATGCGCGGTGCCACGCCGGGTAGACTTGGCCTTCAACCGATCCCCATCCTGCTTCGTGGCCATCGTCGTGTGGCTCGCGCCCTCACCAGCTACGCAGTGGAGAGCAAGCAATCAAGGCCGAGAGCCCCGGGGGTCACCCCAGGACGGCAGAGCGGGCCACCGCAGGCAGGCAGGCAGGGTCTCCCAGCGAGGCCACCCCAACACAAAGAAGCGCCGTAATCCCACTTGCGATGAGGGCAGGGGGAGTCAAAAGCGAAAGTGAAAGTGCGGGGTACGTGACTCGCCAGGCCCGGCCCGCCGTTATTGTTCACTTCGCCACTGGGTTACCCCCAAACTCGAATCCGGGGTCAGGAGGGAAGTAGGCCGCAAACTTCGGTCGGTGCTCACCCCGGCACCCGGGGTCCGATTCAAAAACGGAAAACGGGTACCACCTCGGCGCAGGCTCACCGACACAGTCCCCTCAACCGATTCAGGATGAAGGCAGGATAAACGTAGGAGGTTGCGGAGGTCCTCGGGAGCCTCGCACCTACGCGGCCATCTTGGTTGCGCGCTAGGCTCCTCCCGAACATTACCTTTTGATTTTCTCTCTCCCCAAGGCTTTGGGTTTGAGTTTCCCACACACTGTAAGAATTCCAAGAGTATCGGCTGTCGATTTTGTCCACTTGTCCTGAAGAAGACCCGTGTTGATATCCCTAATCAATGCAGATTTTCAGGGTCGAAACGTCGACAGCTCCTTTGTCCATGTATTAGGTCCCCTAACGGATTTATTTATATAATTTACTTACCTTGCTAGGTGACCTCCATTATAATTGGACCTTGTCTTTTAGTACTTCCTTGTGTAATTAGTCATACAGAGTTTGTTCACCTTTTTGTAAAATACACTAATTCTGTCACTTTGTCACTTTATCCACCAAATCACTTTAATTATGTTCACATGCGCCGTTTTTTAATAAGGTTATCAGACAGCCTTCATGTCATGATATAACAAAGTAAAATATATATTGTTTTGTCTTTCTTCCGTTTCTGCAAATATGAAGTAAAATATTTTTCCATTGGGATTAATTCACGTTCTCTCTATTATGTTCAAGTGCACGTTGTTTTCCAATTATTTAATTTGTATAATGTAAACCACAAAGAAATTGTTTGACCCGACGGAATCGATTGTTGTTTATATTGTACATACCCAGGTTCTGTAGGGTTACTGGGTTACCCCATTGTATTAGATTTTGCACTCCATAACTGTCTGCCTGAACTTGTGGCTTCATCCCTGTCCAGCACAGCCAGATATTCCTAGTTCGAGCTTTATGCTTTTTGGTGCTAGTTTCACTAAAAACTTTAAAATTCAATATCTCGGGTTCTACTAATTGGATTTTTGTTGTTTTATTTATTAAAAGTTACTCTAATTTTCCACCTCTGTTACAGGCTCCTTTTGTGGCGTGTTTCCACTGCTTTATAGTTGAAAGTGTTCCACATATACTTTATACATTGCTCTTGAGTTAAGCCTCAATGCTCTGTGCCAAACTGTCAAAGGGGTGAGGACAGATTAATTGCCTTGATCCAAAAAGGGTTGTGGGTGCTGCTTGACCAGGTCTCACAGCCCAGACAACCACCAACCCAATTTCTTACATGGGACATTTTCAATCTCATCATTTTTAGCATCAATCCTGTAATTATTGGCAATAGCTTGAATTTAGAGAATTATACTTGAGCAAACTTGTCATAATATTAAAGCTTGGAACAACTGTTGAAAGTTTGCCTTTGAAATTTAGAGCAATGGAGTATTAAGTCTTACACATTTGTTGTCTCTATTTCAGACAGTCTCCAGAAGGAAAACGGTATGTGAAATTGCATTGAAACAAAGGTGAGGGCAAGAACAAATCTAGTCAAGGTAGAGTACTTCTGCTTCTCTGAAGATTGTTACTGCCTGTGATGCATCTTTTGCTTATGATGATGTTGGGAACTATATTTTGCTCTTTAGAAGGACCATTAGTTGGACTATGTTTCCTTTATACAAAAACAGAAGTCTCCTACACAGTGAGCAAAGCAATGCACATTCTTCATCACAACCAAGGGATTTTACTCAAATTAGACTGTACGACTCCATCTTGAAAATCTCCAGAAATGCTCATTTTCAAATTCATGACCTATTGTTGGCTATCTGAGCAGACATTTCTAAAGACAAAATGTTCAAATGATAGTAGGGTTTTTTAAAATACTGTTGAGGTTTACAAAATCTGAACATATTGTTTGTTACATATTTTTGAAGACATTATAAACTGCATTGAATGTATTACTATTTTATAGATGCCTCTTATTGTGATATACTACAAAAAAACAGGCCAATGATTGAGGGTTTAAGAAAAGTATAAGAATTGTGAATGTTATAGGTCAGTTTGAAATACATTAAGTATCTGTGACTACATGAACAGAAATATCTTATGAATATCACCTGTACACACATTTTGCAAATCGCAATACGAATATTTAGAAATCCTCCCAGATAGCTAATACTGCCATTTCTGAGTTTTCTTTCTGTCAAGTTTCACTTGCACATCTTCAAAGCAAGACTAAATTATTCTTCTCAAAATTTTCTCTGATAGGTGATTTAATTAAAACAATAGGTAAGTTTATAAATTGAGCAATAATAGATGAATCTTATATGAAAAGTAATTCTAGAGAGCTCATATTAATTTATTTTTGTGTACACAGACAATCTCCAAAAAGAAAAAGGTGAGTGTAATGGTATTTCTAATAATACAGCAGCATTGGATGCTTTGTGATCTCTTCAAGGGGTCTTTTATTGTCACTGTACCCAGTAGATCATCAATACCAGTTTAAGCTTGAAAGCTGTTTATCTGGCATCATAATCAGGCACCTTAGTGGCGTCTTGCCTAAAGCTCCCTCATTTTGAATATCTTCTATTCCTAGATGCTCTGATTTTAGAATATTTTCTAGAAAGCAGGCTAAACAAATACATTGCCGCTCTAATGAGTTTCCTATCTTCAGTTTATCAACTACTCAGGAGCTGCACTAAAGGATTAAGATGGTTATATTATGTTATGTTTAACAGATTTGTATGATGCAGGTTATCACCTGAGGCTATCAGGTACTGGAGCAGGTGCGTAGGTCTGGGGGTGCTAGAGCAGGAGCATATGCCCTGCAGGGCTCCTATTTGAACAGGTCTGCAGCTTCTTGCAGAATATGATGAGTTAAGTTGCAGTTCTAATGTGAAGAGGGTGTTCGTTTTGGCAGCGATGATGGAGAAAGTGCGTCTTCCTGCCCTGTTTCTCTGAATGTGTGGGATATGTGCGAGGGAGATACAGGTGGAGCACAGCTATCTGGACAGTTGGTAGAGTTGGAGTCGGTCCTGTGTTGTAGAAGGTTTTGGAGGTGTGTTTGAAATTGCAGCGTTTCTGGATGGTTAGCCAGTACAGTTCTGCTAGGTAGGGAGTGATGTGCGTGTTTCTGGGGACGTCTACTATGAGTCTGGCAGGGTTGTTTTGGATGGTTTGGAGTCTTTGCACGATTCGGGTTGAGATGCTGGCTAAGAGTTCAATGCCGTAGTCGAGTCTGCTGATGATGAGGACTTGGGTAAGCGTGTGTCTTGTGTGTGTGGGGAGCCATTTGAAGATTTTGTGACACATTCTAAGGATATGGCAACAGGATGCAATCATGGTCTTGACCTAATTGTTAATGGAGAGCTTGTCATCAAGGATGTTTCTGACATTGTCTGTGGGGGTGGGTGTGGGAACCAGGTCAGGTGGCAACCAGGAGGAGTCCCAGGGAGAGTTCTTATTTCCGAAGAGCAGAATCTCCGTTTTGTCTGTGTTGAGTTCGAGGCAGTTCACTTGCATCAAGTTGTCCATGTCAGACATTCACGGGTGAAGTTGCTCCTGGTGTTCATGCCATTAGCTGAGTGTCATTTGTGTAGGAGACGATGTTGATGTGTGTGGGTCCTTAAGATGCAGATGAGGGGTCTCATGTAAAGGTTGAACTGAGGGAGTCAGACTCATTGTGTTCTGTTGGAGAGAAAGGAGGAGATCCAACTTAAGATTGGTACTTGGATTCAGGATTCCAAAAGTCGAGCGATGAGGGTGCTTTGGGAGATGATGTAAAATGCCACTAAGAGGTTGAGCAGGACAGTGTTATATGGTTCCTACAAATTAAGTAGGACTGTGTGACTGGACAACATAAACCTCAGAATATGGGGACACACATATCCACACATATCATCAGGAAATATTGTCCCAATTCCAAGCTAGCCTACATTGCCTCATCTGAACCCCTAACCTTACCAAGGTACCAGATGTTAAAGCTACATTCTTTTGAAACAATAAGGCTTTCAGTCGACTTAACTTATCAGAGTTAATGTCCAAAAATAGGAATCAAATGCCGCAAGGTAACTTCACTAGTCGTGCGAGTAGGTGGTATTACAACAGGTCACTACCCTGGAAGCCGTTACCACATATGGCACTCCCAGTTTTATCACACAACAACCTTGGTTGATCACCAACATATAACTTCCATTTTAAGGTAATCCGAATACTAGCTGAATCAAGAAAAGTGGGACGCCGTTTAAATAACATGCCAAATTGGCCATGGATGCGTTCCACGCCCCATGAAGTGTCACCTCTTTACAAACTAATAAATTGCTGAATTAAGTTTCACATTCATTTCCACTAAGAAAGACTTCAGTTTCTGCATGCAAACATTTGTAATTTAGGGGCAGAAACCAAGTTTCATGCACAAAATCTCCCCTAAAGCTTCATATCTACCTACTTGAAAGTGTTTCAAACAAGGTGTCTCAGCTACTGTGAAAGGCAATTTTTCTAAATGCTCATTGTTTAACATTGTATAATTTGCATCTTTCTTTGCCATTCGGTTTTGTGTGCATGTTAAATTATAAGGCAAAAACAACTCAGTTGCATTCAGATATTTCCATGGCACATGGATTGTTTTTAAAATTTGCAATGTCCAAATCAATGGCATAATCAATCTCAGCTGACTTTGCCTGTGCTGGAGGAGAAACATATCATTCTGTATTATATCAAATGCAGATGATACAACAGTATTCAAAGAATAAATGCGAGTTGGCAATTTAGTCATGATATTATCTACAATATCCAATGCTTTTTTCAAATTTGCCCTATCAATTTCTCTTAAACTTTTGGCAGCTTCCTGCTGAGAAACTTTCCTAAGTTAATTGTATATGGCATGTATGAGATGTTTAGAACATGGCGACCTAGGGCCCAGCAAGAAGTCATGTAAATCCATGTCATCCAAAAGGAGAGATATATGTTCCTTAACTGCAGATAAGGTGGAATGCTGTAACCATTGCTGGCATAACTTTCATATGCTATAGGTGGTAACTATCCCTGAATGTTGTGACTGCACGTACCGGTGTCTGGTCAGCTTGCTTTAAAACGTATTGAGGTGTTTAAAAAATGTGCATGACAACCGTTAGTGTGGACTAGCTACACTAACCACTCGTCTGAACCTGAAATTGAAGAATAATATGTACCATTCTGTATCATATTATTGAGCTGTATCATTTTGCAGTGTTGCTAATTGTCAAACTCAAAATGTGCAAGAGAGGAAATGCACGGTGTGGTCATGTCTTTAATTTTTGTCAAGTTTCTGTTTATTGGCAATTCAGTATATGAACAAAACCAAATAATTTGGGCTACAAGCCATCACAACTTTCTGAAAGCATATCATATCTAGTTTGGTCACAGTTGCTTATCAGTTTGGAATGGTCAGATTGTGGTAAATATTTCGTTACCGGTACTATTTTTTATGCGGTAAAGTCTATTAAGAATAACTCAGTAAAATGAGAGGCAGAATCCGTGGTATTAGAGGTTTTAAAAAGGCTTTATTCCTATACAAAGGAATACAATTCGAATTGTAGGCGTTCTATTCCATCACCACGAAAGTTCAGGATTGAAGGGCATATATTATTGATAGGTAATCATTTTTATAGAAAAGGCATTTACAGTGAAACAGATGCAGTAGGCGTATCAACTGATAAGACAAAATAAAATATGCATGCGTAACTAGAATAGGCGTAACTAGAAAACGTCATTATACATGATGTCACAAGTGGGTGGATCCATAAGAGAATCCTGCAATGTCAGCAGAAATATTTGGCAGAGATGCGTGCGCAGCCGCATGACGTGTGATTGACGTGCAACTAGAGGGAGAAGGGGACTTGACATTTAGCTCTACATGTGGAGACAGAAGTCTGGGGTTATGTCAACCTAATCCCAAATCATATCTAATATCCTATGTTTAAAGAACTGTGTTATCCAAAAAGAGAGGTCTCTTAGGATAGAATCTTATTCTATACTGACTATACTGACTGTTAGTGCGTGTACAAGCGTCTAAGTGTCTACACTAGATGCGAGGGGGTAGGAATATTCCATGGTAACAGGGCTATGAATTACTTGCATGAGGACAGCGAGGCCTGGCCCTTTGCACGGTAGCTGGAGGAATGTTTACCTAAACTACTAGACAGGAATGCAGTCTGAGGGGCGGAGGAGATAATCTTGAAGGTGAAATACAGTTTTTGGCAGGCAACGGGCTGGATCAGGCACCGTTAGCCGCGCAGGGAGTAAGACAAAGTTCATGGTCACAGATGCAGGCTCAGACTGGAGCTTTCAGAGGCAGAAGGCAGGAAAAGGCTTGATGACAGAATTCGGGCCTACTCGCCTGAGTCTGTAAAATGTGGAAAGTGAACCACATAAAGTCGGTGGCCTTTCATACTTAGAAAAGGAATATCTGACCCATTCATGGTGGATCTGAAAGAGGACATGTTGACGGTGGACGCACATATATTTGCGTCTTTAAAACTGGAGCAGGAGGGAACATACATGTACTTATAGCATGTACATGGAGCCGTTGGGGTCTACGATAGGGGACATAACTGATCACAAAATTCATATTTCCTCATTCCCTCCTTGTCCCCTTCGGACCCTTAGGAGATATCGATCTTCATCAATCCATCGATCTGTTCATATAGCATCATTTGTTCTTCTTTCTTCTTCCGGGATCTCGAACGAAAACTTGGATGTGGGATACACGAGGTGGCACACAGACCACAAATCGCTGGCCCACATTGTAGACATAAGCAGCAACTGAATAGTATGAGAAAGCCAATACCTAGGAAGGAGAGCATTCTCCATCCCCAGGCTGACAACACGCCCCAGAACCAACCGGACCAAGTCCAGGTGCCTGGACTCTGGTGTATCTGGCTTACAATCTTATGAAGGCGGGTTATGGCTTTATATACTGACGGCGAATTTTCTGGTATGAAAATGCAACAACTTGATCCGATGACCCTACAAGCTCCGCCCCTATCGGCCAGGATGACGTCAAGGACAAGACGATTTTGAAGCACAACAATCCGCATAGCAGACTGCTCTTCTGTTAAATTGCCTAAGGCGGAAATAGTTTCGTTCACTACTGCTTCAAGGGTTCTGGTTAATCTACGTATCAGCTTACTATTAGTGACTGTACCTATATAGGGAAAGAAACCTTTATTGAAATCTGTGTATTTTTCCCATGCTGTTTCAGTGTAATCAACAATTGGGAGATCTCTCTGCTGTCTATTGTGTACTAAATGGGTATTTCTGTGATAATCAGGAGGAGCTAGGAAAACAGGTGGTAGAAGGAATGCTATGTAACAGGTACCATCCCAATCTAAAGGTAGGCGTATATATGCGGTCTGGCCACATATAAAGTAGGAATGACGGGAAGCTCTAAATGTAGACTTGCCTTGATCACTGAATTTTATTACAGTGGTGCATTTACTATGGCCCATGTGTATGGAACCATTCTTTCTTATACATAGTTCCCCTTTTACTGGGAATACTGACATGGCGGGCAAGATTGGTGTAGCTTCAGATTCAACGTTCAGGATCATGAGGTTAAGCGTAAAATTACCTAATCCATATACTTCATTTTCTAGATCAGTTCCTGTTCTTTTGGGAAGTCCCTCCTTGTTAGGGTAGCAGACTTTAAGCAAAACTAAGTTCAGGTTTCCCCATACCCAGTTGTCTTGATAAACTGCGGAATTTGAATCTAGGGAATTAATCAAACTAAACCATGCTCCACAGGAGCCATTGTGTGTGAACGGATAGGGAAAGAGGGGCAAAACTCCCTTATAGTTCTGATAGGGAGGGAGTCGGCCACATATCCAACAATTTGTGGCATTGCTGGTTTGATGAGAATGATGTAGCATACTAATGAAAGTGTTATTGCGCAGCGCAAATCTATAAGACAATTCATGTGGAGGTAATTCACTAAAAGAATGTTCTGCAGTTATATTATAAGCACGCTTAGGAACAGGATAATACATGTGCAATAGGATGCTGACAATGATGATCAGAAGACTTAGAAAAAACAAAATTAATAATGTTACTGTGCAGTGACTACGAAATGATTTACAATACGCATGCTTCTTGAGCAGCATTTGATTATTTCTTTCTCTATTCCGGTCTAGAGGATACATGTCAGAAACAAATTCAACCGATTCACCTTGGAGAGGACTTAAACAATCAAATTGTCTGACTTACTAGACCTCAATTTTAGTTTATACAGTTCTGATTGTGTTAATTCAGCCAAGGGAAGCTTTGAGTCTGTCTGTGAGGGAATACAGGGTGGAGTATCTACGCTGGATGGTAGTCCATAAAATTTCTTGATATGACTCGAGTGCAACCACCCTTTCCTTCCCTCGATTTTCACAGCTGTCCTTGTGGTGAGTAGAACCAACTTCGGTGACTTCCACCTAGGATCCAGTTGGGTCTTCCGGTCAAAATTCCTGACCAACACCAAGTCCCCAGGAACCACGTCATGGGGTTTTACCTCAGTATTGTCGGGAAAAGCTGCGGATACCTGTGAACGACAAGATTGTAGTGCAGACATCAAGGAAGCCAGGTAATCTGTCAGCATATTACAGTCAACATCAGTTATTTTACGAGGTATAGGCGTCCCCCACATATTTGGTGGTCTACCGAAGATCACCTCATACGGGGATAGCCCTGTTCGAGAATGTGCTACCATTCTCATGTAAAAGAGTGCAACTGGTAAGGCTACTATCCAATCTACTCCTTTTTCTCTACATATTTTGGACAATCTAATTTTCAGAGTTTGATTATGACGTTCCACGAGACCTGCCGCCTCGGGATGTCGGACACAGTGGAATTTCCATTGGTATCCTAATAGAAGGGAAACGTGTTTCATTAGTTCGGATGAGAACGGCTGGCCGTTATCTGAGTAGACAACACGTGGTAAACCGTACCGTGGGAAGAATTCTCGAACTAACTGTTTGGCAGTAGTCGGGGCAGTGTAATCTGAAACCGGGTATGCTTCTGTCCAACGGGAAAGAGCACAGACAACTACGAGAACATATTTGAATCCTCGACATCGTTCCATCTGGATATAATCCATCTGGAGGACTTCAAAAGCATGATCGGGAGTTTGGAATCCACCCTGTTCTACGGGGATGCTTTTACCTGGATTAAACTGACAACATATCATACAGGTACGAACTTTTTGTTTCGCTGCGGCTCGCAAGTGTTTGTTGAACCAAATGTGTTGAATGCTGTCTAGCATAGCTTTTTCTCCTAGGTGCGCTGGACTATGTATTGTGTTAATGATGACTTGGACCATTGAGTCGGGAAGAAACCATATAGATTTTTCCTTCGTCATCCATCCTTGATCTGTTTGGATCCCTCCTAATTCAGTCCATTTCTTTATTTCTTCTGGTGTAGCATGTGTCTGTATGTCAATTACATCAAGGGCGGGATCCTTAACTGTCATGCAATGTGTTGGTGTCAGGACTATTGTCTTTGTCATGTCAGTTGTGTGAGTCTGATTCTGAGCAGTCTGTTTAGCTGTTCTGTCAGCTAGGTCATTACCCTGAGAAATGATATCGGTAACTTTTGTGTGGGCTTTGCATTTCATAATCGATATTGCAGTAGGTAGATGAATCGCGTCTAATAGGGCTTGAATGAGGGGTCCGTGTTGGATGTGGGCACCGTGAGACGTTAAATAACCTCTCTCTCGCCACAGTACGCCGAAGTCATGGACGACTCCGAATGCATAACGTGAATCTGTGTATATGTTGACTTTTTTATTTGTGGCTTGAATACAGGCTTGTGTCAGAGCGATGAGCTCTGCTGCTTGAGCTGACAAAGTGTTAATACAATTTGTTTCAATGACTTCAGTGTCTGTTGTGACTGCGTAAGCGGCCACTAACTCTCCTGTACTTGTTCTCATACATGACCCATCTACATATAATGTCAAGTCTGGATCTGTCAAAGGGATATCTGTCAAGTCTTGTCTGGGTTTCGTCGTGATAGTAATGACTTCGACACAATCATGTGCCAATGGATCTGTTCCGCCTACTGGTAACAGTGTGGCAGGATTTAACGTATTACAACGTCTGATTTCTATGTGTGGCTGAAACAATGTTAATTCGTAACCGGTGAGTCTTGCTATAGTCAAGTGTTGTGTTTGTGTGCGGTTCAAGAGAACCTCTACTGCGTGTGGTACTTGTACTGTCAATTGATGTCCTAACACTATGGCATCGCTTTGTCTGATTGCTAAAGCTGTTGCTGCCACTGATTTCAGGCACGCTGGAAGTGCCTGAGCTACTGGATCTAATGTACTAGAGAAATAAGCACATGGTTTGTGTGATCCTGCTTGTTCCTGAGTGAGTACTGACAAAGCAGTACCTTCGCGTTCTGTAACAAAGAGTGTAAACTGTTTATTGTAACATGGTGTTGCTAGGACAGGTGCTTGGCATAAAGCTTTCTTTAAACTTTCAAAGGCATGTGTATGTTCTGGAGTCCAAGGGAGGACAGTCGATGTGGCTGCCTCCTGTGTTGTCAACTGGATGAGTGGTTTTGCTAGAAATGCATATTGAGGGATCCACTGCCTACAGTATGAAGTGAGGCCTATAAAAGCCCGCACCTCCTTTTGTGTCTTGGGTGGTGGCATGTTAGCAATTAACTGGATGCGATCGGGTGTAAGCTGCCTTCCCTCCTTGGACAGCGAGTGCCCAAGGTAAACAACTCGCGGGACACAGAATTGCAGCTTAGAAGGGGACACCTTGTGCCCCTTGTCGGCCAGAAATTTTAAAACCGTCAGTGACGCTTTTTCACATTCAGGTTCGCTTCGGGCGGTGATCAGCAGATCATCGACATATTGAAGCAAGGCAGTGTTAACTGGCATGTGGATACTGTCAAGTTCTCGTTTCAGTGCTTGGCTATAGATGCTGGGGCTTTCTGTAAATCCTTGAGGTGCGCGTGTGAATTTAAAACTTCGTCCATTTAAACTAAAACCGAATAAATATTGACTTTCTGGATCAATTGGGACACTAAAGAAAGCATTCTTGAGATCAATTACAGTGAAAAATGTTGCTTCTGAGTCAATGGCTGTCAATAATGAAGAGATGTCTGGGACCACGGGGTATTGTGGTACAATGCATTTATTTAATTCGCGCAGATCAATAACTAATCGGTATACTGGCGGAGCTTTTGGATCCGTTCTTTTAAGAATCGGAACTATCGGGGAATTACATACATTGGAGTCGGTTTCGACAACCACTCCTTGGGCAATAAGCTCGTCAATGATTTGCAGTAAAGCCACTACAGCATCTGGAGGTAACTTGTATTGTCGCATTCGTGGTAGTACCACTCCTGTCTTTAGTGTGACTCGATATGGTGTAATGTTCATGCAACCAACATCAGTGGGGCCTTGTGCCCATAAATGTGTAGGTAAATTCTGCAGTCGGTGATCCATGTCTCTGGATACGTAGTGACCTTTAAAGTCACGTAAAAATAGTCGTACTCCTTCCGGGGAGCAACATATTATGGCTCCTAGAGCTTTCAATGTTTTTATACCTAACAAGTTTTCTGGACATGATTTAGTAAGCAATAAATCTGTAGTACGTGTCAGTGGACCGACTGTAAGTGGAAGAGGTTGTGTTACGTCATTTATTATAGGTTTTCCTGAGAATCCAAGGGAAATATTTTGTGAGCCTGAGAGGGGTGCCCCTGGAACTTAACTGCGTCTTATAGTTGTTCTGCTTGCCCCTGTATCAAGTAAAAACTTTCTGTCTTCCCCTAATAGTTCACTATGTACATAAGGTTCCTCTTGGTCTACTGGAACCTCTATAAGGGGTAAGCCAACTTCCCTCTCTAGGCTATCTCATGAGTATCGCTGATAATCGGGATAATCTGTTTGTGCGTACTGATACATCTGTTGTGTTGTTGCTTGTGTTGCAGCAACAGGCTGCGCTTGTGGTGGTGCTACGATCTGTTGTGGAGCTGCCTGTTGCGGAGCTAATTGTTGCGGAGCTAACCTAGGTTGTGCATTCTGAGGGATTTGTTGTTGATTCTGATCCTGTCTAGGTGGACGTGGTCTCTCATGTGTTCTACCTGTGGCAATATTATGTTTCAGGACTGGACAATCATGTATATAATGACCTGGTTGTTTACAATAGTTGCATGTCCCTTTCGCAGGACTTGCGGAATCACCCTTTTGATGACTATCGGCTGGAACTGATTGTGCAACAAGCATTTTCATTTTTGTATCTTTCATACGTCTTTGTTCATGTTCTTGTTCTTCTCTAATTCTATTGTGGTGATATTGTAACATCTGTAGCATCTGTGATGGGGTATTACCTTGCCAGGTACTTTCGAATTTTAATACTCTATTCTTGACTTGTAGCAGAGAATTTTCAACTAATTTTGTCACAAACAGATGTGGATATGACTCACTACTGGCTTTTATGCCACTATTTATACTAAAACATTTTTCAAATCGGGAATAGAAATCACTAGTGTCTTCATCTGGTTTTTGTTTACAGGCTGAGATTGCACCCCAGTCTTCCTTTTTCGTAGTTAATAAACGTGGCAGTACCTGTATTAGTAATCCTGCTAGTGCTGTAGTCTTTTCCCCAAGCCCTGCTCCTGCAGCTCGGGCCTTTTCTTCGTTTTCTAATGCTGTCCAATCTATCTTTTGGTCTCCCACCTCCCATTCTTTTTCTTTGAGTTTCTCATAAACACCGGCGGGTAATAGGACCTTTAATATTTTCATAATATCGGGGTAGGTATACTCTCCCATGAGTAACATGTCTTTTATCTCACGGTGGAAACCTGCTGGGTCCTTGTCATGGCTGGGTACTACTTTCTTCATTTCTAATAATTCCAGTTTAGTTATAGGCGTGTACACAAACACGCGTGTAAAATTATCACCGGCACCTCTAATTGGGTGTACTTCGCGTAACGGATTCTGTCTATCTATGTGATACATTTTTCTTCCCATGATGGGAACTGGAACGTGTTCTGGGCATACGAAATTTAAATATTGGTTTCGGGATTCTAGAATTTCCTTAATCAAATCAGTACCTGACCCTCTCCATATATTCGTGAGTAGTTCTGTCAATATGTCAGGTAAGGGTCCTGTATCGGAGTGTTGGCCTTTATATAATATAAGGAGGTGTTGAATCATGTATATACTAGCTAAACGCTGTTCATATGGGTCTAGATTCAGAAACGTGTGTGCAAGTACATCATCATTGTATTCGCCGGGACTGTCAGCCCATTGTACTGCGGACCTGGCTAATTCTTGTTCATCCATGGAATCAAGCACGTGGTATCCCCTTCGATCTCGGAGTAATTTATCAGCGGCTTGGAATAAGTGTTCAGGGGATTTCGTATTTAGCATAGGGTTTGGAAGATGTCTATTACATTCTGGACGTATTGGACGTATTGGGTCGTTAAAACCTCTGGTATTATTATGGGGTCTTCCTTTACCTACATAAGCTATTGTATCTAATTGGTCTGATTCTTGCTCCTCCTCCTCTCTGTTTAGGTCAGCGGCGTCTATCTCTAATCTTTCTTCGTGTATTCGTTCTACTTCTTTGCGGATCTTTCGGTACATAGCTACTATACATAACTGTTTATCATGTCTCCCTTCTGATATATTCTGGCCCCAAGTGACAAGTTTTTGCATTTCTTCCGGATTTACCCCAGGCCGGTCTTGATTTCTGATTACACAGTTTATGAGGAAACGTAACAGTTGTCCCTGTACCTCCGCTTTCTGGTACTCCATGGCTCTGCTAATACTTTCAGGACCTCGTCCTGACTGGACAAAGTGATATATATTTTCTAGATGTGTAGCCATTCCTGGTAGCTTCGTTAAATATATTGCAGCTCGTCGAATACGTAATGATGACAGCAGCATTTCGTCCCGTTTACCGGGCACAGGATCATATCTACAATCTACTAGAAGTTCCTTGAGCATGTCGGGGGTTGCTAATTTGGGCGTACGTTGGTGTGCTAATTCTCTAAGGGAAAATTTATTTCCTCTGGGTGGCGTAGAAAGAATGTCTGTCGTACCTCCTGTAGCACCGTCTGGGGTGCTGGACGTGAAAGGATTTGTTGAAGGTGAGACAGCAACCGTCGTTGCGGGAAAAGCGGTAGAAACAGATGTGCTTGTCGGAATGTGTGTCAGAGCTGGTTGTTGTGGAGGTACAGACGGAGAATCTTGGCGATGCGCATCATCGGCAAGCGGTCTATGTGGTGCGGTATTAGCATACTCGGGAGCTGCGTCATCTAAATAAGAGGAAAGGAAAACATCTTCTGCGGTTCTAGGATGCCCCTTGGGATGTGCTTTTATCGGAAACAATGGAGGTGGCAAGTCTTTTGGTATTTCCGGAGTAGCCTTAGGTAACCCTTCGGCCAGAAGTGGATACATACCATTCATAAGGGCGTTTCTTTGTCTGTCTATTTGTTCTGATTTTACTCGGGTACCTTCCTCGAGTAATAGATTTTCTCGGTTTTTATTGGAATTCTCTCTACCTTTCTCTTCCTGTCTGAGTGCTTTTTCCGTGCGTCTATATGATTCTTTACGCCATAATTCAATGGCATCTTTCTGCGACTGTCTGGCTTTCTTTTTCCATAATTCTTCTTCTACTCTCATGATGCAATCTGCATCCCAGGTCCCCGCTGCGGGCCATCTCTGACTCTCTGGTAATTCTTTGGTGTAGTCCACCCATAAATCAAGAAATAATACGGCATCTAGGCCATGCTTATGATACATAAAGTACCCTGGAGTGTCCCTAGGTGGGATGGGAACAGCTTCTTCGAGTACACCTTTTCTAGTTTTGATCTGTCTTAGTTTCGAGAAGAGCGGCATTTTTAGACCTTATTACTAGAACACACTTTATAAAAAACACAATAATGAACAGTCATTCACACCACAATATATAGAACGTATTTCAAAACATTTAACACTTAACAGTTTTACGAACAATGATAACTAATAGAAAACTAGTTACTGACATAATACTGACACTAAATAATACTTATTTATATTTATTTATATGCAAAACATACTATATATACTGCTAAACAGTACAGATACACTGCTAAAACAGTGCAGACCGGATTTGTGTACCCAAACCCGTCTTGACCGGCACAGACTATGTGCACGTTAAATGCCTCCCCGGTAATGGTACTCACCGGGTAGCTCGGAACGGAAGGCCTCGGAACGGAACTGAAACTGGACCGGACTGGACTCGACTCGACTGGACTCGGAACTTCGGAACCTGGCGGGTCTCTGTATACCTCGGATCTTGCTCTCTCAGCTAGGCTCTGGTCGGGATACTTCGCACTTCTCACCGCCTCGTCTGGGTGTTGATCGCAGCCTCAGTCGTCCCCGCTTGGCCGGAGGGAGATACAGGAAATCCTGCAGATACGCGTTTTTGTCCGTTCAGCTGTGGCAGGAGACCGGGCCTGCAACGCACCGCCGGCGCGTGAGATGAGAAAGTGTCCCTATTCGGGCGCCAATTTATGTGGTAAATATTTCGTTACCGGTACTATTTTTTATGCGGTAAAGTCTATTAAGAATAACTCAGTAAAATGAGAGGCAGAATCCGTGGTATTAGAGGTTTTAAAAAGGCTTTATTCCTATACAAAGGAATACAATTCGAATTGTAGGCGTTCTATTCCATCACCACGAAAGTTCAGGAAGGAAGGGCATATATTATTGATAGGTAATCATTTTTATAGAAAAGGCATTTACAGTGAAACAGATGCAGTAGGCGTATCAACTGATAAGACAAAATAAAATATGCATGCGTAACTAGAATAGGCGTAACTAGAAAACGTCATTATACATGATGTCACAAGTGGGTGGATCCATAAGAGAATCCTGCAATGTCAGCAGAAATATTTGGCAGAGATGCGTGCGCAGCCGCATGACGTGTGATTGACGTGCAACTAGAGGGAGAAGGGGACTTGACATTTAGCTCTACATGTGGAGACAGAAGTCTGGGGTTATGTCAACCTAATCCCAAATCATATCTAATATCCTATGTTTAAAGAACTGTGTTATCCAAAAAGAGAGGTCTCTTAGGATAGAATCTTATTCTATACTGACTATACTGACTGTTAGTGCGTGTACAAGCGTCTAAGTGTCTACACTAGATGCGAGGGGGTAGGAATATTCCATGGTAACAGGGCTATGAATTACTTGCATGAGGACAGCGAGGCCTGGCCCTTTGCACGGTAGCTGGAGGAATGTTTACCTAAACTACTAGACAGGAATGCATCGGATGAGGGGCGGAGGAGATAATCTTGAAGGTGAAATACAGTTTTTGGCAGGCAACGGGCTGGATCAGGCACCGTTAGCCGCACAGGGAGTAAGACAAAGTTCATGGTCACAGATGCAGGCTCAGACTGGAGCTTTCAGAGGCAGAAGGCAGGAAAAGGCTTGATGACAGAATTCGGGCCTACTCGCCTGAGTCTGTAAAATGTGGAAAGTGAACCACATAAAGTCGGTGGCCTTTCATACTTAGAAAAGGAATATCTGACCCATTCATGGTGGATCTGAAAGAGGACATGTTGACGGTGGACGCACATATATTTGCGTCTTTAAAACTGGAGCAGGAGGGAACATGCATGTACTTATAGCATGTACATGGAGCCGTTGGGGTCTACGATAGGGGACATAACTGATCACAAAATTCATATTTCCTCAAGATAGTGCAGCTCATCAGTAGCCCTTAGCGCCGTGGCCATTACCAGTAAGAGAAAAACAAACACAGAAAACAAAAGAAAAAAGAAGAATACAGATAACTAAAAGCCCCAACTTCCAACACCCCCGCCCTCTCCCCTCCCCGTGGTGGAGAAGCAGAACCCCCATCCCGTGCTAGTACCTAAATCTGACCCATGGGGTGCATTGGTTCTGGGCGAAGACTCAATAGGCGCAGTCTTTTATTCGATATGTGCCATCCGTGTAAGCCCCATTGCAGACTGTAAAATTGGAACAGGTGGAGTCCTCTCAGTGTAGGGGGGCAGACAGCTAGCGGGAGCCCCTTTGTAAGGTATGCTACTAGTGGTCCCCACGTATATTCAAAGTTCTTGTAATCGTCTCTAAAGATGTCCGCCATACTTTCCATCGTGAGTATTTTCCATAACTGGGAGTGCCATTGCGCCAGGATGGGTGCCCCTTTTTTCTTCCAATTAGCCGCTATCGTCTTTTTAGCTGCTTCCAAACAAGACCACATAATTGCCTTATCCGCCTTAGTTTGGTATTCTAGTGTGGAATCTCTAAGGCCCAGGAGGACCCTCTCTATGGAATTCGGGACAAGGTACACTAGTATCTCTTTCATTTGGGCCAGAATTTCTTCCCCAAATGGTTTGATTGTTGGGCAGTCCCACCAGATGTGACGGAAGTCTCTGAGGACCCCGCACCCTCTCCAGCAGAGATCCGAAGTGAGGGGGAAGATCTTCTTAAGTTTAGCAGGTACTAGGTACCAGTCGAATAAAATCTTATAGTGCACTTCCCTCAAGTCAAGTGAGTGGTTAAATTTAGGGATGTCTGTCCACAGGTGTTTCCAGTCCCCTTCAGTAATTTCCTGTCCCAGAGTCTGTTCCCTTGCAAATTTCTACCGGGGCTGTGGCGCGGTCATAGTGGAAACCAATAGTTTATAAAGAAAGGAGATCGTGGCCTTAGTAGAGCTAGCTTTCCTCACTAGCTTTTCTATCGGAGTCAGGTCTCTAGTTGTCGCTTTCCTGATTTGTGGATGTAGTACCCAATGCTTCAGTTGCAGGTAGTGAAAGTGCTCAGAAGGTGGCACCCCATAGTCCCGTTGGCAGTTTTCAAACAAGAGGATGTCATAATTATAAAAGAGATCGGAGATCACCTCACATCCTCCTTCTCGCCATGCGTCAAATGGCCCCTCTTTAAGTGCTGGGGGGAAGTCTGGGTTGAAGTGTACAAGGTTATAGGGAGAGGGAAAAGACGTCCAGCTCCTGCTCCCATTCACCACGTCCCAGATCCTAAGCGTGGTCGTGGTAGAGGTGCTTAGGTATGCATTGGTCGGTCTGTCCTTTTTAGGTTTCCACAGCACATCCCAAATTGTCCTCCCCACGATGGCCCAGTCCATGTGAAGCCAGTGTTTGTCTGACTCCCGCATAGACCATTCTGTGTTGACCCTTAACTGTGCTGCCTTGTAGTAGTGCTCGATGTCCGGGAGAGCCACCCCTCCCCCCCCCCCCCTTGGTCTCCTTAGTACATGGAAAGTTAACCGAGCCCTACTGTCCTGCCAGATGTAGCTGTGTATCATCCGTATTCCTTTCAGATATGCCTTGGCTATTTCTATGGGGAGCCCCTGAAAAAGGTAGAGTAGCCTAGGGAGAAGGGACATTTTAACTGCATGAATCCTACCCAACCATGAAAGAAACATGGGTTTCCATCGCTGGAGTTCTTGTTTGACCTGTCTGAGTAGGGAAGGGAAATCCTTCCAAACCCGGGGTAAGCTGAATCCCCAAATAGGTTAAACTGTGCTGGGCCCAAGCATAAGGAGAATCCTCCTGTATTAGGAGCCTCTTCCCCTCTGATAGTGTTAGGTTAAGGATCGAGTATTTAGAGAAATTGACCCGGAAGCCTGCCACTCCCTCAAAGGATGATAATTTTGGTTGTAATGCTCGAAGGGACATTGTAGGAGCTGTGAGGGTCAACAGAATACCGTCCGCGAAGAACGACACCTTATGTTCATCACCCCCGAATCTAATCCCCTGAATGTCTGGGTTCGCCCTGAGTCTGGCCACCAGCAGCTCGATACTCAGAGGGAACAGCAGGGGGCTAGCCCTAGCTCAAAGAACGCCGAACTCATGCCTTTAACCTGAACTCTAGAGCGAGGGCTTACGTAATTGGCTCGTATCATTCGCAAGAACTTGTCCCCAAAGCCAAATTTTTCCAGGGTAAGAAACAGGAAGTGCCAGTCCACCCTGTTGAATGCTTTTTCCACGTCTAGTCCCAGGTTATCGCTGGGAATTTGAACGTATTGGTTTTTTCGATAAGGTGAAGCGTCCTGCGGATGTTATCGTGCGTCTGCCTCCCTTTTAAAAAAACAGACTGGTCCGGGTGAATAATGTCGGGGAGTACGTTTTACAAGCGGGTGGCTAAGATGGTCGAATAAAGCTTGGCATCTAGACATAGAAGAGCTATCGGCCTGTATGAGGTGCAGTATGAGGCGCAGTGCTGCGGGTTCTTCCCTGGCTTTGGGATCACTGTAATGAGCGTCTCTGCCATGGTAGGGGTAACTGTCTGTCTCGTTGCTATGTCATTGAATAATGTTGTCAAGTGAGGCAGTAATTCCGACGTGTACGTCTTATAAAAGAGGGCTGTCAGTCCGTCCGTCCCCAGGGACTAATGAGGTTTAAGCGCTCCGATCGCTCGGTGTACCTCTTCTTCAGAGATTGGGGCGTCCAGCTGGTCTCTCCAAGTCTCTGAAATTCTAGGGAGCGTGAGTGAGTCTAAATAAGCCGTCTGGGTTGTGACGTCAGGGGAGTCGCTTTATAGAGATCCTGGTAAAATGCACCGAACAAAGAGGCTTTGCCCCTGTCTTCTAATTCTAACTCCCCTCCCTCCTTGTGAATTCCTCCAATATACTCCCTCACCCTTTTTTCCCTAAGCTGCCTCGCAAGGTGTGTGCCCACATTATTCCCTTGCGCGCACGCACTTCGTCGGAGACGAAGAAGCGTAAATTCAGCTGTTTGTGTATATTGCTCCCAATTTCCCTCTGAGAGTCCCGAGCTGGTGCTTTAGGCTATGTGTGGGGTTTATTTTTTTTTTTATTTTTTTTTGTTTGAAACCGTTTATTGCAGTCTTCAAATATATACAAGTATGGGCCTACAACCATTCTGGCCGGCCGCTAGAGTGACAGGAGAATATGACATACATACAAAAAAGGCTCTTGGCGTTGCAGAGAGGTAAATCAGGAGGTATCAACGACGTGGGCCACATAACTCCGAGCCCGCAATACGGTTTCATTTTATAAGAACACAACAACACACAAAAACCACACCCGCAAGGCAACCCGCAATCCGAAATGACAGCACGTGCTCCGTAAGTGGGGGACCCCAACCATCCAAGAGAATCTAAAGAGGGGAACGGGAAGAGAGCACGGACCGGGGGACCCTGTGCACGGGGCCGGGGGAGGGGGTCAACTAGGGGGACGGAGCTGGCGAAGCCGCCGGCAGCAGCGGCGGCTCACAAATACCCCCGCGGTATGCGTTCCAGGGGCCCCAAACTTTCACCCACGCCCCAGGCTTACCTCTCGCCACGTACACCACCTTTTCTCGGAACATGCACCAATCCATGTGCTCTTTCCAGGCCGACACCGCCGGGGGCCTCTGGGACCCCCACAGCTGCGCGATGTCGCGCTTAGCTACCATATATCCCAAAGTCACCCATCGCGTCTGCGGAACCGAGTAGTCAGTTGGTTCCCACACATTCAGCAAGCATCTCCTCGCTTCAGGCAACAGCGCGACACGCGTAACCACTCGCAGGACCTCATGCACACCACGCCAGAATCGCTCCACCTTCGGGCACTCCCACAGAATATGCAAAAAAGTCGCCAAAGCACCACACCCACGCTTACACAGCCCATCCTCGGCATAGCCCATACGCAGAAGCCTTGGCCCCGTCATGTAAACCCGGTGGAGGATCTTTAGCTGGACGAAGCGAAGGCGAGCCGGTATGGCCACCTCCTTCGGAGAGGCCACTGCGGAGATCCAGTCCTCGTCGTCCAACTCCAGCCCATCGGCAACCCAGGCCTCGCGGAGGCCAGTCAGCAAGCCCGAGCGATCATTAATCAGTTTTTTATATATGAGGGAGATCGTGCTGTCCGGAACATGGCCATCCAGCACTCTATCCTCCAGGGGGGATGACTCCGGAATGGAGGCGACGTCTGGGAAGACGGAGCTCAGTGCGTGGCGGACCTGCAAGTACCGGAAGTATTCACTGCCCTGCAGCTGAAACTCCGTCTGCAGCATCTCGAATGTTTTAAATCCCCCCCTCGTCCAGAGGTCCCCCACTGTACTGATGCCGATCGTGTCCCACTTCTCGAAGCCCTTCGAGGTCCACAGGGAGCCCAACCTCTCAGACGCATATAGCGGTGACGCCCGGGTCAAACGGTCCTTCCACCCCATAGCTGCGTAAGCCGCGTGCCATACTCGCACCATGACACGCGTAGGTCCCGTCAGGCGGGGGTCGGGCGCGCCAGAGTAGAGCGCTCGATTGTAGTCGCCACCAGGCAGGAGCATCTTGTCCATTTCAAATGCCGGGTTTAAGGCTGGCCCGTAAAGGCCATGATTAATTGCAGCTAGCTGGGAGGCCCAGTAATACCGTTTAATATCCGGGAGGGCGACCCCCCCGTCGTACCACGGGAGCGTCAACTTCGCCAAGGCAATACGCGGCCTCCCGTCCCAGAACAAACGACGCTGTAGACTCTCCACCTCACGGAAGTAGCGCACCGGGACCAAGTCCATAGTGTTCTGGAGAGCGTACAGGAAGCGTGGCAACGACATCATCTTAAACAATGCCGCCCGGCCGAGCGGCGAAAGCGGCAGGCGCCGCCAACGCGCGACGTCCTCCTTCAAGCGCTGGAGGGGGGGAAGCAAATTCCGCTCGTAGCGGGCCTCCGGATCCAGAGTGATATAGATACCCAGGTACCGGAACCCCTGAGATGCAATCTGGATCGGACAGTCCCGCGGGAGGATGGGAGCCTCCCCGGAAAGCACATACACACATGATTTAGCCCAGTTGATGACAAGGCCTGAGTTGCGACCGAATGAACGCAAAACATCAACCAGGACAATCAGTGATTTACGCGGGGAGGCGAGGTACAAAAGGATATCGTCAGCATATAGGGACACGCGGTCCTCATACTCGGGGGTCCAACGGAGACCACGGATGGAAGGGTGCCACCGCAGCCACTCCGCCAGGGGTTCCAAGGCCAGTGCAAACAGGAGAGGCGATATGTGTGGGGTTTAGTTTGTGTTTTTTTTCTACTTGGGATAATGCCGCCTCCAGATCTTCCCGCTCCTTTGCCGTTTCCTTGTTTAGGGCCGACACCAGTGCTATGCACTTCCCCCTAATGACCGCCTTAAAAACATCCTAGTTGTTTTGGGGAGAAGTGTCACCTGGGACATTCGTTTGGAAGAATTCTTTAATCGCTAGTCGTAGCTCGTCTCGGCAAGACTTGTCTGGCGTCAGCGAGGGGGGGGGGGTGAGTACCATTTTGGGAAGCCCTGCGTTTTTCCACCCCAGTTCAAACCCAGTGACACAGGACCATGGTCAGATAGAGAGATGGGAATGATCTTAGCTCCTTCGAAGGTTCCCTGGAGGTCCTGGGATAGAAAAATGTAATCTAGTCTGGAGTAGGTTTGATGGGCATGAGAATAGTACGTGTAGTCTTTAGTGGTGGGATTGAGAAATCTCCACGCATCCAAAAAACCCAGGTGCAAGAAGGCCTGTTTTAGGGATTTAGGGAATCTGCCTCCTGAGTATCTATGTGACTAGGAACTGTCGTATGTTGGGTGCCAGGTGAGGTTTAAGTCCCCCATGACAATTACGTGACCCTCAGAAAATCCACCCACCATGTCCAAAAGTGTATTCACAAAATGTGCTGGTCCTGAATTAGGGACGTAGGCCGAAACAAATGTCACCGATCTACCTCTGAGCTTCCCTTTAACCATTACCACTCTCCCTTCTTTGTCGGTCTGAATGCCCTCAGTTTGAAACGTAATGTTATTGTGAAACATTAATGCTACCCCATTATGCTTCGTTTTGGTGGAATATCTGTATGTAACCGAGTAGTGTCTGTGTCTGAGCTTCAACTCCTCCGACCTTTTAAGATGCGTCTCTTGGACTGCCACCAGATCGAATTGATGGTCCTCCAGGTATTTCCATATTTTGTGCCTCTTGGTCGGCGAATTCATGCCCTTCACATTCCATGTTGTGATGGATATCATTCTGTGTAATGTCCCTGCTCCCTCGCCGTACGTTTTCCCTGAGGACTCCCTACCTTCCCCCCGATCCATTATCTCTCACCCCTACCTTTTCTCCTTCACCCATATAAAGCACTAAGTAGCGTAGCACTATCCCACTCCTCCCTCTCGCCTTGCTTCTCCACCATCCCTCCTCCCACCTATTAGAAATTAACACATAACCAAAACAAATAACAACAAAGGTTGTCCGCAGGACCCTCACGAGTCCTGCTGTTACGACCGTTCTTGTGAAGAGCGGCAAGCCGGGGATTCTGCCCTCGCCCGTCGCCTCGCTGTCGCTGTAGCAGTGTCCAACGTAACCTAGAGCAATTGGATTGAGGGCCCTTGTCCAGATCTGGTCCACATGCGTGAGCTGCGGAGCATAACGATCTCTTCCCCAGGCTCCTCGCTTGTTCAACCTCCTTAGTCAGTGCATCGTCTCATGCTTAGGCGCTCGGAGAGCTCCCGAGTTCTGTGTCATACAGGGCTCAAGTATTCCCTGATGCCATGTGTATCTCCGTAGGCCTCCCTCAGGCGTGGCACCTGGTTAGTCGCCTTTGGTCACAGACTGCCTTTAGGTTGCTATGTGTTGGGATGTGCCAAAGTGGGAGTCTGCAGTTTCTCGAGACTCTGTCATCTTGTGCCTTGATCCTCAAGTGGTGCACGGTTCCGTTCCCGCAAATGTAGAAATAGCCGGCTTCCTTGTACTTGTCTTTTTCCTTTTAAGCTTTTCTGTCCAACCACTTTCTGCAGTTCAGGGCTTGGGTGACCTCCCCTTAGTGATTGTTTCCCAGTTCGTGGAGTTGGACCGAGAGGGAGCATTCCGTCTGAACAGTGAGCTCGTTGTCTCGTCGTCGTGGATTGGAATCCCGAGGAGCTCGATACCGTCTTTGAGTTCAGGGACATGGCACTGTCTGTTTTTATATTCAAAGGCTAGTCCAAAGGGGTACGTCCAACGGTATCTTACCTGGTCACGTCGGAGCTTTCCTGTGAGAGGTCGGAAGGATTGCCGCCTTTGAAGGATCGCTGGTGCCAGGTCCTGGAATAATACACATCGAAATCCTTGAAAGGATATGGTGTCCTTCTTTCTGGATTCCTGTAAGATAGCCTCTTTGACTTTATAGGAATGATGTTTGACAAGAACGTCCCGGGTGCGACGTCTCTCTCCCGGCAGGGCTGGGTCCACCCTGTGCTCTCTTTCGATTTTAATGTTCAATCGTTTAGGCCCAAGTACCTCTGCGACAAGGCCTTCCACAAACGTCTCTATGTCCGAATCTTCCGCCCCCTCCTCCAGGTCCCTAATGCGTATATTCTCGCGTCGTGACCTATTTTCCAGGCCCTCGCTCTTCAAGATAGCCAGTTGCAGTTGCGACTGCAGAAATTGTACCTTATCCTCTGTGGCCGCTGTTCGCTTGTCAAGCAGTTCCAGCAGTCTTGAGCCGATAGAATCCACGTCCTGTTGCAGAGAGGTCATTGTTTCTGAGAGATCCCCTTTCAGTTGGGCCATGGGGGCCTGTAAGTCTCCTTTTAATTCAGCACTTAGATCTGCTTTAAAGTCATTTAGGGAACTGAGCAGGTCTTCCTTGGTCAGGGCCATGGCTGATTCAGGGGACTCTTTCTCCTGGGTTTGGGGTTTCTCCGCCGGAGCAAAGTAGCTAGATACTTTAGAGGTCACCTTTTTAGGTGGCATAGATGCGGTCTCTAGTAGGAGCCCGTGCTCTACAGTCTCCTAGTTCTCTTCTATTTCTGCCTCGTCACTGATGGCTCACCCTCAAGGGTCCCCGTGGCAGCTATTGAATCGTACCCCTACGAGGGGAGCAAGGGTGCTTGTGAGGTGGGACCCAGCTGCGGCAGCCATCTTAGGGTCAGGCAGTCATCTCAAAATCAAAGCACCCACTGAGAGGCACACAAACTTCAGATCCCCGGGCACACAAGCTGTCTGCGCTCCTGCCGAAGGATCAATAGGGCTCAGGCCCACTTCAGTACCTCAGGCAGGGCCACATGTCTTTGAGTACCAGGTACCGCCATGATGAAGTGAGGCACTGATAGGTAATGGCACCTCCTCACTCTGGTGCTGACTTAAGCGACCCCCAATGCTTCCATATGCTGCCCACTGGCAAAAAAGGGCTTGCGCTATGAGGCAGAGACCCCTGCCCACCTCCAACGTGTCTCCAGGGACTCTTCTCCTTACCGGAGCCTCGCAGGGTAATAGATAGCCCTGTGCGGCCGGCTGGGAATTAAATGATTCAGAATAGATCAATTTTGTTTGGGTCAGCATGTTTTTCTTTACTGGAGAAGAGGTAAGCTTATAATATTAAGAAACTGAGTCTAAATGGTTGTTACCAGAAAAATATGCAAACTTATTCAAGTATGTTTTGAACTACCCACTGGTGGAGTTGTGCAATGTTCTCATTGTGTGTAACTGAAAACTGCATGTGAAGTTCTAGCTATGTGTAAATAATGGTGAGCATAGTGATGATAACAAAAGATTTCACCATAATTAGAAAAATTGAAATACAAATCTTCAGTTTTGAATATTGTGAAATATTCTAGTTCAGAAAGCATTTTCTAGACTGTGTCCACATACCAGTCATCAGATATACTGCCACGAGTAATTACATTATCCTTAACAACTTTAAACACATAAGTAATCTACCATTATTAAATTATTATTATTATTAAAAAAATTTATAAAGCGCGTAGTCACCCGGAGGTATCCCAGCGCTAAGAACCCTACCTCTACAGGTCAGAGGGCCGGGAAAGGAGGGGGGTAAGGGAGGGGAGGGGGGGGGTAGGAGTTCGGGGTTCCGGAAGAGCAAGTTGCTTTTAGGGAAAAAGGTGGGTTTTCAACCACTTCCTGAAGCGTAGGTAATGTGGTTCAATTCTCAGGTCGCGGGGGAGTGCATTCCAGAGGCGGTCGGTGTGGACTGAGAAACGTCTTCCGCCTGAACGTGCCTTCTTAAATCTGGGAGTGATGATGAGATTCTCCTTGTCAGAACGGAGGGATCTAGAGGATTTATAAGGTTTGATAAATTTTCTGAGAATAGGGGGGCCTTGATTTTGTAGCAGTTTGTGGGCTAGGCACAGGGCCTTAAATTTGACCCGCTCCCTAATTGGGAGCCAGTGAAGGAGTTTTAGTGCTGGTTTGGCCGAGGCTCTGGCAGGAGTATTAGTGAGAATCCTTGCGGCGACATTCTGAATTCTCTGAAGCTTGTTCATTGTTGCTTCAGGGGCGCCCAAGTAGATCACATTGCTATAATCAAGCCTAGAGAGAATCAGGCCTTGAATTAGCAATTTTTGCGAGTTGGGGGGCAAGAGGGGCAGGATCTTCCTCAGTGATTTCAAGAGCCCGAAGCACGTCCCGGCTACTTTTTTTGCTTGCGTGGTGAACGAAAGGTCTGTATCGAGCCACACGCCTAAGCTTTTTACTTCTTGTTTAGGGTCAGGTGGGGGACCCAGACATCCTGGCCAGATGTTCGGGGAGAGAGTGGGTCCTTTCTGGCCAAGGAGGAGAACGTCAGTCTTTGCTCTGTTCAGTTTTAAGGCTGAACTGTTCATCCAGCGTTGAACCTGAGTAAGGCAGTTAGATAAATCTGCTGGTTGTTGGCTGGGATGGGATAATGACACAACTAATTGTGTGTCGTCAGCATAGCTGACGACGCTCACTCCGAATGGGGTGATAACCTCCTCCAATGGGGCCATGTAGATATTGAATAATGTGGGGCTCAGGGAGGAGCCCTGAGGCACGCCACATTGGAGGGGAGTTTCGGAGGAGCAGGTGTTGTTTTCCCAGACCTGGAAGGTGCGCTGGGCCAGAAAGGATGACAGCCAGTATAGGGCGGAGCCTTCCACACCGACTCTCTTGAGCCGCTTAATGAGAAGTTGGTGGTTGACGGTATCGAAGGCCGCACTCAGGTCGAGGAGGATCACTGCCACTGATCCTCCTTCGTCTAAGAGTGCTCTGGCCTCCTCTACCGCTGCCAGGAGGGCGATGTCCGTGCCCTGCCCCGGACGAAAACATGTCTGTGAGCTTTTTAGTCTGTTGTTGTCCTCCAGGAACTGTGAAAGTTTCTTGTTGGCCAGTTTTTCAGCAACCTTGCTGATCCCTGGGAGAAGAGAGATTGGCCTAAAATTGGCCAGGTTTTCGGGATCAAGGGAGGGTTTCTTCAGTAGTGCTTTAACTACTGCCGCCTTCCAGCTCGGGGGCACGACTCCCTGTTGGAATGAGGTGTTGATCAGGTGGGTAAGGGGGGGAACAATGATGGAAGCTACTTCCTTAAGGGTCCGAAGCGGGGCGGGGTCCCTGGGAGATCCGCTTTTAATGGAGTTTAGAGTATTTCCCACTTCTTCGATAGTTACTTGACCCCAAGAGGGGAGGCAGATGGATGTCCGAGTGTTCGGGGGGTCGTTTTCCTCGCACGAACTAACAGGGGGGATTGAATCAAGGATTTTTAGTATCTTTTCTTGAAAGAAGTTGGCCAACTGATGGCATTTTTCCTGATCGGCCTTAGGATCCGGGGGGTTTCTCGGTCCAGGATCTGGGGTCTTCAGAAGTTCTTTTAGAATGACGAAGGATTCTTTACTCGAGCATACTGCTTTTTCTATTCTCTCCTGGAAGAATGCGCTTTTGATCTTACGAATGGATGTTTTGTGAGTTGAAAGGGAGGTAGAGTAAGCGTCTTTGTTAGCTTTGGACTTATCTTTCCTCCAGGAGCGTTCCGTTCTCTTACATTCCTGGCGTAGAGATTTGAGCTCTGGGGTATACCACGGAGCAGAGGACACTCTTTTGGTATGCTTAAGAGTGTCTGTTTTAGGTATTAGTTTGTCTAGCGAAGATGTGATCCAGGAATTAAACTGTATATCGGCCGTACCAGGCTCGATGGAGAGCTCAGGGATGGTGTTTGAGAGAGTGGTGGCCCATTCCGTGGGTACAAGTTTGTGCCACCGTCTATCGGTGACCTGGATTTTCGTAGTTTGAGGGGTTATAATGGGGGCATCCCAAGAGATGGGGACTAGGAAATGATCAGTCCATGGCAAAGTCAGGGGTGGACTGGTGGTGATGTTAGCGACATTGGTGAGGACGGGATCTAGTAGGTGTCCCTTATCATGGGTAGGCTCATTGTTGACCAGTCGGATATTAAATGATGACAGGTCCTGAAGAAGATCTGAGGCTATCCGATCAGTGGGGTCCATAAAGTGCAGATTCAGATCACCTACGATAAGGAAGTTAGGAGCAGAGGAGGCTAATTGTGAAACCGATTCGGTAACGGCATTAAGGAATTTCCCAGGAGCACCTGGAGGGCGATAGATCAGTAGTCCCGACAGGGTGTGGGCCGGGGAGGTTTGGATGGAAAATTGGCAACTTTCACAGTCTTCGATGTGAGCGTTGGAGGTTCTACAGATAAGCTGCTCTCTGTAGATTAAGGCTAAGCCCCCTCCTCTCCCTCTGGGTCTATGTAGGGCTTGACAAAGATAGCCTGAGGGGAGAGCAATGACGATGTCCGAGTCAGAGCTGTCAGATAGCCATGTTTCGGTAAGAAACAGCGCGTCTAACTCCTGATCTTGTATTAACAGGTTGGTCTCGTGTGCATGCTTAGGAAGGGAGCGGCAGTTAAGAAGATCTATCTTAAGTCCGAGTTTGGCTGAGTTTAGGGTGGTAGGATTACAACGCCTACAGTTGGAGAAAGGTTTACCTTCGGTGTGCGTGTGGTGACAGGGCAGAGTTTTTTCCGGTTGGAGAGCACGGAGCATGTCTCCTGAATACACCAAGCGGTCAAGAGGTGGATCCGACAGCGTCCCTGGGCCTGGGTCCGGTCGGGCCCGGACGGGCCCAGACGGGCTTGCCTTGGCGCGCCTTCGGCGCGCTGATGGCGCGCCCGCTGCGCCCGTCCGCTGCTCGTACGGAAGTGACACATACTTTTATACAGGTGAGGGGCGTGGCCTCCAAGGGGGCGTGGCCTAGTCGCACGCCGGCAATGGCGCCGTGTTTGTCAGGGGAGAGCCGCTGTCAGCGCAGGGCAGCTGAGCGGTAGATTTACAGGGTCGAGTCCTGTGCAGCCAGGTAGGAGATGATTATTTTTTTTAAAACACAAGAAAATAAAGTGACACACAATATCACACGTGCATCAAGTTAAAACAAAAGTCTCTGTCTCCCGGCTTCCGCCTCAGGAGTTTCTGGGTTCTGGCAAGCAGCGCTCGTGGGTCAGCTTAAGTACCAGATGAAAAAGGGGGCGTGGCCTCCAAGGGGGCGTGGCCTAGTCGCACGCCGGCAATGGCGCCGTGTTTGTCAGGGGAGAGCCGCTGTCAGCGCAGGGCAGCTGAGCGGTAGATTTACAGGGTCGAGTCCTGTGCAGCCAGGTAGGAGATGATTATTTTTTTTAAAACACAAGAAAATAAAGTGACACACAATATCACACGTGCATCAAGTTAAAACAAAAGTCTCTGTCTCCCGGCTTCCGCCTCAGGAGTTTCTGGGTTCCAGGGTTATCAAGATCTGGAACCCACATCTGGACGCAAACAGGACCTCATAGTGGGTCTGGCCACCCAAGTATAGTCTAGGCAGATTATTTAAAGCTTTCTAGACTCTATACAAGTGATGGATCCAGCTACGAACAAAACCTAATACTATAGCAATTAAGGACTGCTTTAAGTCACGGTTTTTCCTTTCCACAATCCAATTTCCCTGAGGATGATAGAGGGAGGAATAATGCACAGCAATACCAGGGTTCCTCTTGAATCAACTGCCAATAGAATACATTTGAACAAGCCATTCTGAGTTTAGAGGTCTGCAGTGATCCAGATAGACACAATTTAGCGGTTTGCTTGAGACTAGGAGAAGTGTCATCGGTGGACGAGCTGTAGTGCAACTTTTATTTGATGACAGATGTCACATCAAAGGGCATATTGTTTAGTCTGCTTTTAAGGACCATGCTGCCAATGGGGTTTTAGTAATAGGGAAACTGTAGCTGCCATACCTGCATGGCAAGATGCTAATCCCGGATGAGAAGCTATGATTAATTCTAGCCTGGGGCCCTTGTTGAGTATCACCTGACCACCCACTTTGGAAATGCGAGCAAAAGGTATGTTTTGGACACTCAGTAGATAGGAGTATTTTGCTGGACATTTTTTAGGAAATGGTGTGCCACTATGTGAAGTATTGGCAGCAACCATGATGTCACCATCCACCCTTGTGTATGTATGCGTAATTACAGCTACTACAGCAGTCTGAACCGAATATTGTTGATTAGTACCAACATACTGAATAAAAGGCAAGATTTCAGTGGGAAAAGGGTATTCTTGTTCATACTGTAGAAATTCTTGTGTTTGCAAGGTGGAGTCAAAGACCGTGGCGGCTCGCATAGGTAAGAGGGAGGGGGAGGTGGGGGGTGGTGGAATTCCACGACGGGATGAGTAATATTAAATGAATAAATAAATCAAACTACTTACTTTGTGCTCGCCATATCCCCAGTCAAGACATCTGGGTTAAATCCATTGCTCTTTTGCTCACCATGCCACCCCAGTTTAGACCCAGCCATATGCAAATTAGTCTTGACCCTGTGCCTCATGGGAACAGTCCATCACAATCTGCCTAGCAAGGTCCTCCCAGGACCAGAAACAAGCATCCTGAGACCGGTTTCAGGGTTTCACCCCTCATTAGCCAGGCTAGCTTGAATCTTGTGGCACAGTGAGCCCAGGAGTCAAGTCTGGGCATAGCGGGGGCATTTAAGGCGAGTAAGCAAAGACACACTGATGATGGATGGAATGCAGAACAAATCAAAACACACACCCCCAGCTAAGAGATCTGGTTTAAATCTATTGTTCTTTTTCTCACTGTGCAACCCCGGTTTAGACCCAGCCATATGCAGATCAGTCTTGACCCTGCTCTTCATGGGAACTATCCAGCCCTAAGTGCTAAGCCAGGTCTTCCTTGAATGAGAAACGCGCTCCCTGGGACCGGTTTTGGAGTTTCACCCCTCATCAGCCAGGCTAGCTTGAATACAGTGGCACAGTGAGCTTGTGAACCATCTCTGGGCATACCCGGCACACTTAGGGCGAGAAAGCAAAAGACACACAGATGATGGACGGAGTGCAGAACAACTCAAAACATTTACCCATAGGCAAAAGATCTGGGTTAAATTCATTGTTCTTTTGCTCCCCATGCCACACCAGTTTAGACCCAGCCATATGCCAATCAGTCTTGACCCTGCTCCTCATGGGAACATTACAGCCGAACTTCCCATCCTGGTCCTCCCTGGACCAGAAACAAGCATCCTGAGACAGATTTCAGGGTTTCACCCCACATCAGCTAGCCAAGCTTGAACCAGTGGCACAGTGAGCCCGGGACCCATGCCTGGGCATACACGGCACACTCAGGTCGAGAAAGCAAAAGACAAGCAGATGATGGACGGAGTGCAGAACAAATCAAAACATTCACCCCCAGTCAAGAGATCTGGGTTAAATCCATTGTTCTTTCGCTCACCATGCCACCCCAGTTTAGACCCAGCCATATGCAAATCAGTCTTGACCCTGCTCCTCATATATTTTATGTACTAGGTTAGTAGTATAAAATAAATATTTTTAAATGCATGTCCTGTAGTTTTGAGTGTGTTATACATCAATGAAAGAATGGTTGAAATTCTAGTGTGTCTCTGAACTCATCTTGTTGCACTTATTGTAACCACAAAACAATTCCTACACAGTACTGCTCACTGGGTTAAGTATGGGTTGTAGTCCTACTGGGCATATAGCTCTTACTGGCATATTGACTAAGGGCCTGATTCTGAATTTGGATGTGTGGGAGCAGGGTGGCACACCACAGCCCCGCTCCCACACCGCCAAACTCTACCTCTGACTGCCTGCAGGATTACGAGTTGTAATCTGGGTTGACGGTCCTGCAGCGGCAGGCTCACGGCATTGCCTTTCAAAGGCTCATGGGAGAGCCTTAGAAAGGCAGTGCCGTGGGACCACCACAGCACGCTCCAGCACAGCATGGACTGTAAAGTTCATGCTGTTCTAGAACAGGGGGTGCATGCACACAGGGGGCACCCATGTGGCCCCTGCATGCACCCCATTGCCCTGAGACAACAGGGGGCCCTGTAGGGCCCCATTTGCCTCCTCACTGCCACACTTTTCATGGTGGGCTGACCGCCATGAGAAGTGTAGTGGTGAAGAAACTAGTAATATGCTTTGTGGTGCCGCAGGAGCACAGCCAGCATATTGCGAGCATCTGACCGCCGTGCCAGCACCAGGGATCACAGATCCCTGGCAGTTGCTGCAGTCCTCTGGCAGTCTGACCACTGTAATCAGAATACGGCAGTTGGACCACTGGTGTGGCAGTTGCTGCACCGCCACTGTGGGTTTGGCGGTCCTTTGGACAGCTAAACTCAAAATCAAGCCCCAAGTCTTTGCACCTTGGGGTAAGAAATTTGACCCATGTGACTCTGAGGTCGAGGACAGGCCGTGAAGAATGCTATATCCCAGGAGAATGTATCAGGTATTGTAATGATATGGCAACATCCCACATCTAGGATGGTATAATCAGAAACCCAAATCTGACTTCTTGCTTTGGGTATTGGATAATGTTTGTGGAGCCGATTCACAAAGGTCCTCCGCATTCATGGCAGGGACCTCGCCGTCGTGGAAAGGGCCCCACACTCATGGCAAGGGACCTGCACTCATGGCGGGATATCGACAATGAGTGACTGCAGTGCAAAGTTCCTACCACAGCTGCAGGAGCTCTGCCATAAGTATAGAGGCCCTTTGTGAATCAGGGCCTGTGTGCTTATTAGCTACCCTTATGCCTGGTAGCACAGGATTTACATTTCTATGCCACTTTATTTGTAGCATTTTTTTATAGTTCAAGTCAGCACAATAGTATCTTAGGCTCAGATTTACAAAAAGTTTATGCTGTATTTGTGCCACAAAATTGACGCAGACCAGGCCAAATTTTTTTGGGGTGTTATTTATTTTTTAAAACAAAACGTTTTTGCCTAAAAGTAACACAAAGCAGCACTAAGGGCTGCTTTACGTTACTTACCTTAAAGGGGGTGTTACATGGGTGGTATATTGGTGTTCCCATGCAATCATCCATGCTTTTTGACGCAAAACCCTATTGACTAATATTAGAAGACAGGGTTTTGCGTAATAAAGTACACCACTTTGAAGCAGGTGTTTAACAAGGAGAAATGCTTGTACTTCACCTAATGCTTCCCACTTTGCGTGTGTGTCTTACTGTACAGCTCACATCGAATGGGCTATACGTTTAAAAGTTAGTCTAAGCATAGTATTTTCTGCTAGAATGGTGCCCTTCCAGTTCAAAAGAAGCCTTTGCTAGACTCACGCACACACCCTTGCACTATGGCACAAAGTTGTGTGCATGACGGTCAGCACCCTGATTGTGCACCATCGGTAAAGAGAGGGGAAGAGACTGGCACAGCTCTGTAGATATGATGCTGTCCCTCTCTTGCAAAGCAGCATTATTGGGTGCTGTGCTGTAAATCTGGGCTTTAGTGTGGGATTTCTACAAGGGTAGGGGCTGAGCAGCACTTTATCGAGAAACCTCTGAAATCTTAGAGGACTTCCCAATAGACACATCTGAGAAATATAGGCTTGAGCTAAACGGAATACCTTGCTGCTGCTGATGGGAGTGGACCAAAGTATCATCTATGTTGGGGGATATATAAGAAGGAAAAAGAATAATGAGAGAGGCAGATCTACGGGAAGGGATGGTCTTTTGGCTGTGATTTAAAGTGGTAAAATGGGACTCATATTACCTTTAGATCCCTTAGAGACTATACCTGATGGTGATTCTGTAAGACACCTCTGAAGGGACACATAGAGTGTTGGTCATACAAATAAAAAAAAAAACACCTTCTTCCTGTCTTAGCCTAGAGCTTTCATAGACATTAATCCTTTTGATCTGATTGGATTAGCCCAGGATGTGGAAATGCTTCGAGACATATATACAATGTTGTTGGCAGAGACCTGCATGGGATTAGGAGAAATGGCCCTGTCCACAGTAACAAAACATAAACAAAGGCAACTATTGTTTTCATTTTTAATGTGTTGGCTTTGGTGACTCTATTTAGAATCAAGAATGTGAGAAGGGCAGCAATTATTGGATTTCTGAGGATCATAACTTCATTTTCTGTGTTATTGATGTCATTTATAGCTCTTTTCATAGTTCAGCCTCTCCTAATATTGTGAAAAATATGTTTGTTTAATTTTATGCATGCATCATGTAAGTTGAGTTTGTGCACAATGTGTTTTCACAGCCCCTGAGATGGTGCACACTCTTTAGGTCTTGTAATGTTTGAAATGCAAATTCATTTATTCTGTTCAACCCGGACTGTCAAATGTTCATTATGGTGGAACCTTTTCAATCTCATCCTTTTTAACATCATACCCATAATGTTTGTGAATAGCTTGAGTTCAGAGAATTGCACTCAAACGTAGTTGTCATAATATTGAAGTGTAAAATAACTCTTGAAACTTTACCTTTGAAAATGTGAGCAATAGAGTATAAAATATGCACAAGTAACACAATTGCCGTCTCTGTTTCAGAACCTCTCCGGAAGTACAAAGGTATGTGAAATGTCATTCTAAGAAGTGTGAGGGCAAGGAAAAATCTAGTCAAAGTAGAGTACTTCTGTTAAACAACTTGTCTAAAGATTGTTACTGCTTGTCTTGCATCATTTGCTAAAGATGATGTTTGGAACTTTATTTTGCTTTAGAGAGGGACTATTAGCCGGACTCTGTCTCCTTTATAAAAAAACAGAAGTCCCCTACACAATGAGCAAGATATTGACCACTCTTCACACAAAACACCAAGGGGTATATTCACAAGAACGTGTGCTAAACATCACCAAAAAATGCTAATGCAACTTTACACATCGCAGCCTATCGCGGGAAAATAACCCCGTGTCAACGTGAAATTCACAACGAGGTGGTACCATGCGATAGTCTACCGAAACCGCGGCTAATGTTCGCGATACAACCACCTCGAAGGAGATAAAAACACAAACCTCAACGTGAAAAAACCTGCGATGGGCCAAAGTGCGATGAGGAAATCCACGATAAGCAGCGCCAGGCCTGCAATACACACATGGCAGGCGGGAAAAATCACTATAAAAGTTGAAAAAACACTCAAACACAAACTACCCAACACCATGGAGGCAGCCGGAGCAGGTGCAGAGGACGAGCACAACCCCGAAGCACCCTGGATGACCATCCCTGGACCTCGGGGACAGGGAAGGGCAAGGGCAAGGACAAGGACAAGAGGAAGACGAAGACGAAGTTCAGTCTGCAGGAGAACAGGATCCTAGTCACGGAGGTGATGGAACACCATCAACAACTGTTTGTCACCTCCAATGTGTCATTGGGCACCAAAAATGGAATATGGCAGGACATCGTGGACTAGGTGAATGCCATCGGGGAGCACAAAAGGTCAATGGACGAGGTCAAGAGGCGATGGAATGACATCAAGTGCAAGACCAAGGAGAAACTCGCAGCCAATCAGAAGGCAGCAACACAGACTGGAGGTGGAGGAGCTGGTGTCGACAGTCATCAGTGTGGAGATTGTGGCCGGAGTCGGGGGACCGGACACTGCTCGACAGGACACAACCGCAACAGGGTGAGTGACCACCAGGTACTGGGGGGACGGGTGGAAATGGCCACAATGACACACAGGCACAATGAAGCAGCGCACAGTACAAACCCACAATGACTCTGGGTCATGGCCCTGATCTACAGACTGTCACAATGTACAATGCAATGCTGTTGAATGTCAACATATACCATGCGGCTACATACATGTGGACACATTGTAATACACCACCTCCCCTTCACATTGCAGGGGCACCGTCAACACCTCCTGCAGAGCAGTCCCAGCCACTTTTCACTGATGACGAGGAGGACACCCCCAGCATCGACACCCAAGCCCTCCTAGACATCATTGACATCATCCGCAAGTCACCTCCAGGATCAGGGCAGCCCAGCTGCATCGAGGAGACCCCACCCACTACCCAAACCACCCAGCAGGAGGCACCCACAGCCCCGTCAGTCTTCCAAGACCCCCAGGAACAACACATGGCCTTCCAACGCCGTGTGCTGGAGGGCCAGAGGGAGATGGCTGAGCAGGTGCGGTGGGATTCCACAACATGGCTACCAAACCGGACTCGTTCCATGGGTGTCTAGGCTCGCTCCATGGTCTCCAACGAGCCCTCACTGACATAGCTGGAGTCATGGCGTGGAGAGAACACCTGTTCGCTCAGAGTGGCACCAGCAATCCCAGCCGTGGGCTGGCACACATGCGGAGGCTCATGGAGGACATGGTGCAGATGGAGGCAGAAAGGATGGCCGCAACCGCTGCACATCAGCGAAATGTAGCTGGGATCTATCATGCCCTGCAGGTCTACATCATGGCATTGCTGCCACAAGGCCTGGCCCTGATGAATGCTGCTGCCCCCACACCATCCACATATCCGCCCCCTGGTGTGTCAGTACCTCACAGTGCGGCAAACATTCCACCTCCGGCACCTGATGTGTCACTGCCACACAGTGCAGCCGACAATCCTCCTCCTGCCCCTGATGTGTCAGTAGCACACAGTGCCGCAGCTGGTACTGCAACACCCACAGGTGGGGCAGAGCACACATTCGTGGAACAGGACGTGGATGGGTTTGTGATCAGAAGGAAGCACTAGCATTCATTTTGCCACCTGGCCTGTTTCTGCTTGGTGCTGCACATGGCCCCATGACCTGCCACTGACCCCCGATACACTCCGCTGCACTCACCTTGGACCGCGACATTGACTGCCATATCCTGTTTGATGACCAATGACACGGCGACCAGACTGTGGACTATTCCCTTCCTCTTCCGCAGTACTTCTCATCCCCGGAAGGATTCTGGCTGGCCCTCCACGGGCCCATATTGTGTAGTGTGCTTGGCATGGTCCTGTACCGCTCCAGCTGCAAAACTCCACTGGATGTGCAATAAACATCCAGTAACGCACTGTTGTCATGTCTTTCATCATTCATGTATGAATGTGTGGATGAATGTAGGCACAGTGATTTCCCTTGCGTCAATGATGCACATCTAGTGGGATGCCAGTCATAGTGTGCTACATTGCCTATTGTGTTCCGGGTGCCGTGGACACTACAACAGGGACACACGCATTAGTCACTTCCTTGTCCGGACATGGACCGAACCACGGCCAGAGCCCCCGAGTCAATGTTGCAAGCCCTGCGCTGGTCCGGCGTACTTCCAGGCCAGACCACTCCTCTTACGCTCCAAGGGGGGGCACACATTGCTATCTGTCGCAGGCGTACTCGCTGGTGGTGTGCAGGTCACTGGTCTAGTTGTCAGCATGTCACGGCCACTCCCTGAGGGCAGTTTTGCACACACACTACACCCATCCGGCACAGGCGTCACAGGCCATACAAATATAAGGGGCCGACAACGTCACATTCCCCTCTGCCGGTGGTGACTGGATGACGGATGCTCCACGGTTCTCAATCATATAGGGCCCATGATTTGTTGTGCACAGGGTCAGTAGCACCCGAAGCCTTGCGGCCGTCACGGGGCTACCACCACGTGGCGCTGACTGGGGCTGCACAGGGTTAGTGGCACCTGAAGCCTTGCGGCAGTCATGGGCCTACCACCATGTGGCGCTGACTGGGGTTGTACAGGGTTAGTGGCACCGAAATAGCTGAGCGGGTGTGGAGTCTGCAAAGATGACGTGTGCACTGATGTGGTCTCTGCCATTGATGAATCAGGACTCAGCGTCATGTGTGGGACCTGCTGGGCCGCGGTGCGGGTCCGCATGATGTGGACCATGCCATGGTGGTGGGACCGGGGCCTGGATCTTGCATGGGCATGTGGTGTGCCCACTGGTGGACACACCGGTGGCAGCAGGTAAACAGTGTGGCATGGGTGCGCAGGGGCAGCGGTCTCTCTCTCTCTCCCCCTTCCTTTCCTTCTCTCTCTTTCTCTCTCTGGCTTTCTTTCCTTCTCTGTTTCTGTGTCCCGCTCCTTTGATGTGCACATGACACACGTCCTGATTTTGTGCTTCATTTTCCAGGCTGTGACGTCGAGATTGTCCCTGACGGAACCAACAGGAGTCTTCCGCATTGGTATTTTGTGTTGTATTTCAATAAACTTTTGGGTTGTTACTCCAGTGCTGTGTGACTGTTTCTCATTCTTCTGGCCACACGTGTGTCATTTTTTTGGCAATGTGAGTCATCATGCGCTTTGTGGCTTATGTCTGGGAGGGGAGAGGCGGTGGGGCTGGGGGTGGTGGCAGTGGGTGTTGTGACCCTCATGGGCATCGGAGCTGCATGATCATTGTCTCCATGGCATCTGTGGGTCTTCAGGTGTGGCTCTTGGCTGGGCTCCCTCTCATGCTGTGGGTATTCATCCTGCTTAGCACCAGCAAAAGGCAGGTGTTAAATCCCTGGTGCTACCGCGGCTTATCGCCTGTTTTTGGTTTGCTTCTCAGATCTGGCAGTTTGTTGTGAAAGTGGTGTTGTGGTTTTTTCGTGTGTTTTTGCACGGGAACGCCTACTCTGCATCTCATTAGAGTTAGTTGGTGGTGTCCACCGTGGAGATGAATTTTAGGGCAGTTATTGCTGGAATACTGGCGATGTCTGCAGTTTGAACCAGCTTGTGAATCGGGTGTTTAATCTGTCTCCATTTTTGATGCATTAAGGTGGAGATAAATCGGAGATAAGTCCTTGTGAATATCCTCCAAAACACACACAAAGGGATTTCACTCAAATTAGATTCTTTGACTCCAGCTTGAAAATCATCAGAAATGTCCATTTTGAAATTCATAACGTATCGTTTGCATTCAGAACAGACATGTCAAAAAAATGAATTTTCAAATGATAGTAGGTTTACAAATTTCTGAATATATTGTTTGTTACATAGCCTTTTTATAATCTGCATTGAAAATGAATTTATTGCTATTTTACAGATCTCTTACTGTTATAGTGCAAGGTAACTTGATGTTGTATATTTCAAAATACCATGCCAATGATTGAGGCATTTTATAAAAGTATAATGAATGTGCTAGATAGATTGAAACACATTAGAATATCTATGACTATGTGAACAGAAATATTTTATGCCTATCACAATGTTGCTTAAACTAATACAAATATTTTAAAATATTGAGAAAATTCTCAAACGTAGTTATTACTACTCTTTCCAAGTTTTCCTTTATCTGTCTCGTTTCACCAGTAGGCAATGTAGAAATTATTTGCACATCCTCAAAACAAGATTAAATTATTCTTCTCTATATTTTCAGCGATGGGTGATTTAATTTACGCAATAGGTACGTTTCTAAATTGAGCAATAAAAGATGGATCTTATATAAAAACAAATTCTAGTGAGCTTGTATTAATGTGTTTTTGTGTACACAGACAATCTCCAAAAAGAAAACCAAAAAGGTGAGTGTGATGGTCTTTTGATTGATGTAGCGTCTTTGGATGCTTTATGATCTCTTTAAGTGGTAGTTCACTGTCCCGGTATGCAGGAAAACATTTATCCCAGTTTAAGTTCCCAAGCTTCCGCGGCATCATAATCAGGAACTTTAGTGGCTTTATGCCTGAAGCTCTCAAATTGTAAAACCCTCCTACTCCTAGTTGCCAGGACCGTAGCCAGAAGTATATATTTAGAGGGACATGGCCCTCAGCTATGAGCAAACATTAAAGCTGTGCACAATAGACGCGTTTTTCGCAAATATTTGAAAACGTACAGTGTGCAAGTTTTTAAAGAACACAGTGCCTTTCGGTCATTTTTGATGTTATATTTGAAGGAATACAAGGATTTTTTATGGTACATTTCAAAGCACACTCAATCAACTTTCCATGCTCGACTCTTAATTTGCGGCCCTCCACGGCCCTACAGATAATGTAGTTTTAGCCTTGAGAAAGCCCAAGCCTGAGGAGCAAAACATGTTGAGTAGAATTCGTGTGAAGCTCCCAAAAATATTTTAGTTAGAACTATGAATGCAAAATGTACAAATGAACAACTATAATTCACCATAATTCACAGAAATCTACTAGTAGTAACTTCACTACTAGGAGCTAGTAGTAAAGTTACTCATAGTAACTTACTTTTGTAAAAACCAAAAAGTAGGAAAGTTAGACTTTTGGTCTAACTTTACCTTTGTGAATCGGTCCCTTGGACTTCAGGTCTAAACTTAAACTTCAGGTGTACAGTTAGACTTAAAGTCTAAACTCAGATTTGAGGTTAAAAGTTAAACTTTTAGTCTAACTTTACCTTTGTGAACCAGGCCCTAGGTCGGTAGAAAGTCAGAGCAGCTCCAGGTCTTGAAATGTTTTTTCAAGCTGGAGGAAGCTGGACCTGGAGCACCGAGCACGGAGGCGTATATCTTGTGAATGAGGAAGGCGACGACCTTGGGGACACCATATAGCCACACCAGGTAGAGAGCATTGCTTGTTGTTGTTTGCCTTGAATCCTGGGCCGCTGCTCTAGTTCGATTCATAGCTACTTTCGGGAGAATGCTCTCTCCTCTGAGCATGGCATTCGCACTGTGTCATTATTAATCAGTGGCGTAACAAAACTTGAGGGGGCCCCCTGCAATGTACATGGAGGGGGCCCGACTCCTGACTCACTTAGGAGCGCTGAGGCCAGGGTACAATGAGAGGGGGCCCCATGGAGCTCGGGGTCCCCCACAGTGCAGGGGCTGCGGGGGTCTTTGTAACGCCATTGTTATGAGTAACATTTTCAGACTTTTTTGGGTCTAGTAGTAAAATAGCCCCCGCTCTCTACACCTATGCGGCCAACATACTTGCTCAGCGACTGCTGCTTTGTTGCTGATCTGCTGCTCGTTGGAGAATGTTCTCTCCTCTGTATCTATCTTTTGAACTGAGTCTTTGTTAGCTATTTTCACTGAATTTTTAGGGTCTAGTAAACAAAATATTCTTCTCTTCGCCTCTTATGCGCCCAATATATTTGCGATCTCAACGATCAGCGCCAAGACACCCTTGGGTATTCGTGCGCTTTTATAAATTCCATTAACATTAACATTAGAGTGCTCCAAGAAAATGCAGGCTAAACAATCCAGATCATTGAAGACATCTAAGCACTCTAATGAGAAAAAGAAACTGCGGGACAGGCGGGGAGACTGGCACTGTATTATGGCACCAACGTTTTCAAGGAAAGGGACAGATGCGAGGAGTGAGAGAGAGGGCAGTGCTCCCACTAGGGCATGGGGCAGAAAGTGAAAGGGGAGGTTTTGGGAGCAGTATAAAATGAGCAGTGGTTAAATCAGGGACAATACACCATTGAGTAAGAAAGCAGTATAGGCCCGTTAACAGGGGTAGCCGCCTGGGTTGTGACGGTATACTCTAGATGATGTTGTAAGCGAATATACCATGTTACTACGCATGTTATCACATCACGTTCCTTTAAAATGCGGTTGTTACAACAACAGCGTTGTTACAACGCGATACATTTACAACGCAAGTCATTAGATTGACTTGCTGTAGGGGGCGCGCTGGACTTAGGAATAGGGAAGGTGTTGGAATAGTAAATTAATGTATTCCTTATGTTAGAGCCGCCCCTACAGCAAGTCGATCTAATGACTTGCATTGTAAAGGCCTCACATTCTAACAACGCGATTGTTGTAACGACTGCGTTGTAAAGGCACTGCGATGTGATGACTGCGTTGTAAACGCTGTCTTCGTTGTAAGCAAGTTCCTTGATTAATTGTCTTCAAGTAAATGATGTACTTCAGCGCTTTAATACACTTTAAGGTAGTAGAGCATTCGAGGATGTGGGTGTTTTTCTTCCAAGTTTCGGGACTGTTTTACAAGTTCATGATGCACTGTGGTACTTTATGGCAGTTTCTAGCACTTTTCGGGATGCTTGAGCACTTTTTGAAGGGGTAGGGAAACAGCATAACTCATATAAAGATATACGTGTTGTTGACTTTAGCTGAGCATCAGGCGTCACTTCAGCAGGATGAGACACTTTAATGTATATTTTACACTTTTAGTGTATATGTTTACTGGCAGAAATAGGAGGGAGGTAGGGACTCAAAGGAATATATTGAAGAATATTACATTTAATACTAATTGGCTAAATAATAGGAAGAAAATGTGTGCTATTGAAGCCTGTATAGAGGAGCGTAATCCATAGGACTGCTCTCTTCCCTACACAGCTCTGGCTGGTAGCTGCTGCTGCCCCTGTTGTTGCTGCTGACCCTCTGGTCAGGAGTTCGAGGCGCTGTTGTTCTAGTGGCAGAGCATCACTGCTCTGCTGCTGGGCTGACATTCTGTCTCTCTTTCCTCTGCTTTTCTGCTTCTTCTATTGCCTCTTTCTGCCTCTGCCTTTGTTGTGTTTTTTGCCTTTTTCTCCTTTTTCCATTTTTCTGTCCCTTTTCACTTCCTTCACTCTTTTGCTTTGACGCCCTTGCCACTGCGATCCCCATTCACCGCCCCCTCCGATGACCCACTCCCCACTTTTCTCACCTCCCAGCTGGCAAGCCCCCCGCACACTACCATGAAGAGCATCCACTCTGGAGCCCCATTGACCCCTGTCCGTACAACATCTTCCCTAGACCATCGACCTCCATTGTCCCCGAGCTTCACTGTACCATCAACTGCTCCAGCGAAACCTCCACCTTCCCTGACAACTGGAAAACGCTGAGATCAACCCCTTGCTGAAGAAGCCATCCACCGACCCGACAGCCCTCAAGAACTTCTGACCCATCTCCCTCCTCCCATCTCTGCCAAGGTCATCGAGAAGGCCATCAAGCCGAACTCTCCAAGTTCATAGAAGAGAACTACGTCCTGGACATCTCCCAATCCGGCTTCCGAAGCAACCACTGCACCAAGACTGCACTCCCTGTTGCCACTTATGACATCCACTCCCTCCCTGACCAAGGAAAAACCACAGCCCTTATCGTTCTGGACCTCTTGGCCGCCTTCGACACCGTCTCCCACTGCACACTAATCACAAGGCTCTGTGATGCTGGCATCCGCGTCAAGGCCCTGGACTGGATCCACTCCTTCCTTACCAGCCAAACGCAGAGTCAGGCTACCTCAGTTCTTCTCAGAGCCTACAGAGATCAGCTGCGGAGTGCTCCAGGACTCCTCCCTGACCCCCACTGGTCGCGGCCGCAGACTCAACATCGTCTCCTACGCCAACAACACCCAGCTGATCCTTTCCCTCTCCAACGAACCCACAGCAGTCAAAATCAACTTTCACATCGGGATGACAGCCTTTGCCACCTGGATGAAAGATAGCTGCCTCAAGCTCAACTCGGACAACACCTAAGTACTCATCCTGGGACCTGCCCCCTCAGCCTGGGATGACACCTGGTGGCGCACCGCACAGGCAACCCCTCCTACGCCCAAGGATCACACACAAAACCTCTGCATCATATTGGACTCCTCGCTCACAGTGGCCAGATAAACACTCTATCCTTATCCTTCTTCCACACACTCTGCCTGCTTTGAAAGAAATTCAGATGGATCCTACAAGATCCAGAAAGTTGGTCACCCACATACTCATCACCAGTAGACTTGACTATGGCAATGCGCTCTACGCTGGCGCCACCCAGAAACTGCTTAGAAAACTTCAGATGGTTCAAACAAGAGTCAACAAGAGAATCACTTTCAAACTACTAACACATGCTTACAAAGCTCTCCACGACGTAGGACCAGCATATCTGAATGACCGCCTCAGATTCCACCTACCTGCCAGACAACTTTACTCCACGCAACTCGCCCTGGACCTACGTCCCACGGATCCACAAGACCAGAACCAGAGGAAGATCCTTTCCTCGCCACCAAGACCTGCAAAACGCCGGCCCCTCCACCTCACGCAATCCCCGTCGCTGACCCAATTCCGGAAGGATCTCAAGACCTGGCTCTTTGACTGCACCCTCTCGCCAAGTCGGATCAACAGCCCCTCCTTCTCCAGCACCATGAGACCTTCACAGGTGAGTAACTATGCTATACAGACCCCTGATTGATTAATTGATTGACTGATTCAGGAAACCAATATTCCATCAGACAGGCTAGCGAAGTTCACTATGTTTAAGAAATGGGTTATAGAGGATTCTCAGCCGCCCTGATGACCTATTGCAGAGTCTCCGATTTTATAGCTCAAAATTTGAATGTGGAAGTTCATGATTGGGCAAGTGACAGGCAGGGCTGTTGGTGTTGGTCTCCTTAGTGGGGATTACTTTTATTAAGGTTTATGCCCCTGTAGAGGATAACACTGCCTATATGAGAAGTTATTCCAAGCTTTATTGCAAGTCCCGTGAGATTTTATAGGTGCAGATTTTTATTTTCTACAGAACTCAGGAGTTGACTCCTCTTCAGATTGTAAATGGCAAAAGAAGCCCCAAGTAGCAAAAACCATGCAATACTATCAAAGGTTCCTGTGTCTTGTTGATCCTTGAAGGGAAACCCTTCCAGAATAGAAAGAATTTACATGTTTTTCAGGCAGATTTTAAACTGTCTTTCAGAGGGATTAATTCCTTGTCTCAAAGAACCTGATTTTTAAACTTCTTCAGCTATTCCCCAATGGGTTCTCTGGTTAGGCAACTCTTGAGTTGGAGATTTTGGGTATGAGGGAAAAGCCCCAAGTTAAGAGGTGGGTTTTTAATAAACACTATCAGCAGGAGAAGGGATGGGTTAAAGTTTGTAAGGATGAGATCCAAGGGATTTCACAGGTCTGCTCCACCAAACATTATCTGTGATGCTTTAAAAACGTATCTGCCATGACAGCTGATATCTAAAGATGGGGCTATTAATAGAAATGCTAAAGAGCAAAAATTGGCCCTGAGAAACTTGTGCAAGAAACACATGATAAACTTTCCTGTCAATATTTGAAGAATTGAAGAGGGATCGATAAAGCTAAGTGCACGTTGAATTACTTTTGCTATGCAAAGTGATATATAACTAATATGGCTTAAAGGCAGAAGATTTACAAGTAGAGTAAATATGCCGGGAAGTCTATAGCTTGGCTGGCCCCTGAGCAAGCAGCCAAGAATACTAGACGTATTTTAAAACGTCCTGCAACATGGTTACCCAGTAAGAAGAGGTAAAGATGAATGAAATCTTTCTTTAACATTAGAACCAGATTTACAACTGTACTCAGGTAGCTGATAAGGTGGAACTGTAAATATTTCTGGGGGTAGATCTACCCACACTTTCGGTGGAAGATAGGCAAAACGTGATCAATCCCTTTTCCAAGGAAGAGATGGTTGAGGTAGCTAATAGCTTGCCAAATGGCAAGGTCTGTGGCGTATGGTTTTCCATTGGAATTTTATAAAGAATTTTTAGAGGTTTTACTAACTCTATGTCAGAAGAGGTCTTTTCCCACCCTCTTTTAATTCATGTTTTGTGGTTGGTTGCTTTAGGAAAGGATTCAGAGGATCCATGCTCATATCGACCAATAAATTCAAAACACAAGATAATTATGAAATTGCTAGCAAATAGATTTAATGGGACAGCCGCTAAAATGATCCACCAGGATCAGAATGGTTTTATTTCAGGGCATCATCTGGGAACACACACCTATTATTTAGTGGAAGTACTTGATTATTTATTTGTTAATCATGTTCCTGCTGCGATCCTTCTAATGGATGCCGAAAAAGCTTTGACCGAGTGGTCTAGCAGACTCTTTTTTATCTTCTGGGGAGATTTAATATACACTGTTAGATCATGAGGTTGATAGAGAAAATGTGTGAGAGAGCAGAGGTAAAGATGATCATTAGCGCGTCAGAGTTTGGAAAATAGTGTGAATATTGCGAGGAACTTGGCAGGGCTGTCTTCTGGCGCTGGTCCTTTTTGTCTTCTTCATCAAACCATTGGCAATCACAATATGGAAAGATGCTGAGGTTCTCCCTCCAGTACCACAGAGGGATCAATCAATCAGTCAATCAATCAATCATTAAATTTATAGAGCGCACTACTCACCCACGAGGATCTCAAGGCGCTGAGGCGGGGGGGGGGGGGGGCGAGTGCTGCTACTGCTCGAACAGCCAGATCTTGAGGTGTCTCCTGAAGGTGAGAAGGTCTTGGGTCATTCGGAGGTGGGTGGGGAGGGAGTTCCAGGTCTTGGCGGCGAGATAGGAGAAGGATCTTCCGCCTGTTGTTGTTCTTCTGGTGCGTGGTACGGTGCCGAGGGCGAGGCTGGCTGAGCGGAGTTGGCGGGTCTACTAACAAACAAACAAAGCTACATGCGTATGCAGTCTACTAACAAACAAACAAACAAAGCTACATGCGGATGCTACAATGTTGCTGCTAGCTACTAGGAAGATTACGCAGGAAAGAGTGTTTGAGATTTTTACTATGTATCAGGGGTTTGGAGGTTATAGAATTAATAAAAAGAAAACCAAGTCCATTGTATGTGATAGTTAGGCTGAAATTCTGCTTCCGGATATTGCCACCTGTGTGAACACGCAAACCGAAGCATTATTTGGGTTTTAGAATTTTGTCCCAGTAGTATGGAAAGTTAAAGTGGTGTTTTCGCAATGGAATTCGATCCCTTTCCCCTTTTGGGGAAGGGGGAATTGGAGAGAAAAAAATATTTTACTCCTATTTAACTATCTCTTTGCTGCACTACCTTGTGTGGTGAATGCTGATATTTTGAAAGAAATTGAATCTCTGATATTATCTTTTATTTGGCAAAATAAAACCGCTAGATTAGCACTTAGTTCAGAGACATAGAGGAAGGTGGCTTAGCCCTGCTTAAATACTATTTTGCCTATTTTGCACAATATCTGTCCAGATTTCATATGGAATGTGAGTCAGCTGGAATTGTTTTTATAGGGTGAACAGCATGAGTGATATGTTAAAGCAGACTAAATCCCCCAAGAAAGTGCACAATAAGATCCTGTATTGTTTTTTGTTTTTTTTAAAGAATGGATCTCTATAGGTCATGTTCAATCCCTTGCATTATATCTGCCTTGCGCCTATCGGGTTTAGCTTTGGGTCCCTCTGAAAAGCTGGCTCAATGTACAGTTTTGGAAAGGGGGGCAGTGGGTTTTACCAAGGTGACTCATTTTTCAATAGGGGAGAGGTGGAAAAACTGTCTAGAAATTAAACCGTTAACAAGGGAGAATTTTTGGCTCCTGTCAAGTCCTAGGGGCATATTACAAGGAAACTGTCGGAACGCGGAGTTAAGCCAAGAAAGCTAACCCCACGCTCCGACAGTTTCCAATCACAGGGATGCGCCATTTTCACAAGAATACAGCACACCCCTGCCTTTCCCTTAGTGGTGGCGCTAAATGTAGCCACCTAGCGCCAATGCAGGCACAATTGCACCATTGTGCAAGGGTGCCTGCGTTACAGGGAAAGATTGTTTATGTGCCGGAAGGTGTCCCTTCCTGCACATAAACAATCAGTAATTGAGATTTGTAAATTCTATGTGTGCTGCAGAATGCCGCACACATTGAAGTTGCAATTCGTATTTTTTTTTAACAACCATTCATGACATTTTGCTCTTTCTGTGTGGGCTGCATTTTTCCTTGTTCCACCATGTTATGACCAGATTTTCCCTGGTCTTAATTTTGGCACTGCCCCATATTTACGCAAACCTTGTAAATATGGGACACCGTTAAAATCAAGGGGTGCAACACTCATTGCCCACCCCTTTCCCGCTAAGTGTAGCATGAAAAGGGGCCTTATTTACAAGGTGGCATTAAGCTACATTAAGTGACGTTGCTGTGGCAATAGGGGCTTGTAAATGTGCCCCTTTGTTCCACTTGAGACATTTGAGAGGTAAGCTTTGATCTGACCTAGTTGCTCATTTGTTGTTTTATAGGCTTCTCCCCAGTTTTTAACCCCTTCGCCACGGCAGGAATTCCGCCGCGGCGCTGGGGGGGTTTGGGGGCAGGTGCGGTGGCGCTGTGCTCGTGACAGAACCACTCTGTCATGAGCCACGGTTGAGCTGTGCTCATGACGGAGTGGTTCCGTCACGTCTCCGCCCACTGCGCTAATTGCCCGCACAGGCGGGGAATTAGCACCGCATGGGCGCAGCGGCCGCCAACGGCCGCAGCATGACGGAACCACTCCGTCATGAGCACAGCGCAACCGTGGCTCATGACGGAGTGGTTCCGTCATGAGCAGGGAAGGGGTAAAGACATCTGATTAGCCTAGTTTTGAGCAGTCAAAATTTGGTTACAAACCTGATTGAGACCCCGGATCGAAAACGACCGGCTCCATGGAAGAGGTTGCTTGCATCAAGTAGAGGGATTGATACATGTCAAAGTCAGTAAGTGGGGGAAATATTAAGGATTTATACTGACAAGGGAAGGGTGAGGTAAAGTTAATAAATAGGGGTGGGCGGAGCTCGCATAGTGGTACTACATGGAATTTCACGGAGTTACTGAAAAACTCAGTGAAATTTTGCAGAGTTCCGTGGCCTGGCGGAGTGCCCTTCCTGCCCCTCCCCCCAAACCCGCACTCCCTACTAAAGCCCCCGCCCCTAGTACCCCCTCCCGCTATAACCCCGGCCCCCACCCCGCTCCTGCATAGTAGTAACGTGGCCAGCTAAAAAAGAAGACTTACCTTCCTCCCAAGTCGCTGTGCTGCTCCTGCTGTTGGGCCTGGCTCCACTCCCGCTGCTCTGGTTGAATTACAGGAGGAACTGCAGTGCACATAGCATACTGCGTGTAGGCATGCCTGACCCTATCATGGGATTTGGTAGGGTCAGGCATGCCTTCATGCAGTACGCCATGCACACAACAGTTCTTCCTGTAATTCAACTAGGGAGCAGCAGAAGTGGAGCCAGGCCCAGCAGCAGGAGCAGGACACTGATTTGAGAGGAAGGTAAGTCTCCCACCGCACCGGTGAACTCTGCTCCGCTACGTAGGCGGAGATTTTGCTGAACTTCGCCCTCCAAGCGGAGTAGCACAAACTCGGCCAACGGAGTGGAGTTTACCACCCAGGATTATTAATAAACTGATGTTTGCGGTGTTGAGAGGAGCCAACTGGCATACAATCCAGTTTTATGTAAAATCGATGCTCTAAAGAACATTGCAATTTCTCAGCAAGATTTATTCAACACTGTCTGGCTGGTAGATAATGTTACCCTCTCTGAGTTCTCCTTTATCTGTCTAGTTTCACCAGTAGGCAATGTAGAAATAACTTGAACATCCTCAAAACAAGGTTAAATTATTCTTCTCTATATTTTCTCTGACAGGTGATTTACTTAAAGCAAGAGGTAAGTTTATAAATTGAGCAATAATAGATGGATCCTATATATAAACAAATTCTAGAAAGCTCATATTTGTTTTTGTGTTCACAGACAATCTCCAAAAAGAGAAAGGTGAGTGTGATGGTCTTTCTATTAATACAGCGGCATTGGATGCTTTATGAACTCTTCAAGTGGTATTTTGCTGACACTGTACACAGTAGATCTATCCCAGTTCAAACTTGGAAACACTTTTTATGGCATCATAACATGGACCTTAGTGACTTATTGCCCAAAGCTCTCAAATTTTAATCAATTTTCAATTTTAATCCTTCTATTTTTAGATACAGGTCCTTAGCCAGACGTTTATTTTTAGGGAGACTCGGTCCTCAGCTATGAGCAAACATTAAAGCTGTGCACTTTTGGAGCGTTCTTTCCCTAATGTTTGTAGAGAAAAACATACAGTATGCGAGGTTTTAAAGCAAACAATGCTTTTTTGTCATTTTTGATGTGATTATATTTAAAGGAATAAATGGATTTTTTAAGGTACATTTCAAAGCACACTCAATCAACTTTCCATGCTCCACTCTGAATTTGCAGCCCACCACGGCCCTACAGACAGTGGGCGTTTAGCCTTGGGAAAGCCTCAGACCTGCATGCCAAAAGGGGTGAAACATGTTGACTGCCATTCGTGTAAACCTCCCAAAAATATTTGGTTAGAACTGTGAATGTAAAAAGTGGAAATAAACAACTGTAAGAGCATAAATCTCACCAAAGTTCACAGAAATGTATTTCCTGTGAACTTCAACGCACAATACTGGTCATTGTCAAAGGTGTCTACAACTATGGCACCCTTTATCTTTTTTCATATTGTACTGTTTTTTGTTTGCTGTTCTTCCCAAACAGGAATTCTGCCTTGGTTGGGGTAAGAAATATCCGGTACAGCAATATCAGGAGGCAGAGGACATCTTCTGTGGGCAGAAGAGCATTGTCTACTATGTGTAAAATAGTGGTCTCCTGACTCAGCAAGAGCTGAGGCCTCACTGGTACTCATGCAGGTGTAAATGACTTAATTTACATGTATAAGGCATTCACAGATAGTAACCATGCAGGGCTAAATCAATTTCCTTATGTTTAATATCATTCAAGATGGTCTAATAAGGCTGATGAGTCAATCCTATGATAAGGGCAGGGAAGGGGTGTTTGAGGATTTGGATGCGAGGGAATGTTTTGAGCTTATACTTTTGTGAACATTTCCAAATATTTTTGTGGCCCATTTGTACTATGGAAATGGTCGAAGATTTACTCCTCTTTAGGGGTGTGAGAGATTCCCTTTCAAGGGTGGGAATGGGCCTGGAACTCCTGAAAAAAATGGGGCTGCATACAGGAAAGGGTTTCTTGAAGAGCAAATATATTTTACGGGTAGAGAAAAAAAGCAATTGCACATACAAGTTCTTCAATATGGAAAAGAAGACCAGTTCTTGGGTCAAACGTTTTATTTTAACTAGTGCCTTCATTTCCCTTCACTCTTTTCTCCCCCTGGTGACAGGTAACATCTGAGCCCAATATTAGTGGAGCTCTGAAAATGATCTCATCTGCTTGCTTGCTCAGCATAAATGGCCTTGATTCTCCAAAATGTAAGGGGTAGCACAGCTGACATATCAACCTTTAACCCCAGTGACATCATAGGAATTGTCATTACATGACCTTTGACCACAATCATCCCAGAAAGTGACTTCACATAACCTTTGATCGCACAAATCAAATAAATTAACGTACATATGAAGAACTGCATAATAAGAGTCAAATTAGTAGTTAGTAAGGCACAATGTGTTTCTTACCAATGGTACTGCCATGATATTCCAGGGGCTCAGTAATCACATGCCCAGATACAGCCATCATATGCCTCAAACAGTTCTGTACAGTTACAGCCTAAAACACCTAGACACAGCCATATTATGTCCCGCCTTTTATTGCTCACTGGTTCTAGCCGGTAGTTAATTGTAATTCAGGTTCTACTACTTCATTGAATATTCAGTACAACCTCTGCTCCTGCCTCCAATGCTTAAGTCCAGCTTCCAGGGCCAGGTACATCCTTCCCTTCCCTGTAACCAAAGCCACATCATAGCCTGTGAGACAGGAAGCAATGCAGTCCAACAGAGTGAAGTAGGTCTGTTAGGAAGTTACCTGCTCCTCTTGCAAGCCATAGAGCTGGCCATACATGGGAAGGACCTCACCAACAAGCATCTCCAGCTCCTCTGGAGAGAAGGCAGGGCCCCTCACTCTTGGAGTGCATGCCATGATTGCTGCCAGAGATGGCAAACAACAGCTAAAGTGGAGGAGGTGTTGATCACAGCTGTATCAGTAGGCAAGTGAATAGTTTTTCACAGCACAACATACATGTACGCCACATAGGCGGTCTTCTGCATACACAGACACAGCCATTGAACTGCGACCGTCATATGCACCAATGTTATCCAAAGGCTGGGTCCGCTGTGGATGCCATTGCCTACCGCGTGGTCTACTTCAGCCGGTGGTAGTCGATTCTGAATGTCCGATTAATGACATCAGGCAACAGCCATTTTGGTGTTTGAAATATGAGTAGACATCATTTTTTCTACAGCATTATCGTTCAGTTGAGGATGTTGACGCATTAATTGATACAATAAACAAGAAGATGGAACTTACTAAATTATAAGCGGAGGATATCGGTCAGTCAGGAGGTCATAGCAAGGAATCTGTAGATGCAGCTGCCTGGAAATGTGTTAATTGATCTTTGTTTATTTACCAATATTCCCCCAATAGCAAGCCCATAAGGCATTCTTATGCCTTCTAAGATTGGGAGGGTTCCCCGGGGTTGGGTTTGTAAGGAGGGTTGGGTTAGGGGGGGTGATGGTAAAGAAACAAAAAACAGCATTATCATCACTATGAGTATGTTGGGACATGTCTACAGAGGCTGTTGTTACATGTGCATTTTTCTGATTGTGCCATTTTTTAGTTGTTGGGGTGACATGAGTGACTTTTCTCGCGCTCGTGTCATCCTTATCGCTTTAGCAAGCTTTTGCTATGCTGCTTTGTATGATGCTTTTTCATATGAGGCATCAACGGGTGGGAAACTGCTGCCTCAGGGGGTTGGGGACTATATGAGGTTTGAAAATGTGTCCGGGGAATATATGCCTGGGGGAGCGGTTTGTACGCCATTCTATTGCTTCACCCTTGCTGTGTGGCACCGTGCTTATTCCGGAATAAACGTTACTGGATTACATCCATAGATTAACTGCAGTCTTTTTTACAATTTATTTATTCTTTTGGTATTCCCAACAGTTGTAAACGAATGCTGTGAAACTACCAGTTTAGAAACGATGGGCCCCATCATGATGGCGGGCAGATTGCCACCGCCAGGGGGGGTACCGCCATCCGCCGCTTTTCCGCCGGTTGCAATCGTCATGATTGCCGACCAGGCAGAACTCGGGCACAATATAGTGGCGGTGCCTGGAAGGCACCGCCATCCATATTATGATGCCTGGCTGTACATGCCTTTTCATAGTGGCGATGCCGCAATGTCAAAGATGCGGGATACGACTGCCAGGGTGGTGGTCGCATCCTAATTGGTGGTGCGGGACCGCCACACCCCTGGCAGCTTGTCCCAGCACCGATAGGGTGGAGGGCGGACTAAAGTCTGCCTGCCATCCTAATCTGGCCCTACATTGTAACCCTGGGCGAAGCTGGCATAGTGCCACTATGTGGAGTTCCATGGAGTTGGGGAAAAAACTTTGTGGAACTCCACTCCACCCACCCCCCCTAATCAAAAATATAAATAAGAAAATGTAAATTTAAAAAGAAATAACAGTTACCTCTGCTGTGGTGTCTCCGGGCTGCCGTCCTCCTCCTCGCCGTGGTCTCTCTCCCGCAAACCCCTACGTCAGACGTACATCTTGCGAGAACTGTGCATGCGTGCTTGTGCAGTCCTACCAAACGGATTTGCGAAGTGCAAAACTCTGCAAACTTCGCTGGCGGAGCGTAGTTTGCCGCCCACCGTATATTGTAGAGCATTCCTGCTCATGTCCTCATGATTGCTGTGAAATTGACCCCAGCGATGATTGAAATGAGGTGTTCATATCGATATATAGGACAGGTCGGTGTATATGATGCAATTGGAGTATGGGCAATGTGTACATCCCTGAAATTCACACATGTGGAGTCCAGAATGAATCTCAAATGTTAAACATTGATGTCAACTAGAAATTATGTGGATGGATGTGTAATGATAAATCCAGTCCAGTTTGTTCAAATGAGAATTTTGGCTTTCTCCTCACAGATGTTACTAGAGACACTGTGACCTTAGTCCAAATGGGTGTACTCCACATATAGATAGGATGGGACAGTGAGAAGACGTTAGACTCCAGTGTACCTGCCATTCTCAGACATTCAAACCATAGAAGAAAGAGATGTCATAAAGAGGTTCTGTCAGAACAAAAGGTGCCCATACATCATGATACTCACTCCACAGCCTGAGGGCCTGGGCCACAGTCAACACTGCACAGGACTCCAAATCTTCATGTTCACAGTAGCGGTGGACTATAGCATATCAACAACCAACATTATCATAACCAACAGCCATGCAAATCAGGGAAATGTGGAAATGCAAGATGACTAAGCAAACACAGCACAAACTGATTGTGTAACATAAGAAGATGATTTAGGTGAAAGTCCCTCATACATATGTGGACATATCCCTGTTACAAATCATACAGCATTTGGCCTACTAATTCACTCATTGTGTAGTGACTCAAGTTTGTTACTTCAACACATCAAACACATATGCAACCTACATATTTGCGAGATCTTCAAGACAAATGAGGTCAATATTGTCCAAAAGAAGTAGAATAACTCACCATATGACATCCTACCTAATTCCATGTCATCCACCTTGTCCATCCATGGAAGAGTTAGCCTTCTGCTGTGGTATACCATCACCGGTCCCATTTACAGGATTTACAAACCGGTGTTAATTGCACAGCAAACTTGATGTAAGAGCCAAAACTGTAGTCACACATTACAAAGTACATAGTAACATCCCAATGATATCTGGAAAAGTGGCTGGGCTTGTGTTTCCTACAAAATGATGTGCTTTATTCTGTGTAAATAACATTGTTTTTCATAAATCAGGCTGTTGGCCAGTCCACATGGGTGCTGGTGGGGACAGTTGACTAATTGATTTGCCACCAAACCTGCCTACATAACACTGCCAGGGGAATCTCCTCATGAAGGGCATGTAGCGGGCATGCCAGGCACCTCATAGATCTCAATTCGGAGGAGGGGGGGCTTGGACTTGGGAGGGATGGTCTGTGCCTTGAAAGGGGTTGCTTTGCTTTTGGGAATGGTTCTTTTGGTTTTAGGAGGGGGCTTTGTCTTTTTCTAACTTTGGTTTTGGATTTGAGAGGATAGTTCTTGATGTTGAAGGGATGGGTATTGATATGAAAAAAGGGGGCCTGGGTTGGGGAGAGGGAGGAGTCCAACAGCGCAAAGTCCAAGGGGAAAGGAAGTATTGGTCATGAATAGAGGCTTTGGGATAGTTAGAAGTGGGTTCTGGTTGGGAGGTAGAGGGAGTGGATGTGTTTTGTGAAGGTGGCTCTGTTGTTGGTGCAGGCATGTGTTGTGTAGGTGATGTGTGTGTATGTAGAGGGTGTGCAGGGTTTGGGGAATAAGATGGATGTGTTTGTGGGTGTGTCAGTTGTGTTTGTGATGATGGTGGGCGTGTTGGTGTAGGTCTACTGTCTGCACTGGTGGTGGGTGGTGTTGATGGGTGTGTGGGTGCAGGTGTGCTATCTGCACTGATGGGTGATGTTGATTGGTGTGTGGGTTCTGGTGTGCGGTGACTGTCTGGGTGTGGGGGGCGGATGGATCAGGGGGTGATGTGTCAGATAGTGTTGCAGTGCTCCCAGGGCCAATGCTGGTGGGGTCAGTGGGGGTGTAGGTTGAGGGTGTGTGATGTGTGGATGTGTTTTAAAGATGTTTAGGATGTGTCTGTGTGTGTCGCAATGGTCTGTTTGGGTGGGTGTATACAAAGGCGTGTGTATGCTTGGGACAGACAGGGGAATAAGGTTTTTGGATGCGGATGGGGAAGAGAAAGGATGTGAGGCAGAAGGCTGGGGTGGGTGTAAGGCTTCCATCTGTAAAGAGCCAGAAATCTCTGTAGGGCAGACATACCACTGTGAATCCCTTCCAGGTAGGTAACCATCTGATTCCGCTGACTGCCCAGACCCTGGATGGTATTCAGCAGTGCAGTCTGCCCAACAGAGATCTGTGTCAGGATGTCGATTGCCTCCTCACTCAGGGCAGCTGTTGGGACAGAGGCAGGGGGTGAAGTGCCTGAAGCTAAGGAGATAGCTGCCCTTTGAGGGGAGAGGGCCAACACAACTGGGATTGGGAGCAGCAGGGAGGGCAAAGATGGACAGGGTAGCAGACCATGATGGCATTGCACCAGGATGGCAGGGGTTCACTACCATAACAGTGGCCACTGGAGTTCAACTTTGTTGTTGGTGATGTTGAGTCTGGGTCCTCTGTGCCACTACCCTCATCCTGTTGGCAACTGGGTCCATTTGTATCACTGTCACGACCGGACCCACTTTGACCAGCAGCTTCCCCAACAACCTGGTCCCTGTTTCCTCCGCTTGCCCGGGTTGATGCTGAAATGACATATGAGTTTGGTCATAGACACACAGGAGGAACAGCTCATTACAAATAACACAACAAATGTGCAGGTATCACACCACCTACTAGGATGGCTAAGTTGTCAATGACATCAGCATTAGCAAATGCATGAATTCAACATGAGTTCTCAACAGTTGCACGCAATAATGTCGGAACCACAGTCTGCCACAATTGCATGAGTTACCTTCCACTCCATCATGTACATAGCAGGAAATGACATCACCCTATATACGTAGACCCTTTTAATATACTATAATTACCAGGTGATATCAACTAGCATGGCCATGTATAATGCATCCCTACCCATTCTACACAAGGCCCTGCTACAGCAACTGGTCATGTTCCTAGAGACACCTCATGACATACTGATGGACACCTGATATAGCTATCTTCCTGCAATATGTATACTACCAAGAAGGATGTGTCATGGAAATGCCCATTCTACGCTGTTCACACGACCCAACTAAAACTTCTTTTTTTGCCCTCTGTCACAACTGAAAGTTGGGTGAGATGTCCTCACATATATCCTTATGACATGAAACCACCTAGGCCTAGGGAAGCCATTACAACAGGTAAAGTGTATGAGACTCAGGGAATTTCCTGTCCATGAAGAGAAGGTTACACTTGTAGTCAATAGGGAAGGGACATCACAGCACCTATACTTGTCTATCATACACATATACCAATGTATTACTGAGTGTACACACTCACATATCACTCCAACATGTCAGCATTTCACAACCCGCTGCATTTCAACAGCCACTTAATGAACCTCCACTATTCCACATGTGCATGCCACCTAAATGTTTACTCACACTCCGTCATTGAACAGTACATTGTGAGACAGTACTATAAATACACCGACCATGTATGTTATAGCCTCATCATTTGGTACTGAGTTATTACAATGAACACTGTATTTCGGTATTTGTGACCCATCCATGTCCACACACCCATTTCTGTGGTTACACATTACCTGAATGCAAATCACCATTCACAAAAGTCCTTGACACATTGGCCAACAAAACTGTGAAGGATACAGACTTCAAACTATGTAGACCCATAGATCTTGTACCAAACACTTGTAGACAGTATAGCACAACATGGATATGTTACATGTGCCAACCAGACCTACACATGTAATTACTCTTCAAATTGGTTTGTCATTAGTCAACTTCCAGGTTGATGTGGTCGCAGTTACCTGTAGCAATGAAAAGATGGTTAGTCATGATTCAGAATAGACAGCACAATACTCCCCCTGTCCTAGCTGCTGTTGGGCCCTAAACTGCCAATCAAGCGCTGGGTACGCCACTGCCAGGACAAGGGCCATTAGGAGAGTCAGTATCTGGTGCACGCCCTACCACGTGGGCAGAACTGTCCAAGCTGGACCTCCACAATATTACAGGTCCAACATCTCAGGTCCTCCCACCTCTTCCTACTGTGGATACTGCGACGGCGATAGACCGCCAGGGACCACACTTTACGGGCAATGGCTTTCCATATTCCCTGATTCTGATGGGCTTTTACCTGTATCTATGCAATAGATGAAGAGACTGAGTAGACATGCACGACTGTGTAGCTGATCAAGGAGTTGTAGACATCTAGCATGACCATGAATAAATTGTCAACACCCCAAATTTGTAGACTCCCATAATGAACATACGCACTGACATGATACCACATCAGACTAGTCATCTGATGACTACACCCATCTCAGGTCAGGTCCTCTACTGACTATGCCAGCCTGCTTACATCATGTAGGCCAGGGCCATAACACATGCACTGTGAATGTAATCAAGATGTACCACTACATACCATTGGAAGCACATGACAGCTAGTGCATGTACATGTGCATGACTGTACAGACACTGTCAAGCTCCAGACGTGTGACTCTACCCATGCAGTTCAAAACATAACTGTTACCACTAAATGTAATACATCCTAAAACATGGGTCACCGTGGAAGGTCTGGCATGTGTGACACTGTGTACTCACAATCTGGAAATGAGTGTTCATATGGACAACTCAATGTAAAATAGTACTACATCTGATTGAGGGCTTGGGCAAAGTCCTGCCAGCAAAGGATACCTATTTGGCCATTTGTGGCACTGTCACAGGGTTGACATCAACATACTATTGTACATACTGTCTGGTTGCTTAATGTGACACAACTGGTGATCCAGTGATGGACTTCACGGCTGTACTCACCAACTATCTGCACAGTACATGTGTTAATAGTGCAATAGGCCTGCACAATTCCAGCTCTACTCATGGGAAAGTTGCACCAGACTTGTGGCAGTGAGGGGCCTGTCCTAAGGCAGTGAAACACATTGACAATGTGGGTAAATGACAAGAAGACCCAGGTCTGTGGGTCATGTCAGGTACAATACTATAGGTAGCTTGGTTACATCTAATAAAGTGTACTGACTATTACACTATACCTTCTGGTAGCTCTTGCAATCTATTCCTTCTAATACAGTGTACTGATTAGTACAGTATAATTTCTAATAGCTCTGTCATTCTGTACTGTCTAATGCAGTGTACAGACTTGTACAGCATACCCAGGTGTAGTGCTGCCCCTGTGCAGCATCTAATACAGTGTATCGGCAAGTACAGCATACCTTGGTGTAGATCTGTCACTCTGTACCATCTAATACAGTGTTCTGACTAGTATGGTATACCTTGGAGTAGCTATCAATTACTCTGTACTATCTCATACGGTGTACTAACAAGTACAGTATACCTTCTAGTAGCTCTATCACTCAGTTACATCTAATACACTGTACTGACTAGTACAGTGTCCCTTTAAGTAGCTTTGGCACTCCATGCCATCTCATGTAGTGCACTCCCGCGGAGTGAAGTTTTTTCCTTGCTTGTCAATATTAAGTTGGCAAGCACAAGTGAGAAAAATCCAACACTAGACCACCTCCTAGTTAGATTTCTCAATGCGTGCAGTCACGACCGCTCATTCTGAGAAACCATCCGTTCGCGTTGAGGAACCTGTCACTCGAGTAGAACATCTACTCGCATGGAAGAAAGAATCCGCACCCTCTGCTGCTTGTGCTGTTTTCCAGCGTGGGTCAAACACCCACTGCTAAAAATCAATGCGAACAGCGCAAACTAACGTACTCCACTGCTTTTGGAACTCTGTGCAGCACAGCGAAGTTCTCTGAACTCCACAAACACTGCCCAGCCTTACCTTCTTGTAGCTCTGAAGCTCTATTCCATCTAATAAAGTGTACTGGCTAGTATAGTATACCTCCTAATAGCTCTGTCATTATGTACAAACTAATATAGTGTACTGATTTTTACAGTATACTTTGGAGTAGCTCTGTCACTCAGTACCAAATAATACAGTGTACAGACTACTGTACTGAGTACCACAGTATACCACAGTTACTCAGTTACTCATTACCATGTAATATAGCGTGCTGATTAGTACGGTATACCTTGGAGTAGCCTTGTCGTCCTGTACTGTTGCTTGGATATGAATTTACCTTAAAGGAATGAAAAGACAAGAGGAGTTTGGCAACACACGAACAAAGGCAAGCCCGTCTGCGCCCGTCCATGCCCGACCGGGGCCAGGGGCCACAAACCCTGGTCCCATTTCCTTAAATCCCCTTAGAAAACGTACTTTCACTTCAGAGCAACTTTTAGCTCTCCGCCCTAAAATAACACCTGACTGTACCCGTTCCCTGGTTACTAATTGTGCTAAAGATATCTGCACCGGTTGTAATTTCTCCCTCGCCAACCCCTATTCAAATCTACACACATCATCAGGAAATAGAACAAACACTTGCGCGATTTCTCCCCCTGCTAAAGTTTTTACATTCCTCAGTGTAAACTGTCGTTCACTCCCCAAACACAAACTGGACATTTTTGACCTCCTTCATGACGTCAAACCGGATGCTCTATTTCTTACGGAGACCTGGCTCCATGAGAGCTCGGGTCCAGATGTCGTAGCAGCTTTACCACCTAATTATGTTATCATTAGGAAAGACCGAACTACGTCCTCTGGTGGCGGCATTGCTATCATTTACAACAACAATTTTCAATGTAAATTTGGCATGGTGGATATTCCATATTGTGAAGCAGCTTTATTTAAGTTAACACTTAACCCCCATTTCACATTCTCTGGCCTCCTCATTTATCGCCCTCCTGGCCCGCCTAATCCCTGGGCCACATCCCTACCGGACCACCTTACCCCTTTGATTATGAATTCTAATAATTTTTCGCTGCTTGGCGACTTTAATTTACATTTGGACATTCTTTCTAACTCCACGTGTAGCAACTTTATCTCAGATCTTGCTGCTATGAACATCTTCCTACGTAATTCGGGACCCACACATAAAGCCGGCCACCTCCTCGACTCCATTTTTTTCAACCTTCCTGGTCTTCACTGCGATCCTGCATTGCCCATCCATTGGGCCGACCATGTTTTATCTAGATTCAATATCTCGATTCCCCCTACCTCTACTTCTCTGTTTCACTCCCTAAAGACATCAAAAAGAGACTGGAAAAAATTTGACCGAAACGCTTTCAACCACGCCTTATGTTCGAACACTCCTTTATGTGATTCTGATGTAGACTCATTTTCCAAAAATGTACACAGTTGGCTCTCCACTGCTATCGATTCCTGCCTTCCCCCTTTACAGAAAAAATTTACTAATCACCGTCCCCCGGTCCCTTGCTTCAATGATACTCTAAAAACTGAAAAAACTAAATGCAAATCTCTTGAATGAAAATGGAGGAGAGACAATGCGCCAGAACTAAAAATAGCATATATAAAGTCAAAAAAGCATTACCATAACCTATGCAAATCCACTAAGGCTCTCTTCGTCTCTAACTCTACCACTTCTGCAGCTAATTGTTCCAAGACACTTTTTAGCTTAGTTAAAAAGCTTGCTGGATCTGAGACCCTAGCTACTCCTCCACCCTTGAACAATTGCCAGTGTGAAGACCTTGCTCACTTCTTTAAACAAAAAATAGAGAAGATTCAGAAGGCTCTTCTCCCCAGCATGAATGAACAGTCTCTTGTTGAATTTCCTGTTGTGCATGCCACCACGGCCCCCCTCCTTGAAACCTGGCTGCTTCTCAACATGGATTCTTTAACTCTCATTTTAAACAAAGTAAAGTCTGGCTCTCCTAACGACCCTCTACCTCCCTCTATACTCAAACAACTGGACCTCCCCCATATGCATGTCATCTTGAACGTTTTAAATTCCTCTCTTCGTGAGTCTGTAGTTCCAGCTCACTGGAAACATGCTTTGGTGACTCCTCTTTTGAAAAAAACAGCTGCCGACCCCGTCATTCTCTCTAATTACCGTCCCATTTCCCTCCTGCCAATCTTCTCCAAGATTCTGGAGAGTCATATTCACTCCCATTTTTCCCAGTTTGTCGAACTGAATAAAATTCTTCATCCTTCCCAATCCGGGTTTAGGTCCAATTTCTCCACAGAAACCACTCTGTTAGGAGTCACAGAGAAGCTTCGTCATTTTCTTGACAGTGGAGAGACTGTGGCGCTGGTTTTGCTTGACCTCAGCGCAGCGTTCGACACTATCTCGCACCCCACACTTATCAAAACTCTGAGATCCTTGGGCATATGTGGTTCTGCCCTGGATTGGATTATCTCCTTTCTGAACGATCGTACTTTTCAGATCTTTTCAGCCACTAACCGCTCCAATACTCATTCATCCCCCCATGGGGTACCCCAGGGCTCCATACTCAGTCCTCTGCTCTTTAATCTCTATGTCAGGCCTTTAGCAGATATTGCTGAACAAGCTGGCCTGACTCTTTTTTCCTATGCAGACGACTCTCAGATCATCTTTTCTTTCTCTTCCACTGACCCTAACTCAACTTCTGGCTTACAACTAGGCCTTAGGAGCATCGCTTCATGGATAAACCAACACCATTTGAAACTCAATGGTGATAAAACTGAGGTCTTAATCCTGGGCAAGGATAAGGATCTCTGGGGCCCACTTCATTGGCCTACCGAGATGGGTGCCCTCCCGCGACCTTCTAACCATGTTCGGAATTTGGGCATCTACATTGATGACTCTCTGTCCTGGCATCAACAAGCCGTTAAGGTCACAGCCACATGTTTTACCATCCTGAGATGGCTGCGTAAAATCATTTGGATGTTATCTACTGCTACGCAAAAAACAGTGGTCCATGCCCTTATAACCTCAAGACTGGACTACGGTAATGTCCTGCTGTTAGGTGCCAACAAGGCCGTAACCCGTAAACTGCAGTTAGTTCAGAACTCTGCAGTTAGACTTCTTTGCAGAGTTCCCAGAATTTCACACATCTCTGGCTACCTCCACGATCTTCACTGGCTTAGAGTGGAGAACCGCATAAAGTGCAAAGCTTTGAGCTTTATGTTCAAGATAAAGTGGGGTTCAGCACCACCCTACCTACATGCTCTTGTTAGCCCCTACATCTCCACGCGTCATCTCCGTTCTTCAACTCTTGAGAAATTTACGGTTCTTCGCTTCAAACTCGCCAGGATGGGGGGCAAGTCCTTTTCTTATCTCGGTCCCACCCTCTGGAATGCTCTCCCTTCTGTCATCCGCAAAGAAACCAACTATACTTGCTTCCGTAGATCCATAAAGACCTGGCTGTTTAGCCAGTAATCCTCCTTTCTGTTTTTCACCATTCCGTTCGCAGCCGTCCAGGCGCCGGGAAACCCTTTTTGGGTAGCTGTTGCGCCCTACAAATTTAACTATAAAAAATAAAATTAAAATAAAAGTTACTTTACATAAATACAGATGCCGGGAGAATATCGACACAGTTGCATCTGCAGAAAGACTCTTGCTGTACAAATGTTTAGGCCCTATATCATATAAATCTCCTGAGGTACAATAAAACAATTCTGCATACTTAGAAAAACATCTCACTTGTAAATAACAAGCATAGTCATCTGATAAGGGGACACAGATGGCTTTCGACCTCAGGAGGAGGTAGTGTGGGCCAGTGTGTATGTGTCCAGATGTCCAGTGTGGGGAGTGCTTGATCACTACGTGTGGTGTGTTCTGATTGGCTGAGTGTTCCTAACTACATGTGGCATCCAGCTTTGTGGTATTTTCAGGGAACGCCACCTCTGGCCAAACGTGTTTTATTGGGGCCAATTTCCTAAGACCTGTTTGTGGTGTAACTGTCAGACTATGGGATCGATCAGGGTTTTTTTTGGATGTGTGTTAATCTTTGGGCTAAGTGATACCCCACCTGTGACCCTCCAATTGATAGGCATGGGTTGCGTACTGACTCGGGGTTGAGGGTAGTCAACTTGGTTGAATCCGACAGCAAGAATATAATTAATTAGAATTTCTACAAATATTGTGGCAGTCATTGATATCATTTTTACCGACATCCTCAGTATTGTTCATACAGTTGTCCTAGTGTACATCGATGTTGTCTTATATTGACATTATATATGATATTGACATTATTATGCTTGCCTAGATCATGTCGCTCGGGACCATCTAATGCAGTGTACTGACTAGTACAGTATACCTCCTAGTAGCTCTGTCACTACGTCCCACATAATACAGTGTACTGACTAGTATTGTATACCTTGGAATAGCTATCGGTTACTCTGTACCATCTAACACAGTGTACTGACTGTTACAGTATACCTTAGAGCATCTCTGTCACTGTAATATTTAATGCAGTTTACCGACTCGTACAGTATGCTTTGGAGTGGCTCTGTCACTCTGTAATATCTAATACAGTGTACTGACTTGTACAATATAACTTGGAGCAACTCATTTGCTCAGTACCATCTAATACAGTGTTCTGAGTAGTACAGTATACTGTGGAAAAGCTCAGTCACTCCGGACCATCCTATTTAGTGTACTGACCAGTACAGTATACTTTCTAGTAGCTCTGCCACTATGTACCCTCTAATTCAGTTACTAACTAGTACAGTACACCTTCTAGTTGCTATGTCACTCTGTACAATATAATACAGTATACTGACCTTGGAGTAGCAGTCGGTTACTCTGTACTTTGTAATACAGTGTACTGACTAGTATAGTAAACCTTCTAGTAGCCCTGTTACACTAAATCTTCTAATACAGTGTACTGACTAGTGCAGTATACCTTCTAATTACTCTGTCACTCTGTACCATCTAATATAGTGAACTGACTACTACAGTATGCCTTGGAGTAGCTGTCAGTTACTTCCTACCATCTAATGCAGTGTACTAAGCAGTACAGTATTGCTTTTATTAGCTCTACTACTTTGTACCATCTAATACCGTGTACTGACTAGTAAAGTACATTAGTGTAGCTCTGATATTCTGCACCATATAACATAGTGTGCTGACTAGTACAGTATAGTTTGGAGTAGCTCTGTCATTCTATACCATCTTTATACAGTGTACTGAATAATACAGTATTCCTTGGAGTAGCACCGTTTTTCTGTGCCATCTAATACAGTGTACTGACTAGTACAATATACATTGAAGTAGCTCTGTCACTCTGCACCATCTAATCCAGTGTACTGACTAGTGTAGAAATGGCACTGAAGCTGGAATTCAAACAACAAGTTTATTAATCACTCATGAGTGGGACTACGTCAATACAAAACCCTCAAGTGCTGCAGAAGTCACAGACCATGGTATTTATATACCCCCTTTGTTACAGAGTAAGCATGTAGTTACAAATAGAAGGTACAAGCATAGACAGGAATAACTACCGACAAACATGGGCAGATGGATATCACTTAGTCAGCAAAGTGGGAGGGGAAACAGAACTACTTACATCAGTAGGGAATGGTAGACAGTTACATTTTTTGCCAGGTGCATTCTAGAAGCTACAGACCTTTTCTCAGCACATCTTGCTTTGGGTCAGTACAGAAGGAGTTAACTAAAGGTGATGACTCAAGCAGAATAGAAAAGCAGGCAACAGTGATGATGGAAGAATCACAAGGCTAACAAAATGGATGCTGCAAACAAGATAGCTTCAGCTCATGCTAACAGCAATTATTTTCGATTCCCACAGATGGCCCTTTTAGCATTGGCTGAAGACATCTCTACGACTTAGAAGCGGCATGAAAGATATCCTGTACATCTATTCTCATGAGTTCATTAATTTCCTGGTCCATTGCTAGGCGGGCATTTACATTCTTGACATTTTGTTTAGTTGGTATACATGAGGCACAGGTAGAAATACAAAGGCAACAGAGCATCGGGCCACATTGAATACATAGGCAACAGGTGAAAAGAATCACAAAAAATATACATAGGGCTGACAATATTTTCCAGCGCCATACAGTAAACATAGTCCATAGCCATCCAGTCAAAGTCCATGTCCCTGAATCCTGATGGATTTCAGTGGCTATCTTGTGCATCTTAGCAATTGCTTCAAAAACTGAAGGGGCGTGGTCAGGGATATACACACAGCAGCTGCTCCCAATGATGCAGCATGCTCCACCACGGTCGGCCAGGATGACGTCAAGGACCATCCTATTTTGGAGCGCCACAATTCTCACAATTTGTAGTTCTTCTGTGATATTTCCAAATGCCATGGCTGTCTGATTGGTTACAGCCTCTACAACACGTGTCAAGCGCCTTATTTTTCTGCTGTTTAAGGCTGCACCAACAAAGAAGAATAGTCCCAAATTAAAATCAATGTACTGTTGCAATGCAGTATCAGTTTGATCCACCTCATCATGATTTATTGTCCTTTTAAATCGACTCTTGGAAATGTCATTATACAGTTTATAGTCTTTGTGGTAGGATGCAGGTGCCAAGAACACAGGTGGTAGCAAAAAGGAAACATAGCAGCTACCTGACCAACCAATATGTAGATGGTAATAACCCCTTACTTCCACAAATGAAATAGGTGTTATGTGAGGACAAAAAACTACTATTGTTTATTCCGGTAAGGTTCAATGTTATAGTACAGTCACTTTTCCCCACAGGGATACTGCCAATACTGCTTACACAAAGGTCTGCTCGAGCTCTAGTAACAGCTATAACAGGAGGTCCATTACCCTTGATTGTTCGAGTGTTAGGGAAAACATAGCGCACAGAGGAATTTCCTCAACGATACTCCTCCATTTCCCATACAGTTCCTTTAGCTTGTGGATCTCCTTCCTCATCAGGGTAACAAGCTTTGTTTAACTGAGTGTTTAGTCTTCCTACATCAGCAAAGGTAATATTAGCAACTTCAGAAGCCCACAACAATGCAAACCAGGCTTTACAGAAGCCATTGTGTGAAAACGGAAAAGGAATGAAAGGCGTTCCTCCCTTTTTCTGATGAGCTGGCATCATTTCACACCCCCAACAGTTGATAATGTTCGTAGCATTGTGGGTGTGATGTAATATTTGAATGAACGTATTGTTGAGATAGGACATTCTGTGCTTCTGCTCATGATAAGGAAGAGTGAAATGGTGGTGTTCAATGGGGACAGGAGTAGTAGCAGTCAGTAGTTTTTGAGCAGGAACTACTCCCTCTACAACGCATGTTATTGTAGCGATGATAACAAAAATAGAAGTGAGTCCAATAGTGAACATACTATTTTGATCACAAACTCTTGCAGCAGTTTGTCTCTTTTCCTTAGGCATGTTCATCTCATGTCAGACGACAAATCGGATGGTGCCCTAAGGTCCTGGGCAGACGTTGGTTTCTTCATTGACGTTGAGACGAGTAGCCACTAAAAGATTACCCCCCTTTGTAACTCAGTCTTTCACTACCCAGGACAGTGGCTCAAACAGTACTTTTCAGCAACGAAGTGTCTTTCTTCTGGGGTCGCAGCTGATATCGAGATGTACCAGGGATCGTGTGGTCCGGGAAGACTTCTTCAGGTCCTTCAGGTGTCGTAACTTGTCCTTTCTCGGTGTCCAGGATATCGCAGCGATCTGCCAACACAGCTGGGCTCACTAAGTCCTGCAGCACTCTCCAGCAATGTGTGGCGTGGATCCAGTTCTTCCGGATGGTCACTTGAACTGCAGTCCTGGTAGCCAAGAGCACCTGCTCAGGGCCACGCCAACGAGGCTCCAAGGAGCTGGTCCACTGAAAGGACTTCGTCAGCACGAAATCGCCAGGCCGTAGACCATGGCCCTCACCCTGCGACCTGTCTGGAAGAGTTTCCTGAACCTGTTGATAAATAGAAGACAAACTGTCAATCAACTGAGACAAATAGTCGTTCATCAATACATAGGGTACATCATGTATAGGGCGTGGCTTAGGAATCCCCCAAATATTCATTGGCCTTCCAAAAACCACCTCATACGGTGTGAGGCCAGATCGTGTATGTGGTACTGATCTAATAGATAGCAATGCTAAGGGCAGTGCATCAGGCCATTTTCAAATATGTGGAAGCCTGTAGCTTGGCCAATTTAGTTTTAGGGTAGAATTGTAACGTTCCACTTGCCCTGCTGATTGTGGGTGAGAAGCAGCATGAAACTTCTGCTTAATTCCTAACCCTTTCATGAGGTAATCAACAATTTTCCCAATGAAATGAGGTCCGTTGTCACTCCACAAAACTCGACAAATACCAAATCAGGGAAAGAACTCCTTTGGGAGCACCTTTGCTGTAGTAAGAGCTGTATTATCTTTCGTGGCGTATGCCTCCACCCATTTACTAAAGGCACAAACCACTACCAAGACATACGTCAGATTATTACAGCATCCAAGCTGGATATAATCCATTTGCTGGACCTCAAATGGTGCAGTTGGTACTGCAAACCCTCCTGCTGGAGTTTGTGTTCCCTTTCCAGGATTATATTGGAGACAGATCAGACAAGACTGGACTATCTTTTTAGCTGTGCCGGCAATATCCGGATGATCCCAGACTTGCATAAGTTGCTTTGCCATTGAGGATGCTCCAACATGTGCCGGCCCATGTGCCATGTGAATCATAGGATGTAAATAGGTTGTGGGTAACTTCCATTGTATCATTTCTTTATTCCTCCAACAGCCCTCATCATCCAATGTTCCCTCCTTAGACCAACGTTCAGCCTGTGACTTAACTACATACATAGATGTGGTACTCCGTTGCATTGGAGACTCGCAAGCTGTGTAATCTACAAAGGCATTTCCTTTTCCTATTTTATCAGTCACTTTCTTGTGTGCACTTCACTTAACAATTGCCAATTTCTTAGGATATGTCAAAGCAGTAAGGAGATTGTGTACTAATTACCGATGCACTATTTGCGTCCCATGTGAAGTAAGAAAGCCTCCTTCCTTCCAGAGTTGCCCAAAATCATGAGCCACTCCAAAGGCGTATCGGCTATCGGTGTAAATGTTAACAAGCAAATCTGTACTAAGCTCACATTCTCTTGTCAGTGCTATCAACTCGGCTGCTTGAGCTGTCTTCTGTGGGATGTGAGCTGTCTCAACTACTGTCTGAAGTGTTGTAATTGCATAAGCAGCAGACGTCGTACCATCAGGCAACTACAAGCAGGACCCATCAACCCAGAGTTCCCCATCAACGTTAGAAAGAGGTGTATCTTGTAGGTCAACACAACCCTTTGTTTGTTCTTCAGTAAGGGATATACAATCACGCAACTCTTGTGACTGAGACTGAGTAGTTGGAAATGGCAATAAAGTAGCAGGATTCAGAGTCAAACATCTTTTCAGTGTGATATGAGGGGCTAAAAGTGTCAATTCATAGCCTGTCAAACGGGCACTAGTCAAATGCTGTGTTTTCGTTTGAGTTAACAAAGCATCAACTGAATGGGGTACTAGCACAAGCAGACGATGTGACAAGACTATTCCCTCACTCTGACGTATGGACACAGCCATTGGCGCCACCGCTTGAAAACGCCCAGGCAACGCACGAGCAACTGGATCAAGGACAGCTGAGAAATATGCATAAGGACGCTGCTTATCACCATGTGTCTGTACTAAAAGTTAGAGAGAGCAACCGTCCCTCTCGCGTACATAGAGTGTAAAGGCCTTAGTGTAGTCTGGAGTTCCTAATACTGGTGCAGAACAAAGAGCTTGACGTAACCGTTGAAAAGCATTCTGGCATTCAGTAGTCCATGGGAGGGGCATCGGAGTGTCTTTAGTCAAAAGGGCCAACAAGGGTTTAACAATGTGAGAAAAGCTAGGGATCCACTGCCTACAGAAAGAAGTAAGGCCAATCAGTGCACAAACATCTTTCTGAGTACAGGGCACAGGCGTGTCTAAAATAGCTTGAATGCGATCTGGTGTGAGTGCACTTCCCTCCTTAGACAGGAGGTGACCTAAATAGATAACCTGCTGTCTACAATATTGCAATTTCTTCCGAGAGACTTTGTGATGATGAGAGGCAAGGAATGATAGCAATAACAGTGTACCTTCTTCACACTGTTCAGGGGTATCAGCAGCCAACAAGATGTCATCGACATATTGAATAAGAGCCACCCCTTTCGGTACAGGGAAAGAATGAAGCTGCCTTTTCAATGCCTGACTCTAAATGCTAGGACTTTCTGTATACCCCTGTGGAGCTCTACAAAATCTGAATGATTTATTATTCAAAGTGAAGCCGAACAAATAACGGCTGTCAGGATGAATAGGTATTGAGAAGAATGCATTCTTCAAATCGATCACACTAAATGTAGTAGCAGTAGGAGGAACCATAGTAAAAAGTGTCGTGATGTCAGAAACTATCGGATATTGGGGCACTACGATTTTGTTGACCTCTCGTAAGTCAATGATGAATCTGTAAATTATAGTGTCAGTATCTTTTTTCAAAATAGGAAGAATTGGACTATTACATGTATTGTAAGGGACTTCTTCCACAACCCCCACCATGATCAAATCCTGAACAATGTGAATTAATGCTTCTTCGCCTTCCCGAGATATTTTATATTGGGGCAGTCAAGACAACGAAGCACCTTCCTTCACTTGAATATATACTGGTGGAATAACCATGTGTCCCACATCGGTATCTAATGTAGCCCACAAGGTACTAGGTAACGATGCCAGAGCAACATGCTCTTTAATGAGACAAGACCTCTCACCCATTGGATAGTTATCATTTAAGATAACACGCACACCCTCTGGAGAACAACGTATTGGAGCACGAAAATGTTTAAGCATATCAATACCCACAATGTTATCTGGCGTGTTAGGGAAAAGCAGAAATGGACATGCTACAGTAAATTTATCAAGACTAAATGCAAGTTGCTGTGACAGTGGGCTAAGTGTAGGTGTCCCATCGAACCCTATTGATGTTATCATTGTGCCAGACAGCGGAGCCCTAGTAACCAATTGTTTAGACAGAGCACTACGAGTAGCCCCTGTATCATCCAGAAACCAATCAGTAGGACCCAAAACGTTTGCATCAACATAGGGACCCTTCTGATCTACTGGGACCTCAACCAGTTCCTTACCCCATCCTAGGCTTTCCTATGCATAATCAGAATCCTTGAGACCTTCAACCGAATAATCTGACTTTTGATATTGGTTTCGTCTATCAAAGGTATTAGAAGAATTTGGGTTGTGCTTAACTGCCTCAAATCTGGTACGATTATCCATGCCTCTCCTATTTCCTGAGTTCCCTGGGCGGCCTCTCATACTTCCTCTACCCCACTGATACTGCTGACCTCGCAAAAGGGGGCACTCAGAACGCCAATGTCCAATCTCTTTACAATAAGCACACTGATCAGAAGACAAAGTTGCTGAGGGAAAGGGGCTACAATAGGGCGATACATCGCACGTCCACCTCCTCTAAATGGTGGACCATGGACTTGAGCCACTATAACTTTCGTTTTTAAATCCTTAACCTTTTTATCCTCCTTGCCTTTTGCTTCCAATTCCTGAAGCCTCATAATACTGGGCCATAGTCAAAAAGGAGACTGGTGAAGAAGTACTCCATGAAGTCTCGCTGGCCTTTAGGCGACTAGCTATTTCTGGCAACATGTTGGCGACAAAGTTGTTGACAAACAGATACTTACCCGTGTCATCTGTCAATGACTGCCCACTAAAGTCATGGAATGTCTCTTCAAATTGCGTAAAGAAATCAGAAACTGACTCATCCGCTTTCTGTTTACAAGACGCTATTGTAGTCCAATCTATTTTCTTAGGGGATATAAGAGTTTTCAAATGAGTCCCAATAGCTTTGGGAAGATCTAATATCTCCTGTCATGGTTTCTGCGCAGGCTCTCTAACCACATCTATTTCCTCGAAATGCACCAAAGTATCACCATAGGCTACATTATCATCTACCTTCCAAATTGATCTCCATATATCAGGGGGCACAATAAGTCCAAAAAACATGTTAATATCTGGCAGAGTCATAGTACAGGAGCTAATAGCTCCTTCCACTTCTTCCTAAAAAGCGGCAGGATTTTTCCGCGGATCGGACAAAGCAGCCTTAAGAGCCATAACATCTGCTCCACTCCAAGGAGTGTAGACCCAATTATAAACAAAATATCCTTTTGCATTATCTGAATCTTTATCGTCATTTGTTCCTGCTCCCTTTGGGGGAACATACCGAGGTGCTGCTTCACGCATTGGTTTCATAGTGACTACAGTATCACTAGTATCTTTATCTGTCCCCATAGCTCCCTCTTGTCGCTCAGGAGTCTGAACTGTTTGTTCAGTTGTAGCTTTACCAGCTGCTTTTTTCTCCTCTTGCAGACGGAACGTGTCAGTGCGCAATTTAACCACTCGCCTAATTATATCAGGCACCTGTGAAGGAAGAAAGGTGCATTCACTTAATTGTTTATAATCGGAATTTATTTCAGAGGGTTCTAGATCATCAGAATGCTTTCTAAAACTGAGTATTACTTCCCAAGTAAATGTCTCTACAAAATATAACTGCTCTAAATATTTCCGCTGCTGAACCATTGCTACGAGTTCTGGAGCAGAGGCACTCCCACGAGCTGCTTTACGAGCAGCGGATCGAAGAGTGGCCTTGCCTTCAGTAGTCAAAGTAGCGCGAGTCTTCCGCCCATCTTGCTTATCTTCATCTTTTTCTTCTGAAGACAAATGCCCCTCATCAGAACCCTCATTCTCAGGGGCACTAGGGAATTTATGCGGGGGTGGAGGTCTATCTAACAAGATGGAATCATCCTGAGGTCTATTAAGTATGGGATAAATAGGGCGCCTAATAGGGTACTGGCCAGTTACCTCTAAACGATGCTCCCTATCTTCTTTACCTTTTATTTCCTTCATCTCTCTATTTTTCAATTCCAACGCTTTCTGATATATCGTTTTACGCTGTTCTTTTCCTGCTATAGCTTCTTCTTTCCTCACTCTCTCTTACACTTCTTTCTCCCACATTCATACACAATCAAACATCTTGTCGGCTCCTATGCTTAAACAAACACTGCTCTACATCCTGAATCTTTTTAAATTCAAATGACCCATTCACAGGCCATCGTAAGTCAGGATCCTTTTTCATATATTTGTTCCACAGTGTACTATACATTATGGAAGAAATATTGTATTTAATATACATATGCTTATTAGGTGTCCCCTCTGGGGGAGACGGCTGACTTCTTTCTAAATCCATTTTGGTACCACCAAGACCGCAACACAACCTATGGAGTGCGCTAGGAGCAGGCATGCTACCATATTTGTAAAATATTACTTATCCCAGATATATCAAAGTAGAGAAAAATCTCCACATTACCTGCCTTTATCTTTTGCAAATGATGAACAAACAAACAAACAAAACCAGAATCTTGGCCAAGCAAATCCAAAATCAAGAGTGCCGCTTCAGCGACCTTACCAAACAAAAGTCTCCAACCTCCAACTGCCAATCTCTTGGTCGACCTATTGGTCACTGCAAAACTTGCGCCAAAGGAAGTCTCAGTCTGGACCAGCCACCACCTGGAGTGTCAAATCGAGAAAAACGGAAAAGTCGCTTCGGTCTGCAAAGACAAGGGTCTCCTCATGCAGGACATCTCCTCAGCAAGATTCCATTCTTCCGTCAAGACCACTCGTTCTTGCGGCCGCGTCTCCGATGAGCCCCACGAGTCTGGCGCCAAAACTGTGGAAATGTGCCTTTTTAGGGCCACACCGGTGCAGGTTTCACCCTTCTCTTTGTCCACGGGTCCTTAAACCAACAAAGAAGAGATTGGCACTGAAGCTGGAATTTAAACAACAAGTTTATTAATCACTCATGACTACGTCAATACAACACCCTCAAGTGCTGAAGGAGGTAATACATTGAAGTCACAGACCATGGTGCTTATATACCCCCTTTGTTGCAGAGTAAGCATGTAGTTACAAATAGAAGGTACAAGCATACACAGGAATAACTACCGACGAACATGGGCAGATGGATATCACTTAGTCAGCAAAGTGGGAGGGGGAACAGAACTGCTTACATCAGTAGGGAATGGTAGACCGTTACATTTTTAGCCAGGTACATTCTAGCAGCTACAGGCCTTTTCTCAGCACATCTTGCTTTGGCTCAGTACAGAAGGAGTTAACTAAAGCTGATGACTCAAGCAGAATAGAAAAGCAGGCAACAGTGATGACTAAAGAATCACAAGGCTAACAAAATGGATGCTGCAAACAAGATGGCTTCAACTCATGCTAAGAGTAATTATTTTCGATTCCCACAACAGTATACCTTGCAGTAGCTCTGTTACTCTGCACCATCTAATACAATGAACTGACCAGTACAGTATACCTTCTAATAGCTATGCTACTCTGTACCTTCTAATACAGTGTACTAACTAGTATGGTATACCTTCTAATAGCTGTGTCATTCTGTACCATGTAATACAGTGTACTGACTAGTACAGTATACCTTGGAGTAGCTCTGGCACTCTGCACTATCTAATACAGTGCACTGAGTGGTACAGTGTACCTTGGAGTAGCACTGTCATTTTGTAACATCTAATGCAGTGTACTGACCAGTACAGTATGCCTTGTAGTAGCTGTCAGTTACTCTGTACCATCTACTGCAGTGTACTGACTAGTACAGTCTGCATTGGAATAGCTCTGTTACTCTGCACCATCTAATACAGTGTACTGACTATTTCTGTGTACCTTCTAGTAGCACTGTGACTCCGTACCATCTAATGCAGTGTAAAGACTAGTACAGCATACCTTGGAGTAGCTCTGTTACTGAGCACCATTTAATACAGTGTACTGACCAGTATAGTATATCCTCTAGTCGCTATGTTACTGTTACTCTGTACGTCTAGTACAGTGTACTGACTCTTACAGTGTCCTATCTGCTGCAGTGTTCATGTGTACCACAGTGTGTGGTCTAGCACTGTGTGGTGTAATGTAGTATTCTGTGCAGTGCAGTGTATAGTAGGATGTCCTCTCTATGTGGTCCTGTTTGGTGTAGTGTGCGCTTTATGTAAATGCACGCTTTAGTGTAGTGAGCAGTCTAGTGCCGCGCTCTCTAGCGCTCCTTCCAGATGTGGTGTAAATTAATCATATGAAAAACAGAAAGCAGTAATTACAGCCTTTCTTTGTGTCATTAAATCTCTAATTATGAATCTCTTCTCTGCAGTGATGGTGACTCTGGATCCTGACACAGCTAATCCTTGGCTCTTCCTGACTGAGGGGCAGAGACGTATGAGACGGACAGACACAGCACAGCCTGTGCCGGACACCCCCAAGAGATTCACCCACTACCACTTTGTGCTGGGGAGCGAGGGGTTCACCTCCGGCAGACATTACTGGGAGGTGCAGCTGCTGCAGGAGGGGTATGCGTGGGCGGTGGGGGTCGCAGCAGAGTCTGTGAACAGAAAGGGACCCTTCATATTGTCACCTTCCGAGGGAGTCTGGGCTATACGGAGGTGGGACGGTGAATGGAACTACAAAGCTCTCACCTACTCTGAGACCTCTTTGTGGCCTCGTGAGAAACCCCAGAAGATGGGGGTGTATCTGGACTACGAGGGGGGGCGGCTGTCCCTGTACAATGCTGACTCCATGGAGCTGCTCTACACCTTCCCGGGGGCGCCCTTCACAGAGCGGCTCTTCCCGTTCTTCTGGCTCGGGGGAGAAGCGGAGCTGAGGCTGGTGTGAGAGCTGCAGAGAGCTCCAGCCCCTCACCCCTCCCTCCCACCCCCTTCTGCAGTGATAACAATGTGACTAGGAGCACTAATAGAGATGCTTTCAAATAATAAAGCACTCCCTTTCGGAGTAAGTATCTTGGGAGGGTGTAGTAATTCCAGTGACTTGAAAAGAAGGTTTCTTTCCTGTAGATTTATTAATGTATAGATGTCCGCCAACCCCGATGTGAAGAGCCCACACCTCACCTGTCCATCCCCAGTTTAAGCACCAACTTTCCAAAGAATCTTCTTCACAATGACCCTCCTACATGTTGTCATGACAACCAGAAGCCTCATGTGAAAGTGACCACTACATATTTCTTTTCCTTATACAATTAAAAAATAATCCCAGAAAATGTTTTCCATGTGCATCATACACCAAACATCATGGAAGACATATTAAAGTCTATGCAGAGTTAATAAATGTGCATTTCTTTCGCATGTGGAGCTTTGACATTAATATGTCACAATATAGTGCTGCGCTGAGGAGCACTTATTAAAAGTGATTGTTTTTAAACATGTCCTTAGAAACCCTTCCTGCCCCCACGCCGGCGACAGTGCTATTATTAGTGAACTAAGAGGCAAGACAGTTGTTATGTGAACCCTGTATGCAACCCAGATTCAGGGCGGCTTTAGGACAGTGCAACCGGTGCAGTCACACCTACGATGACCTGGGAGAGGTGCTGTGTTCAGTAATAACTTTGGGTTTTAAAAGCACCTGCTGTTTCCTTGTGTGCCCAGCAGGTTTCAGGCAACAATAAAAATGCCACGATAACGCAAGTGATTACTGTTTCTGCTGGAGAGAGATGGAAGTTTTGGCTAGTTGCAGTTTTGACTCATCATAAAGTAGCACAGAGCTAAGAGCTGTAAAGAACGTGTACATGCAGATCACAGAACAGTAATCCTCATTGGTTTGTGTAACATTTCCTATAGACCACGGGTACTCATAGTACGGCCCGCGGGCCGCCAGCGGCCCGGCAAGCCTTCCTTGGCAGCCCGCGGACCTTGCAGACATCGTAACTGTGCAAGCACCGCCGGTTGCAGCAGCGTGGAGCTATGGGGGCCGGGTGATTCTTTTAAAAGCCATTCACTTGTTAATAAGGCTTTGTTGTATTTCACCTCTTCTTAGCGCCCCTGCATCTCCACTCTGAATGAGTGGAGATGCAGGGGCGCTAAGAAGAGATGAAATACAACAAAGCCTCATGAATGGTCTTTAAAAGACCTGTGAAGTACTTGGGTGCGGCGGCTGTGTGCGTTCCAGGGAAGCTGACTCAGCGCGGGGTGAGGTGACGGACAGGGGGCGGGGGGGGATGCAGGTGTACAACTGAAAGGCACACAGTGGCAAGAGAACTTTCCAGCTCTTAGAACACACATCCAGGACCAACCTCGTGTGGTACTTCTCCTAGATTGCTTAGATAGGGAACCCCAGGGAAAGCGAAAGCAAACTGGTGCAGCCTTCCTGCAACTTATAACTGCACACCAGCTTTCCTAGGTGACAACAACACTGTTCATATTCGTGGGCACGGCGTGTGAAACGTGCTGTACACGCGGGTTGTTTTATGCCTCTTCTCAACAACTGAATTCAAACTTTGTTAAGGGGCAAATCCGAAGAACAGACCCTTCCTGACTTAAACGTAATATACACACCTAGTGTGAAATAACACGCAGTAACACAACAGGTCGGCGGGTACAAGAGACACTTCCGCTGGCCCCACACGCCCGCATCTCACGGCAGAGCAGGGCGTCTATTTAACAGCGATGGAGCCTTCTAACGAGTCTGGGGCTAAGCAGCAAGCCATGGCACTCGACTGCCGGCTAATTGGCTGCCTTGCGTCTGTGCTTGACGGCCAGTGTGCTGTAGCTAGGATACCGAGACACCACCGCCCCCCGAGACAGCCGGAGTAATGCGGGAGCATAGCCGGCAGCAGGTACCAGCCGCTCCCGGCCTACACCACGGGGCCGCCGACAGCTCCCTCCAACGGCCTGCTCTGGGGCTGTGGAAGGAAGGAGCAGTGAGCTGCAGAGAATGAGTGAGCTGCAGAGAATGAGTGAGCTGCAGAGCACAGGGGAGAGCCACAGATAGGAATGAGGAACTGATTGAGAGAGAGGGAGAGAGATAGAGAGAGGGAGGGAGACAGGGAGAGAGAGAGGGAAGGAGAGAGGGAGTGAGACAGGGAGAGAGAGAGGGAAGGAGAGAGAGAGGGAGGGAGACAGAGAGAGAGGGAGGGAGACAGGGAGAGAGGGAGGGAGACAGAGAGAGGGAAGGAGGGAGACAGGGGGAGGGTGGGAGACGGGGAGGGAGACAGAGAGGGAGGTAGACAAACGCAGTGAGTGAGGCAGAGGGAGAGAGAGAGAGATAGAGGAAGAGAGAGAGGGAGAGGGAGTGAGACAGGGAGAGGGAGGGAGACCGGGAGAGGGAGGGAGAGAGAGGGAGACAGAGGGAGAGAGGGAGACGGAGGGAGGGAGACAGAGAGAGAGGGAGACAAACAAAGTGAGTGAGACAGGGAGGGAGGGAGGGAAACCGAGAGGGAGGGAGGGAGACAGAGAGAGAGGGAGGGAGACAGAGAGAGAGAGGGAGGGAGACAGAGAGAGAGAGGGAGGGAGACCGAGAGGGAGGGAGGGAGACAGAGAGAGAGGGAGGGAGACCAAGAGGGAGGGAGGGAGACAGAGAGAGAGGGAGGGAGACAGAGAGGGAAGGAGACAGAGAGGGAGGGAGACAGAGGGATGGAGGGAGACAGAGTGAGTGAGACAGAGGGAGACAGAGACTGAGGGAGGGAGAGAGAAAGGGAGACAGAGAGAGAGAGAAATAGATAGAGAGAGAGGGAGACAGAGAGAGGGGGAGTGATAGAGGGAGGGAGGGAGACAGCTAGATAGATAGATAGATAGATAGATAGATAGATAGATAGATAGATAGATAGATAGATAGATAGATAGATAGATAGATAGATAGATAGATAGATAGATAGATAGATAGATAGATAGATAGATAGATAGATAGATAGCGATGTGTGAATGCCGGGTCTGGTGGCTCAGTGGATGAAGGCGTCTGCTGCAGGGGCCTGTGTTCAACCTCATGGTCACAGTTTTTTTTTGTTGCTCTAGCCCAGCCCCCTCCCCTACTGACCCCGCCCCCACCGGTGCGGCCCTCGGCCACAAACCACACTGTAAATTTGGCCCCCGAGAGAAAGTTTGTGAGTACCCCTGCTATAGACTGATTTACACACATAAGACGAATTGCCTCTGTATAACGTGTGCGATGTAAAGCGCTCTGACACCCTAGGGTTAGTACGAGTAGCGCTATAAAGCAAGACACGCGTGTGAGACAGGGGCTGTGCAGAGAAGAGGGACGCTGTTGGAAGGTGGAAGTGGGAATCTTTGCAGAAGGCGGTCATGGGGGGAGGGGCGTCAGAATAGATTGTCACACGAGGTGACTGACTCCGAAGCTGCCCTGCCCAGACTCTTATAGATTAAGCAACGGTATAGTCTCTCAAATCAAATGCAATAGGTTCTTATAGCGCTGGTATTCTAAGCTCACGGGATTGAAAGTGCTTTCATATGTAATAGTGAAGAAAATGGAGGATCAGTGAAGTGCACTATTTACCTGGAATAATAAAGTGCGGTTAAATGGGGAAGTCGCGATTAATCCAGGTTTTCTCGTTTCACTTTGTACAAATCAGCCACTAAATGGGTTTCTATTTGTCTCTCCTTTTTACCTTAAATGTTAATGCTTTTGAGATCCATCACCAGTGAATGAAGCTGGTATTTCTTTGCCAGGGTTTAAAACTTCTTTCTATGAACAGTGTTTTTGTAACATGTGAGCTTGACGAGGCCACTCATTACGGACCACGGGCATATTATCAAGCACAGCGTTAAAATTATCACCGCTTTAGTGGCAGAAAACTGCCGCTAAAGCGGCGATAATGGTCTTGATAATATGCCGCAGAGAATTCCCATAGAAGTCCATGTTGACATCAGAACATGGGCTTCTATGGGAATTCTCTGCGGCATATTATCAAGCCCATTATCTCCGCTTTAGCTGCAGTTTTCTGCCACTAAAGCGGCGATAATTTTTAGTGGAACATCTGGCCTGCTGCACAAGCCACTGTTGTAATTTATGAACTCTCTATTGTGCAAAGATATGCAGCCTCTGTGAACAATGAGCAATAATGTTATATTCCAGCACAAATACAACACAATATCAGCCTCCTGCAGTAGCTTTCATGACTCCACAAACTTGTCCATGTTGTGCAGACATATTATGTGGAATTAGCTTGTGTCTGCACATTATTTCCATATGTCATTCTGTATGTCACTGGAATCAAGCTATCCTGGCTGAAGAGGGGTGAAACCCCGAAACCGGTCCTCGGATGCTTGTTTCCAGTCCAGGGAGGACCTGGCTTGGCAGTTCGGGCTGGACTGTTCCCATGAGGCACAGAGTCAAGACTGATTTGCACATGGCTGGGTTCAAACTGGAACGGCATGGTGAGCAAAAAAACGATGGATTTAGGCCCAGATCTCTGTACTGGGGTGAATGTATGACACTGTTCTGCATTCTGTCCATCAACTGTTTTTACATTCTGTATATACAGGCTGTTCTGCGTTAAAAGCATGTGTCATGAAACCTTAAGAACAGCAGCTACATGTGTGACACTCAAAAGCAAATCTGCATTTCAAGCCAACACCAGTGCATGCTGAGATGACAAGGTACTTAATAGGAAGCAACAAACCACTTGTCTCAAAATGCAAAGTGCTATTGACACAAATGGTCAGGGATTGAGGGGGTCACTGGGAGTGAGGTTTGACACCAGGACAAACAAAGCAGGATGATTTTGCTGCGAGTTTTAAATGCTGCTCATGGGAGAGCAGGGATGATGTGTAACACCCGTCACCTCTTCATCCCTTTAGGGGTTTCTGCTTCTTAATATCCGAGTCTTTGCTTCATGGAGATAGGTTGTAATTCTTGTCTCTTGAGTAAGACCTGGGCTGAGTGTGTTCTCTTTCAGCTTGAGTGTGCTGACTTCCATTTATAAGGTAGCTCAGTGGGTTGATTCAAATTTGCAAGACCCAAAATCGAGAGGTCACAGGTTAAAATCCTGGCTGGGGCTACATCGACTTTCAAATGATTGCTCTGTATTGTAGTATTTATATAAACGTTCATGCTGTTACCACTGGTTGCCAGCTGACTGCCTGAGATATTTATTAAGCGCACTTATGCCGAGGCGTCTTGGCGCTGTGATAGAAGGGGTGAGCGGAGCAGGTCTAAGATTTAGTGAAGAGACAGGTTTTCAAGGACTTTCTGAACAGGATCATACTTGTTCCTAATCGAAGTTCTGTTGGTAAGGTGTTCCATAATCTTGATGCCTGGAAGGAGAAGGCCTTACCTCCCCAGCGGGCCCTCTTAAATTTTAATGGGCAGACTAGGCCCATACTGGTTGATCTGAGTGTGCAAGTCGGAACATAGGGAGGGAATAGAGACTTCATGTCGTCTGCACCTCCTCCATGTACAGCTTTATGTACTAGGCATAAGGTCTTATACTGTATCCTATTACGCACAGGGAGCCAATGGAGTCTCCTCATGTTTGATGATGTAGGATGATGTTTCGGGAGATCTAACAGTACTCTGACCGCCGCGTTTTGCAAGGACTGGAGCTTAGAGAGCTGTCGCTCTCCTATCCCAGCATATAATGCATTGCAGTAGTCTATGCGGGACAAGACTAAAGCCCCCACTACCGTTTTTCTTAAGGAAAAAGGGATAAAAGGTAGAATCTTCCGGAGAGTCTTGATCATCAGGAAACAGGCCGAGGTAACCTGATTGACTTGCAGAGTCAATGAAAGGTCTTTGTCAACCAGGAAGCCTAGGTTCTTCACTTTGGGTGCGGGAACAGGGCAGACACCCGCTTCTGGTGGCCACCAAATGTGGTTCCAGATGGATGGTTTATGACCGAATTCCATCACCTCCGTCTTCTCAGTGTTAAGTTTGAGGAAATTCATGCTCATCCATCTCATCACACTGGAGAGGCAGGTTCTAAATTTCTCTGCAGTGACTTCGACACTTTGCGTCAGAGACACCACCAGTTGGGTATCGTCTGCATAAGATACCAAATTTAACCCATGATCCTTTATTAGGTTTGCTAGTGGAGTTACATACAGATTGAACAGCGTGGGAGAGAGAGCTGATCCCTGAGGAACGCCACAAGGGAGAGAGAGTTCTTCGGACTGGAGTCCATCCCAGTGGATTTGCTGAGATCTAGGCTCTAGAAAGGAATGTAGAAGCGCCAGAGCAGAGTCTTTTATGCCTAATAAATTCAGTCGATCAAGTAGTACTCTATGATTAACGGTGTCAAATGCTGCCGTTAGATCAAGGAGGACAAGAATAGCCCTACCCCCACTGTCCATGACTCTACGGATTTCCTCTGTAGCCATTATTAAGGCTGATTCAGTGGAATGGCGCGGTCTAAATCCATGTTGTGTAGTGTCCAAGGAGCTGTTAGTGTCGATAAATTGCATGAGCTCCTGGTTAATCACTTTTTCTAATACTTTAGATGGCATTGGGAGACAGGAGATAGGGCAATAATGTTTAGTGTCCTGTGGGTCAAGTGAAGGTTTCTTAAGAATGGGCCTGATGCAGGCCTTTTTCCAATTTAAAGGGAAAACTCCCGAGCTAATAATCTTGTTTAACAAAGGAGTCAAAGATACACTTATGACAGTAGGGGCTAGATGGTATATGCGATGAGGGCAGGGATCTAGGGGAGAGCCTGATTTTATTTGGAGTAGTACATCGCTGACCTGTTTCTCAGTGAGAAGAGAGAATTGGGACAGGTCGTTGAGCGGTCTAGGATCCTCCATGGGGTTGTTTATGTTCTTCCCAGGATCAGTCTATAGCTCCTGGAGTTCATTGTAGACGTCTTGAATCTTACGTTGGAAGAAAAGGGCAAGGTTATCAACAAAGTTTTGATCTGGACAGAAAATTGTATCGTTAGGACTCTTAGTTAAAGAGGTCACTATTTTAAAAAGTTCCTTAGAGGAATTATTAGCCTCTTGTATTTTATTAGTGAAGTATGTTGTTTTAGCTTGTTTGATTAAAGATTTGTACAGTTCCAGAGTGTGGTTATATTCCTTCTTTGATGCAGGACTATAATCTAATCTCCAAAGGCGCTCCTGCCGCCTACATTTGATTTTGGCAAGCTTCAGCTCTGCTGTATACCAAGATGAGGTCAGTAACCGTCTTTTTGGTTGGGTAGATTTCTCTGGGGCAAGTTTATCTATTGCCTTACTGATCCAGGAATCAAAATTAGTAGCCCCTCCATTACTGTCCTTGAGGTGGGGAGAGCAATTTAGCAGAGTTTCAGCTAGTTCCACACTTTGTATGTTCTTCCAAGGACGGGTATTTACCAGCCGAGGGCGAGATTTCCGTCCAATCATGGATAGATCAAGGTTCACTTTAAAGAGAATTACTGAGTGGTCCGACCATGGGACCCGTTGTATATCTTTTACTTCAAGCTTATCATTATTGGTGAAAATTCCATCAAGTGTGTGCCCCGCTAAGTGGGTGGGTTGTGATATGACTTGACGCAATCCATACCCTGCCATATTATCAATTAGATTAGATGAATCTGAATTGCTACGGTCGTCTAAGTGGAAATTAAAGTCACCTAAAACCGTAAACTTTGCGGTATCAAAACAGGATTCAAGAAAGGTCTGTAGTGACTTGGTGAAAGGAGCTCTTGCTCCTGGGGGTCGGTAGACCAGTAGACCGGATAGAAGCTCAGCATTGTTAAATTTTACAGTGAATGACATAGCTTCGGCCACTAGTGTGGATTCTTGTTTGAAAGCAATTTTGAGGTGGGAGCGATAAATAAGCGCGATACCTCCTCCGACCGTTCCTGTCCTGTCTATTTGTGCCAGTGAATAGCCCGGGGGGATAGCAATGTTCCAATTTGGAGCAGAGGCGACCAATGACCATGTTTCTGTAAGAAAAACCAGGTCTGGACTGGTGGCTGATATAAGGTACTCTAGTTCATATTTGTGTTTTGCCATTGACCTTGCGTTAAATAAAATACAGTCCAGCTCATTGGCATTGCTTGAGATGCTACCAGGATTTGAGTTCACTGATAATGTGTCATTCTGGCCCGAGCAGTGGGTCAGTGGTCTGAGGCAGGAATTGTGCAGAGAATCGATGGTGCCTGTGAGCGGAGTAAAACCCGTCTTCAGGCCACACGTTAAACAGCAGTTAGGGCCCGCTACATCATGGCCGATCAGGAGGGCCGGCCGCTGGCACTTACCAGTGTTTAAGGACATGAGTACGTCCTGCTGATACCTAATTCTTCCACCACACGTACGGCCCATGGCGTTGGCCGCGGTCTTGGCGCGGACGGGCGCAGACGGGCTTGCCTTTGGCACGCCTTCGGCGTGCCGGCGGCGCGCCCGCTGCGCGTGTCCGCTGCGCGGTCGTGCCATTGCGTGCTTTATAGTGGGCGACCAGGAAGCTAGAACGCTAACTCATTCAGATTGATCCCGCTCTGAAATGGGCTCCGCGCTAAGCAATGTTTAAATAAAACTGATTCCCACGTTTAAAACACAGTACAAATATCAACAAATGTGCAAATAGCAATTGGTTGTTTAAAAATATTAAAAGGTGGCCTGAGCAGCAGTTTGTAAAAAACAGTCTGTCTCCCCTCTTCACATCAAGTGCGCGGTCGCGCCGTTGCGTACTTTATAGTGGGCGACCAGGAAGCTAGAACGCTAACTCATTCAGATTGATCCCGCTCTGAAATGGGCTCCGCGCTAAGCAATGTTTAACCCCTTGAGTGCCCATGACGAGATGGTCTCGTCATGGGCCGTGGTTGCGCTGTGCCCATGACGAGACTATCTCGTCATGAACCCCGCCCGCTAATTCAACGCCCGGCACAGGGCGGGGAAAGGGCGGGGCACACAAGGGGTTAAATAAAACTGATTCCCACGTTTAAAACACAGTACAAATATCAACAAATGTGCAAATAGCAATTGGTTGTTTAAAAATATTAAAAGGTGGCCTGAGCAGCAGTTTGTAAAAACAGTCTCTCTCTCCCCTTCACATCAAGTGTGCGGTCGCGCCGTTGCGTGCTTTATAGTGGGCGAGCAGGAAGCTAGAACGCTAACTCATTCAGATTGATCCCGCTCTGAAATGGGCTCCGCGCTAAGCAATGTTTAAATAAAACTGATTCCCACGTTTAAAATACAGTACAAATATCAACAAATGTGCAAATAGCAATTGGTTGTTTAAAAATATTAAAAGGTGGCCTGAGCAGCAGTTTGTAAAAACAGTCTCTCTCCCCCTTCACATCAGCTGACGTCACTGAGAAATGGATCTAGAAGCCCTACACATTCATTTAAATTCATTATGATTTCTGGGATTGTAGTTTTGGTATACATCAGTACAGTTATTAACATTATAGGATTAAAATGGTCTCACTGGTGATAAATGAATATTACAGGTTAAACATTTAACAAAACCTAATAAACAGATATATTTACAATACTTGTAATTGTCAAACTTTTTCAGGAGTGCCGTAGCAATCTGGGGTAACTATACTCAAACTATAAGAAAGAGGGCCTGGTACCACCGGTGTCCGGGGGCTTCACCTTACTCAAGACTGAGCACCGAGTGAACCCCTCACCCCCATATTCTAAGAGTAACGAAGAGAGTCTGTTACCACCGGTGTCCGGGGGCTTCACCTTACTGTGGGTCGAAGACTGAGCACCGAGTGAACCCCTCACCCCCATACTCTCAGAGTAACGAAGAGAGCCTGTTACCACTGGTGTCCGGGGGCTTCACCTTACTGTGGGTCCAAGACTGACCACCAAGTGAACCCCTCACCCTTGACACTCAGATTAACGAAGAGAGCCTGTTACCACTGGTGTCCGGGGGCTTCACCTTACTGTGGGTCCAAGACTGAGCACTGAGTGAACCCCTCACCCCCATACTTTCAGAGTAACGAAGAGAGTGTTACCACTGGTTTCCGGGGGCATTACATTACTGAGGGTCGAAGACTGAGCACCGAGTGAACCCCTCACCCCAATACTCTCAGAGTATTGAAGAGAGCCTGTTACCACTGGTGTCCGGGGCCTTCACCTTACTGTGGGGCCAAGACTGAGCACAGAGTGAACCCCTCACCCACTGACTCTCAGAGTAACAAAGAGAGGCTGTTACCACTGGTGTCCGGGGGCTTCACCTTACAGTGGGGTCCAAGACTCAGCACCGAGTGAACCCCTCACCCCTTGACTCTCAGAGAAGCGAATAGAGCCTGTTACCACTGGAGTCCTGGGGCTCCACCTTACTGTGGGGTCCAAGACTGAGCACCGAGGGAACCCCTCACCCCCATACTCTCAGAGTAACGAAGAGAGCCTGTTACCACTGGTGTCCGGGGGCTTCACCTTACTGTGGGTCCAAAACTGAGCACTGAGTGAACCCATCACCCGCATACTCTCAGAGTAACGAAGAGAGCCTGTTACCACTGGTGTCCGGGGGCTTCACCTTACTGTGGGGTCCAAGACTGAGCACCGAGTGAACCCCTCACCCCTTGATTCTCAGAGTAACGAAGAGAGCCTGTTACCACTGGAGTCCGGGGGCTTCACCCTACAGTGGGGTCCAAGACTGAGCACCAAGGTAACCACTCACCCCTTGACTCTCCGAGTAACGAAGAGAGCCTGTTACCACTGGAGTCCGGGGGCTTCACCTTAATGTGGGGCCAAGACTGAGCACCAAGTGAACCCCTCACCCCCATACTCAGAGTAACGAAGAGAGCCTGTTACCACTGGTGTCTGGGGGCTTCACCATACTGTGGGGTCCAAGACTGAGCACCCAGTGAACCCCTCACCCCTTGATTCTCAGAGTAACGAAGAGAGCCTGTTACCACTGGTGTCCGGGGGCTTCACCTTACAGTGGGGTCCAAGACTGAGCACCAAGTGAACCCCTCACCCCTTGACTCTCTGAGTAACGAAGAGAGCCTGTTACCACCGGTGTCCTGGGGCTTCATCTTACTGTGGGGTCCAAGACTGAGCACCGAGTGAACCCCTCACCCCTTGACTCTCCGAGTAACGAAGAGAGCCTGTTACCACTGGAGTCCGGGGGCTTCACCTTACAGTGGGGTTCAAGACTGAGCACCGAGTGAACCCCTCATCGCTTGACTCTCCGAGTAACGAAGAGAGCCTGTTACCACTGGTGTCCGGGGGCTTCACCTTACAGTGGGGTCCAAGACTGAGCACCAAGGTAACCCTCACCCCTTGACTTTCCATATAACGAAGAGAGGCTGTTACCACTGGTGTCCGGGGGCTTCACCTTACTGTGGGGTCCAAAACTGAGCACCGAGTGAACCCATCACTCCCATACTCTCAGAGTAACGAAGAGAGCCTGTTACCACTGGTGTCTGGGAGCTTCACCTTACTGTGAGGTCCGAGACTGAGCACCAAGTGAATCCCTCACCCCCATACTCAGAGTAACGAAGAGAGCCTGATACCACTGGTGTCCGGGTGCTTCACCTTACAGTGGGGTCCAAGACTGAGCACCAAGTGAACCCCTCACCCCTTGACTCTCAGAGTAACGAAGAGAGCCTGTTTCCACTGGTGTCCGGGGTCTTCACCTTACTGTGGGGTCCAAGACTGAGCACCAAGTGAAACCCTCACCCCTTGACACTCAGAGTAACGAAGAGAGCCTGTTACAACTGGTGTCCTGGGGCTTCACCTTACTGTGGGGTCCAAGACTGAGCACCAAGTGAACCCCTCACCCCTTGATTCTCAGAGTAACGAAGAGAGCCTGTTACCACCGGTGTCCTGGGGCTTCACCTCACTGTGGGGTCCAAGACTGAGCACCGAGTGAACCCCTCACCCCTTGACTCTCCGAGTAACGAAGAGAGCCTGTTACCACCGGTGTCCTGGGGCTTCACCTTACTGTGGGGCCCAAGACTGAGCACCGAGTGAACCCCTCACCCCTTGACTCTCTGAGTAACGAAGAGAGCCTGTTATCACTGGTGTCTGGGGGCTTCACCTTACAGTGGGGTCCAAGACTGAGCACCAAGGTAACCCCTCACCCCTTGACTCTCCGTATAACGAAGAGAACCTGTTACCACTGGAGTCCAGGGGCTTCACCTTACTGTGAGGTCCGAGACTGAGCACCAAGTGAACCCCTTGACTCTCAGAGTAACGAAGAGAGCCTGTTACCACTGGAGTCCGGGGGCTTCACCTTACTGTGAGGTCCGAAACTGAGCACCAAGTGAACCCCTCACCCCCAGACTCTCAGAGTAACAAGGAGAGCTTGTTACCACTGGTGTCCGGGGGCTTCACCTTACTGTGGGGTCCAAGACTGAGCACCAAGTGAACCCCTCACCCCTTTACTCTCAGAGTAACAAAGAGAGCCTTCTACCACTGGTGTCTGGGGGCTTCACCTTACTGTGGGTCCAAGACTGAGCACCAAGTGAACCCCTCACCCCCAGACTCTCAGAGTAACGAAGTGAGCCTGTTACCACTGGTGTCCGGGGGCTTCACCTTACTGTGGGGCCAAGACTGAGCACCAAGTGAACCCCTCACCCCCTACTCTCAGAGTAACGAAGAGAGCCTGTTACCACTGGTGTCCGGGGGCTTCACCTTAATGTGGGGCCAAGACTGAGCACCAAGTGAACCCCTCACCCCCATACTCAGAGTAACGAAGAGAGCCTGTTACCACTGGTGTCTGGGGGCTTCACCATACTGTGGGGTCCAAGACTGAGCACCCAGTGAACCCCTCACCCCTTGATTCTCAGAGTAACGAAGAGAGCCTGTTACCACCGGTGTACTGGGGCTTCACCTTACTGTGGGGTCCAAGACTGAGCACCGAGTGAACCCCTCACCCCTTGACTCTCCGAGTAACGAAGAGAGCCTGTTACCACCGGTGTCCTGGGGCTTCACCTTACTGTGAGGCCCAAGACTGAGCACCGAGTGAACCCCTCACCCCTTGACTCTCTGAGTAACTAAGAGAGCCTGTTACCACTGGTGTCTGGGGGCTTCACCTTACAGTGGGGTCCAAGACTGAGCACCAAGGTAACCCCTCACCCCTTGACTCTCCGTATAACGAAGAGAACCTGTTACCAGTGGAGTCCAGGGGCTTCACCTTACTGTGAGGTCCGAGACTGAGCACCAAGTGAACCCCTTGACTCTCAGAATAACGAAGAGAGCCTGTTACCACTGGAGTCCGGGGGCTTCACCTTACTGTGAGGTCCGAAACTGAGCACCAAGTGAACCCCTCACCCCCAGACTCTCAGAGTAACAAGGAGAGCCTGTTACCACTGGTGTCTGGGGGCTTCACCTTACTGTGGGGTCCAAGACTGAGCACCAAGTGAACCCCTCACCCCTTGACTCTCAGAGTAACAAAGAGAGCCTCCTACCACTGGTGTCTGGGGGCTTCACCTTACTGTGGGTCCAAGACTGAGCACCAAGTGAACCCCTCACCCCCTACTCTCAGAGTAACGAAGAGAGCCTGTTACCACTGGTGTCCGGGGGCTTCACCTTACTGTGGGGCCAAGACTGAGCACCAAGTGAACCCCTCACCCCCATACTCAGAGTAACGAAGAGAGCCTGTTACCACTGGTGTCCGGGGGCTTCACCATACTGGGGGGTCCAAGACTGAGCACCGAGTGAACCCCTCACCCCTTGACTCTCAGAGTAGCGAAGTTGCGCAGTCCAAGCTTACTCAAGGAAAAGGTGCGGGTTTAGAAGCCACATGTCCAGTAAAGCATAAAACAGTTAAATGGTTGTCAAGCCAGTGCTTTTACTTGAAAAATGAAAACTTCTTTAATGACAAACACACAACTCACGACTGTGCACAAAAATAGAGGGAGCAGAAAGATGCACCTAGTTATACTCTGGAGGGAGCGGGGAATCAGCCAATGAGGACTAAGGCTCTCTCTAAGTAAGGGGTATTGTGCTGTCGAAGTGAATGTGCAGTAGAACAGTTGTACAACAGGACAGGGGCTGAATAGGACTTGGTCCTCGGGCTCTCAGCGCTCTCTCCGAGTCTAGTTAGCCCTTTTTTCCTTCTGGAATGGACTGTGCCAGTTATGGAGTTATAATGGTGCCAATGTCTGTCTGGTCCTTTCCTGCAAGATCTCAATTCACACTGTACCTTAATTGTAGTTCAGTAGAGGGTGTTCTCACTGGACGCGTCATGGGGTGCCCCACCACTAGTGCATGTGCTCACACACAGCTCCTAGGGGCAGCCAGGCTGATTCTGTCTTGGCCCTGCCATAAGCACTTACTTCTGTCGGTGTCCATATGCACACACCTCCAGTCCAGGTGAGTAGAAGAGAGGGAGAGAGTGGCAAAAGTTATAGAGAGAGAGTTAGAGTGGTAAAAGTACAGGGGAACAAGGGGGGAGACAGGGAGTGGTGGAAGGTGAGGGAGATACAGTGAGGGGGAGAGAAAGAAAGGGGGAGAGAGGTGAAGCCGAGAGAGACGGAGAGAGATCGAGTATGGGGGAACTGGTGGGAGAGTGAGTGTGATAGTGAAAGAAGGAGGAGGTGGAGGGGAGAGTGAGCGAGAAAGAAGGAGGGTGAGTGGAGGGAGAGAGAGCGAGGGGAGAGAGAGACTGCCAGCAGTCAGTCTACAGTACGAGTGACTGCTCAGATGATGGCGCTGCACGTCTGAGGTTTGCTCGGTTTCCAACGCCTGTGATGGACAGAGGTGACCTGGGCCCTTGGGATCTGCATTGAGCGGACACCATGCTTCTGACCCGCCCAGCTAGACCCTATGGATGAACAGGTGTGTAATCTAGCGCCTAGGTGCCCCAGCCTGAAGATCACGGCAGCCTAGATAAATTGCCCCAAAGCCCTGCAGAGTACCCACAGGCTCCTTAAAGCTTCCTAAATGTTTAAAGTATTGTCTAGTTCCTGGTGGTTCTTGAATAAGATTCCTAGGCGGAGGGTTAGCGCTTCGAGCTGCGAGGAGAACCCCTCATTCATTCCTATAGAGCGTCGACAAAAGGGAAAGAGCGAAGGGGCATATGTATCAAGCCCTTTTCCCGTTCGCAAACGGGCCGATTCTCAGAATCGGCCCGTTTGCGAACGGGAAAAGGCCTTTTGGGATGTATCATCCTAAAAGGGCATCGCAAATTAGAGAATCGCAAATTTGCGATTCTCTATTTTGCGATTGCATTTAAGGAATTGCAAATTGCGATTCCTTAAATGCGATGTAACAAGCACCCAAGTTGTGCGATTTCTCCTTAAGAAATCGCAAATTACCACCAACTTCAAGTTGGTGGTAATTTGCGATTTCTTTGAAAGATGCACTTTTTGGCATTTTTCAAAGTGCCATGTGGCGCACATACATGCCCTTAGGGCATGTATGTGCGCCACATGCGCACACATGCTCATTTCAGGGGTGCATCAGGGTGTTCTTATGACACCCTTGCACCCTTGAAATTATTCTCAATTTGCGATTCTCTAATTGCGAATCGCTAATTGAGAATGTCTTCCCATTCATTCCTATGGGCCTCCTGGCAATTAATTAATCGCAATTAAGGAATGCCAAGGAATCGCTAACAATTTGTGACTTTTTTACCTACATCTCGTTTGCAATTCCCAAATAGCGATTCTCAAAAAATCGCTATTTGAGAATCGCAAATAGAGAATTTGATACATATGCCCCTAAGTGTTTATGTGACGGAACTATCACTTTCTGTGGCAGTATAAATGAGAGACTTCGACTCTGGGGCTGCAGTGCGACTAATTCACCACAATGAATGCCTTATAATGACATGGACGTGCCCGGGTCCACTGAATCAATGAATTAACAGTCCTCTTTGGACTGCAGCAAGTTAAGATGTTCCTCTTTTTTTAAATTTGATTTTATAGTTGTTTTTTGATCATATACACCGGTAAACACCCATTACATCGCGGCTGTTACCATGCATACAATTACAAAGCAAGCGTTACCACGCATGCGTTGTAACAATGAATACACTTTACTACACATTTTTTTACAACGTATGTGCTTTTACCACGCATGCCTTTCCATCTAATTTTGTTGTAAAGGTATGTATAGTAAAAGCACATATGTTATAAAAAAAATATAGGCGATCCACGTTGTTGTGAGGAAACAGAAGCTGCCTGCACCGCACAAACCATAAGGAGAGAAAGGTAAGGGGGATTGGGCATGGGGTGGGGGTTACTAATTTAGGGGCTGAGGTCTAGGGAGGGGTCGTGCCTGGGTAATGTTTTAGGGTTTAGGGTAAGGCAAGGGCTCGGGGCCGGGGGGGGTCGTGCGGGGGTAGTGCTTTAGGGTTTAGGACAGGGAGAGGCCTGAGGGTCAGGGGGACTCGTGCAAGGGTAGTGTTGTTTTAGGGTTCAGGGTAGGGAAAGGATTGGGGATCGAAGGGTCATGCAGGGGTAGTGTTTTAGGGTTTAGGGTAGGGAGAGGACTGGAGGTCGGGGGAGCTCATGCAGTAGTAGTGTGCAGGGGTAATATTTTAGAGTTTAGGGTAGGGCAAGGGCAGGGGGGTCGTGCGGGGTTAGTGTTTTAGGGTTTAGTGTAGGGAAAGAATTAGGAGGGGGTTGTGCAGGGGTAGTGTTTTATGTTTAGGGTAGGGAGAGGAATGGGGTCAGAGGGGTCGTGCAGGGGTAGTTTTGTTTTAGGGTTTAGAGTAGGGAAAGGATTGGGGTTGGGGAGTCGTGCAGGGGTCGTGTTTTAGGATTTAGGGTAGGGAAAGGATTGGGGGTCAGGGGAGTCATGCAGAGATAGTGTTTTATGGTTTAGGGTAGGGAGACGACTGGGGGTTGGGGGACTCATGCAGGGGTAGTGTTGTTTTAGGGTTTAGGGTAGGGAAAGGACAGGACTTGGGGTCCGGCAGGTGTCGTGCTGAGGCTGGTGTATGAGCTGCAGCCGCCACAAACACACAGCAGCAGAGCTGAGGCCGGTGTATGGACTGCGCCCGCCCACGAACACACATCAGCAGAGCTGATGCTGGCGTATTGGCTGCATACCCCACAAACACACAGCAGCAGAGCTGAGGATGGTATACAGGCTGTGCCCCCCACAGCCAAGAATACGATTCTAACACATGACAGTTACCATCCCAACTGTCAAAAAGACTCAATTCCTTTTGGAGAATTTTTAAGGATTAGACGCTATTGTTCAAACATTGAAGACTATGATAAAAATGGAGAAGAACTGAAACAAAGACTACTACAGAGGTAATATCTTAAACGTCTTATTAGGACAGCCTACAAAAGGGTGCGCTACTACAACCGTGATGCTCTCTTGGCAGATAATACCCGCCCCAAAAAGGATAATTTAGTTTGTGTCATAAACCCTTCACCTTTGAACTTTAAAGTCAAAAAGGTGTTGGACAAAAATTGGCACATTCTAAATATCAACAAAGACCAAGAAATCGTACAAAAACCTATAGTAGCTTACCGGAGAAACAGAAATCTTAAGGATAATTTGGTACACACAAGGGAAAGACAGACCCCACAAGAGAAACAAACAACCATTACAGGTCCCCCCATCTTGGGAAACTACAGATGTGGTACATGTGTGGCATGTGATACTGCAGTTGTTACCCAATATTGGGAATATCGAGGTAAGAAGGGAAAACTAAGACTTCACAAATTGTAGAAGCCATAACTTGGTTTTCCTTATCCTCTGCCCCTGCCACAAAGGGTATGTGGGAGAAACAAGTCATCAGTTCAGAATCTGGTATAGCGAACATAGATCAGCTATCAGAACTCGGAAAATCTTGTCCCCCATGGTCCAACACTGTATCGAATTTAATCATAATGAAAACGAGCTCAGATGGCTAATTTTGGAAAAAATTAATGGCATTCCCAGAAAAAACATCGATGAAGTACAGAAATGTCGTGAAACTTTTTGGATTTATACCCTCAATTCAGTCAAAGAGGGCCTGAATGAGGAGATAGTCTGGCAGACAACTTAATGATTTTGGTAGGATGAACAATAAAGATCTTAGATTGAGACCAAGGAGAGCAAAGACTTACAGTAGGGGGTTTGGATGACATCCAGAATAGAGAAGACTACAGGATGTCTATGAATTTTCTTGACATTCGCACAGACACACAGCAGTAGAGCTGAGGCTGATATGTAGGCTGCCTCCCCCAACACACAAAGCAGCAGAGCTGAGGCTGGTATGTGGCTGCGCCCGCCTCAACTGTAGGAGAGTAAGATCTGCTTCTTATAGTTACCCCCACTTTTTGCTGAGGTTTCACTGTTTTTTGACTTAGTCAGACTGGGATCCTGCTAATCAGGACCCCAGTCTATCTGCTTTCTACTCTAAATTGATTACATGTACTTTAGGTACACTCCACAACCACTCATCAGAAGAGTTGAGGCTTGTGTATGGGCTTCACCTCTCACAAATGCAGAGCAGCAGAGCTGAGGATGGTGTATGGGATGCGCCCCCACGAACACACAGCAGCAGAGCTGAGGCTGGTGTATGGGCTGCTCCCCACACAAACAAAGCAGCAGGGATGAGGCTGGTGTATGCGCTGTCCCCCCCACAAACACACAGCAGCAGAGCTGAGACTGGTGTAAGGGCTGTGACCCCCAAAAACATACAGCAGCAGAGCTGAGGCTGGTGTATGGGCTGTGGCCCCACACAGTCGCAGAGCTGAGGCTGGTACAGGGGCTGCCCAGCCACACAAAAACGCAGCAGCAGAGATGAGGCTGGTTTATGGGCTGTGCCCCCGACAAACACACAGCAGCAGAGCTGAGGCTGGTGTATGAGCTGCGCCCCCCACAAATACACAGCAGCAGAGCTGAGGCTGGTGTAGGGGCTGTGCCCCCCACAAACACATAGCAGTAGAGCTGAGGCTGGAGCAGGGCTGCGCCCCCCACAAACACGGCAGCATGGCAGAGGCTGGTGAATGGCCTGCGCCCCCTACCAACACACAGCAGCAGGGCTGAGTCTGGTGTAGAGGCTGCCCCCACACAACAACCTGGCAGCAGGGCTGCGGCTGGTGTATGGGCTGCGCCCCACAAAAACACAGCAGTAGTGCTGAGGCTGGTGTAGGGATGCCACCCACACAAACACACGGCAGCAGAGCTGAGGCTGGTGAATGGGCTGTGCCCTCCACAAACACACAGCAGCAGAGATGAGACTGGTGTAGGGGCTGTGCCCCCCACAAACAAACAGCAGCAGACCTTAGGCTGGTGTATGGGCTGTGTCTCCCACAAACACACGGCAGCAGAGCTGAGGTGGGTGTATGGGCTGTGCCCCCCACAAACACACAGCAGCAGAGCTGAGGTGGGTGTGTGGGCTTCGCCCCCCACAAACACACAGCAGCAAAGCTGAGGCTGGTGTATAGGCTGCCTCCCCCCACACACAGAGCAGCAGAACTGAGGCAGGTATATGGGATGCACCCCATATAAATACACAGCAGCAGAGCTGAGGCTGGTGTTTGAGCAGCATCCCCCACAAACTCACAGCAGCAGAGTTCAGACTGGTGTATGGGCTGCGACCCCCACAAACACACTGCAGCAGACCTGAGGCTGGTGTATAGGCTGCACCCCCCACAAACATACAGTAGCAGAGCTGAGGCTAGTGTATGGGCTGCACCCCCCACAAACACACAGCAGCAGGGCTGAGGCCGGTGTGTGGACTGCACCCCCCACAAACACACAGTAGAAGTGCTGAGGCTGGGATAGGAGCTACCCCCAACACAAACACGCAGCAGCAGAACTGAGACTGGTTTATGGGCTGTGTTCCCCACACTAACACAAAGCAGAAGAGTTGAGGCTGGTGTATGGGGTGTCCCACTGCACAGACACACAGCAGCAGAGCTAAGATTTTTCAGGGGCTGTGCCTGCCAAAGACACAGTAGAAGAGCTGAGGTTTGTGTGCGCCCCCCAGAAGCACAAAGTAGCATAGCTGAGGCTGGTATAGGGACTGTGCCCCCCCCCCACAAACACACAGAAGCAGAGCTGAGGCTGGTATATGGGTTGTCTCCCCCCACACACACACAGCAGCAGAGCTGAGGCTGGTGTATGGGCTGAGCCCCCCACAGACACACAGCAGCAGAGCTAAGACTTTTGAGGGGCTGCGCCTGCCAAAGACACACAGCAGAAGAGCTGAGGTATGTGTATAGGCTGTGCACCCCCCCACAAAACACACAGCAGAAGAGCTGAGGCTGGTGTATGGACGGCGCACCCCAGAAGTACATAGCAGCAGAGCTAGGCTGGTATAGGGTGTGCACCCCCCACAAACACACAGCAGCAGAGCAGAGGCTGGTATTTGGGCTGTCTCCCCTCACACACACACAGCAGCAGAGCAGAGGCGGGTGTATGGACTGAGCCCATCCCAAACACACAGCAGCAGAGCTGAGGCTGGTGTATGAGCTGCACCTTACAAACGCACAGCAGCAGAGCTAAGGCTGGTTTATGGGCTGCCCCCCCCCATGTACACAGCAGCAGAGCTCAGGCTGGTGTAAGGGCTGCGCCCCCCCCAAACACACAGCAGCAGAGCTGAGGCTGATGTAGGGGCTGCGCCTCCCACAAACACACAGCAGCAGAGTTAAGGCTGGTGTAGGGGGTACACCTCCCAAAAACCCACAGCAGCAGGGCTGATACCGGTGTGTGGGCTGGGCCCCCACACAAAACAAAGACCAGCAGAGCTGAGGCTGGTGTATGGGCTACGCCCAAAACAGGTACACAGCAGCAGAGCTGGGCTGGTGTAGGGGCTGTGCCCCCCACAAACACACAGCAGCATAGCTGGGGCTGGTGTATTGGCTGTCTCCCCCCCACACAACTAGTGTGGCATAATGAGCAGAAAAACGATGAATTTAACCCAGATATTTTGACTAGGGATGAATGTATTATTTATTCAGCACTTCGTCCATCATTTGTTTACGTTTCACTTTTTGCCCTAAGTGGGATGGGTATGCACAGAAGTGGGTCCCTTTCTCATTTTGCCACTGGATTCAAGCTAGCCTGCCTGGCTGATGAGGGGTAATACCCCGAAACCGGTCCCAGGATGCTTGTTTCCAGTCCAGGGAGGATCTGGCTTAGCAGTTCGGGCTGGTCTGTTCCAATGAGGCACAGGGTCAATACTGACTTGCATATAGCTGGGTCCAAACTGGGGTGGCATAGTGTGCAGAGGAACGATGGATTTAACCCAGGTCTTTTGACTGGGGGTGAATGTATGAATTATTCAGCATTCTGTCCATCTTTTGTTTGCGTATCACTTTTCGCCCTAAGTGGGATGGATATGCCCAGATGTGGGTCCATTGCTCACTTTACCACTGGATTCAAGCTAGCCTGGCTGATGAGGGGTAATACCCTGAAACCGGTCCCAGGATGCTTGTTTCCGGTCCAGTGGGGACCTGGCTTGACAATTAGGCCTGGACTGTTCCCATGAGGCACAGGGTCAAGACTGATTTGCATATACCTGGGTCCAAACTGGGGTGGCATAGTGAGCAGAAGAACGATGGATTTAACCCAGATCTTTTGGCTGGTGGTGAATGTATGATTTATTCAGCATTCTGTCCATCATATGTTTGTGTATCACTGTTTTCCCTAAGTGGCATGGTTATGCCCAGATGTGGGTCCCTTGCTCACTTTGCCACTGGATTCAAGCTTGCCTGGCTGATAAGGGGTAATACCCTGAAACCTATCCCAGGATGCTTGTTTCTGGCTTGTTGTATTCCGCCTTAGGTGTCCGTATATAGATTTTCCTAAAACATGTCCTTATATAGGCACAATTCGCCTTGCCCATATATAGGCATAAGATCCCAGTCCTTATTTAGGCATTAGCCTTGCTATCCAAATACAGGCATGGTCACCTACATTCCTCCACCCCAACGTCACAACGAGTTCTTAGAAACCAGACCCTTAAGCTGTTGGGAGTTTCCCTAGCCCAGGATTATTGATTTCTCCAGGAACTCATTTATTATGCATAAACCGCTATACCCTAAGGGTTCATTCCTGACGTCTTCCTCTGCCCGACTTTACGTCAATGCTAACATTCCAAAAGTACCTTCCAGGTATAAATATACCTTCCCTTGCCCAAGCAAGTACAGAGATCTGGAGATACGGAGACGTACGGCGCTATAACGTAGAGGAGCTCATGTCCCGGCCTGAAACACTGACCATACGCTGTCATGCCTGCTCGCAGAGAATCCAGCTTCCAGTGTTCTGACTCCCTTTGTGGGGTGTTAGAGTTCGAGACCCGGAAAGAGATTCTCACCTCTCTCATTCTAAGGTATAGAGTTGACTAGAACCTAGAGGGACTCTTGGCATCCCAGCATACTATACTATAGCCTACCATACTATAGAATACAGCACCTACTTCTTACCTCATATTATACTTGGGTTAGGTACACTGGGGTAGAACTAGATAGAGACACATCTTATGAGTATTCACATTTTAGCCTTGTGTTATTGATGTATATTAATATGTGTCATAACTAGAAGACAATGCTCAAACAGTATTATTTCTTTCTACTGCTTATGCTGTGCATAATATATCTCACATACTGTCTTATGATTGTAACAGCTCATATCTCTTACACGAGAAACAAGACTGTTCAATAAATCCTTTTATTGAAATGCCCGTCTATTCTTTCTGTGTAACTCTGAAGAAACTAAGCATGCACGATTAGCTGAGTGAAAGTGTTATCTGTTGTTTCCACGATTCTGAGAGCATTCCGATTCTAAAGGGAAACAAAGTTGCATGTGTATGCGGTTGCCAGAAACTACTCCCTTCTTGTTTACAAGGAGTCTCTAGTGGCCTCTGAGTTAGCTGGTACAAAGTAATTAAGTTTAATATACTCCATAGGGGCATACTGAGCTCAGTCCTATGCCAAACCTTTAGTGTATATTATTCCAATGCGCAGAGCTTATTAGGGAAATAGGAACTACACTACAGGCTGATGATGGGTAATTCAAGAAACCGGTCCCAGGATGCTTGTTTCCGGTCCAGGGAGGACCTGGCTTGGCAGTTCGGGCTGGACTGTTCCCATGAGGCACAGGGTCAAGGCTGATTTGCATTTAGCTGGGTCCAAACTGGGGTGGCATAGTGTGCAGAAGAACTATGGATTTAACCCAGATCTTATGACTGGGGGAGAATGTATGATTTATTCAGCATTCCGTCCATCATTTGTTTGCGTATCACTTTTTGCCCTAAGTGGGATGGGTATACCCAGATGTGGGTCCCTTGCTCACTTTGCCACTGGATTCAAGCTAGACTGGCTCATGAGGGGTAATACTCCGAATCCAGTCCCAGGATGCTTGTTTCCGGTCCAGGGAGGACCTGGCCTGGCAGTTCTGGCTGGACTGTTCCAATGAGGCACTGGGTCTGGACTGATTTGCATTTAGCTGGGTCCAAACTGGGGTGATATAGTGAGCAGAAGAACAATGGATTTAACCCAGATCTTATGACTGGGGGAGAATGTATGATTTATTCAGCATTCCGTCCATCATTTGTTTGCGTATCATTTTTCGCCCTAAGTGAGATGGGTATGCCCAGACGTGAGTGCCTTGCTCACTTTGCCACTGCATTCAAGCTAGCCTGGCTGATATGGGGTAATACATCAAACCGTCCCAGGATGCTTGTTTCTGGTCCAGTGAGGACCTGGCTTTGCAGTTCGCTCTGGACTGTTCCCATGAGGCACAGGGTCAAGACTGATTTTCATAAAGATGGGTCCAAACTAGGGTGGCATAGTGAGCAGAAGAACAATGGATTTAACCTAGATCTTTTGACGGGGGTGAATGTATGATTTATTCAGCATTCTGTCCATCGTTTTTTTGCTCATCACTTTTCGACCTAAGTGGGATGGGTATGCCCAGACATGGGTTCCTTGCTCACTTTGCCACTGGATTCAAGCTAGCCTGGCTGATGAAGGGTAATATCTCGAAAGCGGTTCCAGGATGCTTGTTTCCGGTCCAGGGAGGATCTGGCTTGGCAGTTTGGGCTGGACTGTTCCCATGAGGCACAGGGTCAAGACAGATTTGCATCTAGCTGGGTCCAAACTGGGGTGGCATAGTGAGCCGAAGAGTGATGGATTTAACCCAGATCTTTTGACTGGGGATGAATGTATGATTTATTTAGCATTCCGTCCATCATTTGTTTGTGTATCACTCTTCGCCCTGAGTGAGATTGGTATGCCCAGATGTGGGTCCCTTGCTCACTTTGCCATTGGATTCAAGCTAGCCTGGCTGATGAGGGGTAATACCCCGAAACTGGTCCCAGGCTGCTTGTTTCCGGTCCAGGGAGGACCTGACTTGGCAGTTTGGGCTGGAGTGATCCCATGAGGCACAGGGCCAAGCCTGATTTGCATATAGCTGGGTCCAAACTGGGGTGGCAGATTGAGCTGAATAACAATGAATTTAACCCAGATCTTTTGACTGGGGGTGAATGTATGATTTATTCAGCATTCCGGCCATCATTTGTTTGCGTATCAATTTCACCCTAAGTGGGATGGGTATGCCCAGAAAGTCTCTGAGGATAATTTGGACTGTTATTGGGAGCTTGGGGAGGCCAGTGGACTGCATACTTCTCTAGATACTGGTACGCTCTCTCCTCCGACAGTGGCTACGGAGGAGGGGGCGTCCTATGCCATGGTGGTTAAGAGGGCAGCCGAGGTCCTTGGACTGGAGCTGCCCTCGGTACAGGTCAGGACTAACCTTCTGACTGAGGTGCTTCAACCTGGGGCTGCCACATCCTAACCCCTGTTGCCCTTTAATGAGGTACTTACAGACTTCCTTCTAGGAACATGGTCCAAACCTAGCAATGGGGCTTCTGTGAATAGGACGATTCTCACCGCCATCGCCCAGCTCCGAGCGACCCAAAATTCCTAAGCCAACTCCCCACCCCAGAGTTTGGTGGTGCAGGCCTCTATGTCCCTGGGCTAGTTTCATTTGGGAAGAAAATGTTATCTTCTTCCAGCCTGGCATTCCGGTCTGTGAATACCGAATGCTTATTGGGCTGTTTCTCCCATTCCCTTTGAGAAATGGTTGCGCAAGTGCTGCCACAAGTCCCGGAGGGAGCCTGGGCTGTACTCTCCCAAGCTGTTAAGGATGGGAGGGACGCAGCAAAATTCACCATACTGTGTAGCCTAGATACGACCGATTCGCTGGGCAGATCGATTTCAACGATGGTGGCCTTGAGGCACCATGCCTGGCTTCCTACAACTGGCTTCTCGGGCGATGTCCAAGCCAATTTGAGGGACATGTCCTTTGACGGAACCCGCCTTTTTGGGGAAAAGGCAGACTCGGCCGTGGTCAAGTTCAAGGAATCTCGAGCTACGGCCAGATCCTTGGGCCTCTCCTCCACCCCCGTGGCCAGTCTTCCTTTTGCCCCTTTCGTAGCAACGGAAGGGGTTTCTAGCCGTGTCTGCCATATCCCAGCCACCGTCCTGCTCAGACTGCCCAAGCTGTGCCAAGACGCGGTGCATTCCGATCTCGGAATGGAAGCCAGAATTCGTCGACCACACTGGCCCCAGCAGCCGCAGCATCCAAGCAATTCTAGGATGATTCTGCTGTACACACTACTCCAGTTGGTGGGAGAATTTGTGATCATCTCCCACACTGGAGATCCACAAATTCGGACAAGTGGGCCTTGCAGATAGCCCAGGAGGGTTGTTCCCTACATTTTCTTTCTTTTCCTCCTCCTATTCTGCCAAATGAGGAATGGCTGACAGAGGATCATTTAAAGTTGCGCCAAGAGGAAGTTACGGCTCTCTTGGCCAAGGGAGCTATAGAAAGGGTCCCAGTTTCAGAAGTAGACAGTGGCTGTTATTCCCGCTACTTTTGATTCCGAAGAAGAACAAGGGGCTACGGACCATTTTAGATCTTCGGGCCATCAAACTCTTCATCAAGAAGGAGAAATTCAAAATGCTTGCTCTGGCTCAGGTCTTGTCTGCCCTAGACCACGAAGACTGGATGGTAGCATTGGACCTGCAGGTTGCGAACTTTAATAGTCCCATTCTGCCGGGCCACAGGCTTTACCTGCGGTTCAGAGTAGGCTGCAAGCACTTTCAGTTTACCGTGCTCCCCTTCAGTTTACCTTGCTCCCCTTCAGTTTACCGTGCTCCCCTTCGGCCTTACCAGTGCTGCTCGGGTGTTCACAAAGGTTATGGTGGTGGTTGCAGCTCATCTGCGAAGGTTAGGGGTGTCAGTCTTACCCCTACCTCGATGACTGGCTGTTGAAGGCGTCCTCTCCCCAGGCTGTCGTCTCCCATATTCAGACTATGGCAAACCTCCTGCATTAGCTGGGGTTCTCTATAAACCTGCCGAAGTCACACCTGACTCCTTCTCAGACGCTCCCTTCCATCGAAGCTGTTCTGGGCACAGTGCAGTTTCAGGTTTATCATCCGGAGCAGCGAGTCAAGGATATTCAGGCTATGATTCCGATATTTCAGCCTTTATCCTGGATTTTGGTGAGACTGTCTGAGGTTGTTAGGCCGCATGGCCTCCTGCATCCTGTTGGTAAGACACACAAGATAAGCATCACATCGGACAGATGAGTGCTTCAAATTGTCCAGGATGGATATGCCCTAACTTTTCTATCCACCCTCCCTCAACCCCCGACTCACCCCACATACATGCAAACTACACCACAGGGGCTTCTGGAGGACAGATTGTCCATCTTATGAAAGAGAGGGTGCCAAAATCAGAAATATTGATTGGTTGCCACTCCCACTACTTTGTGGTTTCAAAGAAGGATGGAAGACATTGTCCTATTTTAGATCTTCGACCTCTGAACTTCTTCTGGAAATAGGACAAGTTCAGGATGCTCACCCTGGCCCAAATTCTGTCTGCCCTGGATCCAAGCCGGTGCATGGTGGCATTGGTTTTGCAGATTGCCTGTTTTCACATCCCAGCGCTGCAGTCCCATAGGTGTTACCAGCGGTTTCAGTTAGGCCCCAAGCACTTTCAGTTCTCGGTGCTCCCCTTTGGCACCCCTCGAGTTTAAAAAAATCTTTCTTAGATTTTAAATAATGCATACTCCAACATAGCCTGAAACTTCAATCTGCTGCTACCATAAACAAATCAAGCAAGCACCGGGATTAAAAAACAGCTTAATGTTTAATATATAGAGGACTTAAAATATGCACTGTCCCTTTAAGAAACCAGCAGCTTCCTTATCTTAACATGCCCTGCACTGGCAGTTATTTTACAGGCTCCACTCTTAATTGCAGCTCACACAAAGAGGATCTTAGAACACTTGTCATCATATTCTGTGAGGTTTTTAACTCAAATTTTTGATTGTTGTGTCTTTACTTGACATTTCAACATGTCTGAAGCCTTTCCAGCAATAAGTTCCTCTACACTTCATCCTTTCTCTGCCCCTCCAGTATATGAACATTTTCTCACAGGAGCAGTTATTATTATTATTATTATTATTATATGGATTTATAGAGCGCATGGCTGCCCTAGTGCTTCCCAGCGCTGAGAGGCACATAGTTAAATGGAATTGGACAGACCTTAAAGGTGTTGCTTGAACAGCCATGTTTTAATTGCTTTGCGAAACTGCAGTTCTTTGTCCAGTGTCCGAAATTCCAATGGTAGAGAATTCCAGAGTTTGGGGGCCAGGTAGGAAAAAGATCTTCCTCCCGACCTCTCTCTTGTGACCCTAGTTGGTTTTAGAAGTCCCTCCGAGCTTGATCTCAGATGCCTGTTTGGGTATAAAGGGATATTAGACTCTTGATTTTCCTAGGGCCCCTATTATGTAGAGCTCTGTGCATCGTGACCAGAATCTTAAATTTGATTCTAGCCTCTACTGGGAGCCAGTGTAGCCCTTTTATGTTTTTTTTTACTGACTTCAGAGCAGGAATATTGGATAGCATCTTTGCTGCTGCATTCTGTACCACTTGCAGTTTGTGGGTCACATATTTTGGTGCCCCTAGGAAAAACTCGTTTCCATAATCCAGGCGCGAAGTGACCAGGGACTGGATTACCGTCTTCCTGCACTGCATAGGAATTCGATCTAGGATTTTTCTGAGACTTCTAAGTAGTCCAAAGCAGTTGGCTGTGACTTTCTTGGCTTGTGTCACCATAGAAAGATCCTTTTCTAGCTAGACACCTACGTTTTTTATTATTTCTTTAGGTACAGGAGGGCTGCCTAGACATTCCGGCCAGCATGTGGAGGGCCTGGGAATTTGCTTGTTCCCGAGGACCATTAACTCTGTTTTGTCCCAGTTTAATTTTAAGCAGATTTTTGTCATCCATGCCTTGACTTTTTCCATACAGGGTGATATTTTCTCGGAGTCCCTACTGTTTTTTGGGTCCAGGGAAATCACCAGCTGGGTGTTGTCCACTTAAGACGTCATGGAGATATCAAACTCTTAGACAATACCCGCAAGTGGTTGCATATATACGTTGAATAGTGTGGGGCTTAGTGAGGAACCCTGTGGTACCCCACAGCTTAGTGACATAGTTTTCGAGAGGGTGGTGTTTTCCAATACTTCCCTTCAGAAACTATGCCAACCACTTGAGCGTAGTACCTTGTACCCCGATGGCCGAGAGTCTCTTTCGTAATATGTGGTGGTCTACCATGTTGAAGGGAGCACTTAGGTCCAAAAGGAGTAAGGACGCTGATTTTCCCTGGTCTAATGATGCTCTGAGTTCCTCCACCACCAGCGCCGACTCTGTGCTGTGTTGTGCCCGGAAACCAATCTGGTGGGGTGGTGGCATTGATTTGTTTCTAGAAATTCTGCCAATGATCTATCGATGTGCTTTTCCACTAGCTTACCCACAAAAGGCAGCAAGGAAATAGGGTGGTAATTAGCTAGTTGTGAAGCTAGTTGTTAGCTAATCTTATGAAGACCGTGGTGGTTCCTCATTAATGTATGTTATTTCAACATCTCAAACACAACCCGTGGGAAATGGAGTTCCTTTTGATATCCCCTTCTCACAGCACCACGCCAGGATAAGTCTGGCTAGAAGCAACAAATATACTTTTTTTTTTTTTTTAATTGTGTTTATTGACATTTTGAAAAACTCAAAACATACAACCCAACAGGCCAGCATGTTAGCAATATATGTCAGGAGTTGGAATTAACACAGTTCTTATATTACAAAGCAGTGTATCATCAATCCGCGATCTATACACCCACGCCGGAGAAGGAGCATATCTATGCACAACCATTTTCTTATATCCATTAAGAATAAGCATTACAGAAACCATGCATGCCGGTCCTAGGAGTCGACAGACACAGAAGAGCAAAAAAGAATAAAACCATTGCCACATCACAACAAATTACCCATCGGAGTTTCACTCTTCTGTGCTTCCGCAGTCATTGAATCCTGAGCCCAACCTATAAACGGTTCCCAGATATCACACGGTCTTGAAGTAGGGGGCATGAGTTCCCAAAAAAGGTTCAGCTGTATATGACCATATTTGACTTCTCTGATCCACCCTTTAACTGAAGGCACCCTCTTCTTTCCCTAATGTACTGCAACCTGACGGTTAGCAAATTACAGAAGTGCATGGAATTTGCGCATCTTATTTGGAGTGTCTTTTACATAGCTCAGTAAGCCTAACATGGGGGATGGGGCAAGTGACGCCCCGATAATTTGATTCACTGATGTAAAAATTGTGGACCAAAAAGAGGAAAGTTTTAGGCAATCCCACGCCATGTGAAGAAAAGAGGCTGGAGTAAACCCACATCGCCAACAACTTTCATCGTCCCTAAGCCCCATACGATACAAACCAACAGGTGTCCTATAAAATCTATGTAAATATTTTAAATGAATCAAGCGAAGTCTGTAGTTAGGGGAGAGTTCAGTAAGTTGGCCACAGCAGAAGTTCCATTGAGCTTCAGTTAACGGAGTAGGGAGCTCGGCGTTCCACCGTTGGTGGGCTCGAGTTTTCACCAGCGGGGCGGTGTTTTGCATGTGTGTGTATAGACGTGTAATAAGTTTACGGGGAGATGGGGAGCGCAATAGGTTCTCCAATGTAGGCAAGGATGGTGGTGCCATTGGGAAACCCTCGCAAAGTGCCCGGCAGGCTGCACGCAGCCTATGATATAAGAACAGCTCGGCAAATGGTACCACCTGACCCTCAGCTGCTACCGGTGGGGTTCTGAAAGTGTTTCCCGGCTACAGGTCTGCAAAAGTGTGAAGGTCCATCTTTTGCGCTATTGTCTTGCCAATACCATCCTGAATGCAAGGCAGCATGGGGTTTTGTGCCAGTGAGATGGCTGGGGCGTACAATATCGGAATATTCGCTCTCTTGCGCTGCTCGTCCCATGCCCAACGTAGTGTCTTGGAGGTATCGATGTCGCCACGAGGGTGCCGTGATGACTGCTAGAGTGCCACCCTTAGGGGAACAGGCGCCACTGCGTCGATCTCAACTGCTACTTGGTGTTGGAAGGGTGTTGGGTGCACCCAGTAGTGCAGGAATTGGG